>NW_025728290.1:1381250-2762500 GCF_021461385.2 Schistocerca piceifrons
CGCAAAATCGATTTTCGGTCACTTAGTGACCATCTTCAGTGCTGTAATATGTAACTTAAATTAGTAAGCACTGGTGTCAATAAGCTTACGGCGATCACATAGACTCTATGTCTACCATTCGGCCATAATCATGTCGGAAACCTTTTCCATGAATTATCTGAGTACAACGCACTGTTCTTTTATACATTGAGTACGCGATACTAGTGTCATCGGTATATGTGCATATCGCCGCCGCATGACTTGTCACCTCAGTGTATTACGTAAGCAGTGTTTTTTACTCTGTAATCCAGAATCTGCTGTAGTGCTTCCACGAAATAGGATCTGCAGGGATTGTGTGATGTATGACACGCTATCTGAAAGCATGAATATATAAATATCACGACGTAATCAATGACTTTTGTCTATAATTCAAGTAGCGCGGCCGTTATAAATGTTTCCATAAGTAGTCGTAGCCCATTATTCAGTATTTTAGTAGCTATGTGCTAGGAATCGTACAGTAAGCTAACATTCCTGCAATTAGAAAACTGACTTACTCTACTTATCCTCCAGGCTGGGCATTCCAATTGTCAGTATTTTGACAACAGATGTTTATAAAATTTAGCAGTCTATAACTAAAAGCTTCAGGACCGTATTGGTCAGGAATGGTATAGTAAACAAAGATTCCTGCAATTGGAAAACTGACTTACTCTACTTATCTTACAGGCTGGGCATTCCAATTGTCAGTATTTCCACAACAGATGTTTATAAAATTTAGCAGTCTATAGCTAAAAGCTTCATGACCGTATAGATGAGGTCCATGTTTACATAATCAGTTCTGTGTATTTCACTGTTCTTAGATTAATTAATTTGTGATTGGTCGCTACAGTTTGTTGCTGGAGTCATTACCGGAAATTTCTCTTCATATACCGCACAAAACTTTAAAAAAACAAGGTCTCCCTATTCTGATTCTTAACTTAGATTGGTTTGCACATTTTCAAGAGAATGAGGCTTCTTTCCAGCAACGGACCAGAAGCATTTATTCTCTGATTCACTAGCATCTTGATGATGTACAGTATTTTCCATTCACATGTCAGCTAAATTGATACGAAAAACGGCTGAAATGGCGTTCTTCTCATGCAGGTAACGTACTTCTCCGGCTTTTACGTTATAGGCTGGGCTGCCGTTCCTGCAACAGAGATGGAAAGTTAATGCTCAATCGTGCAAACATGAATTGTTTCATAATTAAAGCACAATATATATATATATATAAGTTTTTATATTTTACATTGATGTTCCACTAAGCAAGGGCAAAACGTTGTCCTTACGTAGGTCTGAAGGCAATAACGTGACCGCTCTTAAATTAACATCAAGACCCATGTAATACACCACAGCTTGAAAACTCCTACGGATCGGTTGCCTTAGACTCTCACTGTTTGTAGTTGCTTTCTCACAAAGACACCGTTTCCGTTCTTTAAGACATTTGGATAATTATGGTCCTTCAATTTCTTTCCAGAATCGACCAAATGCATCATGTAACGATATCATGGGGTGAGTTACGACATCGGCACGTTTATCAAATTAACTTCACATATTAAAAGTTGTGTTACACAGGCCACTATGCTTTGCAAAGTTGTATTCCTTGCTGTGAATAATACATGTACCATTGGCTGAAATAATCACCTAAACTGTTCTACATGATTTATGTGCACTTTTTCATTCCATTATGGCTGTGAGTGTAGCTGGAGAGGATGATATGGCCAGTCGTACCATAAGACAATCGTTCGGATGTATGTGGACATGTGCCAGTGAGGGAGTCCGTGATCTATCACATTTTGAGGCTGAAATTTCAATCTTCTTTTCTGTCTTGCGAACTGAGAATTTGTAGGAATCCGAACTGAAAGATCAAATAATTAAAATAGTATTTCCACAATAATCAATATCTGTGGTACAAAGAGTTATAAAGGCTACATGGCCGGTAAAGTTGGCAAAGCGTGGTTATATCGCATGTGAGGCAGCAGCTGCAGTAAAGTAATATGTGTACTGAGTATGTAGAGCTACTAATTATGAACGCGAAGCCGGTTATCGACCAAGTTTCAATAATATGGATATCTACCACGGAGAAAATATCACTTTTTATAGGAATAGATACAACAACCTAAAGTAGTTGTTACCTTCCTCGTGAACAATCACATGTATTCTGGAGAGGTCAGTTCGTGCACAAAATCCTACACCGGCAACACTTTCGCAGTTCTTAACCTTGTAGAGGCAGCAAGGCTCAATATATCTGCGGTGGCTTCCGACGACTTTTGAAGTCCATGCCACATTGATTTGCTGCACGACGATGGATAATACGAGGTCCGTCTCGAAATTAGGTCACTTGCTGGAAGGTCTACATTGGAACTACCAAGAGAAGAGTGAATATAAAAGTGAAAGAACATTAAAGTCTAGGGAAAACACAAAAATTAACTACGTTAAAGTAGGCTGTTCAATCAAGAACGTTTCTTGAAATCACAATTCTATCTACTGTTATATTACAACGACTATATAATGCTGCCAACGAATTAGATAAGCACAGTGATGTTCTAACAGCAAAGGAGAAGCCTTGAAACTCTACATATATGGACAGTGGCTCTGCAGAATCGACAGAAGAGTTTTTATCTTTCACAGGTGGCAATTGATAATTGTTATCTCTGATAAAGATTATCTTTGCTGAACATGTATAAACTCGACCACGTCCACTTTATACACTATTTATGTCACCCACCGACGGCTGACACGTCAGTCTGCAGGACTCACTGTCACCAAGAGCGCCTTCGAGGACACCCAGGGCATCTCTGGACAAGACCACAGTAACCGAAAAGTTTTTTCGACCCCGCCCAGATGACTCATCAGCATCTGTTGCATCCGTCCGTGAAATTATATATTTCAGGAACTATACTTTGTTTTAAATTTGTGTAACATACGACTTTTCCATAAACTTCCAGTGTAAGAATCACTGGATTGCCATCAGTGTCTAGAGATTTGATTTGATTTATTTCTAGTGACGCGAAGATCTCGAGATCGATGCCTGAGGATCGCCTGGGATTTATGACGATGTAGATGCAGATGTACATATGGTTCACTCAGCCTCGTCAGCTCAAATGAGGAGTTGCTGGAATATAAAACTAGCGAATTCGAGGCCCAAGCCGCTGAAGTGGAGTCACATCGAAAGCCTGGCACCAGTGACACGTGAAATTCATTTATTAGCAGCAAACCCACAATAAATGCTTATTCTACTTCAAGATCGACACCTTGACCATTACGACTAGAGACCTCAGACTTTGCGAGAATCCAGACCAATGTAGGTCAAGATGATGTTGGAACCGTTAACTTGGAAAATTTTACTAATGAAGTAAACCGGACGATTGGTACTTCTCACTTATTGCCAAAAATTGGGACTTCTCTGCTTCAAAGAATTTGAAAATTATATATCTATGCATTTGTTTGAAACAGCCCTAAGTTTGTCTATGAATCACATTTCGCCATTATGAAATACAGGTCGTTTTAATACCGTAGAAATATATTCCCAGTAGCGATATGTCCTTTCTTGCAACTATATCATGTCATTTGAAAAAAAAAGGTTAGTTTTTTAAGGCAAATTTTAGATATATGTACCACAGATGGAACAAATTTTCACATGCATTCTTTACTGGTTTGTAAATACAGATCAGAGTGACTAAAGCTGTGAACTTACTGTAAATTTGGGATCTGATTCTATTGATCATAATTTGGTAGAAATTTCTGCCTACCAATTATTAGTCCAACTCCGCTATGAAATACTTAGTATGAATATCTCACTTCTTCTGCCCTCGGGGGACACTGGAATCGTACTCCATCGGGAGTATGTTCATTGTCCAGTAATTTCTACGAGAGGTTCCTTAACATTATCCTCACACGTTTAATGACCTCCTTCGCCAGCATATCACCCCTCCTTCTTTCTCATCGTCAGTTGATTGAATGTCCGCAACTGGTAGCTGAATGGTCAGCGCGACGGATTGTCAATCCTCTAGGCCCGGGTTCGATTTCCGACTGGGTCGGGGAATTTTCCCTGCCAAGTTACTGGGTGTAGGGCTGCCCTCACCACGATCTTTTCATCCTCATCGACTGCAGGTCGCCGAAGTGGCGTCAAATTGAAAGACCGACACTCGTCGAACGGTCTGCCCGACGGGGGGCCCTAGCTACACGATCAAATAAAAAATAAAAGAAGTTGACGGAATGACGCTGACAGCAGTCCATCTACACCAACCACGGCATTTCCTGCGATCAGTTGCCGTGCTTGCATTCCAATTCAACAAGGCGGGCTACTATGAACTGGCCATCGTTGTACCTGGTCACATGATCATGTTAGTTCTTGCTAAGGCCAGATTTATTTTCTCTTCCTAAAGAAATATCAATAATGTAGGAAGCAGAGTATTAGATGAAGAGATAAATTAGTATGGCGTATTCAGATAATTACAGTCTCCTACTTTACAAACTGACAGTGAAACCACTTATGGCCTACATGGACGGCACAAACATAAACGTTGGTATTGGTACCATATGGGTGATACATAACACTGGTCAACACTCATTTTCTTGCCAAGGATATTTGAGTGGCTTTAGGATGGGTTAGTGGTGCTGAGGACGAATATAGCAACCATTTATGCAGTTTGGCTCTAGTTTTTGAGATAATGCATGATTTATTCAAAAAATTAGAAAAAATTGCTAATATTGAACTCGAGCGCTACAAACTACAATGAAAAAAGAAAATAATATTTATAAATAGCTTCTATGAAAACCTGATAGGCATTTGTCCACGTATAAAACATAATTGAAAAGTCTCTCTATAAGTATATCATTTTCCGTCCATGACGAACCGCTTCCTGCACGCTTTCCTTTCATAGGTCTCTTCAGAACAGTCACGTTGCAGATTCCAGCAATAATCTGCCATCGTATGCCTGTCCCATCTTCCTTTATATCTTTCATCTATTCCTTTCATATCTTGATGGAACCGCTCTCCTTGTTCCTCACTGAAATCACCTAGATTACGAGGAAATCGATCCAAGTGGCTGTGGAGGAAGTGCAATTTTATGCTCATGTTAGCTCCTAAGTTTTGAAAGTTAGTGAGCATGGTTTTGACCAGTTCCTCGTAATTGGGAGCTTTATTTGCCCAAAAAACATTTTACAGCAGCGACAAAACTGTTCCAGGCCGATGCTTCAGTGACAGTCATGACACTTGTAAAATTGGTATCGTTGATGAGCCTGCGAATTTGAGGACCATCAAATATTCCTGCCTTCAGCTTTTCACTACTGAGTCCAGGTGACGTATTGCAGATGTATGTGAAGCAATTTCCATTTCTGTCTAAAGCTTTGGTGAATTGCTTCATTAGTCCTAACTTCATATGTAATGGTGGAAGAACAATCTTGTCCCTACTAACCAGAGGTTCATTAATGATGTTTGCTTCACCAACAGCCATATGTTCCCTTGGAGGCCATGTTTTCTGCTTCCAATGTTCGTGCTTTGCCCTACTATCCCACATGCAGATAAAACATGGGTGCTTTGTGTATCCATTTTGTTGTCCAAGCAAGAAGTTCACCATTTTCAAATCAACACAAATTAACCACTGGTGCTGCATATACTGAATTTTCTGCAGAACCATCTTGATGTTAGCATATGCTTTACAAAGTTTTGTTGAGTGGGCAATTGGAATAGATGCGTAACGATTGCCATTGTGTAGGAGAACACATTTTAAACTTCTAGTGGAACTGTCTATGAAGAGACACCAGTCCTCTGGTCTATATTCCGGCAGCCCCAATTCAAGTTAAAGTCCAGGTATATTGCTGCAGTACACTATAACCTCTTCTTGGTTGAAGTATGGAAGAAGGTTTTCTTCTCTCGTCCGGTAAGCTGTTATTTTAACACTTGGATGAAGACAGTTCTTTTCCTTAAGCCTGGATGCTAAGAGTTCTGATGCTTGCTTTGAAAGATTGAGTTCTCGTATCAAGTCACTGAGCTCCTTCTGGTCGAACTGCTGGGGTTGTGTCTCACGTCCTTCGTATTCCGAACCACTACTTGTACATTCCTCGCCGTGCACATCGTCATCTGATGATGTTAGCGTGGGTAATGTTGTGAAGGTTGGTACAGGAACATCGTTGCTGTGCACCACCGGTCTTCTTGCTGACTCCAAATCGGGAAATTCCCACTTTCGTTTTTTAAACCTATTAAAAACTTTCACATTAACAATGCAAAAATAGGAATCATCTGTATGGTTCTTCTGCTCTCGCCATACCATAGGCACTCCGATGTTTAGGCTTTTCCTTTTTCGTTTTGTCCACTGCCGTAAGCACTCCACACAGCATTTACAAACTTTATGGGGTGCCGACGCCTTGTCTTGATCTCCAAGTTTAATTCCGAAATACGCCAGATACGCTTCCTTCACAAAAGGAGTGATATTCTTCCTGTTCTTTTGAAGAACGTATTCACCACAAATGTAGCAGAACTCATCTGGATGGTTCACGCAAAGACGGCGTGAAGAACTCATGTTTCCCTAAAACAAAATTGCACAAATACTACATATTATGCAGAACTTTCTTGTATTTGCATGTCAATCACATCCAACAAACATCATTAATTGTTTTGTGTGAAATGAATACTTACCACTTATTTGCTACGTCACGATGAATAGGTTCTATCTCCTTGTAGCTGCACTGCACATGTGTGTGACTTTCGACAATCGCCATTTTTCTTGTTTACACTGAACGCTACCTATCAGCTGTTGCGGGGATTACCTCGGCCAACAAATGAATGTCGAGTACCGCCGAATTCAAATCTGCACAACCCTCAATATCTTCAACACACGCACCGCACAACAGGACTGAACACATGCTGACAGTGTGATGTTTGCATGATGTAATCCTCAACCACACAGATGCACTCCCTGAGCACAATTGTTTAATAAGATAGTGCAATATCACTAATTAAAAAACAGGTAGCAAATACATTACACCATATTTGGACCCTGCAGTCGATATTATCCACATGAAACTCATTTCCACAAATAACCTATATCTCAAAAACCAGAGCCAATTTGGAAAAAGTACGAATATACTCGGAATGAGTATCATAAGAATATCCCATTTTCGTTCAAACTTCCCTGGCAATGAAAAAAAAATTTTATTTTGTAGAGCTGTGTAATTAACTGATACATAACACCATAAATGTTGTAATCACATATTCATCTATACTACAACTCAAATACAATTGAAAATAATATTTTGTTATTTTTTATAATTACAAAGCATGTTTTCGAATACTGAAGTGTAAGAATCTTTGTGAATTTAGCATTTATTAAAACTTTTTATAAACTATCCATCCATAATACAAAGAGATGTGTGGCTTGTGATTTTGTGCTGCTTTTATTACCTAAATGGTGAAGCGTTTGGTTCGGTGTTATGATACTATGTTAGTTTACAAAATGTTAAATAATAAAGACAGAACTCTACAAAGAAAATAAACTTAAGGGAAGCTAGATATAATGAAGGCCTCTTCCTGTTCTGTTCCTGTTCGAAATGGACATTTCATGTAGTGATGTATAGCGTATGTCAGTACTTTAGTTGTAAGTATATTGAAGTGTACGCTGCTGTTACCTCCCCATCGTGCTTCTCAGGCATAGAGTCGATTGTGCTGCCTTCTTTCCCTGATCTTCAGTTGCCTGGTAACAAAAACGAAACATCAGCTACACTACTGGCCATTAAAACTGTAACACCAAGAAGAAATGCAGATGATAAACGGTCATTCATTGGACAAATATACTAGAACTGACATGTGATTACATTTTCACGCAGTTTGGGTGCATAGATCCTGAGAAATCAATACCCAGAACAACGACCTCTGACCGTAATAACGGCCTTGATACGGCTGAACATTGAGTCAAACAGAGCTTGGATGGCGTGTACAGGTACAGCTGCCTATGCACCTTCAACACGATACCACAGTTCATCACGTGACTGGCGAATTGTGACGAGCCAGTTGCTTGGCCACCATTGACCAGACGTTTTCAATTGGTGAGAGATCTGGAGAATATGCTCGCCAGGGCAGCAGTCGAACATTTTCTGTATCCAGAAAGGCCCGTACAGAACCTGCAACATACGGTCGTGCATTATATGGCTGAAATGTAGGGTTTCGCAGGGATCGACTGAAGGTTAGAGCCACGGGTCGTAATAAATCTGAAATGTAACGTCCACTGTTCAAAATGCCTTCAATGCGAACAAGAGGTGACCGAGACGTGTAACCAATGGCACCCCATACTATCACGCCGGGTGATACGCCAGTATGGCGATGGCGAATACACGCTTCCAGTCTGCGTTCACCGCGATGTCGCCAAACACGGATGCGACCATCATGATGCTGTAAACAGAACCTGGATTTGACGTTTTGCCATTCGTGCACCCAGGTTCGTCGTTGAGTACACCATCGCAGGAGCCCCTGTCTGTGATGCTGCAAACGTCGTCGAACTGTTCGTGCAGATGGTTGTTGTCTTGCAAACGTCCCCATCTGTTGACTCAGGGATCGAGACGTGGCTGCACGATCCGTTACAGCCATGCGGACAAGATACCTGTCATCTCGACTTCTAGTGATACGAGGCCGTTGGGATCCAGCACGGCATCCCGTATTACCGTCCTGAACCCACCGATTCCATATTCTGCTAACAGTCATTGGATCTCGACCAACGCCAGCCGAAATGTCGCGATACGATAAACCGTAATCGCGACAGGCTACAATCCGACCTTTATCAAAGTCAGAAGCGTGATGGTACGCATTTCTAATCCTTAAACGAGGCATCACAACAACGTTTCACCAGGCAACGCCGGTCAACTGCTGTTTTGTATGAGAAATCGGTTGGAAACTTCCCTCGTGTCAGCACGTTGTAGGTATCGCCAACGGTGCCAACGTTGTTTGAATGCTCTGAAAAGCTAATCATTTGCATGTCAAAGCATCTTGTTCCTGTCGGTTAAATTTTGCGTCTGTAGCACGTCATCTTCGTGGTGCAGCAATTTTAATGGCCAGTAGTGTTTATTGAAGTGTACACTACTGTTACCTCACCATCGTGCTTCTCAGGCATAGAGTCGAATGTGGTGCCATTTTTTCCATATCTTCAGCTGCCTGGTAATAAAAACGAAACACCAACTACTTTCAGGCAACTGAATATCGCTATCGCTGTACCTGAGGCCCAGAAGGTGAGGAACACGGTGCTGTATGTGGTCACAATGGAGATGAAAGCAGTTACGAGGCTCAACCGCGGGTGAGTACGTCTAGCAGGCTGGCCACGGGGCGCCCAGAGGACTCCTGCCGGGCCAGCAACCGCAGCTCGCGGTGGGCGGCGCCGCCCACACGCCGCCCTTGCAACAGCAACTGCGAGCACAGCCTCTGCGTGCTCCTCGCTTCTGTCTCCACACAGTGGGCGGGCATGACAAGTAGTGTCAACTGAGCAAGAGTGACAAACACATACATCTTCCCGTCTCCGGTATTGGTATTACTCGAACCAAGGAACGATAAATCCGTAGCAAGGAAGTAAATATTAAGTGCAGTGAACAGTGAAATTCCTATGAAGTACAACATTAGAAACACCTCATGAGCAGATGCGACCAACTGTGACAGTTCACAGAGCTTCGCATGCGTTCGTGTGAGAGATCGCACATTGGCTGACATGCCCAAAAGCAGTCTGTGGTGTGACTCTAGGTTCCCTTTGTTCAAAGAGCGCTTCTTTCCGGGGACCTTACCACAAAAACCAGCAAGGACATCGTCTCTTATATCATGGAGACAAACATTTAGAAGTGACACTCTATACCTTATTACTAATTGTAAATTCGCAAATCTCAAAAGGGGTAAAGTGAGTGCAAGAAAACTGCCCACAGTAAATGAAAGACTCAGCTTGTGGTCTTGATATATACTATTCGTAAACATCGATGTGTACATTGAAAAAACATAAAAAAATAGTAAAACCAATTGCAGCTGTACTACCTTTTCGTCACATGTATTCTCAGGACCGATATGGGTCATCAGAACTTTGTCACATGAAACTACCAACTTAAGCATTTTCCCATACAATTTTTTAGTGTAGAACACATCTGATGCTATCGAAACGTACGTCAAAGCTGACATATTAAAAACACTGAAAAGTGAGATAATATTTACTACAGAGAACGACTGCATCGATCTGTAATAAAATTCTGCCAAATTGCATGCAGAAGTCAGATGTATGATGCTGGCAAGGGCCATGATAATCAAATGTGAAGTTAACCTCTCCAATGATCCTGTTTTCATATCGATCGTAAATGGCATCAGACCAACAAATTTGCATGTGAATTTGAATAACCTGATGGCCAAGAAAAGTTTCTCAGTATTTTTTGGCAGCATGGGGGTAGCATCGTTGGCTGGCATCACCTGCAAAATCGAAAAAGAGTTTAAACTTTCAATCAAGGATGGTATCATACGTATAAGCTGTGTACTTAAGTAACTAATTTATAATTCACAACAATTTACAGTGGTACATATGTAGCAAAAATCTTTCAAATACATTTTCATGCTTACTTTCCCCACTGCGTGTAATGATGACTTTATGTTCAGAAGTAATTTGTACTTCACAACAGTACAAATTTAACAAAATAATTGTTGACTTTTCTTTGAGTTTCACCCCAAAGTGTAAAGATTAATCCCGAAAAGGTGTGTATTTATTGTATTTAAATGCACGTGATATAGTTTTTTTCGGGCTGCATATCAGGTTATTGGCAAGTTATTCCAAGGCTATCTACATACCAGCATCTATTAGCACATTTTCTTGGTAGTTGATCAACTGTTCTAGTGATCATTTAAATTCCTGTAGGACTTCCTACCTCAGCACTAACCCCCCCCCTGGCAGCCAACGCATAATCCACAAGGTCTTATACCCCAGGAGAATAGGCTGAATTTTTTAGAGAATTTACAGTAAAACCAGTACACAAAGAAGTGAGACACTGACATATTGAGGAATGATGGTGTGTTTGTTTCATGTTGTATGAAGGTGTAGGTACTGTGATACTGAAAATCTCCGGATGTAATTAACATTTGACAATGCAACAAACGGCGCTGATTACGTATTTGTTTACATGTTCAGATGTGCTAACAAAACTAACGTGGATCCATTTAAAAAAACGTAGGTTTGTGTTAAAAAACATACTTCCGTGCAGTTTTGTATGGTTTGTATTAAACAATTACACTAGCCCCTCTCCTCACGTTCGGTCTGTGGAATCGGTTCGTCAGTATTTGATGTGGTTTACGAAATATATCCAGCGGTAACGTTAGGTGACTCACCCTGTATAGTCAAAATGAAATATCATGCGAAATATCATGTAAGCGAAACGAAATGTCGACGAAGCATAATGAAATGATGTCTAGGCAAAATTAAATGTCATCGAAACTGATAAATTTGTCGTCAGAACAGGACGTCTCTTAACAACTGAAATTTCAGAATTGAAAACTGAATACTAGGGCATTCCTGATGCCATCACAAACATATAAAGGAATCTATTGGCAAGCTAAGAGCAAAAATATATAATTTTACTGATCAGCAAGAGCTTAAGACTAGGGAATAGTTTGATACGTAAGTTTTTCTATGTAGATTTCGCATTTCAGCTCAACAGAAAATACAGTTCACCACAGGTTTTACCCAAGGGGAAGCTGCCCTTTGGGCAACTGAAAGGACTGAAAGCCGTCAAACATGCAAGAGAGCTTAGAAAGCGCTCTTATAGAAGTATTTGTCAAACTGTGTGCAGGAAAGATATCGCAAAGAGGTGTTTCACCAAGGGCAGTTCCGCAGGAAGCAAGCGAGTCTTCTCAGTCGTTTCGAAAAATATTGAAATAGATATCAGGATGAATCCATTTCGGACAGATATGTGTTACGAATACTAAAATATGAAGTTGCCTCTAGACATAAGAGAAACGTTAGTTCATGTTCCAGAGACAAAACTTACAACAAATCATATTCATACTAGGTTCTACTGATTTAATACGTGAAGTTTCTTAGGTGAGTAATAACAGTAATAATAAAGGTGGCATGGGTCAGTCCATTCTGTCTCACACACAGAGCTGTGGAGCTGTAATTATGGGAGACCACAAGACTGTTGCATTCACTTTGTAGCTCAGCCAGCAGCACCTTCAATGCATAATGCTCAGCCTGTTAGCAATTGCGTACCGAATTTCTAAGAAAGAGTAGAATAACAAACGACAGGTACCATCCTAGGTGGTATAGTGATGGAATAGGTCAATGGCAATGCAACAACAATAGTAATCAGTGGAATCACATTGTGAGAAGCCGCTGTTAGATAAATGTAAGTAGTACTTACTGACAAAGTGACAATTACAAAACTGCAGCAGTTTACATGAGCTTGCTAGTACAAATTCCAACAGTAAATATGACTGTGGTGACAGGAGAAACCCACCCAACAGCTATGACCAATTCAACAAACTTGATCTGGCTGTATTAGCCTCTCCATAGATGATCGTGGGATACAATGGGGGGTGGAGAACACAATTCAGTGAACCTGTTGAGGTATAATGAAGACACAGACATCAGAGATGAGTAATGTACTGACTATAGCTGCCATGACCAACTGAAAGATTTAGTTCAGGCTACTACCAATTCTATTGTAGGAAGAAGTTCCAAGTACAGTATTTGTCTTTCACACTTGTGCTGCATTGAACGTGGCGTGAACGAGATTATTCAGTAAGGTTGGTGAGTTTACGAGGGTACTTACTTACCAATTACAAAATGGAAGGCTTTTTGTGGCGACTGGTATCAAGTTGTGACCTGTTAAAGTGTAGAAATAGATTTTAGGATGGGACCATAGTCTGCCCATTTCTAGTTGTAAACGGATTAACAGTCGAATGCATTTTTACACGGACTTTCTGAGAGAGATGTGTACAAGTATATCTCCCACTAAGGCAAGAGCTATCTGAGTGTCAATGGTGAAAATATTACTGCAGATTTAATAAAAACGAAAGACAAAGATTGTAAATACTGTCAAGGCTTAAGAGGTAAGCTTATTAAGACAAATGTGCACAAATTAGTAGCCAGCCTCACTGTAGTTCTGTGAAGGATGACAAAGATACCATAGTGACAAAGTGGCATAATCTTCAACTACTAATGACCAACAGCAAACCAAACTAAAAGACGTGTTATTGAAGTACATAGACGCCTTTGATAAGGAGTCCGGTATCATATTTATCAGTATCACATGGAAAAACGTCCACACCAAGTTAATTTCCGAAACTAATGTACATCGCACGGACAAAACGAAGTTCAATACCACAGAAATATCACTTATGTTAGATTGGAGGTTTACCAAATCATCACTGTTATCTCATTGGAGCTCATTATTAGCAATAACTAAACCCAGTGGTAATGTTTGCCTTGTACTAGATACCTGAGCTATTAATCAAATCATTACCTTAGTTCATACTATCATACTAGATGAACAATGAAAACAATTTATGGTGTTAAACTCCTTACAAGCATTGGTTTGATTACTTCGCACTAGTGGGTGAACCACTCAGAACAACCTAGGAAATATACAGCATTCATATTTACAGGATGGAAAAAAATCAATTCTTGGTGTTACTGTTGTGGATTGGCAAGACAGCCAACCCACTATGAGAGGAAGCCGAAAGGCACGCGTTTTAGCTCACACAGGCTGGCGTGAGGTCTGGAACAGGTCAAGGAAATGAGACTAACAAAAAACGTACGTAGCCGCTGGAATACGTAACTTTAATCCACAATTGGTGAACATCGCTCTTGACGGTAGATGTTTAACAGCATCAATAGTAACTGGTAATGGCGCCTTGCTAGGTCGTAGCAAATGACGTAGCTGAAGGCTATGCCAACTATCGTCTCGACAAATGAGAGCGTATTTTGTCAGTGAACGATCGCTAGCAAAGTCTGCTGTACAACTGGGACGAGTGCTAGGAAGTCTCTCTAGACCTGCCGTGTGGCGGCGCTCGGTCTGCAATCACTGATAGTGGCGACACGCGGGTCCGACGTATACTAACGGACCGCGGCCGATTTAAAGGCTACCACCTAGCAAGTGTGGTGTCTGGCGGTGACACCACAGTGCCTTTTAGATCAGATACAAGTTCAGGTGTCTTTATCATTGCATCATAACTATATTAGGCCTTGACATATTGGACAAGATATCCTTCATGTAGATGACTTATTAATAGCTACCCCTAGTTGGGAAGAATATATTGATATCTTAGACAGGACATTACAAAAGTTTTCGAGTGCAGGAGTCACTGCAAACGTCCAGAAATCTAAGTTTGGAAGAGACCAGGTCAAATTCAATGGCCATGTGATTTCTTCTACAGATGTAACACAGGGTCCAGGTAAGTGTAATAACGAATTTTCTAAATCCAAGGACTAGAAAACAGCTTAAGGCATTGCTAGGATTATATTCATTTTTCGACGTTTTGTGCCTGATAAGCTTCTAGCCAGTAGAGCATTATTAAGCTCACTAAAGAAAAATGTACCCTGGAATTCGACCAAGAACTGTCAGGTGGCGTTGAGGCAATCAAATATGTACTGGAGAATTCTGAAATCTTACATCACTCTGGCATGGAAAAGGATTTCTCTTCTGTCACTAATTTTGTAACATATTACAAGTCCCTAATCAGGAGCGAATTATTTAGTGTCACCTGTGTGGTTTGGTTGTTCAGCTTTTGTACCTCTGTGTGTTAATCTAATTTACTGGACACAGTTCTTGCGTTTTATTCCGGGTCAACAATAGAGTCCCATAGCGTGTGTCGATTCTCCTTGTTTGTCTGTGTAGTGTAATTTTCCATGGTCTATAGTATTGGATAGTTTATGGATAGTTCGGTTGGTTTGGAGGAGGGGCCAAACAGCTAGGTCATCGGTCGCAACGGATTAGGGAAGGATGGGGAAGGAAGTTGGCAGTGGCCTTTCAAAGCAACCATCCCAGCATTAGCCAGAATTGATTTAGCGAAATCATGGAAAACCTAAATCAGAATGGCTGGACGTGGGTCTGGACCGTCGTCCTCATGGGTAGTATCTTTCTTAGTGCGCGCTACCGTTTTTGTGTCCAGTTACTAAACATATTTCAAAATGAAAGCGAATTAAATTCAACATTTAGTTTCATTTGTTTGCTATTCATTTGCAGAAAGTTAACTTTTCCTAATTGATCTGGTACCGGTGTTTATTTTGCGTGACCACAACCTTTACGTTCCAGTTACAATATATTTGCTTCGATTCCTATTCGAACGACTTTGCTTCTTCTCAGTATTCAGACTTTCAAATGACGAATTACAGTCTGATTCCTTAATATACACGATCACGGTCTGCTTAAGATCCAGGAAAGGAGGTAGCACTGTAGGATGGATTTACGTGTGTAGTAACCCCGTAGAATGTTATAAGGTACTCGCCTTGCTGTCGGCGAAATATGTTGAAATGCTGATCTCTGCCTATCGATCTCTTGGTCTGAAGACACAAATGATAAGAGAGATTATATTCTGAAATAATTTAATAATACGGCTACACGAAAAGCAGACAATTTCTGATGCTAGTCTAAGAAAATTTAATTTTGCACTCATTGACTAATTTCATCAGATACTATAGCAACTTTGTTTGGTACCGTTTGCTTCCTAATCACTATATCAGGATAATAAGAGTAAACACCAACATAACTTATATGTACAGGGGCTAAGGCCCCTGATCTGTAGTGGGTGCACTCCCTCGATATGCAGGTCAGCTCCCTCCGAACCGGATCCGCTGTGATAAACTGTGAACAACTCAAACAACGTGAAAAGTAATGGTCCTGACAAGAAAGTCATTAGTAGGTCATTGTTGAAATCAGTGGTAATGAATGGAATAAAGGGGTTCATCTACACACTGAAATTGAAAATAGGTGTACTTTGGACATACCGTAGTTTATTATAAAAACATTCCGCAGTGGGCACAACACATGATTAACAAATGTAATAGTTAACTCTCACACCAAATGCAGATTAGTGGAAGTCAGAATATAAAATCCGTATAATTCACAGAATTGATAAAAACTGGGCTCTCAAAGTCCGTGGGGACCGGAAGAAAATAATCTGGTAACAAACTCGCAAAATCATCTAAATAAATCAAGTACACGGTTTCACATGAATCATGATTGTGCACTTGCCCACGAAAGGCAAATGTACCGAGTTCGAGTCTTGGTCCGGCGCACAGTTCTAATGTGCCAGGAAGTTTCACATCAGCGTACACTCCGCTGCAGAGGGAAAATCTCATTATGGAATCATTCCACAGGCCGTGGCTAAGCCATGTCTCCGCAATATCCTTTCTTTCAGGAGTGCTAGTTCTGCAAGGTTCGCAGGAGAGCTTCTGTAAAGTTTGGAAGGTAGGAGACGAGGTAATGGGAGAAGTAAAGCTGTGAGGACGGGGCGTGAGTCGTGCTTGGGTAGCTCAGTCGGTAGAGTACTTGCCCGCGAAAGGCAAAGGTCCCGAGTTCGAGTCTCGGTCCGGCACACGGTTTTAATCTGCCAGGAAGTATCACATGCACAGTTTATCATCTGAGTGTCAGCGATTTTGTCTGCCAGGTGGTCGTAATCCTCCGTATGTTACACCGAACAAGTGATGAAGCGTCCACCATGGACATAAGTAGTGCTTCAGCAACTTTTCCATTAGTCGCACTTTGTGGACAGCCTTAAATATCCATAGCAAGGACCCCAGGCTGTATCTCAGTGTCTGCCGCTTTATATTATTGCACAATCCATCATTATACTGGGAGCCCTGAGTCCACACGGGCCCATCTGCTTCACTTCGTCGGACCTGGTGATGAGCTGTTTCACGTAGTCATACTGAGTGTCATCCAGCTGAAATATAAACTGTATACCCATTGTCGTTTCGCCCTCACGATAGTGGAGCAGAAATAGTATCAATCCTGTATTGTTTTGCTTCAATGTGTTGTATGCGAATGTCATGAAGGTACTATTATATCCCAGTCTCTCTGCACAGAATCAACATACGTCATAAGAGTATATGTTAACGTCTTGCTGAAGTGTTCTGTGGGTTCTAGAAACTTGGCGTCCTGGGGACGACATCACAACATGAAATTACCCTAATTCTAGTCTCGACTGCAAAACTTTTCTACGATCAGAGGTCACCATACAGTGTGCTTATCTTCTACAACGAATATCACAATTATCAGCGGGTGAAGCAGTCGTGCAGCCTAGTGTTCATCCATTCCTGTCAGTGGTTTTCGGGATCCTCCCAGGGAAATAGATTCAGATTCGTTTGAATGGAAATAAAGCAGGCGGGATTGTTACTAAGTGCCCTGAGGTATTAGTGGTATGTGATTCCGTCTTTGGATTCCTTACAGTGGTTCGCATGGTGTCTAATAGATTAGTGGAGACCTGTTATCCCCATCTAATTCTGTCTGGAGAGTTCACGAATTCCAGGCGACTAGAAGTTGGAGCGTCGTAGAAATACCTGAGGATAGCTGGTTGTAGATGAACTAGGATAACGAGCAACCATTTCTGCCCCATTTGATCATAGATCCTCTGATAAATACTCCGTTAGTTAATTGGAAGTCTCGTTTGGTTGGTTCCTCTTTCTTCCATGCTTCTACTGTTCGATATGTGTAGGATTTTCCCTCTCTTCAACAGTAGTGTCATACATAACAATCACTAAGATGTTATCCACACTACTCTGTTCTGCCAATGGAGTCCTTGAAAGCCATTCGGCAGCCTTACGCTTGCGTCAGTTATTATGAGCCACTGGGACCTTATACGCATGAACCCTATGCGCCCATCTCGCCAGTGGACTCGATAGATCATTGTCGCGCTAGTAGCCTTGGGCCAGTAGCTGCAAGTGTGTCGACTGGTGGGTTCTACACTGAGGTGGTAAAAGTCATGGATACCTCATTTCGGACATCCTTTTGTCCTGCGTAGTGCAGCAACTCAACGTGGCATGGACTCAACAAATCATGGCAGTGAACCGTGGATTTAATTTGCAAAGAATATTCTTAATAATTTACTTTATTTACTAGCGATTCATCAAGAACATTAACACATTTAATCACACTATGTGAGCGTGGAAGTAGTTGCCAGGGAGTAAATGATTAAATCAAAATGAAATTGCTTTTAACAAATGGGAATTTTTATCCTAAAAGTTTTTTTGTTTTTTAAGAAATAGATTTAAAATTATAAGCAGAAAGCACTTTATAAATATCAAGTTACCATTTATTCAGAGGCAGAAAGAAACAAACTTTTGAGTCTATGAACTTTCGGGCTGAGAACCTTCCCGCTCCCTTTTGACACGGCCGTAGTCACGACCGCTCACAACCCCTGAAAGACTACACTGGTGCAAATCTGCAACACACCAAATTACCTTAAAGTAAAAGTTTTATAAGGAGGCTGTTTAGGTTCTTATATTGGTAACGCCACCGCCACCTAGCGCTCTGTATGAAAATCACTGGCTGTGCTGTGTGCAGTCTGTGGCTGGGTGGCATTGTTGGAATTCGCTACTGTAGTGTTGGGCTGTTGGCTGTTAACAGCGCGTAGCGTTTCGCAGTTGGAGGTGAGCCGCCAGCAGTAGTGGATGTGGGGGAAGTGAGATGGCGGATTTTTGAGAGCGGATAATCTGGACGTGTGTCCATCAGAAACAGTACATTTGTAAGAATGGATGTCATGAACTGCTACATATATTATTACTTTTGAACACTATTAAGGTAATTACATTGTTTGTTCTCTATCAAAATCTTTCATTTGCTAACTATGCCAATCAGTAGTTACTGCCTTAAGTAGTTTGAATCTTTTATTTAGCTGGCAGTAGTGGCGCTCGCTGTATTGCAGTAGTTCGAGTAACGAAGATTTTTACGAGTAAGTGATTTGTGAAAGGTATAGGTTAATGTCAGTCAGGGCCATTCTTTTGTAGAGATTTTTGAAAGTCAGATTGCGTTGCGCTAAAAATATTGTGTGTCAGTTTAAGCACAGTCATGTATAATATTTCTTAGGGGACGTTTCAGTTTTAACAATTCACATACAAGGACACAAACTATGCACCCCGTAGGAGGGATGGAAATGGTACAAAACACTGAAAATTAAAATATTAACTTGCCACCGAAGGTGCAACTTGATTTTAACTTCTAAGAAAAGTCTTACGGTGAAAGGGTGGCAACTTTATGTACTAAAATGATCATTTAAATAAAATCCCATAAAATTCAATCTTATATAAAATTATACAAAACAAGTTATGATGCTCTACAGAACACAGATACCGCCTCTCAAGATGATAGGCAAGATCAAAACACATATCAAGAATCAGGCCGTTACACTCAAAGCAGGGAATTCGTTAACACACCAAATCCGACAAACATGAGAGAGGCAGCTCCGAACGACATACAAACGCTGCCTAACAAATGCGGACGAGAGATAGACGAGGAAGCTGGGGACGAGACACTGAGCAGAAAACAAGTATAATTTACAAGAGTAAATCACACAACATAACACCAATCACTTAACTTCTAATGAACTGCGATTTCTGGAGAAGACCTGGCGCGGCACCCCCAAATCGCTCTCCCGAACCGTCCGCCTCCAGCCGCTTCCACGGACGCAGGAAGGCGCGCCGATCTCCTGTCTTTCCTGGTCCGCACCAACCGATCGACTGCCCGCTGCTCCGTCCGCTACTGGTGCTCCGTCGCGACTGCACTGCTGGTGCGTCTCCCACTCTCTTCCATACACACGACGGCGGATAGACTGGCCCGGACCCAACCATGCAGAGGAAACACGCCCATTGGCAAAACGACATCCCTGCACCATGAAAAGACCGAGCCAAGCTCCACAAGATGGTAACTTAAGGGACCCAGAAGCGCTCGGAGAACCTGTTACACCACGGCGTCTCAGCTCACACCGGCCAGACTGATGTTGTGGGTTGACTCCTGTTCCTTTCGGATCGACCGCGAAGCCACTACCCCTCGCAATACGGCGTGACCTCACATGCGCCGACGCTCAAGATCGACAAGTCTTTTTGTGTTTCAGTGCGGGACCGACCAAACGATCGATTCAACCACCGAGCGACCACTTGCTGAGTGCTCTTAATGGCGAAGTGGAAATACTCTCATTTTGCCGGCTTTAAAGGTTGATCCGAACGACAAACATACTAGCACTCCGACCGACAGACAGATACTAACTACCTCACATATTCGGACGATAGACAGACCCGGATATCCTCCAGACTCACCCAGACTGAGAGACCGGCGAGCTCACAGCGCCTCTCAAAAGCGCGTGAACAGGCAACCTTTCCCCATTCCCACCACAGGGAGACACAAAAGCTGCGATTGCCACAGACGCGCCACCGCCAGAAACGGAGAGCGACTGCTTCACAATACGGGCTACGGCGCGCTCTTCAAAACCGCAATTTTTACCACGGCTGAGGCAGAAATTTTGAGCCATGGTGCATCTATAGCCGTCCGGAATTGCGAAAATATGGCTTGTACAGGATTTTCTACACGAACTAATCTCTCGCAAAAATCTTGTAAATGTTCACGGGGTTTCATGTCGGGCGGTCTGGGTGGCCAAATCATTCGCCCGAATAATACAGAAACTTCTTCAAACCAGTCGCAGAGAGTTGTGACCCAGTGACATGGCATACTGTCATCCATGGAAATTTCATCGTTTTTTGGGAACATGAAGTCGATGAATAGCTGAAAATGATTTACAGGTAGCCCAACATAGCCATGTCCAGTAAATGATCGGTTCAGTCAGAACAGAGAACTCAGCCTATTTCACGGAAACACAGCCCACTCCATTACGGAGCTACCACCGGCTTAAATAGCAATTTTCTGACAACTTGTGTCCATGTCCAGCCAATGATCGGTTCAGTCAGACCAGAGGACTTAGCTTATTTCACATAAACACAGCCCACTCCATTATGGAGCTACCACCGGCTTAAACAGTACCTTGTTGACCACTTGTGTCGATGTCCAATCAATCATCAGTTTAGTCGGACCAGAGGACTCAGCCTATTTCATGTAAACACAGCCAACTCCATTATGGAGCTACCACCGGCTTGTACCTTGTTGACAACTTGTGCCCATGTCCAGTCAATGATCGGTTCCATCAGACCAGAGGACTCAGCCTATTTCTTGTAAACACTGCAACTCCATTATGGAGCTACCACCGTCTTAAATAGTACCTTGTTGACACCTTGTGTCCATGTCCAGTCAATGATCGGTTCAGTCAGACCAGAGGACTCAGCTTATTTCATGAAAACACAGCCCACTCCATTATAGAGCTACCACCGGCTTAAATAGTACCTTGTTGACAACTTGTGTCCATGTGCAGTCAATGATCGGTTAAGTCAGACCAGAGGACTCAGCCTTTTTCATGTAAACACAGCCCACTTCATTATGGAGTTCCCACCGGCTTAAGTAGTACCTTGTTGACAACTTGTGTCCATGTGCAGTCAATGATCGGTTCATCCAGATTAGAGGACTCAGCCTATTTCACGAAAACACAGCCACTCAAATATGGAGCTACCACTGGCTTAAATAGTACCTTGTTGACAACTTCTGTCCATGTCCAGTCACTGATCGGTACAGTCAGACCAGAGGACTCAGCCTGTTTCACGTAAACAGAGCCCTCTCCATTATGGAGGTACCACCGCCTTAAATAGTACCATGTTGACACCTTGTGTCCATGTCCAGTCAGTGATGGTTTCAGTCAGACCAGAAGGCTCGGCCTAATTCATGGAAACACAGACCACTCCATTATTGAGCTACCACTGGCTTAAATAGTACCTTGTTGAAAACCTGTGTCCATGTCCAGTCAATGATCGGTCCACTCAGACGAGAGGACTCAGCCTATTTCATGTAAACACAGCCCACTCCATTATGGAGCTACCACCGTCTTAAATAGTACCTTGTTGTCTACTTGTGTCCATTTCTAGTCAGCGATCGTTACAGTCAGACCAGAGGACTCAGCCTATTTCACGTAAACACAGCCCACTCCATTATGGAGCTACCACCGGCTTAAATAGTACCTTGTTGACCACTTGTGTCCATTTCCAGTCAATGGTCGGTTCGGTCATACCAGAGGACTCAGCCTATTTCACGTAAACACAGCCCACTAAAGTAAGGAGCTACCACCGGCTGAAATAGAACGTTGTTGACAAATTGTGTCCAGTCAATGATCGGCTTAGTCAGACCAGTAAACTCAGCCTATTTTATGTAAACACAGCCCACTCCATTATGGGGCTACCACCGGCTTAAATAGTACCTTGTTGACCACTTGTGTCCATTTCCAGTCAATGGTCGGTTCGGTCATACCAGAGGACTCAGCCTATTTCACGTAAACACAGCCCACTAAATTGTGGGTGCAAAACAAGGATGGTGCCCCTCCACGCCCGCACCAACGTGGTGACCAACACAAAAGTTCTACTGTCACCTCCGTATGCATGTTAGTTTTGAATCAGGGGTCACAGGATGCAGGCTGTGATGTTATCCATGCGTCTGGGTAAGACTACTCATTAACATGGTCCATCAGGAGATAGAAGTGGTCGAAAACGATCGAAGGGTAGCGGTTGTAAGAGCAGAGGAAAAAAAGTGCCAAGGCCAGCGCCAAGGGAAAAAAACCTCTGCGACAGTAGGACGGGTAGTAAGGGCAGTAGCGGTTTGCTAGCTGCGACAGAGCATGCAAGGTAAGGGGGGTTAGCGTGAAGTATCGTGCAACGTTACCTATGTACTGCGTGGTCGTTCGCTGGGTCAGTCCGGTGCCGCGGCTGGGCTCCCTCGTTGTCTCCTGGGCCGGCCGCAGTGGCTTACTCCCTGTAACATAAAAGTTCGGCGCGGCAGCGCGGCGACGCTTGCGCGATGAAGACTGCCCTGGCGGTTTTCTTCTTTGCACCTTTCACCTGCGGTGCTGCTGGGGCAACCGCTGGGACAGGCGCGCGAACGTCCTTCTGCGAGGTCGCAGGAGTGTTAGCAGGTACGACTGCACTGAGGCCTTGGGCGAAGACCGCTCGCAGTTGCCTCAAGGCCTCTTCCTTCTCTGCAGCCACGGCGGCTGCGAAGGCAGCCCTCTCCGCCGCCATGACGGCTTTGAGGACTGCTGTGGCCTCCTTCACAGCGATGCCGAGCTCGAGGTCACATCTCTTCGCGGGAGGGCGAGCTGCGTCCTGGCTGCCCGTTTCCGAGCGGCCGTCCCCGCCCCTGGCAGGTGGATCTGCTGCTGCGCCGTCCCTCAGCTGCACCGGGCTGTTCTCCGCCCTACGCCGTTTCCGACGTCGTCTTCTCTTCTGCTGCTGCGTCGGTGCGGCCGCGGCCGCTTCGCCGCCCCCGGCACGGTTGCGGCTAGAGAAAGCCACACAACCGCGCCAACTGGCGACGTGCGGGCCGCCACACCGGACACAAGTCGGCAGAGCGTTGCTGCCGCGGTCGCAGGCGCGGCTGTCGTGCTCACCTGAGCGTTTGACGCACCGCGCCGCGTTGCGGCAATACTTCGCAACATGGCCCTCGCCCTGGCACCTGAAGCACTGGGGCTGAGGATCCATGGCGGTCGGGAGAGCCTCCGTCGTAACCGGGAAGCCCAGCAACTTCCGCAAGTCGAGGATGTCGCTCCCGCCGTCGACCGTTTGCATGGTCACGGCATAGAGCGGCGCCCTCTTCCTGTTGGTCCGGTTGTGCAACCTTGCGGCTGCATTACCAAACCCGGCTCGCAGCAGCCCTTCCCGGACCGCTGCCTCATCACAGCACCAAGGCAACCCCCTGAGGAGTGCCTTAGTCGTCTTCATCCTTCCTAATGAAGGTGCCTTCTCACGCGCCGGCGGCGCGTCGACGATGTGGTCGGCCACTGCGACCTTAATCGCCCTGTGGTCGGCCACGTTCGCGGCTCGAACGCAGATCAGCGAGTCTGTATCGACAGACTCGTAGACCACCTCGTTCCGAGCGCAGTTCGTGATGGTGTCGAACAGCGCTGTCCACCCGCCTTTGCACAAAGAGGGGACAGGCCGCGACTCGTCTTCTCGGGAGTTCCTTGCACGGTTGGCAGACTCAGAGAGTCGCACAACCGAAGGACCCTTCGTAGCGGCAGGTTTCCTCTGCGCACCCTTCTTCCCCATGCTGCGAGGCGCGGAACACGACAATTTGCACGCGTTGTCAAAACAACGCACCACAATTTGCTATCCGCGGCGCCCACAGCACAGAAAACCTCTTCACGAGCTCTCAACGGCCGAGTAAGCGAAGCGCGCAACGGCAGCGATGCGCTCGTCTCGCTAGCTCAGGCCGGTCTGCCTCAACTAAATTGTGGAGCTACCACCGGCTTAAATAGTACCTAGTTGACATCGTGTGTCCATGGCTTTATGGAGTCTGCGGCACTTTCGAACCGTATCATCTGCTCTTTGCGACAGACATCGGGACCCATCTGACCAGGACACAGCTGTTCAGTCGTCTAGGGTCCAACCTATATGGTCAAGATCCCAGGAGACGCGCTGCAGGTGATTTCGTGCTGTTACTAAAGGCAATCACGTCGGTCATCGGTAACTGTAGCCCATTAGGTCCAAATTTCGCCGCACTGTCCTAACGAATACGTACGTCATACGTTAGAAATGATTTGTGAGGTTATTTCACGCAGTGCTTCTTGTCTGTCAGCACTACCAACTCAGCAAACGCCACTTCTCTCGGTCACTGCGTTGTACGTGATGAGAGGTGACGCCTCAAGTCTCGTATTCTCAGCACACTGTTGACAATGTGGAGGACAGAAATTTGAATTCCCTAACGACATCCGAAAAGGAATGTCCCATACATCCATCTGTAACTAGAATTCCGCGTTCAAAATCTGTTAATGGCTGTCGTGGGTGTATAATCACTTCAGAAGCCTTTTCACGTTAATCACCTGAGTACATATGACAGCTCCGGCAATGTCGTACCTTTTATACCCAGTGTACGCGATACTACCACCTCCTGGATATGTACATATCGCTATCTCAAGACGTTTGTGTGGTGTTACCGCCAGACACCACACTTGCTAGGTGGTAGCCTATAAATCGGCCGCGATCCGTTTGTATACGTCGGAACCGCGTGTCGCCACTGTCAGTGATTGCAGACCGAGCGCCGTCACACGGCTGGTCTAGTCTAGAGAGACACCCTAGCACTCGCCCCAGTTGTACAACCGACTTTGCTAGCGATGGTTCACTGACTACATACGCTCTCATTTGCAGAGACGACAGTTTAGCATAGCCTTCAGCTACGTCATTTGCTACGACCTAGCAAGGCGCCATATTCAGTTACTATGTCTTCTGAACAGATAATATTGTGACTCATGTACCGTCAAGAGGGACGTTCATCATTAATGGATTAAAGGTAAGTTTCAAACTAATTACGTCCGCTTTGTGAATTCTCATTCCTTGACATGTTTCAGACCTCAAGTCAGTATGTTCTACCATCCTCACGCCAGCCTGCGTAAGCTAAAACGCGTGCATTTCGGCCTCCACTCGTAACACGGTGTCGGCTCTTCTTCTAACACAAAAATTTGTCACCTCCGTGTAATAACTGACACACTAGTGGATTGGGCAGCGAGGATAACAGAACTCAGTTGTAAATGGCAGTGCACCGCTATAACCGTCTTGTAAGTGTGGCGGTATCACCACTCCAGGCTAATTCTCTTGGTCTGGCAAAGTGCCTAGGCGCTGGAATTTAGCGCAACAAGTGGGCACCAGAAGCTTATAAATAAGTCTGGATTTTAAGTCAGGGATCACTCGTCATCGTCGGAAGAAACCGGTACCACCACGGCGCCACAGCAGTGATGGACAGCCAAATGATTCAGCCAGCTGTAGCCAAGGATTCGAGAGTGCGCTGCACTTGAAGTCATCATTAACCCCATCATGAGACTAGGTATCATAGCCCTACGGGTCTGCCATCTGCACACAACACCAGCCGCCAGCTGACTGCTGGTTCAGGGTGGCGACTCGTACTCCGCGCGCAGCTGCCTTCGTGTTCCTTCGTAGTGACGCGAGAGGGGTGAGAGACCACAGAGCCGCCGAGCCTAGCAGTCGCTGGTGGGAGCAGCGCACGCGTGTGCGGAGTCGAGGAGCCGTCTCCCAAGTGGCTCGCCATTGCAGCATATCTCGGCGCAAGGTTGACGTCAACGCCCGTGGCTTACAGGGACGCCGGCTTCAGTAACGTGAGGCGACAACTCAGCAGCAGGAGGAGACGGAGTTCGCTTCCTGTCCGTCGGCCTAAGTCAGGGTCACTGAAGAGGGGCCTACCTACCTCACTACGCCGTGTACCAATGTCAATCAAGTTCTTTGTAATTGTTAAGACGGTTTGCCCTAGGCTGCACGGCCTTTCGTCACCACTCACTCATCTCCCCAGTGTTCGAAGCACGCTACAGTGTGTTGTATGGAGGACTGACATCACAGCAATCATCAGTGGATAGTTGCCACTCCCGCAATGTATCATCCAAGCCACAGCCCGCTGTATCATCGTTAGGGTGGGCGAGGCGGCTTTTGCTCCAGTGTTGTGATAGTCCTGCGGCCTAACTTTACGGGAAGTAATTACGTGAGAACTAACTTTACAAGAAAATGATTGAGTTGTCACAGTTTAAGAGTAATTCTGGAGAGGAGTGTCTGGTGCCTGTTTATTTTACTCATTGTAATTTGCTTGGGCACTCTGTCCCTTGTGCCGAATCGGTGGCAGTGAACTACATCTACATCTACATGATTACCCTGCAATTCACATTTAAAAGTTTGGCAGAGGGTTCATCGAACCACAATCATACTGTCTCTGTACCATTCCACTCCCGAACAGCCCGCGCGAAAAACGAACACCTAAACCTTTCTGTTCGAGCTCTGATTTCTCTTATTTTATTTTGATGTTCATTCCTACCTATTTAGGTTGGGCTCAACAAAATATTTTCGCATTCGGAAGAGTAAGTTGGTGACTGAAATTTCGTAAATAGATCTCGCTGCGACGAAAAACGTCTTTGCTTTAATGACTTCCATCCCAATTCGCGTATCGTATCTGCCACACTCTCTCCCCTATTACGTGATAATACAAAACGAGCTGCCTTTTTTTGCACCCTTTCGATGCTCTCCTTCAATCCCACTTGGTAAGGATCCCACACCGCGCAGCAATATTCTAACAGAGGACGAACGAGTGTAGTGTAAGCTGTCTCTATAGTGGACTTGTTGCATCTTCTAAGTGCCCTGCCAATGAAACGCAACCTTTGGCTCGCCTTCCCCACACTGTTATCTATGTGGTCTTTCCAACCGAAGTTGTGCGTAATTTTAATACCCAGGTACTTAGTTGAATTGACAGCTTTGAGAATTGTTCTATTTATCGAGTAATCGAATTCCAACGGATTTCTTTTGGAATTCATGTGGATCACCTCACACTTTTCGTTAGTTAGCGTCAACTGCCACCTGCCACACCATACAGCAATCTTTTCTAAATCGCTTTGCAACTGATACTGGTCTTCGGATGACCTTACTAGACTGTAAATTACAGCATCATCTGCGAACAACCTAAGAGAACTGCTCAGATTGTCACCCAGGTCATTTATATAGATCAGGAACAGCACAGGTCCCAGGACGCTTCCCTGGGGAACACCTGATATCACGTCAGTTTTACTCGATGATTTGCCGTCAATTACTACGCACTGCGACCTTCCCGACAGGAAATCACGAATCCAGTCGCACAACTGAGACGATACCCCATAGGCCCGCAGCTTGATTAGAAGTCGCTTGTGAGGAACGGTGTCAAAAGCTCTCCGGAAATCTAGAAATACGGAATCAACTTGAGATCCCCTGTCGATAGCGGCCATTACTTCGTGCGAATAAAGAGCTAGCGGCGTTGCACAAGAACGATGTTTCTGAAACCATGCTGATTACGTATCAATAGATCGTTCCCTTCGAGGTGATTCATAATGTTTGAATACAGTATATGCTCCAAAACCCTACTGCAACCGACGTCAATGATATAGGTCTGTAGTTCGATGGATTACTCCTACTACCCTTCTTAAGCACTGGTGCGACATGCGCGATTTTCCAATCTGTAGGTACAGATCTACCGGCGAGCGAGCGGTTGTATTTGATTGCTAAGTAGGGAGCTATTGTATCAGCGTAATCTGAAAGGAACCTAATCGGTATACAATCTGGACCTGAAGACTTGCCCGTATCAAGCGATTTGAGTTGCTTCGCAACTCCTAAGGTATCTACTTCTAAGAACCTCATGCTAGCAGCTGTTCGTGTTTCAAATTCTGTGAAGGAATTTCGGAAAACTGCGTTCAATAACTCCGCTTTAGCGGCACAGTCGTCGGTAATAGTACCATCGGCTCTGCGAAGCGAAGGTATTGACTGCGTCTTGACGCTTGTGTACTTTACATACGACCAGAATTTCTTCGGACTTTCTACCAAATTTCGAGACAATGTTTCATTGTGGAACCTATTAAATGCATCTCGCATTGAAGTCCGTGCCAAATTTTGCGATTCTGTAAATTTTAACCAATCTTCAGGTAGTGGCTCCATTCACGAAAACTGACCGGGAGAAGTATGTGTGGACCACATGCTCTTCGATATCAACATTACGTGACACCTATCAGCTGAAGATGACACGGCTGTCGGCAAGAACCATGGCCCTTCTGTGGGCTGTTCGGACGGGGTAACCGCTTTGAGCTTACAACTAGACAGTGTACAGTGTCTCATGGTTAGACAGAAGAAGCAAATTGATAGATTACTCCTTCTATCTATGATAGTTTTATTCTCTGTGTTTCTCTGAGTGGTGGAAACGAGTAAGGTAGAGGAAGAGTCAAGTTTAGAGACACAAGATGCCACCAGTGAGAGGGCTTTGCAACCGTTAAATAATGAAGTAGCACAATTGAGAGTGGGTAATGTTGTTGTAAGTAATATTGGCGGAGAAGGATCACGAAGTAGAACTGTTTATGACGCATGTTCTAGAGGTGGATCCAGCTAATGCTAACTTTGTTTCTTCCTCCTCTGGCAGGGTGTCTCAGGATATGCGTATCATTTGTAGAAGACCTTAAGTCATCAGCTAACGTATGGAGTTGGTCAGATAAGCTGTTACTGCAGAATTTGAGGTTACGCTTGATGGGGAAAGCGAAATTGTTTGTAAGAAAAGCAAAAGCATTGCATAAGACAGAGACCTTGATCGAATGTGACAGAGGTAAGAACGACGCTACAGGAAGCAGAACAGTGCATGGATTTTTGGTGAACAGTTAGGGACTGTGTCCAGAAAGCGTAATGAAGGTGTGGAAGACTTTGCGGATAGGATTAGGAAGTTGTTCACACCTATGAGTTATCGCAGAATGACGAGGTTAACAAAGTGATGTTGCAGGAGTCAGAACAGCGAACACTCGATGCTTTTCTGAGGGGTTTCGCTCTAGATATGTCAAGGAGGATGCGTACAGGGTCATCTAAAGAGCTCCATCCTGGGCTTAGGTGAGCACTGGAATATGAGAAAACTGATGGTTCAAGAAAGGCGAGGGATAGAAGACATGTATTTGCAGCGCATATGAAGTGTTCTAATTGTGGGCGAACAAGTCATATGCAGAGACAGTGCTACAGCCACGAAGGAGTGACTGTTATAAAAAGTAGAGATACCCATGATTTAATGGGAATGGTAATAGGTGAACTGTAGGTTGCCAGCATATATAGGAGTGATAATAGCGGTGGTCCAGGGGGAAAGAAGGGTCCATTTAACATAGCAAGAAACCCAAGGGCTGTCGAATGTAATAAAGGTAAATGCAGTTAGGCCGGCCGGTGTGGCCGTGCGGTTCTAGGCGCTTCAGTCTGGAACCGCGTGACCACTACGGTCGCAGGTTCGAATCCTGCTTCGGGCATGGATGTGTGTGATGTCCTTAGGCTAGTTACGTTTAAGTAGTTCTAAGTTCTAGGGGACTGATGACCACAGATGTTAAGTCCCATAGTGCACAGAGCCAGTAAATGCAGTTAGAACGGATGAAGAGACAGAATGTGCCATAATGAGTGTGATGGATGGTAATAAATATAAGGTTTTCGATATAGGGGTGCGTGTGTTAGTGGCCTCAAGAGAGCTAGTAGGAATGAAAGCTAGGAAGCCGTTATAACTTTTGTGGGGCTGGGGTCATGTGACGACTGGGGTCAGTGGTGATGAGTTTTCTGTCCGAGGCAATGAGGTTTAAACAATGTGTGGGAATGGTGTCCCATGTAAGTGACGGCTACGGCATGCTCTTAGGATTGGACTTTCTGTGTCAACATCAAACCACAATTGACTTTTGACGATGTGTGGTGGAACTTAGTGGGAAGGCATCTGACTGGGATAAACAGTTGTCAATGTTTGTCTGCCACAAGGAATATCTACTGCATAAAACACTCCAGTTAATCCACGAGAAGAGACATTCGCATGACTATGTGTCAGAGGAACTGGGAAGTCGCTATGAGTGAATGTGGAGCCTGGCTTACCGACTGATACGTTTTGCGTAATAGAACAGCTGGAGGATAGCGAAATATTGGATGCGGCGTGTTGTTTAGTGAAACGTAGTATTGTACACGTACAGGAGAGGGATGGGGCAAAGCAGTACCCATAAATGTGGATAATTTTGACGATGAAGAAGCTAAGTTTCTGAATGGAAAGTTATTACTATATTAGAGGTTCCGGATGAGGAAGATTGCCACAAAGGGAGCGTTTGCTGTGATGAGGCGTAGGATGCTGCTAGAATTGCATTTGCGAGATATTAAAGGGTTTAAGGGGAACGGATAGGACGCAGATAGAACACATGTAGCTAGAATTTCAAGATTTGTTTCTTCCGCAAAGTCCATTGCTTCCTACGCCAGTAGCACAACACAGGATTCCAACAGGAAAAAGAATCACTGTGGTATTGGAGGGTGTACCGAATCCAGTGATCGTGAAAGCCGTTTTGGAGAATTTTGGAAACCAATAGATGTCTGATGGACTTATGGAAGTGAGTCCTATTCCCTGGGTATCAGGAATTGTAATCGCGCTGAAAAAGTCTGTGGATAACTCAAAGAAGTATCAGTTTTGTTGCGATTACCACCACCTGAAACTACAAACTATGTAGGAAAGCTAATCCAACGGCAATAGAGAATTTTTTAAACCTCGTTAAGGAACAAGAGTGACAAGATATTTATAGTGCCGATAACGTAAAGTAGATGACAAATATAATGCTTTCAATTAAAATATTTCTCATGTTCTTTGAGAGTAGCTTTCCCTTAAAACGTTCTAAACGGGCTAATAGCAGTAGAAGGCAGCCTGGGTGGCTGACTAGGGGGATATAAATATCATGTAGAACAAAGGGGAATTATATCAAAATGTTACAAGTGCTCACAACCGGGCTACAGTAGCCCACTAAAACAGTATTGTAATGTGCTTAAAATGTTATTATGAAGCAAAGAGCATCTGGTACGCAAATGGAATAGCTAGTTCACAGGATAAAATTAAAACCATATGGTCAGTTGTGAAGGAAGTGTCTGGTACGCATCACAAGGTCGATGATATAAAGTCAGTTCCCAGTAAAAATATTTCTGTTACTGATAAGTCAGATATATCTACAATATTTAACAATCGCTTTCTGAGCATTTCTGGTGAATTAAATATAAATGTGCCTTTCTGAGACTGATGTCTGAAATAATCCACAGTGATACTGAAAAGGGGTAGGTTGAGTCAATAATTAAATCACTAAAGACTAAGGACTCTCATGCATATGATGGAGTGAGTAACAGAATATTAAAGTACTGTGCTGCACATGTTAGACCTGTACTTACCCATATTTGTAATTTTTTCTTTAAGAATGGTCAGTTTCTTGAACGATGAAAGTACTCAGTAGTAAAACCGATTTATAAAAAAGGAGAAAGGAATAATGTAGACAATGTTAGGAATATTTCTATGCCATCAGTGTTTGCTAAAGTTATTGAAAAGGCTGTGTATGTAAGGATGATTGATCATTTTATATCGCACAATTTGCTGTTGAATGTACAGTTTGGCTTTAGAAGATCTTTTCTATATGACGTACTTGATTGATTAAACAAGAGGTTTCGAACGCTATGCATAGTTTTTGATTTAACTAAGGCATTTGATTGTGTGAATCACAAAATATTGTTCCAGAAGTTGAAGCATTACGGAATACGGGGAGTAGCTCACAATTGATTCACGTCTTACTTGAACAACAGAGTGCTGAGAATAGCAGTGATGTGGGATTTCAGTGGGGTACAGTCTAATGGGGAGTGCCCCAGGGATCAGTGTTGCGGCCACTCTGGTTTTTCATTAATACAAATGATATGCCCTCTACTATGACAGGTAATTCTAAAATATTTCTGTTTCCTGATGACACTAGGCTTGGTTGTAAAGGATATTGTGTGCAACATTGTCTCAGTTTCAAATAGTGTAGATCATGACATAAGTTCATGGCTTGTAGAAAACAAACTAACGCTAAATCACAGTAAGACTCAGTTTTTACAGTTTCTAACACACAATTCAACAAAACCCAGAGTTAGTATTTCACAAAATGGGCACATGATTAGTGAAACTGAAGAGTTAAGATTTCTAGGTGTTCAGATAGATAGCAAACTGGGATGGAAAGCCCACAATTCAGAATGTTATTCAGAAACTTAATGCTGCCATTTGTACTATTCGTATGGTATCTAAAGTAAGTGATCATTCGACATGAAAATTAGTTTGCTTAGTTTCATTTGCTTGTATCGTATGGTACTATACTTTGGGATAACTCTTCCCATTCTAAAAGGATATTTTTGGCTCAGAAACGGGTAGTTCAGGCAATAAGTGGTGTAAATTCGCGAACCCCTTGTCGACCCCTGTTCACTAGTATGGGTATTTCGACTATGATCTTTCAATATATATATTCTTCACTGTCGTTGCTTGTTAACAGCATCAGCTTCTTCGCGAGAAATGGAAAAGTGGAAGTGAGCGTGTGGCATCGTTGGCCGGGAGGCCCCTATTCGAGTAAGTTCGGTCGCCAAGTGAAAGTCTTGCTTCATTCGACGCTACATTGGGCGGCTTGCGCGTCGGAATGAGAATGAAATGATGAAGAGGACAACATCCAGTTCACGAGCGGAGAAAATCTCCAACTCAGCCGGGAATTGAACACTTTCCCGCTTGCATGGGAGGCGAGCACGTTACCACCGAGCTAAGAAGGGGGACTAGCAGCTCTCACTTAGTTAATACTCGGCAGAAACCCTATCTGCATTTTTATCCCACTTCCTTAACTGTTTTGCAGAATGGTGTGCAGTATACTGCTGCATCCATTTTCAATAAGCTGCAAAAAGAATTGTAAAATTTTGGCAGTAATCCACGTGCTTCCAAATCGAAATTGAAGTTTCCTCATGGGTCACTCCTTCTATTCTATTGAGAAGTTCCTTGAAAAGTTAACCTATATCTTATATTACGCTGTTGTTTGGGTTTAGTTAAACTATGGATTCACTTTTTTGGGTTCATAAACTTTTTGTTTTACATGTAGTTACTTTTCTGTTGTAATTTCATGTACTGACACGTTCCATGACCTTAGATTTGCTCCTAAATTTGGTCCTACGGAGCTGAACGTGTGAATAAATAAATTAGAAACAACAGCAGATGCCAATCCAATTCCAAAAATCACGGAGGCGGTAGATAATATAGAGTAATGCCAGTACTTCTCGATAATGTACTTAACGAGTGGGTACCATTAGTTAGAAGTTGCTCCAGAAGAGAGACCGAACACGGCGTTTTCAGCAATATGGTTACGCTATCTTTGTATACGGATGCCGTTTTGGTTGAAAATGCAACGGCAACATTTCAGCGTCTGCTAGATAGACTGCTGAAGGGATTGAACCGCGGCAATGTCTCGTATATCTTGATAGAATAATTGTCTTTTCCGGGTTATGCAAAAGCACAAACAGCGTCTGAGTTAAGTATTAAAAGGATACAGGCAACCAATCTGGAATTCTGCACTGAAAAATGTCACTCTGCGCTCGAAAACGTGACCTATCTGAACGATATAATTAGTATGGATGGTGTGAGGACCGATCTGAATTTAACACAGGCGGTGCGAGACTTTCTGGTACCACAACAATCTTTCCTTGGTCACGCAAATTATTACAGAAAATTCGTGAAGTGATCTGGGGACAGTTCCAGGCTTTTTATGCTATTGCTGAGGAAGTGAATTGAGTTTCCATTGTTGGAAGAAGTGCAGGAAGCATTTGACGAGTTGAAAAAGGTGTTAATGTTGAGCGCGGTGTTGTCGTTTCCTGACTTTACAACGGGGTTCGTATTGTCAGGTCATGCGTGGAGTCACTCTCTGAGGTGTGTTTGGAGCCGAGAGATCGACGGGCTAGAGCATCCTGTTGCCTATGCATTAAGACAGTTGAACGCAGCAGAGAAGAATTAAACTGGGCTACACTGATTTCACTGCATGTAACTTCTGAACGTTTTAGGATGCAGCTTACCCAGAGAACCCAAATTTCAAGTCATACAACTTATCACGTTTCCCAAGAAATTACAGTTTAAGGATTTCAATTACCTGAAATTTTCAGAAAACACTTTTCTTACAATACCAGAAAATTTGTATTTATTTTTAAATCTAATTTTGTATGATCTTTTGCCTTAAGTTTGACAATATTGGACGACCTTTAAGTAATGAGTTCTAGTCATTAATTCAAAGTGTCGCATCCAGGGTGCAAACACTGTCTAAAATTTTCTGTTATGCGTGCAGATAGTTTACTCCTACGATGCAGAGACGAAACGTAATTACATTTTAGAAGAAAGCATATTATGCTTATTTTGGCGTACAGATTGGCGACTAGGAGAAATCTTGGGCTCCACATAAAGCACGCAGGCTGTGTAACGAACAACTTCGACAGTGGACTACGGAACTAGATAATATTGCTCTTTGGGGTGCTCATGATATGGCGCTAACAAAGTAACCGTGGAACAGATTGTTATTTTTCCTCTAGCAATCTGCCAGGTTATATTGCCAGAAACAGGCAGAACATAACATACCCAAACATTCTGTCTGTTGTTTTGCGCACGCACCATGGTTCAGGTGTCTCTGTCGCAAAAGTAGGAAATTTTTCCGCACCGATATCTGAAACAGAAATCTGCAGTAGTGAAGTAGGCAGTGACTACGGACAAGACGATGCTTCCAATGCTTCTCACATCCCCATACCTTTGGGTCAAGAAAAACTGAATGATCTAGTTCATAATCTTGGGCTCTCGAACGCATGAGCCAAACCCCTGGTTTCCAGGCTTAATGAAGAAAATTTGCTTACATACGGGTGGTACAGAAAACTAGTATATTCTCCATGTTATTCATAAGAAAGTAAACTAGTGTTTTGTGACACCATCCAGAAAGTAATTCTTAGGATGGGGCTACCTAATTAAGAACTCACTACATAATGGAAATTTATACCCTCCATTCCCAGTTCGTTACTCAGTGATTCAAAAGAGCCTTACGAAAATCTCGAACTAATTTTGAGTAATACAAAATATGAAGAACATAAACGGCAAGTGTGTCGAGATTTGAAAGTTATCTCACTCATGCTGGGTAAACAATTACGTAATACAAAATATCCGTGTTTCAGTTGCGAATGGGACAGTCGGAAAAGGGCAGAGCACTGGATAAAAAAGCAATGGCCACAAAGACAACAGAATTTTTGTTAAGAAAATAAGAAGATGAATCTTATTGAGGCATCTGATGTTCTCTTACCTCCTGCCCATATTAAGTTATGGCGCATGAAACAATTTGTCAAGATCTTGGACAAGGAACGGCATTGCTTCCTTCATATTAGTGAAAAGTTACCGGGTTTAAGCAATACCCAAGTGAAAGAAGATATTTATACAGGCCCAGATATCACGAATCTGCCTTGTGAAGATACTTTTGGAAGTAAAGTAGATGCGATAGGGTTGATAGCATGGTAATCAGTCTGAAAAGCTGTAGCGAAGTTTTGGGACAGTCATCTGATAAACAAAGTAAGAGCCTACGGAATATCAGACCAGCTGTGTGGCTGGATTGAAGAGTTTTTAGCAAACAGAACACAGCATGTTGTTCTCAATGGAGAGACGTCTAAGGACGTTACAGTAACCTCTGGCGTGGTACAGGGGAGTGTTATGGGTCCATTGCTTTTCACAATATATATATATAAATGACCTAGTAGATAGTGTCTGGAGTTCCATGCGGCTTTTCGCGGATGATGCTGTAGTATACAGAGAAGTGGCAGCATTAGAAAATTGCAGCGAAATGCAGGAAGATCTGCAGCGGATAGGCACTTGGTGCAGGGAGTGGCAACTGACCCTTAACATAGACAAATGTAATGTATTGCGAATACACAGAAAGAAGGATCCTTTATTGTATGATTATATGATAGCGGACAAAACACTGGTAGCAGTTAGTTCTGTAAAATATCTGGGAGAATGCGTACGGAACGATTTGAAGTGGAATGATCATGTATAAATAATTGTTGGTAAGGCGGGTGCCAGGTTGAGATTCATTGGGAGAGTCCTTAGAAAATGTAGTCCATCAACAAAGGATGTGGCTTACAAAACACTCGTTAGACCTATACTTGATTATTCCTCTTCAGTGTGGTATCCGTACTAGGGCGGGTTGACAGAGGAGATAGAGAAGATCCAAAGAAGAGCGGCGCGTTTCGTCACAGGGTTATTTGGTAACCGTGATAGCGTTACGGAGATGTTAAGCAAACTCAAGTGGCAGACTCTGCAAGAGAGGCGCTCTGCATCGCGGTGTAGCTTGCTCGCCAGGTTTCGAGAGGGTGCGTTTCTGGATGAGGTATCGAATATATTGCTTCCCCCTGCTTGTACCTCCTGAGGAGATCACGAATGTAAAATTAGAGAGATTCGAGCGTACACGGAGTCTTTCCGGCAGTCGTTCTTCCCGCGAACCATACGCGACTGGAACAGGAAAGGGAGGCAATGACAGATGCACGTAATGTGCCCTCCGCCACACACCGTTGGGTGGCTTGTGGAGTATAAATGTAGATGTAGATGTAAAAGGAACCAAGAGTACAAACATTTGATTAACAAAATTCGAATGCTTTGAAGAAACTTGGATGTAACATGAATCTCAATGACCATATCCTACATCCTCACTTGGACTACTTTTTGAAGAATGTTGGGGAGATATTCCACGAAGACCTCAAGGAATTCAAAAGAAGATACGAACGCAGATGGAGCAGAATAATGCTCGTTGACTACTGCTGGATGGTGAAGAGGGACACACCTAGAAGTGTTTAAAAAAGGAGGCCAAACAGAAGAAGGTTCACCTGTAAAAAACGATATCACATTGAGTACACCTTGGCTTACCTAATTTGTGTGTACTAGACAAATAATTTGTTTCTACAACCTCAGTGTATGTACTGTGACAAGTATGACATAATGAAATGTGTTTTATATGACTCCATACACAAGGATGAGGAGGGCTTCAGTGCGGTGCAACAATTATCGAAGGAAAGATGAACAGGGGCAGAAGTGATTAGTAAATAAGTTAAGACAATGAACAAAAGATGTATTTAACTTGTGTGTCTACAAGCGTACGAAGGCTCATTTCAAAAAATGCGGCAAGAGTTAGAATCCTGCTATCAGAATGTCACAAAGAGGCTCCCTGAACTAAGCACGATCGATGGAGCCTGAGCCGTCACGACATGGCTTCCCGCTGTAATGAGGCTCCAAGCTCGAGTGGGCGGAGTGGGCAGCGGCCGGCCCTTCTGTATTGTGGTGGCAAAGGGCGCTCACAGTACCGAGCAGCTGGAGGTGTGGCTCAGTGGGCGCGCATCACTGGGTCCTCCACATCCCTTGCTACTGCTCTCAGTGGCAGACGGAAACCGGCAATTCTGTTACCAACTTAAAGACGCTGGTGTGGTTGTATCAGTCCATGATACGACAGTTTGGTGTACAATTTTCTAATTTACATCATGTTAACGTTTGTTAATAAGCAATTGGCTTGTAAGAGATACCTAAAATTGACGATATTGCAGTAGTTAGTAATTTCTAACAGTGAATGTATTATTATTTTACTTAAAACATCTTGAATTAATTTTGTTAAGACCACTGCATTTTTATGTTGAGTGTTACACTGATCTGTATCATAAAAAAAATCATGACAAGATTGCAGGTTGGAATTCAGCACACCTGAAATATATTAAGACACATTTGAAAGTTTGTGCAGTGTTCTGAAAGTGAAAATTTGTTTCCCAGCCTTATTGTAGAACAGTAAGAGGAACGCTTAGCTAGATAAATAGGGTGTGTTGTTGTTGTTGTGGTCTTCAGTCCTGAGACTGGTTTGATGCAGCTCTCCATGCTACTCTATCCTGTGCAAGTTTTTTCATCTCCCAGTACCTACTGCAACCTACATCCTTCTGAATCTGCTTAGTGTATTCATCTCTTGGTCTCCCTCTACGATTTTTACCCTCCACGCTGCCCTCCAATACTAAATTGGTGATCCCTTGATGCCTCAGAACATGTCCTACCAACCGACCCCTTCTTCTGGTCAAGTTGTGCCACAAACTTCTCTCCTGCCCAATCCTATTCAATACTTCCTCATTAGTTATGTGATCTACCCATCTAATCTTCAGCATTCTTCTGTAGCACCACATTTCGAAAGCTTCTATTCTCTTCTTGTCCAAACTATTTATCGTCCATGTTTCACTTCCATACATGGCTACACTCCATACGAATACTTTCAGAAATGACTTCCTGCCACTTAAATCAATACTGGATGATAACAAATTTCTCTTCTTCAGAAACGCTTTCCTTGCCATTGCCAGCCTACATTTTATATCCTCTCTACTTCGACCATCATCAGTTATTTTGCTCCCCAAATAGCAAAACTCCTTTACTACTTTAAGTGCCTCATTTCCTAATCTAATTCCCTCAGCATCACCCGACTTAATTAGACTACATTCCATTATCCTTGTTTTGCTTTTGTTGATGTTCATCTTAGATCCTCCTTTCAAGACACTGTCCATTCCATTCAACGCCCTTCCAAGTCCTTTAATGTCTCTGACAGAATTACAATGTCATCGGCGAACCTCAAAGTTTTTATTTCTTCTCCATGAATTTTAATACCTACTCCGAATTTTTCTTTTCCTTTACTGCTTGCTCAATATACAGATTGAACAACATCGGGGAGAGGCTACAACCCTTACTCCCTTCCCAACCACTGCTTCCCTTTCATGTCCCTCGACTCTTATACCTGCCATCTGGTTTCTGTACAAATTGTAAATAGCCTTTCGCTCCCTGTATTTTACCCCTGTCACCTTTAGAATTTGAAAGAGAGTATTCCAGTCAACATTGTCAAAAGCTATCTCTAAGTCTACAAATGCTAGAAACGTAGGTTTGCCTTTCCTTAATCTTTCTTGTAAGATAAGTCGTAAGGTCAGTATTACCTCACGTGTTCCAGTGTTTCTACGGAATCCAAACTGATCTTCCCCGAGGTTGGCTTCTACTAGTTTTTCCATTCGTCTGTAAAGAATTCGTGTTAGTATTTTGCAGCTGTGACTTATTAAACTGATAGTTCGGTAATTTTCACATCTGTCAACACCTGCTTTCTTTGGGATTGGAATTATTACAATCTTCTTCACAGCCCTCTATGTTTTACCGTTCCTGAAAGTAGTGCCGCTCTTATCTTTTTTCCCGGGACACTCCACAAAATACAACAGTTGTTGATACGACGTTCAGGCAGCGGTGTGAGCAAGGTTGGCGGTATTGTACCGCCGTGGAGTGTTTCGATCAGCACTTGGCATGCAGTTGGTGGCGTGTCGTCTCAATAACAGTGAAGTCAGAGGCCGGTCACCTCGCTTGCGTTCGCGCTCCGCCTCGTCTACGCCCAAGTGAGGCTTCTGGGAAGCGACGACCCGGGCATCCATTGACTCAGCAAGGCTCTTATCAGCTATGCTCAGAGTGCACCATGGAAGTTTTACACAGGAACAGACGGGAGTGGCAGCAGTGGCTCAGTCACGCTATGATGGACGACGATCTGCTCCCACACGCTACTGCTTAGGCCTCCAGAATGCTTGCCAGATGGTGACGTCCACAATTCCCTATCGGTGTTTACTCGGTAACTGACGTCGCAGCTCATAAAGAGGAAGTCCCTCTAGACAGGCCTTGCTACTCCGTAGAAGACAGAAAGCAATGACACGAGCAGAGCGTCGACCGCCAGAGACCCTTCCTCTGGAAAGGCGGCAAACACAACTATCGTCTTGCTTTTGCCAGTTGATCATAGCTTCTGGTCGCTTCAGGGTTTCACAGCTTTACCTTTCAGGCACTCATTTCTACTGTGTTAGTTGAGTTGTGTGACTGCTCAAATTAGGCGCTAGAGAAACTAAAGTGCAATTTAACCACAGCAACTGAAAGACAGGAAGCTAGGGAATTTTGCGGATGGACAAACTCGTGGTTGGTACATAATTTTAACTTCAACTACAGGACAAATTTCATAATTAGAAAATTACAAATCAGAATAACAATATGAAAATTTAATTAGGACCTTTGGCCTCTTAAGAAATATACAACTGACTGTAACCAGAAAAACTATGGGATTGGGTCATGAATTAATATAACAAACAGTATTTCAAAAATAATAATTAGATCTGATAGCAAAAGGATCATAGACGGTCACCACCACAAGCAGACTATTAAGTTCATTGCTTTCGTAACCAAAATTTACACAACACTAATGGTTCAGCTTGAGTTACTTAAGAAAAGATCTCGTTCGTCCCGGCTGACAGGTCGGATACTTAACGGAAGGATGGAAGCGCGGCTTTTACACGTTGGTACTCGGGCAAACGAGTAGAAAGAAACCGTCAAGAAATTTCGAAGATGATCAGGCTGTAAGTCAGGACAGAAAACATGCCGAACACACATACGATCTCAGTCTGCCCGCCAAGGCGACAAACCACAGCTGCCCCACATACCAGACAATTTCACGCGGCAGACAAATGAAACTCGTGATTCACCTTTTTCTAGACCATGCAAGGCTTACTAACTACGTGACTAGCTGTAACGTGACTGAAAACCAAACTGAGACATTTACCGAATCAAAGAACAATTAAAATTACACTGACTCGACAAAAGCTCTGACCTTGATATTAAAAGAAAGTTTAACCAAAAAGGGGCGAAGAGCACACTAATTAACGTACTGCATTAAATTAACGCTGCAAGGAAGCTTTAAAACAAGCAGTAAAACTCTAGACTTCACAAGTTCAGTATAACACGTAACTTATCTCCGGCAGGTGCATCAAGCCACCGTAAGTTTCACAAATCTTCACAGGTTAACTTCAGAATATGAATCATAGGTAACTTCACGCTTCCAGTTACGCGATGAAGAGATGTCCAGTATGAGATGACGGACCCGCGACCGTTTCGCACGCAGACACGTCGACTAATCAGCACCGTACACCCGGCGTGTGACAAAACGGCGAGGACGGCGAGGCCCAGGCACAGCCAATAGAGACGACGGCCAGCTTTCAAAACATGTTGCCTCGTTGAATGCCGACTGGAGAGAGAGCCCGGTCACACTTCAAGCCGGAAAACCAAAGGCGGAACCGTCAGAGATACAAGACCAGACGAGTGTCAATATCAGGCACTCAGGTGGATCCGAACTAGCGCCACTCGCGACGGCTCACCAGTAAACCGAATAGTTACGCTTCCCTCCGGCTTAAGCCTTCGTGTGACGCTTTGCACAGTACGTATCTACATTTACATCCACAATCCGCAAGACACCGTAAGACGTGTGGCGGAGGGTACCTTGTACCTTTAATAGTCTTCTCTTTTGAGTTCCGCTCGCAGACGGAGCGAGGGAAAATCGACTGTCTGTATGTGTCTATTACGAGCCCTGATTTCTCGTATCTTACGTTTGTGGTCCCTACGTGAAATATATATTAGCGGCAGTAGGCTTGTTCTGAAATCAGCTTCCAATGTCGGATCTCAGTTTCTTCTCAGTAGTGTTCCTCGAAAAGAACATCACCAGAGATTCCCATTTGAGTTCCCGAAACATCTCCAAAGCACTTACGTGCTGTTCGAACCTACCGGTAACTAATATAGCAGCCCGTCTCTTCCTTCAACCCGACCTATTACTGGTCAAAAACACTGTAGCAGTATCCAAGAATTGATAGCACTAGCGTTCTACATGCTGTCTCTTGTATAGACGAATCACACTTTCCTATAATCCTCCCAACCGAAGTCGATTATTCGCCTTCTGTACCACAATCCTGACGAGCTCGTTCAATTTCATAACGCTGTGTAACTATGCCCTGATATTTAAGCTACGTGACTTTATCAAGCAGGGCACTACTACCGCGGTATTCGAACATTAAGCGTTTGTTTTTTCTATTCACCAACATTAACTTAATTTTTCTACATTTAGAGCCAGATGTCAGTCATCTCACAAATGGAAATTTTGTTTAAGTAATCTTCTGTCATCCTACAGTCACTTGTCTTCGACACCTTCCATTACATCACAGCGTTGTCAGCAAACAATCGCAGAATGTGAGTCCTTAGTTTCTCCCGGTGTATACAATGTTCAGATAAGTTACACGAATGCAGCCGATTTACGTCGTCGATAGCCACCAATATCTCGACAGCAGGACACCCTGCTATTTTCAGGGCAAAACTGCAGCAAGTACGTGCAGTTCAAGAGAGAGTAAAACTTCAGTTTCACAGAAATTTCGTAAAAATAGCACACACACACACACACACACACAAACACACACACACACACACACACACACACACACACACGTTCTGTAGAGGCATCACAAACCATAGATGAGCTTATTATAGATAGTGAAATTAATAAGCAACCGGTGAGGTACCATAAACATTGTCCCTCTGCTTTTTGGCAAGTGAGACAGCAGAATTTTCATGCACCATTGAAACAAAAACCACCGTCTCTGTGTATAAGCCTACTTGTTAAATTAATTTCAACAGCTTCCTTAAAAACACTATCCCGATAGCTAGTAGTGCACGCAAGAATATTCGTGTTGCAATATTCCATAGGATGACGGGAGTCAAGAGAATAATCTGCGATGGCGGATTTACTCGGTTACTGTAAGCGTCTGTGCCACTTATGCTCAGTACACGGGTCGTCCACAGTCCTGGTAGTCTGACCAATACACGACATGCCACAACTATAAGGAATACGGTAGACACTCACCTTACACAAATCAAGATCATCCATCATTTACGAAACCAAAGGGACCCTGATCTTAGATGGTGATCAAAAAACACACTTCACATGACATTTCCGCAAAGAAGTGGGATACGGAAGTACTAAGGAATGACGAGATATGTTTGAAGTTCTCTAACGCTATAGATACAGCAATAAGGAATAGCGCAGTAGGCAGTACAGTTGAAGAGGAATGGACATCTCTAAAAAGGGCCATCACAGAAGTTGGGAAGAAAAACATAGGTACAAAGAAGGTAGCTGCGAAGAAACCATGGGTAACAGAAGAAATACTTCAGTTGATTGATGAAAGGAGGAAGTACAAACACGTTCCGGGATAATCAGGAATACAGAAACACAAGTCACTGAGGAATGAAATAAATAGGAAGTGCAGGGAAGCTAAGACGAAATGGCTGCAGGAAAAATGTGAAGACATCGAAAAAGATATGATTGTCGGAAGGACAGACTCAGCAAACAGGAAAGTCAAAACAGCCGTTGGTGACATTAAAAGCAACGGTGGTAACAATTAGAGTGCAACGGGAATTCCACTGTTAAATGCAGAGGAGAGAGCAGATAGGTGGAAAGAATACATTGAAAGCCTCAATGAGGGTAAAGATTGGTCTGATGTGATAGAAGAAGAAACAGGAGTCGATTTAGAAGAGATAGGGGATCCAGTATTAGAATCGGAATTTAAAAGAGCTTTGGAGGACTTACGGTCAAATAAGGCAGAAGGGATAGATAACATTCCATCAGATTTTCTAAAATCATTGGGGGAAGTGGCAACAAAACGACTATTCTCGTTGGTGTGTAGAATATATGAGTCTGGCGATATACCATCTGACTTTCGGAAAGGCATCATCCACACAATTCCGAAGACGGCATGAGCTGACAAGTGCGAGAATTATCGTACAATCAGCTTAACAGCTCATCCATCGAAGCTGCTTACAAGAATAATATACAGAAGAATGGAAAAGAAAATTGAGAATGCGCTAGGTGACGATCAGTTTGGCTTTAGGAAAAGTAAAGGGACGAGAGAGGCAATTCTGACGATACGGCTAATAATGGAAGCAAGGCTAAAGAAAAATCAAGACACTTTCATAAGATTTGTCGACCTGGAAAACGCGTTCGACAATATAAAATGGTGCAAGCTGTTCGAGATTCTGAAAGAAGTAGGGGTAAGCCATAAGGAGCGACGGGTCATATACAATATGTACAACAACCAAGAGGGAATAATAAGAGTGGACGATCAAGAACGAAGTGCTCGTATTAAGAAAGGTGCAAGACAAGGCTGTAGCCTTTCGCCCCTACTCTTCAATCTGTACATCGAGGAAGCAATGATGTAAATAAAAGAAAGGTTCAGGAGTGGAATTAAAATACAAGGTGAAAGGATATCAATGATACGATTCGCTGATGACATTGCTATCCTGAGTGAAAGTGAAGAAGAATTAAATGATCTGCTGAACGGAATGAACAGTCTAATGAGTACACAGTATGGTTTGAGAGTAAATCGGAGAAAGACGAAGGTAATGAGAAGTAGTAGAAATGAGAACAGCGAGAAAAGAAGTCAATGAAGTTAAGGAATTCTGCTACCTAGGCAGTAAAATAACCAATGACGGACGGAGCAAGGAGGACATCAAAAGCAGACTCGCTATGGCAAAAAAGGCAATTCTGGCCAAGAGCAGTCTACTAATATCAAATACCGGCCTTAATTTGAGGAAGAAATTTCTGAGGATGTACGTCTGGAGTACAGCATCTGCTAAGACATGAGGGAATGACTTCCATGGTACTAGAGGGAGCTGTAGAGGGCAAAAACTGTAGAGGAGGACAGAGATTGGAATATGTCAAGCAAATAATTGAGGACGTAGGTTGCAAGTGCTAATGACAAAAAAAAAACAAAAAAAAACGACCAACCGTTCTCCCTTCTGCTCCTTCTGTAAGGCATAAAGGCCGCAGACTTCGATGCTACCTCGGTATTATCATCACTCACCCAGTGCACAGTTGGTCGAGAGCGCAACGCGCTTCTAATCCGTCAACAACGTGACAGAGTGCATTCCCTTTTGTTATTTGAACATTGTATACGACAGGAGGAACTAAGATCTCACATTGTTTACCTCTACGGGGTAAACACGTATCGTTGGTCGTTGATAATGGATATCATTGATGTTAAGTTGTGTTGTCCAAGAATATCAAGACCTACCATTTAAAAAGGTTTATACGCCTGCTCCAATTTAGAAGAAACCCCTGCTATTTAAGATCTGTGTGGTGCACACACAGTATACTGTTTCTGATATATTATCAGTGTCTTGTAGTTCTGTTTTCCACCTGAATTTTTCGTCTGTGCATCGATGAGTTGCTATCTGCCCTCCATGACCTGACAGAAGATGGTCATGTACTAGCTACAGTGCTTCATCTTTAGAAGCCGCAGGCATCCTCACTTATGGCCTTCACTTTGTAATTGTCTGCAGCAAGCCTTCATGTTCTGCAAGCAGTGTCTGTGTCTGATATACTTTGTTGTCGACATCAGCTGTCTGTGCACTTGTGCTTTCTACCTGGTTTAGGCATTATGTCATATCTGAATTCATTTAATTTCAGAGCTCAGTGTGTCAATCCACTTGATGGTTCTTTTAACCCCAATAGACACATCAGTACAGCATGGTCTGTAACTACCTTGAAATTTCATCTATGTAGGTGACAGTAGAAGTACGTAATACCAAAGACGACAGCCAAGTCCCTTTTTCTATAAGGCAACAATTTCGTCCTGCTTTATTAAGGCTCGACATATATGCCACAGAGTGTAACTTACCAACTGCACTTTGACTGAGAAGATGTCCAACTGCTAAATTACTTGCATCACTTGATAAAACAATCCCTTCTTCAAAATTTGGAAACATACCAGACACAACATTAATGCTTGTTTACAATTACCAGTTCCAATCTGACAGTTGGTAGATCATTTGAAACTTCGCTCCTACTTTTAAAAATGGTTTGACCACTCAACAATTTTGACAAAACGTCTGACCAGTTTTAGATAAAAACAACAAAGGCGAAGTAATGATTATTGCTCTTTCTTATCTGTGCTCAAAAAAATATCGTGTGCTGTAGGAATTAAATGCACGTCGGTTTTGCCACCTTCTTGAGCAGTTTTGCGCCCCAGATAATTCTCCGCTCTTACTGCTGAGTTCCTTTAATTCGCAATCAGTGTCAAACATATTGTACATACCCTCTTGAACACCTGCTCCAATCAACATGTTTCTCCATGGTTATTTTATTATTTTTTTTAATCCAGTTATGTCATGGAGACAAATCATGCACTGTTCTGGTTTTAATTCTCATAATACTCCATCCGACAATCTTGTGAAAGTGGCTGGCACATTTGTTAGACCAAACAGTTTTCTATGACATTATTAATGAAACCATGGGACTGTAGTTGCTCTCTTGAACCAGTTTTCCAGAACTAATTCCATCTGTTAGTACAGGGTGTTTCAAAAATGACCGGTATATTTGAAACGGCAATAAAAACTAAACGAGCAGCGATAGAAATGCAACGTTTGTGGCAATATGCTTGAGACAACAGTACATTTTCAGGCAGACAAACTTAAGAAATTACAGTAGTTACAATTTTCAACAACAGATGGCGCTGCGGTCAGGGAAACTCTATAGTACGATATTTTCCACGTATCCACCATGCGTAGCAATAATATGGCGTAGTCTCTGAATGAAATTACCCGAAACCTTTGACAACGTGTCTGGCGGAATGGCTTCATATGCAGATGAGATGTACTGCTTCAGCTGTTCAATTGTTTCTGGATTCTGGCGGTACACCTGGTCTTTCAAGTGTCCCCACAGAAAGAAGTCACAGGGGTTCATGTCTGGCGAATAGGGAGGCCAATCCACGCCACCTCCTATATGTTTCGGATAGCCCAAAGCAATCACACGATCATCGAAATATTCATTCAGGAAATTAAAGACGTCGGCCGTGCGATGTGGCTGGGCACCATCTTGCATAAACCACGAGGTGTTCGCAGTGTCGTCTAAGCCAGTTTGTACCGCCACAAATTCACGAAGAATGTCCAGATAGCGTGATGCAGTAATCGTTTCGGATCTGAAAAATGGGCCAATGATTCCTTTGCAAGAAATGGCGACCCAGACCAGTACTTTTTGAGGATGCAGGGACAATGGGACTGCAACATGTGGCGTTTCGGTTCCCCATATGCGCCAGTTCCGTTTATTGACGAAGCCGTCCAGGTAAAAATAAGCTTCGTCAGTAAACCAAATGCTGCCCACATGCATATCGCCGTCATCAATCCTGTGCACTATATCGTTAGCGAATGTCTCTCGTGCAGCAATGGTAGCGGCGCTGAGGGGTTGCCGCATTTGAATTTTGTATGGATAGAGGTGTAAACTCTGGCGCATGAGACGATACGTGGACGTTGGCGTCATTTGGACCGCAGCTGCAACACGGCGAACGGAAACCCGAGACCGCTGTTGGATCACCTGCTGCACTAGCTGCGCGTTGCCCTCTGTGGTTGCCGTACGCGGTCGCCCTACCTTTCCAGCACGTTCATCCGTCACGTTCCCAGTCCGTTGAAATTTTTCAAACAGATCCTTTATTGTATCGCTTTTCGGTCCTTTGGTTACATTAAACCTCCGTTGAAAACTTCGTCTTGTTGCAACAACACTGTGTTCTAGGCGGTGGAATTCCAACACCAGAAAAATCCTCTGTTATAAGGAATAAACCATGTTGTCTACAGCACACTTACACATTGTGAACAGCACACGCTTACAGCAGAAAGACGACGTACAGAATGGAGCACGCACAGACTGCGTTGTCTTCTATATCTTTCACATCACTTGCAGCGCCATCTGTTGTTGAAAATTGTAACTACTGTAATTTCGAAAGTTTGTCCGCCTGAAAATGTACTGTTGTCCCAAGCATATTGCAACAAACGGTGTATTTCTATCGCTGCTCGTTTAGTTTTTATTGCCGTTTCTAATATACCAGTCATTTTTGAAACACCCTGTAATTACTTTTTAAACTCATCATATTGCATTGGCTTAAGTTCTCAAAGTCTCCATTAGATCTGGTATAGTGTATGCATCGATAATAGTTCTTGCATTGAGGTTCCTGTAGTGACAGAAAAATCTAAACATTCTTATACCATCTGATGACTTCTTTTAGGATGATTACATTAGGTTCACCCCAGAGGCAATCGCTATATTCTATAACGCCATCAGCCAACTGCTGGTTGATAAGTTTCTCCTTTATGGGGCACAAGGGTTTCGGGACTCTTTACGATTTCCTCTATAGCAGAGTATTATTTCCTATTTGTTTTCTGTGTTATGTGACAGGTGTCATCGATAATGGCCTTCCAGTATTAAATAGATCTGTAAATAACGATAACAAAACTTCCATTGCTTCTCTATCGCTTCATTCCAATTACTGGACATTTAGATGTAATATAGTTGCCTTGATGGTTCATTTGTGGACAAGATGTCCCCCAGGACTATCCAGACCATTCTCTTCTACGATATCTAAGTTTGCGACTAGTAAACCCTTTGTCAGACTTATCTTCTCTATGCCAAAATATCTAGTCACTGGGACTATGTATTCCCTGGCTTTTTCCAATGCGTGAACTATGCTTCAACGTACAAACCAGAGTGACTTATGTACCTACTCATTGCTTTAAAATGGTTCTGTAGTATTTATAGAATAAAAATCCGCTTCTGTAGACAGTATTTACTTAATTTATCTTACAACTGATTTCAAAGCATGAAGCTTCAGGTGCCACAGCCGCCATGGTAAGCTGGCTTCTCGACCATCTGCCCTGGCACATCCCTTTCATGCTGACCAGGTGGGCGCTGTAATTGCTGATCCTATGCTCCCATGTGCTTTTTTGACACGGGTGTGACCTTCACGACTGACTTGCTCAATGGCTACACATATATGTTCCCATAATTACTTGGTGGCACTTGAAGCTTCAGCTTCAAAACCAGTCATGGAATAAATTAAGAAAGAGCTTGTAAATGAAGTAGATTTTTATTCTATAAATATGTTCCACTGTTGCGAATGTTCACTTGATTGCCGCGCTGGGTAGCCACGCGGTCCGAGGCTACTTGCCTCGGTTCGCGCAGCTACCCCTCGTCAGAGTGTTGAGTCCTCCCTTGGGCATGGTTGTGTATGTGTGCGTGTAGTCCTTAGCTGACGTTAGATTACGTAGAGTTTAAGCATAGGGACTGATGACCTTAGCAGTTTGGTCCCATAGGAACTCACCACAAATTTCCGAAAATTTCCTTGACCAGATATTTTGGCTATACAATGATACTTTGCTTCTAAAGTTAGTACCCACTCTCACCCGCACTAAGTAACCTGCACCTCTTGGTAGTTCATCATGCTGAATGGGTTTTAGTGAACGTGTATGGAGTTTATTTTACCCCCTTCATGATTGATTAACATTATGGCGATGTTGCACTCTTAGTAGTCATGCCCAGTTGAAGATATATTCCACTGAGTTTTATTTCATTTTTTTATTTTTTATTTTACACATCTATTTCAGTGACACAAAATTTAGGGGCAAATAGATGTGGTCAAGGAAAATTAAATAAAACCAAATCTCTATGAATCCTAAGAAGGCGAGAAGCTGTGAGTTTATCTAAACTAAATCGACAACGTAATACCAAAATTAGCTTAACTCTTGAAGGAACTTCTCGACAGAATAGGAGTACTGACCCACGGGGAAACTCTTCAGTTTAGATCCGAAAGTGCGTGGATTACTGGTGAGGTTTTTGAATTCTTGTGGTGGCTGGATGCACTAGGCAATTGCATGCCCTTGTGACAGAATCAAGTAGGTGTGATCCCAAATCCAAATGCAGTCTGGATTTCTGCCTAGTATTAACTGAGTGAAAACTGTTAATTCCTCGAAATAAGTTGATATTGTTAACAAGGAACGATATTAAAGAATATATGTATTGAGAGGTCAGTATCAAAATACCCACACTAATGAACAATGGTGGAGAAGAGGTTTGTGATACAGAATGAGCTCATGTTCTCTGCTACATAAAATTTCATGGTTTTGTCGTTTGATCAGCACTTTTGGTTGCATCAGGTCTTACAACTTCAACTTACAGACACTATATCCTGTTGTGGCAGTAAGTTGAGTAATTACTCTTGCATCCAACTTGTGCTTTCTTGTGACACTTTGTGCTGTCACTATTATGACGATATCCCTCCGTCGCCACAATGTCATTTTGATATGTTCCTGGATTCGTTACTCAGCTTGTTCAGGGTATCACAATAGCTTCTCTGTTAACCGAAGTAAATAAATTACAATGATCATCCGGAAACAGTATTACAATGAATTTGCCATAGTTTTATAAATGTATATAACAATTCATCTAGCTGAGTAAAGAAAATAACAGGTCTAATTTTAACTGTTAATAATCTTATATGTGGAACAGATTACGTTCAAATTTGTTTCGCTAATCCAAACAAGGCCTGAATCTGATGAAATGAAGGATCTAGAGTTACTTTAAAAAAAAATTAGCTACTTATTTGCATAACTAACAATCTAAAATGGATACCACTGGCTATTGTTTCAGTCATTATCAGTGAAGTTGGTTTGATACATTCACGTTGGGTTTCAGCTAGACTGTTAATTTTATCATCACAAATCGTAGATTATCTGCATTATACATGATATCTAAGCCAGCCGCCCCAGTTTTTGAATAGTTGCTGTGTCTGCATCAATTTAAGTATCATCAGGCCAAATAGTTTACATGCAACGTAAAGTAGTCTGCTGGCCAAAAGGAGCTGCACAGACAGTTCTGTTGCAGTGGTTCCGAAATAGTTTCCTGGCGACATCTGAAAAGAAAGAATAATTACACTGGAAAGAACGTCTTCATATTCACTTCTTACTGCTGTACTTCATATAGTACAGACGTCGTATAGTACAGACTTCTGTGTGTTTTTAGCCACCTGTTAATTAGCCTAGGTACAGTCGCACATTAGAAAAAAATAGTTCCAGTACAGTACATAGTTTACTGCATAGCTAACGGCAGAATGTGATCTGAATAAAATTATCAAATTATACTTGGAGTGAATTTGACTATTACGTGACCACTGATGCTTAAGTCTGAAGTCGAATTGTTTCTTAATCAAGCACAATTTTCCTAACAAATAAATAACTGTGCTTATGTTGCTGAGAACCAGTAAACAAAGGCTCAAACACTATACTGTAACAACTTGTAATTAAAATTTGTAGCCAGTCCGCTTTATAGTCTATCAACAAGACAAATAAATTGTACTCCCAGAACATCTTAATATCACAGCTGTGAACCCGTGGGACTGCATGCTGCACAGAAAAATATGTCCAACACATCACACTACTGTGATGTAGATACGAGAAGGCCTTCACCATAATCCAAGAATGAGACCTTCTTCCAAGTTCGAGTATTTATCTTTACCTATAACGTCTCAACACAGTCGTTCCTTAATGGCTTGACTTTCGACTGCTGTCCTCTTAGCCGCTAACCTCATCAGTAACACCACTTGTTTGTATAAAGCGTTCTGACTGTCTTCTGGAAACTTGCCAGCCTAACCTCTACTCAGTTTTCAGACACTGAGTTTAAGTCTCCATTCACTCTGTATCTATTGTCTTCCTGTGACATCTTTACTTTCCATTCTATGCCAGATGATCTTTCTTGTACTCTGAAGCTTGAATCATTGGTCATCCGACTGTGTAGCCCTCATCTCACATTAGCTTCCAAATATAATGTTGACCAACGCCTCTGTGGACAATAGGAGCCACAAGTGTTTTGGGAGCCTCTGAGTGTGTGCACCTAGTGAGGACTATAGCACCACATAGGTAAGTAGTGTGGGTAGAACACATGTTCCTGCAAGATATTGTGCTAGACAATAAGTGAAGTGAAGTAAAAGTTATTTTGTTTGTATTGTGTGTTATTTGGTGCTGCATAATTATGAACAACATTCGGTTGTACAGATCTAAAGCATAACTGATCGAATTGAGAAACATTAGGATATTCGACTACATTTAGAAAATGTAAATACAGAGTGTTTGGCACCGTTAACATTCAGCGTATAAAATGTCAATTAAGAAACATAATGAATTGCTTACGAAGAACTGCGAAATATCGAACAGAGTAGTAGAGTGCTTCGCGTTTTGTGAAACTCATAAATTTGCACTAAGGCCTACCAGTGTAGAAGTGGAGTCAGTTAACAGTGGCAACTTCTTAGATTTCTTATCTGGTCTAGGAAATCTTAACGATGTGTCAGAGGACCATTTAAACAGCTCTGTTACTTTAATGTGTAAATATACGTCACACAATATACAGAAGAAACTTTTAGACTGTATGTATCAAGTAAACATTGTAGAAATGAGTAAAAACTTACTGCTTCCATTTTTGTTTCCATGCAGGTAGATTAAACGACCGATAACACATGCAAAAATTCCTTTGACGTTATACTGCGGTGGTTTAGTGGGAAGGAGCCTGTTGAAAGATTTGTTTCCTTTGACGTGAATGACAAAAATGGAGTGTATGTGATAAGCCATTCCGTTATAAAATTTACTGACTTTTCACTTGGTACCCACTAGCGACTGTGTGCCCCATCCTCCACTGCTCCGTCCGTTTCCAGTCAAAACGGTCCTCTTTCTGTAGATGTGTTGGTTATTTGTGACAGATTATGACAAATGTAAATGCTTTTCTGCTCGATCATTTTTTATTACATTTTGGAACCTAACATAGGGACGTTTGCCTTTCAATTCCTCACTTTGCAAAAATAAAGTGAAGTTCACCTGCAACCGCTGGCCGCTAGTTCCTTTAGTAGCCTCAGATGGGTTTCTTTGTGAAAACCGAAGATAATTCCATCAATTCCACTAGCCGTCGACAAAGCTGCAGCTTAACTGGCAACCCGTTTTCTTCGTTCTTATATTAAAGTGCACGTAGTTGCCTGTAAAATATTGGCTCTATTTTCTCTGTTTACAAGAAATCAAGTATTTCGGTACTGTCCATACATTGTATACTGCTGTTCAGACAGAAATTGTGAATTAAAGTTAGCTTTAGAGGTATTATAGTTGGTAGGGTAACAATCACTCCACCACACAACTACCTGTTATGTATATCTCTGAAGTATGCACCGTCGCTATGCAGTCAGCCCTTTCTAAAGCATGTAGGGCTCCAATAAGCTCTTCCGCTTAACGTTTTCTGCCACACTACCAGTGTTGCCATTGACACATTTCATGTCTCAGGGTTGTACCAGACGCCATGCTGAAGGAGAACAGCTTGGACCTTAAGTATGCTGTCTCCTCGAACTCCGATCCTTTCTCCTCATTTTTATTAAGCCAATAACGTTGTTATAGGCGAGTGTGACACTTGAGGGTTATAGGCTACGAATCCAAATTCGTTGATTGCATTTACCTGGTATATTTCTACTTCGTATGGATCGCAGTTCCTCATCTTGTTAATGTACTTTTCAGAAACCACATAACTTCCGTTAATCGAAATGACTTTCGCTGACTCATAATGAAAAGCTCACATGAACAGACTAGAAAGCTTTTATAAACGTAAGGACTCCCGTGGCCTAGGGGAACAGATCTGCCTGAGACGCGCTGGTATCGGGACGTGTTGACTACTCCGGTTTCTAGCGTTGTTGAGAGGCGTAGTGTAATCTACGTTCGCGTTCGGTTTGTGTGTGTATGTGTGTGTGTGTGCGTCTGTGTGTGTGATTAGTCTTGGATTGTCTCCCATGTTAGTTCACCCCTTTTAGTTGTCACGATCTGTTGGCCATCTTTGCCTCCGAGCAGTGGCGAGCCCTGTGTATCGAAATCGAGGGCGAAGGCCGGAGCGGCTGAGAGAAGTTGGCTGGCGGATTAGCAGATTAACCGCTGGAGGGTCTAGTGAGAGTTAGCTCAGTGTGTTACCGTACTATATGCGAAGAGGGGCGGCGTAGTGGTGTTTGCAGCACACCGTTCGTTTGCTTCTGTCCTGGAATTCGACCTAGTACACTGGGCTGTGGATGTATGTAATGAGTGTAGCCGAGTTTGGTTCATAGGATTCCTTAATTGTGGACAATCTCCGATACTTAGTGTTGTTTGTACGACGGCTTCGATCAGCGCTAGCAGACGGTGCAGTTCGGACTGGTTACAGTGATTGCGAACGCAGAAAGTGATGCACAGGACTCACCTGTACGAGGGAAACAATCACTGTGTGTGAAGTGGGCAAATCGTACATCGTCTCCTGGCAAGGTTATATCCTGGCAAGAAATAAACTTGTTGGCTTCTGTGTCAAACTTACTTTAAATTATGGATCACAGAGAAGGGCAGGAAGTGTTACATGAGCATTTATAAGACGGTAGCTTAAAACTTATTTTAATCTTTTACATTAAGTAGTATGTGTTGTTAAATAATTGAATTAAATATTATCTCTGGGTTTGAGAGTTATGTAATGCTGCTCATGTTAATTATTGTATGAAACTGGTTCACAGGCATGGCTGTTTAAGTTTTACCTGTATGCTGGGGGAGACTTGGTAAATATGATGTATATCAAAAGCCTGAAAGCATTATAGGAATTGAGATTATAATACACTACTGGCTATTAAAATTGCTACACCACGAAGATGATGTTCTACAGATGCGAAATTTAACCGACAGGAAGAAGATGCTGTGATATGCAAATGATCACCTTTTCAGAGCTTTCACACAAGGTTGGCGCCGGTGGCGACACCTACAACGTGATGAAACGAGGAAGATTTCCAACCGATTTCTCATACACAAACGGCAGTTGACCGGTGTTGCCTGGTGAAATGTTGTTCTGATGCCTCGTGTAAGGAGGAGAAATACGTACCATCATATTTCTGACTTTGATAAAGGTCGGATTGTAGCCTATCGCGATTGCGAGTTTATCGTATCGCGACATTAGAGCCCCCGTTGGTCGAGATCCAATGACTGTTAGTAGACTGAGGAATCGGTGGGTTCAAAAGAGTAATACGGAACGCCGTGCTGGATCTCAACGGCCTCGTATCATTAGCAGTCGAGATGACAGGCATCTTATCCGCATGGCTGTAACGGATCGTGCAGCCACGTCTCGATCCCTGAGTCAACAAATGGGGACGTTTGCAAGGCAACAACCATCTACACGAACAGTCTGACGACGTTTGCACCAGCATGGACTATTAGCTTGGACTATCAGCATGGACTTCCAGCTCGGTTACCCTAGACGCTGTATCACAGACAGGAGCGCCTGCGATGGTGTACTCAACGAAGAACCTGGCTGCACGAATGGCAAAACGTCATTTTTTTCGGATGAATCCAAGTTCTGTTTACAGCATCGTAATGGTCGAATCCGTGTTTGGCGACATCGCGGTGAACGCACATTGGTAGTATGTATTCCTCATCGCCATACTGGCGTATCATCCGGCGTGATGGTATGGGGTGCCATTGGTTACACGTCTCGGTCACCTCTTGTTTGCTTTGACGGCACTTTGAACAGTGGACGTTACATTTCAGATATGTTACGACCAGTGGCTCTACCCTTCATTCGATCCCTGCGAAACCCTACATTTCAGCAGGATAATGCACGACCGCATGTTGCAGGTCCTGTACGGGCCTTTCAGGATGCAGAAAATGTTCGACTGCTGCCCTGGCCAGCACATTGTCCAGATCTCTCACCAATTGAAAACGTCTGGTCAATCGTGGCCGATCAACTTGCTCGTCACAATACGCTAGTCATTAGTCTTGACGAACTGTGGTATCGTGTTGAAGCTGCATGGGCAGCTGTACCTGTACACTCCATCCAAGCTCTGTTTGACTCAATGCCCAGGCGTATCAAGGCCGTTATTACGACCAGAGGTGGTTGTTATGGGTACTGATTTCTCTGGACCTATGCACCCAAATTGCGTGAAAATGTAATCATATGGACCGAACCATGTGGCCGTGCGGTTCTAGGCGCTTCAATCTGGAACCACGTGACCGCTACGGTCGCAGGTTCGATTCCTGCCTCGGACATGGATGTGTGTGATGTCCTTAGATTAGTTAGGTTTAAGTAGTTCTAAGTTCTAGGGGACTGACGACCACAGATGTTAAGTCCCATAGTGCTCAGAGCCATTTGAACCATTTTTTTGTAATCGCATGTCAGTTCTAGTATAATATATTTGTCCAATTAATACCGGTTTATCATCTGGATTTCTTCTTGGTGTAACAATTTCAATCGCCAGTAGTGTATTATATGTTGACTAAATTCTAGTATAACCTATTTTTCCACATGAACGGAAACTCCATTGCATATAATATTTTAGTGCCTGATCAGCGACGACCACATGTGTCTGGCTTTAACCTGTGAAGCAATGTTCGTGTCCAAAGAATGAATGCGGCTGCCATAATACACACTCCTTCAAGGTAACTTATGTAGATGGTATAGAAGTATTTTTGCGACATGATGTTACGTAATTTTGATTTCCGACATTTAGTCATTTACGACAGTTAATAAACATTGAGGAGTCATATTGCAGTATATTTAGAGAGTTCTAGATTCCACTGCCATATTTGTCTATCAAAATTCGCCAATGGATTGTGGATGCAATAGGAATCACAAGTGACAAACTTCGTGCGGCTTGTTACGACGTATAACATTACAGATTTTCATAAAACTGCTGACTCCTTTATTATATTACCGTTTACTGATGAAGCACGGATATGGAATTGAATTTCATCATTGCGACGGAACTGTAAGCACCGTTTTTGTTGCCGGGGCGTATACTTGTGACAGTATTGTTCGTGTATTTTAATTCTTGCTTGAACTATAAAGGTACTATGCGCAAGAATTACTAACATGTGTGGTAGAAGTAGAAACACAGAAATAAACGCTGTTCCAGTCAAAGTAAGTTGCTTGTTTTTAGTGGCTAGAAATGCCGAGCAAATAGTTTGTCACCCCAGTGCGCACGCACAGACGACTCGTTAAGATTTTACAAATGGAGCGGCGATCAAGGCACGTGGTCAACCACGTGTGCACTACCACTACATGAGCATGAGACAGTATTGATCAGTGAGACATTTATGTTACAAGCTGCCATTGTAAGTAAACATGTGTAAGTATAGCGGGATGTGACAGACTGGCGAAAATGGGCACTCGTGTTTAGCAGTACTCCTGGCTATGCGCTGTGTGAAGTTCCTAGATTTGTAGGTGTTTCGCGACAGTCTGTTCAACGTGTATGTAAGTGCTACTGTAACACACCAAGCACCAAAGATGAGGTCAGTATTGTAGTCGGAAGAACATCCTGACTAAGGGAAACCGGAGACGCCTTCCATAGCTTTTGAACCAAAATCGCTTCCAAACCTGACGTGAATTGCTGCCGGTAGTGAATGAAGGTCCATCTCAACCTCATAGCGAGAGATCATTGTGGAGGAAACTGCATGCTGTGAACATTTGAAGCCGATCACCTCACAAGATGTTGACACAGCCACACGTCGATGACAACAGTAAAGTTCGTCGGACTAAGAGAATATGTGACTAGTTGTCTGAACGCTCCCTCACCCTATTACGCCTTGTCTGCAAAATCACCTGATATGGAGCCTATAGACAATCTATGGGGCATGTTGGAACAGCGGATAAAACTCCGACATCAGCAGCTCCGCAATTTGGGGGAATTGCGCGATGAAATCCTCAGCGAGAGGCTTAAATTGGATTCGACGTACGTGCACAATCTTGTGGAGTCACTTCCTAACCGAATGCAGACGATTTTCATGTCCAGAGGCGGAATTACATGATATTAAACGGCCCTTGCAATAATTTCTCTAGGTGTGACTAACAGTTTTTCCTGTGAGCTTATCATGGATGCAGGACGCAAAGTGCAGGATTCACACTCATCCCCATTTTTGCGTGTTATACATGTAATGAAAGCAGTCACTGTCGCGAAAACAGTCCTAAACTGGTTTTTGTTTATAAAAAGCTCTTTGTAGCAACAGAAGAAGCTGACCTCAGCGGTAACGTAATTGAAAATGAAGCATCTGACGAAGAAAATCAACCATGTCCTTCTGGAGCTGAGCAGAACTCTGACATACTGCACGACAAAGATTTTCCGCTGCTGGCAAGCAAAAGCAACGTAGAACAGTCTGGGACTAAAATATTTGCCTCAGTGACAGCTTGTAGGAGACAACGGACGTGTCAAGGGGACATGTCTGACGACGGCATTACCGAAGCAGGACAATCGTCAAAAAGGACATTCAAAAACCTGCGTGTACCATAGTTTAGGTAATACAGTCGCCAATGACCTGATGAAACGGAATTTCAGTCTGCTACCGGATCAACCACATGGAGTCGTGCCGTTACATACCGCTTAAATTTCCCGCCGCCAGGTACCCAAGAAAATGAATCAAGCCACGCGAGTAAGGAAAACAAAACATGAAGGAAACTGTTAACAGTAGCCTATTAACTTCGAGCAAGCATTAAACCATCTACGATCTGAGGATGGGAGGCAGTGTATACAAATAAGAGGAACGTGAAAGTCATACTGTGACTACAGACCAGCTGAAGGAAAAGCCACCCGTAATGCACGCACGTGAAATTACGGATGACGAGCAAGAACCGGATGTGAATGTGATCCTCCCGTCATCTTGGTCTGTAGAGTGAGGTGGCACCAGCACGTGTAATCGTACAATACACTGTGTACGTCGCCACTAAAGAGAAGGAAGAAAATACTCAAAACCAAAAATAAAGAAAGTCACGAAACCGAATATGCGAAGGACACAAAAACCGAGTGGTCTGAGGACACAAAAATAATCACATAGAATGCGAAGGAACTGTAATGTCACGGTCATGCAAAGCTCTTGTTCCAGACATTGAATGAAACACTTGATAGTGGAAATACAGCAAGCAAAAGAAGACGATATATTGGAATAAGTTGTATGCTATGAGCAAGTATTTAGTGGGAGTAACGTAATATGGGTGTCTGTATTCAGTGTTGCGCTACTGCCCATACCATGTAATACGTTGCCTATGTTTTCGATTTGTAAATTGTAATCATATTTTATTTATGTCATTTAAAAGAAATATGTGTAACCGTTTCAAATTAACTTATATTTTGCTCTCGACGGCGCTTAGCGGTACTTATTCACTACGGTATATTATGTCAACTTTGGAAAGATAAAAAATGCTCTTTCACTTTCAATGCTTTCTTTTCAATACAACAAAAAGGTGAAAGTAAGAAATGTATAAAAGTTAACAAAATGTATATTCGGGTACTAACGGGTTAAAAGAATCACATGTGATTTAAATATAACTGCACCAAAGCAATTCTTGAACGCGTCTCAAACAGACTTTTTCCTGTTACAAGAAGTGACACGAACGAACTTAAATGTAACGTTTCGCAGAAATACATTCAACAACTCTACAGAGCGTCGAAGTTACAGGCACCAGCGCCTGTCACTAGGCCACACCTCCGGCGTTGAACGTGACGTTGTACGCTGACGGCCCGTAGTCGGAACGTCTCGCAATGTTATTTGTTATTCGGTCATCGCGAGTGATTGCCACGACCGCCAGTGGAGAAAATGGCTGTGGCTGTTGGGGACACAGGCCTTGGCTGCTTTCTCCGACTCAGTCCCCTCTAACTGCATGAGTGTGTGTGTGACGGCTGAAAATGTGTAGTTCACAACGGCGTGGAAAGCCTAAGAAGTGAATTAAATTAGCCTTGCCATTGACAGCCTGCAACCTGGACTAACGTCTGATTAACGCCATAGGTTTCCGCCCCCGGTAGCTGAGTGGTTTGGCTGTTATCTCACGGCTGGTTCCATATTTAAAGTCTGTTACGAGACACTTACCCTGCCCCCACGGGATGGTGGCCTTGGGCTCGTCAGTGTCCGTATGCGAGCTGCGGCCTTGTATGTGAGTACCATGAGAAGACAGTGGACCGACCGGGGCATACCTCTAAACGCAGTTTGCTTGAGGTCCTCCTGCCTGCTTCCATCTCACCACCGGTGTCTGTCGGCCATATCATGCCTAATTTGTCTCATATTTCGACCTTTTTCGTCGACTACAGTTACATGCATACCAGTCTCACAGATACGTGCCCACACAGGGCTAAGCATTTTTACAGCCTGGTACGGCGCCGATTTCCGCGGAATGTGATGAAGACCAAACATCCCTCCATCCAGTGGCCCATAGTGAGGACTACTGTCCACCAGCCCTTCCTTCCTACGAATATCCGGGCACTGTGGTATGACCTAGTAAACAGGAAATTTGCCACGAAACAGCGACCACACAACATTGGCTTGTCAGATTCCCCTTTTTGTCTCCTTTGCCAGCAACTGGATACTGATGACAATGTCTGACAAGCGCCTCTTCGCAAGATGTCTGGCGCTTCGTGCAGCAAATCATTGCCTGCTATCTCCGAGTGCCACCAGACACAATCGAACCTCGAATGTTTCTATCCCCGGAGGATAAACATTTTTCCGCCGCCAAATGTCATGCTATTTCGTGGGTCAAAGGATGGGCGGTCACTTAGCTCTTCGACTTCTGGACCTATTTACGAACAGCCCATGCAGCTCTCGAAAACACCGCACTTTACCGAACATTACTTGCTAACTATCTTCAAGGGGTCCTCTCCCGTCTATGATCGATTCTACCTGTGACCTCCGCGGATGGGAGTGCGCGTCGTAGATAGCGCGGATTTTATTTATTTTTTCTTTGCGTTTTTCTTTTGTTTTTTTTCAGCATTTATATTTATATTCTTTTCTCTGTCGCCAATGCGTTCCTTAATTTCATGATAATAGTGAATATTACAAAAACCTAATGCAAATAAATAAATAACAACAACGCCTTCCACTTCTGTTGATTCCTGTGTCTCCATCGACGCTCAAGTCGCCGAAGTGGCGTCAAATCGAAAGCCTAGCACCCGGCGAACGGTCTACCCGACGGGAGGCTCTAGTCACACGGCATTTACATTTTAATGCCATAGGTTGTAGCATTCCTCCATTTCAACTTGATTCCTCATCTTAGGAATAGTAGAACAACTGGGTAATAATATGTTTGTTGTAAAAATAGTTCTCAGAGAAACATTTGCAAAGTGGACAAGTATAGACACAGAACATTTATTCATTAAACTAAACTTGAGTTTGATAAACCGTCTATTACGTGACTCGAAATCGTGTCCACTTTACACGATGGAAACACTAAGTTGTTGATATTGACCAACATCGAAATTCTGTGAGCCTTCAAAATGGCTCTGAGCACTATGGGACTCAACTGCTGAGGTCATAAGTCCCCTAGAACTTAGAACTACTTAAACATAACTAACCTAAGGACATCACACACATCCATGCCCGAATCAGGATTCGAACTTGCGACCGTAGCGGTCACGCGCCTCCAGACTGTAGCGCCCAGAACTGCACGGCCACTCCGGCCGGCAGAGCCTTCAGCACTTTCGAATATAAATCTGGGACTGTTCAATGTCTCAATGCGCACTGCGCACGCGCGAAATGCAGCTGACACCAGCCACAGAGTCTCCGTAACCGCTATCTAGCCAAGCAGTGCCCTACTGGCAACCTCCGGAGAGTATCCTCTCCGTGAAGAGGCCGGTTTAGAGCCACGTCGCCTCGGTAGCGGGAAATCTCCCTGCAGCCAATCTCAGCCACCGTAACAAACGAAATAACTGCCAATTTACGAGCCATGAAACTGTCAGCCAGTCGCCTCCAGATTGTAATCAGTTCGGTAGGAACTTCTGGAAAAGAATGTGACTCTCCTTCTCTAAATCCTCGCACGAACGAAAAAATGGCTGACATCAAAATAAGTGTCCAAGGAATAGAAAAGCAACTGAAATCACTCAACAGAGGAAAGTCCACTGGACCTGACGTAGATGAAATGATTACACTGATTAGTGCCAGTTCACTCACACTAATACATTTCATCTCTCCCCTATTAGCAGTTTTCTTTATGGTGCCCAACGTATATTCAGTAATATCCGAAGTGATACGCTGCCGTCACTGAACGTGAGTATTGTATGTTCTTTGTTGGTATTATGTTTTTTGAATACTTAATGTTATGTTCGTACACATTTCTGTGACAAGTAATCATTGAAATGAGCTTGAATCACTAATATTTTTAGATATCTTTGTCCATTCTTTCTATAGTTTCTGTTCATGTACAGAACGCGTTTTCTATGTGTTCACCTGTCATAATTTAATGTGTGATATAAGACTTCGGTAATGCTTACATACTGTATCTCTGTAATAATGCTAGTGATTTCGGCTAGTGTTGTAAATTTATTCACTACATTCTTTACGAAATGTCGTACAGTACGTATTTTTCAATGTTTTACTTTTCGGCATACTACTCAAACAAGCTACCTATTGTGGCTCATCACCTCATACAAAAATGTCATTGAAGTGACTGCAATTGCGGTCTTCCTTGCTTAATTTTCTTTCAGTTTATAATTCATTTTTTCTTTATCCTACTGCTTTCCAGATACCTCTACATTCATAAAGAAATCTCTTATTTCCTTTTCACTTAGGAGTCAGAATTGTAGTTTAAAGTAAAGCAGCACACCCTTTTACTACTTTTATCTTTCCTTCGTGTCTTATTTCTCCATGTCTTATTACACTTCTTAACTTTACCATGTTTTTCTTCTACTTCTTTTACACCTTATAGCTTCTTACTAAATTATTATAATGTTTTAGGGGAATGTGAAGTGTAATCTAAATCGGTAAGTAGTAGATAGTCTGATCGAGTACTTCTAGAATTCACATCTCTCTCTCTCTCTCTCTCTCTCTCTCTCTCTCGCCCCCCCCCCCCTCTCTCTCTCACACACACACACACACAAGCAGTTAAAAATATGTATTTCCATTGTTTACAATGTACCGTGTATTAAAACAGACTGCAACTGAATGGAAAGGCTACAGTTAAGATATAAACTACGTTGTTGATTTAGGAAACAAGGACTTGAGGTAGACGCAAAACTGGAGCGTGCTCGCATTAGTAAGCAATTACTTTTTGTTAATTATTACTGCTTGACTGCTTCCCTGCGTTTTGCTCTGGCTCTACGCAAGGGGCAGTATAATCAAATTTTGTTAACTCAGTATAAGCGGACAAGTAATGTGTACAAGTGTACCCTTGATATGTATTGGAAAATCATTGCAAGCCTATACAAATTACCATTGCAAGGACACCCACTTGTACTAAATCTCCATAAATGTCTCAATTTTGCCAGTGAGTCCGTAGAGGACGGTATAAGGCGTACGGTATGATTGGTCATGCTTTTCCATATGATTTTGCAGAGACGAAGACAATCATCGTTGGATTGTGTTGGCGAGTCATTGTGTAGGATTGTGTCCACCTATTTCGAAGAGAAACTCTTAAAATTTACCTCCCTCAGTGCCGTCGAGTTATCTGAAAAGTGGAATTCTACTTCCTTTGATTCTAGGTGATGAAGTGGAAAGCTGTATTATGCGGAACAACGGACAAAATGGAATACAAAGTAATGTATTTATTTGCTAAACACCATAAACTGATAATATCGACACGATTAATAATGATTAACTGACACAAAACAATTTACTGAGGGCATGGTCTTACAAACGAACTACACTCCTGGAAATTGAAATAAGAACACCGTGAATTCATTGTCCCAGGAAGGGGAAACTTTATTGACACATTCCTCGGGTCAGATACATCACATGATCACACTGACAGAACCACAGGCACATAGACACAGGCAACAGAGCATGCACAATGTCGGCACTAGTACAGTGTATATCCACCTTTCGCAGCAATGCAGGCTGCTATTCTCCCATGGAGACGATCGTAGAGATGCTGGATGTAGTCCTGTGGAACGGCTTGCCATGCCATTTCCACCTGGCGCCTCAGTTGGACCAGCGTTCGTGCTGGACGTGCAGACCGCGTGAGACGACGCTTCATCCAGTCCCAAACATGCTCAATGGGGGACAGATCCGGAGATCTTGCTGGCCAGGGTAGTTGACTTACACCTTCTAGAGCACGTTGGGTGGCACGGGATACATGCGGACGTGCATTGTCCTGTTGGAACAGCAAGTTCCCTTGCCGGTCTAGGAATGGTAGAACGATGGGTTCGATGACGGTTTGGATGTACCGTGCACTATTCAGTGTCCCCTCGACGATCACCAGTGGTGTACGGCCAGTGTAGGAGATCGCTCCCCACACCATGATGCCGGGTGTTGGCCCTGTGTGCCTCGGTCGTATGCAGTCCTGATTGTGGCGCTCACCTGCACGGCGCCAAACACGCATACGACCATCATTGGCACCAAGGCAGAAGCGACTCTCATCGCTGAAGACGACACGTCTCCATTCGTCCCTCCATTCACGCCTGTCGCGACACCACTGGAGGCGGGCTGCACGATGTTGGGGCGTGAGCGGAAGACGGCCTAACGGTGTGCGGGACCGTAGCCCAGCTTCATGGAGACGGTGGCGAATGGTCCTCGCCGATACCCCAGGAGCAACAGTGTCCCTAATTTGCTGGGAAGTGGCGGTGCGGTCCCCTACGGCACTGCGTAGGATCCTACAGTCTTGGCGTGCATCCGTGCGTCGCTGCGGTCCGGTCCCAGGTCGACGGGCACGTGCACCTTCCGCCGACCACTGGCGACAACATCGATGTACTGTGGAGACCTCAAGCCCCACGTGTTGAGCAATTCGGCGGTACGTCCACCCGGCCTCCCGCATGCCCACTATACGCCCTCGCTCAAAGTCCGTCAACTGCACATACGGTTCACGTCCACGCTGTCGCGGCATGCTACCAGTGTTAAAGACTGCGATGGAGCTCCGTATGCCACGGCAAACTGGCTGTCACTGACGGCGGCGGTGCACAAATGCTGCGCAGCTAGCGCCATTCGACGGCCAACACCGCGGTTCCTGGTGTGTCCGCTGTGCTGTGCGTGTGATCATTGCTTGTACAGCGCTCTCGCAGTGTCCGGAGCAAGTATGGTGGGTCTGACACACCGGTGTCAATGTGTTCTTTTTTCCATTTCCAGGAGTGTAGATCGAATGGCATCCTATTGGCGACTGGCGATTATGGCGCGCGGCGTGGACCTCGTACATGTGATATTTCGTAGCCACATGTACATTCTCATTATTTTAAACAATATTCATTTATCTATTAAGATGACTGATTTCTTTTGTTGGAAGTAATGACGTCACCCAATACCTATGTTGGTATAAGCGACTTTTATTGGCAAATATTTGTTAAGGAAGATTACTTATTTCGAGCCAGAATAACTGTGCTCATTCTGCGTATCTAGCTGCAAACGGAACGGGTTTCCTCATGCCTCGCACCACCGTTTACTGGCAACAACATGTGGTCCACGGCCTCTTTCAGCCAGCGTGGGAGCTGAAGTCCTACTCGCGACTGTGTACTTTCAGGAAGGGTCGCTTTACTAGCTCAGTGCTACATTATATTCCCAGACGCGATACAAAATTGTATAAATGGAAAATAAGGAAATTAAATGTAGCTTGAACTAAAGGGATACCTCACAAAGTCTGTACCAAATACGTTCAGTTAACGGTTGGTGCCTTTGATCTAGGACCAATCTGAGTCGACACACACCTATGATGTATCTCTGATCTAGAACCCATCTGAGTCGACATACATCGGTGTTCGTTCCGTCCACTGCTCAAAACACTGATGCATGCAATTCTCGAGGCTTCCTAGGAGCCCCATCGTTTGTCCACCGCCACAGAGTAAATCGATTTTGATTATACTCTAGAGCTGCGTGAGGACACTTTTCTAGGTCGTGCACTAATACACCACGACAAATAGGTCCTTCATAAAGCGTCCTGCCTAATTCTCTGTTAATGTGATATTAAATCGCAACGATACTTGCAAACAGAATATCTTCAACACGTTATACCTTTAGCGTAATGTCATCAGTATGTATCCGCCAGTGTCTTTTGGTTGCACATTTATTCGCATATACACTCAGTTCTTAGCTATCTAATTCTTCTTTGGAGTGCAAATGTATGAAGTACGAACGTAGTTCTCAACCTACAGAACAGCACCATAGGAAAGATAACCAAAAATTGTAATCATTGCGACAAGAGGAGATACATTCGAGAAGCTACATATCATGTGATTCATGCCGCTTTTAATTAGTTTAGGATAATCAGATAATAGCGAGACTGCTTTACAGTTTTCTATTTCTTGAGTTCATCCTTTTCATGAACTGGCTTTATTTCTTTAGTTATTGGTAAACAGGATCTAGATATTTGCCGAGAATCTGTTCTGATTGAAGTTTAAAGACTTTATTTGGGTACCGTCAGGAAAATAGGACGTTTTATTTTTTCTTAACTAATAGAGTTGCTCACTTCTGTGTTAGTCAATATAAATGTGTGGTATTTTCACTTTGAGGGAGAACACCTCGCTGTATGGATTACATTGAGTTGTAATAAAATTTTTTTCGTATTTGTATGATGTTCATTAAATATTAATTAAAGCCTCTACTGTATCTTCAACAGTTCCCTTCACCATTTGTATAATGACTTTACTGTTCCATAGTTCATTTTTACCCACATTATTGTTAACAACTTTCCCTATTGGTCTCATTCTGTTACTTCGTTGTTTCACACTTGAGACATATGCTTTTTTGTTGCTGTTATTACTTTCCTACATTTTGTCCTACAACTTTTTTTATGTGGTTGCAAAGTTGCAATTTTTTAAGGTGCTTTCCAAGAGTACTGGAGATTTTAATGTGCCCTCTGTTATCCATACATCTGTATTATCTGTGCATCTGCGTATACTGTAAATTTTAATTTTCTTTCCTGGGCCCTAAAATTCACAAAAAGTATGTTTAAGTACAGAAAAATAACACAAACTTTTTCTTGGTATTCTGTAGGACATTTCCCATGTGGGTTATTGTGGTATGCAGTTGAAAATTCTATTATTACGTGTAGTTTCCTTACGACACTTATTTTGATATAACTCACATTTATTTTGAAGTTATAAGTATGCACGTTTTTAGCACATATTTACTTACCATGTAATCTGATTCGCCACTCCTGCCATGTCAGTGCCGTAATCATACACCATTTGCCAGTAAATGTACGATCAGTCGGTGTTGCACTAATCTAGCAGTATCTGGAACACTCTAGTATTGCTGCTAATAGGTTGTAAGATATTGGTAGCTTCACGAATTCATCCCTTTTGCAGCTGAAGTTCGGAAGCTTACATTGAATTCGCCAAGCACAATTGTGGATTTTGACTACATTTGCGGTTTAGTGGAGTTCCAGAATTTATAAAAACAAAAATAATTTTTTGGTGATCTGTCTATGCGTGTATTAGCAGCTCCCCTACCCATAATAAACTCTCGGTCTTTTCGATGTATTTTACCTGTTTTCATTTTATTTCATTTGACTTGGCCATTCTAACATATAGACGTACTTCATCACAACTACAAACTTGTTCACACAAGTGGCTTGTCACTTTACCTTAGTACTTTCTTGGTGGTGTTTGACACTAGACTCTCCTGCAAGTTGTGTGACAGCGTAGCTCTTCCATTACATGCTGGTTACTTGACTGTTGTTTCTTTCACTGTTATCAACTTGTCGGTTCCTTTGATGCTGTTGTTTATGCTGTAGGCGATTCCTTCTGGTGATCGCCTAAAACCCTTTCTAATGTTAGGGATAAGGCTTCCAGAAAGCTTGAAGTGAGCAAGTGGATATCGTGTTCATCACACGATACTTTTTATCATTATTCATGTCATTTTACTGTGGTTTAATGCTTAACATATCACAGGTAGACAAAAGTGGGTGGGAATATATTCGGCTTAGCAGAGCTTCCGCCCTTGATCTTACAAGTACGGTGACGTGTCACTGATACGGGAAATTACAGTTTGTGCTTAAAAATTCGCGAAGAGTATTGGTTATATCTACGAATTTCTCAGTCTTCCAACTCATCACATTTGATTCTAGGGAAAATTATAAGTAGTCATCCAAACGTGAATTTCTGAAACTGTGAACAAATATTACTGTACAATTGCCTTACGTGACACTCACAGTTACAACGAGATCACAGTGCAGAAGGATGTTTCACACTGTGACGAAAACGTCCTCGCAGCTGATGCCTCTCCTTGTCTGTTCATAAAATGCAAAGTACTTATAATTTATAAAGATACTTTGCGGCTGAGGAGGCAGACGCTGTAACACAAACATACCTGATGCTGCAGTATACTGTGGGGCGACTCTTTTAAGGTAGTTTATAAATTCGTTTTTATAATTTCTCTTGCACTGTTCCACCCTTCCCCCCCCCCCCCCCCCCCCGCCTCAACTGCTTTATTTTCAAGATGTGGGTGAATATAGTATATGTGATTGGATAAATGCAGGTGCAGTGACGTGGAAAATTACAGTACAATCACATGCTGAATGCTAGCATCGAAGCGATGGCTCCATATATCGAAAATTCAGCCGTCAACAGTAGGTCTGTACGCAATTCTCGAAAACACTACAGTAGAAAGCTACTGAAACATCTATTTACCGAGAAAAACCCAAAGGCTATTACCACGCATGGTATACATATTTTTTCTGTGATTCAAATGGTTGCACTACGCAGCTTCCTCAGTAGCGTGGAACCAGGAAATATCAGTCAAAAGCTGCCTATGAAACTCTCACTCTCCCTCTTCAATTCTACGTTTACTAGATTGGCGTTATACACTGTGTTCTTAATATTAGTACTCTAGTATTAATAACTACGTTTAATCAGACAGTGTTGAATGACATACAATTAGTTTTAAGCGCGTAAGAGATTTTATGTGAATTTTTGTTTGTTTCAGATGTAAGGGTCTAGACCATCCACTTTTATTTGCCTGTTGAGCACAGACTTCACACAAGTAATTTTTCTTCGAACATAACCAAAACGAGTGGAGAGAGGAGGGTGGGGGCGGAGGGGAGAGGGGGGGGAAAACACCAAGAGAATGTCCAACGTTAAAGTTAAGTGCTAGCATTATGTACACAGTTGTCTCACATTTGTGACAAATGGTGTTGTATACATACCGATTTGTCAGCAACAAAGACCCAAACATTTCGTATGGGGGAAAAAATCTTCTAGTCACTGATTTACAGTTGTAGAAGGGAGTGCCATGAACAACATACTAAAAATCACACTGTTGGGGTGTGGGGGTGGGAGAGGTGGGGGTTTGTAATGGTAACCATTTTTTGTTTTCCCTGAATATCTCGAAACTAGTGTCTTCTAGCAAAAACGTTTCTTGGTACATTTTTGGAAATATTTTAATGGTATGAAATTCATGTTCATTCATAAATGAAGGTGGTTAAGAACCAATATGAAATGTGTGTACCAGATAAAGTGCAACACAACCGTACAATGGGAGAAATTGTGCTCTGCAGCTGTAATACGGTGGAAAGGTGAGGGTGGAAGTTACAAATGTGAGAGCAGATAGATCGTCGGTTGTGGTCATGCAAATCCGTCCTTCATTGGTTTGAAAAATGAAGAGTGAGAAAGCAATTCACCCTTTTCACACTACCCCAGAAAAAGCAACTACAGGGTAGTTCACAGAGTCTTACAAGCCATTGCACAGCTACCATTATCAGTCAGTGTCGTTGTTGTGTACATTCCCGGGAGATAAGCGTTTGTTTTTCACAAAGTGTGTTAGCGCTATATTGAACATCGATATGAACGCCGGCCGGAGTGGCCGAGCTGTTCTAGGCGCTACAGTCTGGAACCGCGTGACCGCTACTGTCGTAGGTTCGAATCCTGCCTCGGGCATGGAAGTGTGTGATGTCCTTAAGTTAGTTAGATTTAAGTAGTTCTAAGTTCTAGGGGACTGATGACCACAGATGTTAAGTCTCATAGCGCTCAGAGTCATTTGAACCATCGATATGAACAGCTGCTAATACAAACGCAAGAGATGCATATGAACAGAATCTGCATGGATTTCCGCACACTGTTCTACATTGCTACGGGGGAAATTACAGCATTCTTTTGGGAAAGGCAACTTCTTCCACTACTATAACTGCTCGCTTTTTTGTTCGCGTAAAGAAAATATCTCCCAACATTTCTTGCCTACTTCGCTTATGCAAGTGGACAAAATAACTTCACTGAGCTCATGTCTAAATAATGGAGTTCTTTCCAATTTATTAAGTGCATATTTACTTGCAGTTGCTAAGTGAGCCTTTACGTAAAATACATTCCAATGTACAATCGTTGAGTACTGCTTAAATAGTAATAATGATATTGTTAATGACCTGTACTTGTCATCTTGCTGCTGTCTGTCACTGAGAGTATATTGTAGAATCATTTAATTCTGTGGGCATCTATTGGTGGTAAATCAATGAATGTCCAGAAAGTTACTGTACTTCTCTCACCATTTATTGTCGTACTGTGGACTGCACAAATCACTTCTATTCAATAAATGCTATCACTTATAGAGAGGGCTGCGGTGAGTAGATCCAATTAGCACACACCCAGAGGATATCTTGCAAGGTGGTTGTCAATATGCCTGCTGGAATGGGACCGATCATTTCCCAATCTAGAACAAGAACCTGTTGTAGCGAATTGTTGAACTGTGTTGAAATATCTGGGTTTCCATGACATCTGGGTGACCTCCTTTTGTTATAGTGGGAGTCAGTTGAAGTATGTGGGCCTCTTCCAATCTTAGAAGAGCTGAGGCTTTGGCAGTGCATTTGATACCCTCAATCTATAAAAAGTACTCGTACACCAGCCAATGATAGTGGAGACAATGAAATCGACATTGTCAAATGCGTATTGATAGTATGTTTCACTTGGGGCACGCTCGTCTGTGGGGTGGATAGTTGACAGCTGCAAATAAATACTCACTTAATAAATTAATTTAATTTAGTTTTATATCATATTAGAAAATATTTTCACTAGAAGCCCAGGTCACTTTATCTATTCAAGATAAACATGAAAATGTAACTCTTGATCGTCTCGCTCCTGTTATCACACACTCCATTCAGGATTTTTAATGTGTCATTACAGTCCCTTACCACTGAACAAATAATTGCAACTACACTTTGGAATACACTACTGCAATGATTAAGCTTGACATGGGTTCCACAAATTCTTGGTTGGATTTTGGTGGTATGCAGCACCAGATGTATATTCACAGGTCACATAATTCCTATCAGTTGTGGGCCAGTAGTTTTAGGAGCTTTAGGTCATAGAGCTGGCATCCACTAATGTCCCAGGTCTCTGGGGACTTCATTTATAATGGAAAGCTATATACCTCAACTTAATACTCAAACGTTTGAATTTTACAGCAAAGCCAGATTCAGCCCAGCGAGGCAAAAAGTGGTTGCATATGCTCTTAAGTTATGTTTATGTAAATCTAATTGGCGACCATATGTCTCAAAATTTCCACCTCCTCCTTCCCTATTCCCCACTTCTCTAGTCCATTTGTGTCCACCTCCGGTAGCTGCACGGACACGGTATCTCAGCGTGTTCGGTCAGAGAGCTGGATGGCCTCCGTAATAAAAAAATGAGTGGAAGGTTCAACAAACAAACTTTAACGGATGTCATGTGACGTCAGCAACGACCAAACACAACGATCAACACCGAACAAAACGAAGGAAAAAAGTGGTCAGCGCGACAGAATGGCAAATATAAGGTTCCGGGCTCGATTCCCGGCTGGGTCGGAGATTTTCTCCGCTCAGGGACTGGGTGTTGTGTTGTCCTAATCATCATCATTTCATCCCCATCGACGCGCAAGTCGCCGAAGTGGCGTCGAATCGAAAGACCTGCACCAAGCGAACGGTCTACCCGACGGCAGGCCCTCGTCACACGACATTTTATTTTAGTCCATTTGCATGGGATACATTACTAAGATGTTTCCCCCATTACTCCAAAAGAGTCGCGAGTTACCCAACCCCTCTTCATGGCTTGGTCATTTATGCCCCGTGTGTTGGTCAACCAGTACAAAAAGTCAGCAGCTCTTCTCTATACCAACTGAGTGATGTATAAATGTCATGGTGGGCGGCACCAGTGTTATTTGGTGCATAATTCGCAAATTTTTCTTGTGACCAATAGCTCGAACTTTTGCATTGCCTCTGCAACGTCTGAAACTTACATGGCTATTTAGAATTTCTGGCAATTTGTTGCACTTCTAGCCGATTTCCTTCAAGTATTCAAAACACCCAGTTTGAACCTCATCATACAAATACACACACAGATTATTGTAAATATGAGATTTTTAATGTTTAACACTAACCGTAGTGCATTGTTTAAGCAGATACACTTCTACACTGATATACCATGCTTTCATATTCAACTGTTATCACAGCGCATTATTGAAACAAGTACACTCTTACACTGATGTGCCATAGTTTCGTTTTTAACAATCACCATAGCGTTTTACTCAAACAATAGATTATTCAGGCCGCTGTCGTAAAAGATAGTTAACAATTACTGGCGTTTTATAACATTTTAGCGATGTTTTTGCGTATGTTATCATTATCTGTATGTTCTAAAACCTCGCATCACAGAATAATGTACTTGTAAACTGTCGTATCGGCCGCCGCACAGCAGCCGTCAACTCGGCGCGGCGTGCTACAACACGCGCGGCACACAGCGAGTACAGCTGGCGTTGCACACGATGTCAACAACTGGCGCAAGTGAACGCGTCGTCGCGGGGTTAGCGGCAGCGTACACACCACTATCGTTACGGATTACCCTGGCGGCGCTGCCCTTGCCACCAGAGCGAGCAACCGAGTAAGGGCGCCATCTACCAACACTCTGATTGGCCGGACCTGCGGATATAAGTGAGCCCCCTGAGCCCGTTTAACCACTTCAATCTTCGCCGATGACTGTGTTAATACCCGGCTGTAGGATTCACGACGACCGAACGGTACTGTGGCTTCCCTGGCTGGAAACTTGAGACGCGTCGGTATCGACTGGTTGGCAGTGGTTTGGACTTATATTCTCTACTAGTGACTCTGATTTCTCGTTGGCGCTACAGCCAGCGAAGTGTTGTGTAGTCGAACTTAAGTTTTGTTTTGAGTGACAGAAGGTCAAATTAATTTGGTTATCACGGTATATTTGTTGTGTTCGAATCCTGCCTCCGGCATGGATGTGTGTGATGTCTTTAGGTTAGTTAGGTTTCAGTAGTTTGGTTCAAGGGGACTGATGACCTCAGATGTTAAGTCCCTTATTGCGCTCACTGGTTATCCACTTCTGTGTCTAGTACTAGGAATGCAATGGAAGAGCTATGAATTACGAGAAATGTCAGATCGAATGTCGGATGTCATCGTCTCCACGGCTGTGGCGCCTCTCCCAGTAGCTGATAGCGTCAATGCTGCCGCTGCAGCTGTTTTCTAGATAGCTGTCCATTCACATCCAAGGTGGATTTGACACATTGGCCAATTCCCACTAACTTGCTAGCAGTGAATGCACCTGAAACAACAAAATAAAGGCCTTTCTCAATATGTGGTAGCAGCAAGCTTCAATGGGTATATAGACATTAGTCACTTTTCAGCAGTATGTTACTTACCTCTCCAAAAAGCACTATGCAAGGATGAAGACAAATGCAGCAAACAACTGCTGCAGGTTATAACAATCTTTTAATTGTTATGTTTCCAGGAATGAGACATTAATATTGGCAGTCCATCACCATAACCTCTATGCTATCCCTAGGAAGGTTCCTCTAAGCACACTATGGCCAGAACTTTATAAAAAGGACATTACATTCGTGCAATAACCACATTCATGAATTTGCTTCCTCATTAAAAGCTTTTATCTTAGTGATTACTTCGTACACTCTGCTCGAAATTCCGGTAGATATTTTAAATTTCGACCTTTCAATTTGTTGCTGTAATCAGCACAAGTAAATATTGCCCACTGCACCTTTAACGCCATGCCAATTTGCAATATACAACGTTAATTTGCTTAACGCCATGAACAAAGTGATATTAAAACAGAAACATTATCTGGTCAAGCAATTGAGTGATCCCAAATTAACTTTGTGTGATATTCATTTAATAAATATGTATTAACAGGGACATTATATCATATATAATTTGTATTCCAGCAGACTCGATTTCACACACTACATTTTGTGGCGTATATTAAAGAATTAGCCTCAGTGTTTTTTTGATGCTATATGCTACTCCCAAGAGAATGATGCATTCCTCACAGGCAACAGTACTTACAGGGACATCACAATGTGAAGAGCCGCAGCAGTACAGAGATCTCAATATCGGCCACCACGTAAGCTTAGATACTATCACTCTACACCACTAATCTATCCCTGTCAACTAAGTACCAAATGAAATGAGATGTGTAACATAGTTTTCTGTCATCCCATTAACAGCATATCCTCCCATCAGTAGTGCGACATGTAGGAACTCACTTACTTTTAATTATGCAATGCTTAGTATAATATCGACATTATAACAGATTTCAACTAGGGTAAAGTATACCTCATCCGCATGGGCACTGAACAAATGTGGACGTGTCTCCCATCGCTTGCATGATAGTGCACTTTGTGATCTGCATTATGAAAATTATGAAACCTTCTAGTGGGTATTAATACTGGCTATGTCTCCAGATTAAAATACGGGCCATATTTTAAAAACAAAATCACGACTGAAAAGGCTGTAACATATACATAGGATTCGTGACAGTTGACATTGTTCAAACACGTCGATCCGAGACGTGATTTGACATCTACATATGCAGTACCCTGGGCTCGTTTCTCATCTCTCTGTTACAAATTCTATGCTACACAAATTGTAATATACTCGGCGATTCCGATCATGATGCAGTAGTACCATTCCATTATTGAACCCATATCCTCTGTTTTAACACAGACACCATACAGGGAGTAACACTGGTGTCATTCTCGTCCTTCCCACGTGGGCAATACGCATGCTTCTGGTGGTAGATATACCTTCAATACAGATCCATCGCACAGTTGCTATATTCCAAAAACAGGTAGAATGGAAGGATTACTTACATAACTTTGGTGTAACTCATAACACACAGCCATGTCAAAATTCTTATAACATGTAATTTTTAGGAAATAAGAGCTACACAGATGTATATATGATAACATTCTCACCAGATAGACGGGAAACACAAAAAGAAATCCGTCGAATAAGTATTTTGTAACCCACCTTCTGCGTGGATGGAATACAGTTCGTTAAAGTTACTCCATATGAAAATAATCCTGACATATTCTACTTTACTTTGTATTTGTCTGTTACTCCCTCTACCAACAGTGATATCATACAGCACAGGACACCTTTTCCTGTGTGTGTCCCGTATGTTACATTTATTTGCACCTAGTCTCTGTAGCAGTAATCGACCCTCTGCAATTCAGGGCTGACTTCTGGCATACCTGTCTTCTTGTAGACAGCTGCATTGTCCATGAACAGCCTACAGCTGCATCTAAACACATACTCCATAAGCCGCTGTATCGTGCCTGGCTGAGAGTACATCATAACCTTATCAGCCTCCACTACCACTAAAATCCTTAACCCTATGGGCTATCACTACATAGCAGTTCCTGCAATCCTCTCAAGGACACTTTTCAATGAGAACCAGGGTTCTGAATTCGTCCCTTCTCGAATAAATTTAATGGCATTCATATAGTCATGTACCCTTGATTAGGAAGAATTTTCACTGAACATGTACTGTGTGAAGAATGTGATTCAGTACTACACAGTAAAGAGCTAGCAAACACAATGTGTACAGTGCAGAAGTCAACAGGCGACTGCCAAGTTAATCGACCACCCTCTTTGGGAATCGCCCTTAGATCAAGTCAAGAATGCGCTTCTGTGCAGGAGACAAGCTATTTTGCAAGGGCTCTATGTTCGAAGTTATTTATAGATCTGATGATTTCGAAACTGTAAGAATGACTTGCTTAGTTATACATGCTAGGAAGGTCTTAAGTCAGTAAACAGATGGCTCAATACCCAATAAACTCGTACTTTTTCAGTAGTATGGAAGTGTATCAGTTACCTTTATAGGTCAAACAATTTTGCATCAACCTGGACGACGTTATTTATTGCCATCTGGTTACTTGAATGAAAATAGTATGCTGCGTTTCAGAAGATCTGTGTTCAATAGTCATATTGATTCTAGTTCCCCAAGAAAGTCATAATACGTGAGCGTGAGATGTGTTTCAGAATTTGGCAATAATATGACACCAGCCATACTGACATATATATGTCGGACGATCCCTCTTGAAAACCAGAATCATTTGTGTCATTTTCCAATCGTTAGGTGCCTGTCGTTGTTCCTCTGACATAAACTGTTCCCAATCCTATGTTCCTACGGCTGGACCAGCCTTTTCCCTAGTTGATGGCTTTTAGATGATTTTCTACTTTGTGAACATTTTTATCATTAACTACCGTTAATTTGTTCGTTCCATTTGGATTGTTACTCGCTTGTGCACTAAAACCGGTAACACATGATATAGTACTTCAGTTTCGCACATATTAATGATACCTGGTTATTTAAAAACCACACTTAGTAGTGGTAGATTAGTGAAATGTTTGTCGTGGAAGACAATGTTAAGAAGAAGTCTTGATGCACGAAACTACAAACTATTCGCAGTTAATGCGATTCTTGGTATACTATAGTCCCCTCAGTGTAATAAAAATTAATTAAAAATATCGTATTGAGCAAGAGAGCCCCATTCTCTATCATGAGAAACATAAATAAGAGTAACGAGGATCCAGATCAGTACTAGCTTTCTACATCAATCTGCTTTCTTTTCAGATGAAGCCAGTAATGGAAGTAACCGAGCAGCTCCTGTTGGCTGGGAAACCGTTCTACTTGGTATGCAAGTTGTTTGGCCTCATGCCGTTTACCGTTGACGCCCATACAGCAACCCTGAAGAGGTCGCAGTCGGATATTATCTACGCTAACGTTGCGAGTTCACTGCAGTCTTTTTGTGCCTGTGGTTCATCATATTTTGCGACACACATAAGTTCGACGTCTTCTACAGTAGTAGTTCTTATAATAATAGTAGTTCTTCAGTACTCATTTTTGTCCTTTAGTGTCATTATTGCTGACAGATTCTGGTACGCAAGTAAATACAGCGAATTACTTTCCTTGTTAGCGGCGTATGATGAATGTCTGGCTCCGAACATAGGACGAACAAATACATCCCCGGAAAGATTTGTGAAGGTGCAGTAATCTATAGCACTTCTTGGTTGCTGCTTGATTTTTATCGTCCTGTCGACTGTAGATGCTACTCTGGATGAGAAACTGATTACAACATTCGGTATGAGCAATATAACAACGGTTGTATTGGCACTCATACGATTCGCAAACCTACAGCTGGTTGTCAAGAACAGTCTGTCATTATTGAACGAGTGTCTTATGAATATTATACACAGAGCAGAAGGTAAGAAGAAGTACTCAGACAAGTGTTCGGCAAGGAACAGGGATGATCTGTGCACACCGTTCTCTGTGCGAACCCTTAGTCGAGTGTATGTGGCACTGTGTGAGTTGTCGAACGTGGTGTCATCTGTTCATCAGACTTTCGTGATGCTTTACCTCGCAGCATTAGCGTCAATAGTTGTGGCAATGATTTACTTTATTACAATACAACCAGAGTTCTTCGGCGTTAAAGATTCTAACAGCTCATTGTGTATGTGGTTCTTCGTACTTTGCAACACAAGCACAATGGCAATATTGATAGTACCTGCTCACTGTGTGTCTTCTGAGGCAGACCGCACAGTGAGGCTGTGCTCGCAGCTGCTGCTGGGAAGGAGGGGTGCGGTGGACGACACACAGAGGGAGCTGCGGCTGCTGGCGCTGCAGGTGTCCGCTGCTCGACCCACGACCAGGCTGCTGGGGGTACTCACTCTCGATCTGGGAGTCGTCTCCGGCTTCATTTCCGTCGTGACGACCTACACCACCCTGCTTCTCACATTTCTCAGGTATGACTACAGTGTATGTAATCTGTGTACTGATTTTGAAATTCAGTTCCACTGAAGTACGAAACACTCTGCGCTCGCAGGGAACTCGTTGTGTATTTACATTTATGATTCGTGCGACAGATTTATCTGCTCACCTCCTCCTTTTCCTTGAACGGATACATATCCTGTACACCTCACGTAAACTTGATCCTCCTCACCCGCTCATTTCCCCGATCCTCTCCCACCCCCGCCCGCTGCCGCGCCTGTATTCTCACGTCCCACCCGGTCTCCATCTCTCCACCCTCCATACCCTCTCCCAAGGTGGCTTCCGCCAGCTCCCTCTCCCTGATGATGTCCTCGTCCCCTCCATCTACCCCTCCTATCAACTTTGACCCTGCCCCGCCCCCCACTTCCCGTGTCCTTTCCTTTCGGCACCCTCCCTCCCTTCTCTTCTCTTCCCTTCTTTTTCCGTCTCCCTGTCCCCTCCCTTCCCCCTCTTCCCCCGGGCTTCCTCTCCCCCTTCCTCCCTCCCCCCTATCTCCCCTGCCCGTGGCATCTCTGCTCTCCCCTCTCGCTCTCCCACTCCCCTTCCTCCTCCTCCTCTCTTGGCAGGTCCCCGGACTCGCACACGTATAGTGAACATTCGCGCGCCGGAGATCGTCGCCTTTTGTGTCTCGTGTGTGTGACGTCGTATAGTGTTTTTGGTGTCCGCCGTCCCACTCCTACGTTCACTTGTGCTGTCGGACTCATTAGTGTTTTGTGCGCCGTGCCGACGTGTTTTCCGTGTTGTTATCGTCCCATGTGAACGACTCCGTGTTTTTTATGTCTCTGTGACCTCTCTCTTTTGCCCGTCACTTTGTTCTTTGTCATTCACCATGTTTTATACTCTTGTAAAACGCTATGGCTGAAGAGCGGCGTAGTGTGCTGCTGCCAGCCTACCTGAGTTGTACAGGTTTTAAAATAACAATAAAGTAAAAAAAAAATTTATCTGCTCAGGTCGAGTTTACAATTGTAACATCATGAAGACAGCGTGTAATAATTTGCATAGACGTAGAGAATTTACGGGTCCATGCCTTATTTACATCATCCTATTTCCACACTGCTGTATAAGTAATGAATCTACACTACTGGCCATTAAAATTTCTACACCAAGAATAAATGTAGATGATGAACGGGTATTCATTGAACAAATGTATTATACTGGAACTGACATGTGATTACATTTTCACTCAATTTGGGTGCATAGATCCTGAGAAATCGGTAGGCAGAACAACTACCTCTGGCCGTAATAACGGCCTTCATACGCCTGGGCATTGAGTCAGTGCTTGGATGGCTTGTACAGGTACAGCTGCCCATGCAGCTTCAACACGATACCACAGTTCATCAAGAGTAGTGAATGGCGTATTGTGACGAGCCAGTTGCTCGGCCACCGTTGGCCAGACGTTTTCAATTGGGGAGAGATCTGGAGAATGTGCTGGCCAGGGCAGCAGTCGAACATTTTCTGTATCCAGAAAGGCCCGTACAGGACCTGCAACTTACGGTCGTGCATTATCCTGCTCAAATGTAGGATTTTGCTGGGATCGAATGAAAGGTAGAGCCACGGGTCGTACCACATCTGAAATGTAACGCCCACTGTTCAAAGTGCCTTCAGTGCGAAGAAGAGGTGAACGAGACGTGTAACCAAAGGCACCCTATACCATCACGCCGGATGATACGCCAGTATGGCGATGACGAATACACGCTTCCAAGGTGCGTTCACCGCGATGTCGCCAAACACGGATGTGACCATCATGATTCTGTACACAGAATCTGGATTCATCCAAAGAAATGGCATTTTGCCATTCGTGCACCCAGGTTCGTCGATGAGTGCACCATCGCAGGCGCTCCTGTCTGTGATGCAGCGTCAAGGGTAACCACAGCCACGGTCTCCGAGCTGATAGCCCATGCCGCTGCAAACGTCGTCGAACTGTTAGTGCAGATGGTTGTTGTCTTGCAAACGTCCCCATCTGTTCACTCAGGGATCGGGACTTGGCTGCACGATCCGTTACAGCCATGAGGATAAGATGCCTGTCATCTAGACTGCTACTGATACGAGGCCGTTGGGATCCAGCACGGCGTTCCGTATTACCCTCCTGAACCCACCGATTCCATATTCTGCTAATAGTCATTGGATCTCGACCAACGCGAGCAGCAATGTCGCGATATGATAAACTGCAATCGCGATAAGCTACAATCCGAACTGTATCCCAAGTCGGAAACGTGATCGTACTCATTTCTCCTCCTCACACGAGGCATTACAACAACGTTTGACCAGGCAACGCCGGCCAACTGCTGTTTGTGTATGAGACATCGGTTGGAAACTTTTCTCTTGTCAGCACGTTGTAGGTGTCGCCACCGGCGCCAACCTTGTGTTAATGCTCTGAAAAGTTAATCATTTGCATATCACAGTATCTTCTTCCTGTCGGTTAAATTTCGCGTCTGTAGCACGTCATCTTCGTGGTGTAGCCATCTTAATGCCCAATAGTGTATTAATAGGGGACTCAGTCGCCGACATAACGCGCTGACCTATACATCGCTCCTATAGATGGCGTCGTACTATCTACAACACGATTTTAGATGTCGAGACGGTGTATAATATGAATGTTGATGCTGATAAAGTAATTTGACTTTTTGCATAGTTTGACAGTTTTTCGTGGTGGTCCTTCTGCCTTTGCTCTGACAGGTGTCCAAATGGTTCTGGGACAAGTTTTTTAACTGCAGGTATTTTTTTGTGTTGATTCAGCACAACGATCTAGTACTACAGGAATGGCGAGCTTTCCTCCACATAGTTGCGCGATCAGGCATACTACATGCATGGATCAAAAAATGATCAGCATTTCAGCACAATTACACAAGGAGGTAGGAATACTGCCACGTGCATTCCTCATTTAGTAGTTTTTGCATTCAGAAATGTAATATGAATGTTCGTTGTACTGAAAAGGTCGCTTTATGGCTTACGTAAGGAGGAGTAACTGATATCGGCACCGTCAGGAACTCGATGGAGGCGGGATCGTGCCTTACCAAGAAGAAAGATTATTGGTCTATGATACTGCTGCTCCCGTTGGTTGAGCATCTACGAAAGCCATGTGAATATGGAATCGAAGGGTTCGCATGTAGCATCTCAGCTCTCCGGTACGACTGGCACCTGAGAGAACAGACTTTCAAAATAAATAATACGATTCCACGTTATATTACTGTAAATGGCAGAAACAACCCACTGGTAGCACAAATAATGATGTCATTAGCAGAAATACTTGGTTACAGAAGGAAATTAAATTGATTTACGGCAAGAAATTCATCCTTATCAGAATGTTATATGATGCACATCTTGAGTTATGTGCATTTATTAAGAATCCCATGAAGATGATCAACATAATATAGAAAACTAAACACATCATAACAGTAACAATGCAATGTACACAGAACAAACACAAACTAAAAATTAAACTCTCAGTAACAAAAATAGCCAGAAAGAAAAACACAAAAAATTGCAACAGATTTATCAGCTCAGATTCCAAGCAAAACTGATACATCTCACAGATAACAATAACAGAGACAGAAAGACAGCTATTAGAAAAAGGATTTAATCACAATATCAGTACAAAGACAGACAATCACTACACATAAAAACTCATTGTAATAACAGAAATAATGCTGACAGAGGAACAAGAAAATAAAACTGTAAATGGGCTAACATGAGAACTAGTGAAGAAACATAGAAATGATATAATCACCATGTCAAAGAAAGAGAAAAGTGGGAAACTTAAAAGAGAAAACAACAGTACTAAGAAATTAAAAGAAAAACTATACTCAAATAACATCATGTTCACAATAGACGATAACTTGAACAGCACAGTACTGATCAATAAAAAAACAATATACAGAAAAAAACCAAAGATTTCATCTCCTCTAGCGATATAATGAAACTGAAATGTGACCCAACAGCGCAGTTCGAAAAACATACAAAGAAACCTGAAAGACATCAAACATATAATATATATATGGACAACTTGTATAACAGGCCACTAAAGCTGCTTCATACACAAAAGAAGCGAACACGTATGGCAAACAACAAAGTGCTCCGTGAACAGACATTTAGTTCACTGAACCGTGAAGGATCCTATAGCCACGCCAAGTGTCGCGATTTGGTAAGTGGGCAAGTTTGCAGCATTACAAGTATAGACACAGAGAGTGCAAGCACGTCTGTAGCACCACGAACTGACAGCACAGTGACCACTGATGCCGGTTCCTTTGGTATGGTAGCAAAGAGGTGATCGCTGAACTGAAGTGGTGCATCCTACGACCACACTAGGCACAACGGAGTCACCACGTCATCTTTTCAGATGAGTCCCAGTCTTCCATACAGCATCACGGTGGACCTATCTGGGTGTCGAGGTATCTAACAGAACGCACGGTGCCAGGATGTATTTTTTAGCAATATGACACCAGACTACATGTTGCACTTGCTGTCCCTAAAACATCGATACACAAGCTGTTGAATTATTGTTCCTGCCTGCACGTCCTCCATATCTGACACTGAAAACATCTGGTCGTAGACCGTCGACATACTGGCTCACCGCAACAACTGATGTTCTGCGACTCAGAGGTGAAGCAGCGTGGAACCACAAGCCTGTATCTTTCATCCAAGTTCAGTTCAAAAGTGCTTTTTGTCTTCAGAGGTGGCAGCTACGTGTAATGCATCTCGCACACTGTGTACACACACATCACAAACAAATGTATCCTTCCAACTGTACTGTGTACGTGCAATATGTAAAATGTTATTTGATAGCCTTCCCGTCTCAGCAGTTTTAATTTCCTGCTTTGTAAATCGATGTCAAAGACGTCTTAATGTGCTGGCACCACTAGTGCTGATTCACCATTCACTTGGTACAACGAACGAATAAATTTATTCCAGATAAAATTCATTCGAAAATCGGTACATAATCCTCGTTTAATAGCTAACGAGGAACAGACCTCAGTGATATACAGATCGGTCATGTTAAACATAACTTTGTTCCTAAAACAACTTTAGTTAGTTCTTTCCACTCCCAGTTACGACTGTCTGCACGATGCAAATCTTAATACACTTATTCAAAGGTTTCCTATTCAGCGACATGGTTTCATATCTAGGTTTTCCCGTTGTGTTTTACGTTCCCCTTCAACATAATGGTTTGCCACCTACATAATATATCAAAACTGCAGAGTCTCACACGTATCCAAACCCATTCTTACCTTCGATATTATACCGAACGCTGAGGAGACGGAGCCCACAAATACAAGATAGATACCTCAGAGTACCACGAGTGACTGACCCCTATGAATTTTCCATGTCACTGCCAGCTAACACATTACGATGGGAGTAAAGCTAAATCCACTTTAGAATTCAAATTAAATAAAGTGTGATTAGTACAATTAATTCAGTGGTATATATAAACGAACCTCCAGTACCCACATTAAAGTTTACTACCTGGCACATCTTAATCTACAGTTAAGCTTGTCTGTACTCCTTCATAATTAGTACACACTAAAACAAAACTCCATCCGAATAGGGCTTGGAAAATCTCCACTGGACTGACTGGCCGCCATATCATCATTAGTCGACTCGTGTCATGGGGTGGAGATTTTGAGAGTCGTGGGGTCGTAACACCGCTGCCCTGTCAACTCTCAGACGTTTTTCGTATGTCTATCCACTGTTTCGGATGCAGAATGGGACAATGGCATATCAGTATATGCGGATTAATGGTAACCACTTCAGCTACGTGTTTAAATCTCTTTAATCAACTGCAATAACTAATCACGTGGCTAAATGTTAAAAATGGCTCTAAGCACTATGGGGCTTAACAGCTGAGGTAAGCAGTCCCCTAGACTTAGAACTACGTAAACCTAACTAACCTAACGACATCACACACATCCATGCCCGAGGCAGGATTTGAACCTGCGACCGTAGCAACCGCGTGGTTCCGGACTGAAGCGCCTAGAACCACTAGACCACAGCGGCCGACCATGGGTAAATATGTTACCATTAATTCCCAGTTATCTCTCTTAATGACCTGGAGGCACTACTACTGAGTTATGCATCTCCTCAATTGGTATCACGAGGCTGAATGCTCCCTGGTAGGTCAACAGCGAATGCAGGCCTGGATGGTCACCCATTCAAGAGCCAGTCTTTCCCAACAGTGTTTAACTTCTGTGATCTGACAGCAACAGGTGTATCCATGGTGGTGCGGTCATTACATTAATATACCCTGTTGTACATTAAAATTAACACTCCAGGAAGGCAGCAAATGGCAAAATGTTTCTTAATCCGGACATGCAGTACAGTACGAAGACTACATCTGGTAGTGTACAGGCTACGTAAATTAGTACATAAAGCTGCCACCTCTGGTAGCAATAATGGTCATAGCTCACATGGTCATCAAGTTAAACTAAGCCTGGAAGAAAGATATGGGAGCGTCCTTCCACGCTGCTTCAACTCTGTACCATGCATCCTAGTGGTCTTTGAGGATTTCTCGTGACGGTATCCCAGCACCTAATGACCAAAATCTCTTCAGTGTGCATCTGATACGAAGAACTTGCTGGTCAGGAGAACTTACGAATACATACTGTGCCAAGACAGTATAACACGAGCAACATGCAGTCTGACGTTATCTTATTAGAAGATAATGTAAGATGAAGTTAGGGTATAGCTGCCGGCCTTAATACCTCAAATAGTAAGAATTGCTTTCACCTGTTACGCAAACCAGAGGCGATCGTATTGAGTAGCCAATGGCACCCTCTATAATCACGCCGATTTATGGGCCTGTAAGTCACTGGTGAATGAAATCTGGCAATGCTCGTCCTCCTGAGCCACTCCTGCAGGCAGAGATGTCATTTGGTTCACCACTGATGTTACGTGAAGGAAAAAGGCAAGAATTGTCACCCTGCTGACAGCCCGTGTAGGTCCACTCTTACTCGTATTGTCCATGTGGATATTAGTCTTGCTGCAAACAAGCTCATTGCCTGATTGAGGGTACATAACGTGGCTGTGCAACCATATACAGCCGAACGAAGAGTACGTCAGTCATCTCGTGTGCTAGCGACTTGGTGCTGTTGAGACCTTGGTTGTGGCTCGCCTGAACACTTCGATCCCATATTGACACGAGAGTCATGAGATACCAGCCAGTCTGAACAATGACGTCACGGAAATATAAACCACAGTTTCGAGAGGGCACGATCCTGCCACTTCCTTACGATTGGATGAGGCGTATTTCCCACACTTCTCTCACTTTTGAATGAGAAATACACTGTGTAATATTACCCTATAAAAGGTGTCTCTAAACTTTTGGGTCGATTTGAAGCAAGGGATAGAGGGTCCACATCCGATTATATTGAAACAGGAAACCTATGGTCGTAAATGAATGATTATTGTGTTATGGGCATACACAACGTTCAATATACAACAACAATGTAGCGCATAATGATTTGAAAGTGGCGACCGCCATTCTCGATACATACATGGCAACGGCGCATGAAGGTCTGCTGCTCTCTCTGAAAGACCCCTGGTGTTTATAGTACCAGAAGGTAGGCAGGTTGGACCCTAGGAAGCAGGTTTTCATTGGATCCTACTGGATTTTCGTATATCAAGGTCTTGACGTAACCCCAGGGGAAAAAGTCCAGAGGTCGGCCGGTGTGACCGAGCGGTTCTAGGCACTTCAGTCTGGAACCGCGCGACCGCTACGGCCGCAAGTTCGAATCTTTCCTCGTTCAAGGATGTGTGTGATGTCCTTAGTATAGTTAGGTTTACGTAGTTCTAAGTTCTAGGGGACTGATGACCTCAGATGTTAAGCTCTATAGTGCTCAGAGCCATTTGAACCATTTGGAAAAGTCCAGAGATGTGAGGATCGACGATCGGACAGGACCTCCACTTCCAATCCAACGAAGAGAGTACATGTTAGTGAAGTGCTCGTGGACATTAACATCGAAGTGGGCCGGGATACTGTTGTGTTGAAAATACATCCTTTCGCAGTCAAAAAGAGGTACAAATGGCTTTAAGCACTATGGGACTAAACATCTGAGGTCATCAGTCCCCTAGAACTTAGAACTAATTAAACCTAACTAACCTAAGGACATCACACACATCCATGCCCGATGCAGGATTCGAACCTGCTACCATAGCGGTCGCGCGGTTCCGGACCGAAGCGCCTAGAACCACTCGGCCACACCGGCCGGCCAACAAGGGGTACAGTCTCCAGGGACTATGGCAACACATCTCGCAGGAACACCAGGTAAAGTGGGCTAATCAAATATGGAGGCATCAAATAAGATCCAGTTAGGTAATCTGGAACAATTCCCGCCCAGAAATTGACAGAGCACCGTTGTTGATGGGTGGCGTGGAGACGTCGCTGTTGCGGATTTTGAACGCAGTATCACATCCGTATGAGGCAACATCCGTAAACAATATAAACTGTACGAAGATCAGCACTACAACACCGTGTTTGACAGAAGTAAACGGATTGGTCAGACTGCATTGTTCGCGGTGCTTGCACACGTTCTTAATGATAGGGGAGTAATATCTGTTCCATCATTACTCTCCACACTGTTTCTTCCGAAGTGTGCGTGCCACAGGCAAACTGACGGGTGCTTATTGCTGGGTGGTCGGTGACGCGATCTAACACAATTTCCTTAAAGTCTGGTTTTCGGACGTGTCTTTGGAGGGAACCTCAGCCGGCTCTCTGTGGCGTGAAAGGCTCCGTCTCTCGTTAGTTAATATCCACTGAGATAAACTTCTTCCAGTTAGGATGACGCCCTTTGGGTTCACGTGACATGTGGATCACGTGACACATGTGATACAAGGTATGTTGTGTACAGTATGTCGGTTTAGTGATCACGAGTGTGCACTATATAGCACCCATTGCCTGTTGCAGTGTACGACCGACACCTGGGACCTTTTTCGAGGGTGCAGCAGATAGGCATGCGTGATTGCAATACATGCATTGAGATGGAGGTCGTCGCTTTGAATAGTTACTAAGAGCTATATTGTTTATTAGTAAACGCTGTGTTTGTCCGCAACACAATAAATATGCATTTCCGACCACCAGTTCCCTCATTTTTAATCAGTTGTTGTCTCCCTATCACCGCTGTTTCAATTTGACCCTAAGTGTTTTAGACAACATATGTGCGGAATATAGATGATATTATTCATACTTGCAATTCTGTCAGCATGTATGTTACATGCCATTTTCATGTGTTTTAGTTCCAATGGAAAGCAGATTTTTTAAAGGTAATACTAAGAAGTGGTATGAACACCGATAGATACGTAATGCCCGAGGGCGATTAAAATACGTTTGATGGGTTCTTGCAAGGGGTGTAAATCAGTAAAGGCAGTTAAGCACAAGGCACTAATGTGATCAGTCCTGGGGTATTGCCCAACGTTTGGACTCCAAAGTGGACACAGCAGTAGAAAGATTTCAGGAAAGCGCGAAAAGGCTCATAACTGACCGTACAACTCATACGGAAGTGTACACGGACTGTCCATGGTTTACTAGTTCGCGTTGTCCTCGTGAAACCATTTCGGGTATATTTTGCGAAGTGCGATGATTCTGCTGTGAGGAGCAACGTAAATGGGTTCACGATCGATGTGGAGATACTGACGCGCTTACTGGTGGGGAGATTATTGTATGCCTGAGAGACCGATTTTAAATCTACTGATGTCAGTAAAATACAGAATTATGCTTGCGCTAGTAAAATGAACTCCGTTGTGAGAAAAGTTAAGAGATACAGGCAGTATACTCACAACTGCTAAGAATGAATACAGTTTTACATCTCTTAGTTCATTTGCCATTTTTGAAGTAATTGTTCCCAAGCATATGATATGAGGATGTGTGGAATAATCTTTGATCATTTACCTGCCACGCATGAAGCGATGGACAACAAGGCCCATAACCCACCATCTGACACGTTATTGTATTTTAAAGTCTTTGATTCACACAACTTAATGTGGTTCTTTGTCTTCATATGCTCGTTGTATATACATAACATTAGGAGAACAATAAATGTTACCCAAATAGCTAGCGCCCTTACTCCCAAATTTATATGGGTGCGTTCCCCGCTGTTAATCTCGCGATATGATGACCAGCGTCACTAAAACTGGCCATCGAGCATTCAACGACTTGAATACGTCTGGGTCATAGAGCAGTGCCTCAAACGAAGCAGATGAATCACGCCCTTACCGGGGTTAAATGGGCGCATAAAGCCAAGTGGCTACTCGAACATCAACGAAGGGCAACGAATAGCTGGATCACATACAAACAGGTTTCAACTTACCTCTATTGTTTCTACATCCAAGCTCAAAGACAGTTTCCTGGAGTGACTAATACCACTTTCCAATCAGGGCAGTCATGTGGCTCTTCGCTGGTTCTAATGCCGATCTGTTTCTGACAACCTCTCAGATTCTGGGTAGCGAGTACAAAATATGGATGAATTAAGGGGGAGATGATTGATATTAAATTCCTAAACACGACTAACTGTCCCACAAAAACACCGTAATTGTGGAAGGCCTCAACAGGGCTTTCTGGGGGAGGTAGTGCCCTAAACGCGCAGTCTTCTTACCAGCCAATAAAACAAAGCGTAGGCACTGCTTTTGGTAACCATAATTTAGCGTTCAGCGACCACATAGGTATTCCTGAGAGAAGCAAAGAGGTATTTCGCTCCAGCAGGGATGAAATTACAGTGGCTAAGTTGTTGTTGTTGCTGTTGTTGTTGTGGTGTTCAGTCCTGAGACTGGTTTGATGCAGCTCTCCATGCTACTCTATCCTGTGCAAGCTTCTTCATCTCCCAGTACCTACTGCAGCCTACATCCTTCTGAATCTGCTTGATGTATTCATCTCTTGATCCCCAACTACGATTTTTACCCTCTACGCTGCCCTCCAATACTAAATTGGTGATCCCTTGATGCCTCAGAACATGTCCTACCAACCGATCCCTTCTTCTAGTCAAGTTGTGCCACAAGCTCCTCTTCTCCCCAACTCTACCCATCTAATCTTCAACATTCTTCTGTAGCACCACATTTCGAAAGCTTCTATTCTCTTCTTGTCTAAACTATTTATCGTCCAAGTTTCACTTCCATACATGGTTACACTCCATACAAATACTTTCAGAAACGACTTCCTGATACTTAAATCTATACTCGATGTTAACAACTTTCTCTTCTTCAGAAACGCTTTCCTTGCCATTGCCAGTCTACATTTGATATCCTCTCTACTTCGACCATCATCAGTTATCTTGCTCCCCAAATAGCAAAACTCCTTTATTACTTTAAGTGTCTCATATCCTAATCTAATTCCCTCAGCATCACCCGACCTAATTCGAGTACATTCCATTACCCTCGTTTTGCATTTGTTGATGTTCATCTTATATCCTCCTTTCAAGACACTATCCATTCCGTCACAATTGTGACACATCGTGTTATGAAGTTTCATCTCAAAGATTATACTGCCGTCACACATCAAGATCCATGAAGGTAACATGCTGCCCCTGACAGAATTACAATGTTATCGGCGAACCTCAAAGTTTTTATTTCTTCTCCATGGATTATAATACCTACTCCGAATTTTTCTTTTGTTTCCTTCACTGCTTGCTCAATATACAGATTGAATAACATTGGGGAGAGGCTACAACCCTGTCTCATTCCCTTCCCAACCACTGCTTGCTTTTCATGCTCCTCAACTCTTATAACTGCCATTTGGTTTCTATACAAATTGTAAATACCCTTTCGCTCCCTGTATTTTACCCCTGCCACCTTCAGAATTCGAATTGCTAAGTATTTGTTCGTAAATGGACAACACTGTCCGAGGAGCGCAGCAATCTGTTGTTATAGCGTGGTTAAAAACAGCAGTCGTGGCCGCAATAACACTTGTTTATTATAACCGGTTTCGGCTTACGTTAAAGCTAACCTCATTTTTTTAAGCCTAAACCGGTCATAGTAAACAAATGTTACTACGATATCGACCGTTGTTTTTTTACGAAATGTTGTTGATATGGTGTTAGTGGAGGGCGGGATACGGCAATAGTCTGCGGCTTGCGACACCTTATCACAACAAAATGCATAAAACAGCATCTTGCGGCACTTCACATGAGGAGTTGAGTTAATCCTCTTCCACATTTCCAAATGCAATGGGGAGATAATTTATGCTAAGGTTATACTGTTGTGTTTCAACGTACTGTCGAAAAACTGCGTTTTAGTATACTGATCATTAGTAATATTAAAGACACCTAGTTCCTTAAAGTAGCTTCCGTACTTTCGCAAAAACATAATCTCTAAATTTACAGATAACGTGCCCGTTGTCAGACAAAGGAATATGACAGAGTTAAGCAGTCTTTCACAATTGTGACACATCGTGTTAAGAAGTTTTATCGCAAAGATTATACTGCCGTCACACATCAAGATCCATGAAGGCAATATCGCTGGAGTGATATGTGAACAACTCGTGTATTCTGAGTCATAGTTATGCTGCAATTAGTAATAATTATTGCGAGAGAGAGAGAGAGACAGAGAGAGAGAGAGAGAGAGAGACAGAGTCCATCTAATCGGCACACAGATGTAGTTGAAATGGTTCTGAGCACTATGGGACTTAACATCGGAGGTCATCAGTTTCCTAGAACTTAGAACTACTTAAACCTAACTAACCTAAGGACATCACACACACCCATGCCCGAGACAGAATTCGAACCTGCGACTGTAGCGGTCGCGCGGTTCGAGACTGAAGCGCCTAGAACCGGTCGGCCACTCCGACCGGCACAGATGTAGTTGTTTAAATCCACGTACAATAAAAGATAACAGTGTAACAGTGCAAGGCAACTAGCTTTGACATTAATTTGAATGACAGAACAACAATTATTTGTGAATATTCAGTTTTTCACAGTCTTGTCTTCCCTACCTCCCGTCTCCTGCAAGTTCCCAAAACGCCTTCAGCCAGAGCCCGAGTGCTTAGCCCACCAACATTCTGCAGAAATCTCATTTGTTTTATCAAGGTCTTGCGGAGTTTCTCCAAACCTAAAGCGTACTCTTCTGCCTAGCGTTCCGTAATTTGTTTCGGTTAAGTTGACGTACACAGTATGTCTCTGACATTTTACTGGAATTTGTACACTAAACTGTTAATTTATAATTGCACAATGACTATCCAATCAAGCTGTGATCGGAAGAATGTGGCATTTCGCCGTGCCGTCTAGTGGACTGTAGAGAGCGGCACAGACCGACCTGAATGGTAAAGCGAGCAGAACAGGGTACTGGAAGCTGAAGGGAACAAACCAATGCTAAATCATGCTGGAGATTCTAGTAGTGCCAGGAGCAGAGAACCGAGTCTCACATCAGCGCTGAAGGCTTCGGATATTTATTGTTTCTAGCTTACCAGCTGCCAGTGATGTCGCGGGACAGGTAGACCGTCATAACTCGCTCCGTAAAAACCATCACGAGTGAGAACTTTAAAAGAAATAGAATGCGTTAATATACAATAATTTAGAGATCCAGCCACTGCAAGGAAAGTCTGTAAAGCACGTGAATTGTTCTATGAGGTTTCGTGACTGCAGCCGGATTATGTTGAATTCTTGCCACAATATTTCGGCTGGCAACCGTCCAGCCATCTTCAGGTGAGTGTCCGCCATTGATAGTTCTCGCTGTCGGCCATATAGCAAAAATTTACGCTGAAACGCGAGCGCATTAACTGCCGTCAAAGGAAAGTCCTCTATCGATATCCGCGCCCTCTGCAGGTATTATTCCATCTGTGGCGCGCAGTGGCAAGCGTAAAGAGCTGAAACAGCAAGCCCGCTCTCTGCCGAAATGCGTGCTTGCGTCGCTAAAAACGAACATCAGCTGTCACCAGATGTGTCATTTTAAATAAAATGCTTTGCCTAAGAAGAAATAAAGGAGATCACCAGGTTGTCCACAAGAAAGCCACCGTCAAGATTTATAATTTCTTGTGCTAGACGTATTTTCACAGATTCTTTGATTACTGAACCCCAAAAGGATATCTCCGGGGTAAAGATTTTTGTGGCAGAGTAATCCATACATTGTCCTGTGGTAATACAGTGCACAGCTGCGGTCGACTTAACGGGATGCAAAAGGAGAGTGTGGTTCCCATGTTGGGTGAAGGGCGATCTGGGCCTGCTGAAGGGCGATCTGGGCCTGCTGAAGGCCGGAAATAACAAAATTCCTTGCGCATGTGGTCAAGCTTACATAGGTCAGACGATACGCATACTACATGGAAGGTGAATTGAACACGAACGCCACATTCGTCTTTCGCAGCCCAGTATATCGGTCACAGCTGAGCACTGTATTATCACAGGACACCGTGACTATTCTGCCATAAATATCTTCGCGCCGGCGAGATCCTTTTGGGACTGAGCAATGTTCCTGCGAGCCACAGATGGAACAATATTTGCAGAGGGCGCGGATTTCGGTAGAGCAGCTTGTGACGGCCGCCAGTGTGCATGCGTTTCCGCTGCTGCGTTTTGCTGCAAAGCCGACACCGTGAACTAGCGGTCTCCAATGGTGGACACTCACTGAAGGCTGCACTTTTGCCATGCGAAATATTGTGCAAGAAGTCAACATGGTCAGGCTGCAATCCCAAAACCTCTTGGGATACTCAGTACGCACGGAGAACTTCGAGAATCGCACAGTGTTGATTACTTATATTGATAATTATGGCAATTACTTCTATATCACTTTGTTACTAAACATCTTAGCCAAAAAAGAAGCCTCTTGCACTACTGTAATGCTGTTCTTACATATCATTTCATACCAAGTGAATAAATAATAGCTATCTTGGAACTCTTCCATTTGTTCTGCGATTGCGTAGAAAAACAACAATATGGGAGTGGTGTGTTCGCCTTGATGGTAAACACTTTTTCTTATATATTTACTTATTTATTCCCACAACAAGTTTCGGCAACAAATATCGCCATCATCAGTGGGTTCTTTAAATCTTAGTTATTGTACGTTATAGTATGTTTTAAAGAGTTGTTGTCGCTGTTTGGGGTATATTTTCTGTGCTTTTTCATTTGCCGCTTTTCTCGGCATACAACATGTAATCCGCAAGTTCGTTATACGGCATGCAGGTAATTTTATACACAGAAATGCAAAACTTTCACTCTTAGTTTATGATCCAAAACGTCATGCCATTTTGTATGCCGAGAAGAACGACAAGAGGAAAAGCACAAAAATATGTCGCAAACAGCGACAACACTTAAAAACGTGCTATAACGTACAATAGATAAGCTTTAAGGAACCCACTAATGATGGCGATATTTGTCGCTGAAACTAGTTGGAGGAATAAATGAGTAAACAAAATAGCAAAAAGTGTTTTGCACCAAGGCGAACTCAAAATTCCTATTTTCTTGTCCTTGAAAAAATAATTTTACACGTCACAAAACTAGTGTAAAAAGAAACTATCTACAGAGTTTCCAATGTAATTAGAGGGATAAAGATATCACAGGTGCACTGTTTCCCACTACGGGTCCATGAATGTTTGTGCGCTACTAATGTTCAGAGACGGTGTTCAAACTGCCATGTGATAAATATTGTATGGAGGTAATGTTGAAAAATTCTATGATTTACATTAATGCGCAACTGGCATCTGGGATATTAATGATTGCCTTACACTCAACCAGCCATACATATGTCTCACGAATAATGGCTACAGCTGTAGCCAAACGAACAATCAGCATTTTTGGAAACGCTTATTCTTTCACCCCCCACCCCCACCCCCACTACTGCCCACCCTTCACGAAAAGAAATAATATTCAACACACAAGAATTTTAAAACCATCTCTGAATTCCTCTAGCGTCAAATCCTTCACAGACATCTTTGTCACATAAAAAGAGTTTTTGTGTCCTCCCTCCCCTAAAGATTATATAATTTTGTATACATAGTTTTCTTGCACCCTCCACAATGGAACACTATCAGTAGTCTCTATTGTGCAAAGCTTGGAACCTTTTCAAAGTGAACATTAATTATAATTGGAATTTACATCACATACTAGTATATTCTGATAACTAAGAGAATTCGAGAATAATAAATTAATTTTTTGCGGGATTTTCAACGTACTTACTGATATCTTCTAGCTACCTGTGTAATAACTGTTCACCGGAACATAAAACGCCATCCTGATTGTCAGGAGGCACCACCTACGTAAAATAGGTTTTGCATGTAGGGGTTCTGACTTTTATAGTTTATTTAAAATGCACTGGGGTGCAAATGTATGGGGTCACAAGTGTAAAAATGTGAACGACATTGAAGAAGCTGCTGCAAGATTTTCTTATTACACAGAATAGATTTTTTTTTTTTTTTTTTTGGAAATTCAGTGCCGTGGCTCCTACAGCCTGAATAAAATTACTAAGAATCCCGACTGTATTCTAATACAATGCGAGAAAATTATAAGTGGAAATCAGGGAGAACTTAGACTTTTAGTTAAGTTATTCTCGCGCTGTTTCCCCTTCAATTTGTTATTCATCTGGACGCGGGGATGCTGATACTCATTCCACCTCTGGTACGAATAAGTCGTTTTGATTTGTTTGTTACCAAATAATATGAGTCTTTATAGGACTAGGAGTGAAGTTGTTAGTCTTCAACCATTTGTAAGCCTGATCCACTGATTTTCCTGCCTATGTCTGGCTTGGTTTCTTCCACAAATATAACAGTTTCAGAATGTCTTTGGTATATGATTTACGCAGCAGTGCGCCGTTTGCCGAGCCTTGTAGACCTCCATTTATGTTTTCCCTCCATGAATTTAATTTTGTTCCTGTCGCAACACTCGCAGTAGCTGACCTCAAGTGGCCGTTTCTGGTCACTGAGATTGATGGCAGTCGACATAGTCGACGTATCGATACAACGCCAGGACCTGAGCCATAGATCTAAGATTTCTAAAATTTGTACAAACTAATTTATAGGAAGGTGCTGAGTGCTGCAAAGAGCCATACATTGGCAAAATAATATACTGCACAGAGAATGAAGGAAAAGGGATGTCATTAAAAAGGAAACAGGTAGAATCAAACAAAAGCATAATAACATACAGCTGTCAAAGTACGTGAACGTGCATTTTTCAAGTATCACTCGGAAACTGCAACAAAAACTCCAAGAAAATCAACGACTGTAAATAATAACGACCTAAATATAATGATACTATTGGCGACAACAGAGCATGAAGCCAGTAAAATTATACAAAATCTAAAAAAATAAGAAGTCAAGAGAACAAATGACGTACCAGTCTACATTGTATATTAATGCATGCAGGTTATACAAGTTCCCTTGCAAAACATAATAAACATGTCATTCACATAAGCGAACTTTTCCGAATAGTAGAAACACACAAGAAATATGCCTCTGTGAAAGACAGCTAACTCAAAGACAGAGGAAACCACAGGCCATTACTCTGCATCATTATTATTTAAAGAAATACAATCAGTTCTAAAATACAGTTTAAAGAACACATTTTTGACGTTGCGTCCTAATGGCTGCAAGTGTCCAGCGCTCTCGGCAAGCTTCTCATTGTGACACAAGCCCGTTGCAAGTTGTCCCTCCTTGAGCGAGGCGAGGGCGTCCACCCGGCTTACCGCTGTGTTCTTGCAGAATGTCTGCAGTGTCCTCTCAACAAGGGCTCGCCCGAGGCTGTCCTCCCTGCTCCTCCTTGGCCAATCGCGGCGAGTTGGCGAAAGTGGCCGCGTTGGACGTGTTACACAGCTCCTTGTCATTACTATTAAGCTTCAGATAAGGAAGGTGGAAAGTCATGGCAAAGTGGCTCATCTATGTTCACTGGTCAGTCGCACACACACTTCGAATGAAAATAAAAATCTTCACATCCAAACAGTTACCCTAACACTTCCATCACTGATGTGGGATATTGTGGGAAACTATGTTTTCAGTTGTGGCGTAGTGTGTCATTCCCAGTCGATTATTTACATATATTGTTGCCCTTGATAAATAGACACAAGACATTCACAAATAAATAAAGATCCAAAACAAGGAAACAATATACACAGAACACAGTTCACAATGGATGTGATAATAATGTCACAGATGTACATAAAACACGTGCAAAATAAACATGTAAACAAGGCAAGTGAAAATCACGTATAGTTACGACATGTGAAACAAAAGTGAACTTTACACAGCAATAATGTTCATAAAAGAGTTATTTGTCAGAAATGCCAACATGGAAAACACACAAGAGAGAATTAAGGCAAGTGACATAAAAGTTGATCTAAAGTGGTATTGTTTATCAATGAGCGCTATAAAATCGATACAGAATGGATGTCAGGTCAAACATGTGGACTGATTAAGTTATTCTAGTTCTTATGGGACGAGTAGCACTTTTATGTTTTCGCTAACAGTGAACATGTTTCGTTACCTTATAAGACATACAAAAATAAGATTTGTACCTTTCCTTCTTCAGCAGAAGCCACAATCAGTATGGGTAATGTACTCGTCATTGACCTTTGGGAGGCCGCCTTCTCATTTACTAGGTTGCACACTCAGCTGTGCGAGCCGCATGGATGAACTCAACTGAATGAAAATACTCGTCTACCTGACTTCGTATACCTTTCACTTAAGCATGCAATATATATATATATATATATATATATATATATATATATATATATATATATATATATATATATATCCCTGACAGATAGCAAAGCAAAATTTGAAACTAAGCTGAAAACGTTTCCTCTGACAACTCCTTAAATTCTGCACAAGACTGTCTATTATTGTAGTGTGTAAAAGATAATGGGCAGGAATTGCTGACTAACCTCTGTCTGTCTTTAATTAAGAAACATAAACCTAATAAATGATGACCACGGAGGTAGATTTCCAAAAGAAGCTGATGTTGATATAAAACGAATAATTCACATCATTATCGTGCGAATGAAACTAACTAACTATTCGTACATCACAGAACATGCAATGGGCTTATATCCTTTCAAAATCTCAAAATGAAATCCGAAATTAAAATTAAGCTGTTTATCAAAGGAGACATACATTCAAACTGTAATATGTTCCTGAAAAACTGATAGAGTTAGTGGCAAGAAATATCCGGAAAAAGAAGCATATGGGCTGCTGTTGGAAAAGTAAGCCAAAATGAAATGTTACACAGGTTAGTGGTTAGGCTATCATTACTAAAACAAAAATTAGAACTTAAAAGGCTTACATAGATGTTAAAGCAAAATATCCATTTTATGGAGTCTAAGGCTTTGAGACCATTCCCTGTCGCATTTATAGTATGGTACAGTGCTCCAACGTGTCATACATTCTGTGAAGCTTCATTGGCAACATTTCAAAGTGAGCGTATGAGTAAATTGCAGTGAGACTAATGCATTGACAATCTAATAAAATGAGAGCTTTAATCTGCATGTTATGCAATTCTGTTTGTTTCACATTTCAGTAATCATGCACTTTGTTGACATACACAAAATGTGATAGCATGTCTTGCTCCTTTCCTGTTTGTAGGCGTTTATGGACTAAGAAAGAGCACGTAGGTACTTTTTTCTTTTTCGCGAACGTGAACATTAAAAACGTGCATACGACTCGAAAGCTGAAAATGTAACGAACTAGAAGCAGTAAGCGAACAAGCATGATTTCGAAGTTCAAGCTTAGTTTCCTTTCTATACAAATAAAGTAAAAGTTTAATTAAATGGATTACGAAAGCATTTTTTACCTCTGTGCTTAGTATTACGGAAAAAAATTATCTTTGCTTTTAACTGAAATATTACAGTCACTGTGAAAACAGGGGTACATTGTGCAGAGAAACCGAACTGAAACCCTCAAGGAAGTTTACAATTCGTTGTCACGCAAGAAAGATATACTGAACATAAAGAAAATTAATACCATGTATTTCAGTTTGGAAAGGGAAAGTCATTCTAGGAATGAAGTTTCCTTGTGTAAACACTCAAAGATACTCGCAAACGGAATATCATCAGCTAGTTACATCCTTTAGGGTTCTATCATCAATGAGTAACAGCCAGTGCCGTTTATTTGCGAACTAGTCACGTATATACTCAATTTTTAGCTACAGAATTCTTTTCTGGGGAAGAAACGCACTACATATCAGCACTCTTTTGAAACTAAACGAAAAATAGTAATCAGGCTCAAAGTAAATCTCCGTTCAAAACAGTGTGATTTTAACTACTCTATCTGACTACACGTACCAATCAGCTACGCACATCAGAATTAATGGTGATGAGCCCTGCAAAGCTATCTCAGTAAGCGAAACATGGATGTAAAAAAAAAAAAAAAAATAAGTGAGTTCCCATTATGTCACAAACTTGAGGTCCGCCATCTTACACAGCCCAAAACATTAGGTATACCGCATTTATACCTCCATGGTTCACCGCGGTGATACTTCCCTGTAACGTCACTCTGACCTGCCTTTGGCCAGTTTTGAACGTTGGCGATACCTGTCGTCTTTCATGGTCGTATCCCAATTGGCATCTGGTGCCTTGATTGGGTGGGGATGTGGTTGTTCCATCAAAAATACAAGCTTGCGTCGTTTAAGGGTGGAGTACCCGATCTGATGGTAATCAAAAGTATAAAGGAATTTCATTCCAGTCGTAAGTGGAGCCTTTCAAGAAACATTTTCTTCTTTATACACTAATGGCCATTAAAATTGCTACACCACGAAGATGACGTGATACAGACGCGAAATTTAACCGACAGGAAGAAGATGCTATGAAATGCAAATGATAAGCTTTCTAGAGCATTCACAAAAGGTAGGCGCCGGTGGCGACACCTACAACGTGCTGACACGAGGAGAGTTTCCAACCGATTTCTCATACACAAACAGCAGTTGACCGGCGTTGCCTGGTGAAACGTTGTTGTGATGCCTCGTGTAAGGAGCAGAAATGCGTACCATCACGTTTTCGACTTTGATAAAGGTCGGATTGTAGCCTATCGCGATTGCGGTTTATCATATCGCGACATTGCTGCTCGCTTTGCTCGAGATCCCATGACTGTTAGCAGAATACGGAATCGGTGGGTTCAGGAGGGTAATACGGTACGCCGTGCTGCATGCCAACGGCCTCCTATCACTAGCAGTCAAGAAGACAGGCATCTTATCCTCATCGCTGTAACGGATCGTGCAGCCACGTCTCGATCCCTGAGTCAAGAGATGGGGACGTCTGCAAGACAACAACCATCTGCACGAACAGTTAGACGACGTTTTCAGCAGCATGGACTATCAGCTCGGCGACCATGGCTGCAGTTACCCTTGACGCTGCATCACAGAGAGGAGCACCTGTGATGGTGTACTCAACGACGAACGTGGGTGCACGAATGAGAAAACGTCATTTTTTCGGATGAATCCTGGTTATGTTTACAGCATCATGATGGTCGCATCCGTGTTTGGCGACATCGCTGACAACACACATTGGAAGCGTGTATTCGTCATCACCATACTGGCGTATCACCCGGTGTGAGGGTATGGGGTACAATTGGTCACCTCTTGTTCGCATTGACGACACTTTGAACAGTGGACGTTACATTTCAGATATGTTACGACCCGTGGCTCTACCCTTCATTCGATCCCGGCGAAACCCTACATTTCAGCAGGATAAAGAACGACCGTATGTTGCAGGTCCTGTACGGGCGTTTCTAGGTACAGAAAATGTTCGACAGCTGCCCTGGCTAGCACATTCTCTACATCTCTCACCAATTGAAAACGTCTGGTCAATGGTGGCCGAGCAACTGGCTCGTCATAATACGCCAGCCACTGCTCTTGATGAACTGTGGTATCGTGTTGAAGCTGCATGGGCAGCTGTACCTGTACACGCCATCCAATCTCTGTTTGACTGAAGGCCCAGGCGTATCAAGGCCTTTATTACGGCCAGAGGTGGTTGTTCTGGAAACTGATTTCTCTGGATCTATGCACCCAAATTGCGTGAAAATGTAATCATATGGACCGACCGGTGTGGCCGTGCGGTTCTAGGCGCTTCAGTCTGGAACTGCGTGACCGCTACGGTCGCAGGTTCGGATCCTGCCTCGGGCATGGATGTGTGTGATCTCGTTAGGTTAGTTAGGTTTAAGTAGTTCTAAGTTCTAGGGGACTGATGACCACATATGTTACGTCCCATAGTGCTCAGAGCCATTTGAACCATTTTTTTGTAATCGCATGTCAGTTCTAGTGTAATATATTTGTCCAATTAATCCCGGTTTATCATTTGGGTTTCTTCTTGGTCTAGCAATTTTAATGGCCAGTAGTGTATTATATGTTGACTAAATTCCAATATAACCTATTTTTCCACATGAACGGAAACTCCATTGCATTATTACGGCCAGAGGTGGTTGTTGTGGGTACTGATTTCTCAGGGTCTATGCACCCAAATTGCGTGAAAATGTGATCACATCTCAGTTCTAGTATAATATATTGGTCCAATGAATACCCGTTTATCATCTGCATTTCTTCTTGGTGTAGCAATTTTAATGGCCAGTAGTGTACATGAATTATAGTGGCGCTGTTTGCTTTTATTGTTCTGGTTTGACTTTTGATTTCAGATCAGTCCAACTGGAGGAGCTGTCTGCTGTTGAAAGGATGGGTACCAACCATATTTAGCAAAATATGTTCACAACATTTTGGGAAAGAAGACATAGACAGAACATCACCTTTGACAGTGCGTGTTAGGGAAAATGCTGTGTCGTTGATTCTTTCCAGCTATTCCTCCTCACTTAGAAAAGTTTGTAATGTGTGTAATATTAATTTTGAATTCAGTTCCTATAAAATTACAACGTAAATGCTTCCAACCAAGGTCATACATTATTTTTGATGTTATGTACGTTAATGCAGAAGTGATATGTAATTGCATACGATTTATTTTTACTCATGTTTTCTGTATATTTTATAACATGTGGAACCTTTAATTACATTTGTTTTCAGCGTCTAGCGGTAATGTCTTTGTTTCGCAATCGAACCGTCTACGTTCCCGATGTCGAATCCCGCCACCACTTGAACTTTGAATAAAAATCATCAGCATTACCGCCTAACAACTTCGAGCATAAGGAATGACTAATTCTATGAACAGCCTTGTCAAACAGGGCGGAGGAGAAGATAGAGGTTTAGGGCACTCTCTTACCCTTTGGGTGAGATAATGCCCCTAAAAGTGGAAGAATGAGCAATGATGAACGGCATGAGGATTCAGAAGACAGTGGAGACTACCGTATTAAAAAACACATGACGTGTATCTGCGGGAGAAGTTGCCTGTAAATGAAAAAGTGCCATGATAACCTCTCCACTGCAAAGGATTCGGGATCTCGGAGAGGATTGCCAAGGTGGAGGAGACAATGAGGAAAATATTGAATAACCAACTGGAGAGAAACGTCTATGCGTCGGCGAATGGAATATCGGAAGTTCGAATGTGATAGGGAACCTAGAAAACCTGAAAATGGGGATCTGCAGAGGCTCAATCTTTTTAATCCGAGCCCGTCGTTCTTGGTCTTCCACTATTACTATTCTCTCTTGGCATCTGTACACGCTGTAAGACACCCGTCTCTCCCTACAGCTTACAAGTATTTTCCCCAGAATTTCAAACATCTTGCACCATTAGACATTATTGAACGCGTTTTCCAAGTCGACAAATCCTACGGAAACGTCTTGATTTTTCTTCAGTTCTGATTCCATTATCAACCGCAACATCAGAACCGCCTCTCTGGTTCCTTTATCTTTCGTGATGCAAAACTGATCATCACATATCACAGTCTCAATTCTATTCCAAACCCAGCAGCTAGACACAAACTCCTTTTCCCGCCAATTCCCAGATGGCGGACGAGGTGAGCAATGCATACGATCTATGGATGCAGTCTTTCACCCACACTGTTCAGTCTATAGCTCGAAGAAGTAATGATGGAAATAAAAGAAAGGTTCAAGTGTGCAATTAAATTTCAAGTTGAAAGGATATCAGTGTTAGGACTCGCTGATGGCGTAGCTATTCTAAGTGAAGAAGAATTACAGGATCTGCTGTATAGAATGAACAGTCTACTGGGTACAGACTATGAATTGAGAGTAAATCGAATAAATACGAAAATAGTGAAAATAGTGTCAGATATGAGAACAGCAAGAAACTTAGCATCAGGATTGAAGGTGCGAAGTAAAGGAAGTTAAGCAATTCTCCTTGCTAGGCAGCAAAATAACCTGTGAAGCGCAGAGCAAGGAAGACATCAAAAGCCTACTAGTACGGGCAAAAAATACATTCTTGGCCCAGTGAAGTCCACAAGTATCAAACATAGACGTTAATTTGAGGAAGAAATTTCTGAGAATGTACGTTTGGAGAATAGCAATGTGTGGTAGTGAAACACAGATTGTGAGAAAATCTTAACGGGAGAGATTCGAATAATGAGTTGCAGTCTTACAAACGAATATTGAAAATTAGATAGACTGAAAAGTATAGGAATGAGGAGGTTCGGTGCAGAGTAGGAGAGGAAAGGACAAGAAGAAGGACACTATGATAGGACGTCCGTTAAGACATCAGGGAATAACTTTCATTGAATTAGAGGGAGCTGTAGAGGGTAAAAACTGTAGAAGCAGGTAGAGAAGCTGCGAAAATTTTCGAGTGGGATAATAGTGTTCTGTCAGAAAAAAATGAAAAGCTCAAGGAAAGATTTAAAGCTTTTCAACAATCAAAGCGACGACTGGAGAACAAAGTTTCCTCACTAAACACAGTAAGTGATGAACTGAAAAGAAAAGATCTCATTTACGAAAATGGACTGAGTTCTGGAATGGACACGGAATTCTTGCTACGACAATCTTCAAAGGCGACCTGTCAGAGTATACCGAAAACATACCAACCAACACCCCATTCAGTAGTCCTAGAACATTAGCAAGAAGGTGCCGGTGTATGGGTGGCGCACCTTATTTTACCTCCGAGGCTATTACCATACGTTAAATATATTGGCTATTGCGAGTAAGGACAGCCATCAGCTGTGGAATGGAATGACGACAATGAGAATTTCTGCCGGACCGGGACTCGAAGTCGGATTTCTCGCTTATCGCAAGCGGTCGCCTTACCATTTGGCTATCCGTGCACGATTCACGACCAGACCCAAACATCCATATGTCGTTCACCAAGGCTTGCAATCGTACGTCCATTATGTATGTTCCCGCGCAGGTCAGACGTTGTAGTCGTCACAGTGTCTGGTCCTTTGACCATGCATGCGTCGTGTGTTTCTTTGTTGTAAGTCATCATGTGCCATTTGCTACTGACTTGTTTGATGTTGTGTTGTGTTCGTTTGTGTGTACGTTTCATGATTACGTGCTGGTTGTTTTTGTACTTCGTGGTTTATTTATAAAATAAACTACTGGCCATTAAAATTGCTACACCACGAAGATGACGCGCTACAGACGTGAAATTTAACCGACAGGAAGAAGATGCTGTGATATGCAAATGATTAGCTTTTCAGAGCATTTACACAAGGTTGGCGCCGGTGGCGACGCCTACAACGTGCTGACATGAGGAAGGTTTCCAACCGATTCCTCATACACAAACAGCAGCTGACCGGCGTTGCCTGGTGAAACGTTGTTGTGATGCCTCGTGTAAGGAGGAGATATGCGTACCATCACGGATTGTAGCCTATCGCGATTGCGGTATATCGTATCGCGAGATTGCTGCTCGCGTTGGTCGAGATCCAATGACTGTTAGCAAAGTATGAAATCGGTGGGTTCGGGAGGGTAATACGGAACGCTGTGCTGGATCCCAACGGCCTCGTATCACTAGCAGTCGAGATGACAGGCATCTTGTCCGCATGGCTGTAACGGATCGTGCAGCCACGTCTCGATCCCTGAGTCAACAAATGGGGACGTTTGCAAGACAACAACCATCTGCACGAACAGTTCGACGACGTTTGCAGCAGCATGGACTATCAGATCGGAGACCATGGCTGCAGTTACCCTTGACACTGCATCACCAACAGGAGCGTCTGCGATGGTGTACTCAACGACGAACCTGGGTGCACGAATGGCAAAACGTCATTTTGTCAGATGAATCCAGGTTCTGTGTAAAGCATTATGATGGTCGCATCCGTGTTTGGCGACATCGCGGTGAACGCTCATTGGAAGCGTGTATTCGTCATCACCATACTGACGTTTCACCCGACGTTATAGTATGGGGTGCCATTGGTTACACGTCTCGGTCATCTCTTGTTCGCATTGACGGGACTTTGAACAGTGGACGTTACATTTCAGATGTGTTACGACCCGTTGCTCTACCCTTCTTTCAATCCCGGCGAAACCCTACATTTCAGCAGGATGTACGGGCCTCTCTGGGTACAGAAAATGTTCGACTGCTGCCCTGGCCAGCACATTCTCCAGATCTCTCACCAACTGAAAACATCTGGTCATTGGTGGCCGAGCAACTGGCTCGTCACAATACGCCAGTTACTACTCTTGATGAACTGTTATATCTTGTTGAAGCTGCATGGGCAGCTTTACCTGTACACACCATCCAAGCTCAGTTTGACTCAACGCCCATGCGTATTAAGGCCAGAGGTGGTTGTTCTGGGCACTGATTTGTCAGGATCTATGCACCGAAATTGCGTGAAAATGTAATGACATGTCAGTTTTAGTATAATATATTTGTCCAATGAATACCCGTCCATCATCTGCATTCCTTCTTGGTGTAGCAGTTTTAATGGCCAGTAATGTAAACCACAAAATCCAAAAGCAAGCAACACATAATCATGAAACATATACATGACAAACACAACATACAACGAATTAGCAGATATTCAGCAACATATGGCACTTAATGAGTTACAACAGCATAGTCACACGCAGAGTGAACAATATACTACAGAAACAAGGACTCAACATAGCATACAAAAACAACAACACAAAACAAAACAGACTTGGAATAAATACCACCAACACTGACAAATACCGACATATACCGAATAACCGCACGAACGTGCGAAATTCCACATCCAACGTTTTTAGCAAGCATGGAAATAAAAAAGAACTACAACACTACGAGATATTTAAAATTTGTGGTCTAGTTTTTAGAGAAGGATGTCTGATTGATATCAAGCTCCATACTCAAAAAAATGGTTCAAATGGCTCTGAGCACTATGGCACTTATCGTCTGAGCTCATCAGTCCCCTAGAACTTAGAACTATTTAAACCTAACTAACCTAAGGACATCACACACGTCCATGACCGAAGCAGGATTCGAACCTGCGACCGTAGCGGTCGCGCTGGTTCAGACTGAAGCGCCTAGAACCGCTCGACCACACCGGCCGGCGCTCCATAATCGTCGCCTGAACTTGGGACCGTTATGCAGGAAGTATGGTATAATATTCCATGACGACTGGAAGCTGTTTTGTATGCCTGTTGATTACCTAAACCACATTAGGCATGGTAATGTATTTTGCCCAACCCTTCTAAATGTAAGGACATGTAGGTTTAAAAATTTCAAGGGGTCTCTGCTCACAGATGTCTTAACTGTATGGTCGAGTGGAAGCCTGTAGTGCTCGTCAACTGTTGATTTGTCAACTTTATGGTGATCAATAAGAAGTACTCTGCAAGATTTTCGGTTATCAAGTTTTGATAAAATTCTTATGGCCCTTCTGCCCTCAGCTGTTTAGCTTCATGGCATAACGACATACGGCTTTGTTGAGTCTGCATATTATGGTAACATACCCGTATGCAGTTTAATGAGGTGTGGAATATATGTAAGTCAAACACAGACAAAACTGAGCTGTTACGTTAATGTATCAAAGTGCTGGTGCCACTTCAGATTTGTACCCATCTCGATGACCACACATGGCACCTCATCCAGAGCGACAGACATTTCTGCCACCAGCATGAGTTGCTGTTGTTGTTGTGGTCATCAGTCCTGAGACTGGTTTGATGCAGCTCTTTATGCTACTCTATCCTGTGCAAGCATCTTCATCTCCCAGTACTTACGGCAACCTACTGTTGTGGATTGGCCAGAGCGCCAACCCACAATGAGAGGAAGCCGAAAGGCATGCGTTAAAGCTCACGCAGGATGGCGTGAGGTCTGGAACAGGACAATGTCTTGAGACTAGCAAAAAATGTACGTAGCTTCTGGAATACTTAACTTTAATCCATAATTGGTGAACACCGCTCTTCACGGTACATGCATCACACGATAAATAGAAAATGATAAAGGCGCCTTGCTAGGTCGTAGCAAATCACGTAGCTGAAGGCTATGCTAACTATCGTCTCGGCAAATGAAAGCGTAATTTGTCAGTGAACCATCGCTAGCAAAGTCGGCTGTACAACTGGGGCGAGTGCTAGGAAGTCTCTCTAGACCTGCCCTGTGGCGATGCTCGGTCTGCAATCACTGATAGTGGCGACACGCGGGTCCGACGTATACTAGCGGACCGCGGCCGATTTAAAGGCTACCACCTAGCAAGTGTGGTGTATGGCGGTGACACCACACCTACATCCTTCTGAATCTGCTTAGTGTATTCATCTCTTGGTCTCCCTCTACGATTTTTACCATCCACGCTGCCCTCAAATGTTAATTGTGATCCCCTGATGCCTCAGATCATGCCCTACCAACCTGTCCCTTCTTCTTGTCAAGTTGTGCCACAAACTCCTCTTCTCCCCAATCCTATTCAATACCTCTTCATTAGTTATGTGATCTACCCATCTAATCTTCAGCATTCTTCTGTACCACCACATTTCGAAAGCTTCTATTCTCTTATTGTCCAAACTATTTATCGTCCATGCTTCACTTGCATACATGGCTACACTCCATACAAATGCTTTCAGAAACGACTTCCTAACACTTAAATCTATACTCGATGTTAATAAATTTCTCTTCTTCAGAAAGGCTTTCCTTGCCATTGCCAGTCTACATTTTATATCCTCTCTACTTCGACCGTCATCAGTTATTTTGCTCCCCAAATAGCAAAACTCCTTTACTGCTTTAAGTGTCTCATTTCCTAATGTAATTATCTCAGCATCACCCGACTTAATTCGACTACATTCCATTACCCTCGTTTTGCTTTTGTTGATGTTCATCTTATATCCTCCTTTCAAGAACTCTCCATTCCGTTCAACTGCTCTTCCAAGTCCTTCGCTGTCTCTGACAGAATTACAATGTTATCGGCGAACCTCAAAGTTTTTATTTCCTCTCCATGGATTTTAATACCTACTCCGAATTTATCTTTTGTTTCCTTTACTGCTGGCTCGATATACAGATTGAATAACATCGGGAGAGGCTACAAATCTGTCTCACTCCCTTCCCAAGCTCTGATTCCCTTTCATGCCCCTCGACTCTTATAACTGCCATCTGGTTTCTGTACAAATTGTAAATAGCCTTTCGCTCCCTGTATTTTACCCCTACCACCTTTAGAATTGGAAAGAGAGTATTCCAGTCAACATTGTCAAAAGCTTTCTCTAAGTCTACAAATGCTAGAAACGTAGGTTTGCCTTTCCTTAATCCTTCTTCTAAGATAAGTCGTAAGGTCAGTATTGCAACACGTGTTCCAACATTTCTACGGAATCCAAACTGATCTTCCCCGAGGTCGGCTTCCACCAGTTTTTCCATTCGTCTGTAAAGAATCCGCGCTACTATTTTATTATACTGATCGTTGGGTAATTTTCCTGTTATACGTCTTTATCCATATCTGCTTTGGTTTCCGCAGTCAGAGACAGCTACAATAAAAAATTTTCTGAGTACGTTGCTGTGTCGTATTATGAAGTAACTAGCAATGAATGAAACTGATATTACGGCCACAGTTTCTATACTGACGGGTGAAAGATCGCTGCACTAACAAGGAGTTGTGTGACATAAGCGGAAGTTGGTATGCCTGTTTCTACACTCCTGGAAATTGAAATAAGAACACCGTGAATTCATTGTCCCAGGAAGGGGAAACTTTATTGACACATTCCTGGGGTCAGATACATCACATGATCACACTGACAGAACCACAGGCACATAGACACAGGCAACAGAGCATGCACAATGTCGGCACTAGTACAGTGTATATCCACCTTTCGCAGCAATGCAGGCTGCTATTCTCCCATGGAGACGGTCGTAGAGATGCTGGATGTAGTCCTGTGGAACGGCTTGCCATGCCATTTCCACCTGGCGCCTCAGTTGGACCAGCGTTCGTGCTGGACGTGCAGACCGCGTCAGACGACGCTTCATCCAGTCCCAAACATGCTCAATAGGGGACAGATCCGGAGATCTTGCTGGCCAGGGTAGTTGACTTACACCATCTAGAGCACGTTGGGTGGCACGGGATACATGCGGACGTGCATTGTCCTGTTGGAACAGCAAGTTCCCTTGCCGGTCTAGGAATGGTAGAACGATGGGTTCGATGACGGTTTGGATGTACCGTGCACTATTCAGTGTCCCCTCGACGATCACCAGTGGTGTACGGCCAGTGTAGGAGATCGCTCCCCACACCATGATGCCGGGTGTTGGCCCTGTGTGCCTCGGTCGTATGCAGTCCTGATTGTGGCGCTCACCTGCACGGCGCCAAACACGCATACGACCATCATTGGCACCAAGGCAGAAGCGACTCTCATCGCTGAAGACGACACGTCTCCATTCGTCCCTCCATTCACGCCAGTCGCGACACCACTGGAGGCGGGCTGCACGATGTTGGGGCGTGAGCGGAAGACGGCCTAACGGTGTGCGGGACCGTAGCCCAGCTTCATGGAGACGGTTGCGAATGGTCCTCGCCGATACCCCAGGAGCAACAGTGTCCCTAATTTGCTGGGAAGTGGCGGTGCGGTCCCCTACGGCACTGCGTAGGATCCTACGGTCTTGGCGTGCATCCGTGCGTCGCTGTGGTCCGGTCCCAGGTCGACGGGCACGTGCACCTTCCGCCGACCACTGGCGACAACGTCGATGTACTGTGGAGACCTCAAGCCCCACGTGTTGAGCAATTCGGCGGTACGTCCACCCGGCCTCCCGCATGCCCACTATACGCCCTCGCTCAAAGACCGTCAACTGCACATACGGTTCACGTCCACGCTATCGCGGCATGCTACCAGTGTTAAAGACTGCGATGGAGCTCCGTATGCCACGGCAAACTGGCTGACACTGACGGCGGCGGTGCACAAATGCTGCGCAGCTAGCGCCATTCGACGGCCAACACCGCGGTTCCTGGTGTGTCCGCTGTGCCGTGCGTGTGATCATTGCTTGTACAGCCCTCTCGCAGTGTCCGGAGCAAGTATGGTGGGTCTGACACACCGGTGTCAATGTGTTCTTTTTTCCATTTCCAGGAGTGTATTACTAAAAGACGATGTCTATTCAGATTTCGCGCCAGTCGCATTAGAGTGGCGCTAGTAACGCCACTGTGAGGATGCGAATCAGGTTTGTTTGAAATATGCGCTGTAACGGTCGATGAGCATTAGTTACCATTGAGATTGGGCGTAGTGAGTTGAAGTTAGTCAAGAATGCTTTTAAGGCGAAAAAGACGCCATTATAAACATCACTGAGTTAGCCGGAGGTCGTGTAATAGGGATAGGAGATGCAGGATGTTCCTTCTGCTATATTGGAGAAAGACTTGGCAGGGACGTAGGCACAGTACAAGATTTATGGAAGCGGTAGACACGAGAATGTACGGGCACTACCGAGATCGTTGACCTTTGTGTTCAGCTTGGGGCCCTGGCGCATCGAACCGCATTTGCTCCAGCAGCTTGAGTGCACTTGGCGCGACAGTGACTCAACCAACTTACGAATCGGTTAGTTCAAGGACAGCTCCGAGATAGACGCCCCGTAGTGTTCATTCCAATGACCCCAAACTTCAGCCATGTGCCACTTCAGTGGTGTTAAGCGAAAGCTCATTATTGAGCAGAGTGGAGGTCTGTTGTCTTTTCTGATGAAAGCTGGTTCTGCCTCGGTGCCAAGAAAGCCCGTGTGCTGATTACAAGGAGGCCAATTGTTTGTCTGCAGCCGACCTGTCGTTGAGCTAGACACACCAGATCTACACCAAGAGCTATGATATGGGGTGAGAATTCATATGACAGTAGGATCACTCTCGTGGTTATCCCACACATCCTGACTGAAAATTTGTACGGCAGTCCGGTGATTCGACCCATTGTGCTGTCATTCATTTACAGCATCCCAACTGGTGTTTCCCAACAGGATAACGCTCACCACATACCGGACTTGTAACCCGACATGCTCTGCAGTGTCGACATGTTGCCTTGACCTGCTCTAGCACCAGATCTGTCTCCAGTTGAGCACATCATCGGACGTCAACTCCAACGACATCTACAAACAGCATTAACCGTCCCCGTATCGACTGACCATGTGCAAGAGGTATGGAACACCTTCTCACAAACTAACATACATCACCTGTACAGCGCAATACATGCAAGTTTAGATGCTTGCTTTCAACATTCAGTCGGCTACTCCGGTTATTAATGTACCAGCATTTCGCATTAGCAATTACTTACTCCGCGCTTACCTGTGTTCTTGTGATGTTAATCACTTATATGTCACCCTGACAAATGTATTCCACAAATGTTATTACTCCACATTAATTATTTTTGGTGCTACCATTTTTTTCCGTCTGTGCACATACTGCGAAAGTGGGCAGCAATCCTTTTTCGAGTGAAGTAACGTCACCGGCTTTAGGTATTTCTTTAAGTGCAACTGCTTTGCTCTTTTTGGAATGTATTGTAAAGTGTTTCAACCACATTAAAAATACGATGAGCAGAGTGAAACTGCTTATCTTCCGCTGTTGTAGCGTATGAAAACTCGTCTACGTTTACTTAGTTAAAAGCTTGTCTTGCCTCTCATATAGGTTTCCTGAGACTAATATTAGGACGCCGCCTTTGCCTGCCGTCGCCGACTTACTTAAAATGATGTATTTTTTTTGGCTCCCTTAAGATCGTTCCATGTAAATCCATAAAATCGCTTTTTCGTTTCAAAAACAAATCAAGGATTTCTTATTTTTGCTCTTTTTTTTGGACACTCGCCATAAGGTTGGCTAATTTTTCTACCACCTACTGTATCTATTAGTTCTTCCTTTCAGTGTAGTAAGTGGAACATTAAATTGCATTAGCGCTGCAGAAGAAGGCATCCTATCATCCTTTACCGGCGCAATGTTATTTTCCATCGTCACACCGTCGCATGCTTTTGCTGTGATTTCTGGAGATATTCCATAGGCATCTTGGTGGCCTGGCATCTGAGAGAATACCAAGAGGCTGCAGCAGACCGTTTAATACACCGGAACAGAGATGGTTCTAAATAACATTGTTTAATTAATTAAATATGGCTTGAGAGGGATAGAATAACGGATGGTAGCATTCTATGTAAAGGGATTCAGAGACCGGTCTGTAGTATTATGTGTGGTATACAGAAGTTACTAACTCTTACTGAGGTAAGCAGCTTAATAATGAATTGTTGATAAGAGTGGCCGCCTTGACCACTTCTCCCACCAGGGACCATGTCGGCATTAATACTTCATAGATGAAACTATCAAAGAGAAAGAAACAAGAAGAAATTATAGTTTTGAAGCGAAGGTATTTTTAAATACTGATATTGTAGATAGTCTTACTCTGTGTTTGAGTGGGATAACAAGAATAATACAATTTACTTTTATCAGACGACTCAAAATCGCAACAAGCTTCCTCTGCCAAACTCGCTGACAACAATTAAGGTGTGTATTAGAGTAAGTCTGACCAGTTCCTGGAATGCAACAACCCTGATCAGGGCAAAAAATATGAAACGGCAAAATTTTTGCAATGGCCGCTTTACCCAACCTACCCTACTTAATGTTAGAGGACTGTGTTCGTATTTTACCACTCTGAATTTTGTTTTATTCGCGTGTAGCAATGTCAACTGCCTTTTTGCAGTCAACACTTCACGTAACTAACTGTCCAATATGGTCTTTTCTGTACCATGATTTTGGTGAACACCGAGACATTTTGAAATGTACCACAATTTCTCTTAGACGAAAAAGGTGACCCTCTATAGTGCAGTGTTCTGCTGTAACAATAACTAAGTGTAATGAAAAGACGAACATATAAATGGAAACTAGCAATTTATTAAAATTAACACAGTCGTCGGAGAAACCGTGTTTTACGTTCTTGTTACGTATACAAGCAACCTCTGAGACGTACACATTGGCCAATACTTACAACGCAATTTCGGACCTTGACCAATTATATTTCCCACTTTAATATCCTACTTAATGATATACAGTTGAACTTCTCCATGTGAAAAATGAATTCTAGTGACAGAAAATAGATGTACAATCATAATTGGTACCTCAATACCATCATAAATTCAGTGATCAATCGTAAGAATATTCTCTTCAACCATTAACTCTTCAGTTATATCATGTGTTAGAAATGATTCAAGTAACAAACAACAGAAGGTTCCCATCAATTATCCAGTGAGTCATGAAGCCGGATGGATGATAAAAGTAAACTAATTCTTTCCTTTTTCGAGCATTATACAGTAACCTTCTTAAACTGCCACAATTATTTACTGTAATTCAAACCATAAGTGACATAATTTATGTACGACGTAGTAATGCTATTATTCAGTGTGTATACTTTTGGTTTCATCAGATATCATAATCCACATCACAACAAATCAAACAGCACAAGTAACAAAGCACGAAATTAATAGTAATCTATAGCTGCACCCTAACGTCTTGACGAAAGCGACTAATTACAATGAACGAATCGTTATTGTCCTCGTTTTCCCGATAAAAGCAAGCTCAAGAACTCATCAGCCTCCTAACTGATACCATCGCACTCTGTTATGGCAATTAGCTAATGTGGACGAACACCTGGCCAGCTGTTCGATACTCAGATCGTCTTGAAGCGGTTGTCTATCCATAAAGTGAGTGCTTCCAAAATATATATTTCCTTTTCCGTTATAACGTAGTGGTAAAGAATCTGTCGTCTAGTCTTAATAAAAGAAGAAATTTCACATAATTTGAGACATTTCCTCTACTTTTAGTTCTTTTCTTAGAATGAAATGAATGATTTATGTTTTTGAAGGTACTGGGGTCTTTCAGTAGGTTCTTGAAACCACAACATGGCAACGTAAACATAACGTACAAAAAGCAATTGGTAAAAGTGTCCACCCTTTTTTCTGCTTAATGTAAGAGAAACAAACTGCCTTTAACCAGTAACAATGGTGAAAACGATATAAATAAAAGCTTTGGTTGTCACCCTAATGTTAATGCGTAATATTAGTGGCACACAGTCGACAACTAGATTTCTTTTTTGTTTCTTGTGCAGTTTTGTCACCACGCAACTGCGTTACACTAAAGAAAATTCATTTAAAAAATTATAATTGTTCAGTATGTACAAAGGTTTTGTTGAACTGTAACACGAAATTCTCTCTCCATTATGTAGAATCGATCCCCCCTTTTTTTTCGTTCATCACGCTTCTGACTGGTCTGATGCTGCCCACCACGAATTCCTCTCCTGCAGTAACTTCTTCATCTTGAAGTAGTACTTCCACCTGCGCCCTCAAAAAGTAGTTCGATGAATTCACATTTTGTCTTTCCCTACAATTTCAACCCTTCTCAAGTCCTTCTAGTACTATGGAGCTCATTCGCTGACGTCATCTGTCGACCTAATTTTCCGCATTATTCTGAAGCACCGTATCGCAAATGCTCCGATTCTTTTGTTCCTTTTTTCCCACTGTCCATAATCCATTAACCCACAATGCTGTGCTCCAGATGTTCATTCAGAGAATTTTCTTATTGAAATTAAGGCAATTTGTGATAGTAGTTGACTTATCTTGCGCAGGAATGCCTTCTTTAACTGTGTTAATCGCCTTTTTATGTCCTACTTGCTAGGTCCATCATGGATTATTTTGCTTCAAAGGTAGCAGAATTCCTTAACTTAACCTGCTTCGAGATCACCAGTTTTGATGTTTCGCATCTCAGTTTTCCTTCTATGTTATTTTCATTTAGGTTTGTCTTTTGCTTTTCCGATGTTCAAATGTTCAAATGTGTGTGACATCTTATGGGACTTAACTGTTACGGTCATCAGTCCCTAAGCTTACACACTACTTAACCTAAATTAGCCTAAGGACAAACACACACACACTCATGCCCGAGGAAGGACTCGAACCTCCGCCGGGACCAGCCGCACAGTCCATGACTGCAGCGCCTGAGACCGCTCGGTTAATTCCGCGCGGCTTTTCCGCTGTATCCAAAACCTGTACTCATTAGACTGTCCATTCTTTTAACAGATCTTGTACTCACTTTCCTATGCCCACCTTTTTCCATATTTCTCTTCAAGAAAACGCTCTGCAATGTTTGAATGAATGCGTAATTGAGCATTTGTTTGTAACCAGAGAATCGACGTAATTTTTCTTCTCTCTTATTCATAGGGTATCTGTATCAGGTGACTCATTTCTCACATTTGGCACATGGCCTGAGCTGGCCCTTGGCAATGAGCTTCCGTCTCCTTTTAAGAAGTACAGCCTTTTACTGACTACCTTTGAGCACTCATGGGAAGCTGTGATACGTTCCATTTAGCTTTCTGTACGAATATAGTCAGAATGGTTTCGGTGGGAACAAGGCACAAAATGGAGGTTTCCCAGCACCTGCCGGATCTGGTGAAAGGCTGGCGCCGCCAGTGCGTATTTTCATTGGACGCACCAGTCATAGCGGGGCAGAGGTGGCTTTCCAAAACCTTTGACGAACACATCGAAGCTGTGACCATGAATTGAATAAAACGTGCTTTTGAGAGCACTCCTAGCAGGATGATTACCGTGATTGATTTCTGATTCTATGTGTGATGACATTCATGAGTATTCTCTTCGTTTTCACAGAATGACTTTTTGGTGTTCGATTGGCGATCATGTTGCCATGGCACTGTTTTCTCACCAGTCTTGGAACATTACGAATGTAGGTAAGCCATGAAAGACCTCAGTAGTTTGAGAATCAGTGGGTATTATTAGAACCTCCGTCACTATGGGGATCTCAGTCTCTGGGCACCTATCCCTATCTTCTTCCTCCTGTAGCTTTGAGTGATTAACTGACTTAAGAGTGAGGATTTCGGAAATATTTGGGACTTATGACGTTTCCAAGTGTATCTACATTAGTATATATATTGAAAGTTCATCCTCCCTCACCCTTGCTTCTTAATGAACTAAAGCGATAATTTTTATCTTATGTTGATACTTGCTGATTCAGTTAAGAAAACATGTTCTTAGGCAGTCGGAAAGGAAATATGGGAGATCCTATCGCAATCTTACTACCCTCTTCAACAGAATCATTGATGAAGATATGGTCCCAGTAGTCTGCACAACTAGAGTCATTCTAAAAATCTAGAAGCGAAAAGGTGATGTGACAGAATGGTCGAAGTATCCATCAAATCAACTCCGTTGTCACACCATGAAGACCTTTGAGCGTGTTGTAGACTCGAGTCTCCACGCAGTTGTTTCGATCACCCCAAATCAATGCATGTGTGAGCCGTGACGCCATTGAGTCAGTAGACTGTTGTGTCTGGCGCCACTGACTCAGGTGTAGTATCCACTATCCATCTCGCGGCTCCATTGTCAGTATCTATGAGGAAGACTTGGTATCTGTGGACTGTGTCCTTAGAAGGTCTTTCCTTGCCGATATATACGGGGTTCGCTGGCCCGAGAAGGAGGCTCGAAGTTTTTAAATTGGCGGTAGCGTAGCGACAGGAGGTGGTCACGTGGTCCGAGCGAACGAAGCCACGACGTGCGTAAGGAGGGCCCGCGCTGAGCGAAGATACCGGAGTACTTCATCGGGGTCAGCGTCGACTACAAGCAGCAGGCCGACATGCCGTCATTTGGTTGGCGGCATTCGTGTTGGACGACCACTCGTCGCCCGGTGCCCTCTTCTACTTGGCTTTCATCGGCTCCACTCAGTAACCGCTGCGACGTACCTTGGATCCTTGGAACTGCTTGCTGAGGAACATTCTGTAATCCTCGTGGTGATTTGTTTCATTGTCTAGCTGCCCTCATTATTTTCTGGTTTGTACCCAACTCCCAGAGTTTTACTCGGTCGGCTCTTTGGTCGTAAACATAGGCAGTAGTATTGTACCAAGACACTTGTTGCCGTTTGAAAATTTCTGGCGCTGTTATATTGCCTTCCCTTTCTGGTTTGTACCCGATTATTTATGTTCTAATTAATCAGCTCTTGGTCGTAAACACAGCCGGAACAATTGTGCTAAGGCACAGGTTGCCGTTAAACAAAAGAGGGACCTTGTGGTTAGATTTAGCTGTTAACCGGCTCAATTCTTTGATTGTAATTGCTTTTCTCAGTCATTAGTTACAATCTGAACAACCTATTGCACTAAGCTGTTCGCTTCCGTGTTTGAAACACCGACTCACTATTGGTGTATTTTAGCTGCATCTTGTGGTTCCACCGAGTGAGTTCTCTTGGAATAAATGTTCACAAGTAATGTTTGAAGACGTTCCTTCAGAGCGGTCTAAGTAAGTGACAGTCAGTTTAACTTTTAAAATATTAACAGCCTACTGTCACCAGAGCTTTAGTCACAATAAAATTGTCACAAGGGACGAGTTGGGATCCAGTCGTACCTTGGTTGGCCGCGCGGTGTAGCCGTGCGGTCTCGGGCGTCTTGCCACGGTTCGTACGGCTTCCCCCGTCGGAGGTTCGAGTCCTCCCTTGGTCACGGGTGTGTGTACTGTCTTCAGCGTAAGTTAGTTTCAGTTAGAGTAAGTAGTGTGTAAGCCTAGGGACCGATGACCTCAGCAGTTTGGTCCCATAGAACTTGCCACAATTTTTCAATTCTGGACCCTGATTGCCAATTGAAATTGAGAGGTTGGTTGCTTTGAAGTAAGCCTTATCATTGTCATATTGTTTGCTAATCTGTTTAATCTTCAAGCACAGATGAGCATCTTAACCCCGAACCTTTCGACATACAGCTTTCAAACTAAAGGTTAAGTCATCTGTTTTGAGTAGCTGAATGACTCTTACCTTCAATGGTGCTTATATATTAACATGTGTTGCTCATGGGCATTTAATAAGATAGACTGTGTCCAGCGCGGTAGTAAACACCACTGTTTCACCCGATAACTGGCGGACTGCAGGTCCTGCCGTCCTGTAATCATTTTCATATTGTTTACCGTTTTGCAATACAGCACTTCAGATTTGTTTTGCAAAGATTAAAAGTTTATTCAAGTTAAGTTTTAACGCCACAGTAATTTTACAGATTTGTTCATTTTGTTAAAGAAAGTTTTATGGCTAAATGCTTCGAATATCTGTAAAACAAAGTTTATATATTGTTGAACAAACAGGTTGTGTAAAAAGAAAGTCATATTGGTGGGTTCTCTCTCCCAGGTTTCCCTTAATTACACTGAGCACAACATATCAGTTGGACTCAAAGTTAGTGGTACCACACGTGCCATTCATGCCGCTCTGTTACTTATTGAGAAATACCTTGAGAAGTACAAGGATATTCATACGGCATTACTAGATTTGGAAAAGGCGTTCGACCATCTCCCACATCAGCTGCTTTGTCGTGCAATCCGATCTCACAATTTGCCTGAAGCTGACGTTCGATGGGTTCAGCTGCTATATCGAAATGTCATTTGGAACATCATCAGTGTTTCTCTGTGGACTCAGTTCTTTACCAGCGTGGCGTTGAGCAGACTAAAAGCCATTTCCTTCAGTGTTCCTCATCAACAAACTCTACCATGCAAGACCTTATGAGAACTACACCAAATGAACTTGAAGCGTCCAACTTTTGTCCTTCTTTTGTGAAAAATTATGTCAAAACTTTATATATATATATATATATATTTTTCTGTACTTTTGACACGATACAGAAATAAATCAAGGTTCAGCACTGCCACCTCTATTGTTTATCCTCTGTATGGACACCGTGACATACGACGTACAGTCACCACAGCCTTGGTCGCTCCTATATGCTGTCGAAGTGTTACTGGCAAGCAAACAATTTGAAGATCTCCAGGTACAGATGCAGCGATGGAATAACCGACTTGGCATATTTGTCCTCCGACTGAAAAAAAACCGGTTCAAATGGCTCTGAGCACTATGGGACTTAACATCTTAGATCATCAGTCCCCTAGAACTTAGAACTGCTTAAACCTAACTAACCTAAGGACATCACACACATCCATGGCCGGACGCGCGGTTTTAGATTGAAGCGCCTAGAAACGCTCGGCCACTTCGGCCGGCCCTCCGACTGAATATGAAGAAGATAGAATACATGATGTGTGCTGTTCAAACCAAAGGACCATGAAAGTGGGCAGAGAACACCTGAAGCAAGTAGAGAAATTGGAGAAATTCAAATATCTTGTCTCACTCACGTGCAGTGATGGTGAAAGTCTATCGGACGTCCGTGCCCGTCTTAACACAGAGTGGATGAAACGGCGCCAGATGACCATCATCCTGTGTGATCGCCGTACGCCTTCACATCTTAAGTAAAAGGTTTGTGGGACTGCACTATGCTCAATCGCAGTTTATGGGTCGAAGTGTTGGCCAACGACAACGAAACATGACCAGGGCCCCCATGTAACTGAAATGCGAATGCTCTGATGGACCTTTGGGCTTGCCCGGTTTGACGATGCAACAAATGTCGACCCTCGACGGCGCCTTACAGTTGCACCCATCTAAGACAAACTACGGGAAAGCAGGTTAATCTAGTGCGGACACGTCATGCACAGTAAAGCAGACTCGGTGGCATGGGCCCTCTATGCGTATGCCGCCATTATCCCACTTCATTGTAAGGTCACTCAAATTGACAAAGATCACATGAATAAAATATTTTAAAGGCACTCCATTTTCCGCCGCATCGTTTGAAATCATTAATTCTAAATTACATTGCGCTTTATAATGTAATGTAATGGGGTATATTGACTAACTATCTACATGAAGTATCATGGCAGTGGCAAATATAAAAGAAAGAGAGATTCGAAACCAAAAACCAAAGTATCAAGCTACTGTTTAGAAATACAAGCTTCTATCGCCAGATATGTAATCCGATATCATCCACAAAACACACCTTTCATTCTCTTAAATTCTAACATAAAAGAATTGAAGATGAAACAGAATAGAATGAGTTTACAAATAATGCAGTAACCAATTTTAAATTTTTCATAATTTCTAACTTCTTCAAACCTATGCTACAGCATGTGCATGCGCGGACTCATGCAGTCTCGCGGAAAGACACAAAGCACAACGTAACTCACCTTACAGTGTAGAATAGAACTCAGGACAATAAACAAATAGGAATGATCTTTCTGCTAATCCATGTTCGAAACGATGGACCTTCGTCAAACAAAAGTAAACTTCTCAGAATAGCATGCGCCATGAAATATCTAGTTAATGGGCATACCAAGAAGGCAAATGCAACTACGTTCTTAGGCAATGACACAGACATTATTTTTCAGTTAATCAGACCTGATCGTTTAAATGTTTCATCAATCATTGTCATGGTAAATGAACTACAGAAAGCTTAGATTAGTAGATAAACATTTTGTTCGCTGATTCATAAAAGCGAGTGGACACACATCCACCTGCTCAAAGCAACAGTTTGGGGTAAGCCACGTCCAGAGTAACATGAAGTTTCTTTCTGTCTAGCTGCATGTCACACTCCCACACGTTCTTAAACGTGTTCTTCACAACCCTACGTTGGGCGCTTTCCATCTATCTGCACGTTGTTCTGCAAGTCAGAGATTCTCTACAATGTCTGCAGAGGACTGATAGTGATCATTTTCAGTCTCTCGTTTTCAATACAGCAGCAGCGTCTGGTGTTTAGTTAGTGTGGTTCTAATGGATCATCCAAAAGCCATTCTACTTCTAGATCTACATCTACGCTCTGCGTACCACTGTCAAATGCATTGCAGAGATTAAGTTCCTACTATACCGGTCAGTGAGGCTTTTTCTCGTTCCATTTACCTACGTAAAGCGCCAAGAACGACTGTTTGAATGCTTCTGTATGTGCTGTAATTAATCTGATCTTGTCCTCAAGATTCCTATAGGAGCTGTGGGTAGGTGCTGTAATATATTCGTAGAGCCATCATTTAAAGACAGTCCTTGAAACTATTTTGGTAGACTTTCTCGGGATTCTTTACGTCTGTCTTCAAAAGCCTGCCACTTCAGTTGTTTAACCATCGCTGGGACACTATTCCGCAGGTCAAAAGACCTGTGAGCATTCGTGCTCTCCTTCTCTTTATACATTCAGTATCGCCTGCTAGCCCTATTTGGTACAAGTTCTAAATAGCAGAGCAGTATTCGAGGATGGGTCGCACAAGTGAATTGTAAGATGTAGCGTGATTTCCTTTCCCCAGCATTCTACCAATAAGCCAAAGTTTGCTACCAACTTCACCCACAGCTGAGCGTAAGTGATAGGTCCGTTTCATGTCCTTACTAAGTGCTACAGCCTAGTATTTGCATGTATTTTCAGATTCTATCTGTGACTCACTAATATTGTATTCCTGGCATACTGTGTTTCTTTCGTTTTGCGAAGTGCTCAATTTTACATTTCTGAAAATTAAAACCAGTTGCTACTCTTTGCACCTTTTTGATATCTTATCAAGATCTGATTGAATATTTCTACAGCTTGGTTCAGACGGCACTTCGCTACAAATAACTGCATCATTTGCAAAACGCCTGAGGTTGCTATTATTATTTTCGGCGAAATAATTAATATACAAGGTGAACAGCAAGCGGCCCAATACATTTTCCTGTGGTACAACTGAAGTTACTTTTATACTTGTCGATGACTCTCTATCCAAAATAACATGCTGCTTCCGCGCAATCATGAATCCTCAATCCAGTCACCAATTTCGTCTGATACTCTAGAACAGAGGTTCCCAACAAAATTTTCTCGAGGACTCCCTCATTAAACATGATTGGTACTTTGTCATATCACAGTATAAAGTATCTAAAAAAGCCAAAGCCTTTTTGTACGTTTTCTATTTTTGATACATAGAAAAAAACATTGACATATTCATTATTGAAAAAATATTCAGCTTAAAACTTTTTCAATTTAGCCACCATTATTATTGTTAAATTTTTGATTATTGCACAAAATCGTTGTTTTCAAATGTGGTTGCTTAATATAACAAACTCCTTAAAAATATAAAAATTTAGTATGAACTGAAAATGACAGGAAAAAATTAAAACTGAGTGTATTGGTCTTTCAAGTGTACTACTCTTGAGATTGGATTGAGTAGACATGTGTGAAAAATAAGAAAACACTAATTTCATACAAGGTATTATTTATTAGAAAAAATACAGTTACATGAGATTACACCATCAGTATTCCGTTAGTTTTAATTTCCAGTTCTCAATGAGATGAGTTCAATCTGATCTTTGAGTTCATTATTTCTGAAATATTAGGTTCCAAACCTGAAACTTTCACTCTGAAATCCGACCGCACGTCGAGCCGATTCCTGTATTTGTTTTCCATGAAACACATGGAAGAAAATGCTTGCTCACACCGATATGTGGTTGCAAATGGAAGGATCTTTTCCATTGCTTTTTCTACAAGTTTCTTGTAGTCCTCACGTGCTGATGCCAAGAAGTCTGTAATTTTATCACTAATGAAAATGTTCATCATCATACCACAGCTGCACAGATCTCCAAGTTGATCTTGCTCTTCTTCAGTGAGGCCTTGGATTTTGTGTATTTCTTCACAGCTGAAGGGATATAGAATCCATGTGTCGTCAGGATCAGGTTGAGGGAAATACTGTCTAAAAGTGGTGGCTAGGCTGTGTAGATGCTGTAGGCCTTTCTCGTTTTAACGAACCACTTCTTTACCAATGGTCCATTTTTATAGACGCGAACTGTAGCTTCCGCGGAAAACAACGCTTTTCTAACACTACTGTTTTAATACAGAATATTGAAGATGTAAACCAACGGTCTGCGAAAGCACTGACGCAATAAATTAACAATGGACGATTGTCCTCCGAAATGAGAGATTATGTGTAAAGTGACTGTCAGTTGTCAGCTGCAAAGAGGCAGCGCGCACAGTCTAACAGCATACAGCAGGACTATTTGTCTCTATCTAATTCTAGTTTTGCGCTAGAGTGTGCTAGTGCCAGTTGGTTCTAGGAAGACGCTAGACGCAGAAGTTAGCGTTCGCTAAAGCTCTGCTCATGCAGGAAGCGGCCAAAAACAAAAAACAAAAATTGTTATCAAACGAAATATATTTAATATATTTTTTATTCTAATCGCATCTTGCGGACCCCTCTGGCATAGTTCGCGCACCCATGGAAGTGCGCGGACCACCTGTTGCGAACCACTGCTCTAGAAGATCGTACTTTTGATAATAACCGTAGGTACGGTACTGAAGCAAATATTTTTTTTGAAATTGAGAAATACAGCATTAACTTAACTGTCTTGAACCACTGTCAGGAAGTCATGTGAGAAAAGCTCGAGCTGGGTTTCATACGATCTATATGTTTTGATCGCACAGACCGTCCCTCACTCTCTGTCCTTGGTCTTATCTCTCTTTGTTGCCTACTGGCATGAAAGTCTACAATTATCATTGTTCTTTATGTGTTATGTTAACACTGCAACACTGGTATCATTAACCTCTACACAGTCACTGTATGGAGAACGTGTGCCACACAGTCAGTCGTTGATCAAATAATGAAAGTTATCTGACTCACTTCATGAATTCCAGTTACCATGACGTCAGCGAAGATGGCTCATAGTAACAGTAAATATTAAGATTAGAATTTTAAAACAGTAGAGTAAACGTCTCTCAATGTGCATTCGTAACTCATGCAAGTGACTCTTAATGCATGTAAGTACACATCACGGCATTGCACGGTGATCTACGGATAGTTACACAAGCGTTTCTTCTTACTCCAGGTAATTACGTATCTGACTAGGCACGGCAACTACTCACGTAGCCTACATTCCACTTTAAACTAACTAGAGCCATGCCCATAGGTTCAGTAATGATGGTCAGACCAACACTATATTAAATTTTTTTATGTATCAGGGTTTAAAGTAGTTTCTTCAAATTTGTACATGTTTTTCTCGCCTGAAAGAAACCGATGACACAAAACCAAAGCATGAAGTAATATAAGCTGTGAAAAATCTAGAAGTTAAATAGTATAATTATAATAAAATTGATCTTTCTACGTTGAGACTGATGCTTGTACGATACTGTGCAGCAAGCTGAGGAGGAGAGATGAGCATTGGGAGGGAGGCGGCGAGAGGAAAGCGTTAATTAAAGACAACTTAAAATGTATTCTCAACTAAAGAATACAGAAGGGGCTTTCCGTGGGGAACGGAGGCATATTTCAAATGCCCGTCTAGGAGTCTGGTCAAAGAAATGAACGAAATAGGAACTGGGAGAGGTGGTAGTCCACACATGTTTGTTGGCCGGTCCACGAGAACAGGGCCAGAGGCGGACGGTGGGAGCCATCTGCCCAAGCTAGAGAGCGTCGGCTCTGCCTCAAAGATGGAAACCAGCAGGCTGAAGCAACTGTGACCTGCCCTCCAGAGAACACACACGTAAATCGCCTCCCACATTTCCTATTGGTAAAATCAATATTGGTGGCATGGGCACATCAGAATATTCAGCAGAGACGCCAGAAAATTGGTATGGTGCTCAATTCATAACCTATACTGGTCTGAACTGCTTCTGTCCTGAAAGGCAGGCTGTAATGGCATGTGTGCACTGGAGATGTTATGCTACAAGAGCGTTTGAAGGACTTGACCTGGGCTTTGGAAATAAATTTTAACCAGTTCACTAAAATATTCCTCGCTGGCAGATCACAGATCACTGTATACAATACACCATATGTACAAAAACTAATAGACTTCCTGCACCTGTAAGTAGAGGGGGGGGGGTGTAAGTAGATGAATGACGAACACCAACTTCAATTAACGAAGGTTTCTTGCACATACGAGAGCGCGGAGCGAACTGTCTCCGGCCAGAACACATACAGTATATACAGCTACAGAACATCGCAATATTATTACCACACATTCTAAACCAGTTATTCACATAAAAAGCAAGAAACACTTTCTTAAGCATCCAGGCTTCAATGCTTCTATTCTTATTACGTTTGGGTGTGTCACATGCTGCACCATGAATGGACCTACATAGATTGGAAAACCTTTTGTGTCGTTTGTAGGACAGTTCGTACACTCTATTACATCTTTCTTTCTGACCCTGAACAATTTTCATTACCTTTTGAGTTTGTCCTTTCTCTGAAACGACTTCGCAGCGTTCCAGATTTATTGCAGTGATAACGTCACCACATTGTTGTGTCTCAGTTTAGCGACAGTTTGAAATGGTAGATTTTCTCGTACCTTATCTAACTGATTATGCAGGACTAAGATAGGTGACAAAGTGTCTAATGATTTGGTAACTCTTTGATTACTTTCTTAAACGTATGTAGATATGAACCCCAAGGCCACAGTAATGTTGACAACACAGCATACACAGTTTGCTGAGCTCCTCCATGACAAGCCAGAGATGCCACTTTATAAGATGAAATGTAAATCGTTTGTATTCTCCTGCTGTGCAAACCATTCTTCCAAACTACTGACCTGCATTGTCGACCGTTGTCAGTGATACGTGGTACTTACCGGAATTAAGGAAAACGTGGAATGGAGGATCCACAAATATAACTTTCTTTTCACACAACCTGTTTCCTTAACCATATATAAATTTAACCATAAAATTTTCTTTAACAAATTGAACAAATCTGCAAAGTTCCTTTTTCCTTAAACCTTAACCTGAATAACCTCTCAATCTTTGCAAAATAAATATCGTGGTATGTTGCAAAACAGCAAACAATATGACAATGATTACAAGACGGCCGAACCTGCAGCCCGTCCATTATCGGGTGAAACAACGGTGTTTACTACCACGTTGGACACAGTCTGTCTTATTAAATGCCCTTCTGCAACACATTAAATTATATAAGCACCATTGGTGACAAGAGTCATTCAATTACTCAAAACAGATGACTTAACTTTTAATTTGAAAGTTGTCTGTCGAAAGATTCGGGGTCAAGATGCACACTTGTGCTTAAAGGTAATACAGATAAGCAAACAATGATCAGGCTTACTTAAAAGCAACCAACCTTCTAATTTCAATTGGCAACAAAGGTGAGACTGGATCCCAATCCGTCCGTTCTGACAATTTTATTTTGACTAAAGCCCTGGTGACGGTTGGCTGTTAATATTTTCAAAGTTAAACTGAATGTCAGTTATTAAGACCGCTCTGAAGGAACGTCTTAAAACTATGCATTTTTTGTACCGGCCTGTTATACATAAAGTGCAGTTACTCCCGAAGGTCCAGTGTGGGCTATAGTTACCGTATGGCAGCAAAAATTGGCAGATGTGTTACTGCATTCACGTGAAACAGATTTATGCTAGGAAATATCAGTTCAGATTTTGGCCAACCGGTGAAAATTTGCCGCTGTACTGCGTCTCGTTGATACATCCGACTTTCATATCGAACAAATTGTTAAGCAGCAGTTAATAATAAAACCAATGTTGTGCCCTTCTCAGCTGTTTAACTTTTTCTGCCCAGACGACATTCCTAATCGATTACATATGGAACTATTTCTATACGTCATTCTTGTATTCATAGCGCCAGATTTGAATCTGGTGACCAAAATTGGGACAATTTTTTTTCCAGCGCAAACTTTGTTTCGCATTAACATGTTAGAATACCTAACAAGTTTCACTGCTATACGATAATTACAGCCTTCAACGGACCTTTGTGAGTAGTGGCACTTTATAAACACTTGGTAGTTACGGCAAAGACTGTTTTTACAAACTTGTCGTCTGCAGTCTAAATAATGGAAGATTGAACCTTCATTTTGGTCATCAGTCTTTTGATTGATTTGATGCAATCAGTCTGGAATTCCTTACTGAACAACATATTGGAAACTAACGAGCGGAGATATTATGACCACTGCCCACGGAGAGTGAATGCTGCCTGGTAAACCGGCATGCACGTGGTGCCATAAGAAAGTATGTAACTGGAGCGGAGACAAACGAGTAATCATTATAGTGACGATACTTGAAACAAGTTGGTAAATAAACTGACATCAGCGACTTTGACCAAGGGCATGTTGTTATAGTTCGCCACCAGTGAGTAGCGAGGCTGGTCGGCTGTGACTTGCTACAGTTGTAGGTATCTGCAGTAAGTGATTGAATGTCACTGAAAACACGAGTATGAGGAAAAGTGTCTTATTACAGAACATAGAAACTCGCGTAGAGCCATCCAGATTTAGGTTTCCTGTGATTTCTCTAAATCTCTCGAGACAAGTACTGGGATGTTTACTTTGAAAGGGTACAGCCGTTTTCCTTCCCCACCCTCCACACAATCCAAGCTTGAGCTCACTCCCTAATGACTTCGATTGCGACAGGATGTTAAACGCAAGCTTCCTTCCCTCCAAAGAACATAGAGGCTGGAGGTTGATGGTTCCCTTCCCAGTAAAGCACGATGGAGATGTGGAAGATCTGATGGCAGAGAATAATCCTCATCCAAGCACGCAGTCTGGCGTGCATTGTTGAACATGCGGCTCTGCAGCAGTCACTCTCCACGCATTTTGATGCAGATCCAACAACATAGTCGATCACATCTGCTGTGTGGCAACGAGATGTAATCGTATATCAATGGAAACGTGTCAGCTAACTGGATGAATCATGTTTCTTGGTATGCTAGATGGACAGCTGTGTCAGCGTATTACGTCATCCAGGCAAATGACTATTGGAGTGACACATTGTGTCATGGACGCATACCACTGTGGGAAACATTTTGCTGTGGGAAAATTCCCCTGGGCTTCCATGGAACCTGGCACCATGACAACTGAGCACTACGTGATTATTGCAGAGCACTTGCATTGCATCATGCGATGGCAATTAGCAGCAAAATAAATGTCCATGTCACAAAGAGCGATCGTGTTTCAATGGTCTGAGGAACATGATGCAGAACTCGTGTCAAAGTCTGGGACAGCAAATTTACTTAATCTTAGTCGAGTAGCACACATCTGGGATGCTATTGGGGGCATTGTCCATGGCTCAAATCCTTTGTATCCTATTTTCCTGAAACTGCTTGACATTTGGGTAGACATTTGGTGATACATACTTGCGGAACCGGCAAAGAACTTGTAGAACATGCCATACAGAACTGCTGCTGTACTGAGTGCCGAAAACGGGCCAGCACGGTACTAAGCAGATGGTAATAGTAGTTTGGCACATTAGTAGTAAGGAAATAAAGATGAAGTGTTACCAGTCTGCACTGATGCCAAATTTACTCGAGATGGTAGATCTCCTTGGGGTCCTCCCACATCATGTCCCTGGGTGCAGATGTGGCACCCACTCCTTTCGCCTCTTCAGTTTCCCCGCCGCATCCACAGTCCTCCCCCTCCCATCCCCCATTTCCCATCTCCTCCTCCACTTCTCTTCCCATATCCCACTTTTGAATTCGTGGGAAAAAGCGTCAGTCAGTACTGAGCTACTGGGGAGTCTTTATTTACAGTAGTGGGAAGTGTGTTTCTGGTAGTGTTATCCTCTTCCTGGATCATTTTTCAACCGCACCCACACTTGGTCCCATTCCTGCTCCCACTTTTTCGAACACACGTATGTTCACCTCAAAGTCTGAAGACCCACTGTGCTCGAAAGTATCAAGGTCCTCCCCCTGCCCATTCTTGTGAGCTGGTGGGAGTGGAAGGTACTGTCATTATAGTTGGAGGGAAATGTGTTCAATCGGTGAGACGTTGGTGTTGGCCAGAGAAGAGTTTAACACTGCATTATCTGTTAGCAAACAGCTGAGCACTGCATTCACTGGAATTCAAAGGAATGGAACCAGGTGATAATGGACGAGCGTAAAGAGAGTACTTTTCGGAAAATAATGGTGATGCAGTGGGAGGGAATGACAATTTCACAACCCATAGAACCTATTGTCTGTGCTAGAGCTGTTTGTGTTTTTTGAAATTGCCAATTCCCACCCCTGCCACAGCCCTCAGGCGTCGATCTTTACTGATCGCATGTGTCTGGCTGTTTACTGTTTGAATTCACTACAGATGCCTCCCGCTGCTTTCCTTTATACCTTATACGACAAACACTCGGCGGCCCTTGTGCACTCTTTATTTCTCATCAATTTTTTTCCTATTCCACTTTCCCTGAGAGGTTACCTTGGTGTAGCTTCTGAGGATTTGTACACAGATACATGGTAAGAATAATAGGACAACAAATTTTCACCAAAAGTAGGAAGAGTTGCCTCCTAAAAAACTACAAGTAAAATAGCTGCTCAGCAACTTGTACACAGTTATATGGTAAAACGAGACGATGGAAAACTACCAATGAGGCGTAGGAAGAGTTGCCTCCTACCTATCGGCAAGTGTATTGCAGCTGAGGAAAGCGTTCACAGAGACATAACAGGAAGGGATAGGACAGCAAACTATCACTGACATGTAGGAAGGCCACTACTCGCTACCACAACTGATGGAAAATACTTCACTGCTCTGATAACACGTCGGAACTGTCATGAAAAATTCACCACGCAAAAACAACAGACCATACTGCAATACATGCACTGAGAATCGAGGCAAATCGTTGCATTAACACAACTACTCCAAAAACTAACCACAAACGATCTTGACAGGAGAGGGTGGTGGTAGCTGCACATATGTGGTTGCAGATGAAGCAACTTAGAACCGGCCTCCCTCCTGTCGACCCTCCTCTGTGCCTCCCCTACCCGTTTAGGTAGGGCCCGGCCGTTGTGGCCGAGCGGTTCTACGCGCTTCAGTCTGGAACCTCACTGCTGATACGGTCGCAGGTTCGAATCCAGCCTCGGACAGGGATGTGTGTGATGTCCTTAGGTTAGTTAGGTTTAAGTAGTCCTAAGTTCTAGGGGACTGATGGCCTCAGATGTTAAGTCTCAAAGTGCTTACAGCCATTTGAACCGTTTGTAGCTAGGGATACCGGTTTTCTAGACCTTTTGTAGCCTGTAGTTGATAGTACATGTTCCCTCTGCTGTCAGTGACATACTGTTTCTTGTCTGCTGCAATCAGTCACAGAACAAAACTTTTCCTGCGAGCCGTTAGAGCTAATTCTCGGAAAGACTGGCGCTCCTGTAGCAACAGCGAAATACCCAACTATCATCACAGATGAAGAACAATGGCCGACAGTACAAACGTTCTGGATGCTTCAGCTCAGTCTGAAAGGGGTTCCCAGCTAAGTAAAGCCAGGCTCATGTAGAAAAAACATTGAAATAATATGTTCCATGTAAATAAAATACAAATGGCTCTTAATGCGAGTCATCTCAGCGTGTGCCGATCCGCCTCCTTGCCCTCCCACACCCCTCCCCGGACTATTGCAGAGCAGTGTCCGCCACTGGATGTTGCTGTAACCTCTTCATGTAAACTATGCAAAGGCTGACTGACTGTTGAAGGCTTCAGACGCTCCACTGAACCTAAAGACAGCATTGTGTGTTTCTGCGTGTTTCTGCGTACTGGGGAAGGATCAGAAACTCCACGGGCCTCACAGCATGTGGTCTTTAGGAACATTCGTCTAAGTGAAAAGCTTGTTGACAATTCTCTAGGTCCATTTGTGGGTGGTTGAAAGATGGTGCAGAAAGAATGTGCACACACAACCAATGAGGGATGCCATTGTTGAAAGTGTGGTGTTCCTGCTATGGAGGAATAGACCGTGGAGGAATTTTACACAGCTCACTTGCTCCTCGTAGAGTAATACATTATGTATCTGCCTAAAGTGCTGCTACTCTTAAGAGCTCAACTGCAGTAACATCAGCTCATTTACTTACAAAATTGACTGAGTAATCACAGACACTCACTTGTTGCGTGAAGTATTACCATCATGTATTCCCCAGATGTGATTCTTATGCGTGCTGTAACGAATGTCGTGCAGACAGACCTCATCTCACATCGTGTAAAGGGTATAGTCCTACACTTTTCAATCGAATACTGTGACGGTGCGAATAGTGAGTATAGTACTAAAATCAGTTAAATCTCTAGCTAAATAAAAGCAAACTCATTCATGGTATGAAATTATGCTTGCTACAATGAGCATTGAACCGAGAACATTGAAACTTGCGTTGAATGTACTACAAAATATGCTCTTGACACCATCCAAGGGTCCTTAAACATTCATTCAGCAAGCAAGTTCCACACAGTAGAAGACTTCGCCAAACAATAACACGATAACCAATATTGAACGAATATTCCCTGATGAACAGACGTGATTTTCTTGTGAATAGTATCAGTGCGTCTTAGGAGGAGAGAAACGTAATGCTCTTACAAGTGAGCAAATATATATATATATATATATACAGGATAGCAGCGTCTATGATCCGCTGCGAGTGCGCACCAGCCTTTACAGAAAGACAAAACAGATACTCGCTGTGTCAGTTTTCATGTTAAAACTATATGTCGTTTTAAAAATTAAGGTTATAAATACACTATCGAGGAATAGTGTTACTTCCTATGATTCATTAATAACTACAGTCTTTCGTTAGTAGCTGAAAGTACCGCATTGCACGTTGACTGTGATCACATTAATTGCGTAATAGTCACACGGTGAAAAGTGCCGAATCGTGCTGCTAGAAAGGAGGACGCTACATGGTGTAAGGTCGTAATAAAGTCATGCACCTTACCGAATTTATAAAGTGAAGACATGTTCACAGTGTTGTAGGTGATGCTCGACGCAGAATGATCACGTAGAACAAATGTTGTGCTGCGTGAGGGACCACTCACAATCCAGCGCTACTTTGGGCTGTAGACTGAGATATAATTAATGCTCAAAATTCTACGACTAATACCATATATTTTTAACAGAGTAGATGTTTTCTGCGATGGAAACATGACTTTCCTTTCAACCATATGCTTGTGTTGGAGATGTCTTTTTAATGATTACCAATACAATTGAAGACTCATATCCATGACACATTCGTCCGTTTCGAAAAGAGCTGCCCTTCTTGAAATTTTTGTAGCCTCTCTGCTAAGGATCTCATCGGTGTCTCTGAACCTTGTACTTGTTCCTCAGTCTTTGAGCCGCCCTCCCTGAAGCACTGCCTATGTGATCGTTCCAATTTGATTTACTCAGTGACCAGATGTCAGGGTGCACTATATCTACAACATTCTACGCCTTGTGGAAGAACAGAGTTGGCTGAGCTAATACGACTGGACGGTGCGTTATCTACTCGGTGGAAATGAGAGAGAATGGTCAGATTCGCTGATCGTGCACACGGCGTACGACCGCCGTTAAACGGCAACACCAGACAGTAGACAAAGACAGTGTGAGGAATTACGGTGGTTTCTCTAGTTGTTGAATTTGGAAGACTTCGCATCATAAGGAAACTGGAAGGACGACGGGTTTGCTACTGCTCACACCAATTGTGGGGTGTTTACGAACTACCGGTACTACAGTCCGAAGCGGCGACCTCTGCATTGTGCATTGAGCCCCACCTGAAACCGCATTTAAAAGGATGCAGTAGCATAGGACATCTGCGTGGCGGGGAGTTCCGATCACCTGTACATAGCTTTCTGTCGACACCTAAACCGTTTGCGAAGAGGTGAGTAGCATAGGGACCGGGATCGCGTGCGCTTCATAGATGACAGCAGTGTAGTATAGGTGACAGTTGGCAACGCATTATGCACCCTGAAACATTGTATTATTTTGGTGCTGTGGTATAAGGGGGACACGACCACAAATTCTCTGGACATCGTCAACACTACCATGACACTGTACGTCATTCAAGACTAAAATACATAACAGCTTGCAGAGGCACTCTTGTTATGAAACGACATTCGGCGTGAAATAAATCTCGTCAAGCGCAGACGGTGTACAGTGCAATGCATCATCAGTTGTCAGTCGCACTGGTGGAGGAATATAATGATTTATCAGAAGAGTTTCCTATCAATACTGCAAGCAGTTGGAGAGCATGCATCACCATATGACTGCCTTAGGTCATCTTTTCTAAGCTTATAGGTAGTGACGCAAATATTTAGCAACCTAAAGGCATCACCATCACGCATTGGAAAGATGCACCTCTAACACCTACACCACGATATGGACACCGAACGAACGTGCACTATTTTCTCATTCCAATGCCTTGATTACCGTTCTGCGAAAATTTGCTCCCAAGCAGAGGAGCGAAACTCCTGTAAATTGCAGGTGCGTTCAGATCAGACGAGTTCGGTGGTAAAGGATTGTTCCTCTAACGACGAGGGCAATGATCGGTTTGTGTGTGTGAGTGTGTGTGTGTGTGTGTGTGTGTGTGTGTGTGTGTGTGTGTTTATGTGTGTTTTGTGGGGTTCAGGGCGCAAAACATCTAAGGTCATAAGCGCCCAGTATAGATCCATAGAATGCTGGGATTGCGAGAGTAAAAAGCCTTTTCGAGATGCAATACAGAAAGGAAGAAAACACAAATCGGAAACGTCAAGACGTTACGGAAGAGTATCTACAAGACGGCGACACCGGAGTCACCAGGCTGAAATCAAATCTCTTGTCATATTGCTGCTTTTTAAAAAACTTAAAACGCGAGCCACAGGTCGCACGTCATCCGCTAAAATGTCTGGCAAAGCGGGTGGCAGCCCGACCCTGAGACGTAAGTGGCTAAAATAGGGGCATAGAAGGAGGAAATGTCTGATTGTTAATGGCTGGCTACAGAAAGGACAGCTGGGTGCAGGGTCGCTGCTCAACAAGTGGCGGTGACAATAAAGCTGCAGTGCCCTATTCGCAACCGAGCTAACATTTCTTCCTAACGGCGAGACGGCCGGGACGAAGTCGACCAGGCTTTTGGGAGAAGTTTGACTACTTCTAATTTGTTCCCATGAAGGGAGCACCAATGATCATGCCAAAGTGACGTGATACGCCGATAGAGAAAAGAATGAATATCTTGCGAGGGAACAGAGTAATAGGCGGGCCGAACGAGATGGACTGCGGCCTTGGCTGCAGCATCAGCTGCGTTATTCCCAGGCACACCAACATGGCCAGGAACTCATATGAACATCACTTGTGCTCCCCCATTCGGGAACAAATGGAGGCAGTCCTGGATCCGTAAAACAATGGGGAGGACGGGATCTCGATCATCCAGACTCCGAAGGGCACTGATGGATTTAGAGCATATCACACAGCGAGTGAGCTGGTGCCTCCAGATGTAGTGAACAGCCTGATAGATGGCAAAAAGCTCTGCGGTAAAAATTGTGCACTGGTCGAAAAGCAGGTATTGAAACTTATCATCCCCGACGACAAAAGCACAGCCAACACCGTGGGCGGACTTGGAACCATCAGTGCACAAAAATACGCTATCGGCAAGTTCTGAGCGAAGTTCGAGAAATTTGCAGCGATAGGTCAGCTCGGGAGTCGAATCCATCGGTAACGAGCTGAGGTCATGTTGAACACAAACCTGTGCCTGATGCCGAGGTAAAGGGCTCTAACCCATTCGGAAAGTGGCAGGAAGTGTCAACTGCAGCTGCAGAAGGAGGTGACGAAAGCGGACGCCGGTAGGCCGCAGTGAAGAAACGTACATCTCGTACTGGCTGTCAAGAATGTCATCAGAAAACGGGTCAAAGGTTGGTTGGCCTGGCATGGAGCAAAACCGACACGCGTACATACTGAGTAAGATGTCGCGCCGGTATGGCAGTGGTAGTTCACCGGCTTCTGCGAAGAGACGCTCAACTGGGCTAGTACAGAAGGTACCAGTGGCGAGACGGATCCCCAAATGGTGTACTGTATTTAGACGGCGTAAGATGGACGGCCGTGCAGAGGAGTAGACAATGCATCCATAATCCAACTTGCAACGGACAAGAGATCGATAGAGGTCAGTTCCCCAAGAGGCACCACTCAATACACGAAGGACATTGAGGGACCAGGTGCAGTGTGCAGCCAGGCAGGACACGAGGGGACACCAACTGAGTTTCCTATCGAACGCAAGCCCTAAGAACTTCGTTGCATCCCCGAACGGGAGACCATATTGGCCCAGTCGCAAGGACGGTGGAAAAAACGGATTTGGTAGCAGAAAAGCAGAAACCATTTGTGACACTCCACGAACAGAGACGGTCCAGACAACGCTGAAGACAGCGTTGCAGGAGACACGTCCGCTGGGAGGTGCAATAAATAGCAAAGTCGTCAACGAAAAGAGAACCGGAAATGCCAGATGGAAGGCATTGCATAATTGGGTTGATGCGTATGGTGAAGAGGACGACACTCAATACGGAGTCCTGAGGCACTCCGTTCTCGTGTGAAAAGGAGGAACCCACACGTAGCCGGAAAAGTCTGTCAGTTGAAAATTCCCGGTTGAAAGTGCGAAGACGACCGCGAAGACCCCATGTGTGCATAGTACGTAGAATGCCTGTCCGCCAACAGATATCTTAGGCTTTCTCCAAACCAAAGAATACGGCAACTGTTTGTCGCTTCTGCAGATATTATTCATGATGACAGTCGGCAGGGTGACGAGACGATCAACCACTGAGTGGCGCTTCCAGAACCCACACTGAGCATTAGTGAGAAGATGGTGTGACTCCAGCCATCACACTAAACGACCATTTATCATGCCTTCCATCACCTTAGAAACGCTTCTGGTAAGGTAAATTGGATGACAGCTGGAAGGAAGAGATTTATCTTTGCCATGCTTAGGTAGGGGAGCAATAATAGCTTCACGCCAAAGCGTGGGATATACACTGTCAGTCCAAATACGTTTGTAGGTATCGAGGAGAAAGCGTTTTCCCCCAGGAGGAAGAGCCTGCAGCATGAGGACGTGGATTGTATCGGGCCCAGGAGCAGATGACCTGGATGAGGAGAGATCGCGCTCGAGCTCCCTCATAGTAAAAGGAGTATTGTAGCATTCTCGATTCAAAGAGAGAAAAAAGATTGCAAGAGCCTCCTTCGCCTGTTTCCGAGGACGAAAGGTAGGATGGTAGTGGGTGGAGCTTGAAACCTCCGCAGAGTACCGACCCAAAGCGTTGGAAACATCGACAGGGTCGACTATGACGTTTCCCGCCACAGTCAGACCAGGTTTCGGGGAGTGGGCTGTAGTCGCGGAAAGCCGGCGCAGGCCATCCCAAACGAGAGAGAACGGAGTAAATCTGTTGAACGAGTTGATGAAGGAAACCCAGCATGCTTTCTTGCTTTCCTTAACAGTGCGCCGGCACTGCGCACGTAGTTGCTTGTAGCGCAGGATGACGGTGAAAGACACGAAGCGCACGTCGTCGGGCACGAATCGCATTGCTGCACTCCACTGTTCACCAAGGAACAGGGACCCGGACCCGACTGGGAGAGAGGGATAGAAGATTCGGCAGCCGAGAGAATAACGTCCACGAGGTGCTCGACCTGATCATCGCAGCTGGGAAACGGTCCGTCGTCAAAGACTACCAAGGAGAAATATAGCCTCCAGTCAGCAAGAGAGAATTTCCAATGAGCGGGCCGCTGTGACGGATTATGATTGTACAGGCGAGTCGGTCACTCGGGTAAGTATCGAAAGGAGCACACAACTCGAGACGTCGAGTAAGCTGGGCAGAGCTGATCGAGTGGTCTAAGTGGGAATAAGTGTGCGTGGAATCAGAGAGAAACGTGGCTTCGCCAGTGTTAAGGCACACAAGATTAAGATGATTAAGAAGATCCGCCAAACGAGAATCTCTCCGAAAGGCGACAGGGGAGCCCCAAAGAGGCATGGTGTCACAAAGAAGCAGAAAGGGTGGAGGGAGCTGAGAAACAAGCTGCATCAGGTCCGCCCTAGTGACAGCAGAAGACGAAGGGATAGAAATGGCGCAGAGGGAAAAGGTGTACTGGCAGGAAAACACGGGCAGCAACTGCCTCCAGGTTGGTGTGCAAGGGGATAGGACGATGAGGATCATCATCTCGCAGAAGCAGTATGACCCACCATGAGCAGAAATCCCCGCGGTAGGGGGAAAGTCCATCCGTAGGGAAGCAAAATGGGAAAGGGCAAGATGGTCTTGAGGACGTAGCTTGGTTTCTTGGAGATAGACTACAATCAGACGTAGCGACCGCAGGAGCAGCTGGAGGTCCGCCCTGTTAGACCGAAGGCCACGGATATTGCATTGTAAAAGGGCCAAGAAATTTAGAACCACCGGAGAATGAAGAAGAAACACTCACCTCGACGGCCGCTTAGGGCGAGCCGTCGAGGGAGGACGGCCACTGGTATCCACAGGTGGAGGATCTTCGTCCATCAACTCAGCGGTATCAACGGAGCGTCCCTGGTGTCGGTGAGTTGAAAAGCAACGACTAGTCGAAGAGTGCCGACGAGTCGGAGAGGGGGAAGACTGTTTGCCTTTGGATGATTGTTCTGACTTTTGGCGACTGGCAGAAGAGCCAGACGGCTGCGAACTCGAGGTACGCAAGAAATCTTCTTGGGAATAATACTTTTGCAACTGCCTTCGCCGGTGAGGGCGAAGAACGGGTAGCAAAATCTACAGCCCGGGAAGCAATAGACGGAGCGTCAGTTTGAAGATGAGGCAACTTTGCCACAATCGAACTGAACTGTAAGTGACAAGTTTACGTAGCCATGTTTTTAGTGGGACGAGGAGAGGCTAACATGGTGCTTTAGCTTCCAGACGAAGGGACATTCGGTCTACGGCTCGCCAACAGCTTCCGGTCAACAGAAAAAGGTACCCTCTCCTTCACCCTTACCTCCTGAACAGCCCACTCTTCTTGATAGACGGGAAAAGAACGAGAAGAAGCAGCATGTTCACCATGACAATTAATGCAGCGGGGGGGAGGTGGTGGACAGGCGCCCTCGTGTGCATCACTGCTACAAGTGACACATCCCCTTCACCATAAGATGTTGTACTCGACATCGGTGCTGGTGGTGATAAGGGCGACCAGGGGAGTCTTGCATAGGGAGTGCTGGCGTCGGTGAGTGGAGGCTATCATCGAGTGGCAGTGGGTACAACCACGGTGGTGGTGGTGGTGATTTTGTTGAATCGGGTATCGGTACCAGTGGCTGTGGACTACCTGGTATTCCACCTGCAAATAATGATAACTGTTCACAAGAGATACCTGCAGATCTTTTGTGTATGATAATTAATGCAAGACGTAGTACTTGACATTCAATTCCCACAGGATAAAAGCAAAGGAAACTATTGTTAGCTTGTCATCTTATATGAAGTCTGTTGCCGCGATTCTATCAGCCTTATTATGCTACCGACCGAGCCAACTCTGTATTTTCTTCACTCGCTGACTCGGTAAGGAAACCCCGGCTACAGTACATTTCTCTAGCTACGACTTTTTCAGCGCTATCTTACTATGTTCACTTTACCTCATGACAACCTGCACCAATACAGATTATCGCTCCATATAGGCCTTGTTGTTGTTGTTGTGGTCTTCATTCATGAGACTTGTTTGATCTAGCTCTCAATGCTACTCTATCCTGTGCAAGCTTCTTCATCTCCCAGTACCTGACCGAGCGAGGTGGCGCAGCGGTTAGCACACTGGACTCGCATTCGGGAGGACGACGGTTCAATCCCGTCTCCGGCCATCCTGATTTAGGTTTTCCGTGATTTCCCTAAATCGCTTCAGGCAAATGCCGGGATGGTTCCTTTGAAAGGGCACGGCCGATTTCCTTCCCCATCCTTCCCTCACCCGAGCTTGCGCTCCGTCTCTAATGACCTCGTTGTCGACGGGACGTTAAACACTAATATCCTCCTCCTCCTCCTCCCAGTATCTACTGCAATCTACATCCTTCTAAATCTGCTTAGTGTATTCATCTCTTGGTCTCGCTCTACGATTTTTACCCTCCACGCTGCCCTCCAATACTAAATTGGTGATCCCTTGATGCCTCAGAACATGTCCTACTAACTACTAGTCAAGTTGTGCCACAAACTTCTCCCCAATCCTATTCAATACTTCCTCATTATTTATGTGATCTTCAGCATTCTTCTGTAGCACCACATTTCGAAAGCTTCTATTCTCTTCTTGTCCAAACTATTTATCGTCCATGTTTCAATTCCGTACATGGCTACACTCCATACAAATACTTTCAGAAACGACTTCCTGGCACTTAAACCTATACTCGATGATAACAGATTTCTCTTCTTCAGAAAAGCTTTCCTTGCCATTGCCAGTCTACATTTTATATCCTCTCTACTTCGACCATCATCAGTTATTTTGCTCCCCAAATAGCAAAACTCCTTTACTATTTTAAGTGCCTCATTTCCTAATCTAATTCCTCAGCATCACCCGACTTAATTCGACTACATTCCATTATCCTTGTTTTGTTTTTGTTCATGTTCATCTTATATCCTCCTTTCAAGACACTATCCATTCCGTTCAACTACTCTTCCAAGTCCTTTGCTGTCTCTGACAGAATTACAATGTCATCGGCGAACCTCAAAGATATTATTTCTTCTCCATGGATTTTAATACCTACTCCGAATTTTTCTTTTGTTTACTTCACTGCTTGCTATATATACAGATTGAACAACATCGGGGAGAGGCTACAACCCTGTCTCACTTCCTTCCCAACCACTGCTTCCCTTTCATGTTCCTTGTAGCGTTGCTCTTGGGGGACGAAAATAAAAAGAATTGTTACTTTTCCTTTAATGTCGAAAAAGTGAATATTTTGGTGGGCCACTTGGCAACAGAATCAGGGATTTATTACGCTATTATAATAACGTACGTTGACCATTAAATACCTGAATAAGAGCAACATATTGATATATATATATATTTGAGATCACTCGGAAGAAACATTATCAGTGTATTTTTTTTTTATAGTCGCGATGTAGTCATACCCGGATCAACACTAAGGGACCAGAAGATTTATAGACTAGAAAGAAATGCAACACTACACAATTAAAGAAAAGAGTTGGTTCAGAAATAATAGGAAAACGATAATGTTCCTTCTGCCTCATGCTGCGTTCGGCCCATCAGCGTGATCGTAATTTCTGATGATGAAGTAACACAAAATAATTAATAGTCAAGTAAATAAGGAGATGGAATCATCAAGGTTAATTCACGAAAATAAGCACACTTATCTTTAACACACGTTTTTTTTAATGCTACGTACCTTTTCATATTAAATTACAATAGATGACCATTGTGGTTAAATACTTTATACATAACAGTCAAAATGTCCTCTTGATGCTGTCTGTTCGTAATCAGTTACAAGAAACTACATGTTTTCTGACTGAAAAAAAATAACAATTAGCATATTCTCTCAATATTTTCACATAAAATATAAAATACAGTTGCGGAACGCAGCAAGCCCGCGTCCGCCTCTCATGGAATACAAAGAGTAAAAGGATAGGCGCCAAAAACCTCATTTGTCTTGAAAACAACAGAATTCTTTTTTATACCATTAATCGATACATGTACATAGAGATTTACTGGCACCGTGGAACAACGGCAAAGATAAAGAATAATAGATTCTGTCGCTGCTATGCGATGGTTCATTTCTTTTACTTTACTATTGTTCGATAACTTTAGGCCATCAGGCGTTTACTATTGAGCGTATATTAATGTTTGTGAGGCGAAAATTACTAATATTACACTGCCTCCCATGAGGAGAGAAGGAATACCGAAGGTATTACTTTCATTCTTATGCCCATTGGAATATTTGTAAGTTTCGGCTGTAACATACAGGTTATTAAAAGTTTCATTTCATATTCATTCCAAAATAAAAGAATTAACATTTCAATTTATAATTACTGACGGTAGATCATTGTGAATTTGCTCTGTTTCTCTGTTAGTGTTTGCATGGATTCAGCCTTTTTTTAAGATTCTTCAAACTAAGGCTATAAGTACACATATTTACAAAATTTATAAGGAAATAGAGTCACACTTCATTTTTCATCGTTGCAAAAGTATTTTGACTATCACAACTGGTACACAACTTTCTGTTTCGACAGTATTCATTATATTGTCATCGTCTTGTCGATTGATTGCCTTGTCCGTCGTCGCACTTAATTATACATTTATTTTCGTCGCACATACACTATTTATGATAGACTTGGATTGTAGAGCGGCCACTGGTGATGGCTTCGACAAGGCAGTCCATATCTTTCACTTTCAGGGCTCGAGTGTGGCTCTCCGAATTATTTCACATATGAAACAGATAACATATCTTATATTAGAATAGCTTACAAAACTAATTTTATATACATGTGGGATGGGATCTAGGAGGATCGGATCATTTGACGTATTTTCGTGTGCTTGTTTTCATTCGTATCGTGAACTCTCGTTAAAGTTTACATTTCAACAGTGTTCAGAGCTGACCTTGCGACTTATCTCTGTGTACAATCGGTCATTATACTAATTACCCTAACTTCTCTATCTTAGAGTCTCTCAGAAGGTGTATGATACATACAAAAATGTTTCAATACTGGGTGTGAATGTTTTTGCTACAGAATGTGGCGCACAGCAGCTGTGTTGGCGGTTGAACGTTTACATTATTTCGTCACGTGGTGGCTGTCCGCCCCCACTGTTGCGAGCAATCTTGAAATTTAGTCTGGGCGCGCGCACGTGACCGGAGCTTTCTTGCAGAGCGTTGATTTCGCGCTTGAGGTGCCGTGCGTCGCTTTTGTTCGGCGGATCGTGGCTTTGTGCTTTTTAGATTGCTGGAGGGAGCTTCTGCCACCGAAACTGCCTCACATCATTTCCTGTCCACTATCCAGTTACGGATTCACAGGTAAGTGGTAGCTACCGCTGCAACTGCATGTGTGAAATGACACTGATTATTACACACTGCACACATCAACGAAAATTTTCACACATATGGTGCAGTAGAATACTGCCACTGGAAATCGTCGAACTTTAAAACTTCACTTGCACTGTGGTGAGCGTCTGCGTGAGCGGTGTATTAAAAGAAATTCTCGCTTCATAACATCCCACGGTGTTTCCAAGTTGATTTACATACTAATATTTACAAGAGTTCATTTAAATCGAGAAATAATCTAATTGACCACTTTGAATCAGAACAATTGTTTCTTAATTATTTTTTTTAAATTTATGCCTACGGTCACAGGGTAGGTTATTATAAGTCCGTTTTCTTTGACCAAATTCATTCCAATCTCGTTTACAAATTAATTTCATTCATAGTAATCTTTAAACGCTTGCTTATTCATTTTGTAGGCCCAATTAATTTTTTTAGTGCTCGTCTTATTTAGTGACTTGTGAGGGGAGCTTCATTTATGTCAAAAGTTTTTCTCGTATGTGCTTGTCTTTAAAGAAAGTTCGAGGACAGATTTGAAAATAGCAATTCCGCCTCTGAATTTCGTGCAGAAATACAAACAGTCGAAAAAGAAAAGATGGGCAAAGCGGGCCTACTCGCGGATCGTCGACAGAATTTAAATTACTCCTCTACCAGGTCGATAATTTAATTTACATTGCGCATTACAAAAGCAATTTGCGCGTCGCGAACCTACTCATTTTTATATGTAGTGCCTCACTTCCCAAGCACACGTGCATCTTTACAAGTTGATCCTGAGAAGTGGATAGGATTAAGGATCTTAAAGTATTTGCACTTAGGAAAGAGATTCAATAATCACATAATCACAGAGAAAACAATAAATATTGCAGTGCACACTTAAAATAAAATCTGTCACTTCAAGCATGTATATCTAATATGTATATTGCTGCAGCTTGCTTACTAGTCTTTGCTCATTTCTTAGACTAAGTCAAGTTTACACATTACGCATTTGGGTATTAATTATCGTTTGTATATATAAGCCTCTCACTAGAGTGTTGTTGTTTGCTGCTGTCGCGACCTGTGAAGCTTGGGCGAGATCCTTATTCTATTTGCAGCTAGCTTGTGAATTTGCAGTATCGCTAATGCTCAATAGTACCGTGAAGTTGCCATAATAAACCATGTTACTCATATGTTCTTTTACTCAGCTTGTTTATAGTCTGGACTCATCTTACTTTGCGTTATATAATAAACTTCCTTTGTGTTCCATCACGGTTTTACTTAAGGTTAACTTCAGGCTTTTTAGAACAATTGCACTGCGTTATCAATCTGTTCATGCTTAATCCTAGAAATCTGTTTACTTCAAAGAGATGTTATTTCATCGCTGTCACAGTACTGTGCTGGAACTTACAAGTTATATCTACCGACTGTTTTGCGCTAACAGGTGGTGCCTTATTTACGTCACATTTGAAAATAGGGAACAACCTCATGGAATCGAATCTTCTTTCGTCTGGACGTTTAAGTATTTCCTTTTAAAACAGGCCATTAAAATGTCCTCGATTAAATTTCACTTACTAATACTAAACACATATAATCATCATTTTCATATTACTATTTAGTGAGAGAAGTGCATTCATTATTCGCTCCTTCGTGCTCATTCTCAAATTACTATTTAGCGAGAGAAGTGCATTATTCGCTCCTTCCTCTTTCCTCATTTTAGTACCTTGGGGCTAATTAATACCTCTTGAGTACATCATTTTTCTTACATGCTAACTTATAACTAAAATTGAAAATCGCCTCTAGGACATGTCCTCCTGTTTGCATAAAGATTATTCATGTAAATACTTGTCTACAACTTATTCTGTATTCTTATTTTCCAGACACGTTGTTTTAATACATAAGGTTTCCTTTTAGCACCGGTTAACGTCCGTAGTCAGTTCAGTTCCGTTCTTGTTACTCATTGGTTAATCCTGATCTCCAATACCTTAGAATTTTCTTACAGCTTAAATTAACTTAATTCCTGGCGTTATAAAATTTTCTTAAATCATGATGATGGAAAAATCCTTTGATTTTATTCGTGGCAGGGTCAGATAACAAATAGCTACCAATGTGTGGTTTCCTCATTATCACAAAGGGACCTTCATAAATGTGTTACCACTTACGATTCTTCTTTAACAACAGGGATGGCTTAAAGTGAGTCCTGACTAATACGTTTTTTCCTTCTTTGAAATCTATAACTCTGTTTACCTTCTTATCAAATGCCTTTTTTCGGAGGTTAGAATACGTTGTCAATGATATGAGATAATCTTGCATCTAAGACTAGCCTTACGCTACCATCTGATTTTAGTACAGACAATAAAGGACTCGAATTAGGTGAATGAGATACTTCTATCACATTCCAGCGTAACATTTTCCTGATCTCGCACTTGACAGCTTCGCGTCTCGCATATGGAATGGAATAGCTTGTTCTACAGTAGGTTGAATGGGGCAGGACATCCATTCGATTTTCAAAGTCTTTTATTAGTCCAGGTTTCTTAGAAAATACTTGAACCTAATCTGTTAACAAATTGTAAAGCTCATTCTTCTGTTGTTTGGATAATTCAATGGACTCACTAGCTTTACCATATAATTCATTCTGACCGGGAATTAGGTCTATATACTCATCGTCATTAACACTTTCAAGATCTGTCATGTCTTCTGTCTGACTGTACTGTTGTCTTTTAGTCCATGGCCGTACTGCTATTTGAAGCACCCCAAAGTTTGTCTTCACCTTACTTCTTAACAAATTTACAGTTACTTGTTGCTGGCTCGCTACTAGAGTACAGATTCCACACTCGATGTCAATTTTAGCTTTCGTCTGCCTCAAGAATTCCATACTAAGGATACATGGCACTGATAGGTTTTTAACAATAAGAAAAATGCACGTTACTGAAATAGACTCTATCTGGATTTGAAGCTGAGTCTGAAGATTTACACGTTGTGTTAGTGGACCAATTGCTCCCGATACGGTGCAACCTTGAATTGGAAGTGTTAGAACTTTGCATACAGAGGATATTTGCTTAAATAAACATAAAGATAAGACATTTATATTAGCTCCTGTATCTACAATGGCTGTTACTGGTATGTTGGCAATTGATACTCTTATGGAAGCTTGAACTTGTTCGTCCCATGCGTCATCATTGTCTTTTGTCTCAGGGTCTGCTACTAGATCATCCCGTAAGTTTGTCTGTTTGTCATACCTAATTGCTTTAATTTCGTGTGGACTAAGGGACAGGGTGCCCCCATTCAAACCTGCAGCATCCTCTAGGAGGCTCATAGGTGCTGCTTTTAATTTTCCGCTCGACGCTTACTTTCCTGCCGATTTATATATCTTAATGTGGTGTCACCGACAGACACCCCACTTGCTAGGTGGTAGCTTAAATCGGCCGCGGTCCATTTAGTACATGTCGGACCCGCGTGTCACCACTGTGTGATTGCAGACCGAGCGCCACCACAAGGCAGGTCTCGAGATACGGACGAGCACTAGCCCCAGTTGTACGACGACATTGCTAGCGACAATAAGGACGAAGCCTTCCTCTCATTTGCCGAGTGACAGTTAGAATAGCCTTCTGCTAAGTCCATGGCTACGACCTAGTAAGGCGCCAATTGTAACAGTGCATGTATCTTACGAGTCTCATTTGTATAGTCAAGAGAGATGTATCACAAGGAGTGAATAAAGTTAAGTATATTCCAAAGCTACGTATTTTCTTGATAGCAGTCATAACGTATCTTGTTCCAGACTTGACGCCAGTCGGCGTGTGTGTACGCGTGCCTTTCTTTCGGCTACTTCAGTGTGGCGTAACAGTCTTGTTACGTCACAACAGATTGGCGACGAGTAAAGAGTTCTTTCTAATTGCTTACATTTACTTGTGTCATGGCTTCGCCAGATGTACTGTCCGAATTTTATCGCTTGCAGAATCAGCAGACGCAGGCGATATTGGATGCCCTTGGACAGCTCGTCCAGGGTCAACGTGCCATTCAAACCGATGCGGCAGCCGCCGCTTCACCGCTACCGCTGCCACAACATGCCGTTGCACCGCCGTTTCGCAGTTTTAACGCAGCGCACGAGTCGTGGCCAGAATGGCCCCGACAGTTCGGCTTTCACCTAGCCGCCTACAGAATTCAAGGTAATGAGCGGCAGCCGTTTTTGCTTTCTTGTGTCGGTGTGTCCACCTACCGTGTGATAGTGAAATTGTTTCCCCGACGCGACGTAGCAACTCTGTCCTACGAGGAAATTTTGTCTGCTTTAGATGCCTATTTCAAAGAAATAGTTAATGTGGTTGCAAAAAGGTATACGTTCTTTCGTACAAAACGTACGGCCGGTCAAACTAATAGGGAGTGGGTAGCAACAATGCCAGGACTTACTAGGGAGTGTTCTTTTGACTGTGACTGTGGTCTTTCTTATTCAGATACAATGGTGCGTGATGCAATTGCACAGAACGTTTCTGATGTTCGCATACGGGAGCAAATTTTGAAACTAGTTAATCCCTCCCTTCAACAAGTGATAGACATATTAGATAGACAAGACACACTTGACTGTGCTCAGGAATCTTTTGAAACTTCGCCAGCCGTGTGTAACATTAACCGGCCCGCTGGACGCGCTGCGCGGCCCGGTAACCGGGCGTCGCGCACTTCGACACAGCTGCCGCCGCGCTCTCAGCCTGGTATGCCGCGCCAGCACACAAATGCAGTGAAATCATGCCCGCGGTGTGCTACTAGACATTCGCGTGAACATTGCCCGTCACGCCAAGCTATTTGCTTTTTCTGCAATAGGAAAGGACATGTTCAAACTGTTTGCCGGAAAAAGCTCAGATCAGACAATCACAATCATTCCAGGCCCTTTGCTTCGCGCCGGAAACGAACCAAGGACACTCAGGATCGTGGACCTTCGCCCATGGACATTCATGTAGTTAATTCCACTTCGTCCAGTGCCACTGCCTCTAACAGTGACTGTGTTCGTCCCACAAAAACTGTGCGTCGACGTCGCCGGAAGTCACCTCAATTAGCAAGTGATTCTGTACCAGTGTCTGTTCAAATTGCACAAACCAGTCGCTCTTGTCGTCAGCAGGACAATAAACTTTTTGTAGATTTGGACTTTAATGGCAAGGTCATACCATTCCAGCTCGATACCGGAGCTTTAGTTTCATTGCTCAATCACGACACGTACAAACAACTGGGCAACCCTCCGTTGCGTTCCGCAAATGTTAAGCTAACCACATATTCAGGACAGAAGATCCCTGTGTTAGGACAGTGCAGTCTTCTTGCAACATACAAGGGACAAACAAAACTTGTGTCATTTTACGTTCTTCGTTCTTCTACTGCAGTGAACTTGTTTGGTTTAGATTTATTTCAGTTGTTTAACATGTCTATTGTAAATCAGGTACTATCAGTGAATCAAACTGTGCCTTCAGACAGTGTTTCTCGTCTGTGTGATGAATTTGCAGACATTTTTGCATCGGGCTTAGGTTGCGTTAAAAACTATGAAGCACATTTGGAACTGAAAGTAAACGCGCAACCGAAATTTATCAGAGCGCGCAATGTTCCTCACGCATTGTGTGATGAGGTCGCAAGAACATTACACGATTTAGCATCACAAGATGTGAGTGACGGTGCGCAATGCCTCTTCTCTTTCAGCTCCGCTTCATCGCTTACGCCGTACAGAGGTTCCGTTCGTCTGGACGACGGAATGCGAACGCGCTGTTCGCCAGTTGAAATCGGCGTTGCTTTCTAATACTTGCCTCACGCCTTTCGATCCCCAGAAACCCCTTTTGTTGATGGTAGATGCATCGGATTTCTGGATCGGTACTGTGCTTGCGCACAAAGTTGGCTCCCATGCTCGCCCTATTGCCTTTGCGTCCAAATTGCTCTTGTCTGCGCAAAGAAATTACTCACAGATAGAGAAAGAAGCTTTGGCTCTCGTGTTTGGTGTTACTAAGTTCCATGATTTCTTGTATGGTCGTCACTTTACCATCATCACAGACCACAAACCTTTGACGTCACTTTTTCATCCGACCAAGCCTGTACCTCCACGTACAGCGCAGAAATTCATTCGCTGGTCTATTTTCCTCTCGCAGTACCGCTACGATATCTTGTATCGGTCCACGGCTAAGCACGGAAACGCCGATGCGTTGTCCCGTTTGCCTGTTGCTGACGATAAAGCATTCGATTCTTCCGAACTTGCTTGCATGTTCATTGATTCGGAAACCGATGAAGTGGTCGAATCGTTTCCGATTGATTTTCGTCGTGTAGCTACAGCCACAGCTGCTGACCCTGTCCTTGCTACTGTTTTGCGTTTTGTTGCTACGCAATGGCCTTTGTCAAAGTCTCGGATCGAGGATCCGTCGGTTTGCCGATTTTTTGCTCACAAGGAGAGACTTTTTGTTCGACGTGGTGTTTTGTTGTTGCGTTCTGATAATGATCAGTCCAGAGTAGTGGTCCCACGTTCGTTACAGTCCTCTGTTTTACGGCTTCTTCACCACGGACATTGGGGTATAGTGCGAACGAAACAACTTGCTCGTCAGCACTGTACTTGGTTCGGAATCGATGCTGCGATTACGAATATGTGTTCTTCTTGCATGGCGTGTGCCGAACAACAATCCGCACCGCCGCGGAAAGTCTTCGCATGGCCAAAAGCCACTTTCCCTTGGCAACGCTTGCACATTGATTTTGCTGGTCCATTCTGGAATGCTCGATGGTTGGTTCTGGTCTATGCCTTCAGTAATTTTCCTTTTGTTGTCCGGATGTCTTCCACGACGTCCTCGCCACCATCCAAGTGTTGTCTGCTATCTTTTGCATTGAAGGTCTTCCGCAGACTATTGTTTCCGACAATGGCCCACAATTCATGTCCGCAGAATTTCAGTAATTCTGCCAGGCGAATGGTATTCAACATCTGACATCCGCGCCGTTTTCGCCTCAGTCAAACGGTGCCGCTGAACGATTGGTCCGGACTTTCAAGTCACAGATGTTGAAGTTGAAAGAGTCGCATTCTTGGGAGGACGCATTGTTGCTCTTTTTGTCTTCGTATCGCTCTCAGCCCCGAGATGGTCGCTCGCAGGCTGAGTTGCTCCTCGGTCGTCCTCATCGAACATTGATGTCTTTGCTCCATCCGCCGCATCAGGTTCCTGTGCAGCGGCAGACTCCAGCTTTTGCTCCAGGCGACGTTGTATTTTATCGCAACTATCGAGGTTCACGGCGTTGGCTCGCAGGGCGCATTCTTCGCTGCCTCGGCCGCGCGATGTATTTGGTTTTGGGGGCCTCTGGTGAGGTGCGTCGGCATCTCAATCAGCTGCGCCTCTGTCGTCGCACGGGTTCTGCCGCTCCCCGTCTGCTTTCAGCGACGGTGCCGTCCGGTCAGCGCCCTGGGGACCCATCTACTGGCTCGCCTCATCCCCAGGTGTTACCGACGATGCCTTCCATTTTGCCCCATGGCGACGCGCCGCCGCAGCCGCCGCCGCCGCCGCCGCCGCCTGTTCTCCAGCCGGCGCCGCCCGCAGTGGACGCTTCGCTGCAGCCGCCAAGCGCCTCCCTGGGTCACGCGCCGCCGATCGCTTCCCGTGACCAGCCGTCCTCCGCCATGGAACTCTTGCCCGCTCCGGACCACATGGCGTCTTCGCGCGTCGGGTACCCCGACGCAATGGAGGTCGACCCTTCGACCCCTCCTGTCTCTTTACGGGCGCATACACCGCATGTTGACGTGCACCCTGGACTAGGTTTTCAGGCGTATCCTAGCTCCCCTCGGACCGAATGGCCGGGTGCGGGTGGCACAGCCTCGCCTGTTGTTAGGCTCCCCACCTCATCGCATGCGTCGACATGGGGTCCTCCCCACGGCGGGCGGAAGCCTTATCTCACGACCGTTCGCCGATTTGCGGGGGAGGAATGTGGTGTCACCGCCAGACACCACACTTGCTAGGTGGTAGCTTAAATCGGCCGCGGTCCATTTAGTACATGTCGGACCCGCGTGTCGCCACTGTGTGATCGCAGACCGAGCGCCACCACAAGGCAGGTCTCGAGATACGGACGAGCACCAGCCGCAGTTGTACGACGACATTGCTAGCGACAATAAGGACGAAGCCTTCCTCTCATTTGCCGAGAGACAGTTAGAATAGCCTTCTGCTAAGTCCATGGCTACGACCTAGCAAGGCGCCAATTGTAACAGTGCATGTATCTTACGAGTCTCATTTGTATAGTCAAGAGAGATGTATCACAAGGAGTGAATAAAGTTAAGTATATTTCAAAGCTACGTATTTTCTTGATAGCAGTCATAACGTATCTTGTTCCAGACTTGACGCCAGTCGGCGTGTGTGTACGCGTGCCTTTCTTTCGGCTACTTCAGTGTGGCGTAACAGTCTTGTTACGTCACAACACTTAATGTTTCTTCCGTCTGGAACAGGTGTTGGTTTTGTGGTACCAATTCGGTTGGAAATGGATCTTGTTGTCCTGTCGTATTCGCTTGCGCATAATAGATTTGCGTATTATGCGGGCGTTTAGGCTTCAGACTTCTCAAAGGTCCGTTCGCTTGTTGCGTGAAGTGTATATTTCGTGGCTGAAAGATATTTTGCTGTGGCTTGTGTTGATTGTAACCGTTACTGAAAGTTGTACATTGGTCTCCACCTTGATTATGCCATTTATTTCTTTTCCACTGACGATTTGAATCGTAAGACTGATCGTTTTGATAATTACCGTTGATCGGTTGCGTGTTTCCATATGGCTGGGGCTGTGTGTTATAATGTGCATTTTCGTACTGAGGTGGTTGGCGATTTATATATTGGATTGTATCTCTGGCCGTTATTGTACTTATTTTTGTATTTGCTGTTGGAGTACGTAGTGTGTTTATTTTTGAAACCGTTGTGGGGTTGGTACTGGCTGTCGCTGTGACGCGCTTTCGCTCGGCCACCATTGCTGCCTGCGTATTCTGTATTTTGCTGGCCGCCTGCACTGAAGTGAGCGTTGCCAACATCAACTCTAGCGTCCTCGTAAATCAGATCTAACGAGTCTAACACAGATAGGAAAGTGTCCGTATCGTCCTCAGACATGTTTACTAACTTTTCTCTGATCGCAATCGGTAGCTTAGTTTTTAGAATCATAATAACGTCTTTGGCGGTGATCGGCGAATCCCAGAACTTGATTTTCGCTACATACTTTTCAAAATATCTTCTCAAACTACCGCGCTTACTGTTAAACACTTCGGCGTTGTAAACCTCTTTTCTTAGGCGCTGCTGCACACCAGAACTCCAGAATTTAGCTAAAAACATCTGTTCAAACTCTTTGTAACTTTTACAAGAGTCGACCATTTCGGTTCCCCATAAGGCAGCATCGCCTACGATAAATCCACTAACGAACTGAATCCGCTGGCGGTCACTCCAGCTATTCGGGATAATTCCTGAAAAATTTCGGAGGAACACTATAGGATGAATTTCTCTTTTCTGTGGGTGAAAGGTCGGAAAAATACGATGTTTGATCACGCTTTCCTCCTGCATCAAACTGACAAAAGTGGGTGGGCTGGTACTCTGGTTAAATTGTGCTTCTATAGAACTATGAGATTGAGCGTTATCAAATGGTGAACGGTAATGTACCTGCTGTTGTTCATTACTTCGTGGTGAATTATTCCAGTCTCGTGACACGGGAGGTGGGGAATTTTCAACTTGACATTTTAGTGTACGAACTTCATCAACTATCTGTTGACGCCATTCAGGTATATTTAGAGCTAACGTTCGTCTTATCTGGCCTAGTTCTGACATCACCGTGTCTCCTGTTTTTCCAGGGGGTGCCAATATTTCAAAGGTCACGTTTTTGACCGTTTCCCTGAGTTCGTTCTTGACCTTGTTTTCTATGAATCCGTTTTTGTTTTTAATCCACTCTTGGTAGTGGTCGGACAATGCTTCAGCATGTGCCTTAACAGTATTCTTTATTTGATCCTCTACATTAAGAGTCTCTGTTTGGAAAGATCATCAACAACATTCTCGATCGTGTCTACTGCGGTTTTAACTCCTTTGACCTCATCAGAGATTGCAGTATAATCTTCTTTTAAGGTCGCAGCTTGTTTTTGATATTCCATCACTTTTGAATTTATTTCTTCCTTGGCTGCTTCAATTTTTTCATCTAACCGTTTTGAAATATCCTCTATTTTTGACTCTACTTGTGTGTCAATTTCTAGCCTCATGGTCGTGATCTGACTACTGATTTGGCTTTGGGCATTACGCAGCAGGGTATTTAAATCAGCTGTTATGTCTGCCATTAGTTCGGCCTTTACGGAATTTACCCGTGTATTTAGGTCATTTATCTCCGTTTGCAGATCTGTTTTTACTGAATTTATGTCTGTTTTTACTGAATTTGTGTCTGTTTTTACGGAATTTATTTCTGTATTTACTGAATTTATGTCAGCCTTTACTGAGTTGCACAGATTTGTAAGGACCTGATTTTTATTATGCCGTCTTTCGGCCTTCTCTTTTTCTTCGCTGGCCTTTTCATCTAATTTTTCCTGCTTTTCACGTTCCTGTCTTTGCGCTTCTCTCTGTCTTTGACTTTCGAACTTGCGTTCCATTATTGCTTCGATCATTGCGGCCAAGTCATTTTTTTCAAAAGCGGGAATAGTTTGCACACTAGGACCGGCTTCTAAAACTTCGGTCGAGGCTGCTTCTGCCTCCGCTCGTGTACCTATCGCGCGTGATCGTAATGGATAGTGAGGTCCATTCGCATCACCGCTGTCGTCTGGTTTTGTTTGTGTGCGCTGTTTACCGTCAGCCATGTTCATGAATTATTTGTCAAACGTCAAAATGCTACAGATACTGTTTGTCACTGCCGTCAGTCGTTTGTCTGTGACGTAGTGCTATGGCTTACTGGGACCCTGTGCTGGGACCTTAGATGAAATTTTAACTCTGGGTAACAACTGACGCTCATGTACGCCAAGAAGACAAGATGGTTCCTACTAATTACAAACAAATGAAATATCACACGTTTTACCAGTTTTGAGCGTAGTTATCCGCCATATCGTAATATTTTTATGCACTGACAACAATGGTACACTTTCACTGAATATAACTACATAAGAATGGACTTTGGACAAATTGAAATAAAGCTGTTTCAAGGCAAGGAAAGACAGGTGTAATCTGATCAACTCGAAAGATGCAACATCACTAAGAAAGCTTGGCTACTGCGTATGAAAATTTGACTTACTATGGCTGTCTTGATGGTGATACGGATGAATACTCGCGTTTTTTGGTAATTTCATCATTCGTTCTTCTGAATTAATTAAAAGGTTTTCCCACTCCTCTTCCTCGGTTGAATTGCATCAACATGAAAAAATGAAACAATTACTAGAACAAGCACTCAAACATTTTTAATCACATACATGAAACGATTTTTGATCACGTCCCTGTTCGGGCGCCAAGTGTAGCGTTGCTCTTGGGGGACGAAAATAAAAAGAATTGTTACTTTTCTATTAATGTCGGAAAAGTGAATATTTTGGTGGGACACTTGGCAACAGAATCAGGGATTTATTACGCTAGTATAATAACGTACGTTGACCATTAAATACCTGAATAAGAGCAGCATATTGATATATATATATATTTGAGATCACTCGGAAGAAACATTATCCGTGAATTTTTTTTATAGTCGCGATGTAGTCATACCCGGATCAACACTAAGGGACCAGAAGATTTATAGACTTTAAAAGAAATGCAACACTACACAATTAAAGAAAAGAGTTGGTTCAGAAATAATAGGAAAACGATAATGTTCCTTCTGCCTCATGCTGCGTTCGGCCCATCAGCGTGATCGTAATTTCTGATGATGAAGTAACACAAAATAATTAACAGTCAAGTAAATAAGGAGATGGAATCATCAAGGTTAATTCACGAAAATAAGCACACTTATCTTTAACACACGTTTTTTTTAATGCTGCGTACCTTTTCATATTAAATTACAATAGATGACCATTGTGGTTAAATACTTTATACATAACAGTCAATATGTCCTCTTGATGCTGTCTGTTCGTAATCAGTTACAAGAAACTACATGTTTCTGATTGAAAAAAAATAACAATTAGCATATTCTCTCAATATTTTCACATAAAATATAAAATACAGTTGCGGAACGCAGCAAGCCCGCATCCGCCTCTCATGGAATACAAACAGTAAACGGTTAGGCGCCATAAGCCTCATTTGTCTTGAAAACAACAGAATTCTTTTTTATAGCATTAATCGATACATGTACATAGAGATTTACTGGCACCGCGCAAGAGCGGCAAAGATAAAGAATAATAGATTCTGTCGCTGCTATGCGATGGTTCATTTCTTTTACTTTACTATTGTTCGATAACTTTAGGCCATCAGGCGTTTACTATTGAGCGTATATTAATGTTTGTGAGGCGAAATTTACTAATATTACACCCACGACTCTTATAACTGCCATCTGGTTTCCGTACAAATAGTAAATAGGTTTTCGCTCCCTGTATTTTACCCCTGCCACCTTCAGAATTTGAAAGAGAGTATTCCAGTCAACATTGTCAAAAGCTTTCTCTAAGTCTACAGAAGCTAGAACCGTATGTATGCCTTTCCTTAATCTAGCTTATAAGATAAGTCGTAGGGTCAGTATTGCCTCACGTGTTCCGACATTTCTACGGAAACCTAACTGATCTTCCCCGAGGTTGACTTTTACTAGCTTTTCCATTCGTCTGTAAAGAATTCGCGTTAGTATCTTGCAGCCGTGGCTTATTAAACTGATAGTTCGGTAATTTTCACATCTGTCAACACCTGCTTTCTTTGGGATTGGAATTATTATATTCTTCTTGAAGTCTGTGGGTATTTCGCTTGTCTCATACATCTTGCTCACCAGATGGTAGAGCTTTGTCAGGACTGGCTCTCCCAAGGCTGTCACTAGTTCTAATGGAATGTTGTCTACTCCAGGAGCTTCATTTCGACTCAGGTCGTTCAGTGCTCTGTCAAAATTCTTCACGCAGTATCATATCTCTCATTTCATCTACATCTACATCCTCTTCCATTTCCATAAAATTGTCCCCAAGTACCTCGTCCTTGTGTAGACCCTCTATATACTCCTTCCACCTTTCTGCTTTCCCTTCTTTGCCTAGATCTGGGTTTCCATCTGAGCTCTTGATATTCACACAAGTGGTTCTCTTTTCTCCAAAGGAATCTTTAATTTTCCTGTAGGCAGTATCTATCTTACTCCTAGTGAGATAAGCCTCTACATCCTTACATTTGTCCTCTAGCCGTCCCTGCTTAGCCATGTTGCGCCTCCTGTCGATCTCATTTTTGAGACGTTTGTATTAAATTTTGCCTGTTTCATTTGCTGCATTTTTATATTTTCTCCTTTCATCAATTAAATTCAATATTTCTTCTGGTACCCAAGGATTTCTACTAGCCCTCGTCCTTTTACCTACTTGATCCTCTGCTGCCTTTACAACTTCATCCCTCAAAGCTACCGATTCCTCTTCTTCTGTATTTTTTCCCCCATTCTTGTCAATTTTTCCCTTATGCTCTCCCTGAAACTCTGTACAACCTCTGGCTTAGTCAGTTTATCCAGGTCCCATCTTCTTAAATTCCCACCTTTTTGCAGATTCCTCAGTTTTAATCTACAGTTCATAACCAATAGATTGTGGTCAGAGTCCACATCTGCCCCTGGAAATGTCTTATAATTTAAAACCTGGTTCCTAAATCTCTGTCTTACCATTATATAATCTATCTGGAACCTGTCAGTATCTCCAGGGTTCTTCCATGTACACAATCTTCTTATGTGATTCTAGAACCAAGTGTTAGCTATGATTAAGTTATGCTCTGCGCAAAATACTACCAGGCGGCTTCCTCTTTCATACCCCTCCGTTGTGGTTGCACCTACGGTAGGGCTATCTCTATCGCTGAGGCACGCAAGCCTTCCCACCAACGGCAAGGTCCAAGGTTCATCGGGGGGGGGGGGGGGGGGGGGGGGGGGGAATATAGGCCTAATCTGCGTGACTATATAAACTACTTTAACCGTAGTATAAATGAATTTCAAAATATGTGCAGCGCAATGGAGTACCTCAATAGGTTTGTATGAGTGAACAATCTGCACCAGCACCTCATAGAATCACTAATCTGAGAGTCGAACTTACGCTCATCCACCCTGTTACCACGATTCTTACCGCTTCTATAGAACATCGCACCTCAACGGATTATTGACACCTGGCATTCAGATGCAGTATATGGAGTCTTGCCCGCTAGTCGCTAAAAGGGTGCTTACGGGATGCAGCGTTCTGTGCTTACGGGATGCAGCGTTCTCGGAATGCTATACAACAGTTTCAAACAAATAAGACTAGAAGTTTTATTTCCAGAAAACAATCTGACAATACTTAAATTTGTTTACAACAAATGTCGCTAGCGAGAAGCGACGTGCAAACAGTACAATTCTTGATATACACAGAATCAAAGGAAATACTTGATACTGACAGCGTAGCACTAATCACGCTGCACACTCGGGCCGATCTTCTGCGGCCGAGGCTAGCAGGAGCTGCGTTTAATGCAGCTGTTTCAGGGGCCCGCCTTATGCGGCGCGATCCGATTCCGCGCACCGTTGGCCGCCTTCTCTTCACGGCCTTGTCTGGTGTTTCGTTTCGGATCTTCGGAGAGTTTGTGGTAGCGCCAGGACATCCCTCCTCCCCCCACCTCACCCCAAAGCGACGGACCGTCGTCGTGTACGGCGGGCGACAACGGCGGGGGATGAAGGAGGGTGGACGCTCTGATGGACCGGAAGCTGTGGCTGCGCTCTCGCGGAAATGTCCCCAGAAAAGGACCAGAAGGGTACACGTCGACCTTCTGCTGCCATGAACAAGATGAAGAATGCAGCGACAGCTGCGATGAGGGCGGGTCCAGCTCCATGGGTAGGACGAGAGGACGCGGAGGCGGCGAAAGTTCCGTCTCCATCTTGTCGTCCTGCGGTGTCGTGATGAGACCCTCCACCGGCTGCTGCGGTCGCGGTGTGCTCTGGATCCCTGATTCTGGGAGAGGAGATCATCGTGTACGTGACAGAGGAGAAGTTGATTTTGATGGCGAGGCTGCAAACCATCCGGACCTGGAACAACTTACATGCAAGCAACCTAGTCGACGGACGAACTCGCCTCGTGCCCACCGTCTGCTGCCGCTAAAAACCCTGAAAATGAGAATGTAATGCAAAGCGAAACAATACTTCCTGACGTCCTGCGGCGCCGGATGCTGAGGAGAGTGGAGCAGGTGGAGCAGTATTCGATGATGGCGATCGTGAAGCAATTCCACCGGCGATGGTCAATCTCGTGGGTGCGAACGACACGATGCGAGAAACAGTTGCAAGGCTTAATCCCTGGTATGTGCGCAGCGAAGTTTGGCCATCCGCTGCTTGAATGTTCTGACAAAACGTTCCGCTTTGCCGTTTGACTTTGGATGAGTCGGTGCACTACTTAGATACTGTGTGCCATTGCGTTCGCAGAATCTTTGACGTGAACTAAAGGCCGTTGTCTGACACTATTGATTCAGGTAAACCTAACCAAAAAATTGATGACGGAACCTGTTCAAATGTGTGTGAAATCTTATGGGACTTAACTGCTAAGGTCATCAGTCCCTAAGCTTACACACTACTTCATCTAAATTATCCTAAGGACAAACACACATGCGTCCATCCCCGAGGGAGGACTCGAACCTCCGTCGGGACCAGCAACACAGACCATGACTGCAACGCCTTAGACCACTCAGCTAATCCCACGAGGCTGATGTCAGCACCTGAATTGTGCAACGTGACGTTGTCGAGTTCATTGGCACAACAAAAGGAATTTTGCTATATGAGTAAAAACAATCTGCGATTGTTCCAAAAAGGTCCCTAAAAGTCTGTGTGCCCACGTTGCCATGGCGATTACGACTTAGGTCAAGCTAAGAACTTTTGTGGCGGAACGGACTGAGTTTCCGTACATGCGTGACACTGTTCTATTTGGGCGTCCATGCCCTGACAAGTACAGTGTCGACGCGCTACCTGTTTCGTACGAACAATCCCCCAGTGACCTTGAAGAAGTAAATGCAAAACTTCTTTTTGCAAAACTTAGTGGATCAAGACACGAGAGTGTGCAATGTTATTGTCCTCGTTGTTGTGGTCTTCAGTCCTGAGACTGGTTTGATGCAGCTCTCCATGCTTCTCTAACCTGTGCAAGCTTCTTCATCTCCCAGTACCCACTGCAACCTACATCCTTCTGAATCTGCTTAATGTATTCATCTCTTGGTCTCCCTCAACGATTTTTAGCCTCCACGCCGCCCTCCAGTACTAGACTGGTAATCCCTTGATGCCTCAGAACATGTCCTACCAACCGATCCCTTGTTCTAGTCAAGTTGTGCCACAAACTCCTCTTCTCCCCAATTCTATTCAATAACTCCTCATTAGTTATGTGATCTACCCATCTAATCTTCAGCATTCTTCTGTAGCACCACATTTCGAAAGCTTCTATTCTCTTCCTGTCTAAACTATTTATCGTCCATTTTTCACTTCAATACAAATACTTTCAGAAACGACTTCCTGGCACTTAAATCAATACTCGATGTTAACAAATTTCTCTTCTTCAGAAACGCTTTCCTTGCCATTGCCAGCCTACATTTTATATCCTCTCTACTTAGAACATCATCAGTTACTTTGCTCCCCAAATAGCAAAACTCCTTTACTACTTTAAGTGCCTCATTTCCAAATCTAATTCCCACAGCACTTAATTTGACTACATTCCATTATCCTTGTTTTACTTTTGTTGATGTTCATCATATACCCTCCTTTCAAGACACTGTCCGTTCCGTTCAACTGCTCTTCCAAGTCCTTTGCTGCCTCTGACAGAATTACAATGTCATCGACGAACGTCAGTTTTTATTTCTTCTCCATGGATTTTAATGCTTACTCCGAACTTTTCTTTTGTTTCCTTTACTGCTTGCTCAATATACAGATTGAATAGCATCGGGGAGAAGCTACAACCCTGTCTCACTCCCTTCCCAACCACTGCTGCCTTTCATGTCCCTCGACTCTTATATCTGCCATATGCTCTCTGTACAGATTGTAAATAGCCTTTCGCTCCCTGTAATTTACCCCAGCCACCTTCAGAATTTGAAAGAGAGTATTCCAGTCAACATTGTCCAAAGCTTTCTCTAAGTCTACAAACGCTAGAAACATAGGCTTGCCTTTCCTTAATCTTTCTTCTAAGCTAAGTCGTAGGGTCAGTATAGCCTCACGTGTTCCGATATTTCTACGGAATCCAAACTGTTCTTCCCCGAGGTCGGCTTCTACCTGTTTTTCCATTCGTCTGTAAAGAATTCGCGTTAGTATTTTGCAGCTGTGACTTATTAAACTGATAGTTCGGTAATTTTCACATCTGCCAACACCTGCTCTCTTTGGGATTGGAATTATTATATTCTTCTTGAAATCTGTGGGTATTTCGCCGGTCTCATACATGTTGCTCACTATATGGCAGAGTTTTGTCAGGACTGGCTCTCCCAAGGCTGTCAGTAGTTCTAATGGAATGTTGTCTACTCCCGGGTCTTGTTTCGACTTAGGTGTTTCAGTGCTCTGTCAAACTCTTCACGCATCATCATATCACCCATTTCATCTTCATCTACATCCTCTTCCATTTCCATAATATTGTCCTCAAGGACATCGCCCCTGTATATACCCTCTATTGACTCCTTCCACCTTTCTGCTATCCCTTCTTTGCTTAGAACTGGGCTTCCATCTGAGGTCTTCATATTCATGCAAGTGGTTCTCTTTTCTCCAAAGGTCTCTTTAATTTTCCTGTAGGCAGTATCTATCTTAACCTTCGTGAGATAAACCTCTAGCATTGTGAGGCCAAGATGTGCCAATATGATTCAGGAAAATAATCAAATCAGGATCAGCTTCCGTGGCCTGTGCAATGTTCGTCTAGTTCAGCGGAAAAGACTGAAACAATTCAGAATCCTGAGCATCGATGTGACAACAAGATGCAGCAGAAGCGTCGAAGTCTGTGTCTGAGCTAACCGGAAGGTGTGAAAGTGCTTCCAGGGTACCATGTTGAGCTGTCGGACGATAGACAGTCTCAGTCAGGTATTGAGACAACAACGAAGCCCATCTCAGCAATTTTTGGGCAGTTCATACAGGAACCGGTTCCGTCAGATGAAACAAGGACTGTAAAGGCGTGTGATCCGTTACCAAGCTGAATTTTCTGCCATACAAATAGTGGTGAAATTTGGTGACACCATACACTAGAGCTAATGCCTTTTTTTCAATTTGGGAATAGTTGCACTGAGCTTTGGATAACGCTTTTGATGAGAAAGCAATAGGTCTTTCTTTATCACCAAATCTGCGCGAAAGCACTGCACCGATTCCGTAAGAGGAAGCGTCAACTTACAAGACGACTGGTTTTTCAGGATCAAAGTGAACTAACTAACGATCACTGAACAATGCATCTAAGGTTTTGAAAAGCTACTTGGTACTCATTCGCCCAAGCAGTGCGATGGAACCGATTTTTCCCAAAACTGACTGCAACTGTGCGAGATTACGAGGAACCGGTAAGTCTCGTTTGGCTAACAAATGCGACTGCAGAGGATGTACACCTTGACTGTTGATGACATTACCAAGATACTGCAACTCAAGTTAAACAAAAAAGTCGCACTTGTCCAGTCTATACTTAAGTCCTTATAAAATAAATAAAATAAAATAAAATATTAATTATTAATTATGTATGATAGTGATTGGATGAAATTAATATTTGCTTATCTGGAACGGGGACGTTTAATTATTCGGTATCAGACGCTTGACAATGGCTTTTTTCGTAAATGTAATGTTATTCGCAGTTGACCGTGAAATAAGACTCAAATAATCGGACTTCGTATTTAAATCGTTTCCAAAGACTGCTGCGGTAGGTGCGGACTCAAAATCTAAATCTCAATATTAGAATAATTTGCCAGCCATGTCAATACGTCGTACAGAGGTGACTGTCTACTAAACATAAAAAGTTTACACAGTTAGTTAAATCAGATGTATTCAACGAATAAGCCTACAGTTAAATAATTCTACTTAATTTCATAAATATAAATTCTTTACAGAATCGAGTGCCTAGTAAGATTGCAACTCGCAGTGTTCTTATATAACATCAAATATGGCGGTGTGCCAGTCAATGAAATATACGTGCTTCCCGGCACCACTTGTCCAAGACCTCTCCTTCTTAATGAAACATAAGAGTATCGTAATTGTGTTTTTGTTTTATCAGCGACACAGCGCTGCAGTTCTGTGCCATAGACTTTATTTATTTGTCACAGATTAATTATTTAATTAAGATTTCGCGTTTCCGAGGAAACTCACGCACGGCATGCAAATGTGCCTTTATATCCTGCATCAGAGAACACACGAAACAAAGCACGTAAATTTGCAATATGAACTTCAGGTGTAAGACCTGCTGCTACAATATCGTCCAAATAGTTTGAACAGTTTGGCACTTGTGCGGTCAACTGTTCCAAACACCGTTGTAAAATGGCGGGTGTGGAAGCACTGCCAAAAGTCAAACGAAAATATTTAAACAAGCCCAAATAAGTATTTACTACACACACTTGAGATTCTTCATCAAGTGGTATTTCAATATACGTATAGCACAAATCGTTTTTGTGGAAGTAGTTTCAAGCGCGTAATTTGTACATAAGATCTTCTGCGCGTGGCAGTGAGTAAGTATCAATGACAGATTGTGGGCTGACTGTAGATTTAAAGTCAACACAGAGGCGAATGCGGCCTGAAAATTTGGGGAGCAAAACCAGTGGACTTTCCCATTGACTAACTGATATGGGCGCAATAACTCCGCTATCTTCCAATTCTTGAAGATGAGCTTTTTGTCCTGTAATGCAATGGAAACAGTTCTGGCCCGACAAGAGTTCAGTAGAGCATGGTCTTGCAGAGTAACATGTGGAACAAAATTTTTAGCTTTGCCTAAACCTTCAGAAAAGAATTCGATGAATTTTTTAGCGTATGCTGATTTGAACATTTTACTGAATTATATTTGCATATCTTGGCCTCACTCCTTGAACAGAATACCGAATTCTGTAATGCGCCGACACTTTTTACGTCGGCATTGCCTCGCTGTGTAGAAACGTGTGATTCGTGTTCAGATGCAGTCTCGTGTCTTGATTCATAAATTTTGCAAAAATAGAACACATTGTCCTGAACGTTAAAGCCAAACAAATCAAATGAGTCAAGTCCGAATATGTTCTCACACTCGAGGGATTGTAGCACTGTGAAAATCACTGTTCGCGTATGCGAGCTATCCGTAACAGGGAAAGTACATTTTTCGATAACAGGAATGTCTGGGTCCATCATAATCCGTCAGCTGCGTGTTATTTTTAGACAGGCATGTGGTGCCTAATATTTGATATGTGCGACGATTTATCAATGTTATGGAGGCACCCGTATCCAACTGAAATTTCACACGTTTCCCACAAATAAGTAAATGAACGAAAAGTTTGTTTGACTGTTGCACCACTGTAAAAAGTGCAGGCTTGCAAGTAGCAGACTTCCAATATACTGCATTAATAACATGGCCCTTGTGAGTGGGCTGAATTCTGACGTTTGTTCCATACAGATTGCACATGTCCTTTCCTATACTGAGCTTGGCGGGAGGGGCAATCATCGCGTTAGTGCGGTGTATAACAGTGAGAGCAAGACTTAGTTCTGTTCGCCTATGTAGCCGCCTATTTTGCGAACTGGGTACACAGCGTGGAAGGCTGTTACTTGGCGTGGCTAGCGCACGCCGCCAGTGCGGAATGCGGCTATCACAACAAAGGGACTCAACCCGACAAACTGCGGGCTGCTCAAATGTATTAGCCGACAAGGCATCGGAATCGTACTTGTGTAGTATTTGCACTACCTGCTGAAACGATGGATTGGACTGTTATAAAATCTGTTCTCTGATGTTGAAATAAGGCACACTGTACACGATCGCATCACGCAACATTACATCTGAATATAAAGAACCACAAGCACATTTAAATTTGCATCTTCTTGTCAGACCCTGCAAATCTGTGACCCACTCGCGATATGTTTGTTCTGACCGATTTTTTTTTTTTTTCAATTGAAGTATTGATGTCTAGCTGCTACCACATTCACTTGTTGGTCATAATCGGTAGGCCGGCCACTGTGACCGAGCGATTCCAGGCTCTTCAGTCTGGAACCGTGCGACCGCTACGGTCGCAGGTTCGAATCCTGCCTTGGGAATGGATACGTCTTATGTCCTTAGGTTACTTAGGTTCAAGTAGTTCTAAGTCCTAGGGGACTGATGACCTCAGATGTTAAGTCCCATAGTGCTCAGAGCCATTTGAACCATGATAGGTAGTTAGCGAAGAGAGAACCGTTTCATAAGACTGTTTACTCAGTGGCGTGAGCAAAATGTTTTTGAATGACGTGGAAAACCGTACTCCCTACCGTTGATAACAGATAGGGAAGTTGCACAGTATCTGGCATGTTGAGGACGATGACGTGCGCCTCGAAATGTGACAGTCACTCGGGCCATTCCTCGTCTTGTTCACAAAATTTGCGAAACTGTGATATAGCAGCTGTAGTACTCGGAGTTGGCTCTGTCGGACGCGCAGCGTTAGCGAGTAGCTGCTGCACCGTGTTGAGAAGTGTTGAAATCTGCGTAGTCTGAAACCGAAACATCTGCATGAGCTGTGTGGTATGTAACGTTTGCGCTTGCGGCGCCTGAGCAAGGGTCTGGGCAGTTGTGGAGGAAGGGGAGGGGGGTGTTCATATCGGAAGGCAGAAAGGTAAAAATTAATACGAAAAGCAATGGAAATAACGACAAAATCAAAGAAATTTTCTCCAACGTCCCACTGAAAACACTAATTGGCAAAAACGAGAAGAAATGGGTAAAGCAAAGCGAGTAAAGACAAGAGAGAAATAAGGCGCCTGCAAAAATATGGCCGTGGCCGTAGGCACGCAATTAGTGTGTCGACTCGTCGCCAGCTGTGGGGTCTTGCCCACTTGTCGTTAACAGGATGCCTACGGGATGCAGCATTCTCGGAATACTAACGAAAATTTCAAACAAATAAAATTAGTAGTCTTATTTCCATAAAGCAAACTGACAGTACTTAACTTTCTTTACAGCAAATGTCGCTAGCGAGAGGCGACGTGAAAACAATGCAGTTCTTGGTATACACAGAGTCCAAGGAAACACTTGACAACCTACCGTCACCTTCGTGAAGCTCCTGTCTCTTTCCTCTCCACCCTGGCCAGGCTCTACAATGTAGTCCTGTCCACCGGTTACTACACCGACCTGTGGAAAACCTCCCGTATCCTCATGTTCCTTCAACCTGGCAAACCGCCGTCCGCCGTCTCCTCCTATCCTCCCATCAGCCTTACCTCGGTCTTCAGCAAGGTCCTGGAATCTATCCTCACCCGACGCATCCACCAGCATCTCTGCCAGCACCACCTCCTTCCCGTTACCCAGTGTGGCTTTCGGCCGTCCTTCTCTTCCGGCGACCTTCTCCTTCACCTCACTCATCTCCTTTCCGAACAGCTTAACTCCCGTCGCTCCGCAATCTTCCTCTCCCTGGACCTCGAACGTGCATATGACCGCGTATGGCATTCCGGTCTCCTCTTCAAGCTCCAAACCTTCGCCCTTCCCATTAACTACGTCCGTCTGATCGGCTCCTTTCCCTCCCGCCGTCCTTCCTATGCCACCATCAATAACACGGATTCCTACAGCTTTTTCCCCTCTGCCGATGTGCCCCAAGGCTCCGTCCTCTCCCCCCTTCTGTACCTTTTGTACACGGCGGACATGTCGCCGCCGTCAGCCCCCGTCCACCTTCTCCAGTTTGCCGATGACACCGCCTTCCTTGCCCTTGCCCCCATCCTACAGCGCTCCCAACACCTTCTCCAGTCCCATCTTGACCGGTTCACCGCTTGGTGCAACCAGTGGTTGCTCAAGGTCAATCCCTCCAAAACCCAGGCGATGATTGTAGGCAAAACCACCCCTTCCTTCCGCCTCCTTGATTTCTATCTCACCATCTATGGCCGTCCTGTCGCCCTCACTCCCACCCTTAAGTACCTTGGCGTCACCCTCGACCGTCGCCTCTCCTGGACTCCCCACCTCCGGACAATCCAAGCCAAGGCACGCTCCCGGCTCAGTCTCCTCAAGCTCCTCTCTGGCCGTATGTGGGGTCTGGACCCCTCCACCATCCTCCACACCTATAAGTCCCTCATCCGCCCTATCCTTTGTTATGCCCATCCGGCTTGGATCTCCACCCCCCCCTACCTTCTATAAATCCCTCCAAATCCTTGAACGTCATGCTCTCCGCCTCGCCTATCGCATCCGTCTCCCCTCCCACACGCAGATCCTGTACAATCTCATCCCCTTCCCCCACCTCCTCCTCTTCCTTGAAAGGATACGGCTCCTGTACACCTCCCGCAAACTCGATCCTCCTCACCCGCTCGTCTCCCCGATCCTCTCCCACCCCCACCTGCTGCCGCACCTGTATTCGCACGTCCCACCCGGTCTCCACCTCTCCACCCTCCTTACCCTCTCCCAAGGTAGCTTCCGCAAGTTCCCCCTCCCTGCTGATGCCCTCCTTCCCTCCTTCTACCCCTCCTACGAACTTTGATCCTCCCACCCTCCTCCTGTGCTTGCTCCTCTGGGCACCCTCCCTCCCTTCTCTCCCTTTTTCCCTCCCTCCTCCTTTTCTCCCCCCTCCTCCCCCGGGCCTCCCCTCCCCCATCCCTCTCCTCTTGCCCCCGTCTCCTCCGCCATTGGCATCCTTTTTCTCCCCTCTCCCCCACCTCACCCCTGTTCCCCTCTTGGCAGGTCCCCGGACTCGCACACGCTAAGTGGACATTCGCGCGCTGGAGATCACCGCCATCAGTGTTTCGTGTGTGCCGTCGTGTTTAGTGTTCAGTGTTCACCGTCACACTCCCTCGTTCACCAGTGCCATCGTCGTCTTCAGTGTTTGTGCGTCGTCTCCTCAGTTAGCAGTGTGGATTATCGACGAGTGTGAACGGCTCCGTGTTTGTCTCTATGTGTCTCCTGTTTTATTGCCCACCGTTCTGTAACTTATGTGTCTTCTCACTGATTTTGCTGCTTGTATATTCTATGGCTGAAGAGCAGCGTAGTGTGCCGCTGAGAGCCTGCCCGTTGTACAGGCTTTAAAATAACAATAAGGTAAAAAAAAAAACACTTGACACTGACAGCGTGGCAGTAATCACGTTGCACACTCGGGCCGATATTGTGCGTCCGAGGCTAGCAGGAGCTGCGTTTAATGCAGCTGTTGCAGGCGGCGCGCTTGGCACGGCGCGGTCCGATTCCGCGCACCATTGGACGCCGTTTCCTCACCGCCTTCTCTGGTCTTTCGTTTCGCATCTTCGTTGCGGGGTTTGTGGCTACGCCAGAACGCAGTAGGGAAAAAATATTGTCTACTATGCATGAAATACATAAACTGAATGACAGTTGCTTATTCACAATGCATCCGACACTACCTTATACACTGAAATATGATTCATGTAATTCACAGTCATCAAACTATGTCGACACAGAAATTTGTTTCTATATGTTGTAATTCATAAAGATTTAATTTGTGCGGTCGGCGCTATTTACTATATTAGAGGACGCTTCGGGTATACCTCACTTCGACGTCTCTGTTACAACATTGGCTTCCGGTGTCTGTGACAGAAAACCGTGTGTAGCAAAGTAATAATATGCAATGACTCACTAGGTTACACAGCCTCAGCGCATTCATAATTCAGACCACACCTCATCCTAAGCACAGGATTGATTTGCTAACGTATCTGCTACGCCGTTGTGACGGAGTCCATCTGTGATAACCCCTCATTAAATCATCGAACCTCCTGAAACTTCTCAATATCACTGAATGAATCGTTACACAAAGAAGGGGATTAAAATCAAGCTATCGGACATGAATAAGGATGAGCTACAGTGCAATTATAGGGAGATAATAAAATAGTCTGAATAAGGACCTCTGGCACTCTAACTATCCGAACAACTCTGCAAAGAGAGAGACTGTTAGTTTAAGGCCAAAATAAAAATTTAAAAAAAATTACCCACTGCGGAACCGACACACAGCCCATCTGCATAACGAGGTGTAATTTCCTCACAGAAAGCGTGCGAGATGAAATTCTGTGGTACTCAACATGGTTATGAACGCACATTCGACCCATTCCACTTCCATCTCCTCCGTCTCCTCCTTCTCCTCCTCCTGCTCCACCTCGTCCTCACGCCACTCGATCGCGTTGAGCAGATAATCTGTTTCAACCCGGATCTCGTGCTCTGCGGATAACAACGGATTTATTGCCTATATCGTTAAATCTGCTGACGCATTTGTGATTCGAAATGTTGACAGGAATTTTCAGCTGCACGGAAAGCACTTGAATTACACACACACACACACACACACACACACACACACACACACACACAAACGGTTTAGTGGTAAACACTATGGTGTACTCACCATCATCCAACTCCACCTCACCATCCACCACTACCTGTGGCAATTCGCCTGCAGATACCAATGGAAAAAGATATTATCACTGGGAGTTATTAATCCAAAATTGTATCTACTGACTGAAGCTATACAACGGCTTGATCATATACTTCCGTTAAATTCCTTTGTGTTCGTGGTGTGTAGTACTACATTTTGTTATGAAAATAACTGTGTCAGATACAGTGCTGCGTGTAGGAACCAAAGACATTACTCGCTGCATAAGGAAAGTGAACATTATCATTGCATTGTTATGATTTTTGTTATCTCTGGTACTGAACGCCATTTTAATGATTTCGATATTCATCTTGCTCTGATAAAGACGAAGGAAATATATAACTGTGAATATTACGTATTAAAACTTATTAGTAATCTGCCAGGAAGTTTCATATCAGCGCACACTCCGCTGCAGAGTGAAAATCTCATTCTGGAAACATCCCTCAAGCTGTGGCTAAACCATGTCTCCGCAGTATCCTTTCTTTCAGGAGTGCTAGTTCTGCAAGGTTCGCAGGAGAGCTTATGTAAAGTTTGGAAGGTAGGAGACGAGATACTGCCAGAAGTCAAGCTGTGAGTACCAGGCGTGAGTCGTGCTTCGGTAGCTCAGATGGTAGAGCGCTTGCCCGCGATAGGCAAAGGTCTCGAGTTCGAGTCTCGGTCGGGCACACAGTTTTAATCTGCCAGGAAGTTTCAGTAATAGCAATAGTTGTATCCAATGAAGAAATAAGCAGAAATAAATGAGTGCTTATTCATGATACAAAATGAGATGAGACTCGAACAAACATCTTACTCTTTCTAGTAACTCTAATTACTATAGAGAGTTTCAGTTATATTACGTCGACATGGAGTTGGAGAGAGGCTGTGGAGGTTGCCGTACGAATCTCCAAATAAACACGGAGACTTTCAACGGACTCAAGAGCAGGCAACGAGAAACCTGCTTCAGCTCTACACCAGTATATTACAACATGACAAAACACAGACAAGGCGAGTTTAGTTTCAATAGACATTTCTGTACACCATTTGAAAATGCTTGTCTTATTTATGATACCAGGAAACACAATAAAAATGACGATACGATCTGTCTACCATGACAGGACTGATCTTGAGTTTGCACCATACATTACAACACACTGTATTCATTACAAATTATGTACATGTTACTATTATAAAGTACTGATATTGTATTTATTTTGCAAGTACGATTGCTGGAGAACTGCAGAAAAGATATATGTACAGGAGCAAAACTTAGGATCGAATAACTGTTCCATTGGACGACTACTCAGCAGTGTACAACAAAAAGCATACAATCCGCCATCAATCCCTAAGTGGCCCATCGCGACCATCGGACCGCCGTGTCATCCTCAGCTGAGTATGTGGATAAGAGGGGCGTGTGGTCAGCACAACGCTCTCACAGTCGTTATGATGGTTTTCTTTGACCGGAGCCTCTGCTATTCAGTCGAGTAGCTCCTCAATTGGCATCACGAGGCTGAGTGCACCCCGAAAACTGCCAACAGCGCATGGCGACCCGGATGGTCACCCATCCAAGTGCCGACCACGCCCGACAGCGCTTAACTTCGGTGGTCTGACGGGAACCGGTGTGTCCACTGCGGCATGGCCGTTGCCAATTGTACGAAAAGCAGGTGCATATTTTGATTTCTGTCTCTGTCGACTCTTTTTAAGGGGTGTAGAAGCGAGTTATTAGTAGCAGACAGGCAGTTTTATTTTAGATTAGACGTAGTCACTGTGAACGATTTGCTTGTGTCAAATATATGTGTGACGTTGATGCTGCACAGTCCGAATTAGATTGTTTCTGATGTGCTGCTTCAAAGTTAGAATCAAGCACGTTATTGCAAGAAAAAACTGTAAACTCAGCTGTAATTCCAGAGCTGTCACAAGCGGTAGGAGAAGTTACCTGTGGACAGCGTGCTATTATCAACACGCAACTCCCACAACAAGCAGAGCAGTTTATGGAGGTTTAACATCAGAAGGCAAAGATAACCAGCTGACAACTATTGTTGTACAGAAGATTCAGTCAGCGGTAAAAAAAGTCAAGTATGATAAGATTTTTCTAGCAAAGAATTTGTCAGAGGTTTCCAAAAAATTCGAACTCAATCAAGCGAACATCTTTATGAATGGCGTGTAACTATAGATAAGCAAATGGAAGCAGTCATTCAGCAAATGAACAATCGACGTGATACTTAACAGGATAATAATTGGATCATTGCTGAAATGAGCGCATGACAATGAGAGCTAGTCCAAAGCACCCCGCACAACAATCTTTTAAACAACATGAGCAAGTACAAACACCAAGATCACCGTACCTGAAAGTAACGCCAGCTCATGTGAGTGATTATGCAGCATTACATAAGTAAGTAAAATTAATTAAGTGTACAAAGCCGGCCGGGGTGGCCGAGTGGTTCTAGGCGCTACAGTCTAGAACCGCGCGTCCGCTAGGGTCGCAGGTTCGAATTCTGCCTCCGGCATGGATGTGTGTGACGTCCTTAGGTTAGTTAGGTTTAAGTAGTTCTAAGTTCTAGGTTACTGATGACCTCAAGTCCCATAGTGCTCAGAGCCATCTGAACCATTTTTTAAGTATACAAAATTTCCATCTTATCTACATCTACATCGACACTCTGCAAACCATATTTAAGTGCCTGGCAGAGGTTTCATTGAAGCACCTTCACAATTTTCTTTTTTTCCAACCTCGTACAGTGCGGAAAGAACAAACACCTGTATCTTTCAGTACGAGCACTGATTTCCCTTATTTTATCATGGTGATCGTTTCTCCGTATGTAATTCGGTGTCAACAAAATATTTTGGCATTCGGAGGAGAAAGTTGCTGAGTGGAATATCGTGAGAAGTTTCCACCGCAACGAAAAACGCCTTTGTCCATCCCAAATCTTGTATCATTTCAGTGACACTCTCTCCCATATTTCGCGATAATGCAAAACGTGCTGCACTTCTTCGAACTTCTTCGATGTACTCCGTCAATGCTATCTGGTAAGGATTCCACAGCGTACAATAGTATTCCAAAAGCGGACGAACAAACGTAGTGCTGTCTGTCTCCTTAGTAGGTCTGTTACATTTTCTAAGTGTGCTGCTTATAATACGCAGTCCTTGGTTAGCCTTCCGCAAAACATTTTCTATGTGTTCCTCCCAATTTAAGCTGTTCGTAATTGTAATTTACAGGTATACAGTGAATTTATGGCCTTTAAATTTACTGATATATCATGTAACCCAAGTTTAACGGATTCCTTTTAGCACTCGTGTGGATGACTTTAAACGTTTCGTTATTTAGGGTCAATTGCCAATTTTCGCACCATACAGATATATTTTCTAATTCGTTTTCCTATTTGTTTTGATCTTCTGACGCCTTTATTAGATTATAAGCGATAACGTCATCTGCAGAAAATATAAGACGGCTTCTCGGATTGTCTCCTAAATCGTTTATATAGATAAGGAACATGAAAGGCCCTATAACTCGTCCTTGGGGAGTGAAGAAAACTGTAAAGTCAGTCATTTTCATCAGGTCATTTAAAGATGTTTTATCTAGATTCTGGACCAAAAGTCAGCAGGTAAGTTATGTTAATTGACATATATAGGTGACGGAGCCCTTTGGGCAGCTGAAGCAGCAGAAACTTGTAATACATATGCCGAATTCGGGAATACATTTATTGCATGGTATTGGTCTGCTACAATACAAGAGAGAATCCGTAAGCAGATTTACAATCGAGAACGTTGCCATTCACTGTTACGTATGTTATGCAGATACTTTGAGTATTATCATAATAAGACGAAATATTTATTGGAACCAGTATCTGCCAAAGACCTTATTAGGATATTAAAAGCGAAGCTATTTTATGACATTCAAAATAAATTATTGCATGCCAATGACATAAATTCTGACGAACTTTTAGCACGTGAATCCCTGCTTATTACGCTCCTGTAACAGTTATTCAAGATTTGAAGCCTCGAATGAACTATGACAGGAGACAGCACAACAGGGGTTGACATACTAGGGCATTTATTAAAACTCCGAAGTATTGCATTGATAATGGCGAGTTACCAGCTGAAATCTGGATTTGCTTTATTAAATCCACAAAGGAAACGTGTGATGGCTGCTCCCCAGAGTTTTGAAGGTCATATCACAGTAATTCAGTGCATACCACATTCCTTATGAAAGGTAATTAGATATTGTCATGTTCCTAATCTAGGAAAAAGTGTTCAGCAATTAACAAGAAAATATCAGTACGTCAAAAGGCTAAACCTTCAAACCACAGTGCCTGTGGAGTTTTACATCAGATTATCACAGGAAAACCACTGCAGGCTGTATGTGTTGATGTAATGGGACACCTACCTACTACGAGAGGAAATGTTTAATACTTTACAGGATTTTATGACCTGTTTACCAAATATAGGAAACTGTATCCTATCCGCATGTATACTGCGCAGTCCATCATCAACAGTCTCGCAAATGATTACATTCCTTATGTTGCCAAGCCAGGTGTTGTATTGTGAGACAATGCTGTCATATTTATGACACACTGGGAGAAAAGGTACTTAAGATACAAAGGGATAAGGCAAATTTTGATCTCCATGTTGACTGAAATCCTATCCAATGGCGAGTTGTTTCGTGAATTAAACAGATTTATCTGCACATATTGCCACCATAAAGAAACATTGTGGATAGACTATTCATAGCCATTTGAATAAGTATACAATAATTTGACTCTCTCGTCAACAGAAGCTACACCAACGGAACTTGTGTTTAATAAAAAGGAAAACAATGAGTGGATCAATTGTTTACCGAAGATAAATGCTATAATAGAACCTAGGGAGACCATGATTCGTTAAGCATTAGAAAGGATGAAGGGAAAAGCACAACAGAGGATGAGGTACTATGAGCAGCTGTTGAAGAGGACGCAACTACAACCCAGTGGGAATAAAGCTGTTACTGAAGAGGCATCCAAAGGCGTCATTTCTTGAGAAGAAAAATGAAAAATGACCTCTTGTGAACTCAGTGCACCTTCGGATTATATCAGTACCGAATCCTGGTCCGTATGTCTTATGTTACATTACTAGTACCAATGTGAACGTGATGCATCTGCATCAGGATCTAAAACCATATTATTCTGAAGACTGATGTAATGAGTGAGAAAAATATTTTCTTATATTGTTTAGTGAATAGTTTTGGGTTAATAGTTGTTCTCAGATACAGTCGTATGTCACTGACAAACAAAATTGAGATATATCATTCGTTCAGACACAATATTATGTTGTTGGTGTTACATATATATTAATATAATGTATGTGACATTGTGGAGGCAGTTTTATTATGCAGTTTTGTATTTTTTGTCTTATTACGTTAGTAATGATTTGTTTCAACTTTCACTGAAGCGAATGCAAGTGATTAGTTTCAGCATTGCAATACACAGAAAACAGACTCAGCTACCTGTCCACATATCTTAATTTTAGCTGTATCTATCCATTAGTAATACAGATATCTGGGCGACGTCTATTAGACTCCTTTTGTTTACTTTTAGTGATTTTTTCGTGGTTAGAACACCTGTCCCTGTGTGATGCGTCAGTAGACACGGATATGAAAATGTACAGCCGCAATCCATGCAAGTGTCCATTGTAATTTTGCATACTTTAGCTTACCTGTAGTAAAGAGTAAAAGGCATGCGTGTACAGGAATGACTTTGTGACTATCTGAATTCTAAAGACATTGGGACGCAGCGTTTTCATACAACAATTTAGTGATGTGTTCTATTCTGCAATGACGTTCAAAGTCACATAAACATGTGTACAAACTTTGTGTAGTGATTTACATGATCTTTGTATTGCTGGTGGGGTTTAAAAAGACAATTCACGTTGTTATTTTGTGATCAGTTGTGCTACCACGTGACGAAATGCGATCATTCTGAACGCTAAATTAGTGTCACAGATGACAAATAGTACAATTTGCAATAAACTGTCATGTCGTAATGGATCATTACATTTCTACAATCATCAAATGAAGCGCTCACTAAAGACAATTTGTGATCTCATGATAATCGAAAGAACATTGTGCTCTCGAGTTTTCGCTAATTCATGCTGTCCAAAGGCTTCACATTAGTTGTGGTAAGAATTCCTAAGAATCTTGGGGGCTAACCTAAATCCGAATCTCAAAAGACTACAGATTCGTCATGTGAGAATGGATTACACATAAGATCTCATCCACACCTTACAGATGCAGTTGACAGAAATAACCTGTCAAAATTCTAATAAACTATGAGGATGATTTTTCCTTATCCCATCATCGAGCTGTTCCCCGCACCAACCCGAAGGCAGGTTATGCTCTGTATGCAACGCCCATCCTGAATACGTTCTCCTTAAATCTAGATGTTGGTCAACTGTTCTGTCACATTCATCATTTGTCACCGACACGACGACAAAAGGCTACAAGTTATGCAACAAACCTAATTAGTCCTGTCAATATATATTGATTCACAAATTGGAGTTCTCAGTGCTGAAGGACTCAATGCGGTTTTTCCTGGTTTTCCCCTTCGTTCCTGCTCTAATGAGAAGAAAAGATATAATCTGGGTTTGGTGAATAAACTCTGCTGTGTATGCATTTTATGCATGCACAAACTATTCTTTTTTTTCCCACAGCATTCTGAGATGAGGAGGAGGCATGTGTGGAGAGGGACATTTCCATGTGGGGAGGTGATACAATATCTACTACACTGTTATTTTATTGTATTTTATGGTTTTACAGACAGGATTAGCATGTATTCCTTTCTTTCAAGTGATGTATTTAAATATCCATTGAAACAAAACTCGCCTTGTGCGTGTGTTTTTCAGTGTGGCATTCAGCAACCTCCCCCTCCCCTGTCCTCATCTCATGCAGCTATTTATGTTGTTGTCGAGCTGTTCAAACTATGGCTCCGAAGGCATAGTGTAAGTCTGTATTTCTCAGTAATTATTCACTTAACAGCAATGGTGTGTGTTTATTAATGCACATACAAATCTAGTTTGAATTACTGACTGTGAATCATCTGTTTTCTTTTTTTTCCCACAGCACTCTGAGATGAGGAGGAGGCATGTGTGGAGAGGGATATTTCCCTGTGGGGAGGAGAAACAATATCTACTACACTGTTATTTTTATTGTATTTTATGGTTTTACAGACAGGATTAGCATGTATTCCTTTCTTTCAAGTGATGTATTTAAATATCCATTGAAACAAAACTCGCCTTGTGCGTGTGTTTTGCAGTGTGGCAATATATTGGTAAAGAGCTGAGGTGGTTTTCTTGTTGCGCGCTCTTAAATCTGTTGAAAGTCGCCATGTTTGATTGCAGGTTCGAGCACCAATTTTTCCATCGTCTCTCCAACTCCAATTCTACGTAACGTAGCTGAAACTTCATATAGTAATTAGAATGACTAATAAACGTAACATCTGCGTTTTGAATCTCACCTAATAATTTATCACAGATGAGTAATCATTTATTTCTTCCTTGTGTACAACTTTTACTCTTACTCGAGTTGTAATACGCAACATTCACAACTGTAAGTTCCTTTCCTCTTTATCGGAGCAGGTATAATGTCGGACTGATTTACATTACATTCAACAACAGAGATAATAAAAACCAGCAATGATAATGTTCGCTTTTCTTATACAAGGAGTAGCAACTTTGGTTCCTACACATAGCATAGTACCTTACACAGTTACTTCCGTAGTAAAATGCGATAATGCTGCAGTCTCTCCAGGTGTACTGCAGAGTGAGTTACGGATCGATGCTGCAACCCTGCATCGTCTAGTTCAAAGTTTACATTTAAATTACTGAGTACAATATTCTTTATATGTTTTCACACTACATCACTATTAATACGTTCGTACGTTTACATTCCATTCTCCAGTTAAAGATTGATCATGAGTCTCATGACAACAACTATGTATTAATCTAGAACTACATTTGTTTGCAGTGATGTATGTTTAACTGTTGCATGACGTTCACAGTGTCTCATTAAGTTCTAAACACTGAAAAAAACTATCTTGGATTATAACTTTTCTTCTCATTAGAGAAGGAATGAAGGGGAAAATCAGGAAAAACCGCATTGAGTCCTTCAGCACTGAGAACTCCAATGTGTGAATGAATCAATATTGACTGGACTAATTAGGTTTGTTGCATAACTTGTAGCATTTTGTCGTCGTGTCGGTGACAAATGATGAATGTGACAGAACAATTGGCCAACATCTAGATCTAAGGAGAACGTATTCAGGATGGGCGTTGTGTACAGAGCATAACCTTCCTTCGGGTTGGTGCGGGGAACAGCTCGATGATGGGATAAGGAAAAATTATCGTCATAGTTTATTAGAATTTTGACAGGTAATTTCTGTCAACTGCATCTGTAAGGCGTGGATGAGGTCTTATGTGTACTCTATACTAGATGGTATATTGTCTTTGAGAACAATCGATGTTCTGGTCCCTGCTAGCTCAGAGTATTTAAAAAGCAGGATTTTCAGAATTGATTCTTATTTAGACGATGCAGTCGTAGAATTCGACAAAAAGAAAAGCACTTTATATGGTTGCTAACATGCAGAACGAGAATCTGCGGTTAAGGACTGCTACAATTTCAGTTACTAGACTCAGCATGAGAGCTGCTTGTGATTGTGGAGCACTACATAACTATTTAGTTCACTGGATCAGAATGCTGATAATTTACAGAAGCAGTGGGAATAGTGTTAATCAACAGAAGATATTGTACAATTGACCAACCGTGTAGTGTGCTTGCTTTTGTCCATTTGCATGTGGGAATCTCAGCGCTGGTTTTCTACGATGAATTCCTTTCATTAGATGATTTCGCTTTAGCTGAAAATACGAAGGCTATTCGGAAAGTAAATGGAAGCTGCTGTGAAAATAAAAATCTTTTACTTGCAGTAGTTAGCTACATCTTGCAGCTACTTCTATACAGTGCTGCCGCTTTGAGTTAGACGTTTATCGTAGCGTTGCACCAACTTTCTAGTACACTCGTCATCGAAGGCAGCCGCCATTGGTTTCCTCTAATTCTCTACGCCCGTCTGCAGCTCCTTATCTGTGCCAAAATGTTGTCTTCATAGCCAGCGGTTCATGTGAGCAGAAATAAAACTCAGGACGAGGCAATTACGAACTGTGTAGTGTGGGTGATCAAAAACTTACGTCGAAAACGCTGCAGGAGCATCTTCATTGCTCCACAGAGTGTGGCCGAGAACTGTAATGACGAACAAAATGTGTGACAGTTACGTCACGTGGGCTGCACAACATCAGGCGAAGTCCCTCACCAGGCCCTCTTACTTGGCAGGAGACACTGTTTTCTACTATCTTTACGCCCTCGATGTGATCTCTGAATTGAAAAGAGCGACGTGCCGCGATCAAAGGGCATATTATAGACACTACCCAACATATCTCTGCAAAAATTCATCGGTTTTCCAAAATGGTTTCCATTTCACTACTAGTCGGAACTTTCTTTCCGAACAGCCCTCGTATATAAGCATCTGCCTTTTTCCCGTTTTCCTGTAGGACCAAGGCTTGCGTTCAGTAGCAGAATAACACAGAAGTTGCTTTTCTGTTTCTTTTTGACTTTTTTGAATATTCTTCGATAATAAGAGGATTACGTCTGTTTTCTCCTTAGACGCACTGGTACCGCTCACAAGAAAAATACCTCTATGCCTCACGGAATTTTCGCTCAATATTGATTAACATTTTTGGCGAAGTCTTCTACCCATCATAGTGTGTGGAATTTGTTAGGTGAATGTAAGTTTAAGAACTGTTGGATGGTGTTAAGTGCCTATTTTCTAGTATATTCAACGGAAGATTCAGCGTTTCAGTCCAGTAGTCATTGTAGTAAGCGTAAGTTCATACTACCAGAGTGGCTTTACATCGGTTTAAGTGGAAATGTTATTGATTTTAGTACTATATTCCCTGTGTGGACTGTCACAGTATTCGTTTTAAAAGCATAAGAAATCACCCTTTATATAATGTGAGGTGACGTCTGTCGGCAGAATATTCCGTTGTAGCTGGCATAAGAATAACGTGTGTCTCGGGAGTATACGGGAGTGAGTACTTCATGCAGAAAAGGAGTGTTCGTGTATATTCAGTCACTTTTTTAAATAAATGAGATGTTATTACAGCAATTGAGGTGTAACACAGCAACACTTTAGGCAGATAGTCCATGAGGAGCAAGTGAGCTGTGTAAAATTCCTCCACCATCTGTTCACTCACCGTTTGTGTACCAGGAATGCCGCTCTGTCAGCCGCGCGGGGTAACCGTGCGGTCTTACACGCCTTGCCACTGCTCGCGCGGCTATCCCCATCGGAGATCCGAGTCCTCCCTCGGTCACGGGTGTGTGTGTGTGTGTGTGTGTGTTGTCCTTAGCCTAAGTTAGTTCACATTAGATTAAGTAGTGTGTAAGCCTAGGAAAAGATGACCTTAACAGTTTGGTGCAATAGGAACTTACCACAAATTAAAAAAAAAAAAAAAAAAAAAAAATTCCGCTCTGTCAACATCAACTTCACTCAATAGTTGTGTGTATGCATTCAGATGTACCGAGAGTGTAAGTGAAAGATTATACATCGTAGTCACATCTACATCCCAGGCAGAGGAGATGGGGGAACCTCCAGGAAGAGCCGCCATCTTCAAAAAATTTGGCATTAATGCAGACTGGCATAACTTTGGCTTCCCTCCCCTACTATTGGTGTGAGACTTATCATTCAACAATATAATCCCATTTTCAGTATTCTCTGTGCTGAGTACCAGAAAAAGAGGGAATAACATTCATGTATGTAGCATCTTTCTAACAAAATATATTCTTGTTTCAGATGAAGCCAGTAACCGAAATGACGGAGCAGCTCCTGTTGGCAGGAAAACCGTTTTTCCTAGCATGTAAATTATTTGGCCTGATGTCGTTTACGGTGGACGCCGCTACTGCAACTCTGAAGAGGTCGCAGACGGATATTATCTGCGCTAGCCTCGCCAGTCCACTGCAGTTACTGTGTGCATGTGTTGCGTCATACTTCGTGCTGCAGACAAGACCGACGACTTCTGTGGTACAATTTCTGATGGTAACAGTAATTCTTCAATATTCATTCCTGTCCTTCATTGCGATTGTTACCGACATCGTCTGTAACACATCTAAATATCAAAAGATGCTTCGCTTGTTAGCGTCATGTGATAGATGCCTGGCTATAGACGTGAGACTGATAAGGAAATCATCAGCAAGGTTTGTTAAGATGCAGTTGCCAGTAGTGATTTTGTTGTATTGCTTGATGCTCAGTATCCTCTTCACTGCAGATATAAAGCCAAATGACATAATAACATCCGTGTCCATGATAAATTGTTATGGATCGTCCATGATGACACTCTTACGTTTCGCAAACCTGCAGTTGATTGTCAAGAACAGGCTGTCATTACTGAACATGTACCTCACGAAGATGAAAGACAGAGCAGCTGATAAGGAGAAGTATTCAGGCAGACGTTCGGAACGGAACAGTACTTCAGGTTTCTCTAACAGAGACTTTCACTGCACACCGTCTGCTGTGCGAGCCCTTGGCCGATGTTACGTGGCATTGTGTGAGTTGTCAGCGCTGGTGGCGTCTGCTCACCAAATTTTTCTGATTCTTTACCTCGCAGCATTATCGTCAATAGTTGTGCAAATGACTTACTTCATTGTTACGAAACCAATGTTATTTGGCCCAAAAGAGTCTAGCACCTTATGGTACTCGTGGTTTGCCTTAATCTACAACATATGTACTATGGCTATATTCGTTCTACCAGCTCACTGGGTGTCTTCCGAGGCAGACCTCACAGTGAGGCTGTGCTCGCAGCTTCTGCTGGGAAGGAGGGGTTGGGTGGACGACACACAGCGAGAACTGCGGCTGCTGGTGCTGCAGGTGTCCTCTGGCCGTCCCACGACCAGTCTGATGGGAGTGCTCACTCTCGACCTGGAAGTCGTCTCCGGCTTCATCTCCGTAGTAACGACCTACACAGCCCTTCTTCTCACCTTCTTTCCTGCAGGTATGACGATCATATCCTATTTATTTATTTACTTATTTAACCTGATATGATTAGGACCCTCGGGTCCTCTCTTACCCTCGTCAGGTTCAAACCGTATGTTGAGTACTTTGTACAACATATTTACCCAAGAAATAACAGTACAAATGGTGTTAAAAGGTGGGAGACAAAGTACTAGCAGAAGTAAAGCTGTGAGGACGGGGTGTGAGTCGTGCTTGGATAGCTCAGATGGCAAAGGTCCCGAGTTCGATTCTCGGTCCGGTACACAGTTATAATCTGCCAGGAAGTTTCATTCCAGTGTAAAAATAATTTGAATGTTTGACGTGCAGGGTGATTATGAAGTAATAAAGTTAATACTGGCAGTACTAGTACTACTGCAGCTGTTGACACTAATAATGATAACAGTAGTAACAATAATGACAACAGTAACAACAGTTATAGTGACAGATATAAGAAGAATTTATAGGTGTATAAAATAGGTTTTCTGATTTATCGGTTTCTGGGGTAAGGAAATACAAGGAGACTGCGACACCTAAGAACACTGGTAAATAGGGTAGATCTGGTTGGAAGGAAGGATGTACAAAGGTGACGAATGCATGCGAGGACAATGGTAATATACCATTAACTGTCGTCTCAAGCTTAAGATGTTATTCAGATTTCTAATATAATGTAGAGGTTATTGCAGAGTTGGGTTCCAGCTACTGCGGAAGACTTAGAGATAGTGACTGAACGATGTAGTGGGTCGAAAAGGAGTTTAGTCTGGTGGCGTGTTTCTGCCATGTTCTTCAGACGAGAGAGTTAAGGGCGAAAGGAGATATGAAGGACAAGGTTCGTTCATATGACAATTAAGAAACTGAGGGTGTATATTCACAGTATTATTTTAGAATATATCGATAGTCTTATTTCAGAAGTTTTGTACCATATATTTGCATTCGAATTCTGACACTGGGCGCGATAAAACACAAGAAGTGTAAGGTTATTTATAGTTTTTATAGAAAGAGGATTCCAATTATCAAAGTACTTAAAATGGAATCAATTCCTAATGTCATTCAAGCTGTACACTGAAGCTTTAAAGAAATCAATTGTAAAGGGAAACATAATTCAGGGAGAAGCTATAAAAATTTTGAGGTTTGTTGATGACGTTTAATTCCATCACAAAAAAGAAAGTGACTTTGGAGAGAGGTTGAGAGGAATGAATGGTATGTAGAAAATGAAGTTATAGGATGGACAGTGAGAGAAGATAAATTTCTTAAAATCACACGCGAGCGTAAAAGCTAGAAAGTCTTTTCCGACAGTATTTGTGTTAATATAGCTTTTGTGCCGTGGTTCATACGGCGCTGTCGTCACACGTAAGACGCGAGCGCCGCCTTCATGAGCACCGTGTGCTAACCATCCAGTGGCAGCAGCGCGGCATACTTCAAAGTGCTCACAGTGGGGGCGCCACAGGAGATGCAGCAGTCATAGCGCTGGAGTCGACGAAGCCAATCAAGATGCAGCTCCACGTGATTACGTCGCGTCCTCGCAGCACCGAAGGGGACTCATTTCGTGGGCCTCCTAGACTACGGAGCAGGTCTCCTCTCAGTAGCTTCTGTCCTTTTCTTGGGCTCCTTCTCCCCTCCACCCTTCCATCCTGTTTTTTTCCCCATCTACCCTCTCTCTGCCTCCCTTCACTACCCCGAGTCCTTTTGCATTTCCTTCCTCTGCCTTTCCCCATTCCCTCTAGTGTCTGCCCTGTTACACACTTCTGAGTCCTCTCCCTCTGTCGATCCCCCCCCTTTCGTTTTTCTTCTCCCCCCCTTTTTCCCCCCCTCATCTGTCCAGGTGCCCCCCTCCATCTGCCCTTGCCTGTGGTGTGTCCGTGCTGACTTCTTAGTGCAGTGTTTCCAGTGATTGTTGACTGTTGTGTGTCTTTTCGGATCCTGTCTGCTTCCTGTGTATTTTATTATCATCACCCACCACTTGTTTTATGTTTTAACTTTGCACAATTTTCCGCCGTTTTACAATTTACGTCACCGTTTTAACGACTGCTTTTATTGTTTCTTATTAGGAAATGAGACAATGAAATTAATAAAGGAGTTTTGCTATTTGGGGAGCAAAATAACTGATGATGGTCGAAGTAGAGAGGATATAAAATGTAGACTGGCAATGGCAAGGAGAGCGTTTCTGAAGAAGAGAAATTTAATAACATCGAGTATAGATTTGTCAGGAAGTCGTTTCTGAAAGTATTTTTATGGAGTGTAGCCACGTACGGAAGTGAAACATGGATGATAAATAGTTTAGACAAGAAGAGAATTGAAGCTTTCGAAATGTGGTGCTACAGAAGAATGCTGAAGATTAGATGGGTACATCACATAACTAATGAGGAGTTATTGAATAGAATTGGAGAAAAGAGAAATTTGTGGCACAACTTGATTAGAAGAAGGGATCGGCTGGTAGGGCATATTCTGAGGCATCAAGCGATCACCAATTTCGTATTGGAGAGCAGCGTGGACAGTAAAAATCGTAGAGGGTGACCAAGAGATGAATACACTAGACAGATTCAGAAGGATGTAGGTTGCAGTAGGTACTGGGAGATGAAGAAGCTTGCACAGGATAGAGTAGCATGGAGAGCTGCATCAAACCAGTCTCTGGACTGAAGACCACCACAACAACTTCTTCTTATGTTTTAAAAATTCTTTAGGCTGGAGAGCAGCGTACTAAGCTCCTGCAAGCCTGCCCCTTCCGGGGGGGGGGGGGGGGGGGGGGACCGAATTCCAATAAAGGAAAAAAAAACTCTCAGTAGCGATGCTGTTACTGTGGTAGTGTTTACGGTTACGGAATATGAAGTTTGGCTATGGACTGGGACCTGAGTGAGTGATTACGCTGAGTTGTGTTTCGCCTTGTTTTCAGAATAAATCTTCTAAGCTGTAATCAATTTCGACTTCCCATTTGGTAGATTGTACCTGAGACACAACTGTAACCTTGTACAGGAGTTAATCATGGATGATGAAAATTGCAGAGCCGAATGAAACAGAAACTTTTGAGATGTGCTGATACAGAAGAATACTAAAATCTGGTAATTAATGAGAAGTTACTGAACAGAAGTGGATAGAAAAGAAAGGAATTGCACAACTTGTCTAAAAGAAAGTATCGGTGGACAGGACACATCCTGAGGCATGAAAGGGACAAATACAGTCACCAGGTTGTTACGCAGATAAAGCGACCAGCACAGTATAGTACAGTGTCTTGAAATGAATCTTCGAGCTGCAACATTCCACAAAAGTTCTCAAATCTCTTTGCTTACCAAACCTCATTATGCATCCTCACTGCTAATCGTTGCAATATCACTACCTGATGAGCTGTAATCATTTCTGACAATTCGTCACCTAGTCAGTCTAGATAACTGATAAATAGTCTGACTCGTTGGTCCAGACGTTCCGGAACATGACTTGAAATGTCAGTGGATGCGGCATCATGATGACACCATATACCTTGAGGGGCGTTCAGTGGCACAGCATCCATCAGAATAGCCGATACCTGTTGCAGACAGGTCAAGTGGATGGTATCCGTCAGCTTTGGTGGAAGCGTGTATAGTCGTCACATTACTGTCGAGAATACCGCTCCAAACACTGATATCAAATCTTTGTTGGAATTTCGGGACACGAATAGCATGTGGATTATCGTCTGCCCAGACGTGGTTGTTTTGAGAATTGAGAACACAATCCCTAGCAAATTTACATCCACCTGTAACGAGAATGTGCTGTGGAAATACTAGAGGCTCGTTGATGCAGCGGCACAGAAACTGCGTACAGAACTCACGTCTGGTGGAAAATCGTCTCGAATCCTTTGGAAGTGATATGGATGTAGTTTTTACCATGCAGAACATTCCAGACGTCGCTGGGAGCAACATCCATAGCACGTAAGATTGCTCATGTACTAGTTGACGAGTTCTCTTGAACGTGATACAGTACGGCATCTTCCAATCCATGTGTACAGAGTCTCCTTGGAGCCACACAGTAACGCCATTGAACTGTTGTGGTAAAAAAGGTATGCGATGGAGTCAGACGTTGTAGATAACGATCTTCATAAAGGCAACGAGCAGCTCTTCTATTACCATGAGCTTCAACATTCAGAAAGATAATGCTGGTGTACTCTGCAAAGGTGTACTCAACCATGTTGCTCTAACAGTCATAGACACGTTAATGGGGCTACAACCAGGTCAGAGAAGTGGGATGGACGTCAAATGATATCAGTTAATCCGACTTATGCACCCCTCACCATCTCTACCCTGTTGAATACCTACCGAGGAAACATGTTTTAAACAGTTTTAAAACGGAGACAGTACGTTTCCCGAAATGGGTTCCAGTCCAACGTATTGTTTACTCAGTCGCCTTTACAACTCCATGGAGTCTGTGAGGGGAATTTTAGAGCACATTGTATACACAGACTTACTGGTAGCCTAATTTAATTTCGCAACCCACTGTTTCCATCATTTCTACTGAAAGTACTCGAATATTCATATTTCTACACAGCTACGCGATTGAAACCCAAAAATTCACTTCTGTATAGTAAAAAAAGCCATCTTCAGTTTTAGTTAGGAAAAGGGGTAATGGTTCTAGCCAGTGACGTTAGATTTCTCGATAATTTTATGCAACAAATTGAATTCAAAACGAATCGGCTTGCAGATATATGTAATACGGAGAATCAATGAAACTGCTTATTTTTGTAGTAAGGAAGTGTAAATATGATAAGCACCAAGAGTAGCGCTTTAGCTTCACAAGAAAGAGTATCGATAGAGCCGGCGCTCGTTTTGCTTCTACCAGCCAGTCACAGCATAAGACACGTCACGTTAAGCAAGTGTGCTTCTGACCGTAAAACAGAACTCAGAGAATGTTTATTTCGATAGTTATTCAATATTTTTTTATCATTTTATGAATGAGTGTCTTGCTAACCTCAGAAGATTGCAGCAGAAAAAAATTTCATCCATTTTTCATGAGTCAATTTCAATTTTGAGTGCAGCTTGTTGAAATCATCTTCTTTCAATAACCCATCTTAGACATAAATGGAAGGCCTGGCTATCGGTAATTGTCTTGGTAGTTTTATTGTTTCGTCCACCATGTGAAATGCATTTCGCTAAAAAATGGGGAATTCGATACAAGTCCTCATCTGAAGTCAATATGTCGACGACAAATTTATTGTTTTGAATGGTTCGGTAGCTGAGGTGTAGGTATTGGTAGATGATATTAGTAAGTTGCACTTAAAACTGACATTGATTCATGAAATTATGGATGAAAATAAAGTACTCAACTACTTGTATTTAGAAGCACAGCCCAATAGGGGTTTTATTCAGTTTGACGTATACCGGACACTAATCACAATTGACTCTGTGGTACACGCCTCTTCCTAACACATATTCCGCTAAAAGCATGCTTTTATCAACACTAAGGTCCTCCATCTTAATGAAATCCTCTTTAACCCAACATCCATAGAGAAAGCGTTGTCTAATCTCATGTGCATTGCTGTTCGTAACGGCTATGACCCATGATAGCTGATAATCTGTACAAAAAAGGACGTCACAAAATGACTACAAAATGCGACAGTGTCTACCAGTTCCTACTAGAGTAGTAGCTCTTTCTAACAGCATCGCATGTGAGCAAACCAGTGGCGTCTTTGCATGTGATAACTCGTACTTTAGGTTCTTGGGCTATGCACGGCTTTGTTTAAAAAGAATAGCTTGGTGTAGTCATAGGAGAAGTAGCTAAAAGTCAGAGATCAAATCAACACTCGCCATTAATGTTATATTTCGGCAATTCCATGAGAGTTCTTCCGTGTTTCCTGATTGATCTAGTTCTCTAACCAAAACCTAGTCCAATCTGTGAGGGTCTAAAACTATTTTGATTGAGTTATACTTCTGTCTAACCATCACAATTAGACTGCAGTAATCAATCCCACATTGTTGCACAACATCACATTCTAACATGTGCTTTAATCTGGCCCTCACTGGCTCCCAATCAGCAATAGCAATTGTTGTGTACATAGTTCCACGTAGTCAGCGCGTACACAACTTTCCCACAAGAGCGCGCCCCGCTAAGCGCAACAGCGCAGGCGCAACACTCGTCCGTCTCCAGCCTATGAGATGGCGCTGCCTTAGAGACAGACCAAATTCTGCTTCCGCCGATCTGCGCATTAATATGTAACGCAGCGAATGAGATTGCAGCAAACGTAGAACCTTTTCTCCACATGGATCACACTCGCGCAGTGGTACATGAATGCGCGAGGTATTATAACGAGTGTACAGACCTCTGATTAGTCAGTCTGCATTAGTCTGTACCAGTCTGCATTTGTCTGTACCAGTCTATAGTCAAGTTTCAGTTGTGCCTAATAAGATTATCATATTCCTGTACATAGCCATGAAGATAAATGTATAGACACTTTGTCAAGTATCAGTGATATGTGAGAATAAGATTAACGTACCAAGACCAAAGGAACTTCAGATTGTCAACTGTAAACAGCATCCAGAATCAAGTTACATAATGTCTATGCTTTTTATTATTTTAATAAATGTGTGTGAAAATTAATCAAGTTCTGTTTAAAGTTGGTCACCGTCAATCTGCTACTCTAAGAGTGCAAGTGGCATTTCTATCATCTGACCTAATGGCAGAAGATCAACACGCCACGATAAGACCACGAGACACTCGCCTACTTCGTTAGAGTGACAAGTCAAATAATCTGATGGTGTGTGTACCAAAGGTCTTACAGTACGCACACCACAGCAATCACATATAGCTTTGAGATGAGAGGCTTGTATGGCTTCACCTTAACTGAATATTCAAAATCCACCCCCTAACAAAGCTTGTCTGAGAAAATATCCTCATATCGACTCAACAAATTACACAATTCCTTCTTTTCCAACTTCGAAATACCTTCAACCGCTTCAGTAGTTTCTTTTATTTCGTCATACATAGAATTAGAATTGTTCCAAACATCAATAATTACTGTTTGAGCAATTCGTTGATCTCCAGTTAACAGATCTTTAAATTTTACTTTGTTTATCTTGCAATCTAATTCAAATTTATGGTTTTTCTAAAAACAAATCCAAGAAATTTTTATTTACACAGGAAATCCGTACCTTAACTAAACCATTCACCATCAAACATCTCATACTAAAACAGTAACCATTACACCTAAACTCTAAAGGCATTTCATGTTTTGTGGGTTTACTTAGCGTACCAATGGCAGTTTTAAAATACACACCGTTCACGGGAAAAATTACAAATTTCATTTTTTTATTTGTGTCTAGATATGGCTGTGATACAGAAGATACTACCGGAATCTAAAAGTGCACTTATTTATTCGTAACCCACTTCGATTTCTGATAGGTTGATGATTTCTCCCTTCTGTAAACAATGCTCCATGTAAAAGCAGACTCAGCTGTACAATTACTGATTTTACCGCATATTGGAAATGAATCACCCATTTTTTATTATTACATTCTGTTAGTTAAACTAATGATCTATCTACAGCAGCTCCTGTTCTTCACCAATAGCTTGCAAATGGGAATGTCATAGTACTGCATAATGTGGTGGTTATCTTCTCTAGCAGCATCATGCAGAAAGATGGTTCTTGTAAGCAATGTCAACGCACTAGTACCGAAAGTATGTAATGATGGTGATTAATGACAGTAAAGTCCTTTACACTTAAATCTGAATCCGAACAGAGCTACATCTCTCGATAACACATGCGTATAGGGGACATAGCTGTGCCAGCAACATACTATTACTGGCTGCTTACTCTTACTGGTTGCTTACTTTTAAAGTCTTGCTGCATTGTCAGCAAAGCCACAAGCAAGTTAAGACTTGCTGACAACTGTGCTTTGCATTCAAGGAATCGTTGCCACAGTCTCTAAGCATGTGACATGTACTTGAGATTTCCTCATTAAAAGTTCAAATAACACTAGACTCCCCTAACAGCCATCAAGTACTCACACCATTCTTCAGTTGTAATAACGTTTTTCGTATCTACTGGAAACACCGAAGATAAAGTCATACAAGATTGAAATTTAAACAACATATCCCGTGGGCATGGAAAAACGTGACATCAATTCAGTTAAGGAGTTACTTGGTATAAGAGTTTACATTTCTGGCAGTGTATTATACAGGCAATTAACTGAAGTTATGGACGCTACAGACGAAAAAATTGTATTAAATGTAGACAAAGCTATTATTTTCATCTTTGATAAAATAAATAGTTACGATGGTCTTTAGCAGAATAGCAACTCAGGATGTGATGCTACAAAAGCAATTAGCTTTCTCTCACAGACAAAGAGTAGGACTGTTCCTGAGCTAGTCAAGTTATAAAATAAAATCACGCTTGTATTGAACCAGCGGTGGATGCAGAACTTTTTTCTGAGAAACGTTCAGAGTCGATGGAATACCTCGATGGCAATGAATCAGTGCCAGTCCATTTAAACGATCTTTTGTCAACCTGCTGAGAAGATGTGCCTTCAGACGGCGTAAGGTTGAGAAAGACCGCACTGTAGTGTTTGTTGTTACAGGAAATATGTACAACTGACCTAAGACTCTAATATTTGGTAGCGCCATTGCTTTTTTATAGCCCACTATTGGAGACTTTTCCATATTTCCCACTATTTGTTGGCAAACGTGTAGCTGTTCCTTCAAAACGAGGGAGGTCGGCATTTTACTGCTCAGTATTTTGGAGATCTAGTTTTCACCTGCGGCTTCCTTCACGTATCAGTATTACTGTTATGGTGAGTAGGTATCGGTAAAACAGGGCTCGCCATGTGCGCCGACGGCCCCGCTCTCCTCGCCCCCACAATCATCCCATCGCACGAGGTCAGATGTTATGAGTCTTTGTATGTGTGTGGCATCGTAACACAGACCCGAATGCTTCGAATTCAATGCAGGTTTTTTTATTTATTTGAAAGCTACTAAAATCGGAATTGTAGTGACGAACGTTTGATGAAAGTTTGTTCAGCCGTTTAAAGATAACTGCAATATAAAGTAATGAGTTTGCCGGCAGCAACACGCTGCCTAATCAATGTGTGGTACATAACTTAATGTCAAGCAACAAAAAATCTCTCTACAAAAAATAACGCGAAAACGTATGTTAACTTTTGTCGTTCACCTATATTTTTACGATGAAAAAACGCCAAATATTCACAAGGTACTATTTGCCAACAAGATTATTTTGCCGAAATGTCAAGGCGCGTAAATCAACAAATGTACTGACTGCAAGAAGCCTGCCGATGGCGGAAAACTGAAACGTGGCAGTACTGCTTCTTACTAAATAAGAAAATAATCCAGAGGGATCAAATATTTATCGAAAATATTTGAATGTGTGAGCTTCAACCCAGCCCTAAAAAGTTTACAAAAATTTTGAAAGAAAACGAATTAACTTTACGTGCATAGCGAGTAAAACCTATACAATAGTTCATTTACCTACTACACAATTAAGAAATTATAAGCGACGCTACGATTTGTTATGCCTTTATCGTAAATTCTGACAGAAAGAAAACATGAAGGCATAATAGAAGTCACTAGTGTGTTACGTTAATTCCAAGCTTTCTGTGTTTTTTAAACTCACAATTGAATGCTATCCGTAGGTAAGAATTTTATGACGAGAATCACTGTCTCTCTCTCCATCTCCCGTCTCTCTGACTGTCTGGGGAGGGGGAGCGGGCACAAGCCCCAGTTCCCCTCCAGTGAATCCGCCAATGTATGGGACATATGTCATTTAAACTTGACACTTTTTCTGTTGCAGGTGCTGCAGACCGTCCAAAGGTGTAGTGGTGTTACGAGTCAACACCTTACTGGATTTGACACTGAAAATTTATGACAGTTTCAAGAGAATAAAATTTAGAAGTATTCTATTTATTATCACTGCTTTAATCCTTTCAAGTATTTTAAGGGACCAGTATTCTTCCTTCATGATCCTTAACTGGTCAGTCTGCGCTCCCGAGCGGTACAGAGCAGAAGGCAGATGGACAATTCAAAGTGAAGGCATTTGATTGATTTCTTCTACCTGAGACAACACTGGTACAGGCGTTTAATAGAAATACAAGTGGTGAGACTCGGTGGGGAACTCGTTGTGGAGACTCTGCGACAAACAGGATTTTGAAATAGTTGTTTATTCCACACAGGACTAACTAATACACTGGAGGCTAGTTCTAGGGTTAGAAAAAGCATGAATAACACTGTTACAACAGAAGCCAGTACAGAAGTTCCAGGAGTTGATGCTGAGCCCAGTAGCAAATACTAGGAGCATCTTAAGGCAATAACTTAGTTGCAAAACAAAACATACTGAATGTGACGCTGTTCACTGGGGCACTCCAAGAGAGAGAGCAGACATACGCGGAGATGGACCGAGGCTGGAGTCGACGGGCGCGGATTCGGCGCCCAGATCGTCTGACTGAGAACTCTGCCAAAATGCGCAATCTGTGGGTTTTAAAGGGTCGCATGGGGACACTGTTTTTCCAACTGAAAAGCCAATCTAGTAAGTCTCTTGCAGGTACCTGCCAATCACGGTTTAGTTAGGTCCCCTCTACTGCTGCTAAGGCGGGGATGTTAATGCAGTTGCACCAACTAAGTCCGTATTTGGTATCAACATTGTTCAGCTGAAAGCTAAACGTAACTGCTCTGCCAAATAAGGCTTACAACATTATTGTTATACGTCATTTAGCCCCGCCCCTCGGGCTCCCCGGAGTAAGGACTTCTAGGTCCACAGTTTTTCGCGTTTTCGCTCTATTTCTAACCCTTGTGAGCCTACTGATGCTGTTCTCAGGGCTGGTATCAAGCTGATACACCACTACGCGCCTGCTGGTTACAAAGTTGAACGGTGACAACCTACCACAGCGTCTAGACAACATATGAAGTTACATGTTAATTCCTTGAAGAGTAGCTAACGCCCTGGTACCGCGTCTGAGTACGTCTGCAAGGCTCTCCCCTTATGGTTCACTTCAAGTTAGTACCCTCAGCATCGTCCTCCTCTCTCACAGTTTCAAGATAACACAACAGTAGCAAGGAATAATCAATATATTACACTAGTTAAGGTTCATGAAGGAGGAATCCTGGTCCCTTAAGTGAAGAAAATTGAAGAATGTTCTCACGGATACTAGAATTAAATATTGGGAGATTCAGATGTGACAGAACATTATTATGCGTGTCCTTTGGAAGTCAGATCAGGAAGGTGGGGAGATCAGGAGAGATTGAATAAGAGTCCCTAATAGTTCTTTCCACCAACCTGTCGTCTTCTAAAGTTGTGTCCCCAACGTAGAAGACAGCTCGTCGGTCGTGGACTCTTCTTCGGCAGAGGCTGCTATGCTGTCAGCTTGAACACGTGATTGTGCTATTTATCGGATGCCACTTGCCCAGGTTAGTCTCCGTATCTACAGAGGACAAGATGTGTAGTACTGACAATGATGACAGGAGACACTTTCATTACTGTATCCTGTTTTGTTATATTTTAAATAATCACACATTCGCTCGTACCATACAACACTTTTGTACCATATGCTACTTCGCGTGTATCAAGCTGCATCAAGGCGAGGTTATAGTAAAATAAAATACTCGCGGCCACAGGCTAGGAATATCACAACATGACAAATGACTTTACATTGCTGCATTAGACAAAGTTAAAAGTGGTGGTGAATCCAAAGCTCATAAATTAAATTTAAGACCTTTGAATATGTTACACTGCAAATTGTTTGCTGTCTCTTGTCTACTACAAATATTCTAGTACGTTGCTGACATCAAGTAGAGATAATTACTTATGAAACGCGGTTCTGTAATAATGCTCTGGCAGTTCATTTAAACTATTTGTGAAACCTGTATGTAACAATTCAGTTAAATGACATGACTGTACTTGGTGTAACTTGTTAAACGATTGTGTACATGTCAAACCAGCTGTTTTAACCATTCGATGTTGCAGTTAAGATGGGATTGGGTAAACATGTTGATGTGCACGCATGGTTGTGCAGATACAGAAGTTATTTTAGATATGAAATTTTGTGGTGGAGTAAAACTGTGTAAATGTAAGAACAGAAACCAAAATGCTGGTCTTCTGTTGAAAATGTTCCAGCTGTTCTATCCTGTGGCAACACAAAATCTTGCCGAGGGCGTACCTCTTTAAGTATATATCATCTAGTTTTGGCTTTATCCGTGTGATCGTATTGTACTACTAGGAAGTTAAGGTAAGAAAGAATTTTCACCTTTATCGGAAAGGTACAAACATGCCAATACAAAAGAAACAAGAGGGAACTTTATGGTTGAACCTCTGGCTGACGATGAGGTCATTGGAGATGGACCACAAGCTTGAAATGGGAAGGAAACTGCCCTTTTCAAAGGGACCACGTCGGCAGCTGACTTTATCTACATAAGAAAATCGTAGAAAGCCTAAATGTGGGTATACCGACGGTGATGTGAACTAGCGCCTTTAGAAGCCTTATAACTAGTTTGCGGTTTTGGCAGCCGCCTTTCCTTCTGCGGTAACACGTTGACAGGTAGTTGGATTGCAATGAATAGCGTAACAAATATTAAGAAATGCATCACTTCAAACACAGATAACAAAATGCCTAAATACGCAAAAAGAAACATTCCATACTAGACTGTACTTGATGTATTCAGAATCTACACGAATAAATTGAGGAAATCCTGAAATCTGGTGTACATGTACACTCACTGGTTATTCGAGTATGACTAATCGACTAGCAAATTTTCGAAGATGGTAATTCCACAGGATTATACGTATACTGTCAGGCTAAATATGGAAACACAGTAATAAAAGTTTGCTCAGAGTTGCTGAAGATATGAACACCAAAAACAGTTTTGAATCCAGAAGAGACACTACGCTAACATCGATACTAGCATTGATAATGGCGTCAGCTTGTCAAGGAACATAATTTTCAAAAGTGTTCTGTTTCCATCGGTAGCTGCTCATCGCTAATTAGATGCCATAGAGGCACCAGATAATAATGATTTTGACTGCTACGTTTGACCCTGTGTCCCGAATAATCCTAGACGTATTCTATGAAACCGGAATCATATCCATGCAGCCCTTTGACCGCGGCCGTCATCTTGGAGGCAGAAATGTGTACAGATAAAAGGTAATACATAATCACTGAAAACGTTGAAATGATTGTTAGGGAGAATTTTCACGGATACTTGGCGAGTGCGCTCAAATCATGGTACTAAAACCACCATCATAATAACACTGACACACCTCCATCGTTAGCTACAGTCTCCCCACATTGCGGTTTGAGCTCCTCATCAGGTCGTCGGTGCACCCAAAACCTTGCATCATTTGAAAAGAGGAAATACCGCGACCTGTAGGACTAACCCACAAGCTTCGACTTAGGTACCACCTGTTTTTTTGCTACTCGTGCCGTTGAAGGCATTTAGATTTATGTGCATTTTCCTTCTTAATGTTTTCTCGTAAACTGGTTGTCGTTCTTTAACTGTCTACAGCAGTTCCTGTCGGATTAGAAACGGACTGACGTGTCTCCCTTCTCCCGACTATGTTGGTTTGGAGTTAGTAGGCAGTGAACGGCATAAAGACCAAGAATGCTCGAAATGGACACAGGGTGTAAGACAGTGTTGTCGTCTTTCTTATCTACATATCTGCTGTCATCAGTCTTGTAGTAAAATGGGCGTCGGCCGAAAAAAGCGAAGACGCCCATTAGCAGCGTCACCGCATTTGGAAACCGTGTCCACTCTGAATTCGTACATTCCTTACAAATCGACCTCTGTTAATAAAATTACAAGACGTGAGTTTCTGAAGAAAGTAGCAAAGGACGCAGATGGGGACCATACCGACAAAATCGCTTGTTATTGGCTGGAGCGCCTGGCGTCACGGCGAGGCATCGTAGCGCAGTGCAAGACGAGGAGGAGACCAGTGATTAGCATTCCGTCGACAACGAGGTCATTAGAGACGGACCACAAGCTTGGATTAAGAAAGAATGGGGAAGAAAATCGGCCGCACACATTCAAAGGAACATTTGCCTGAAGCGATTTAGAGAAATCACAGAAACCTCAATCTGGTTGGCACGATTCGTGTTTGAACCGTCGTCCTTCCCAACTGGAGTCCTGCTTGCACACCACTGCGACACCTAGCTCGATGTAGCCCAGCGCAACTGGCGATGGTTAAGGCACACGCACAGCACGATAGAAGCCGTGGCGTTGTGCTCATTCATTTTACTTCCGGTTCGGTTCAATAAACTGTGGTACAGATCAAATAGGGTGGAATGACTGATGTACGACACATTAGGAGTAATTAAATCGTAATTAACATGAAAAAAAAACTTACTCGTTTGGTTAAGTATCAGATGTTAATGTAACTTGTTCCGTGCTTACGTTGCCTTTACCAGATGAAAGTGCAATCCATAGCTGGTTCCTCCTTCCGGCATATTATCTTTTATACGTTCCTTTATCGTTTGGGCAGTGGACGAATACGCTAGATGCCGGCAAAAACAGCCCCACAAGCAGGAGTATTCTGTTGCTGCTATGACGGAGTAGATCGTTAAGCTACAAGCACCACTTGAACAGAAGACATAGGAAGTAGCATATTACAAGAACCAGGTGAAGCTACTACTTGACGAGTGGTGCTCAACAAGCTACATTATAGCAGTAATATGGGCGTGGCATAGTACTCCCTAGTCAAGAGACCAGATGGTTCCAACAGATTGCTGGATTAGCCACTCACATACGATACATGGCGGTGCTTCATCTATGAGAAACTCTAGTGTTCTGAGATTGTGACGTACAAATTTCACATGTCAGAATGTAACTGAGTGGGTTGTAACCTGTTGTGGCGGAGAAATCGCGGCGGGACCTAACTGAGAGCGGCCCGTGCACAAACAAACGAACGGAAAGGACGGACACGAAACAACGACGGTCGATGGAGGAAGACCTTACGACAACACGCAAGACGCAACGGAGTGACAGAGACAACCAAACGAATCCAAGCCGTCCACAATTAACGAGATCAAAGAACGATAAACACGCTGTCTTGTCGAGGCGATGTGTCGATACCCACGCAACGATTAGACTTGATGACAGAGCTTTTTTTTCCTTTATTGAATTTCGATTCCCCCCGAAGGGGGCGGGCTGGCAGCAGCTTAGAACGCTGCTCTGCAGCGTACAGACTTTTTAAAACGTAAGTAGAAGATAAGAAACAATAAAAGTAGGCGATAAAACGGCTGAAAATTGTGTAAAGTTAAATCGTAAAACAAAGTATTGGCAATGCTAGACAGGAAGCAGACAGGTAACAAAAAACCTGGCGGCAGTCTGGTTTCTATTATCACGATATAAAAATCACACCCAGCGACAGTATGATGTCCGTTCGCAACACTTCGGAAAAGACACACAACACTGGACACGCACTGTAAATACTGCACTAAAATGTTGGCACAAAGATGACACACCATAGCCAAGGGAAGATGGGGGGGGGGAGGACCTGGACTGATGAGGGGGAAAACAAGGATGGAGGAGAGGAAAAAACCGAAAGGGGAGAGGGAACCGAAGCAGGTAGACAGGTAGAGGACTCATAAAGGGGGGGGGGGGGGCAGGGCAGACGCGAGAGGGAATGGGAAATGGCAGAGGAGGAAAATGCAAAAGGACTTGCGGGATGACAGAGGTATCTTTTTTTAAAAAAAAATAAATAGCCTTGGAATCACGAATGTGTGGGGTCTATTAAGCCAGACATGTCCAAAAGAATAGAAAACACACATATTATAGGTCTGAAGTAGTGTGCACCTTTCTGAGGTGAACTTGCTTTACAATTTTAGTTATCTGCCATATGACAAGTAATCTGTATAGATAATATGGAGGTCGAAAGCTATATTCAAAATGGAGTACTAGGCCAAAAAAAAATACACTACTGGTCATTAAAATTGCTACACCACGAAGATGGCGTTGTACAGACAGGAAGAAGATGCTGTGATATACAAATGATTAGCTTTTCAGAGCACCCACACAAGGTTGGCGCCGGTGGCGACACCTACAACGTGTTGACATGAGGAAAGTTTCCAACCGATTTCTCATACACAAACAGAAGTTGCCCGGTGTTGCCAGGTGACACGTTGTTGTGATGCCTCGTGTATGGAGGGGAAATGCGTACCGTCACGTTTCCGACTTTGAAAAAGGTCGGATTGTAGCCTATCGCGATTGCGGTTTATCGTATCGCGACACTGCTGGTCGCGTTGGTCGAGATCTAAAGACTGTTAGCAGAACATGGAATCGGTAGGGTTCAGGAAAGTAATACGGAACGCCGTGCTGGATCCCAACGGCCTCGGATCACTAGCAATCGAGATGACACGCATCTTATCCGCAAGGCTGTAACGGATCGTGCAGCCACGTCTCAATCCCTGAGTCAGCAGATGGGGTCGTTTACAAGACAACAACCATCTGCACGAACAGTTCGACGACGTTTGCAACTCGGAGACCATGGCTGCGGTTACCCTTGACGCTGCATCACAGATAGGAGCGCCTGCGATGCTGTACTCAACGACGAACCTGGGTGCACAAATGGCAAAACGTCATTTTTTCGGATGACTCCAGGTTCTGTTTACAGCATCATGATGGTCGCATCCGTGTTTGGCGACATCGCGGTGAAGGCACATTGGGAGCGTGTATTTGTCATCGCCATACTGGCGTATCACGCTGCGTGATGGTATGGCGTACCATTGGTTACACATCTCGGTCACCTCTTGTTTGCACTTACGGCACTTTGAACAGTGGACGTTACATTACAGATGTGTTACGATCCGTGGCTCTACCCTTCATTCGATCCGTGCGAAACCCCACATTTCAGTAGGATAATGCACGACCGCATGTTGCAGGTCCTGTACAGGCCTTTCTGGATACAGAAAATGTTAAACTGCTGCCCTGGCCAGCACATTCTCCAGATATCTAACCAATTGAAAACGTCTGGTCAATGGAGGCCGAGCAACTGGCTCGTCACAACACACCAGTACTTCTCTTGATGAACTGTGGTATCGTGTTGGAGCTGCATGGGCAGCTGTACGTGTACACGCCATCCATGCCCTGTTTGACTCAATGCCTACGCGTATGAAGGCCGTTATTACGGCCAGAGGTGGTTGTTCTGGGCACTGATTTCGCAGGATCCATGTACCGAAATTGCTTAAAAATGTAATCACATGTCAGTTCTAGTATAATATATTTGTGCCATGAATACCTGTTTATCATCTGCATTTCTTCTTGGTGTAGCAATTTTAATGGCCAGTAGTGTATTATGATGAGTTAAATTTTCCAGGCATGACGCGAACAAACACAACAAAAGTTGCAATTACTGTACATGAAGGCCAGAAAGTGAGGGATAAGCTGGTGGAAGTGATCACTACGCAGATGAAAGCAGTGAAGAGGCTCAGCCATGTGGGGAGCACGTGCAGCAGGTGCGCCATGGGGAGCCCAGAGGACAGCTGCCAGCTCGCTGTGGGCGGCGCCGCCCACACGCCACCCTTCCAGCAGCTCTGCCCAGTGAGCGGAAAATGTCACTACAGCAACTGCGATTAAATTTTAAGTTTTCATCAGAAAGTACTGCCTGTGATGATGTAATATCTATGCCTATATTTTATTCAAACTAATATTCACGACAGCATTGTACGTGGAATATAACTCAACTTTAATCGCATTCTTGTGATAGTGATAAAAGGGACTTCATCGTTGATAAAGTAATAGTTATTGTCAACGACATAGTTTAACATGTTGTAAAAAATTATATCTCAGACAACATCCACATAAAAAGATAATGACAATCTCAGTCTTTTGTTATTTATGATTCTTCTAGAAAATCCTTGTTCGAACTATTCTACTGAAAGGATGTGATTGATGTCTCGCAACACAGAGGTCTGTAGAATACTGTACTAATGTATTGTTTTGTTGCTAGCTGATATTTATAAATAGATTTCATGTGTTATTGAAATGAACCTTCTTTGTTCGAAGTTTTATTTTATTGTAATTCTCGTCCTATATAAATGTTAAGTTTTCTGCTCAGCTGCCAAAGAGCGCAGTCATTAGCGCCATCGATCTACAGTGCAATTTATTGGCAAATAGTCAATATTAATGTAGCATGAAAGATTGAGAAATATTTTCGAATGTTAATACATACAGTGAAGGTCAGAAAAGATTTAATATATATTATTTATTACGAGTAAAAGTACATCCTTAAGCAGAACCGATAAGTGATTGTCTTATGTTAGCCGCCATCTTAGTGAAATATTGCAACGATAGTTTTAAATTGATTTTCTATGCAGATGTAAATGTTGTTGGCTATAATTGCTATAATAATTGTGTACTAGTGGCCGAGGACCAACTCTCAGCTAATAAATTCCAGTTGGACTGTGAACATATCGAACTTCTATGAATGCAAACAGCATCTTACGTGGTATAAATTCTTACTTGCTGATGTATGAAACCTGGTAATATCGTAACCACCTTTATGAAATATTTCGACAGCTAAATACATTAGTATTGTGTACGTGTGCTATTGTGTGACAAAACTGTTCGTTTTGCTTAAAGAAAAGTGTTGCCACCTCGAGATAACAGCAGAGTTAATTTCGATAAAGGATATGTAACTAGCAAAGAGTCTTTTAAACAACAGCACTGAAACAACTAAAAATCATTACTCTTGATTAGTTCAGATTACTTAACATACATTTAGCTTGTTTATTGGTTACAAATGATTACTTTTGTGAATGAACTTAGTGACATTTACACTGCCTGACAGAGAACATTGCTACACGTTCGCAGGTGGAGATTTCTTTAACAACATAAATTTCATTTGCCGGGAAAAGCAGTGATTAAATGAAACCTCGTGTTTCATTAATTATAAGTAACTTGTTTTATTGTAATCTTGCTAAAATGGTACGGCACAATACACCCAATTACACCAAATGTCACAATGATTACTGCTAGAACCAGTTAATTTTATATAATGAAGTGAATCTGCATTACCGTAGCCAAGGTCATTTCTCTGAACAAAGAGATGAGAAACTTTTTTTGTAGAGAGGTAGCCACTAATTACAGTTCACAGAGTGTTGCTTTGTTCATGTAAGTGCTTACGCATGGGTTGGATTGCAAAGATCACTTCTGCTGTTCTCGAGATATTTCTTAGCCAGAAGATGTGTTTCACTGATGACACATGATTTTATATTCACACTCCACTCTTCCTCTAAAATACACATTCAGAAGAGAGACCATGCAACCAAACACAGCAAGTCTGCATGTCTTAAATGTGCCAGTATTGTTGCCGCTACACTATCATAGCGAATATTCCTTCTAAATCTATATGAGTGTTACTGAACATCCTTGAATTATGACACGGTAAAAAAAGTAATTTTAACTTAACCATTGTTTCTGCCAGTGTACCCAATAGCCCATCTCGATTTGTAAAAATCCTGTTATATGACGCAGTTGGATGAAGGATTTTTTTTATAGTGTTCTCCACCACACAGTGTACCAGAGACGACAGCAATCATGGTCATGCGTGAGCAAGTCTATGCACCTGCAAGAAACGTAACTTCTAGCGTAGGGAAAGTATGTATCAAACGAGAGCAGAAGTACAGCAAAGTTCAGGAAACAGTTGTGACGTGCTAGCGAAGACCAGTATCACAGAGTCTCATATCGATCTCTTCAGCCACTTGGTCCTCACATCAACCATGAATCGTACCAGAGCAAGTAACTTGCATGTTACTTGGAATGGTTTGCGGACCAAAATTAATTGCTGCTCATTTCTGGAAGTAGAACGGCCAACTCAATTGCTGCCGCCATCTGCAAAAGGAAAGAAACAGCGCAATCCATATCAGTCCATATCACACATTTAAATGATTGCTCCTCTTCGCATCCATAGCTAACAGATATAAGCTGTTTCATCCCTCAACATATGGCGTATAGTACAGTTCTCATTACAGTGTCATGGATCACATGAATGAAGCGTTAAGAGTGAATGACTACTTACTACATACTTAGGGCAAAGTGTGTAATGTAGGCATGAGTAAATGTGCATGCCACCTCTAGCTGACGAGACGTATTTATTATGGTTTTGCTAATTATCTCCAGTAGAAACTGCTGGTTGTAATTACTAAATGATCTGGTAGTATGAGATGTGAACTTCGGTTTTATGCAGTAAGTTATGCATATACTTCTGTTTAAGTTGTAGATAATATAATATGATGATAAAATCTGTAAATTTAGTTTTTTATGAGAAAAAATTTGTATTTACATGTTTCATGAGAGAGAGAGAAATTTTGAAAAGTAAAGTTCTCTATACAGTTGTAGATAGATCGTTCACAGCACAGCGTTGGAAGCCTATTTCAACATTAAAGAGCGTTTAAGACTTCAGATGAAATTTACCGAATCTGAAACCTACAGACTTGATGCAAAGACATTTTGAAATGCTGAAGGATACAATGATATTTGGGTCGTATGCACAGAGAATATAATGGTTCAGCTAAAGAATGAATGGTATAATGAGGTCAGTTTAGAGCAAACACCAAAAATACAATAGCAATAGATCAGATAATGAAACTAATAAGCACTAATCGAAGCAGATGTTAATCTGGAAAGTCTATAACATTACTGTAAACTGGAGAAACGGTTATATACACTGGAAGTTTTAGTCAGAAATTCCATATAGTTCTGTTCCCTGATAAAATTTCGTTGAAAATTTATAATAAATTTACTTTGTACAGAGGAAACCTCATTTATTCCTCCATTGGCACTAATGTGGAATTTTGCACTGTACAAAGAAAAATTAACTCTCTTTTATTTGACACCATGCCAGAAATTGTTCAGTGTTCCTGTAAAATGAAGGATGATGAACGAAAAAAGCTGGAAAAGAGAGGTACTTTTTCGTTTTTCAGGTGCGTTTGTTTCGATCCAATCCAAATAAAATGTAAATATGTATGCTGTTAATGTCCTCAGAACTGATTTTGCAGGGAAGTTTTATAACCTGATTAATGATACGAGTTTGATTTCCAACGAAAATAGGAAGGAAAACGGTTATCAGAAGTAATTTTTGTTCACTGTTTACGCTACAGCTTCTTAACACCTGTTACACAAAGTTTGCTCATTCTATACTTCATGGCTATAACAAATTTTATGCATTCAGTGCTAGGATCTGTGAACTAGGTAAAACAATGCGTTTCTATTGCATCCCTATTTCTCAGTTTCGCGTGGTACATTATTTGTAGTTATTCTGGAAGTGATAGAACAACATCTTGATATTTGTATTTTAGTTTCACTAACCACTGCAGAAGGAATAAAGTCTGGACGTCCTGTCAACAGCACAATCCACATTCGCTTGGTTTGCCAAACAGTAACACTGACTTGCTGATTCAGTTCTGACTTTTTATGTGCAGAAGAATAATAATAAGTTTAGTGAAGAATAATAATAATAAGTCGGTAGAATCATGGACATTAGCGAAAGAAAAATTGAAACCAAGGGTGAGAAGTTTAAAAGGCAGGAAGTGGAGAAAGTCAATCATCAGACATAGGAGGTAAATGAACAAGAGGTGAAGACAGTTGATGAGAATGTTATCCATAAAACCATTGTTGAAATAAAAGGTGACAGTAATAATATGATAACTCAGATGATCCGTGTATTTAATATAGTTTATTCTAAGCTGGAGGCTGAACAAAATGAAATATGGCGGTAAATAATATGAAGGTAGGATGGAATTGTTTCGACAAAAGCGTTTAAGCATTTAACATTTAACACAGGATATGGATCAAACAGCTAATGTGGAAACGTCTGAAGTACAAAACAAGGCTTCTTGGGTTTCGAAACAAAGTTGAGCAAGGTATTAAAGAGGCAAACAAAAGCAATCTATTATTACTTTTCCTAACTAGGGTTTAGAGTCAAAATTAATTAATGACCTCAGATGAAGAAAACGAGAAGAAGGCGATGATGGATGATAAAAGTAAGCAGGAAATCAAACATATCGTGATATACTAGTTCAACACGAAATAGGAGGACACACAGAGGTAGTTAGAAAGAAGTGGCTTAAGAGGTCAAAAATGGAATAAATCTCATGGAGCATATAGAAGAGAATCCGGGGGACTGCTAAATTTAAAATCACCATCCAATGGATCGATCAGCATCAACAATGTCCAATTCCCTAACCCCATGAGACAGTGCAAAAAGGTCTGGTATTTAATCAAGGACACTGGCATGAAGATGGGTGATCTGGGAGTTTAGGACATGACTGCTCCTGTCTACTCTGCTGTAAAATCAAAGGAAGTACTGTCAACAGAATGTGGCATATTCAGAAGTAAATTGGTTAGAAAACAGATGTGCTGCAGTTTAAAGTTGCTGATTTAAGTTTTCAACATGACTTTTTAATTATTCCCAACATGAATTTGCATGTGATTTTAGGACTGGGTGATTTAAGTTTAAAACTGAAATTAACTGTGAACTGCAATAAATAAAAGTCATAGTGATATTTGAAGAATGTAAATATGAAATTAAACTTTGTTAAAATTAAAGTGAAACAAAGTGCATATTATTTATGATTATATAATATGTCACTCACATTTCCATTGAACCGATGGTCTAATTGGGTTCCATTCTACTTATGAGAGTGACAGTGGTATGTTATTATAGAATTTTGAAGCAATTTGTAAAGTATAAAAACAAACACATGGTGTTTCACACATTTAGAACTCTATGTTATATGGAACTTGTCCATTACAATTGTTAATCCCATATTTTATCAGATTCATATCGCTCCATACACCTACTTAAGATGAATACTTCATTTAAAGAAAGTTAGTGAATTATTCTTCATGCATATCTTCGTTTAAAAAATCAAATTTCCTCAAAGTGTAGTTTCAGTAGTTAACTAACATATAATTAATTAGGTTTGTGTTTATTGTAAGTAATTTATTGCGTAACCTATTTTAAGAACATTTTTGTCAGTAATATTAATGTTTAAACAGATATTTTCCATAAAAGCCGATGGGTTGAGATTCATTGGGAGAGTCCTTAGAAAATGTAGTCCACCAACAAAGGAGGTGGCTTACAAAACACTCGTTCGACCTATACTTGAGTATTGCTCATCAGTGTGGGATCCGTACCAGATCGGGTTCACGGAGGAGATAGAGAAGATCCAAAGAGCGGCGCGTTTCGTCACAGGGTTATTTGGTAACCGTGATAGCGTTACGGAGATGTTTAACAAACTCAAGTGGCAGACTCTGCAAGAGAGGCGCTCTGCATCGCGGTGTAGCTTGCTCGCCAGGTTTCGAGAGGGTGCGTTTCTGGATGAGGTATCGAATGTATTGTTTCCCCCTACTTATACCTCCCGAGGAGATCACGAATATAAAATTAGAGAGATTAGAGCGCGTACAGAGGCTTTCAGACAGTCGTTCTTCCCGCGAACTATACGCGACTGGAACAGGAAAGGGAGGTAACGACAGTGGCACATAAAGTGCCCTCCGCCACACACCGTTGGGTGGCTTGCGGAGTATAAATGTAGATGTAGATGTAGAAATAATGCCAAGAGATTATTTTTATCGCTGCCGTGTAAGGTTAAATTCTTAATAAATTGGGGCCGTTTGAAGCATACAGTGAACTGTATTGAGATAGAGATGTCATTCACTAGATGCGAATGTTGTAGGATTTTAGCGTAATTGGATGCTTGTGTGATCTTTGGTTAACATGTAAAACTGTTATTTTTCACTCGCAGTGATGGTGGTTGTAATCACGAACAGAGTAGTGGTATGAGACGTTAAGATCTATTTCATGCATATTATATTTGAATTGTGAAACATTTAATGTGGTAATAAGTGAGTAATTCTCAATCTTTAGAAGAAAAAAGAAATTCAATCACATATCTCATGAGAAATAGTGGCTCAAATGGTTGAAATGGCTCGGAGCACTATGGGACTTAACATCTATCGTCATCAGTCCCCGAGAATTAGTGATCTAAAAGTTTTTTCTACATAAATTCAGAGATCGTACGTTTCAAACTGTTAGCAGACTATTTGAACAGTACAGAGCATGAAGTTTCTGAATGAAGACATGTTGAGATAATGGTAGACACGCTGATGTTTACTATGTGTGAATCGAGATGAAGTTGACATGGAAGAGAGTTACTGAAGGAAGCTTTGACCACACATTAAAATCATAATTTCCAACACTCAGACAAATAATTTCAAAGTCGCAAACATGTTTATAAGGTCAGTTTAGTCTTATATTTGCTAGATGGGCATAGTTAGAAAGAAACATGAGTTGTGTAATAAAGCCAACCGGTTGCAACAAAATTTAATTTAATCTGGTTTCAAAACGAACTACGCGTGTCTTCATCAGAAAAAAACTAGAACAATTACATGTAGTTATAGCTGAAGTCAGAGTTACGAAACAAATGGCCTCTTTGTATAAAATAACCTCTTAAAATTAGATTTAAACCATAAAATTACAAGTAATGGAACTGACGTAACAATGATGCTCGTTGGTAAAAATTATTGCTCAATGACATAGCACAGTGAACGCTCCTAAGGAGTGTATGACGAAATAGGCACTGTTTGTGACATCAGACTGGCGACCTTAGATTTCGCATAGGCAAGATATTATCTAATCGCGCTGTCAGATGTGGATTCAGATTCCAGACATTAACAATTTCAATTTTATATCTGTTGCTCATATTGTGGGGATTTAAATATTAGGCCCCTGTTGTAGTTAGTTTGACCTCAGTCGGACTTCAGTAGACTGCTCTAGTTGGGAAAGTGGGAAAAGTAGCAAACAAATTGTATTAAACTTTTCCATTCCCAAAATACCAGAACATTCTTGCCACGCTATTACTGTTAGTCAACTAATATCAACATAAATTCAGAGTTGTAGTGTGTGAGCTGTGGTGTTGGTGGTGGAGCGACAACTTCAATCTGTACGAGAGATGCCGCAGGTAATGGTTAATTCATCTCTGTATGGTGTGCAGCCTAGCTCATCCTTCACGGGTTCTGTTGCGGCGCTTGGCGTGTTTGCGTGGACTGTTAGGCGCCGGCTGTCCAGGAAGAGATCCGAGGTATGATGCCACCTTCGTCAAGGTCGTATGGGCAGAGCAACTGTCGTGTTTTCAGGGTGCTCCGTGAGCACTTCAGCTCGCTCGCTTCGTGGCTCCAGCATGTTCAATTTTGTCATGTTGGTGCAGAACGTACCAGGAGGAAATTTAGAAATTTGTGGTAAGATCTTATGTGACCCAACTGCTCCGGTCATCAGACCCTAAGCTTAGACACTACTTACGCTAAGGACAACACGCTCACACACACTCATGCCCGAGAGCGGACTCGAACCTGCGATGCGGAGAATACCAGGAGAGAGCACAGTACTGTCCCTATACCTCATCGAGTGTTTTGCTGACATACATCATAGTATTCGCTGAGCTTCAGCTTTGCTCTGAGCCATGTGCACGAGTGGTCATCCGGCATCTTGCATATGGTTGCTCTTTAACAACAGGAGTGCCATAGCACCCACTGTGTTGGGTGGGTGTCCATCAGCAACTCACACGAACCAGTTGACAACTGATATATAAAATGACAGCATTTGAAAGTTATGCTGATACAGTTAAGGTAAGTGTTTAAGGCATCATTTGAATAACAACAGTAGGAGACATGGAGTGGTGGGGGGGGGGGGGGAGGGGAGGAAGATTACAAGAAGCATCTGGCCGACTTGCTTGTCGAAACTATTTTACAATGTAATCAGAAAATTTTGGAAGTGATAGTTGTTAGGTTATGAGAACAAGGCACCTGTGGAACCAAAAGATGAGAAAGAAGCCAGTAGAACTGTTAGTGAGTCAGAGACGAGAAAGCATCAGGTTTACTTAGTATTGTACAGAGCATGTACAAAGAAATCAGACTTAATCATAGCGAATTGAAAGCCAATCATATTAATTTAGAATCTGATAACAAAGAATTATGGTCAGAGATGGTTGACAAATTGGACTTTAATAGTATTGGATATGACTCCTTAGTAGATAATTATTGAGGAACTTAAATCTGATTTTGACAAGGTAAACGCTAAATGGGCAGCCTCATATCGACTGGACGAATCATCAGTCTCAGGATGCAAACAAAGGAAGGCTGGTATATGGTTACCACTTGGAACAGCCGTTGTTCATTTAAAAAGAACTGAACTTACTGAGGATGTTTCAGAACAATTCATGTTGCTGTGTGCTTCCACCGTGGAGCTGACATTAACATACAGTTCAGTCTTCTGCTGGAACTTCACTCCCTAAAGGACTACAGTCAGTATGTTACGTGGTGTTGGTTACTGGCTCCACTTGGAAAGAGCTGATGATTCATTGCTGGGTGTTAAAGTCCTTCTGCCTGTTGATTTGTTGTCATTCTTGTAGGTCGGAATTAAATCGTACTTGCCTGGTTTAACCTGAGAAAATAGACTGGACAAGTACAGCTAGTCTGATCTTGCTCTGTGAGGACGTATAGTTTTAAGATTTTAAATAACATGCGTACTGTAACTCGCTCTAGTCGATGCTGAACATTTTGGTTAATTCTATTCAGTTGTGTTTCGATCATCAGAAATGTTTTCTGTAAGTTTCAGCAGAGCTGTATTGTTCTTGCAACAAGTTTTCCAAGAATTGTTGTCGGATTGATATTTAAGAGTTAACAGCTCTTTGAGTTAGATATAAGAACTACTCTTTTAACTTATTCTTATTTGTGGATTCAGTGCATAACCCTGTGTACCTATGAAGAACACCCACTTCAGTGAACTGGTCATTGTGCGCTCATTTACTGTATGCTGTTTGTACGTTTACAGCCACCAGTGACTGCGTTATTTGGCCAGTGTCTTGTAAAATGGCACATCCATCACTGTGAGCTGGTTCTCGGCTTGAGTAGTGCTGCTGGCACTTCTAATTGCACACACTTGCACCTTCAGGCGATCGTTTAGGTCTTATTACCCTGTGTGTCCAAAGCTGGTTTATATTAGTAAAAATCTTATTGTGTGTATGATATTAATATGATGGTCTAGTCATACAGAATACCAAGCACTCTGTTCACTCGCAATTTCAGTGACAGCAGAGCAAGGTTCTCTGGGAGTTGGACCAAATAACAGTTTCAAATAAGCATCTTCCTGCCAGCATTACTTGGAAAAACGAGAATTTTTTTATATGTTGTAGGCTGAATCTGTGTGTTGCTTTGTATGTTTTAGGTGCACTCTTGTGCTCTGTGTAATAAGAGGTGTCTTGAGAATAACATATTTGAAGAAGGAGCCGAGTAGATAGCAAGTCAGGAAAGGGAATCATAGCTGAACTGAGCAAGAGGCTGCGTGGTACAATGGCGTGTTCGCTGGATATCACTGCGGGAATTGTTGATTAGGTGAGTGCAACCATATTTGTTTGTTTCACTCATGTGTGAGTGTGCGTGTGCTTGAGCGCGCTTCTTCTCCCCCCCCCCCCCCTCCTGTCTCCACAGACACATACTCTCTCTCGATCGTAGGGGAATACATTCAGTTCTTGTAACGTAGCAATCCATACCGTGCACAAAAGAATGGCTTTGAGCACTATGGGACTTAACTTCTGAGGTCATGAGTCCCCTAGAACTTAGATCTAAGGTAAGGATATCACACATATCTATGCCTGAGGCAGGATTAGAACCTGCGACCGTAGCCGTCGCGCGGTTTCAGACTGTAGCGCCTAGAACCCCTCAGCCACCGCGGCCGGCTACCGTGCACAGATATACTGCGTACAACTACATTCAATATTTGAGAGTAGTTAATACTAATCACGAATAAGCTGCCACGATTAATGAATTGTAAAAGAGAGTCATCAAATTACAAATAAAGTAGAATGTCTTGGTGTAGTGTGCCATTTATTTGGAGATAAGGAGCCGGTCGCTGTGAGTGAGGGTGACAGCGAGACGAGAGAGAGTGTAAGTGAGCGTTTAAGGCACCATTTGTAATTGCGCAGCCGGCCGCGGTAGCCGTGCGGTTTCAGGCGCTGCAGTCCGGGACAGCGAGACTGCTACTGTCGCAGGTTCGAATCCTGCCTCGGACATGGATGTGTGTGATGTCCGTAGGTTAGTTAGGTTTAAGTAGTTATAAGTTCTAGGGGACTGATGACCTAAGACGTTAAGTCCCATAGTGCTCAGAGCCATTTCAACCATTTTTGTAATTGCACTGTAAACATTAGGGCAACCAATTGTATCTTGATACTCAATGAGCACAGTGCTGGTTTATTTCAATAAAATTGTTATTGTGTGAATGACGTTCAGCGTACGGTCCAGCCCTTGCCGGCTCACCTACAATTTCATCAATAAAAAATCGTGCCAGTTATTTGTAAAATACGTCAATATAAAAGGAATACAGGTTCTTGAAGTAGTCAAAGTATATTTAAACCATGGTAAGGTCTTTATAATAAAAAATAAAACAGGAAGTACCGGTATGGTACATGTGGCCGACAAGTGATGGCGCTACACTTCTGGTGGCGGAATGTTTACACAACTGGTCATAGGTTCAGAAGGAGGCTGTGACCTGGAAGAGAATGGCAGCTTTCCACTGCTGTCCCCTGGCATTGCTATTCCATGTTATCAGGGCAGATGTACAGAAGCGAAGATGCGGCCTGGACGGCGCAGTGTGGCTCTCGGTTTCAGAGAGGTCCCATCTTAAGTAGGTCCCAGCCACTACCTCAACCGAATGGATCGTCGTAAATGTGAAAATGGGCATCTTCAACAATATATTGTTTAAGGAGCTCCGTTAACGTTTCTTTCATATTTTTCATTTACTTATTCTTCACAACCTATTATGCGGTAACTTTACGTAGGCTAGATAACTCACGTTTTATACTACACTCACTTTAAAACACTACTAAACTGCAATATAATCCCTTCATCAACTACCCAGCTGCTAACAATGGCGTTCACAGATTGTGTTCTGGTACTTCTATATATTAGGTTGCATCCAATCTGTAAATGGTTGTTTCCGCTACTAGATCTTCCATTATAACTCCATGGTCAACGTCCACTGTCTGCTGTACTACTTGTCCATAGGGCAACACATCAACGGCGTAATAAGCGGTTCTAGAATTCTTTGTAATGTCTTAGGGTCCACTCTTTTATAGCCTCTTATACCAGTGTATTGTAAATTGTTGAAGATCCATTTCGTTGACCTCAGTTATCTACACCTACTAAGTACGTTCTCTAGCTGGGATGGCACCATTCTATCGTGTAGCGGAGTGCCTAGTGAAGTCTTCATGTCTTTCCTGCTACTGCGACTGTGCTATTGCCCAAGAGGCGCGAGAGTGACTCGTTCCGTAGTGCTGTTTTGGGATCCATCATCCTAAATGCCAAACGTTCCGTATTGGCCTCAGTCCCAAGTATCCATCGAATTTCCATCTGACTGCTATACTTCAATCAATAAAGGGCTCCCCTTTCCCTGGTTTCCAAGCTTAATGGACGAATTCCTATAATTGCTATCAGTGCCTCATTCCTGCTAGAGCAGTAGGCTCCTGTTAATCTTAGTAACATTCCTCACTGGCCTCTTCTGAATAATGAATCTACCTTATCAAGGCGCAATTTTTGAGCCTAATCTCTCGTACCATAACCTACAAGTGATTCTAATATACAGGCTGTCACATTTATCTTGACCACACCAAATAACTGTTTGTGCAGATGCAAATTACAAAATGTTTGAAGCAAATGATCTTTAGTCGTGACGGGGACGTCAATCAGCATGAATGCCTTCGTCGTAGCTTTGTTTTTTACGAAGATAAGAACAGTGGCATGACTATTTCAAATGGCATCCTGTATATTTTTATTCGGTAATTCATTTCTTCTCCTAAAGACCCATTCAAATATGTATCACAGTGTGCCGTTCACTGAAACAAAACATTATTAATTACATATCACAACATTGACGTTGACGCTCCCAGCGCTTAGTGCAGGTACTCGGGCTAATGAAACACATCCACGTGCTGACGTTGACAGACGACAAATGTAGACATAAGCAGAATCCACACACGCCATTTCGTCAACCATCGTCTGTTGAAGAGTTGTGTGAGTAGAATGCACACCAACGGTGAGAAGCTAGAAATGCTACTCATCTATGTGGAATGTAAGTAAGCAGAACAGTGATTGCAATACTGTTTTCGTAAGTACGGATACATTTAGTACAGTAGTTTAGTGCTTTTAAATATTGTTGTGTAGAGCAGGCGTACAGTAACGGCTGTCCTTGGTACAAACTGCATCGACGTAACGTTTCTTTTATTGCTGTTGTTGTTGAAGGTAGGCGAATTGCTACGCAGGCAGCGGAACTGAACAGAGGGTGATATCCTGACAAGAACCCATCTTACTGACTGATGTTTTCTCGTCTTGTTACGACACTTCAGGAAACGGAAAGTTTCAACCCACGACAACGCAATCGTCGTAGCACTCGCACACACGAAGCTGCCGAAGTTACTGGTCAGTGAATCCACATGTGAGCACACGGCAGCTTGAACACGAGACTGGCATTCCTAAGACCTGTGCACATCGTATTCTTACACGATATCGGTTCCATCCTTACCATGTACACCACATCAAAAATTGCATTTGAAAGAGTTCCAGAATCGTGTACAGCTCTGTCAGTGGGCACAGCAGCAAATCCTCGCCAACCCGAACTTCTTCTCCAATGTTCTATTTACCGATGAATGTTTCTTCTCAAACAAAGGACAGGTAAATACAAGGGACATGCGTTATTGATCCAGCGACATCCCACGATGGCTTAGACAGGTGGAACATCAGCGTCAATGGACAGCTAACGTCTGGTGTGGGATGCTTGGTACTACAATTATTGGCCCTTCTTTCATCAATGGTAGTCTAAACGGCACAGCGTATGCCAACTTCCTCAGACGAATTCTGCCTCCTCTTCTGGATGAAGCGCCGCCAAGAACCAGAATGGATGTCCAGCACATAATGCCTTGCGTGCACATCGTGTTCTGAACCTGCGAGATGAATTGTTCGAGGAGAAACAATTACTTGGCCTGTTAGGTCTCCTGATTTAAATCCTCTGAACGTTTTTATCTGTGGATGCATTAAAGACGTTGTTTATCGCGATATTCCAACAACCCCATAGGACATGCAGGAAAGTATCATGCTTGCTTGTAATTCTCTTCAGGAGGCAATACTGGAAGCAGTAAATAATTCTTTCATTCAAAGACTGCACCAGTGTATCGGTGTCCAGGGTCACCACTATGAGCACCTTTGAATGTTCTACTCAAAGGCAATGGTACAGGAGGGTCAATGTCAATAATGTATTATGTTTCTAACAGGTTTTCATTTGTTTTTTGACAACTCCAGCAAGTTTGTGATCCCGGGCTCAAGGTCAATGGTATGTTATGTAATTAACAACGTTGTGTTTCAGTGAATGGTACATTGTGATACATTTTGAATAGGACTTTCGGAAAGGAAATTAATTACCGAATAGAAAATATAGGCTGTCATTTAAAAAAGTCATACCGCTGATCATATCTTTATAAAAAAACATGCTGATTGATGTCTCCCTGACGGCTAAAGAACATTTATTTGAAACATTTTGAAATTTGCATCTGGACAAACAGTTATTTAGGGTGGGCAAGATAAATGGGACACCCTGTATATTGGCGGTAGGCTATGAATGCTTTCAAGTGAACAAGAAATGCAAGCAGTGGCTGGGGAGTGACACACGGTTGTAGCTTATCCGCGATGATATTCAATCTGTACACTGAATGAGCGGTACAGGAAAGGAAAGAAAACTTTGTAGTAGGAATCAAAGCTCAAGCAGAAGAAAGAAAAGCTTTGGGGTTGGCCGATGATATTGCAGTTCTGTCAGAGACAGCGAAGGACTTGGATTAGCATTTCAATGAAACGGACAGTGTCTCAAAAGGAAGACATAAGATTAGCACCAGGAAAAAGAAAACAAGGGTGAAGGAATGTAATGGAATTAAATCGGATGATTCTAATGGAAATAGATTAGGAAATGAAGCACTTGAAGTAAATGAGTTTTGCTACATGGGCAGCAAAGTAACTGATGCTGGCCGAAGTAGAGAGGATATAAAATGTATAATGCCAATGGACAAAAAAAGCATTTCTGAGGAAGAGACCATTTATTAACACAGAATATAGATTTAAGGGTAAGGAAGTATTTCGTGAAGATATTTGTCTGGTGTGTAGCCATGTATGGAAGTGAAACATGGAAATCAAACTGTTTAAACAGAAAGAAAATAGCTTTCGAAATGTGGCACTAGAGCGAAATGGTGAAAAGTAGATGGATCGATCACATAATTTATGAGGGGGTAATGAATACATGGAAAAATCCTGGAGATACTAGAAGGTATCAGATAGATTACATAATGGTAAGACAGAGATTTAGGAACCAGGTTTTAAATTGTAAGACATTTCCAGGGGCAGATGTGGACTCTGACCACAATCTATTTGTTATGAACTGTAGGTCAAAACTTAAGAAACTGCAAAAAGGTGGGAATTTAAGGAGATCGGACCTGGATAAACTGACTAAACCAGAGGTGGTACAGAGTTTCAGGGAGAGCGTAAGGAAACAATTGACAGGAAGGGGGGAAAGAAGTACAGTAGAAGAAGAATGGGTAGCTCTGAGGGATGAAGTAGTGAAGGCAGCAGAAGATGAAGTAGGTAAGAAGACGAGGACTAGTAGGAATCTTTGGGTATCAGAAGAAATATTGAATTTAATTGATGAAAGGAGAAAATATAAAAATGCAGTAAATGAAGCAGGCAAAAAGAAATACAGACGTCTCAAAAACGAGATCGACAGGAAGTGCCAAATGGCTAAGCAGGGATGGTTAGATGACAAATGTAAGGATGCCGAGGCTTATCTCGCTAGGGGTAAGATAGATACTGCCTACAGGAAAATTAAAGCGACCTTTGGAGAAAAGACAACCACTTGTATGAATATCAAGAGCTCAGATGGAAACCCAGTTCTAAGCAAAGAAGGGAAAGCAGAAAGGTGGAAGGAGTATATAGAGGGTCTATACAAGGGTGATGTACTTGAGGACAATATTATGGAAATGGAAGAGGAAGTAGAAGATGAAATTGGAGATAAGATACTGCGTGAAGAATGTGACAGAGCACTGAAAGACCTGAGTCGAAACAAGGCCCTGGGAGCAGACAACATTCCATTAGAACTACTGATGGCCTTGGGAGAGCCAGTCCTGACAAAACTCTACCATCTGGTGAGCAAGATGTTTGAGACAGGCGAAATACCCTCAGACTTCAAGAAGAATATAATAATTCCAATCCCAAAGAGACCAGGGGTAGACCGATGTGAAAATTACCGAACTATTAGTTTAATAAGTCACAGCTGCATAATACTAACACGAAATCTTTAGAGACGAATGGAAAAACTGGTAGAAGCCGACCTCGTGGAAGATCAGTTTGGATTCCGTAGAAATATTGGAACACGTGAGGCAATACCGACCTTACGACTTATCTTAGAAGAAAGATTAAGGAAAGGCAAACCTACGTTTCTAGCATTTGTCGACTTAGAGAAAGCTATTGACAATGTTGACTGGAATATTCTCTTTCAAATTCTGAAGGTGGCTGGGGTAAAATACAGGGAGCGAAAGGCTATTTACAATTTGTACAGAAAGCAGACGGCAGTTATAAGAGTTGAGGGGCATGAAAGGGACGCAGTTGTTGGGAAGGGAGTGAGACAGGGTTGTAGCCTCTCCCCGATGTTATTCAATCTGTATATTGAGCAAGCAGTAAAGGAAACAAAAGAAAAATTCGGAGTAGGTATTAAAATCCATGGAGAAGAAATAAAAACTTTGAGGTTCGCCGATGACATTGTAATTCTATCAGAGACAGCAAAGGACTTGGAAGAGCAGCTGAACGGAATGGACAGTGTCTTGAAAGGAGGATATAAGGTGAACATCAACATAAGCAAAACGAGGATAATGGAATGTAGTCGAATTAAGTCGGGTGATGCTGAGGGAATTAGATTAGGAAATGAGACACTTAGAGTAGTAAAGGAGTTTTGCTATTTGGGAAGCAAAATAACTGATGACGGTCGAAGTAGAGAAGACATAAAACGTAGACTGGCAATGGCAGGGAAAGCGTTTCTGAAGAAGAGAAATTTCTCAACATCGAGTATAGATTTAAGTGTCAGGGAGACGTTTCTGAAAGTACTTGTATGGAGTGTAGCCATGTATGGAAGTGAAACATGGACGATAAATAGTTTGGACAAGAAGAGAATAGAAGCTTTCGAAATGTGGTGCTACAGTAGACTGCTGAAGATTAGATGGGTAGATCACATAACTAATGATGAAGTATTGAATATAATTGGGGAGAAGAGGAGTTTGTGGCACAACTTGACTAGAAGAAGGTATCGGTTCGTGGGACACATTCTGAGGCATCAAGGGATCACAAATTTAGCATTGGAGGGCAGCATGGAGGGTAAAAATCGTAGAGGGAGACCAAGAGATGAATACACCAAGCAGATTTAGAAGGATGTGGGTTGCAGTAGGTACTCTGGAGATGAAGAATCTTTCACGGGATAGGGTAGCATGGAGAGCTGCATCAAACCAGTCTCAGGACTGAAGACCACAACAACAACAATCAATAGAATTGGAGAGAGAAGTAACTTGTGGCACAACTTGACCAAAGTAAAGGATCAGTTGATAGCGCACATTCCGAGGCACAAAAGAATCACCACTTTAGTATTGGAGGGAAAAGTGAGAGAGAAATCGTACGGGGAGAGGGGGAGAGCAAGAGATAAATAAACGAATGCAGGAAGCAGTTGAGAAAGATGCAGGTTCAGCAGATCCTTATGAGGAACTAGCCCTGAATATTCTTCTGCACGATCATGCTTTTGCTTATTGTTAATTACTGCGTCTTTTAGGTTCAGAGTAGGAGAGTCTTCTCTCACAATTGCTGATGATTTTTGTTCACAATCTAAACAGTCACTGGGATCGCACCTGCACCCAGGACGTATGGATCACTAGTGAAAAACGCTAGCAAGAGACAACGGTGAATCCATGTCTGGTTGCAGCTTCGACAACCTGGTACCCGTCATGTCTGGTGCCAGTGTTCTGTATGTACATCAGGGTTGGGCAAAAGGATAGAAAACAGAAATTGGAACACACATATGTATTTGGAGGTGCATACACTTAAACTCTGTACTTGTAGTGTTGGTTGCAGGAGGTCAAACAATGCTCACAGTTGTAAGCTCCCCACTGTAAGTTTCTGTACGAAATTTAGCCCAACTTTACCTCCCACTTTACAGAAGTCTAAGTATTACCAAAACTAAGTCACCACAAACTGCTATGCAACTTGAACTCATGTGTTAACCTTTGACTGAACAGAATCTAATTTGAACTGAACTGTATTTAGTGTCAGTACACCTTGTGCGCAACTGAAGTAAAACAAAATATCTGACACTAATCATTTCCATTCACGTCTCGTCTTGACAAAGGCAACAAGAAAACACACAGCTTCTACGCTAGATTTCTATTTTTAAATAAAATTTCCAAACAATATTCAAACTGATGCATACCACATGGTGCAATGCGGTAATGTGTAAAGGGAAACGTTCTTTATATAGTGGAATGGGGAGAGTAACTATTCCTGTGAAATGACATTTCAAAACGACGATTATAGAATGAAGCGTTTCTCATTATCTTCACACAGAGCGTTGGTCTGAACAACACTATGTTTAGCAAAGTGAACAATGATCTGAGAAAGGTCCAGTGTTAACAGATAATTCCTATAAAAACCAAACAGCTTAATCAGTTAATAACTTAATGTATGACTCAGTGGAGTGGGGTGATCTTTCTCTCAGCTCTGAGCAAATTATCTATGCGAACTATTACTCCCCAAATTAGATGCGCAATGCTGTAGTCATCTCAAATTTCTTCTCGTTACAATTAATAACATTATTCAAAATTTATGTTCTTTTCACCTTCCAGTATACAGATTATATTCGTGCTTGTTGTCCTTACACTAAATATTTCTTCACCTAACTGATACAATCACAAGTCAACACGGCACTACTGAGTACGCCCATCACCCGCAACACTTCCACTAAGAATGTATCAGACTGCGCAGAGGCAAAGACTGTGCCACAAAAGTAGTTTAACGTTATTATAACTTGCTCTCTCTCTGTGATGTAGACTTCAATAACTTACAAGAATCAAAATTACAGCCCACCTTGCGTATCCTCCATCTTCCCCGATAAGGACTTTAGACAAACGTCATCTCATATAGGAATAAGACGAGGACAAAGTTTTAAACATTATAAATAGGAACACTCAAGACATGTTAGAAATATTAAGAGAAAAATCGCTTTACATGAATATGAGTTGAAGAACTATAAGTAAAATATATTTGCAAAATTTCAGAACATGTGAATGAAGTAATCAACAAAAATCACCACAGCTAGGTTATTATGTTTCACGATGTATACGAGAATGTTCTGCACAGGACTGTTTTGAATTTTTATATCACAGTTTGTACTGAAGTGGTATGGTGACCTATGCTGTTTTTGAAGTACACAGGAAGTACGCTGGAGTGTCTGTATCACACAAGGCCCACATTTCTGAAGCATCGTCACATACGACAGCAGTAGTTTGCACGATGTGTCCTTGTCGCAAGCAGCCATGCTTTCTATAGCTCGTTGAAATAGTGTCACTGTTGTGGGAAGTTATGTGGAAGCAGTCTCAGGTGAGACTAAGCACATTCCTAAACTGCTAACTCTATACATACACAAAAAGTAAAATAGGTAGTAGTATCTGTTTGAAACATATTAGATCTATTGAGGACTCCAAAACCATCTTGTAGTATCGAAGAGTTCCTCATAAAGGTCAGTTGCAGCTTGTATCGCTGAAGTAACCCGGCATTTGGCACATAATTAGTAGACATATTTCTTTTGCCCTGGTTAGTCTCAATATTTATGGTGAATGGTCAATCAGTTAGAGTTTGCTACATTTACAATATACAGCTACCTATATTAAGACAGGAGTAATAAGATTTTACACAGTTGTACATATGGACTTCACCTGTAATGTAATGGTTACAACAAAAAGTAAGAAAATAATCGCATCACTGTTTTACAACATTGAATCACAGAAACATTAGAGAAGTAAATCATGCATAACAGTGTACAGTAATGTGCTTGATGAGAAACATTATTAAATGTATGTAGACTGACATATATAAAATACTAAATCTATTCATATAAATATGTGTGTGTGGACATCAGTGAAATACACGAAAGTATAGGGAGTAAGGTAGAAGGAGAAACATAAGGATAGTGATGACACACGAGAAATAAACACATGAGGATAGTGGTCATACACAGAGATAAGGAGAAACATAATGATTAGAAACACGGTTTAGGGAGTACCAAGGTTCACATCAAAGAATTTTATGCAGCCAGCCAAACATCAGTCTGTTATTGTACTTAACACAGTGAGTAATTAGCATGGTATCTAGTTATAAATTATTTTTTAGTTTGTGCACCTTTTAGTCGTTTTACCCACGATTTCTACAAAATTCCAACAAATACCACTATTTACTTTACCTCTTTGCTTTTTTCTGTCATATAGTTCATACATTTTTATAAGTTCATATTATTTAGCTCCATGGCCATTCCTAACCATATGTCATCTTTGTGCTTCCTAACCATCTCTCTTATTTGTCCTACATAACAATATTTCGTCTGATATTTACTCTGATTAATCATGTCATCTAAAACTCGTCTTTTTAATCATTTCTTTGCTAATGTAAATGTCGTACAACTTCCCTTTTTACCGTTATTTCTTTGCTTCCTCTGTACACCTGTTTCTTGATTTCTTACACATCTTTCTTAACTTAAGGGAGCTTACTGCAGTAATACGCTTAACGTAATTATTTTACTAATGGCGCTGCATCCTACAATGAAAATTTATACAGAGTATATGCATTATAAAGAGACTCAATAAATAGAATAGGAGACAAATACAACCCGAAAATTCCTTAAGCTAAAACAATGCATGTTATTACGTTACATCACATGTTAATACAAGAAGACAGTTTGACTGCATTGTCACACATGTGAGCATATATATAAAAGAATCTTATTTCATGCCATGGCAAAAAGAATAGAGCTGAATAGCAAAAAGAAAATCATTACTATCTTGCGTATGCCCGGTATCTCCTTTCTCTTCTTGGTTCACTTTTTATTCTAAGTAAATTGTCACACCACACGATTTATGAGTTTCATCATCATTGAGTATAGTCAAAAATATTTCTCAGATGAACAATACAATGCTGATGACCTGTGTAGTCCCTGAGAAATGGTTTATAAAATACTGTCAGTGTTCATTTTATTAGAAATTACTTATTCGGATTCCACACGAAATTTTGAAGTTTGTTGAATTTGTTGCGTAATAAATGAAAGTCTCCCGATTCTTGTCAAAGTTTACCTCACACGCAACGAGAGCCGCTCTGGGATATGGTGCACTAGCATTGTTCATTGCTAAGTGTTGCTGTGCGCTGCAATGCAAGAAATATATTGGAAATAGGTGACATGTAGTTCTATCATCTGGATACAGCTTTAGTACATTGAGTCTAGCCCTTCCCAAATTTTGTCACTGTGAGTTGTGATGTGTATTTCTTTGACAGTGTTGGTTGCTAATTGCAAAATTTTTGATGTGCTATGTGTTCTGCCGATTTCGTCTACCTGAATTGTGCCCGTGAGAATTTATATAATTACCATCTAAGTTACATTATTGATTATTTTTATTATTGTGGTAATTGTAATTACACCTGTTCAGCTGCGAGAATAGTGCTTCGTATGGACGATGTCAGTTATCCCATCTGTAATTGTTTCTGTGGTTGTGTCTGTTTCGCAAGTTCCTATAGTTTTTCTTTTCACGAGGCATAAAAGAATCTTAGTTTCTCTTGTGATTTTTATTGTTTTTTTTATGAAGCCGTTGTTCAAAAATGGTTCAAATGGCCCTGAGCACTATGGGACTTAACATCTGAGGCCATCAGTCCGCTAGGAACTTAGAACTACTTAAACCCAACTAACCTAAGGACATCACACACATCCATGCCCGAGGCAGGATTCGAACCTACGACCGTAGCGGTTGCGCGGTTCCAGAATGACGCGCCCAGAACCACTCGGCCGGTGAAGCCGTTGTCACTGTCCTACTGTAATTTCTGAAGTAACGTTTGAAATGCTTCTAAATCACCTTTACATCTGTTGGCCTAAATTACGTGGCTCAAACGTGTACGAAACTTTCTTGAACAAATGCGAATTAAGTCCGACGAACTCCATGTGTTTGATAAGTACTGATTTCTGCGTACCACGTTTTCAAAATATTTCCTGGGCAAGAAAGGTCAGACTGTTCAAAGGTTCCTAATAGTCTACAAAAGGGCTTGGTAGAAATCATGTACCCTTTGGATGTCTCTCACATGTGACAGCATTCTTGCTAGAGGTTCATTTTCCGAATAACCGTGTTCAAGTTGCCAGTTTGGTGGTAGAGAATGAAGGAACTGAGTAATCCAAGTTTGGGGATGAACTTCGTTACTCTGATTCCTGAAAACGTTTAACTTACATCCTGTCAATAAGAGACGCTAACAAAATTTACCATTTTTGTGTGAACCAGATTATTGATATTGCACCACGTTTGCGATTCGTTGTCGTATATGGATGTGAGTTTTCTCGTACAAAATCACCTTAACGCCACAAATTGTATGGTCACCAAAGGTTTCTGAATATGCATGTAAACGGTCAAATCAGTCCTTTTGGTAGTCATTGTTCAGCTTTCTTTCAATACACTCGACTTTTTCATGCATAGTGTTCCTATAACCCTTATTTTTTTCGATTAATGTTCTCATGATTTTCTTTAAAATTTGTTAATGACTATTATTCTGTCCGCCTTCGTAGCGCAGCGGTAGCGTTACCGCCTAACACGCAATGGGGGCCTGGGGTTGATTCTCGGCAGGGGAGTGGGTGTTGTGTGCCCTTAATCATCATTTTCATTATCACTGACACGCAAGTAGCCGAAGTGGAGTCAGCTACAAAGACTTGCAATACGGCCGCCGAACCCAGAAGGGGATATCCCGGCCAATACATGCCATACGAAAATTTCATTTGAACCTCTGTCTGCACTGGCTGACAAATTTCCCATTTTCATTGTCAGTTCACTAACTTTATCTTTCATTGTGCTTAACTGTTCTTTTCGTTCTTCAGAATTTAGTGTCAAAGTTTCCACTTGTTCGGTAATCTCTTTTACCGTTGTGTTAAGCTATTCATTTTGTTCTTTTGTGAGCGTAGGTATCGCACACGGAACTACAGTGCTGAATTTAGCTAACAATTCGTCCTTGTCATTACGCTAGTTCATTTTCATGTTTTCGTGTTCTGTTTCAAGATTATGTTATCTAATTTCAAAACTGCTAATTATTGGTTGAAGGTCATCTTTAATTTCTTCTCTAGTCTAATTCAGAATATCGACGTGCATGTCTTTCTTCTCACGAACGAGGACACCTTACTCAATCCAAGCATGCCTCTCCAATTCCCTAAATATAGGCTCCTCTGTCCTAAGACACCACAGCAGTAACACATGAGCAGTGGAGTAGTGTAATACAAACGCTTTGTCTTATTACCGACCGTGCTACTCATGTCGATTGGTAATGAAGACAGACAAGTCAAATGTATCTTCGTAAATATCATATATCTTAAGAAAACTTGCAGCAGGGCAATACGACACACCATACGTCCAAAACTGCTACAGAGTGGCTGCAGGAACATTCTTCTGAGTTTAAACACTTCCGCTGGCCAACAAACTCCCCAGACATGAACATTATTGAGCATATCTCGGATACCATGCTATTCAGAAGAGATATCCACCCCCTCGTGTTCTTACTGATTTATGGACAGCCCTGCAGGATTCATGGTGCATTTCCCTGCAGCACTACTTCAGACATTAGTCTAGTCCATGCAACGTCGTGTCGCTGCACTTCTACGTGCTCGGGAGGTCTCTACACGATGTTAGGCAGGTGTACCAGTTTCTTCGGCTCTTCAGTGTATATACAAGAACAATGTGAAATGCTTTTTCAACGTATTACATGTTATTTCTTTATATACCTCAGTCACACTTCTCAAACCCTTTATTCGTGTTCCTGGTTGCTAGCTCAACTACTTGACACGTACGTAGATGTCATTCAGTTACAGTAAATTTTCAATCTGTGTTTATAATAATAACATACATTTTCGAACACTACACTGCGTTATGGTTCTATAAAGAAGATATTGGCATCTGCTAAACAAACAGTAAGTACTTTAATGTAATAAACTTCTTGTATTGCGCATAAAAGCATATCGAAGGTAATGCTTCTGGGGATACAAGATAATTTGTCAAAAGTGGTAAAGAGAAATAAAACTCTATTTGCAACTGACTACTGAATTTTGTTCGGAAAAACGTTTCTTATTTTTCACACACAATGTAGTGCAAAGAATACGTATTGCATATGTAGATGGTTTGAGTGCACAGGATGTGAAATTCAGCATACAGAGCTACCACTTATATCAGGAACAATGGCTGTAAGGGTCGAGATGTGACCCTTGCTGCGAGGAATGATCGACTGATAAAGTTGGGTGGAGCGCTGTCTCTCGGTCTGGACGCGGGTTGTGGAAGTGGTGGCGACTGCACTCACTCACTGGACTCCTAGAATCCAGAGTTCTCATCAGTAACATGAGTGCAACTAATTGTATATAAACAAAAGATATATGTCAAATATCTACAGGAGAAGTAGCTCAACGATGTATAACCTGAATATAGTTATCTTCGATTTATATTTTATACTTTCAAAGAGCCTGTTCGTTAAATTTAATTATTTATGCAGTATTATAAAGAATTTTCGCTGATATTTTGTTAAGTCACAAAGCCGGTCTTACGTTTGGAAGGTTGCGTCGTTTACTGTCGTGGTACACGCTTTTTCCTGTTGTTGTTTTGAAAGTAATGGTTGAAAAGATGTAAATTTGCTACTTGCCTACCTAAGATTGTCGTAGTCAACGCTACAGAAAGGTGAGTGTCGTGACGTCTGACTGCCACGATGCAGCTTGACCAAGTTAGTGAGAAGATAGTGTCTATACTCGCTTGAGGCTTTGTTGCACAGAAATACTAACATTCCATGGCTACAACGCAATCGCACAGTAGATTTATTTGACGAGTGAGATGCTTCAATACTTTCAAACACATTCCTTCTATGCCCTCACGGTCAAATCGAAGTAGATTCATATGTCACAGATTCCGTTAAACTGCATGCTGTACAAAGTACAAATGCCCTTCCACCTCTCTGTACATAATTTCATGCTCCTTAAAACACAATCCTTTCACCTGACCTAGTCGTCAGATGTAATTCAGATTTCAGTTAGCTGCTCTAGTATTGAAACTCTTCATGTGCCGTCCTCCATCAACTATTCTTAATATCCTTCTTCTCTTCCCATTTTTCATTGAAATCTTCGATAGTAATTAGGTTCGATTCATTCTTCCATCAGTAGATCTTCTTCTCTTGTTTTCTGGAACCTCCTTCACCATTTTGGTGTACTTCATATACTTGATGTTTGATTACAAGCTCAACAATTCGTTACACCAATAGGCCATTTCTCAGTGTCTAGCAACAGCATCTGTCCTTTGCGTCTACAGTTTTGCGAAACCAGTTTATTGTAATGTCTTCTCACTTGTCAGGACAGCGTTTCTTTGTCGTTCTACTCTGTACCTAACCTTGTCTCAAGGTACTGCTTCAATGTCTCTCCCCGTCTTTCACCGCTCAACGGTCTCCTTCTTCACTGAATTACATAGATATAAAATTTTATCATATAACGCATGCCATTTAAAGGGTTTTTTAGTTATTTCGTCAGCTTCAAAGTGTAATCGAACTATTAGTGTAGCTTCACAATGATACTGTATTCTCACAATATGGAACCCACCTCTCTGCGCAGTGTCACGTACATCAGGAGTCCATGCTCCTTTATTTTCGCTTGCATCATACGAGAAATCACAATGTTTGAATGCAGTTGTATACCCTCTGAAATTACGTGGTTCATCTCATACATAGGCGTAGTGGAGTGCTATTTCAAACTACCATCCATTCGTTAGTCACTACTCGTGACTGTTTGTGCTTCCCTGTTTCGGGTCCACCGTTTTTCTCTATATCTGGTGTACTGGATCTAATAAGCAGTGTCTTACTATAGTACACAACCACCAAATTTCTGTTATTACCTGTGATTAGTTTATTTATTTCCTTTTGTCTAATTGACTGAGGTTCGATTGCTAGAACATCTAAGGGATAAGAGAAATGGTTGTGAGCATATATGTTTGATGGTTCAGTGCGTTGAGACAAGATATTCAAGTCGTTAAATGCATTAGCCTCCCTATTTACTGTTTTATATACTTATTTTTTAAAATTTTTAAATCTCTGTAATTTATAATTGTGTCTTTGTAGATTTGATACCTTTATCAGAGGTTCTCTCTATACTGCTCTGCCAAAGAAGTGTACAGGATCAAGAATGTACAACTGACACTTTATTTATGATTTCATATAATGCCAAAATAAAATGTAATGAAAATAGTGCCATTTCAGAGTTTATCTTAATTTACCAAACTGCTCTGTCCTTAAGAAAGACTACGAAAATATATACATTAATCTACTTGATTTTATTGTTATAAGCTATGCGCAACAACTGTTGCAGAAACAGTATTACTAGAACAGTACTTCTGGTTGGTATCAGTTATGATTGTTGTAGACAGATAATTAGGAAATGCCCTCAAGTCGTTAAGTGTGTAAGTTTCCAGTTCTCTGTTTTACATTATTGCTTTTATTTATAATTATATTTTCTGCTTATATTTTTGTAGGTTTGACACTTTTATCTGGAGTTTAGGGAGTGTACAGAAGCATGACCATGACCATGAACTTCACCTGTCTTTATTTTTACATATGGTATCAACCTAAAATGTAATTAAATCAGTGTTGGGTTTAGCTATATTGTTTATCGGGAATGTGGACATCTTTACGTTCTCTCATTTCATTTAATAGTTGAAAATTTTGTATCACAACTTCTACACAAACAGTGTCACTGGAACCAGTTGTATTTCGTCAGTATCTGTTACCATCCTTGTACACAGAATGAAGAGAAAATTGTTCTTCCCTTCCTAACACTACCTATCTTAAAGAACGTACGCCACACACAGGCTGTACATGTCCATACGTTAATGTTTGACTTGTGAACGATGAGGTGGCGCTGTACGTATTTCAGAGCTCTCTCATGATGTAAATGTCTTGGTTGTGTGCTGTCATTTGTATTGAAGCACATATCATGGTTGCAGCTTGCAAGCCCGATAATTTCGTAAACCATTTATATTCAATTTTTACCTGTACTTTTAGTGTTCAAGCTTTACTTTATCGTAAATGAGGCCAGCAGCGGTTACCAATGAAAACGTATATGGCTCTGACCCGAAACGTGTGTAGCCAAAGAAATAAACTTTTTCTTCTGTTTCAAATCTGACTTCTAGGCTCTCTAACCAATAGTTGCTGTATGATTTTTATTCCAATTATGTTTCTCTAATATGCATGCAGTTGCTTGATAATGGCTACACAGCTGAAACGTAGTAGTAGACAAAATAAAAATTAAATAGAGATGAAATGCAATCTATGCAGGAAACTTATTTCTTTCAAAAAGTCATAATATACAGTACATCTGTTTTACATGAGAAATTTAAGTGAAGGCTACTATAAATTCTCAGATAAATACTTGAAATGTACCTCCATCTGACATTGGTGAGTAGATGGTCCGTGTGGAATGACCATAAAAGCCATGAGACACTAAACTCTGAAACTCCTTTCCTACATTGCTGTGCACTAAGCGTGTTCAAAAATAGTGTTCTGTCGAAGAAGAAGGATATTGTTTCTGAGCAATAGTAAGCAGCGGTAAAGATCAATTCATCATCTGATTCGTATTTCCACAGTCGAGTACATAGAAGAGAAATCACTCAGATGACTGATGGCTGTTATTCCTAGAAGCATTTACCAATCACTAGGCCAGTTTCTGAATCGAAAGTGGTGCAGTAAACAGTAATGTATTGGTAAACTTTCTGCACACAATGTAAGTCGACCACTAGTTCGAAGTTAAGCTCCACTGAGTAATAAGGCACGTTTCCTACGTTTTTGACTGTAATGCATTTTATCTTGTAGGAACTTGCTGTTAATTTACATTTGTCAATAGATGGTTGTCTTATGGCGGCCGCTTTTCTGCTTCTGAATTAGTATTGAGTCCCCCAGTAAACTGAATTTTTTTAAGATGTTTAATTCTCAACTTCAGTCCAAGAGAAGTATTATTTGACTGCAGGTAAGGAAACCCTAAACCAGTTTTGGTTCTGGAGAGTAAACTACATAATTTTATTTAACTCAAAATGACTCCAAGACTTTAGTGTATGTTTTTGGAAGTTGAGTTTAACAATCGAAACAGATATTTTTCATACATCTAAAGAACGGGTGATCATAAGGTTACAAAAATAATACAAAAATAATATCCTAACACGATTAGCAGAATAAATTTTATTTTTTTCACGAATAAATCATTCAGCGTTTCTGTGGTATTTACCCTTGGTTCCCTGTTGTTACTGAACAGATATTTATATTGCACAGCTTTCAGTCTCAGTCTGCGTGAGTCTTCCTTATCAGCAATGTGAGTAGTTGCCATGGTATTGTTTTTACATAAATCATACCTTCTAGAACCAATAGGGAAACATACGTGACACATGGAAGCAAGTGAATTATGTACATTTTAAATATAATGCTTTGTAATTACCAAGTTTCATGCGTGAGTATAATGTGTCAGTATTGATAAGTGCGATGCAATGTATATATTTAATGAGTTACACTAAACTTGTCTTTTGCTACATTTTAACGTTAGCTCAACAAGTTTTATAGTTCGTTTTTGATTCCCTTACACTGCCTTCATATTATATCATGATACCGTTTGAGAAAGTGTATAAGGAAAACATACTTTAGTTCGTGACGAATGATTTTAATAACATTATTTGTGGTGAGTGATTTGTGGTAATACCAAGTTGTTTGGATATATATCAGTAGAATATGCCCTTTCTAGTAATGGAAATTATTTTTGTACTACACATCTGTTATTTGGAAGTATTATCTACATTTCATAGCCAGGAATAACACAGTAAATATGTCACCGTTTTATGGTTTATTCACTCAGTATTGATACAAGTAATTCAGTTATCCAGCGCCAAGTTGTAGATCAACACTTTGTGGAAAGTTATATAAATTGATGTTGGTTACACCAATGTCCAGGAAGTGCAAGTGAAATGTAGAATTCAGGCGGAATTACACGTCCATTGGCATACGAAGCGTAGTGGACGCTGAAGACCAAGTTCCAGTATACCATTCGGATTGAAAGTCCAGAGCGCAGCCAAATCGGCATCGAACAGCGGGTCCACCGCAATGTAGCTTTCCGGAGTTGTGGAGTAGAACATAGCACAATGATAAATGGCTTGAAGACGTCAGTAGCGGCGTTAAATGAGGCTCCATAGTTAATGGAGCCAGCGGCTGGAGTCACTTTATATTCCGGGCTGCCAGTCGCTGAATGTTACGGGTGGCCAGTCTCTGTGGTTTGAAGTGCGGGCGCGCGAATGCGGCATGCGATGTTAGCAGCGGGCTGCGCTCCGAGAAGTGAGCCGGCGACGCGTTTCTCGGCCGCGCGTAATGGAGTACGTCGCTGCTCGATGCGGAGATTTAGTAGTGGTGGATACCTCACTACAAAAGTCGCGTTTTCACTTACAATGTTTCTTTAATTAATTCTTGAATTGAAATATATAAAATAAACCGATTTCGTTATTGGCAATGCAGATTCAGCTGTTATCAAGTGTACAGAACAAGTAATTGACCTAAGGGTTATTATTAACTATAGAATGTGAGTTTTTCAGTTCAGATTGTAGTCCGTTAAGTAGTGAACATTTTATTGGTAGCGGTTGCACATAGCTGAATTTCATAAATTTGCTGAGAAACATGTTTGGTTAGAAAAGATAGGTTGAATTTAAATACCTGAGACGTATTCGCAGTTGCAGATATAGACAACAGTCAGCTGGATAGTGGAGTGGTGGGAACGAAAATTTGTGCCAGACTGGGAAACGAACCCGGATTTCCCGCTTTCCTTAGGCTCGCCAAGCATGACTTATGGCCAGGCACAAACTTCCATCCACTACCTGCACTTGCACATTCATTGTGTGTATTCCCGTACAAGCGAGATATTTTAATCGAAAGTTGCTTTCCCATAGTCAGTGAATAAATATGTTTTTAAATAAGTCACAAATTAAATTATCTGCCAGTAGAATGCTTAAGTTTTTAAAAGTTTCCATAGCTTGAGAGCAACCACAGATATCTTTAAAATATACCCATGTTGGTTATTCACTTAAAGTTTATCAATGTTTAGTTTATTGCAAACAGTTTTTACTCGATTTTTTTCCCTATAAAACATTTAAACACGAATATTCTGATGAGCCTTTGATCATTAGTTTTTATTCATGCTGAGTAAAGGTTTTGCTGATTATGCTAAATATTTTGCTACAATCTGAATCTCACATCATCATGGTCTGAGAAGTCGTTGACAATATGATCTATACTTTGAGGTTAGAATGTTGATGCATCAACAACAATGGTGTAAGCCTCAGTTGTGTTACATCCTATTTCCCTGATTGCTAGCAATATGAAAGTAATTTTCACGAAATGCCAAGGGATCTGTTAAAGCATAAGACATGGTATGGTATACAAAATTCAAACTTCATAATTACATCTCATTTTTCTTACAAGCTACATAATTTAACAATATTTGAAATTGTTATATTAATTTTTCAGTATACCCCGTTATGCTTTCTTTGACTCGTTTTATGTGTGTGTGTGTGTGTGTGTGTGTGTGTGTGTGTATTCTGTTCAATTATGTACTATGTTTAGCCATCCTGTAGGGCTCAGACCTTACGTTTGTGTCTCAACTGTGGAAATCATTGTGTTCTTTTCTCACTAGGTGTCCACCTGCAATGCGCAAGAAGTTGTTGCGGATACTAGCTACATAAAAGAACCGCCTCAGTGGACAGAGAGTTTTGGCAAAGCTGCAATTTCTTAATCATAATCTTCTTAGTCACAACTTTTCTTCTTTGGTGCTCGCAGTGCCCAAACGTTTTGTAATGAGATGATTACTAAGTGATATACCAGTTGCAGCAATCGAATGTACAATACCTTTAGCTCGTGGTTACAGTCTACAATATCTATTAATGTATTTCCAAAAAACTGACGATCACAATACACCGAAATGAGATCGTTATGATTTACTCTATAAAACCCATAAGAAGCAGTGTAATTGCTATATCAGTATCGTAATTATCTTAGTCAAATGGTGTGATGTCTCTCATATACAAAACATTCACACTAAATTATGTGAAGTGGAATGTATTAGTTGCACATAAGATTGTAATACTTATTATCTATAAGTTTTGGTGCAGAAGCGAAATATAAAAATTATACCAAGCAGATGTTGGTTTGCTGCTAGGGGCAAGTTAACCGGCACAGCTGACTTTTTTGTAAATTTGTTCATTACGAAGATATGAGCAGTAGTGAATCTTTTTTTAAGAAGACCTAGCATTTTTATTCAGTAATCCGCTTTCTCGACTTAAGACCATTTCAAAAACGTATCAAAATGTAGCATTCTCGTAAACTTGACGTTATTAAAAACATAATGTAAAATTTATGTAATAGCCCACAGTGTACATATCCAGAGAAATGTAACTCATCATTTGCAGGAGACGGCAGAAAAGAAATGGGAAGAAAAGTCCTCATCGATCATTTAGTCATCTCTCTTCACGATTCTATGAGTACAAAGTATACTAGCAAAGAGAAGGTAGAACTGCTACTACTGCGATTAATATTACTAGAAGTAGTAGAAGCAACAGTGCTTATAGTATTATTATAGTAATATCAGTACTGCTATTGCAAACCCGTTAAGACCGTTTTATGACTGTTTATGATATTACGATCTGTATGATTTTTCAGTAAAATATGACGCAAATATTTTGTATTTCACTTAGGCAAGATATCCATGAAAAAATTCAATACAAATTAAGTCTTCCGTGTTGTACCAAACAACTCCCCCCAAGTTGACCTGATTACTAAAAGTACAACGAAACTGACTATATATGAATGTACGCACATATAGAAGAAAGCATTTACCTAAACACACATGTGCAGATTTCCATTTTAAAGATTGGATCAACAGTATTATACTTTCATATCACTAACTGTGCTTAGCTGATATTTTTGTTCATGTACTGCTATTTGGTATACCATACGCATACCAGCAGTTGCGAAGGCAAATAGAGGCCACAGGGGCGTAGAACTGCCAGAGAGGGCGCACACACCAGTTTCCATGGCGCAAGTCACAGGCAGAAGGGGGCCACTGGCCAACCTAGCATGTTGTATGTACATGACTCGGAGTGGCGCGTTAGCGAAACAGAGGCGTGCAGCAGAGTATAAATAGGTGTTGTTTTTTAATAAGAGTCCCTCAAGTGTGGTAGCTCTCCTGGACGACGAGGAGTGTCACACCGCCGGGCTACACGCAGCAACAGATTAGGCGGCAGCATCCCAGTCCATGGCGGGTCGTTGGATCAATCCTCTGAGGCTGACGTGGGGTCTGCAGCCAACCAGCGGGGGGCAACTCTTCGGCTCGCTACCGCGAGCAGTCGTCTTGTCTCCCGACATATGCCGTAGACTTCTGAGGCGAGGGCCGCAGATTCGGATGCCGGATCTCGGGTGGTCGTTGCCGCCATGTTCTCAGCTACACAAACGAGAAAGAAGCAGCAGAGGGCCAGGCCTACGACTCCCGGCGGAGCAGCACGGAAACAACTGGGACGGTGGCCACTGAGTCGGCTGCTGGCGCAGCCATCCTGAGGTAATCGGAACTCTGTATCTGGCGTACAAGTCTGGCACGACTCAGCGTTGCGTTGCACAGGCTGCTGGAGTGCTTCCACAGCATTGCGGGGCCCTGTGACGCATACCGAGGTGAACAGACACTATAGTGGAAACAAATACATCATGTGGAAAGTTCTCGCAGACTTTCAATACGCCACATTTGGCGTCTGATACCACAGCATTTGGTGTTAGAATAGCGAAAGTCGTCTGTGCAGTACGACGTTGGAGCCTACTGACTGCAGTACAGTCACAAGATGTGGTGAGTGCTGACAAAACTGTCCTTTTGAGTGTTGGACGTTTTCTTTCCTTTTTTGTTTGTGTTTCGAGTATGGCTCCTGGCAAGCCACCTTTTAGATGTTTTGCTTATGCATATTATTTATTTTGTCAGAATAAGTGTTAGTGTGTTTGGCGCAGTAAGATGTTGTTTTTCGTGCCATTTGATTACTTTTGCATGGGGCTATGATGATACTGAGTTTGTTAATACAGAGGTGTAGGAAGTCAGATTGTTCTTGTACTTAAATGTTTTTGTTTGGATTAACTGTGAACGAAAGCAACACAATGGCAGAGTCAAGGACGCAAGGTGTGTAAGAATCAGAAGCGGGGCCCATTTTGATGGAAAATATAGCACAATTGACAGTGGACAATACGCAGTTGAGAAATGAATTAAAATCTAGAAGTGGACGGGAAGCCGCATCTGATCAGTTGTTGACGCCTAGGGTGCAGAAGATTGATCCAGCCGCCACAAGTTTCATTATTCTGTTTTCTGGCAAGGCATCTGAGGATGTGCGTTCGTTTGTGGAAGACTTGGAGACTTCAGCGGTGATGAATGATGAGCAGTTGTTACATATAGCCAAGATTAGATTAACGGGTGAAGTGAAAACATATGTAAGGTGTTCTGAGGCCTTAAGGAAGGCAGGACAGTTTAAGCAGTTAAAGGAAGGGCTTTCACAAAGGTACAAGATACAGAATAACGTTCGGTACTTTAGGGAAAGGTTAAGTATAATGACAAAGAGACAGGGGGAGACGGAGGACAAATTTGCTGACAGAAAAAGGGAAACTAATGAGTATACTTACGAGTTGGGTCAGACCAATGAAGCGAAGCGCATGATTCACGGAAAGTGCGTGAAGGGACTCCAAAAGATTTGTACACGGCCATTCATCTGGCAATTCAATGTGAGGAAACAGACATGGTAACATGGGTATGCGAGAGGCAAACAGTATTTGCAGCGGGTATAAAATGTTGTAAGTGTGGTCGTACGGGAAATGTGCAGAGGAATAGAGGAAGGGGTGGAAATCAGCAGCGAGGAGGATGGAGAAGTGGAGATAGAAGAAGTGGACAATCGTTAAATGACAGAGGAGGCCCAAGACCCACCTAAGGGACTCCCATCTAATTTCAATGCTACGAATACGTATGCAGAGGTGGAATGTCTAGTGATAGGATCCCTAGGAACTAAAAAGTTTAATTTTGTTGGACACAGGGGCGCAAGTGTCAGTGGCTACTAAGAAAATAATGGGACGAAGGAATTTAGACCCACCATGTTATGGGTTGCGCGGAGTGGGGGATAAGGAGGTCACGCCTTTGCGGTCGGTGACAGTTGACTTTCGCGTAGGGAAAGTCCGATTTAATGCATACATGGAGGTAGTACCATGGGTAAACGAGGGCTAGACATGATCCTAGGAATAGATTTTTTGCGTCAGCATCATGCCAAGATTGACCCAGGGCAACAAACTGTGGAACTTCGTGGAATGTTATTTTAGCTAGGGAAAACTGCTGTCGAAGCACTGCTGCCGCGAGGGGTATTCAACGTAATGAACAATTAGCATTAAGGCTTAATTCGCATTAGTGTATGTCCAGTGGCACCGGGAAGTTGCTTTGGGTAAGTGTGGAGTCGAATCTACCTGTGGGTACAGTATGTGTTATTGAACCATTGGAAGATAATGAAGATTTGATCTTCGTTGATCCATTATGGATCGTGGGACGACGGCTGGCATGAACTTCGTGATGCAATAATTTATCAACAGCCGTATGTATTGTAGAAATTTATTTTATTTTATGAACTTCTATGTGCTACCATCCCGAAACTGGTAGCACATAGAAGTTCATAAAATAAAATAAATTTCTACAATACATAAGGCTATTGGTAAATTATTGCATCAAGAATGAAGATTTGGTTTCATTGGGTTGTTTTGTGAAACGTAGTGTTGTACGCGTAAAGGAGGGGAACGACTGGCGAGTACTTCTCGTGAACGTGGATAATTTTACCGCTGTAGACGCGAATTTGGGGAAAGGAGTTTTAGTAGCAAATTTGGATCCAGATGAAGAAGACTGGTGTTCGAGAGGTAGGCGAAGCGATCAACCACTAACTGCCGATAGAACTGCATTGTGTAACAAAATTAAGCATTTGAAAGGAGGAGAAAGAGAGCATATGAAAGAATTTTTTTGGGAATATAAGGATTTGTTTTTTCCACAAGGGCCGTTACCAGCAACTCCATTAGCTCAACATAGGATACCAGCAGGGAATGAAGCACCTGATTACCGTGAACCACACAGAATACCGAGGTATTTGCAGCCGATTGTAGAGGATTCAATTGATCAGAGGGTATTATAGAGCATAGTGATAGTTGCTGGGGAGCAGGCCGTGTCGTTGTGCCTAAAAAATCTACGGTTGGAACTAAGAAATACAGGTTCTGTTGTGACTACCGATACCTCAACAATAAGACAGTAACGGACGCATACCCCATTCCAAACTATCGGAGACTTTGGATCACTTAAGACAGCGCCAGTACTTTTCTACGATGGATTTGACAAGTGGTTATCATCAGTTAGAGGTGGCTCCAGAGGATCGTCCAAAACCTGCTTTCTCTAAACCTGAAGGTACATTAAAATGCCATTCCGTTTGAAAAACGCTCCAGCGACGCTTCAGAGGTTGCTAGACAGTGTCTTGAGGGGTTTGAAACCACGGCAGTGTCTTGTCTATTTGAATGACACTATAGTCTGTTCATGTAGTATGGAGCAACATAGACAGCGGTTAAGGGAAGTCTTTATGAGGCTAAGAGCAGCTCGTTTGACGTTGAACCTGGAGAAGTGTCATTTCGCATTAGAAGAATATTTGGGTCATATTGTCAGTAAGGACGGAGTGCGAACAGATCCGAGGTTGTTACAGGCTGTAAGGGATTTTCGGGAACCGAAAACAGTTCAGGAAGTGCAGTCATTCATCGGCATTGGCAATTTATATCGAAAGTTCATTAAGGGTTATGCAGATTTAGCACAGCTGTTGACGCGATTGTTACGGAAGGGTGTGAAATTTGAGTGGACAGAAGAATGTCAGAAAGCGTTTGACAAACTGAAAGAAGTGTTAACATCAAGTCCGGTTCTTGTGTTTCCAGATTTTGAAAAGGAGTTCATACTAGCATGCGATGCATCGAATCAAGCATTGCGGTGTGTTATTTGTCAGGAAATTGATGGGAAAGAACATCCTGTACCCTACGTGTCTAGGCAGTTGAATGCAGCAGAGATGAATTAGTCAACAACAAAGAGGGAGATGTTTAACGTAATCTATGGAGTCACATATTTTAAATGTTATTTATATGGGAGAAGATTTCGGGTAGTGACAGATCGTGCTGCGTTGAAATGGTTGATGGGGTTGAAGGATCCATCCGCTAGACTCGCTAGATGGGCTGTGAGGCTTAGTGAATTCGGCTACGAGGTGGTGCACAAGCCTGGGAAGAAGCACGGTAATGTGAATGCACTAAGTAGGAAGGTGGCAAAAGTAGAAGTAATAGGTTATGACCTACCAGTATGGCAAAAATTACAAGACGCGGACAACGATTGTAAACTGTATCGGACTCAGCCACAATTGAATATGTACGACGGTCTTCTGTGCAGGGAAACGAAGTTAGGGCCAAGGGTAGTAGTATCAGCGAAACTGAAGGATGAGATTTTAAAGGAAGCACACGATTACATGTTATCTGGTCATGGAGGGTGCAGAACGACGAATAGGAGAGTGGCGCAAAGGTATTGGTGGAGAGGTAGGGAAGGAGATTTGGATCAGTATGTCAAGAATTGTATACAAGTGCGCAGAGAGCAGTTTTGAGTCGGAAACAGATGCAGCTACAACTACTACTGGAAGCGACATGTCCATTTTCTTTGCTCGGGATCGATGTCTTAGTACCTTTTAGGTGAACACCATCGGGGAACAGATTCGTTCTCACGATAATAGACCATTTTTAAAGGTATGTTGAGATGGTGGCTATGCCAAATCAACAGGCAGCAATGGTCGCGCAAGCGTTAGTAAATAACTGGATTTTGAAGTTTGGTTTACCAGAGACAATAATTACTGACCAAGGGACCAACTTCAAGTCGAATTTAATGAGGGAACTGCGTAAATTGTTGAACGTAAAGATGTTGAGGACGAGCTCGTTGCATCCACAGGAGAACGGAAGGACAGTACGGGTACACAGAACAATCGGGAAGATGCTGAGTTTTTATGTGGATTCCCATCACCGTCAGTAGGACGAGTATTTGCAGCATATTGTATGCGCGTACAATACAAAAGTTCATACCAACACTGGTTTGTCTCCATATGAGGTAGTGTATGGACGAAAAATGTCGTCACCGTTTGATTTAGTGAAGCTACAGACAGGAAGGACCGGTGACTCTGTACGTTAATTCGCAAGGACCATTCGGGATGTTTGAAAACGGATACAAAAGGCGAATACGAAGGCTTTGGAAATGCAGCAAGACGCAGTGAAGCAGGAAGAAAGTTTACCGCAGTATAGGGTGGGGCAATGAGTAATGCTGTCCAGCCCCTATACACAAGAAGAGAATACGAAGTAGTTCCTCACGATGGATGAAGGGCGATACCAAGTTGTTGAAACCACATCTCCTGTTAATGTTAAGCTTCAGCAGCCAACTAGAACGACGATAGCACACGTTTTGCGGTTATGGCCATTTAAGGGTTGCCCGGATATGATTCAAGGCGTGTCGCAGGAACGAAAGAAAGAGAGAGTGAAGAGAGGTGTTAAACGTAGAGAAAAACAGGAAGATAGAGTTCAGCATGAAGTACCGTATGCTCTGCGATCCAGAAAGTGGTAGAGAATTTGTAGTTTTTTTTTCGTGTCATGTACCATTGGGTTTGCGTAGACTAATTATGCATTGTATTTAATATATGTTTTCGAGTATTGTGAGCCTGCTAGGGACAGCAGTCTTTTTCAAAAGGGAGGAAGGGTGATGGTGATCCCTTTCATCAGGTTAGTGAAAAGGGAAATGTAGCGTCTGATGTATGTGGAGTGTTGTTGGAGGAGAAATCGAACGCAGTTCTGGAGAAATAGATGCGTCGGAGTAAATTTTGCGGCAAAGCCTTAATAAATATGTGTTGAACGATGTCAGAGTAGTACGATTTCTTGATTAAACTTATAGTTATTGACAGTGCTGGGTCAGGATAGTCGTGTTTATTAGAGGCACCAATTCACATAATGTAAACTTAAGAATGAATGTGGTCAGACATTCGGTGTTGAGTTTGGATCAAAAATAGTGAATGTCAGAGGAAAATCTGTGAAACTAAAAATACGGGACACATGCACGATGCAGTTAGTTTTAGCTGGGGGGAAAGGAATAGACTGTCCAAGGGACGTCGTGGAGACAAAATTGAGCTTCAATGCGTCGGGATGCATTGGACCTTCTCCACCTACCAGAATTTGGTAGTAGTAGTAGTAGGTTGATTTGAGCAAGGAGTGTTTCCAGAAGCGAAACGTGTAGACCTCAAAGGACGCGGTATTTTAATCAATGGAACTTAGTGTAACATAATAGGACCAACCTTCTATCTGTCAGCGTCAATTTCAGGAGTTACGCAATTGAATGTTATGCAGCCACAGCTGTACTGGATAAAAGCCACTTTAGAGTTTTGGCCAAGACAGAATCTGACCTTGTTAAATCAAACTCTGGAGCCAGGTCTGTTGAGATCCGTAAACCAGTTCATTTTAGAGCAAGAGGGACGCATATCAACCGGACAGCTTGTTCAGCATGTCGCTCAGTATAGGGAAAGGCAATGGCAAATAACGATCATTTTGAGCACCCCTGTGCCTGAACTTTGTTATGTGTTGTTTTCTTTCTACTCTAGCAGAGAGCCAATTCCCAGAGGGATCTGGGTGTAGTCCCAGTAGATTGGATAAAATGGTTCAAATGACTCTGAGCACTATGGGCCATAACTTCTGAGGTCATCAGTCTCCTAGAACTTACAATTACTTAAACCTAAGGACATCACACACATCCATGCCCGAGGCAGGATTCGAACCTGCGACCATAGTGGTCTCGCGGTTACAGACTGTAGCGCCTAGAACCGAGGGCATAGGCAAAGGGCACTAGACCACATTCAAGTTTTCTAATAGTAAGGAAATATGCCGACCCAAATAAGTAAAGAGCTAGTTAAGGGTCGACCTGGGGACCGGGTCTTTCTAAAGAGGGGAGTAATGTAACGGCACCACCGTTTAGGATAGGGAAAGCTAGAAAGTCTTTTCGGGTTTGCTGCCGGATCCTAAAATCAACTTGACTCGATATTTCGGCGATCCAACTGTTCGCCATCTTCAGGATCAAACGTAAGACACTTTCACTGCTGAAAAAGAGTTCGTTGTCAGATCATTTACGTAAAAAACTTCATCCTGGTGCTGCCGTTCCACCTAGGTTGTATGGTTTGCCTAAGTTGCATAAGGAAGGGGTTCCTCTACGCCCTATTGTTAGTAATTTGGGTGCACCGACCTATAACCTGGCAAAGTACTTATCATCTGCTCTCAGTCCATTTGTTGGCAAATGTGAACACCATATATCCAGTTCGGTGGATTTTATTCGACGATTGGGATCTTTGAAGTTGAGTCCTTCAGATCTGTTAGTGAGTTTCGATGTGGTATCCCTATTTACACGAGTTCCTCTGGAAGAGTCCCTTAGTCTGATCAGTGAAAAACTGGATGAAGAGCGGGTGAAGCTTTGTCGTCATGTGCTGACCTCCACGTATTTTTTATTTAACGGTAACATTTTTGAACAGAAGGAGTGGCTATGGGTAGTCCTTTGTCACCCATAGTCGCCAATTTATTTGTGGAGGACTTCGAGGCTATGGCACTGAGGACTTCAGCTTTGTAACCAACGTGCTTCTGGAGATACGTGGACGATACCTTCTTCGTATGGCCGCATGGACGTGATGCTCTTAACAGGTTTTTGGACCACTTCAACTGTCTTCATCCCCGTATCAAATTTACTATGGAGGTTGAAAATGATGGGATGCTTCCATTTTTAGACGTAATGGTTAATAAAAAACCATATGGAACTTTGGGACACAGCGTTCACCGAAAGCCAACACACACAGATTTGTATCTGCACCCTAAGAGTTGTCACCCACCACACCAACGTAGTGGCGTCCTTAGGACTTTGGTACGGAGAGCATATGCCGTTTCCGACGAAGACAGCTTAACTCAAGAACTTGAGCATTTGATGACTGTTTTTAAGGAAAATGGATACACCGAGAATCAGATTCGTCGGGCTATGGAATTTGGACCGTCTCCGGAGGTGTCCGAAGAGGAACATAGATCTGTGGCCTTTCTTCCTTATGCTGGAGGCTTATCGTTTAAGATTGGACGAATTTTAAGGAGATTTAACATTAAGAGTGTGTTCCGTCCACCCTCTAAGATTAGGGCTCTGCTCGGCTCTGTGAAGGATGATTTGGGACTTAGGAAACCCGGGGTGTACAAAATCCCGTGTCAATGTGGGAAAGCTTACGTTGGCCGTTCTATTCGCACAGTGAATGACAGGTGTGTGGAACATCGCCGTCACACGAGGCTACAACAGCCGGAAAAATCGGCCGTAGCAGAACACTGTCTGAATGAGAGACACAAAATGAAATTTGAGGAAACTGTTGTAATTGCCAACATTTCTGGTTTTTGGAATAGTGTGTATAAAGGGGCGATCGAAATTAGGTTTGCTGATAATTTAATCAACAGGGACAATGGGTTTCCTCTTAGCAAAACGTGGAATCCTGTATTATCTCGCATCAAAACTGAACGTTCTTCGGTGCGGCCTTGATTGCGATATATCGTTGCCAGCAGTGTTTCACTAAGGGCGGCGCCACCTCCCTGTTTTGGAAGTCAGAAACCGTGATGGGCGGCGCATGCGCCGTGTACTGAACGGTGGCCTATATAGGACGTCGAATTGCAATCTTGCGTCAGTTCTCAGCGGGATTCATCAGCAGAAGCAGCATTTCCTGAAGATGGCGAACAGTTGGATCGCCGAAATATCGAGTCAAGTTGATTTTAGGATCCGGCAGCAAACCTGAAAAGACTTTCAAGACTTATTACGCCGGGAAAGCCTACGTAGTTACATAGGGAAAGCTAGTTTTGTACGATATTCGCAGCAAGAGCGACAGCCAGGTGCGGGCCGGATTACAGTAAGTTATGCATTCCAGCAGCTGCGAAGGCAAATAAAAGCCACAGGGGCCTAGAACTGCCAGAGAGGGCGCACACAGCAGTTTCCATGGTGCAAGTCACAGGCAGAAGGGGGCCACTGGCCAACCTAAGTGTTATGCGTACGTGACACGGAGCAGTACATTAGCGAAACAGAGGCGTGCAGGTGTTGATGTCTAACGAGATTCATTCAAGTGTGGCAGCTCTTCTGGATGGCGAGGCGTGTCACATCGCCAGGCTACACACAGCAACAGACGGAGCGAGTGTCCCAGTCCATGGTTCGACCCTCTGAGGCCGACGTGGGGTCTGCAGCCAGCCAGCGGATGAAGCACTCTTCGGCTCGCTACAGGGCTGTGGCTGTCGTCTCGGCTCCCGACACCCGCTGGAGACATCCGAGGTGAGGGCCGCAGATTCGGACGCCGGATCGCAGGCTGTCGTTGTCACAGCGTTCTCAGTTATGCCAGCGAGGAAGAATCAGACACAAATTTCAATTCATACTTATTTTGCCCTTACATTGTCACTATTACCAGGGCTCTTCGTCATTTTAATTCATTTCTTCAGCTTCCAACGTTATCGTAGACAAGGATGAGACTTCAGTGTCTCACGGAAAATTTAATTATAAAGATCTATATGATCACATGTAGTACAGGACTTCCCCATTACGTCCAACGCTGGGGTTCTATTCCAATGGCGGAGAGCCGTGGTAATAGTGACAGTGTAAGAGTAAAATAAGCTGGAGGAGTTTGTGTGGGGGAGGGCATTCGAGACTTGGTTAGTTCGTGCACGGGTGATGCAGTGGTCTGCTTTTCTGCCTAGTAAGCGAGAAGACCTGGGTTCACGTCCTGGCCATAATATGAATTTAAATTCACTTCTTCTGCTTCCAGCGTCATCATAGACTCTTAGAAACATAAAGCATTTCCACTATGCAAATGATCTTAACCTTACTGTGCAGGTAAAAATGTATAACTCAGCTAAGACCAACTTAAAGGGACCCTGTCTAACAAAATAAAAGAGCAGAGACTATACCCTTTAAAAACTGAACTAAGCGCATTTACTTTAAGATACAGACAGAAATTTTAATCATATTGGGAGGAATAGCAACTAGGACACAAAGAAACACCTAAATATCTACGAGTATTCCTTGACAGGACTTTGACCAATGAAGGTCATTGCATCCAAACTGCTAAGAAAGTAGAAATTACAAAGAAATTAACCTCATATACCGGGGGAGAAAATCCTACCGTCCACAAAAGAATCGACAAAGGCCTGTTCTTCCCACTTCAGAGTACACCCGTCAAATCTGGACTAAATCTGCCCACAGGGGTATAGTGGGTGTCATCCGGAAACAAACGTCCCTTCTCACGGCCGCCTACACCCTACGGTAAAATCTATAACGTAGATGGTTTCCATGCTTCGTGTATTCAACGAGCAGCAACAGAATACAGTGAAGAGTCCTTAGATGAAAATCGTGTAATGTACCTTGCAGAGGGCACGATTCCAAAGACACTGAAATCCAGATGGATTTTCCTGAACAGTATGGGCATCATACCTCCAGAATTTATGCACCACAGGGAACTGAACCAATAAGAACCAAACTGCAGTGGCGATCTCGGATTATGTTCAGAAGACCATGAACACGTCTTGACCAGTAAAAACAAACCTATGAACGTAGAGATAACAAGATGAAAGCAACATTTTCTGTGTTTGTGGTGACGTGCGGCATGTGACCGACACACTAGATAGGCCAATCGGCACTAATAGCTGCACGCTCAAAGGTCTGTGGGTTCATGAACAATGCAGCCGTTGACGTCACCAATACTGAAACGAAATTATTAGAAGCGATGACAACGATGACAGACCATTGATGATGACAGATGATATCAGGCTAGCATGCTCAGTATATGTAATGTCAATGGTGACTATACAGTATTATGTTTCATTCACAGACTGATAATCAGGTAATTGAAAGAAATTCGCGTTCTCAGACTTTTCAGTTGTCACTGTGGATCAGAGATGCTACAAACTACTTGTTTTGCAATTTGTGAGCAGTTGTCGAGTGTGGACCATTAGAGCAATACTTTTACTGTGACATATTCAGGTATATACATAATTTTACCAACAACATGTCATCAAATAGAATACATCATAATGTTTCATTCTGTTAACAGTTAATATGACTTGAGTGCTCCTCAACAGACATAAATCTGCTCTCTGGTAATACGCTGGAAACATAAGAGTACAAGATGACCAACACAACAAGTGCTTCCCTAAAGTGTGAGCTGCAAATAACTTACGTATTGATGGTACTTCTGTGGTGGAAAAATGAAAAATACATAGACAAAGAACATTTGATAGAATTCAGCCCATGCCGTTCACAGTAGAAAACTGTTTTACAGTAGACAGACAAAAAGCTATCTAGAGAGATATTAAAGTTGCCATCTCTTGTATTTGACGACTCAGACATTTACCTTCGATATAATTCTTATCTTCATACATACATTTACAAACTCGAGTGGAAGTCATAAAAACAATAATTTGACCCATTTCAATAAAAAATTTACAGGTATCAGCATTAATTAGAGCGGGACAATTTACATTTACCGTAAAAAGCCGTGCATTTCAGTGGTGAACTTCTTTCATGACTCCTCTGTCTGTTGGAAATAAATACACCGTACAGTCGTGAAGTGGCCTATTATCTCTTTACATACAATATAAACTGAAGTATGTAAAAACTGAAAATACACAATACAAAATTGAAAGGCATGTGAAGTTGTCATTTATGTTACCTACAGGTAAAACTTACGTTAGAATTTAATAAAACATTTTGAAATGTTGTTGCAAGGAATCTAAAGAAGGCGAAACACTAATGTTTGTAGTATTATATTCCACGGCACAGTACAGGTAATAATTACCCACACTGTAGATTATTGTCAATAGTAGTGTTGATTAATCACTGAATATAGACATGTGTCCTCCATATCGTCTACAGTTCATTACTTCTTAAACACCAGAATAGCTTTATCAGCTATGGCTGCGCTGTAGTAAGTACGAAAACCATCAGTCCATTTGACGGACTGTCTAGAAGAGCTGAGAGGACAAGCACAGGACAACGAACTGCAACGCTTTCATTGTAGACGCTGATTTAACAGCAACATTCATACTGTTTTTTCTGAAATGCATCCGTAGTTTTATAAATTGTCCAGGGTGTCCCCAATAGCACTGCAGATGTAAGGAATATGGGCCGTACGTTTTGTAAAGCTAGTCTCTTGATACCGCTTTGATAATACCTGAGCGACTGCCACAGATGATGATAGTTCGTGACAATATTGGTGGAGATCAAACTCTAGACTGTAAAAGTCATTTAAAATTGATTGGTTCCCTAGATATGGTACTACAACAGATTTTTGTGATTAGAGAGAATGATTAAACCTCCTTTTCTAGCTGTTGGTAGACGTTTTATCGAGGGAAGTGTGCAGTGGTTGTAATAAGAAACATTGTCCTAATGCAGTATGTTTTATAAATATCTTCAGCGGCTCCTGTATGTGAGCAACCAGACAGTCCTAACTTTCATTTTTGTGCTATAGAATATGAATTGTATTGCTAACGCGGTAATGAGTAGTAACATGGGTAACTGAAATGTATGGAGAAGTGTAAGGCCGGACTTTGCTCACAAGTGGGTATCAGTACAGAAATAAATCTTCTTATTCTGCGGTATACAGGATGCACAGCGGTCCAAATGTGCAGTGCCTTCAAAAACCACACGTGAGATTTTCGTACTCCGTCGGCCATTAAGCACTCACTACACTGACGAGATCACAACACCTAAAAATAATTAATGTGGTGCGGTGAAATTTCGTTAATACATTTGTCTTTCGTCTATGTAACACATTTTAATGATTAACATTTCAAGATGACAAGTTAATATTAGTGTGAGATAAGCGATTCCAAGTGTTAAGAACAGGTGTAACCGTCAGAATGTTGAATGCAAGCACGCATTGTATTGGACAATTGCTGTATGATAATTTGTGGGATGGAGTCCTGTGCCTGTTGCAAGCGGTCGGTCAATACAGGAGCGGTTAAAGCTGTTTGTGGAAGATGTCTCCTATGTGCTCGATTAGAGACAGATCCGAGTGATCGGTCGGGTCAAGGCAACACGTCTATACTGTGCACAGTTCAAAATGGTTCAAGCGGCTCTGACCACTATGCGACTTAACTTCTGAGGTCATCAGTCCCCTAGAACTTAGAACTATTTAAACCTAACTAACCTAAGAACATCAGATATATCCATGCCCGAGGCAGGATTCGAACCTGCGACCGTAGCGGTCGTGCGGTTCCAGACTGTAGCGCCTAGAACCGCCCCGCAACTGTGCATAGTACGTAGGGTTACAACAGCGGTATATGGGTGGGAGTCATAATGTTTATAAATGTCCCTGGAATGTTGTTCATTAACGGCAGGTCTAATCACCAGACTAACGTACAGATCTGTAGCCAGGGTGTGTGGGATAACCGCGAGAGTGTTCCTACTGTCATACGACATTGCACGCCAGATAAAACTGCAGGTGCAAGACCAGTGAGTCTAGCACGCAGACAGGTTGGCTACAGGCCTCAACTGGTCTCCTTTCAACCAACACACGTCACTGGTACCGAGGCAGAACCAGCTTTCATCAGAAGACACATGAAAAGTCCATCGTGCTCCCCAGTGAGCTCTCGCTTGACACAACTGAAGACACAAATGGCAGTTCTTTGGAGTCAGTAAAATGCATGCTACAGTGCGTCTGGCTTGGAGATGAAGTAACCGAATGGTAATTTTTTGTTTATTCACTTTGGTGCCAACTGCTGCTCACATGTAGAAACACGCCTTGCAACTTTCCTTCTTGGCAATGCAGTTTATTTCGGTCAGTGTACTACTCCTACGGAAAAAATGGATAAGACGTTTTTGTAGGAAACTTAATGTAATTTTGCAATAGCATAAGTTTCTGCTAGAGGCCACATTTTTCGAGATACTCAAGAAAAACGAATTTAAAGGTCACTTTTGTACATCTTTCTTGAATAATTAGAAAAATACGGCCTCTGGCGAGGTTGGAGGTTGCATAAAACCCGTATGTAGAGGCAGCTGAATCACATCGTGTATAAGTCTTGATTAAGGTAAGGAAGGGGTGAGTTTTGGACTTGTCGTGCATCTTGAATCGAAAATGATAGGTGAACAGAAGCACACTTGTCATCTTCGTAGGAATCTACAATCGCAGAGCAATGCCAGTCTGACAGATCTGCTGGCTTTTAAAATTGCAAAATCATGCAGGACAGAAAATAACCAAATTTTACTAATTGTGCCTATACGGTACAGTACGAAAAAGATATGTCTAAATTTGTTAGTGTATTTGGATTATACAGCGAGTAAAATTTAATAAACAGCACTGCAACATAAGGGTGCAACTAAGGCTATAACCTGCCTGGTTATGTAGTCCAACTGAGCATGAATACAATCCGATGCTGCTTCAGTTTTATATCAGATTTCATCGACGGTAATGGCTGAAGAGTCGCAGTGTATCAGACTTAATGCAACGAGTGACCAAATATTTCAAATGAATGTGTGTTGGAGAAATTTCTGTGCGAAGCAACAGACGTACCACGTCTGTATGGAAGTGGGTACGGACGATGCAGGCGACTTACGGCCTTGAAGTATCTTATTGAAAGATAACGTCTAGGAGACCCGATCTTAATGCACAGCCATTCAGTTTACACAGAAATGTATTGGCTGCTGTCAAAACTACAAGCTACTCGAAGGTGAGTTGACTGTATTATGTACCCAATGATGGCCATATAATCGCCCCAGATTCAGGGCTTCTACAAATATGAAGGACATGTACGCAGTTTGGCAATTTTCGCTCTCCTCCCCGCTTCCAGAAGCGAATATGTCCATCGCAATACTGTTGGCAGGACAGAGACTTCACTGAAAAGACGACATGTTGCTATTTCTTGTCAAGTGGTTCCACAACAATGGTAGCTGTCTGGACAGTTTAGGTTCTGTAGATCCCGTTGTTCTTGCTGTGTGGCGGCTTATATTTGACTTTGTCATGGCCCTACGATTCGGCACGTTTGCGCAAACTATATACATGCTAAGACAAAAAAAACGACACGCAGCGGAAGGATTACCCGAATAGGACGGAAACCAGTAGATGTTATGTACAGGTACAGGCACCCAAATGATTACAATATCAGAATAATTGGATGATTTATTCAAGGGAAATGGCTTCACAAATGATGCAAGTCAAAAAAGCGTTGGTCCTTTTCTGACCTTTATGCACGTAGTTATTCGGCTTGACATTGATTGATAGAGTTATTGGATGTCCTCCTGAGGGACGTGCCAAATTTTGTCCAATTGGCACTTTAGATTGTCAGAATCCCGAGAACATTGGATGGTCCTCGTGGTAATCCTCTTCTCAGTTGATGAGAGATCCGGTGACCTTGCTGGTGAAGGTAGGATCTAACAAGCACGATGACATGCAGTAGAAACTCTTGCCGTGTGTGCGCAGGCATTATCTTGCTGAAAAGTTGTTTTCGTGCCTGTACAACCCTATCTTGGCCAGTAAAGTCGCCGGATCTCTCCCCAACTGACAATTTTTGGAGCATTGTGGTGATGTCCCCTCCCCCCCCCCCAGCCAGTTCGGTATTTTGACTACCTGGAGCTCCAGTTGGACAGAATGTTGCATAACACGATATCCATCAGTACGATGTCATCCAACAACTGTATCAAACAATGGAAAGCCAAATCATTGTTTGCACAAGGGCCAGACGTGGAGAGGCGCACCAACACGCATAACTACCTGTACATGTGTACCACATCAACTGACTTCCATCAAATTCGGATAGTTGGATAATTATTCCGTGCTTTTTTTTTTTTTTTAGTGTGTCACGACTCGATAGCGCTAGTTACGTGGGAACGTTGAGGTGCGTCATGGACTCAGTGACTCCATATTTGCTAGAGAATTTCCTTAAGCACGTCAGACGATACCTGAATGACACAAATGCAGGACGTTGGTTTGGAAGAGAAGTTGAAGAAGATGGACTTTATCGCCGGCGGCCTCCCCGGTCTCCAGACTTCACACCCATTGACTTTTCTCAATGTGGTTACGTAAAAAACCGTTATTTTATCCCCCTTACGCCTGACACTCTTGAAAGTCTGAGATATCGCATTGTTGAAGCTGTGGATTCGATAACGAGGGACCAGCTGCTCCATGTGTGGCAGGAAATGAGCCACCATTTTGATACTTGTCGTGGTGCTCTCACTGAACGCATAAAAATTTCCTCTTACCAGGAACGTTGGAATTGTGTTTATATCTTTTGTAGACTCTGATGCGGGTACACAAGCACCGACGTGTAGGCAAGCTGTTAGTGTGGCCCCTTGCAGTAAGTTCCACTTCTTCCGATGAAAAATGAATGAAAATGGGTATGTGTGGTACGGTATTATGTCATGAAGTTCCTATTTTCCAAAAGCATTTACTTGCGATCGATGCGGTTTTACATGCCTGCATGACGGTGCTACAACTACCTTTTGTGACGAGAGGCCCATCACGTCTTTTAACGCTCAGGGAGCTTTTGGCGGTATTAGCTAGGTGATCAGTACATTCTACCCATTGTTTTCAGTTTCATGAATCCCAGCTGATACATTCATCAAGTACAGGGAAAACTTATCGGTGCTTTTCCCGGAAATAAGAGACTCTCGAAAGTAGTCATCCTGTCGATTCCGATGCAAACTCTAATGAATCACTCTCTCTAAATGAAGCGACAGCTACAGGCTGTAGCAATGACCTACATTCATTGTCATTATACTATTAACTGTCTTTTCTAACTACTACAAAAATCTGTGCAGTGTGATACGACGTCGTGCCTAAAATTAAAAGAATAGACGTATTCTTTGCATATGCTCAAAATTAAAATCCGTTTGATGAGTAGCCATGTTCACTTTGTCGCCTTTTTATGTTTCATGCATCCAAGTGAATAGCCGCGAACCTATAAATGCTCAGCTTGTGACCATAAGTTGGTCCCACAAGAATGATTGATGTGTTGAGCCCAAATTCGTAGGACTTTTTTTCGCAGAACACCACATTATTGTGATTAATTGCATACTGATTTGTCCAGGTTCGGAGAAAAATTCTACGCATGACTCAGATATTTCAATAGATCGATAAGTACCACGGCATATGATTTGTGGATGTCCATGAGGAAATCTGTGCATGCAGATCTTTTCCTTGGCTACTGTGTTTTGAATTTATAGAAGTGGTATTTTGACTGGAAATTTCATATATTTCGCAACTTACATCAGTACCCCCAAATCAACACATAAAAATGCGAGCATTTCGTAAATTAATTAGATCCTGGGACTCCGTGTATGGAATGGAAACGGATATTAAAAATTAATATGATAATGAATGTTGTTCTTTATGTGTATAATTAAGCTATGGACAGTGTCTAATATTCTAAGAAAGAAGTATGTTCCAAGATTAAGGAGCCTAAAGCAGTCACCAGAAAATCACTAAGAGAACTCCAAGGCCTGATTTGTTGATGAATTGTTTTGAGCAGCAGAATGTTTACTAAAACTAACAACTTCGCTGTCATGACTATGCGCACAGAATAGTTGCTTATCTCTTACGTTGGACCAGATACATTTGAATTTTACGTCAACAGCATCTATGGAGTCACTATCTACTGAAGAAACTGCTTTCTGGAAAGTAAAAGTATATAGATGTGTTGGTATATTCTAGAGAGCTGGAAGCAACTTTTGACTATTTGTGTGACAGGGTGATAAAATTAGAAATTGTGTATTTCTACAAAATTTTAAGATGCTTAGATACGGATACTAATACCTTAAAATAGTGGTACAGCAAAATGTAGCATAAAAATGAACGTATATAAGTATAATTATTGGAATTACCATTATCAGCTGACGTTAAGGGTTGTCTGCGCTCTTTCAGTAAGATTTATATTAAAGTTTCAACTGTTCGCTGTCTGTTAAGGCATAAGCAGTTATAGCCAAAACTAGTTTCGGCGTATGTTTACGCATATAAATAAGAATTAAGAAATGATTTTGCGTTGTTTGCAATTGCGGAAAACTTATGTTGTTTATGTTTCAGCTTACAACTAGTTGCTGTTTGTGATGCCTGTATTAGAGAGAAGTAATACACAGACCGAAAACCTATTACAGTGACATACATTTATTAGGCGCTCAGCAGCGTTGTAATCTAGCGTTATGTGTGACAAGGGGCTATAACGGTTTTGACAGCAGAACTGCAAAGTTAAGATTTTCGATGGTAAAACATTGCACTCGTTTGCGGTTCTTTTGTGCATATGTGTGTGTGTGTGTGTGTGTGTGTGTGTGTATGTTTGTGTGTGTGTGTGCGTGTGTGTGTATTAAATATCATTGGTTAGGTCGGTACTATTAAATTCTCACGCTGCAGAACTGTTTCACCTGATTTTACCATTACATAGGACTCTTCAAACACTTAACTGAAACAATGGTTCTTGCTAAGTGGCACATCAAATTGTAGGTATCACTTAACGTTATCATCTGTCGTTGTCCGCCCCTGGTAGCTGAGTGGTTACTGCGACGAAATGTCATGCCTAACGGCCCGGGTTCAATTCCCGGCTGGTTCGGAGATTTTCTCCGCTCAGGGACTGGGTGTTGTGTCGTCCATATCATCATCATTACATTCCCATCGACACGCAAGTCGCCGAAATGGCGTCAACTCGAAAGACTTGCACCAGGCGAACGGTCTACCCGACGGGAGGCCCTAGCCATACGGCATTTCCATTATCTGTCGTTAACACTTCAACAGCAATGTGTAGCGTAAGGTAAATGTTCGTTAGTCCTATAGCCAGTACGATGTATTATCTTTGAAGATACTACACGGAAGTGACAAAAGTCATGGGATACCTCCTTATGTAGTGTCGAAGCTCCTACTGCCTGACGTAGTGCAGAAATTCGACTTGGCCTGTACTCAACAAGTCGTTGGAAGGCCCCTGGAGAAACAGTGACCCATTCTGCCTCTGTAGCAGTTCAAAACTGCGAACGTGTTACCGGGGCAGGATTTTATGCACGAACTAGCCCCTCAGATATGTCCTACAAATGTTCGATGGGATTGATGTCCTATGGTCTAGGTGGCCAAATCTTTCACTCGAATTGTCCAGACCATTCTTGAAATCAGTCGTGAACAATTGTGGCCCATTGACAAAGCGCATTCTCATCCATAAAATATCTATTGTAGTTAGGGAACATGAAGTCAATGAATGGCTGCAAATGGTCTCCAAGAAGCGAAACAGAATCATTTCCAGTCAATGATCAGCTCTGTTGTACCAGAGGACCCATTCCATTCCATATAAACACATTCCACACCATTATATAACCACCACCAGATGCACAGTGTGTTACTAGGAGCCTGGGTGGTTAACGCACCTGCCTAGAAAGCAGGACATCCCGGCTTCGAATCCCGATCTGGTAAACATTTTCAATCGTCGTCGCTGATTCCGCGTAATGTCACGCTGCGGATGGCATCAGTGATCCCCTTCAGTTTACATATAAAGTTCTGCGTGGCGTATGTTCTTTCAGACATGTCCGAAGTAACAGACACCACGCATTCATAGAATTTACATTATTGTTGGGCTGCAGCCTTCTTGGCAACTCAGGAAAGAAGAAAGGCACTTACAGGTAATCTCAGAGATTATCACCAGAAAGTCATACAGGCCATAGGGAGCCTGCAGCACGCTAGGAAGTGCTGCAACATGAAACAGAGTAAGACCAGAACTTACACTCCAGTCACTGCAAGATCAGAAACTTTGGATCCCTGTACGAAGACTGGTAGGTATTGTTAGTGTGTATCGTTCTTTGGGTGAATTTACAATTGAGATCACTAATGACGAAGACGATAAGGACAGTGTGGTGTAAAACAATAAAATTGCTTAGCAGGTGCTATGGAGATATGGGTAATTAATCAATGAGAATCAATGAGAGAAATTACTGGGTCTTCAATGGCTGTTAGCTGTAGACAATGGAGTGTCGGTCAATCAACGAGGAATCATTTGAAGAGCAGTGACGACTGAAAAGGAAACTTTTACGTTCTGTGGATTGATCAGATGTTATGCTGAGTGGTTTGTATGCTCTTTCACTAAAAAGCATTCTGACTTTACGTTCGAGTGGTATCTCAGTCTATTGTTGAAGCAGTTTTCAGGCTTGGAGTCGAATCCCTACACCCATTCTGATATACATTGTGACTTTCACACACCCTAATTTTCCATCCCATGATAGGTAATCTTTATTGTTGTGTGATATTTGAATCTTGAAGCATGTAATTGCTATTTCCTTGAGTTACGTCAGCCTACATATCTCATGTTGACGTCGCATCCAAGAAGCAATTGAATACTGACAATGGACATCATTCCGCAGATAACACGACTGTGTCCGCTGGCGGGTGGCAGCTGTGTGGTAAGGGAAGGTGTGGAATAAATCGCGCTGTCGAGAGCGTCACCTCAGAATCGCAGGATACGGAATATTTTGAGTGTTGGCTGTCTTCCATTTGCCACTTGGCGCCGAAGGAGACTGACGCTTCGTGCCGACATCGAATGTTGCCTATACGTGGTCGAAACACCAAGTCATGTGGTGAAAGGATGTGGTTAATTCCTCTCCACCTACTTGCTCTATTGCGGAGGTGATTCTACCCTGAAGTTATATTTGTACTGTCACTTTTTGAGCGACAAAAGTAAAATGAATTTATCATGTCTTATTTCATTTACTACATACTTGTCGCCCTGCATGGGGCGACTCTATTTTCAAATCAGTTTGCACTAATTTACTACATTATTGGCGCCCAACACACGGTGACATCATTTGCATTTCATTCCTTATTTACTATAATTTATTAAATTTTTGACTCCAAGCAAGGGGTCATGTCGTACGAACTCTTGCATTCAACAACGTACACTACTATGTGTACATCTACATCTAATATTTACTCTGCAATTTACAGATATATGTTTTGCAGTGAGATCATAGAACGAATTTCATACTATTTCCCGATCTTTCTATTTTCGAATAACGTGAGTGGAAAATGAACACACAGAACCTTTAATGACAGTTCTATTTTCTCTTATTTTATTACAATGGTCACTTCTCCCTACGTAGGTCGGAATCAATGAAAGGTTGTGATAACACTTGGACAAAATTGCTGACTTCAATTCTGGAAAAAGATTTCGTGATAATATTAAACTATATGCGCCTATTTAAGCATTTTTCGATGTCCTCCGTCAGTAAATTTGGTAAGGATTCCATGCTACAATGTAATACTCTAGAAACAAAAATACAAGACTATTCTGGGCAGACACTTTGTTAGTTTTACTACACCTTTTAAATATTCTGCCCATAAAATAAAATATTTGGTTCTCTATAACCACAGATTTTTTGATGTGATGGTGCCACTTTAAAATGTTTCCTATTGTAAACCCTATATATTTAGGTAAATACACAATTTTTAGTCTTCTTTCTCCGCCGTCGCTGCCATTAAGGTCTTCACCCGCAACCCTGGGCATGGGTTCCGTGTTATACCCCACAGGATTGGGTCCCTGCCTGAACTCAGCCATCCTAGCACTCCGGCCTACTGAAGTGTAGGATGCCCACCCCCGCGACGAGGACGCGCCAGGCAGGAATTATCCCAGTGGAGGAATAGGGAAGGGCACCCTACCTCCCTGGAGCCAGGTTAATGATTGTGTATGGTGCCACAATCAATGTGCTGAGAAGTACAGAGAATTAATAACACAAAAATTTCCAAAAGAAGTTTTCTGTGATGTAGAAAAAGAATGGAGTTTATTCAAATACACTTTAGTCGAAGCAGCAGAAAAAGTATGTGGCAGAACATATGGAAAGGAGAAAACCAGACAGACAAGTTGGTGGGATGATACCACAATCCAAGCAGTTAGAAGAAATAATGGAGCATGCAGAAAATGGTGGAAAACTAAAAATGACGAAGACCATAAAAGATATATAGAGGAAAAGAAGAAGTGCAAAGAAATAGTGGAAACAGCAAAGAAAGAGGCATGGGAAGAGTTTACAAAAAAACTTGAAGAAGATGCGAAGAGCAATAAGAAAATGTTCTATAAAATGATGAAAAATAAAAGGAAGGCTTCTGAAGTACCAGTAAAGTTGGAAACAGAGGACGGTACCATTATTGAAGATCCAGGGAATATAAAAGATCTCTGGAGAGGACATTTTAAGAAGCTGTTAAACGCTGAGGAGCAGGTACATGAGGAAACAACAAATAATGAAGAAATTGAGAGAAGTTCGGAAGCAGAATTAGGGCAAATTACACGGGAAGAAATGGAAAAAACTGTTAAGAAGATGAATGGGGGGAAAGCCCCAGCACCTGATGAAGTATCAGTGGACATGATAAGAGCAGCAGGTCCAGTGGGAATGCAGTGGCTGTATAGAGTACTATCAAGCGTGTGGAGAAATAGTAAAATACCTGACGACTGGAGAACAGGAGACATTGTTCCCATCTTCAAGAAAGGCAATAAAAGACTTTGTAAAAACTACAGAGGAATAACCCTCATGAGTCATACAGCCAAGAATTTTGAAAGAATTTTACTAAATCGAATAAGTGAAAAGATAGAAAAGGAGCTGAGTGAAGAACAGCATGGGTTTAGGAAAGGAATCAACACGATCGACCTGATATTTTCTATCCGTCAACTGATAGGAAAAAGTTGGGAGTATAACAAAAGGGTGATAATGGTTTTTATAGACATAGAAAAGGCATATGACTCAGTTGGCAGGAAAGACTCTGGGAAGAACTGAAGAAGATAGATATAGTAGATGGATACATTAATGTTATAAAGACAATGTACAGAGGCCACAATTGTAGAATTAGAACACCATTGGGGAACTCTGAATACCTCGAAATAAGACAAGGACTTAAGCAAGGAAGTATTCTATCTCCTGCGCTTTTTAATGTTGTGATGGAGGGAATGAACAGGGCAGTTAAAAATATAGTAAAAGAAAAAGACAAAAAGATGATTTTTTGCAGATGATATGGTAATATGGGGTGATAAAGAGGTAGATGTACAGTTGCAGCTTGATGCGTGGAAGGAAATAATGACAAGGTATGGATTAAAAATAAATAAAGATAAGAGTGAAGTAATGGTATTTGGAAGGGAGAAATATTACCTTGAATGGAGAACCTCTCAAAGTGGTAGAAAGTTTCACTTATTTAGGGAGTGAAATATCTAGGGATGGAAGAATAACTAACGAAATTAATATGAGGTTACAGAAGGGAGGCAATTTCTACCAAACAATAAAACATCTGATTTGGAATAAAGAAGTTTCAGAAAGAGCGAAACTCCTTATGTATAACAATTATTACATCCCTATTGTCACCTATGGTGGAGAAACATGGACAATGACAGAAAGGGACTGGAGCAGACTGCAAGCAGGGGAAATGAAATTTCTCAGAGCAGTTAAGGGAAGAACAAGAATGGACAGAGTAAGGAATGTAGAGATTAGAAAGACCTCAAACAAAATAGTATGAGAGAAGAAATTGAAAGAAAGAGATTAAGATGGTATGGGCATGTTAAGAGGATGCATGGGCAGAGACTCCCCAAAATTATGGAAGAACTAAAGATGGATGGGAAACGACCTAGAGGGCGCCCAAGAACACGGTGGAAAATGGGAGTGAGAATATCTGTTGAAAGGAGAGGTGTGACCTGGCAGCAAGTGGAGGAAGAAAAGTGGTGGGAGGACCGAGCCAAATGGAGAGGACTCGTCAGCACCCAGACCCGGCAGTAGCCGGAGCGGGATTCGGATATAGATAAACTTTTAAATTTGTGTTATCTTGTCACCGAAATTTAAGGAAAACCTTTTATCATTCTTGTAGAGACTCTCAGAAATTTTGCCCATTATGGTCTTGGGTAGCGACTTTGATTAGTAATCAAAACGTCCTCGGTCCCGGGTTCGAAACACACCATCGCTTGAATTTTGATTAATAATCAGCATTGGCGACCGAAGACTTCCGGCATAAGAAGTCACCCTCATTCTGCCAACGGCCTTGTCAAATAGGGTGGAAGAGAGGAGAGATCTTCAGGACCATCTCTTGAACTTGGGGTGGGAAACTACTCCTAAAGGTGGATGAATCAGCAACGACCAACGACATGAAAACGCAGAAGGCAATGGAAACCAATGCATTAAAGACACTTAATGTGTATCCACAGGACACGTGGCCTGTAACTGAAAAAGTGTCATGATGATCACTCCATTTGCAAAAGATTCCGAAATAGTCCCTGATACGGATCTCCGGGAATGGATTGGCAATGGAGAGGTGACCATGAGAAAACAGATTGAATAACCAACGAAACGATACCGATTTACGACTCAGGGTGCAGAATGACAGAAGCTTGACGTGGCAGGGGAAGCTAGAAAATCTGAAAAGGGAGATCCGAAGAATCGATCTAGATATAGTAAGGGTCAGTGAAGTGAAATGGAAAGAAGGCAAGTATTTCTGGTCAGATGAGTATAGGGTAATATCAACAGCAGCAGAAAATGGGGAGTAACGGGAGTTGGATTCGTCATGAATAGGATGGTAGGGCAGAGAGTATGTTACTGTGAACACTTCAGTGATAGGGTTGTTCTTGTGAGAATTGACAGGAAAGAAACATCGACAACGATATTTCAGGTATACATTCCGACGTCGCAAGGCGAAGACGAAGAGATAGAGAAAGTAAAGGAGGATATTGAAAGGGTAATACAATATGTAAAGGGAGATGAAAATCTGATAGTCTTGGGGGACTGAAATGCAATTCAGGTAAAGGAGTGGAAGAACAAGTTCGAAGAGAATACGGGCGTGGGACAAGGAATGAGACAGTAGAAAGACTAATTCAGTCCTATAAAAAATTTCATATAGTAATACTGAATACTCGGTGCAAGAATCATAGGAGGAGTAGGTATACATGGAAAAGGCCGGGTGATGCGAGGAGATTTCAGTTAGATTACATTATGGTCAGGCAGAGATTTCCAAATCTGATATTGGACTGCAAGGCGTACCTAGGGACAGATATAGACTTAGATCACAATGTAGAAGTGATGTAGAAGTGATGAAGTGTAGGCTGAAGTTTAAGAGAAAAGTTAGGAAGAATCAACACTCGAATAAATGGGTTACGAAAGTACCAATGAATGACGAGATACGCTTGAAGTTCTCTAAGGTTATAGGTACAACAATAAGCGATAGATCAGTGCGCAGTACAGTTGAAAAGGAATACACATCTCAAAAAAGGGGAATCACAGAAGTTGGAAAGGAAAACATAGGTCCAAAGAAGGTAACTGGGAAGAAACCATGGGTAACAAAAAGAAATACTTCAGTTGGTCGATGAAAGAAAGTAGTACTAAAATATTCAGGGAAATTCAAGAATAAAGAAATACACGTCGCTGAGGAATGAAATAAGTAGGAAGTGCAGGACAGCTAAGACAAAATGGCTGCATGAAAAATGTGAAGGAATCGAGATGAAAATGGTTGTCGAAAGGATAGATTCAGCATATAGGAAAGTTAAAACTACCTTCCGTGAAATTAAAAGCAAGGGTTGTAACATTAAGAGTGCAAATGGAATACCGCTATTAAATGCAGAGGAAAGAGTGGCAGAGGATTTGTTTAATGTCGTAGAAGAAGTAACAGAAGTCGATTTAGAAGAAACAGGGTACCCAGTATTGGAATCAGAATTTAAGAGAGTTTTGAAGGACTTTCGATCAAATAAGGCAGAAGGGGTGGATAACATTCTATGGGAATTCCTAATATCATTGAGGGAAGTAACAACAAAACGATTATTCACGTCGGCGTGTAGAATTTATGAGTCTGGTGACATACCATCTGACTTTCCGACAAGTATCATCCACACAATTCCGAAGACTGCAAGAGCTGACAAGTGCGAGAATTATTGCACAATCAGCTTAACAGCTCATGCATCCAAGTTGCTAACAAAAATAATTTGCTGAAGAATGGAAAAGAAAATTGAGAGTATGTTAGATGACAATCAGTTTCGCTTTAGGAAAGGTAAACGCATGGGAGGAGCAATTCTGACGTTACGGTTGACAATGAAAGCAAGACTAAAGACAAATCATGATACGTTCATAGGATTTGTTGACCTGGTAAAAGTGTTTGACAATTTAAAATGGTGTAAGGCGCTCGAAATTTTGAGCAAAATATTGGTGAGCTATAGGAAGAGACCGGTAATACGCAATATATACAAGAGCCAAGAGAGATTAATAAGAGTGGACGGCCAAGAACGAAGTGCTCAGATTACAAAGGGAATAAAACAGGGATGTACTCTTTCACCCCTACTGGTTGGTTGTTTTGGGGAAGGAGACCAGACAGCGTGGTCATCGGTCTCATCGGATTAGGGAAGGATGGGAAGAACGTCGGCCGTGCCCTTTCAGAGGAACCATCCCGGCGTTTGCCTGGAGTGATTTAGGGAAATCGCGGAAAACCTAAATCAGGATGGCCGGACGTGGGATTGAACCGTCGTCCTCCCGAATGCGAGACCAGTGTCTAACCACTGCGCCACCTCGCTCGGTCACCCCTACTGTTCAATCTGTACATAGAAGAAGCAATGATGGAAATTCAAGGTGAAGGGATATCAGTGAGACGATTCGCCGATGAGAGTGCTATCCTGAGTGAAAGTGAAGAAGAACTACAGGATCTGCTGTATGGAATGAACTGTCTAATTAGTACAAGATGTGGATTGAGAGTATAACGAAGAAAGGCGAAAGTAATACGACGTGTCAAAAATGAGAACAGCAAGAAACATAATATCAGGACTGATGATCACGAAGTAGATGAAGTTAAGGAATTCAGCTACCTAGGCAGCAAAATAACCAGTGACGAACCGAGCAAGGAGGACATCAAAAGGAAGTTAGCAGTCGCAAAACGGGCATTCCTGGCCAAGAGAAGTCTACTAGTATCAAACATAGGCCTTGATTTGAGGAACAAATTTCTGAGAATATTTGTTTTGAGCACAGCATTGGTATGGATGTGAAACATTGGTGACAAACTGCCTGTTGGCTTCCGTCTCGGGTTCTTCGGCAGACGTTCATCTCATGATGTTACTGACGTTTCGCCAGCACGAGTGGTTGACATTGTCAAAGCTTCACCTTCCACTGCCGGTGGTGAACTGGAGCCGAGCTCGCGGTCGCAGACTACATGTACCTGGCGCGCCAACGTCAGAGGGCTTCTCCGCGGTCATTTCCGGTGCGGTTCTCCTCTTGCTACCTGCGACGGTCGTTCGCTGCAGTACGGGAAGCCAGGATCCGTTTGCCTTAAGGCCTTCCTCTTTCTTGTTGAAACTGTTCGCGTGTTTTTGTAATTCTACAGCTTCTCTGAACAAGTGCGTGTGATAGTGCTTCTCTACAGCCAGAACTTCCGTGTAGTCGAATTTTATTACGAGGTCGGTCTCACTCAGTGCGTGCTCTGCCACGGACGATTTCTCCACCTGCCCCAACCTGTAGTTTCAAAACAACCATGTTTTCTGAATCCGTACTGTCATGTGCCAAGACATCGTTTTCAGATACTTCATTAAATTAATACAAACTATATGTACAAAAATCCTACCACAAAGCAATGTTGACAATATACAGCTATATCCTTTTTTGTGTAGGTGTGACCTAAACCACGTTGCAGTCATTAGGTACGGATCTTTCGGGTAGCGAGAGGTTGTATTCGATTGCTAAATTGGAGCTCCTTCATCAGTATACTCCGAAAGAATAGCAGTTTGTGGGAAGACTTGCCTTTGTTAAGTGACTTAATTTGCTTCGCCATATCGAGGGAATTCCAAATTTCTGATGCTGGCAACTACTTCAGATTCGAACTCGGTAATGTTTAGAGCATCCCTTTTGGTAAGGAATGCCGGAAAACCGTGGTTAACAACCTTAGTATCGCTGTCGTCGGTAACATTATCATTGCCTTATGTTGTTAAGAAATTGATTTTGTCTTGCCGCTGGAATAATTTACATACGACCAGGCTGTCTGAATTTTCTGCCAGATTTCGAGAGAGGGTTTCATTGTGGTAGCTCTGCCATGTCTGCAGCTCGGAAGACAAGATATCCGGCCGAGCGGTTCTAGGCGCTTCAGTCCGGAACTGCGCAGCTGCTACGGTCACAGGTTCGAATCCTGCCTCGGGCATGGATGTGTGTGATGTCTTTAGGTTAGTCAGGTTTAAGTAGTTCTAAGTCTAGGGTACTGATGACCTCAGATGTTCAGTCCCATAGTGCTCAGAGCCATACGAACCATTTTTGGACCAGATATCGCGTACAGAATTTGTCATATTATTTCAAATGCTTCACGAGGCCACACGAAAAATATTCTGCAATAATGGTAGTATCTGAGTAGTATAGAATATAACATTAGGTAGTTAATGCAATTTTTTGCCTGTCTGTGAATACCACCTCAAATTATTAGACGTGAAAAACTTTAAAGAAAACACAATACGTTGACATTAATTTTCACTGCTCCTGGATATGTAATAAATAAATCCTAAGTCTAATCTTCTCATCATTTTTCACATTATGACAACTGACCAAACACTATTATTGGGTTCTGTGTGCAATATCTTTGACGTCCCCTCTCGGTGAACTCACATAATCCCAATTTACACAACACTGTAAAGTAACCCATTGTGGGTGTAAGACCCTCCTGGATGTAAACACATTACACTTTATCAAGGCGGTTTTCTTGCCTTTTACCACTAAAGCTACATTTTAGCAAGCACACAATGTTTTGTTACTGTCATACGACGACTGAGTTGAGTTTTGTACAAGCGCGAGCTGCTGACAGAAGTTTTTGCATGGGTTGACACAGAAGCCAAATACAAGTTTCAGCAGCTGTATAGGGAAGAGTCTGCCAGAATCTGTGTTAATAGGCATGCATACATGTATATAATATGAGTCACTCTTCCTGCTCGCATATAGCGGGTGTTAGGGGTATAGGAGCAGACATTTGGTCACTGATAATTTTATATGTGTCCACTGCAGTGCGTTAGTTTTTTTTTCTCTGTGTGTAACATGATTACCGCAAACCATTAATTTACTAATTTCCACTCCTTTAACATCAATTTGTCGCTGAGATAGTCCCAGGATATATCTGTGGTACAAAATTGATTAATATGTAGAATTACTGCAGAGATAGAAGGTGGTCAGAAACAATTTTAAATGCTTGTAGCGGTGTTGAGGGCTAGGTAGTGCTGATAAACAATTGTTAAGTAAAATACTGGATACGATACGCCTTTTCCGCACTCACCAACAATGAAGTTAGACCATCAGGATGTTGTGAGCCCAGTTCAAGTGGCCCGCCACAGACGATGTCATCAAACGTTTAGTTCGTTTGTTTTCCTAAAACCGAACAAGAGAGCAGTTCGAAGATCGGACATGAGTAGAATGATTTTACCGGTTCTAGCTCACTAGCTCACTGACTAGCTCAATACCGCAATTTCTGACTGATTTAAGCGACTTTTTTTAAACTCACTCTATTTAAACCGTTCCCATCGATTTCTGAGCTTTAGCTCAATACCTCAATTTCAGTCTAACTCTACCGATTTTAGCTATTTACCTCATTTTTTCGTTCACCAACCGATTTCTAAGTTCTTCATTTCATATAAAAGGTGAATGTAAGAAAAAAAAAGTGTACGTCAAATTCATTCATTTTTTTTCATTCTATAAAAGGCGAACGTAAGAAAATAAATTTAATGACTCATTTCCCTAGGTGAAAGTAAGAAATTAAATTTAATATAATTTGTTATTAAAGGTGAACGTAAGAAATTAGAAGGTGAATGTATAAAATTATTCGATTTCCTCTTTAGCAGCCATAAACATTTTGTTCTCTCCTGCTGTCTGATTGCACATTTCATATAGGTAAGAAAGTCACATCGCTATGCTTTCAACTACCTAGGTTCAACTACTTTTTGAAAACAATTAAATCTTATCTATTTTAGTAATTAAATTTGGAACAATGATCAGTTAAATGGAAGTTAATGTAAATGGACAACAAAATGGAAATGGACAACAATGACTGTTGATATGCGAACGTTCGAACAGAACAGCAACTGAACTAAGGGGCTACAGACAGTGTCTCTTGAAAGACAATTCAGCGGACATTGCTGCGTTGGGCCTCCGCAGCAGTCGCCATGTTCATTCACTCCAACTTAATGCTGTTCGTCGGTGACGATAAACCGCGACGGGACGTCCACTGAGCGGCGACAGGAGGCATTTTCAGGTGAATCACATTTTCTGCTCCATCCGGCAGATTGCAGTTGGCATGTACGGCTTGAAACGTTTGAAAGGGAACACCCTCTAACAATAGTCGCAAGGGTCCAGTTTGTAGGAGATGGCGTTGTGGTCTGGGGAATGTTTTTGTACAATCCTCGAGGTGATCTCGTTATTATAGAAGCCACAACGAATCGACACAAGTATGCATCTCTCCCCGGGGGCAATGTACACACCTATATCCAGTTTTTTTTCCTTGGTACGATAGCACAGCTGGACAATACAACGCCCCTCAAAGTTCGCAGTGGATATGTTTGGTTCGAAAAATACCACTATGAGTTCACAGTACATCCCTGCCCACCATCCTCCCCGGCTGTAAATCCAATCACACCGTGGATCCCGAACCGAGAAAGTTAGCGCAGCTGACCACAATACTGGAGTTAGCATGACTCCCTATTCCTAACCTCACTGACGCTCTTCCTGCACCTCCCACAGTGTTCCTCTCTGTTAAAGGTGGTCACATTAATATTTGTGTCCAGTGGATGCGTTGGGGTAAAGTGATAAATCCTTCACTTGGCAAAGGCGGTGACGTGCTTTGAAAAAGACATGTGGATTGGATGAACACAGCTAATGGGATAACTGTGGGCAAGGTGACGTAATTGCATGTGACGTCCAAACTCTGTGCACCTCGTGAAATATGCTCTTATACATTCAATCACCGTGTAGTCTATCTTCTACATAATTTTGGCACAATAGTGTATTTATGTGGGAATGTGAATATCCTGGAGGTTATCTGTTTCTATCCATATGCTAGTACCACCGTCTCCATTACAAGAAAGAGACGTAATGTGGGCAACTGAGGGATGGTCTTCACTCCAGCGATGAATGTGCAGCTAATTCCACCCGTTACACTTAGACACGCCGTTCTCTGGAACTTCTTGAGCTCCTTAGCTGTAACTTCTACTTTATTCCACCCTACTGAAACCGCATTAGTTATAAGTCTGATTGCAGAAGTTGGTAGCCAGCATTTGCTCTTGGTACATGGACCACAATTATTTCCCACTGCCCGTTATAATGAACATAAGAGCGTTTTCCATCTTAGAACTTACATCCGAGAAACCCATGTTAGTTTTAGCTTCCACTGATAGAATTTTGTCGAAAGGCTTAGCCTACCAGCCAATGTCCTGGATATGTTTACTCATGGACAGTTTTACTGCGACTGGCTATTAGATCCTGTTCCTGTTCCTTCCATAATTCTTGTGCAATGTCAAAATCAGATTGTGCCTTTGTTCTAACTGTACTTTCACCATCATTCTGGCTCCTGAATATCGTACATAATCTGCCAATCTGCCAACATATAATAGTCCCAATGTCATGCTCTTATGCAGCTCTAACAATGCATTGGAAGGTTGTATTTCTAAAAAGCTATACAATATCCAAAACGAGGCAGAGAGCAATTTCTGGAAAATATACGGTTTCTTCTATCTCTCCAGTAAGTTAGTGAGCTACTGTTTCTCATGATTTACCTACTAGGTATGAATGTTGGCTTCCATGTAAGGGGACCTCAGTTAACCTTCTTTCCCTAATGTGCAAATTAAGCAGTTTTTATAATCCCCTTGATTTGATAAGTTTTCCCTGGCTTTGAATTTAAAACAATACTCATAGTCCTACAACAATTTGGACTGATTGTTGCTGCTACACTGACTTCAAAAGGTCTACATGGGAGTCTGATTAATTTTGGTCATGCTGGCTGTAGCAGAGCATTTCCATCTGGGCCCGCTGACCTGAACAGAGACACATTCTATCGACCACAGAAGTTTCTTGAAGCCACCACACTCTTTGGCAGATTCCCAGTTCTCCTGAATGTTACCTGCAACCCAGTAACTCGCTGGGATTGAATCCTGGTCTGCGTTACCTGTCAGAGTGCCAGGAGGGAAGTGAGTCTTGAGGAGCACATCCCACGTTTCATGTGCAGTCCTTGTACAACCATCCTCCTTCCTTAGTATGTCTCTTGAAATTGCCGGTGTTCTGGTGAGGATAATGGGAAGTCTGGCTTCATCTGTTCATGAAATACCTTCATTTCTACTGCTCAATAAAAACACTGGATTAGGTGAGCGCATCCCAACATTTGACCCTTTGTCCTTTCCTTCTTAGCTGCTTTCTTCGCAGTTCAATGTTATTATTCGACCAAGGTACATTCCTGTTTGTGCACTTAATGATGATAGAAAAGTTTTCATTGTACAAGGTCACAATGACAGACCTCCCTACTTCTGCCACTTTCTATAAAGCTACTGGACTTATTATCGAAATTTTAAAGCGAACTAACAGTGAGTATAGATCTTTCTTATACGAGTCACGGTCTGTGTTCCTAGGATTTCTATATGCCATGGACTGTTTATCACCCACTGAAATCCCAATGAAGTGATTTGATAATTTATTATCTTTCTTATTAAAGTAGATCAAAACCTGTATAACTCAACTATTCCCTTCTTCGGTTCAAGGGTGTATGTTCCCTACCACAATTCCAAACAACTAGATTGATCTCCATTCGGTATTTAAGTAGGTAATCACCTGTGCTGTTAGCATTACAGCCAACAACCAGTTGTTCATGCATGTGCAGTCAACTACCAGTCTCCTGACTTCCTAGGAAGGAGGAACACTGTTCTTGCAAGGAAGGAAGTCCAGTACAATTTGCCCCGTTCTCACACCCAAACACTGTTTCATCCTGATAGTCACAAAGTCCCTAGAAAGGAAGTTCACCTTCGGTATGAATGAAGTTCCGTTTTTAATATAAAGAGATATTTTGAGGTATTCAGGTTTCTGCTATAAATCAGTTTATCTTCAGTTACTCCAAGTCATGGTACGCCCTCTTTATGTAAAACATGTTCCTGGATGAGTGCTACATCCACCTCCTGTTTTCCAAGAACGCGTCTCAAAATGACAGATATCACATTAATACGTTGCAGGTTTATCTGCAACATTTCCATTCGCCAGCTTGCCTCTTCTGATATCCTTAGTCATCCTGCCGGTAACCTGTGAAAATCCTAAGTACGGTTTCTGGTCCTGTTCTCGTACTGCTTTCAGGGATTTCTCAACCACTTCCACTACTGTGAATTGGCGATTTGATGCGTCTTTCGGTTTATTTTTATCCCTGTCGAAACTTGCTTGCTCTGCGCTTGTAATTTCGAATAGGGTCTTTGGAGAAAGGCCCTTATCCAGAACCGCCTCTTCGTGGTCTTGAATAGTTCCTCTGCGGTCCTGACCAGTAGCTTCTCATCTTCCTGTGGAGCTATATTGGCAACTGTCCCCCCTCCCCCCTCCCCAGACACACAGATAATGATTAGAGCACCCATGTCCAGAGAGACTAGATTATATTAGATTAGATTAGTACTTGTCCCATAGATCATGAATACGACACTTCGTGATGATGTGGAATTCGGGGCTTTTGCATTCTCCAAAATTTTCAGCGAGAGCTTTCTGAATTAGCTCTTTCAGCTACGTGGTGTTAAAATATGGGTATTCTATTTGGATTGTCACCATCCAAAAACCGAGACTGCAGCACTAATGAAAGTGACGGACTTCTCTGTCCCGTCCTCGTGTAGCAAGCGGAATGGGGCTGTTTACCCCTTGTAGACATAGGCTTTTCTTGGTGGTCTTCAGTTCAAATTATTTTAATTTCCTATTTTTGTTTTCAGGTAGCTTTGCCTTCGTTTTCTCTTCGTTCTCTTAGAAGTGTGCTTCTCTTTGCTACAGACAGGTTTTAGGTCTGGATTTATTGCAGCTTCTCAGTGTCGTTATCCATTCCTTGGACTGTTCTGTCGTTTGATCCAATTGCGGAACGGCTTCCATCAGCTCAAAACAAAATGTCTTGGTATTCAAGGTACCATAAACCCTAGCAGTTTTTCAGTTAATTCCTGTATGCTCCATCTTACGTCCCACGAGAACTCGGAATGTATCACATTAACACAAGGGGATACCACATCGGTGTAGAGTAATGAATCAGGGAGTTTACCCAGTATCCTCGACATAGGTTCCTATCTGCTACGCATCATTCACTAATAATGGAATCACATCTTGCGTTAATCTTCCTATAGTGTTTCAAAGAGAAACGCACTTATTGTGAAAGGGTCAGTTAGATCCGCTGAAAAGGAAAATGCATTCTTAAAAGGCACTTAAAAGTATCTTTTGTAGATGGTTTTCTACGTAGAAGAAATGACATTGGAAATGATCAACATTTATTGAACATAATTATTACAAAATTTTAATAGAAAAATAAATTATTGTTACACGTAACTTCAAAATACTTTTTTGTAGCAAAACAAACATTAGAACTTAAATTTCAACTTTTGTTGCAGGCAATATTTGTTATTAAATTTAAATTCAATTACAAAACTTGACTTTGGGGAAATATATTGAACTCAATGTGTATGCCTGTCGCTTTAACTTATTCAGTTCTTGCAATATATGTTTGCGTGTTCTAGGCAGTGCAATGATTGATGGCACTTTGGGACATGAAGTGTATGGGAAGCCGACGCACACCGATCTGTATTTACGTGCAAATAGCTGCCACCATCTTGCCCAGACAATGAGTGTTCTCCGAACTTTGAACCACAGGGCGCATATTATTTCTGACGAAAGCAGTCTGCAAGATGAACTTTCCCACTTACGAAGAGTGTTTGCCGACAATGGGTACTCTCCACAACATACACAGAGGGCACTGAAAATGAAACGGAAAGAGGCCACAAAGAAAGCAGAGGAAGATGAAGAAACCCTTAAATCGATGGCCTTCCTGCCACATGTGGGTAGCCTCTCATCAAAAATAGGACGGATTCTCGGCAGACACAATGTAAAAGCGATTTTTCGTCCTTCACCCAAGACAGCTGCACTCGTGGGCTCCGTCAAAGATGATTTGCTACTCCGAAAATCTGGAGTTTACAAATTTCCATGTGAATGTGGCTTTTCTTACATCGGACAAACAACTCGTACTGTTCAAGAAAGATGTACAGAACACCGGAGGTGCACACGACTTTTACAAGCTAACAAGTTGGCAGTGGCAGAGCATTGTATTTATAATGGTCACAGTATGTTGTATGACAACGTCGAAATTTTGGCAACTACATCATCCTTTTGGGACTCGATAGTGAAGGAGGCACCTGAAATTCACTTGACGACGAATTTAATTAATAGAGATAGTGGTTTCTATCTTGATAAATCATGGAATCCGGCACTCGCTGCAATAAACTCACAAAGACGTCGTCACAGTGCAGCTCACGTTGATGTATTGATATGCCAACACAGATCGACTGCAGAGTCATAGATACAACTCGTGCATTATGCATGTCTCTGCCGCCGACTAACGTCTCTGGCACATATGCATCTGTGGCCGCACGCGCAGTCGCGCGGTACACGAGTATAAATGGACGGAGCGAGCACTGGAGCGGCAGTCTTGCGACTCACTCTGAAGATGACTGGACGGTATACAGCCGAAATATTAGAAGAAGAAGGAGATTTCTTGCGGTTGAACACCCGAAACTTAATGGAACTAACTTTGGTCGTGTTAAAACCTTTTTGGTTATTCTGTGCTCTCGCATTTGTTTGGGTAGCTCATGTTCAAATTCTCTTAGGAATAACCGCCTTCTGAACAATTTATTTTGATTGCAATCTGGGTTGAGATGTACATACAACACACAGGTATTTATTGCAGCAATATTTAGCACGTTATAGAACAAACAGACGGGTCATCGTATGGTACACCTTTTACAGGAATAAGTGCTGGCGAGTTTATCTGTTGTGCCAACTCCTCCTTTCGGTTTGTTGCAATGTCGTATTATTTCAGGCTTCTTATGCTTTCTAGAGACAAAATACAGCATGGTGTATTGTAAAGAGTTATAGAATAGCTTTATTTTCCTTTTTGGCTCGTACGACCAAAGTTACATCCCTCTGGAACCCAAAGATGATTGAACGTACAGGTCTGGTATTGCTTGGCTGCATTTCGTCTGCAATCCCAGAATTGCTGTTCTGAGAGTTCCTACTCATATTACATTTTTCTTAGAAGTTTCTTGGCAAGATTATACACCGTAAAGCATTTATCTGTGGTAATGTTTTCCTCAGTTTCCTCAGCATTTTCAACAAACCTCAAAAGAACATTTGTTTCTCGTGGTCCATTTTCCAGTTTTTACGTCAGATAACAATCACAATTTTACCTCATATTTTTCTCTGCGTTTTGAAGGTATATACTGCCGGAAGGTACGCCTTCCTCTGAATGGAACCACTTGCTTATCCAGTGTGACATCTTCGTGAGGAACGAACATTATGGGCAACTGTTCCAAAAACATTTCAAAGAAATTTCTGGTAGCAGCCAGTTTATCATGATGTCGCCTAGCTGGTCGATCTTTTTTGTTGTCAAATCTGAGAAATCTGTTGACCGTATGGAAACGCTGAAGTGACATCGTTGCGCGAGAAACTGGTGGAGCATTCCTGTTGTCCCATAGCTCTTTAAGAGATTCTCCAGTAGGTTTGTACAGACAAGATAATGTAAGATGTCCCAAGTAAGCCTTCAGTTCCTGAATTGTTTTAGGAGTGGAAGTCGCATTTTTGACTTGCGATACCCATCTCATTTCTCTGTTGGTTTCGTTCAAAATCAATATCATCTTCTCTTCGGTTATGAACAGATACTTTAGCTTCGTCAATCCGTTAAAGAGCAAACCCCATAGGCCCTGGAACAGGATGGAAAATGTTTTCACGTCTAAATTAAAAATCTAAAACAAAGAAACATAAAGTATACTAGAATTAAATACAGTGCAATAAAATAAATTACAAAGAAACACCATAACACCTAAACCTGACAATAAGCAAAAAGTAAAAATACAGTGCATACAAACCCCAAGGATTTTTACATGATAGAGGTTTTCATCTCCTTAGACAGCCTACACAGAGAAGGTAAAAGGATAACCGTGAGAAGCCCTGTCCCAGCATCGCGTTCTCCACCAAAACAATCACTAATGCTTGGACCGGGTTCCGAACCCAGAAATACAACTATGACAGCCCAGCGCATTAGTCTCTAGACTATGATGCAGTGCAATAATAAACATAGTATTCCCATAAAATACATTTTCGTATAATATATTTATTATGCTCACCTTGCTGTTGACTCTGTAGGAAGATTTGTAGACTAATTGTGCCATTACTCCTCCAACTACATCAGTTTCTGTATACAACGATACACCGCTTTTATCTGCTTCACAATCACATCAATATCCTCTCTTCCAGCTGATACGTCATCATCATTACTTGAACCATCAAGAAAATCTAGAAAAATCAGAATTAACGACGGAATCATCTACCATTTCATCTTCTGACTCATTCAAAAGCCTTTCTAACTGATAGCCACTTATGAAACTTCTACCCATTTTGGCACGCAAAATCTGGCTAATGACGTACTTGTTATACTTGTACCTATTCCTACCAAAATAACAATGTGAAATGCGTCTGAACCATTGTAGACCATACAGTGACAATCCCATTTATTTCAAATAAAATGTTGTTAGAATTCAAACGACATCTTTTGCCTGAGTCTAAACGACCCATTCACAATATGTGTGTCAAAGCTGTGTGTGTCCGATATTATTTTACATTTTCAAATAAAACTGAGGATTAAGCAACGTCCTTTAGGATATAAATATTAATCGTGGTTTTCAGTTAATTTTAGTAAACTAACTGAGTAAGTTAGATCCATTCACAATAAGAAGGTTAAACGGCCAGTGTTTTAGGAAAAGAACTATGGGTAAAGATGCTGGGAGCAATAGGGGGTCTTCAGACATGTGTCTTCAGGTTAATCCAATGAGACCTGTCTGGCTTGGGAGAGCCTGCCAGCAACCATGGTCAGCCTAGCGACAGGACAGTGACATACGGAAATCTATCATTGATTAAAATTTATTTATTTACTAGTCAATTCTAACACATAATAAACATCTGTGTATATGTACTCCTCCAAATCTCGTCATGTTATGTAGGTTTTATTGCCTAATTGGCAAACGTTCTGCCCTATTTTACGATATTTCGTATTTCGTTACTTGTACAAAATATTTACGTCTCGGGTGGAAGGACCTTTCGGTAACAACTCAACAAAGAAAGTAAATAAGAAAGGCGAGATACACTGTAGGTTTGGTTTGTGTTCTCGTTCAAAATGGGCAGGTAATATAGCGACCTACATAAAAGAGTATTGGAGTGTACGCTACATTTGCCTCTCCATCCTGCTTCTTAGAAGTAAATACGATGATGCAGCCGTCCTAACCAGACTTCGGTTGCTGGGTAATGGGTATGTAACAATAACTACTTCTCATCTACTGAAAGTGCTTTCACTCAACCTGAGGGCCAAAAGGTGAGGAAAAGGGTGCTGTAGGTAGTCACTATGGACACGAAAGCAGCAATGAGGCTCAGCCGCACGCTGAGAACTCCCAGCAGGTTGGCCTCTGGGCGTCCAGAGGACACCTGCCGCGCCAGCAGCCGCAGCTCGCGGTGGGCGGCGCCGCCCACACGCCGCCCCTCCAGCAGCAGCTGTGAGCACAGCCTCTGCGTGCGCCTCGCTTCTGTCTCCACACAGTGGGCGAGCACGACGAGTATCGTCAGATGAGCAAGACTGAGGAACATACTCAGATTCCCTTGCCAGCTATTGATATTACTCATAGCTAGGTACGATAATTTTGTTCCAAGGAAGTATACCTGAACAGTCACAAACATTGAAATTGATATGAAATATGACACTAGAAAAACCTCATGAGCAGAGACAGCTAATTCTGACAATTCATGCAGTTTTACATGCACTATTGTGAGAGTTCGCACATAGTCTGGTACCCTCCAAAGAATTCTAGGGTGTGGTTGTAGACTCCCTCTGTACAAAGACTGTTTCTTTACAGAAATGTTACCAATATATGCAACGTCGTTACTTATATCGCGAACGCAAACATTCAAAAGTGAAAGTCTGTACCTAATCACAAATTGTAAATTTGCAAATCTCAAAAGTGACAAAGTGGTAGCAATAAAACCGCCCACAGTAAAGACTAGACTTAGCCTATGGTCATGAGATTTAATAATCGTCAACATTGGTAAGTAGTATGAACAACCGTAAAAAAATAGCAAAACCAGTTGTAGTTTTACTATCTTCTTCTCACTTGTATTCACAGGACCAATATGAGTCATCAGAAGTTTGTCACATGATACTATCAAGTTAACCATTGTCTCGTATTTTTGTGTATTGAAGAAAACATCTGACACTATCGAAACTAACGTCATTGTTGACAAACTCACTAATCTGAAAAGTGATATGACGTTCACTATAGATATTGTAGGGAACGGTCTGCAGTAGAAGTGTGCGGAGAAAAACCCAGAAATCAGGTGTGATATGCTGGTGAGAGTTTCAATAACTAGATCCGATTTTAATTTCTTCACAGATCCAGTTTTCATATCAACCGTAAATGGCATGAGACCAAGCAACTTGCATGTGAAGTGGAATGGCTTGGTGGCCAATAGAAGTGCCTTAGTGTTTCCTGGCAGCAATGGGTGAGATTCATTCGCTGACATCACCTGCAAGAGGGAACAAGAAAAAAAAATACACAGTAATCATACTTCACAATAACACCTATTTTAAAGGTAGTAATGAACCGGTTTTCAGATTTCTGGGCCATCGTCAGATAACCTGACTAAATAGGAAGCCAATATATCACAAGTACATGACATTTAGCAAAGATATAGCGAAACAAAAACACAAATACAATGAATTTAATAAATAACATACGAATGAACATTTTTTATATTACTTTATAGTGAAAGATCTAAAGTATAAGAATGTACAGGCAATAACGGCACACACTTGAGAATCGTCACAGAGTATTATGTTACATAAACAAAATAACTAATGTATGGAATGATCACACACGAGAAAGTGGTAGCAGAGCAGATGAAAGAGTCTGTGGAATGTGGAGAATAACAGTTATACAATTCATTGAAGGGGAACTAACATATATAAAAATTATAATCTTATAAACTGGACACACAAATATTGGTACATGTAAAATGTAGGTAATGAAGAGGTGGATTAGAATCCAAAAATACTCCTGCTGAGAGATGATAGGAGAAAGTACACAAAAGTTCAGGTAAACTATGTGATCAAAAATATCCGGACACCCCCAAATACATACGTTTTTCACATTACGTGCATTGTGCTGCGACCTACTGCCAGGTACTCCTTATGCGAGATCTCAGTAGTCATTAGACAACGCGAGGGAGAAGAATGGGATGCTCCGCGGAACTCACGAGCTTCGAACGTGGTCAGGTGCTTGAGTGTCACCTCTGACATATGTCTGTACGTGAGATGTCTACAATCCTAAACATCCCTAGATCCATTCTTTCCGATGTGATAGTGAAATGGAAACGTGAAGGAACACGTACAGCACGAAAGCGTACAGGCTGACCTCGTCCGTTGACTGACAGAAACCGTCGACAGTTCGTAATGTGTAGTGGGCAGACATCTGTCCAGACCATCACACAGGAATTCCAAAGTGCATCAGGATCCACTGCAACTACTATGACAGTTAGGTGGGAGGTGAGAAAACTTGGATTTCATGGTCGAGCGGCTTCTCATAAGCCAAACATCACGCCGGATAATGCCAACCGACGCCTGGCTTAGTATAAGGACCATAAACATTGGACAGCTGAACGGTGGGAAAACGTTGTGTGCAGTGAAGAATCATAGTACATAATGTGGCGATCCGAGGGTGTGAGTATGGCGAATGCCCGGTGAACGTCATCTGCCAACGTATGTAATGCCAACAGTAAAATTCGAAGGCTATGGTATTATGGTGTGGTCGTGTTATCCATGGAGAGGACTTGCACCTCTTGTCGTTTTGCGTGGCACTGTCACAGCACCGGCCTACACTGATGTTTTAAGCACCTTCTTGCTTCCCAATGTTGAAGAGCAATTCGGGGATGGCGACTGCATCTTTCAACACGATGGAGCACCTGCTCATAACCCATAACGCATAACGCTAAGGGTGGGCCAACACAATATTGAATTCCAGCATTACCGATGGAGGGTGTCATGAACTTGTAAGTCATTTTCAGCCAGGTGTCCGGATACTTTTGATCACACAGTGTACAGAAAGAAATAGTGCAGTATTACAGACTAAGATAAGTAATCAATCGGGAGTAACAATAGTTAAAAAGAAATGTCTGCAGGAAAAAATTACGGTATAGAAAAGAAAACGGTCGCCCGAAGGGCAGACTCAACTCATAGAAAGGTCAAAATAGCTTCCGGTTAACTTAAAAGCAAACATGTCCAAATTAGGAGTGTAAAAGGAACTCCAACGTCAACCACAAACGAAAGCGAACATCAGTGGAGGTAGTACTATGTTTCGTATGTGGATAGAAGAACATAAAATAGATATGCGTATGTAAGGCATTAGGGATCCATTATTAATATCTGAGATTGAAAGAACTTTACAGGACATGTGATCGAACGAATCACAAAGCATAGATAACAATCGTTCGGAGTTTCTGAAGTGACTGCAGGAATTGGCAGCCAAATGTTTCTCCAAATTAGTGTGTGGAATCTCCAGGCAGTCTTTTGGACTTTCAGAAGAGTGTCAGCCACACAGTTCCTAAGGGAACAGGGTAAGTAAGTGGCGAGAACGGCTGCCCAATACGTCTGACAGGACAGGCGTTAAACTTTCTGACCAAATGAGTAGAAAGAATTTTGTGAACCTGTTACACAGGACAAACGAAACTAAGCCACGGCAAAGGCTTTTGAAATTCCCGAAACAATAAGAACGATATATATGGAACGACGGGTGATGAACAATAAGAATGGTAAAATAAGAGAGAAGGGCGTTAGGCAGGAACACAGTCAACTTTACCAGTGTTCAATCCTCAAAGTAAAGAATTAACGAAATAAATAAAAGGAAGATTCTAAAGTGGGATTAAATTTCGGGGTGGGAGGATGTCGCACAAGACTTGCGGCTGACATAGCTCCCGTCTCTAATAGGATCTTTTTTATGTGATGAACTGTCTATTGACTACACTGTTTGAACTGAGAGTAAATCAAAGAAAGACGAACGTGTTAAGCAGTTGCGGAAATGTGATTAGGAGTAAAAATAACATCGACAATGGGGATAACAATGTCGACGAAGTAGAAGCATTCTGCTAAAGGAAGTACACTAGTATCAAATGTATGTCAATTTGAGGAACAAATCTCTACGAATGTTAGTTACGAGCTCATCAATCTGTGAAGGTGCGTCATGGACTGTGAGAAGATAGGAAGGAAATGGAAGAGTCTGAAACTTGTTATACTGAAAGATGCTGAATATTACATAGACTGATATAAGTATCCAGGTGGTAGCCACAGAATTGACTAACGGAGCAATATACGAAAAATAGATTAGAAGATATGAAGTTATTTATCAAGATATCAGAGAACATTCCCTATGTTACTATACGATAAAAAATGAAGGGGACTAGAGGGATGAGAATAACACAATTAATAACTGGTTACGTATGATCGAGATGCCACGATGTAATAAGCAGGTCGTGACAAGGGGGCGGGTTGAGGAGCGAGGGGAAATCGTCTGAGGTCGCGCCATCCAGTGTGCTGACGACCAAACTAAAGAAAAAAAACACTTTTATGGATAATAATGGGAACTCCACACCAAAGGTTTCCTAATATTTTGTGCTGTCTTCTCAGTGTCCAGAAAACTTGAATTTTTGTTAAATGTCACAGTCTTTAAATAGTTCTTCATTCAGTGAAATGCCACCTAAATGGTAGATGTACCAAATGAGGAAAATGCTTGTTATGATAACTTATTACTATTGTAGAAAGCAATAAGCGGAAGAGTAAAACTGGCCCAGAGTTTTCAAAGAGAAGTATCTAGTGAAACTGTACCCATCATTGAGTGTTATTGGTTTCGACTCACGGCAGGGAAATATGAACTTAACTAGCAGAAAGCATTCAAGAATGAGGATCGTTTTGTGAGAGAGGGATGTATGCATGATTCGAATTACTACGAGAGTAAGAGGAAATAAGATTCAAATGTAGTAAATAGCAGAGACCTAATCCGCGCAATACTAAAATTTAAATGTATATGGTCTGGAGATAAATGGAGGCGAGAGGACAACTGGTGAAGTTTCTTGTTCCAGTCGAAGAGGCAGGCAAAGACTGGTTCTACGTGGTAATGGATGTCGAATATCGTCTCACAGTAGGAAATACGGAAGATCATCGTGTATGAGTGTCACTGAAGATCACACTATTCCAGGAAAAGTCAAGGAGAGAAATTCACCCAATAGTGGGTGCTTATTTGCTGATGACTGTTGTAACTGTGGTGCTCTGTTTGACTTCCTAAATGTGTCAGACAACCAGTCTTAAAGTATCAAAGTCGTTAGTTTCTTCAGAGCTTAAGAGAATTCTAAATTACAAATGGTTAGAACGGAGCATGGTGTCAGCTAGACTGAGTCAGCAGAGAATTACAGCTTGGTCCGAAGCGGCCTTCCTCCTGCCGACAGTGTGTGACGTCAGCAGCTCCGTCAATATGTGTGCCTTCTTATATAGTCTCCAGGCGGTCGGTGAAATATCTATAGGTATGCAAATCTTAGGCTATCGATTTCACTGTGCAAAGGCAGACACGATAAGAAATAGTATATCCCGAATTCATTAGTAATACGACTACACGATAAATACACAAGTTTTGCTATTATCCTCAAAAGATTTAATTTCAAGCCATAGTGAATAATTATTACCAGGGTGGAAACACTACTTTAGCGCAAATGCAACGTGTCGCCACTTTTCATGTACGAAACTATTGATTGCATCCGATTGTGAGGGTGTGGATGTGAATCCACAGCAGAAGTTTATATCTCCTTGGCCCGACTGCATAGATCGTACAGTAACATAAAATAGTTTCAGTACAAGATTCTGTTTGTAAATTTGACTGTAGAACACGAATGGTACGAAGTTATTAAATTGAACTAGTAACTGGCGTGAATTTAAACAACTATAATACCACGACTAGCAGGTTTGAATTCGAATATACCATTACCGAACCTTAAAGAGTTGCGAGACAAATAAAGTATTATCTAGATACGAAAAAGAACAATAAAACCGAGTAACCTAGATGGAGGCATACAGCGTCTGTTGCTTTAAAACGCCAGTCGCTTTCGTCATTTCAGCATGAGGTCATACGAAATAATGAATAGCCAGTTTCACGCTCGCTGGTGGCGAATTCAGCGCAAAAGCTGACACAGTCACGTACCGCATGTAACCAAACAGCTCCAAATGCAGGATATATGGACGCTACCAGAGGGCTTGCATGAATGAGTTCCAGCCAGCAGCAAAGCTGCATCCCGCCAGCTACTCTGATGATCAACAACCGACAACAGAAACTACGTGAGTGACAACTAAGAAGGTGCGCTAATAAAAGAAAAACAAGCCTTACGGGTTTCCGGACTGCGATTAGTGGTTTGATTTGTACAAATATTCCTCTATACGTTTGTCATTTCCATTGTGACATGCATCTGAACCTAGAGGTAGAATTACAGCGATAGAAACTGGTCCCTCTTCATGATTCGTGACCTGGAAAAACATCGTCAGACGTTCCTGTGTGTTGTCTAATCCTAACAGAGTGTTAGGTCTGTGTGACCGCTTGTTTTCATAATTAGTTGAAGTATGACGTAGGATAGAAATGCCGTCTGTGTTTTACATATACGATATGTGGGTTTTCATACACTAGTAGTTAGCTAGTGTCTGTGCTTCTCGGCACACTTTATGTAGACAGGTGTTTCTTTAGCTTAGTAACTGTTTCAGAAGACCAGAAAGCTAAGATCATCAGTCTCCTATTCACTCCCCCCATGAGTGTGCATACTGAGATATTGAGTAATTTTTTGCATGCAAATTGGAAGAAAGCGTTTAAAATATTTGCATGCATCTACATCACATCTACATCGATACCCCGAAAGCCGCCGTATGGTGTGCGACGGAGTGTAGCCCTACCCCGTACCGCTAGTAGCCATTTCCTTTCCTGTTCTACTTGCAAATAAAGCGAGGAAAAAACGACCATTCATATGCCTCCGCATGAGGCCTGATTTCTTGTATCTTCTCTTCGTAGTCCTTACGCGCATTGCGTGATGGTGGCAGAAGAATCGTCCTGCAGTCAGTTTCAAACACAGGTTCTCTACATTTTCTTCACTGCTGTTTCTCAAATAGAACGTCACCTACCCTCCAGCGATTTCCATTTGAGTTCTCGAAGCATCTCCGTCAGACTTATGTGTTGTTCAAACCTGTTGGTAACGTATCTAGCAGCTTGCCTCTGATCTGCTGCGATGTCTTCCTTCAGTCCGACTTGGTGCGGATCCCAATCACTCGAGCAGCACTCAAGAATATGTCGCACTCGCGTACTATATGACGTCTCCTTTGCTGGTGAACCGTTCATTGCTAAGATTCTCCGAATTAACCGAATTAGACGATTCGTCCTCCCCACCACAGTTCTCACATGCTAGTTCCACCTCATCTCGCTTTGACTGTGTCAAGTAGGACACTAGTAATACTGTGTGCAAAAATTACAGGTTTGTTCATCCTACTCATCCGCATTACCTTAAATTTTTCTACGTTTAGGGCTAGCTGCCATTCATCACACCAACCGGAAATTTTGTCTAGTCGTCTTGTATCTATCTACAGTCACGCGACTTCGACACCTTACCATACAGTACGGCATCATCAGCAAATAACCGCAGACTGCTGACCAGTCTGTCCACCAAATCATTTAGGCCTATGTATATAGAGAACAACATCGGTCCCATCACATATCCCTGGGGCACTCCTGACTACGCCCTTGTCTCTGATGAACACTCACCATCGAGGACACCATACTGGGTTCTGTTACCTAATAATGGGTAGCCTTGAGGGATGAAATAGTGAAGGCAGCAGAGGATCAAGTAAATAAAAAGACGAGGGCTATGAGAAATCATTGGGTAACCGAATAGATATTGAATTTAACTGATGAAAGAAGAAAATATAGAAATGCGGTAAATGGAGCAGGCGAAAAGGAATACAAAAGTATCAATAAATGAGCTCAACAGAAAGTGCAAAATGGTTAAGAGGGATGGCTAGAGGACAAATTTATGGATGTAGAGGCAGATATCACAAGAGGAAGACAGATACTGCCTACAGGAAAATTAAAGAGACCTTCGGAGAAAAGAGAACCACCTGTATGAATATCAAGAGCTGAAGTGGTAAACCAGTTCTAAGCAAAGAACGGAAAGCACAAAGGCATCCGCACAGGATCGCGGCACGGTCTATGATGCCTTGCCACGGTAGGCGCGGCTCCACCGTAGGAGGTTCGAGTCCTTCCTCGGGCTAGGTTGTGTATGTTGTATTTAGAGTAAGTTAGTTTAAGTTAGGTTAATTAGTGTATAAGCCTAGGGACCGATGACTTCAGCAGTTTGGTCCCTTAGGAACTTAACACTAATAAAAAAAAAAAAAATTGCAGGAAGCCGGAAGGAGTGTATAGAGAGTCTATACAACGGTGATGTACTTGAGGGCAATAGTCTGGAAATGGAAGAGGACGTAGATGAAGATAATGTGTGAGATATGATACTGCGTGAAGAATTTGACTGAGCACTGAAATACCTAAGTCGAAACAAGAGCACGGAAGTAGACAACATTCCATTAGAGCTACTGATAGCCTTGGGAGGGCCAGTCAAGACAAAACTCTACCATCTGGTGAACAAGATGTATGAGACAGTCGAAATACCCTCAGACGTCAAGAAGAATATAATAATTCCAATCCCAAAGTAAGAAGGTGGTTATGGGTGTGAAAATTACCGAACTGTCGGTTTAATAGGTCACGGCGGCAGAATACTAACACGGATTCTATACAAAAGAAAGGAAAAGCTGGTAGAAGCCCACCTCGGGGAAGATCAGTTTGGATTCCGTAGAAATATAGGAACACGCGAGGCAATACTGACGTATCATAAGACAGGTTAAAGAAAGGCAAATTCATGTTTCTAGCATTTGTAGACTTAGAAAAACTTTTGACAATGTTGACTGGAACACTCTCCATCTAATTCTGAAGGTGGCAGGTGTAAAATACAGGGAGCGAAAGGCTATTTACAATTTGTACAGAAAACAGAAGGCAGTTATAAGAGTCGAATGGCGTGAAAAGGAAGCAGTGAAGGCGAAGGGAGTGAGACAGGGTTGTAGCCTGTCCCAGATGTTATTCAATCTGTGTACTGAGCAAGCAGTAAAAGAAATGAAAGAAAAATTTGAAATAGGATTTGAAATCCATGGAGAAGAAATAAAAGCTATGAGGTCTGCTGACGACATTGTAATGCTGTCAGAGACAGCAAAAGGCCTGGAAGACCAGCTTAACGGAATGGACAGTGACTTGAAAGAAGGATATAAGATGAACATAAAAAAACGAGGATAATGGAATGTAGTCGAATAAAATCAGGGGATTCTGAGGGAACTAGATTAAGAAATGAGACACTAAAAGTAGAAGATGTGTTTTGCTATTTGGGGAGCAAAATAACGTATGTTGATCGAAGTAGAGAGGATATAAAATGTAGATGGGCTATGGCAAAGAAAGCGTTTCTGAAGAAATTTGTTAAGATCCGTTTAAATTTAAGTGTCAGGAAGTCTTTTCTGAAAGCATTTGTACGGAGTGTAGCCACGGATGGAAGTGAAACATGGATGATAACCAGCTTAGATAAGAAGAGAATAAAAGCTTTCGAAATGTGGTGTTACAGAATAATGTTGAGGATTAGATGTGTAGATCACGTAAAAAATGAAGAGGTACTGAACAGAATCAGGTAGAAGAGGAATTTATGGCACAACTTGAATAATAGAAAGAATCGATTGGTAGGAGACGTTATGAGGCACCAATTTACTTTTGAACGGAAGTGTGGAGGGCAAAAGTCGTAGAGACAGGCCAAGGGATGAATACACTAAGAGGATTCAGAAGGATGCAGGTTGCACAAGCTATTCGGAAATGAAGAGGCTTGCTCAGGTTAGAGTATCATGCAGAGTTGAAACTAACCAGTCTCTGGACTGAAGACCAAAAGAACACAACATGCTAGATGAGGGGCCAATGCCGAAGGCTCCTCTCTGTAAAATCGAACTGGTATTCCATCCGAACCTGATGATTTATTTCCTTTCAAATCTTTCAGTTGTTTCTCCACTCCAGTTACGCTTAATACTATGTAATACATACATACGAGAGTCTGTCCGACAGTCAAATGATGGTATGTTAGTACGGTTCCCTTGTAGCTGGTGTTCTCACGTTATACGCTAGCCCCCACCCACGAATTTCTCGAAGCAAGTTTGGAAACATTAAACTTTCTGGCAGATTAAAACTGTGTGCCGGACCGAGACTCGAACTCGGGACCTGTGCCTTTCGCGCGCAAGTGCTCTACCATCTGAGCTGTCCAAGCGCGACTCCCGCCCCGTCCTCACAGCTTTACTTCTACCAGTACCTCGTCTACTACCTTCCAAACTTTACTGAGGCTGTCCTGCGAACCTTGCAGAACTACCACTCCTGAAAGAAAGGATTTTGCGGAGACATGGCTTAACCGAATTCGAGTCTCGGTCCGGCACACAGTTTTAATCTGCAAGGAAGTTTTATGTCAGTACACACTCCGCTGCAGAGTGAAAATCTCATTCTGGAAACTTCTCCCAGGCTGTGGCTAAGGCATGTCTCCGCAATATCCTTTCTTTCAGCAGTGCTAGATCTGCAACGTTCGCAGGAGAGCTTCTGTAAAGTTTGGAAGGTAGGAGACGAGGTACTGGCAGAAGTAAAGCTGTGAGGACGGGGCGTGAGTCGTGCTTGGATAGCTCAGATGGTACAGCACTTGCCCGCGAAAGGCAAATGTCCAGAGTTGGAGTGTCGGTCCGGCACACAGTTTTAATCTGCCAGGAAGGTTCAAGTTTGGAAAGTTTGTCACCCTACAGCAAAACTGGCAGAAGTAAATACCTAGAAACTGTAGTTGACTGGGTGCCACGGCAAACGTATCCTACCAATGACTAATTGGATGTGGCAGGAAATTCATCACCGTGATGGACAACGTTGGGGGAAAATGTACAGAGTTGTCGGCGCAGGCAGCCTCAAGTGTAGTCACGCTGAAGAGTCTGGTTCCCTTTTGGACGATGGGTGAGAGATAAATCGGAGGATTATGAGAAGAGATGAAGTATCCAAGAGCGTCCTGACTTTGGCTTTTGGAGGCTTCTCATTTCTACTGAGTTTTCAGACTTTTCGTCTGGTCCTTGCATTCATTCAGATTATCCCCGTTATCCTGTGACATCCTGAGTCAAACGACCCTTACTGTTGTTCTATGCTTGAATCTTTAGGAACCCGCCTGTTTCACCTCCTCTGACCTCAAATTCCGAATATAACATAGACAATGAGGGGGTCATGATCGCAAACAATATATGCGGCGTGTACGTTAGGAACTTCCAGGTATCCGCTCTCGGAGAGGACAATAGCACCGTATCCGCCGCCGCTGTGCAGCTGTTTTACCTGACGAGTACGTAGGGAGGTTACGCGTCACGAAGGAAGAAGTTTGGACGCTTTGAGTGACACCTCGAAAGCTGTGACAGACGCTAAAAAAATTGACACTGAGATTCGGCAGGAAGCAACGTACTCGCAACGTCCGTGACTGCACATAACACCAACTCACGTCGTGTGATGAGAGAAAGTGGCTAAATTCGTGCACTACATACCTTATTACTGAATTGTGTCTATGTCCAGGCAATCTGGTCCAAATTCAATGTCAGTGTTTATAATTTCTTAGATATTGTAAGAAATGTAAATATTTTGCAGCTCTGTGTTTTATCATTTTAGTTTCCTACATTTTGGCACCAAGTGTAGTTCCATTATCATTTCATTTCCTTATTTTATTGCAGTGAAGGGTGATTCAGTATTTTATGTAAGTCTGCACGCAGTCCGTTCACATTATAAATACTGGTTGTATGTATGTACGTCCCACATCTTCTCCTAAACCACTGGAGCGATTTTAAACACACCTGGTCCACATATCCATCGCTGAGCGGCAACAGTCGCTGAGTAGGGGAGCGGGGGTGGGCGAAAGAACCATCTACCTATTTCAAAAGATATTGTGTCATAAACAATGAGATGCGTGGAAAACTGCTGCATCATGTTTGATCTTTAATTTGATTGCTTCTTTGCTACTCACCCTATTCCTAACATATTTCGCAGACAGCATCCACATATGTCGGAGAATGTACCAACAGAAATCTATCACTGTACGACACATATTTGTAGACATATGAAGTCATAAGCATTGATATGTGTGAAGAACTTAGGCTTCTTGCAAAAAGTTTTAATACATTTATTCTTTACTACTATGACACTCCTGCAGTCGAGTCAACTTCAGGAAATCCCTGTCGTCTGCTTCTGCCACTGACAACTTTCAACTACGAGACGAATACGGCCATAGGTGAAAATAATAGCATTCTGTAGAGCTGTGAAGAGGCGTTGCCATGGTGACTTGTACGAAACTGCGTTGTAGACGTGTGAAACCACAGCGTCTAGCTTACAGAAACAGTCGGGAGACACTGTAATTATACATTTCTACATTATGCATATTTCTTTGTATGACTGTTTCATGTTTTAAAAGACTTTTTTCACGAATACGTAGAAATCAAACATTTTTGATATTACGATACGAATAAATTTCATTTTTTTGTTTTCGCTTCTAATAGAAAAATTACGAAATGAATACCTAGGCCCTATAGGTTTTTCACCTACTTGTCTATAAAACAGTGTTTCAATTTTCCCTAATTGCTAGTAGAAAGTAAGTTATTATCGATTTCATACTATCGTTATATGACACTCTTCGGACAGCAAGTGTACATTAAAGGAAGCTTTAGAGACGGCTGCTTGTCACTCGGGCAAACCTCTAAGGTGAACGCGGTTTCCAGCTTGAGCTTTCTGATCTTTCATGTATTTTAAGGGCTGTACTCCACTCAATGTTGTTCGAGTACAGATTTTACCTTAAGCCAGACAATCTCTCAATCAGAGAACCTATCATCTCGTTTTCCATTAATCAAATAACCTTGTGGTAAGCGATTGTCACGACTATAGCTTACACGCTACATATCCTTCGCTATCGAATGCACATCTCTGGTAGTTTACCACTTCATATGGTTCGCAATTGCTCATTTTGTTGTTAAGACTTTCGGGACCGACATAACGTTGGTTAATCAAGATGCCTCTTTGAAAACTCATTGCGAAACACGTATTTCAAAAACTTTGAGAGATTTTATTGAACTAAGGATGCCCTGTGGTCTAGGGATAGCGTCTTCGGCTACTGATCAAAACGACTTTGGACCAGGATTCGATCACATCCACCGATTCAATTTTCAGTAGAGTATTCATCAGCAGTGGTCACTGAAGGCTACCAAAGCATAGGCAGTCACTCTTCATCAGCCAACGGCCTTGTCAGCGCGGCGGAGCAGGGTTGTGGTGGGAGAAAGCCCCTAAATGTCGGGATAATTAGTAACGATTCACGACAAGTTTCAGAAGCCACATCTAAATAAATATTACATAATAAGTATGGGCAGAACACTCGATTAGTTAGTGAAAAAAGAGTGATGATGATCACGCCATCACTCAAAGATTACGGATTAGTCCCCCAAATTCGAGCTAATTGCAGGGGAGATCCAAGTGGGTACTGAATATGGGAGACAGACTGAATAACCAGTTCTAGTGTAAACTTCCCCGACTTGCAATGTGGGATCTTCAAAGTTTACTTCTGATAAGGAAGGTAGAAAATATTATAATGCTCAGTCTGGATATAGTTTGTGGATCAGTGAAGCGAAATGAACGGAAGAAAAGATTTTCTAGTCACACGAATATAGGGAATATCACCAGCATTAGAATGTGGTATACAGGTTTGGGACTCTTTATTAATAGCACGGCAAGGCCGATCTGATTTAAGCCATCATTAATACTTCAGATGTACAATCCAAGGTTTCAGGGTTCACACGGTGCCCCATACTAACAGACTGTTAACCAAGGTCGAAGCATACACAACAGGGTCCCAGACATGTGAGTGGCTCGAGGACAAGTTACGTAATAGAATCCAGTACGTTGTCCTCGACGGCGAATGTTTATCAGAGACAGGATTGCCCAAGAAATGTGTGGCTGTTTGCTGATGACGCTGCGGTGTACGCGAAGATGTGTTTGTAGGGTAACTGTAAGAGGATACATGACGGCTTACGAGTAGACAAATGTCCTATTTCGTGTGGTGAACAGCAGCTTGATCTAAATGTGGAAGTTTTTGCAGACGAGTAGGAAGAAAAATCCCATCACATCCTAGCACAGCGTTGGCAGTGTGTTACGTGCACAGTCACGTCGATTAAATACCTAGGCGTAGCGTTGCAAAGCAATCTAAAATGGAACGAGCACGTAAGGATGGTATTAGGGAAGGCGAATGATCTACTCCAGTTATTGGGAGAATCTTAGGAGTGTGTAGTTCATCAATAAAGGAAACCGCGTGTAGAAAACCATTGCGGCACATTTTTGAGTACTATTCAACTTTTTGGAATCTCCGCCAGTCCGGAGTAAGACTGACGTCGGGGAAATTCAGAGGCCGTATGTTTCAGCGATAACTTTGATCGACAGATGAGTTTTACCGAGATGCTTTGTTACCTTAAATGGGTATCCCTGGAAGGATGACGACGCTCATTTAGAGAAATATCTTCAACACTTCGAGGTTCTGTCGGCAAATGTGTAAATATTAATTTTAATTTTAATAATTAACAGCATCAGTTGCACCGTTTACCTTGAACTTACCTAGGTTTCAATCGGAATAACTCAACGTCCTTCAGAAAACAGTGACTACCGTTTGTCCATAGTGGACATCGTCAAGCTAAAAAGAAATTAACATTTCGAGAAACACAATTGAGAACATTTAGACAACCGGTTTTTAATCTGACTGCACATCGAATCTACTGCTGCCGGCGAACATTTCGCTTAAGGACGAAAAACATAAGATAAGAAAAATTAGGGCCGTTATGGAAGCAAATAGTCGGCAGTTTCTCCCTCGATCTGTATGCGGGTGGAACAGGAAAAGATGTGACCCATAATGTTACGAGGTACTCTCCGCTATATGCCATATAGCGACTTGTAGAGTATCTGTTTTGTTGTAGACGTAGATAACGCAAGCAGAATATGAGTTATACGTCGACACTGACCGGGTAACCCAGTATAATATAGGAGAGATGAGGGTATGATGACCGTGGTGGATTGGATCGTTGCTACAGGGGAAGGGATAGCGAAAGGAGTTGTGAGAGAATATGGGCTCGGTAGTAGCAATGAGACAACAGATAAAAGTATTTAAATTTACAATACGTTTTAGCTGCAAATAATGGACACAATGTTCAATAATCACAGCAGGACTACTACTACATGAAAACTCATGGAGACGCAGGCATCTACGGCTGGATTATATCATGGTGAGATAGAGCTACCGATATAACACACCAATAATTACAGTAATGTACGCTTTACTGTTTGGAATTACAATTTCGTAGTGCTAAATCCGCATGAAATGGACAATGTAGAAGAGATTTTTAAATCTCGTTGACTATGTAATACATTTGCAGTTAAAGTTCTTTACCCACAGAATAACCGATGAGAATATAAGTCTAGTTGTACCTGTAAGTTAGTTACAATTTTGTTGTAGCTCCTGTTTCCCGTAATTTATGGACACTCAAACACTGATCGTCGTGTATGGGACGGTGACAAGTACGCTGTATGGTCTTGAAGTACAAATTATTGATCAAACTTTTCACGAATAACAATATAACTTAGTAACGGATACTTACTGCTTCAACTGAATGATGGCGTACCAAGAAGTTCTATAGAGCTACTTGACTGTACAGTTTCCAGTATCTTGGCGTACATACGATGCAACTAATGACGTAAAAACAGATGGATCCGGCACAGACGTCGCGGTGACGCGTCGTCGATCCGCACCTGCTGCTGTCTCTAATTAATGACGTCAATATACGCTACCTCCATTACTTAAATGAGCACAGCTCGTAAGATATCGACAACGGAACATTATGCAGCAGCGTAACGAGTTGACTGCATAAAACTGAATCGTTGAAAAATGATTAATGTGAAATATGTGGAGGTTGAGGAGTTACTTATTACTTTAAATTGAGTGTTAGATCAGTATTTTCAACGGTTAGTTTAGCTGTTTCTTTACTTCCATTACTTCATGAAGTAGTTATCGCGGCATTACCGCAAAGATGACTTAGTAACCAGAATCAACTACAAAAAGACGGCCGCTGTGGCCGAGCTGATCTAGGCGCTTCAGTCTGGAACCGAGCGACCGCTACGGTCGCAGGTTCGAACCCTGCCTCGGGTATGGATGTGTGTGATGTCCTTAGGTTAGTTAGGTTTAAGTAGTTCTAAGTTCTAGGGGACTAATGACCTCAGATGTTAAGTTCCACAGTGCTCAGAGCCACTTGAACCATATCTGAACTACAAAAAGCGTTTCACTGTGAGGACTGCGGTAGCCGTGGTTTGGTGCTCCCGAGCGTCCGGACGAATGAGGACATTCGTCACACACAAAGGATGCTGGAGCACAGATTTCAAACACACTGTTTTGGTGTCGAACTGGAGGGTCACTGGTTTGCTGCTCGGTAAGTTGTTGTAATTCATCGTCGGCATTGCGAAACTGCAAAATTTTGTCGTTGACCATTCGGTGAGGTAGTTAAGTTTTATCGTTAAATTTTAATCAGTTCAAGTTGTGTAATTGCTATGGACAGTTGGAATAGACTTGCTCTACTTGTTTCATTAGTAATATTTTGTTTCTCTGCGAGGTCAGTAGCTAAGAGGCTTGTAACAGAATTCGACTTAATCACTTAATCTGAAGACTATTACAGTCAGTTCAGTCCCTTTTCCATCAGTTTAATTTACAAAATTCCTTGTATCAACCATACAGGATTCGTTCACATTATAAGTACGTATTTAAGTTTTACCTAACATGTATCGCTTGTAAATTAAGGCTGCCATATAATTTTATTTACTTGGTTTCACAAGTCGGTTGTACGACGTGGTATCTAAATACTCCCACGTCGTACGATTTCTTTGCCACTGGTTTGTTATTTAGAAGCATCACCATGACTGATACTCTGCAGCTAATATACGATCTCACCATGCCGTACGGTAATTTTGGCTCTACGAAGAGAGAAATTCCAACACTTTCACATAATATTTCAAATCAAAGATCGCTTTCAGTATTATCAATATTACGTATGCCCTACTACGAACGCATTTTTCGGGGTGTGACAGCGTAGCAACTAGCGGAGACGATGTACTTGGCTCTACACAAATGTACGTGTTCGATGTTTCGTATTGGACCATCACGATTACTAATCAGTGGACACTGCTTATAGGTCGAGTTGCTAAAATACATTCACTACCGCTAAAATATTACAGATCGTTTTTCTTACTTACTTACCTTCAGTTTACATCATCTATGCTCACTATTTACCATAGAGCTACTGAAGTAAGTATGAACAGGTACTACTATTTTTCATTTTGTAGGTCGTTTTTATTGATCTACTTCCTTCTTTGTAATTTGGGGTTTACTGTTGATTATTGTGACGGAATGTTGATTATTCGTCTGCAATCGCTTATCTGTTGAATATATATAGAGATTTCGGCGATTTAGTGGAAAGTTATTATCATTTTTCTATTAGCAGCTGTTCCGCTTATGTTCTACAGCGGATTAGTGTCCTATACGGTAGAAGTTTTTTTTTTGTTTCTCTCGGTATTCATTCATGTGTGGCTCGGTTCTCCCGTCAGGTAAACTCGTCGCAAGTCTTATAACTGATGCCACTTTGGCGAATTGTGTGTTCATGATGAAATGATCATGAAGACAACACGACACCCAGTCTCCGGGAGGATAAAATCTCCGAACCGGCATGGGAATCAAACTCGAGCTCCTAGCATAGTATTTTGCTACTCTGATGACTCACCTATCGCGGTGGACGTCAGGAGATGGAGAGAACTTGTAACGAAAAGCAGTAGTTTGGTAGGAATCTAGATAGGTGTGAGAAGTCCAAACTGCTGTAGCAGACTGATTGTAATAACATTTAACCGTTGTAGTGTTGCTTTGAGGGGGGGAGCAGGTGATAAGTAGTGTTGACACTGCAGTCTAGAAATTTACCTGCTGTGATGCTTTGTTAGATAACCCTGCAGATTCTACCACCTGTCATGTTCAAATTGAAAAACCGAATGTTGGACTTATTTGCTTACCGGACTTGATATGAATGTTAGCAGCATAAAGGATAAAATAGAGGCTAAGTAACAGAATAAGCGGAATAATTAATGGGCTATGACAAGATATAACAACAATAACAAAATAACTATAACAAGAAATGGTGCAGGTAAATTAAAAGACCAAGTAGGAGATAAAGCAAAGGCACATAATGATAAGTTAGAGGTTACTGCTGGCAGATTAAGTGAAATGGTGGAAACTAATTCAAGAGAGCAGCACACTAACATTAATGCATTAGAAGCACAAATTCAAGATTTAGAACAAAAATTAGACTCCAGTGAGGAAACTGCTTGAGGCAGGTTTACTGTCCTCACTATTTAGGGTAGTCGCATTCTGAGTAGGAGAAAATCTGTACCAGAAAACAGATTTGTTACTGTAGATTTTTAATGAAGATGTGAATAGATATCATGAGTCATTACAATGACGTTTCCATGTTTCATTTAATTAGAGGAGTGTGTGAAATCTGAGACAAATCTGTCAGGGAGAATGACACTATTCCAAGTCAGTAATATTAAAGGAAAGGGTTTACTGATACACGTCTCTTGGACTTGGTCTGTATTTGTTATCATATGCTTCTACAATGATGAGCTACCTGTCATGTTACTTGTCAGTAAAATGGCCTTGACCTTAAGGGTCTCCACTTTTTTCGGCAGTGTATTCAAGTTCAGTGAATTTAATTCTTTTATTACGCCGCCTTCGTTCCAACGGTCACCCACCCCGCTTTACATTCTGTACGCTATAATCCGTAACCCACCTTGCACGTGGAAGTTCATAGTTCTGAGACCGATATCTTTTTCATTCTGTCCTGCTCCATTTACGAATGATGCATAAGCAAACTGTTAAAAAGCCAGTTCATGAGCTCTGTTTTCTCAGGTTTTCCCACTGTACTCATTTCGCGGAACATATTTGGGAGAAAGCAATGTGTTTTCTGTTTTAAGAAATTTGAACACTAAATCTGCCTGTCAAGCAAATCACTTGTCTTGTAAGTTTACCACTATAGCTTCATGAGCATCAAGTAACAGTCTGACGCATACTAAACTAAACTGTGACAAAACTTATTGCCCCTCTTTGACTATTCTATATACTCCTGTGGATATTATCCCAAAACATTGGCAGAATCAGCAACGATCAGCGGGCATGAGGAAGAAGTGAAATACTGTGTCATGATGATCTGTCCATTGGCAAAATATTCCGGATTTGGTCCCACATTCGGGTCCCCAGGAGGTGCTGCCGAGTGGGCGGTGATCATGAGAAAGAGATGGAATAACCAATGAAAGGGTGACACTTTACGAGCCGGAGTGTGAAATGTCGTAAGTTTGAACGTAGTAGGAAAGCTAGGACATCTGAAACGGAAAAATGCAAATGCTCAGTCTAGATATAGAGCAGATCAGTGCACTGAAATGGAAAGGATTTCGGCTCAGACGACCACAGGATAATATTAACAGCAACAAAGAATCGTGTAACGGGAGTACGATTTGTTATGAATGGAAAAACATGACAGAGACTGAGCTACTGTAAAGAAATCAGCGACCGGGTTTGTGTCATCATATGCGACATCAAATCAACGCATACAAAGATTGTTCAGGCGTAAATGACGACACCGAAAACACCAGACGAAGAGATACAGAAAGTATGTGAGAATACGGTTATTCACCATGTGAAGCGAAATAATAGTCTGATAATCATGAGGAATTAGCACGCGAATGTATGGAACGGAACAGGAGAAAGAGTTCCTGGAGAATGTAGGATAGGTCGCAGAAGTGAGGGAGGAGAAAGACAAGTTGAGTCCTGCAACAAATTTCAAATTGTGATAGCGAATACTCTGTTTAAGAGTCAGAAGAAGAAAAGGTGCTCTAAGAAAAGAGCCGGGAACATGGGAAGATTCCACGGTCAGACACAGATTCGGAATTCAGGTATTGGATTGTAAGGCGTAAGGTTGCGCGATATTTCTGTAGTGGAGAATGATACGACGCTTTTGGAGATCGCTAATGGTGGGGAACTCCTGTAAAGAATGTCCCTCTAGGCAATTCAATTGAAAAGGATTGGACATCGCTAAGACGGGCAGTCGCAGATGTTAGACTGTCGGACATCGATACAAGGTAAGTAACTCCCAAGAAACCCTGGGTTACAGAAGAAATATTGTAACTGAGGAGGAAGTTGATAAATGTTCAGGGAGAAACAGTAGTACAGCAATATAAATAATTTGATAATGAAATAAAGAGAAAGTGCACGGCAGCCAAGGCAAAATGGTGACAAGAAAAATCTGAAGGAGCCGTAAATGAAATTACCGTCAGAAGGACTGACTCAGCATATAGAAAAGTCAAAATAACTTCCTTGTAATGAAAAGCAAGGATTCAACGGTAATTCCTTTGTTACAAGCAGATAAAACAACGAATAGGTGGAAAGAGCGCACTGAACGCCTGTATTAGGGGGGACTGCTATTCTGACTTGATAAAATACGGTACTGAAGTCGGTAACGGACACGTAAAAATTTCAGCATTAGAATCAGAATTTAAACCAGCTCTGGAAGACTTGAGATCAAATAAAGCAGCTGGGATAGAAAACATTCCCTCGGAATTTCTAAAATCATTGTGGGAAATGGCGACGAAACGACTATTCAGGTTAGTGTGTAGACTCCATGACACTGGCGATATAAAATCAGACTTTCTGAATAATGTCTTCCACACATTATCTAAGATAGCAAGGGCAAAGGGATGCGAAAACTATCGCACAATCAAGTTAACATTGCGTGCATTCAAGCCGCTGACATGTGTAATGTACAGAAGAACGGAAAAGAAAACTGAGGCTATATTAGATGACGATCGATATGGCTGTAAGAAAGGTACAGATAACAAACGGCAGTTTTGACTTCGCGCTTTATACGAGAAGCAAGACAGAAGAAAAATCAAGATATGCCCATAGGATATATGGAAGAAGGGTTCGAAGATGTGAAATGGTGAAACTTCCGAGAATAATAGAAGTAAGTTACAAGGAATTACGGGTTGCATACAATATTCATAAGGACCAGGAGGGAGTAAAAGATAGGAAGACCATAAACGAAATACTCGGATACGAAAGGGTGTAAGGCAGGGATTCAGTATTTCGCTCCTACTGATCGATTTATACTTCGAAGAAGCAATGACGGAAGGTTCAAGAGTGCCATTAAAATTTAGGGTGAAAGGATAGCAGTGACGAAATTCGCTGATGACATCATTATTCTCAGTGAAAGCGAAGAAGAATTACAGGATCAATTGAATCGAATGAATAATGATAACAGACTGTGGATTGAGGATAAATGAAAATAAGACAACGAAATGAGATGCAGCAAAAACGTGAATAGTGAGAAATTCAACATGAAACTGATAGTCACGAATCAGGTGAAGTTAAGTAGTTCTGCATAAAATTCTGACTAGCGCAGACAATGGTGGTATTTCTATCCAAGAGCATTCTATTGGTATCAAACGTATTTAATCTGAGTTAGTATTTTCTGACAATATATGTTTGGAACATGGCATCGCGTCGTAGTGAATCATGGACAGTGCGAAAACTGGAACAGAGGACAATCGAATCGCTTGATATGTGATGGTACAGATGAACGATGGATATCAGATGGACTCTGTGTCTGACTCCGTGGGTGCTCTAATGCTCGCGGACCGCACGTCACCCGCTCCCCTCACCCCCCCCCCCCTCATCATCAAAATTTTATTGTGGTACACAGTCTCTGACCTCTCCCCCCCCCCCCCATCCGTAATCGAAATGTTTCAGGTACGCAGTACAAACACAACGTGGGCAACATAAATGAAACAGAATAAATGAAAAACAGAGTAAGTAGGGAAAACTGAAAGCTGTCAGTTCTGCTGTGGCGTTGGTTCTTGCAAGTAAGGGGTAGCGGTTTTTCGTCCTCCGGGAACATATAACAAGTGCTTAGCAGGATAAAGATTTCAGCCGCCTGATTTGCGTCAATGGATATTCACTCACTCAGCAACGTTCTTAATGGAGTAGTATGTTTTAGTTTATTTTTTATTGCGTAATACAGATTCAATACAATAGTTTACTGTCACCATTTATTTGGTTTATTTCTTTGTTGTAGTTAATTTTTGTAATGCATGAAGTCATTGTTCGCTCATTAGTGAATAAAAGTGATTCGGCTACATTTCCTGGCAGTGGTTGAGATGGCTCCGATCCAGCTGCTTTATCGAATGAAAAAATGAAAATTGGTCACATTGGTGGAGGCCGTTCTTTCAAAAGGCTTTGGAAACACGGAGATAAGTGAATGCTGTATGACAAAAAGTGTGGCAAATAGATTTATTCTGTGTGTGATTAAGTGAGTTCCTTTTGCGAAGAAAACTAAACTAGACGAAAATAAAATAAAAGCATTCGATCACGTCGAGTTTTGTGCTTGGAACAAACATTAGAGGGGCGTACTTGTCATGAAAAGGTGTAATGATCATAAGTCTTGCAATAGTTAGTCTCAGAGGGTAAGGTGGGAAAATGAAAGTCTGCAAGAGCAGCTCTGTTGAGTGTTATCTACACTGCTTTGTGTCACAGTCCATCGGTTAGTAATCCGTCTTGTGTAGTTGAAAATGTAATTATAATGCATTGTTAGTGTTAGTTTTTGAACATAACTACAATTTGTCCTCTTGGCGGCGGTGTTTATAGTACAAATGACTATCGGAAAATATATCAGACGAAGTAAGTCTTGTTGTGGCTCACGATCTATGTATTTTCAAAAAGGTTGTAATATGCTGACAATACTATTCGATAATTGTGGATGAAAATCTTCATGTACGTCGACACAATACAGTCCACAATAAGAAGTGTCAAATATTCATTGCATTTTTACTTTTGGTGGTCATTCACACAGTTTTTCCATACACGTCCTGTGATTCATTTGTGACTTTTAGCTATTTTACTTAGTTATAATGTAATCGTAAGCATTAATCTAGTTTAACTTCTTGTTCTTGAAACTGGACGCCAAGTTTAGTAACTCCTATTTTAATAAGTATTATGTTTCAGTTAAAGGGATTTTTACAAAATTTACTGTCTTCAGAGCATTAGTAATGTTATTAGAGTATTAGTAATGTTAACAGCTACAAGCAACACCTGCTGTTATTGTATAATTTATCGTTAATTGTCAATTTCATTTGTAAAACGACTCCCAACATTCGAAAAATATGGATAACAATCTTATACAATTATTCTCATGCTCACTATTGTCAACTACAAGCATTCAAGTGGCAGGTGTGGACCACTGGCGGCGTCAGTTACTGCTATGATTCACTCGCTGCTGCACCTCCACAAGATGTCGTAATGTTTTCATCTCAGCTGAGACAGCTGTTTTTCTAGATACTATCAGGAGTTCAACATTTGTAAGTTGCTACCATACTATACTTACGAAACTCTGATACCGCAGTTTCGAGTTCTTTGGCTTATCCAGATTATTTTTCAGGTTCAAATAATATACCCCTCAGTGATGACTCATAATTATCTAAGATTAATGATACAGCTTCCGATATCCATTTCGTTTGATATCGCATGATATGTGCCTTTTACAACTTTGGGAAACAATATTGGTTTAAGGGATGAAAATAATCGAGTAATGTGAATACTTTCTGTCTCCTTCACAGTAGTGCTCTTAGTTTATTAACGACCTCTACTTCCTATGTATTTTGCATTATATTAACCTGAAGATGCGATTTAATATCGAGAAACCAGTCACAGTTTGACCTCACAACAAATGAGAATTCACAGATACAAGCAGACTCTTCAATTTTTCGGAAGACTTTACCACAACATTTTTAAAAATATCTTTCGAGTTTCGATTTGCTTTCGGTCTCTCAGTGGTCACAATTTTTTAATTAATAAATTATTTTCTTACTACTATGGCCTGTTTGATGAACTTCGTGGCCATTCCATGAACCACTCCACTAGAACTCCCACAAACTAAAAAATCTTAAAATATAAAAAAGAAATTCTGGAAGTTTAAAATTAGAAATTCGATATCATAAAATTCTTGATCATTATTTTTAACCTTCTTCATCACCTTATATCTCAGTTTAATAACACAGTCTTCAAAAAATTTAAAATCCTAACCATTAAGTAATTTCTAGTATCTGCTTGGCAAAATAATTTTCTATTTATTATAAGGCACCATTCAAATTTTTCACCATATCTGGTTTTGAAATATTTACAGCAATAAATGTAATATAAATTTTTTACTTCTAACTCAATAACATTTTAAAAAAAATTTTAACAGTGTGCATCACTGAGCTTCTTCCATAGACGCCCCATTAATGTAGATTCAAATTTTATTAAGATTCAAATTTTTCACTCAAAATTCTGTGTTGAGGACCATGTGTTAAATTTTTTCATACCATACAAGTGTACGATTCCGAATTTTATCACTGTATTTGGGACATATCTTTGTTGTAGTTTTCTCTGTACTTAATACATACATTCTCACACAACATGTTTATGACATAGCTAATGTAGACTCTATGTGTAAAAGGCAGTGTCCTGACTGACCATCTGGCTGACTGTCTCATCATCACCCAGCCCAAACTGCTGAAGATAAAAACTTGAAAGTTGGAGACTATGTCGACGTTATACTGTAGGCTCAATTGAAGAAGACGTTTATCCAAATTTCAACAATAAAGGGGTGAAATAAGTGTTGAAGTTTTTTCCAGGAATGTCGCTATTAATGTAATTTTGAAGCTAGACGTTTGAAAATTGGTATTTGGTTTCTCAGTCGGATATAAAGAAATACACATTTCAGCTTTTTCTGGAAATTTGACCCTATAGGGGTGAAATAGTGAGTGAAAGCTTTTTTTGGAAATACATTATTGTTAAAGAACAATTTAAGCATTTTTAAAGCTGTATTTATGAACACAGGTATTTGACTTCTATGTTACAAATAAATAAATGTGTTTCTGTGTTCTCAGAAACTGAACCCCTAAATAAGTGTAATAGGAGATGATGCTTTTCATGAAAATCATTTCTAAGGCTATGTCTATGAAAATTTTAATTTGGCTTATGACTTAGAAATGAAAAAAATGTGTATCAGTTCTTTGGAAATTCAACCCCTTGAGGGTGAAATCGGAGACGAAATTTTTCATGGAAATATTTTAACGTGCAAGCATTTTTTAACATAAATTTATAAAAAATTTTATTTGGTTTGTCTATTAAAAATAGAGCATATCCATCTTACTCTTCTTGGAAATTCAAACCCTAAGGGAGTGAAATAGGTGGTGAATAGTTTTATTAAATATTTCATTGCAAAAGCATTTTTAAAGCTAAGTCCTTTAAAACTGCTATTTGGCTTATCGGTTGGAGATGAAAAATTATGTGTTTCAGTGATTTTGGAAATTCAGTCGCCAAGGAGGTGAAAGAGGGACAGACTGATTTACTGATTCATCATCACTGAGTCCAAACCGCTATGGATAGAAACTTGAGGCTTGGAGAGAGTGTGGGACCTATAATATAGTTATCATTTAAGAAGGGACTGTCTGAAATGCCATTCCTAAGTGAGTGAAATAGATGATGAATAGGTTTCTGGAAGTATGTCGCTGTTAATGGAATTTAGGTCGCTATTAAGGGAATGTTGAAGCTACAACTACGAAAGCTGGTATTTACTTTCTCAATCAGAAAATAAATAATGCATGTTCCAGAATTTTAGTAAAGTCAACTACAAAGGGGGTAAAGTAGTAGGTGAATGTTTTTTTGAAAATATATATTTGCTGATGAACTACTAAATGATTTTTAAGGTTATATCTAAGACACCTGATATTTGACATCACAGTTAGAAAAAAATACATGTTACAATGTTTTATGGGAATTCAGCACCTAAGAGTGTGCAGTAGGGGATAAATATTATCAATAAAATACTTCGTTACTTTAAAAAAATTTAATCGAAAGCTAAATTTATGAAAACTGGCATAACTCCTCCGTTAGATGTAAAGAAACGTTTTTAGGGGGTCAATGTTGCTATGTAAATATCCCTACAACAACGAAAAAAGCCATGATCAATAAAAACTTCCGACTTCAGTTACCAGATTCGTTTTTTGGTCAGAAGAACATGCAAAATATATCATGATTGTATAGTCTTAATGAATGTGAAAAACTTAGAAGCTGTTGCAATTTGTGGAAAACATCAAAATTAGTCTAAGGAAAAGAAATCTCTGTAGACCATATAGCATATGTCAGCAAAGCATCAGCCACTAACCCAGTTTTAAACAAGATGGAAGGGTCTTATGTTGATAACACTGTCTGATTGTGGACTCTCTTTAAATCTAGAATTGCAGCAGAGGCACCCAGATAATTATTTCAAGGATCTAAATTCTAAATTTACAGAGGAGAAACTCCATATCTTCCATTCTTCATAGAGATATTTTGTAATTTGGTGTGATCGACCAAGAGTCAACTGATTAGTTCTGCTTCTTGTCTGAAAAGAAACGAAAATGAAATAAGGCATATCGAAATCGGCAGAATTTTAGTAATTGGCGATATCTAGTTCTAAACTGTTCTTTCCATTGAATTCCACTATCTCTATGGTTTGTGGTTAAAATATATGTATGGGGCTCTTCAAGTTTTTTGGTCCTTCTCATCCTAGCTAGAGTGATTATTCTGGTTCTTATCTAACCACAGGAATTTCCATTTATTCGACATATATTTGTCTTCCTTAGGAAATGTTGTCACATGTTGAACACCAGCATCATTACAGTCAGACCATCAAAAAATGGCATCTCCATCATTTCAGGCTCATTTAAAAATTACAGTTAAATCTACTTCTCAAAAAATTTGTTTTGTAGTCTCTGAATAACCCGCGAAATATTTCCAAACGATAATGTGTTTAATTTCTCTTAGTTTTCATCTTCCTATCATTAAACATGTGACACTTCGTGGGTTATTCATTGACTGCGAATGAAGTCAATTGCCTAAGGACAGATGAAGAACTTAAACGATGTTCCATTCTAGATAAAATATTGTTTCGATTCTGTATAGTGAAAACCTCACAGAGCTTTGTCACATAGTTGTCAATCAATTTTTTGTTGGATTTTCCCTCTTATGTTGGATAATCTGTACCACAGCCTCCAATAATACTAAATCTAATTTGATCCATTATTAGTGGATTTTGAAAGCCTGCAACTGTGACAACAATAGGTTTGTTTATAAATAAATCTTCTGCTACCAGCCATGAATTTTCCTTATTTACTTTTCACACAATGAGTTTTGAGAAATGATAGCCATTTTTAAGTGCTTTTTTTCTTGTGTATTAAGAAATTTCTGTTGATGTTGTCAATGTGTGAGAGTCTGTTTCATTTTGTTGACTTGTACCGCAATATATAAGAAACACACGACTTTTTAGTTGTTTATCGATTCTTTTGATGAAGTTATTGGCGAAATTTAGAAGAATTTGTACTTACAGTTTTCTAATGGTCCATTTGTGCAGTTTACATACACTAAACATCACACAGGTTGTATTAGTTTTTGTTACTTTTTTGTTTATTAAATGTGAAAAACCCAATCTTTATTTTGTGATTTTTTAAAATATTTGCAACTTTCTGTGACACATTGCCCATGTATGGGATACTAGATATACATTTGTTTTACCCTTTTTCTTCTGTATTGCATTTTGCACCTGGCTCTTTCTTCAATTTGTCTCAGGATTGTGCCAACCATGGAAACACTGTAACCACTGGCAACTCCAACCTATTTCGCTGTGTTTATTTATTGTTTTATGTTTTCTTGGTTGAATGGTAGATCTGTTGGCCTATGTAGCACTGACCTGTATGCTGCCTGTTATTGGATATTTGGGTGATGTGAGGTTGCAGGGATTGTGGTGTCAGTCCTTGTGTTTTCCTATAAATATTGAATGTGCATGCATTGTTGTGTCTTGTAATATTTAGGTCCACAAATCTGATGCTTTTATTTTGTCCATGTTCCACTGTAAATTTGATTTTCTCTTGTAGATTACTGAAATAACTTAGAATGTCTGTGATGTGTTTTTATATCCTCTTCCCCTAGTGTGTCATCTACATATGTCCGATAAAATTCTATTTTCTTTAGGCAAGGTTCTTGGCTGTTAAATAATTTTTGGTGTAACTGATTTATGTATATGTCAGATCTGGAACCACATATACACGATCCTATTTGCTAGGCCATCTGATTGTTTGTAAATGTTGCCATTAAAGGTAAAGTAGTTGTAACTTAGGGTTAGCTGAAGGAGTTCTATAAATTCGACAATCTCTGTGTATGAAAGTTTCTTGTGTTGAATAAGGTTCTTTTGTATTCTGTTAGAGCTTTTTGTATGGGCATGTTTGAGTAAAGGTTAGAGATATCAAGTGATATAAATTGTGTATCTATGGAGAGCTTTCTTGTTCTTAGTTACTATTATGTTGTTTTTTATGGAATATGTTGTTTCATATGTATAATTTTTCATCATTCTTTTATTCAGTTTTTGTGATAGTTTGTGTACTAGGTTATTTATTGACTTGACCATGGGATGTATCGGATTTCCATCTTTGTGTATTCTAGGCTGTGCTCGTAGGTGCGGTGCTTTTGGATTCATGCATGTAAGGTATTTCTTTTCAGTTGCCCTCAATAGCAAACGTGTGTTCTCTAATTGTTCCTTAATTTTGCTTTAATATGGTTTGGTTGAGTCTTTTCCAATGTGCTGAATATTATTAGCAGCAAAAAATTAATTTGTTTTGACAATGTATTCTTTTTCTTTAACCACAACTAATGTATTGCTTTTCTCTGACTTTACAGATATGGACTGGTTATTTTTCAGTTTATTATTTATAGATTTTACATATTTTTCATAGTTTATTGTATATTGGAGCTAAACTTATCTTTATTCATTTGTTTCTCAAGAAGCTTGCTTACTTTGTGACCTGTTGCCGCTTTTGTACTTGAATGTAACTTTGCAATGTCTGTTGCATTTCTAGGTGCACCAATAACTTGTTTCAGTGTGTGGTTGTTGAGCAGATTGTTTTCCTTTGGTTGAATTTTCTGTCTGTGTTGTTCACCACTCTACTTTAAAAATGAGTGTGTGCCTTTGTCAGTTAACTTCAGGTTGGACCTCTTATCTTGTTTGAAGGTCATGGTCTGTAGCTTTTGTTATGTGTGTTGCAAGTACTCCACCAACTAAATAAAGGTCATGATATGGATTTGCGAGAAGAACTGGAGACATATTCACATTTCAGATAATAAGAAGATAAAATATTAAATGAAAAACTCAATAGTGAATCAGTGAATTTCTTCAGATGTTTCGATTGTCTACTTACAGGTAAATAGTAAAATTATTGTAAAATAGATTTAAGTAATTTATGAGCCATATTGTTAAGATAAATAACCTCTGTACAAAAGCACATCTTAATCTGTAGAAGGCCAATATTATTATCTGTGTGGACTACTTGTAAGAGCATCTTTGTAACTGTTTTCTTTATATAAGATAGTTGCGTTGTGTTAAGTGTAAAACAAGTTGTGTGTGATGTTTAGTGTGTGTGAGACTTAGCACAAATGAACCATTAGAAAACTGTAAATACAAATTCTTCTAAATTTCGCTGTTAACTTTACCAAAAGTATCGATAAGAAAAATGTCATGTGATATATATATATATATATATATATATATATATATATATATATATATATATTGCAGTACAACTCAACGAAATGACGCAGACTCGGACATATTGTCAACATCAATAGAAATGGCTTAATAGCAAATAAAAGCTCTAAAAATGGGAATCATTTCCTGAAATGCTTGTGGGTAAAAATTAAATAATGAACAATCGTGACTGGTAGCAGAAGATTTATTTATAAACAAACCTATTAATAATACTAAAGCTCATGTACAATTGAGATGATTAGGATAAACCAAACTATCTCTAAATTTTATATTAATCATTATGGGCTTGAAGGGAATATATAGACAGGGAATGTGTAAAACTGACACCTCTCTGTTTTGTTCATTATTTATTAAAGATAAAAATTGATGAGATCATTTTTAAATTAACTGTTGCAGTAGCGCCACTGAAGGCAACTAAATTAATAATTCCATTCATAACACAAATGTCTAAATTCTGAATAGGATCAAAAATTTGAGCATACACACGATAATGTGTTTCTTGAGTTAGTGTCCCTCCAATTTCAAAATTTTTCTTAAATGAAATAGGAATATAAGTTTCTGAATGAAAATTATCAGCAAGCTTTACAAATGTCAACTAAGTTACTAATTTTTATTAGTTGATTCAAGTTGAATAAATTTAAGCACATCATTAGCAACATTTTTTATCAGCATCAGTAGCTTGACCACTAAATCCAAGCACACCTCCAGTACAATCTTTTACATCTATATATATATAATTCAGTATTGCTCTCCTACCTTCCAAACCTCAGAGAAGCTCTCCTGCAAACCCTGCAGGACGAGCACTCCTGGTAGAAAGGATATTTCAGAGACATGGCTTAGCTACAGCCTGAGGGATATATCCAGAATGAGTTCGAGTCTTGGTCTGGCACCTACTTCTCATCTGCCAGGAAGTTTCGTGTCAGTGCACCATCTGCTGCAAAGTGTATATCTCATTCATTACTAAAACCATAGGTAAAGCCCATCTATCTTTAAAAAAAAAAGATTGTGTACCACTCAACTGAAATTTGAACTTATCTAATATTAATAAGTATTTATAACATTAAATGGAAATAGATAGGGATCCTAGGACAAATATTACAAAAATTAAAGTTGTAGGTCTTCAACGAACTCTATTTGATGTGTAATAATAGTTGTAAGAAATTGTGGAAAAACAACATTAACCACTGACATTTATGTTTTAAATTGATAGCAGCTCAACTGGAATAAAATGATGCACTTTAAATTTATTAAAAATGTTTAGAACGACCAAAATGTTCGGAGTTGATAAAAATATGTAAAAAAATTCAAAGCTAAAATAATTAAATAAGCTACTTTTATTGAAAAGAATAATGGCATTTTACCACTGAATGAATATGAACGTAAACCAATTCTTATGTTTGATGAGTTCATTCATGAGAATCAGGATGTAGTGAGAGAATGATTTACAAGTTGCAGTTAAAGGAAATAGACTGTTTTGATTTAGCTGTGACATGTTCAAAATGACAAAACAATTAATAAGGCTTATCTACATCCTTAAATATTATTACACAAGATGGTGCCAATTTAATTCACAGGTATCATAGTTTCTTTCGTGGCGATTTAAAATCTGAAGATTTTAAAGACAAACTTAGTAAATGTTGGTATGAGGACCAGTTCCTTTTTTTTTAAATAAACATGACTAGGAAGCCTAAACAAGAAAAGTACAGATATAAAGTAATAAATTTCTAAACTAATAAAAATTATTTCTATTAATGTTCTTATCTATAATAAATGTTAACAAATTATGGCCAATATGTTGTTAAAAAAGCTATACACTGTTAATAAATAAAGGAAGAATGAAAAGAAAAATTTAAAAACTGGAAGACAAACCTAAAACACGGTATGAATCCTATAAAAACGAGATCAACCTCTTATTGACACTTTGTAAGGGATAGGAGATAAAATCTTGAAAGTTGTTGAAGATAAGAGAGGATGAATTACAAATTGTGCGTTATCAACACCACCACCACTATTCTGATGAATCTGACAACATACCACCCATAAAACACTACAGAAGTGCACAGGATCACACTATGATAAGTGAGTTACAAGTATAAGCTGTGATGAAGGGTCATAAAGAGTTTAATTAAGATAAGGGAGGGTGATGTTAAAATGTCTATAAGTGAAAGAATACTGGAATATATCAACCATAGTGAAGATCAGGTTTTTGGATTAATACCTGTTCGCTCATTTAAATTTGTAGGCAAGTTATGAATAAAATTTAATGGTGATATATTAACTGTGAGTGATAGGATGTATGAAGGTACAAATGGGTTGATTAATCATTTACCTAAAACAGATCTGAAGATATAAATCCAAAAATTGATGCTGTTGATTTATTAAATTTTGTAGATATTTTGTACCATTCATAAGCTTTATATTCTGAAAAGAATCCAAATAAAATAAAATGAAGTAGCGGTAAAAACAATAACTGTTTGATACAATACATTGTCGATATCTGTTTCCCAACATTGCTGCAGATTTGGACTCAAGTGTAGATGAGAAAACAGGTCAAGGTTTAATAGAAAGTGTAAAGCAAATCCACTTGACAATACCTGGTTAACTAGCACATGGTGATAAAGGTATAAATTCATTAAATGGAGCTTGTAAAAAGCATCATATAATATACACAGTTAATGAAGATTAACAATTTAGACATCAAGTCGATAAAGAACATCAGTTAGCTACAAAAGAGAGAATGTATGCCAAAGATACATTACTTGGCGAAAAATCAGCAGCAAGAACAGTTGGAGAAAAATATACAGGAAACGAAAATTCATTGTGGATGTTAATGAAAACATGATGTATAAATATACTAATCATTATAAAAGAAATTTTGTGTATAAATGATTAAGTCCTGCATTTATTATACTTTGCTACCTGAAACCAAACAAGAGTCAGTTAAAATTAAACTAAATCATCATCAGTTCATATGATTAATAATTTTAAACTGATGCACAAAGCGACAGAGAGGTAAAACAACAGTTGGTAATCTGCTCATAAGACTAGGAATAGTTGTTGGAATATTATCATTGAATACCAGACCAAAAGAAAGAAGGTTCAGAACTAACAAATTATTAAGGTGGTTTTCAAACATTACTATTATCTGCACTGTAATATTCACAACTATTTGTTCACAAGTTGGTGGAGCAGCTGATATGGAAAAAGCAGCAATGGGCAAGAAAAATGGTGATGCAGAATTAGAAGAACAAAAAGAAATAATTTAGCATTGGGGAAGAATATCCTCAAATGTTAAGTAAAATTTGATACAGAAAAAGTTGCTATGAAATTAAAAACTAAACACTTGTGTGGTATATTCATGACTGATAAATTATCTAATAAACAAAATATATTTGTGGAATAGTTAATTTGGTTACATCTGATCATGTGCATACAGATTGGATGAGTTGTCATAAGAATAATGATAAAAGATTTGTATTTGAATCATTTGCTGATAGTTTACAAAGCCAACTAATTAACTACTTGGAAAAAATGAATTTTACTTCAATACTGAGAGAAAAGATAATTTTAATGTCATATATATGGTCTAATATGTGTACTTGTGCTAAAGCTAATGTCAGATAATTATAGGTTTAATAAAATTTTGACTCTGATAAATGGACATTTTTGGAAATAAAGGGTAGCTAAAAGGCGGCATCAACAATGTAAAATTAAAGTTAGACATAAAAATGTCCTATAGTGAGTAACATCGGCGCTCCCACATATCGTGTAGCGAAGCATCTTACTTCTCTGTTGAGTCAACAAGGAAGATACGTTGATGATACCTTTGTTGTTTGGCCTCATGGTAGGGATAATTTGAATGTCTTTCTAGAACATCTGAACTTGATCCACCCGAACATTCGTTTTACAATGGAGGTGGACAAGGATGGTTGCCTTCCCTTTCTTGACGTGTTGGTGGACGATGGATCAGTCTACAGGAAACGTACTCACACCAACTTGTACTTACAGGCTAATAGATGTCAGCATCTGGCTCAGCGTGAAGGGGTACTTCGTACCTTGGTATACAAGGCACATGTCGTTTCTGATGCTGAGACTTTGCCAGCTGAGCTGTCCCATCTTGAAGTTACATTTCGTCAAAATGGTTATAGTGATAGACAGATTGAACGTGCATTGCGCTATCGATCAACTGTACATAGGGTGATTGGTGATAATTCTGAGTCAACACCTAAGTCTACTGCCTTTTTGCCTCATGCAGGAAACACGTACAACAAGATCGGTCGTATTTTACGGGAATACGATGTGAAATGTGTTTTTCGACCTCCATCTAAATTTAGAGCACTTTTTAGTTCCGTTAAGGATGATCTTGGACTGCATAAGGCGGATGTATATCGTATTCCTCGTAGCTGCGGCATGGCATATATTGGTCAAACTATCAGGACTGTGGAGGACCGACGTACTGAGCATAAACGGCACACACGATTACAGCAGCCAAATGGATCTGCTATTGCCGAACATTGCTTGGATACTGGTCACCCTATGTTACATAATAACACCGAGATATTGGCATGAACATCCAGCTATTGGGACAGTGTTATTAGGGAGGCAGTTATGATTAAATTAGCGACCAACCTCGTTAACAGGGAGGGAGGTTCCTGTTTAAACTCTGTTTGGAATGCAGCTCTCTCCCTTGTCAAAAAACAGAGGGACAGAGTCAATGCTAACTCACCTGCATATTCATAGTCTCACTATCGATTGCTCTGACTTTGGTCATCTTTGGTGGTACTAGTGTTCAGTGTGTGTGTTAAGTTTCGTGCTTCAGTCCGAGACTGAGGTTTTCAATCTTTGCATGTACGCCACCTATCCATTGCAGTTTGCCTTGAAGATGGCGGGGTGATCTCCAGCCGAAATATTGGTGGTCACTGAAGGTGTTACCTGGCTGTATTCCTGGAAGTTATTTGAAATATATAATTGTAATCAATCAATAATGGTACAAAAATAATTTTGTTATTGTAAGATCAAAAGACAGTGAAGTAATTTAAAATTTAATAAATTTTAATCTATATAAATGGATAACAATTTCTGGTGCCTCTAGTGCAGAAAATTCACTGAAATCTATAATCCTCATGGAGCAACAATTAAAAATAGAAGACTGAGGACTGAAGGAATTTGCACAATATGTAAAACTAAAAAAATAAATATTGTGACAGATATTTGAAGATGATGGTCTGAATATTCGTGAAGAAATTACTATCGAATTACTTAAACTACTGAGAAAATTTTTTAAGAATTAGTGGATTTTCGTTTAGTATAGGTGCTGTGTGGCAAGCTGATGTAATAGAAATGGGTTCTGGGAACTTAATATCTAAAATAAATAAAGTAGATAAATATTTTTAACTGTTATTGGCGTTTCTTCCAAAATTTGCGTGAGATATACCAGTTAAAGTTGAAAAGACCTAAAAATGTGGCTGAACTTTCTGATAGGATGTTTAAAGTATGAACGTCAAGAAATGAGCAAACAGATAGTCGAATAGAATTCTGCAATAAAGATTTTAAAGAACTCATTAAAAAATACAACATCAACCATAACTGAACTTTTTCAAAAATAAAAATATGTTTTGCAGAAAGTTTTAACTACACACTCAAAGGAAGAATGTGGAACAACATTGACTTGCAGGGGAACAATACATGGATCAGTGTAATTTCAAAATTAGTTGATGAATAGAATAACACAAAACATTGAAGAATAAAAATTAAGCAGATAGAAATTAATGAAAAGAATTATGAGTGTACTGTCATTGTATCTAATGATCAACAAAAATTAAAAATAAGAGATAAAGGGAGAATCAGTAAAATTGATGTAACTTTTGATAAAAGTACTTAGCCAATTGGTCAACATAAATTTTTGATACTGGAAGTGTTACATTTCTGATCCAGTCAGAAAAGATATAAACCATATGTTAAATGGTTGGGTCTTGGTAATTCACATAACAGTTGGGTAATTAAAAAGAAATTTTTTATAAAAATTTTTATATAAAAATGCAATTTGTTATTGAAAATTTACAACTGTTGGACACTGATTACAATATTAGATACGCTTATTGTTCAATAAAGGGAGTATATTTGGATACTGAAGTAAAAGTTCATAAAAGTGATATATGGTTTGAATTATTTAAGAATTGTTAACTTAAAGGGTTCAATCAGATGACGGATTTAGTGAATTTATTTTTTTAGGTGTATATTAACATTTTTGTGAACCTTATATTAAATAAGTAGTTGGACTTCTCTTTCATCGATAGTGATTAACTATATTACCAAGCAATTCTTCTTGTATGTAGCCATATATATTATTGCACTAATTGTGCCAGCAAATAATGTTTAAACTTTCTTTCATTCTCTGGTGCAATTTCATTTGGTTGGGATCATAACTATGTCATAATATTTCTTCAGTATTTGGCTGATTGCCCCTAATATTGTTCAGCTATTCTTGTTGGTTTCTTCTTTGTACTCTAATGACATAACAGTTGTACTCACAGGTATCATCGAAAATTCTTAATAGAATGAAAGCCTGTCTTAAATTTTTATTGGTTATCTCAGGTACAACATGGAGTAACAGTACATCTGTTTCTTTAGTTTATTGTCTCTAAAACAATATTAACAGTTTCACTCAGATTTTCTATTCATTCCTTCTCTGCTTTGAATATTTCTTCATTATTTTTATTTACGTCATGTATTCGTTCTACAAAATAAATTTTGTTCTATTTGGTTTGTGAGGGAACGATAATTTCCTTATTTATCTTATATCCTCCATGTTCAGGAAACGATGGCAAAATTTCTTTAGGTACCTAGTCTTGGAATTAAAAAGTTAATTTCATTTATGATTGTATAATTAATGAATATAAATCCAGTTCACTGCTAATATTGGTACCTGGATATGAGATAAGCGGTTTGTTACCCTCAAATCTTTATTACTTTCTATGTATGTATTTTTCTCCAGTGTGATATAAGATTATTTTATTTGTATTTGTATTGTGTAATATTTCAGCTACATCTTCGACTTTAAACCAAGGATTACTATTTTCATCAATAATCATACATGCGAACTTATCATTGTACATGACATCATTGTTGATGAGGTCTACAACTGACTTCATTTACATAAAATAAAAATGTCAGATATCTTGAGCCAAATTCTATGGGAGGTTCAGTCAAAATTTGATCATAAATACTTGGCGTGTTCTCCACAAACTAAGACAGACTGTTGAAGCAAATATTGAACATTCCTTTAATTTTACACCAAAATAAATGTTAAGTATGCATTTACCAATTTACAGCCTGTACATTCATATTCTCTGATGTAAAGTATTTCGTCTTCTTTAGGTCTTCCACTATTACAACCAAATAAACTTCCTAAAAGAAGATTTTTAGATAATACATCACCAACTATAAATACTTTTTCTTGGCTTACTGGATAGATGTGAGAATGTAATTAATTTGTTATTTCTTCATGTCTACCATACCAAAAATTATATTTTTAAGTTTAACACATTCTTCATCTTTTTTTAAATTGTTGTTTATAACTCCCTATCATGTGAAAGGTAAATTTTACTGAGTGGTAATGATTCATGAGAGGAGTCATTGTTTTACGCTGAACCCAGTTATTGTATGGCGATATGTGTGGAAAATTTCCTTTCAGAGTTAAAAGTAATCTCAATGAACTCCTTTTACTCCTCTTTTTATTATTAATCATTTAATTACTGCTTCCAATTAATAATTGTTATTGCTGATTCAAGGAAGTAGTTGTTTAGTATTCAGCCTACCTTAGAAGAGAATTTACATCTTTGAAATGAATGACTAACAAAACAGACTTCACTATACGACATTTATGTTCAAGGGAATATGCTATGTAGAATAGGGATGTGCTGACACCCATTGACTGTAAACAGTAACCGATGACTCTGCCGGTCGTCGAACTGTGTGACGAATCTGTAGGAATCTTAGTCTACATTAACTAAGGTCCAATTCTCCAGTCTATCGAAGTGGATTTGTTTAGAAGTCTTTAAATTAATGACCATATAGAAATTCCATAGTCCAAAGAAATATCTCATATGCATGAAAAAATATTAAAAAATGTGAAACCATAATCCTTATGCTGTCAAGAAAAAGTTTCATTAGCTTATTATTCTCGCATAAAATCAGAAAATGTCTTTCAATTAAAGATGACAGCCTCGCAAACATGCCTTCTCTCTTAAGCCATAATACATTTGTTCATTTCATTAACATCAGAAACTAAACTATAGCTTTTCACAACAGTTAACATTGAACCAAAGCTCTCTTAATTCAAGTAATAGAGAGATAATCAGCGATAATGCTTCTTTCTCACAGTCAGTTGTGCACAGGTATGCTTCAAATAATATCTTGTTAAACTATGTATCTTTCATTCCCAAGTGACGTGAACTGCTACAATGTCCCTCCTGAGCGAAATTTTCTCAATCACACAATGGTCGTCCATGAAATATTATTTTGGAAGGGACAATGCAGTTACTGTATGATCTTAATAGCAATAGCTTAGCTGGTGTGCTACAGGAGAACAAGGTAAGTCTATCATAAATTGCCTCTGTATGTTGAAGCAATTCATGTAGCCTGGGATATTCGCAAATTTTGCCACCTCATTCGAGCTCCTGTCCCCACGAAAACCCAGAAAATTGTTGGGCACAATGGTTAGTTAACCTTGCCCACATTTCTAAGTTCTACAAAAATAACATAGAACCGAACAAAATTTAAATACATCAATTGTACAAAAAATATGATATGTTTTGAATTTAAGTGATTGAAATTAACTTGATAGCGGAATACTAATATTGTAAATTGAATGTTCATTATGTAAATGCACAAATGAGAAACATTTTTTTCGACAGTATTTTTATGGAAGAGACAGCATGAGAGGTGGTTTTTGGTGGTGGAGCTATCACTTTGAAATCAAATGCATGAAAAGACTAGTACTCATCAAATACGAATTGCCAGTAATAACTTTCTACTGAATAAATTTCACTGAAAACTCATATGTTCATTGACACAGTCAGAAACATCTTCACCCTTAACTTTGAATAATTATCTTATTATTAATTACCCAACATTTCACACTGATATTTTCATCAGAGTCTCTCTTTCTTTCATGTGGTGTTTCATAAACTGCTACTCATAACAGCATTTTAGATGTTGGTGGGTGACCTTCCACTCTACATTCCCTGACCCGATGTACTATCATACATATGCACCAGGGTTTGGTACTTTGATAATTATATATGGCCCTGTACACAATCTTTGCCACATCCTGTACTTCTTGTTTAATAATAAAGACCTGGGGTATGTCCTCGATAAAACATTGTTTCCGATCTTGTTTCCTAATACTCTCTTTAATTTGTTGTTAGAATTCGCTTTTCTTATCCTTGCATTTTCAGTAATGTTCATCTCCTCATTCTTTTCTAGCTTACTGAACATTAATTCAACTGGTGTAAATTCTCTTGTACTGTGAACTTCTTTACAATACTCTAGTATACATCCAAATAATCAATCCATCTTGAATGTTTTTTGGACAGTATGTCTGCAAGAACAATTTAATTCTTTAGATATTCTCTCCACTGGACTCCCTTGTGGATTGCAGTGCTAGGTAAGAACAAGTGTAGCTTATGCTCCTGACAATGCTCTCTCCTAGGTAAAACTTGTGAAGGTAGAAGCAGTGTCAAATATCACTGCCTCCAGTTTCCCCACACTTGGAATGTATTCCTGTATTAGCTTTCTCACTATGGGTGAACTCATTGTGGCCTTTACCAGTTACAGTTTCACTTACTTCCTGAATACATCTAGAAAACCAATGACATATTTACAACCATCCCTCGATTTCGGAAGAAGGCCACAAACATCAAATGAAACCAAAGAAAGTGGCCTGTCAGGTATAATCAGGTTCAACCAGCCTTTTTACCTTGATGATCTTCCTTCAATCTTTGGCACAAATCACATGACCTTAATGTAGTGGCTATTCTTCTTTTACCATTGGATATTTAGAAATATCGCCTAATCTTCGATGCACACTAAGAGGCACTGAAGTGGCTCCATGCTAAATGTGTGTACCACAACAGATTTTCTACTCTATCGTAGGGTATAAATGCACACCTGTTTCTAGACTTTTCACACCCCCTGTGAAACAGTACTCCATCTACTACCTTGAAATATTCTCCCAGATTGGCGTCGCTTTTTTGTTCCAGCAGCCATTTGATCATACTCCAAAGCAGAACCTGCTCTTGCAGTCCTCTATGTTATTATGTAAATATAAATAATACCATTGGCACGCTGCAACCTTTATTAACAAAATCTGAAGTACATCTTCTGCTTATCTTACATACACATCCCCTTGTAAGCTTTCCAGCTTCCATCATAATGCATCCGCAATCAGGTTACCTTTGCCACTGATATATTCAAAGGTAAAATTCTACTCTTTTAGAAACACTGTCCAACAACTCAACCTCGTGGGTAGCATCTTCCGTGCCTGTAGGAAACTTAATGCCTGATGATCACAGAATACTTTAGAGATTGGTATAGGTAATAGTGAAATTTTGTAAATCCTCATATTATTGCTAACGCTTCTGTTTCAGGAGGTGGTGTAACCTCTTTTGCAACTGCTTAAGATCCTACTAGCAAATAATATTGTATAGAATGTTATGTGCCCTTCAGTTTCCCTGACTTGGAATAGGCATGCACACAAACACAAAATTTGATTCATCTGTCTTTAATCCAAATTCCTCATTCATATGAGGATAATACAGTCATTGTGCGTTTACCAAACTTTATTTGATTTTCTCAAAGCCTCGCTGACATTTTCTGGTCCACTGTCAATGTGCATTTATCCTCAGTAAATTCAAAAAATGTTCAATAAGGACTGGTCAGATACAAATGTGTTGAAAAATGATGATAGGCCCATAAAACCTGTCAGCTATCTCTTTGTACATGGCGTTGGGAAATTCTTTATTGCACTGATCTTCTTCACATGGCTTAAAAATTTAATCCTATTTAAATCGAAGTGATACTTCTGCAAGTTAGCTGTGATTCCTGATTCTTAAAATTTCGTGTGTAATCTTTTCAGAGTTTTGATATGCCCATCCCATGATCTTGTAGCAATCAAAACATCATCGACAAACCAAGTTAGGCTGCTTCTCAGTTCAGGTCCTAAGACATAATCCAAAGCTGCAATAAGCATTCCTGCAATTATGGTTAGTCTGAAGGGAAAATCTTTAAACTGATAACTTGGTCTGGCATAAATTAATATGGTGTACTTCCTCGAGTTTTAGTGCAGTTTTATTTGCCCATAAGAGGCATGCACTCACACTGGTATTATTATAGTATAGATTAATCATGCATCCAGTGAAACATGAACTTTTTCTCCCAGTTTGGGAATTACTAAAATGGGGCTACAATATGGACTTGTGAAAGGTTTAATCAGATCCCACTTTAACATTGTTTGTATCTCTTAATTTACAGCTGCTGCTAGCATCCATGGGACAGGATATTAACTTTGGCAATATGTCTTGTGTGGTTTGATGTCTAATTTACATAAACAGTCATTTATCACACTGGGTCTTTCATTAAATACATTGATAAATTTAGACGACAGTCTCATCACTTGAACTGTCTGTTCACCAGCTCGGGTGATTCGTTGATTTTTCGTTGTAAATGGTTAAATAGCTCATTCACATCTGTTACTTTTCCCTGTTCTGGACACATGCTCCAGCCATAATTTCTCAGCAGCTGTATGCAAGCTCCCTCCCAATACTTCCCACGTATATTTCCTATTGGCAAAAGTGGTATCCCGATATCTTGTGCTTCACTCTCCATTCTCAAAATATCATGTGCAAAATTTATGTTGGCGCGTGATTCCCTAAAACGAACCAGCCCTAGGATTCGGTCAACAATTAAACCCTCAGCAATTAGAAATGAGCTCTTATAGGTTCCATTCCCAAAATAAACAATTATAAGTGCTGCCTGTTAACGTGTTTGGAGTTGGTTCAGAAATCACCTATGAGTTTGCAATTACTAACTGGATATGCTGGAAATTTTGCTTCCTGGCTGAATCTGTCAAAACAATTGGCTGAAACCGCATTTATTGTTGCACCTGTGTCCAGAATGGTCTTTACTTCATTATTTTCAATTCTGCCCTTAACTGCTGACATCGGAGGCAGCCTCTGTAGAACCTTACACCTTGTCTGTTCTGAGAGTAATTCATTTCTAAGTAAATGCCTGTCATTGTATCGTGGCATAGCCAAGTTACTATCACTTGATTTCCAATTCTTTTCGACCCTAACACTGGAGCTGGTGCAAGTCCTTAGGCGTTTTCCTGATTTGTGTTGGTAGTCCTGTTTATATTTTCACGCACATCTGTTGTTACAGGCATGTTCAGATGTCAGTCCATCGGATTCGCATTCAATGTTACACTCATACTTGGTTCTGTACATTCACTTGGTTATTGTTCCAGGTTTTATTTTCACTGTTGTACCTTGCACAACATGAGTGATATCTACTGTTGGGTCTTCTGTTTCTGCCTCGGTTCAGCCTATAATTTGGCCTGTAACCTTATTGTCTTTGGTTATATCCATTCACAATCACCCGTGGCTGCGCTCACACCTCATTTGTTGACACCGGCTGCGCGCCGATCGTTTGTCGCAAACCGTTGACATTTTTGTTTATTGTCTGTCCATTATTCTTTGCAAGCTTCTTATCATCATCTTGGATCATATCACACTTGCAAATGTTGACAAAAATTTTACAGTGTCATGTTCTGGAATTGTCATGAGCTTTTCTCTCGTGGCGATGGGCAATTTTGACTGTACTATCTGCATGATATATTCTTTGCTCATCGGATTATCCCAGTATTTTGCTTTCTTCAGGTATTTTTCGAAATATTTACACAATTCGCCAGATGTCACTGTAAATAATTCTGTGTTTTGTACCTCTTTCTTTAACCTCTCTTGCGCTCCCAACGACCAATATTTCGACAGGAATGCTCGCTCAAAGCTCTTCATACACAGTGCACGATTTTATGGCATCAAGAACCCACATTTTGCTTTCTTCGTGCATGTATCCTGTTACATGCTGTTTCTTTTGGTAGTCGCTCCAATCTCTTTGTGACTAGTCAGTAAAACACCTTGGGAAGACATGAAACAAATCACACATTCATTAATCTATTGTAATAGTAATGCATACACAAATGACAAAAGTTAGACTATGACACATGTATTAATACATTTTCATTTAATCTGATTAGCCTTCAAGTTTAACTTTGTTGTGATTACTTCTTAGCACTCAGAAAAAGGAATTTACACAAATTAAAATTCAGTATTATTCAATTCTCACACCACGTCTAGATGTCCTGCCATATAGGACTACATTGTAACTCCCACTAATCTGAAAGGTAAATTGTTGAAATTTTACTGAGATGTAATGATTCATAAAAGGAGTCATTATTTCACCTTGATTTCATTTTATGGAGAATGATGTTGAAAATTTCATTTCGAGACAAATGTATCCTCAATGAACTGCTTTTATTCTTCTCATTATTATTAATCATTTAATTACTGCTTTCAACTTATTATTATTATTATTACTGATTCAAGGAATTAGTTCTTTAGTACTCATTCTCTCTAGGAAAAGGGTTTACGTCTCCGAAATGAAAAAATAGCCTAACAGACCGCAGTAGATGACGTTTATGTTCAGAGGAATGTACATGGTAGAATAGAGGTCAGCTGCCACATACTGACTGTAAACAGTACTGCCTCTGCCAGGTGTCGAATTGATTGCTGAATCTGTAGGAATCTTAGTCTACGTTAACCATGGTCCAACTCATCTTTTTGTAAAAGTCTCTCCATCAAAGTAGATTTGCTTAAAAGTCTTAAAATTAATGACCATATAGAGTTTGAGGGTAAGAGCTGCCACAGTCCAAAGAAACGTCTCGTACGCATGAACAAATATTTGAAAAAGCGAAACTATAGAATGGAGAATAATTTACCCAATAAACACTTTGTTTACACTGCCAGGGAATTGGTATATTGGCTTATTATTCTCACACAAAATCACAAAATGCCTTTCAATTAAAGATAGTGGCCTCACAACCATTCCTTCTTCCATAACCTGTAATCATTCAGCCCTACTCATTAAGGTCAGAAGCTAAACTATACCTTTTGCAATAGTTAATATTGAACTAAATCTCTCTTAGTTCAAGGAATGGAGAGAGCATCAGTGATAATGCTGATATCTCACAGCCAGTTGTACGTGAGCATGCTTCACATAATATCTTGTTCGGTAAATTCTCTTTTACTCTAGCATGACACAAACTTTTACATGCTGTACTTGAGGTTTTCTTTATGTATCAATTTCATAGATTCTTTTAGTTTATATTCACCATACCTTCATATGGATGCTGAAACTTCACGTGTAAATTTTGGAATAATTCAGCTTCTTTCGTTTTAGATAATAAAATGTAAGAATACAAACTATATTCATATGTAAATATACTTCTGTTTTTGCTGTATTTTGGAAGCACCTCCGAAGGGAGTCTGGAAATTTTCGCTAAGCTTATTTTGTCTTCTGGGCTCATATAATTTTATTTTTAAACTTTTGCAGTTCTCAAGTGGTTGACCATAAAAGTATATATTTTAAATTTTCTTGTGTGGAAAGCAATTTCACTCGAGTTAGAAAAGAGTCAGCTAAATCAGAAACTGTTTTACTGTAATGTAAGTGATTATCATGTTTCTTTTCCCAATATTCAATAGGTTCCTACATTTGTTAGTGTTGTCTTCATTATTAAGTGATATAAACCATTTTAAAATTTTCCAATTTGTTTCTCAACACGTTTTCCATCTTTTTTTCTTCAATAATATAATAATGATTTTTTAATTGATATCTTTTGGGTTTTTTGTTGCCAACTGTAACAACTTTTTAGAGCTCAACTCTAATGATTTAAAGAGTAATTTCAATTAAACTAATAAAAATTATTCTAAACAAATGGAAGTGTCCAAGAAGTCTAAAAAAATTGAAATAGCCATGAAAACTGGCAATTTTCACTCACATAAGTGTACAATATATTTTATAAATATAAAAAATGTGTTAGCAAATACAAACTGAAGAACGAAAGAAAGTGGTACAGATGCTTAATATTGTTTAGAGCCTCCGTGAGAGTGGAGATATGCCACAACACGATGTGGCATGGACTTGACTAATATCTGAAGTAGTGCTGTAGGGAAATGACACCATGAAACATGCAGGGCTGTTCATAAATCCGTGAACGTACGAGGGTATGGATGTCGCTTCTGAACAGCACCCTGCAAGGCATCCCAGACATGCTTAATAATGATCTTGTATCAGTAGTCTGGTGGCTGGCGGAAATGTTTAGATTCAGAAGAGTGTTATAGGAGCCACTATGTAGCAGTTCTGGATGTCTGGGGTATCGCATTGTCCTACCGGAATTGCCAAGTCAGTCGGAAAGCACAGTGGACATGAATGGATGCGGATGATCAGACATGATGCTTACATATATGTGTCATCTGTCAGCTCATATCTAGAAATATCAAGGTTCCCATATCACTCCAACTGCACAAGCTCAACACCTTTACAGATCCTCCAGCAGTTTGAACAGACGTCTGCTGACATGCAGGGTACATGGATTCATGAGGTAATTTCCATATCCTGCACGTCCATGTGCTTGATGCAGTTTGGGAAGAGACTCGTCCAACCACGATACATGTTTCCAGTCATCAACAGTCCAATTTCGATGTTGACAGCACAGGTGAGGCATAAAACTTTTTGTAATGCAGTCATCAAGAATACACGAGTGAGCCTTCATATCCGAAAGCCCATATCAATGATGTTTAGTTCAATGGTTTGCACACTGACACTTGTTGATGGCCCACCTTTGAAATCTGCAGCAGTTTGTGAAAGAGTTGCACTACTGTAACACTGAACGATTGTCTTCAATCGATGTTACTCTCGTTCTTGCAGGATTTTGTACTGGGCACAGAGATGTTGGAGATTTGATGTTTCACAGAGTTCCTAGTATTCACGGTACACTCGTCAAATGGTCGTACAGGAAAATACCCACTTCATTGCTACTTTGGAGATGCTGCATCTCATCACTCGTGCACCAACTATAGCAGCACATACAAACAGTAAACTGCCATTGTAGCTCCTATTACCGATATAACTGTGGCAAACTCTTGTCTTATATAGGTGTTGCCCACCACAGCGCCACATTCTGCCTCTTGACATATATCTGTATTTGAATAAGCATGTCTATACTAGTTACTCTTTTGCTTCAAGGTAAAAAATAGGTGTAGTGCTTTGCAACTGTGGAAAATATGTCAACTCTAAATATTTTACAGATAATTTAAAAATAATTTCGAGCAATGAAGATTCTAAAATTTCACTATTGACGATAAATGATGGACAACAAATGCACTGTAATAAAATTATTACTTATCAAGAAATTAAAGATTTTGGTTGTCTGATTTAAATAATACAACAATTGACAGTGTTCCAGTAGATGTAAGATTTTCTTCCGGATTACAATAAATAAAGATGGAAGTTAAATAAAATTAGTTGATGTTCACATGATTTCAAGCTTTTCACTAATGTAATAAAAATTTTAATTTATAAATAGTGTTTGAAAATGGATCTTTCCTAGATGAAGTTTATGCCTAAGAAATTTGTAATCATTATAAAAGAAATAATGTAAATAGATATAGCAGAGTAAAGATTTGATTAATTTTATTACATTAAATAACTGACTTATTCCTTCAAAGATTATCAATAATATGAGAGTAGCTGAGTTCAAATCTGCAGCTATAAATCTTGCTAATAGAGGCTACTACAAATTAAAGGAATCAGAATTAATTAATTAATTAAACTATGTTATCAGAATTTGCATTTCATCGAAAAGAGTAAATCAAGGCTAAAATGTGGAGCTAATACAACATACTTTTACAGATTTGATGATGATGTTTTTTGGAAAAAGTCGACCACCTAGGGAATGAAAAGCAGTTAGACTGGACCCTGTGTATCCATTTAGTAGTAAACTGTTTGAGCAAGAAAAAGAGGGCAAACCATCCAAGAAGGATTAATTTCATATTTAAGAAATAAACTCCAGATTTAATGAAAAATTTAAAGCTCATCAGTTGACTATAAAATTGTGGTTGGTGATGTAATATTGGGAAACTCGATTAAGATAGTGAGAAAACATATTGTGTAACAAAAGCATTCAATTCTATGGTGCAATTAGCTAAAAAAGCAACTAATTTTTGTACAGGATATAAGTTGTATATTGCACTTGAAAATCCAAAAATGGATACCCAATTCCTTAGGTTATAAGGCATCAGATAATATTCGAGAATATGTCCAAGTTTGATACAATAAATTGAGATATATATACTATCATTTGATGGAACTATACATACAGTAGTTGCTTTATATAGTGGTAGACATATTAAAATAATAAATTTAGCAGATTATAAAAATGTTTATTGGAAGAATTAATAATATTGATAAGTTGTTTTGTCCTAGAATAACAATAATGATCGTAACACATCACACAAATATCATCTTTGGAAGAAGATAAACTAGTGGTCAGATTATGAAAATCAGAGTAGGACTTAAATACAAATTACAAAAAGAGTTAACCAACTTATTATGTAATATTTTTACTCTGTTAAAAAAATTTGAGCAACTACTTGATATTCAGATAAATGTTGTATTTGCTGAGAATATGAATCCAGTTATCTATCATGGTCCTGGGAAAGCAATTATGATATATTTGTATGATAACACAAAACACAATACAGAAGAAAATAATATATCTATGAAAATTGCTAAAATGTACTGTTATAATAAAGAATGCTGAATAACTGACCTAGATGTTTGGGATAGAGATTATAGATGTAGAGAATTTACGCGCAATTTGTTGGACACCTCCAGAAGATAGAGTGGCTTTAAACTATTTAAAAACTGTAAACAAGCGGTAAAATTAGAAATAATAATGTTGTATCCAATAGAAACTGCAAAAAAGGGTATTTTTGGAGGACAATTTAATGTTGAAGATATATTCACTGGTAGCCAAAATTGTAGCAAATACAGTTGTTACATTAATGGAGACTTCAGCAAATATTATGTTTTCTAGGGCTCGTAAAGCCTTAAAATAGTCACAGGCAAAGAGTTTAAATGTTCTGAAAAAGAATTCCCGAAGAGAATTTCTCTCAGCTACATTGAAAGTAGGTGTGGTTTGACTGTGAAGTTCAGCCAGAAGCAAGTATACATTTCCAAATCTCATAAAAGTCACTGTTTTAATAGTGCTACTCTTTATAAATTCAATACAAATGATGAATTCCTTAGGTATCAGATATCTGAAGAAAACAGGAATTATGCATTTGTAGCTCAATATGCTAAAGGTTATTACTCACAATTCATTCTAAAGTATTGTGTTGCCAATACTACATACTCTGGAAGTAAACTGATGTTATTGAAGAAAAACAATCACATTTAAAAAAATGGATAACAGTAATTTTGGACCAGATTCTCTTAGTACCTTCCCAAAAACATTTAATTTGGAAAAAATGGAGTAACGTTATTTCCACAATTGTTCAATACATATGAAAATGAAAATTACATGGGAGCTGTAGCCCTGAAATATTTCTCAAATCGCATACTCAACAAATTGTGTTCAATATGCTGAAAAAGTTAACGATTATCGTAATTCTGATGTAGATATGTTGAGAAGAGGTAGTTTAGAGCTAAGGAAACAATACCTGGAGATAGCTAATATTGATCAATTCTCTTATTTAACAGTAGCTGAAGTCAAGAGAAAACAGCTACATTGCATAGAGAAAAAAATTACAGTTAAAGATCTACATCGAGATAAATAGTTTAAAGCATAATATTTGACAACCTCTTAATGGTGGTGAAGTAAATATAGCTGGGGCAAGAGCATACAATTTTGAAAGGAAATCATTGTTTATCAATATCATCGTTGTATTTGGTATGGCTGCTAAAAGTGTTTTAAAAAGAGACAATTATGACAAAAATAAAGTTTTGATGGAAGCGATATATCAAAAGACTTTAGCAAGAATTAGTGTGTACGAAATTCTGTATACATATTAGCGGAGATGAGGGAATGTGACTGGCTTAGCTCAGCAGAATGTAAAGTAATTAAGAAACTAAAACAGTTACTTGAAGTAGTCGCACCTTTAGATCCTAGAGATGCTTTTTATAGTGGCCACACAAATACCATAAATTTAAGAGGTAAAGCAATTTATGTTAACACAAATATAAGTTTTGATGATGTTTGTAGTCTTTATTCAACTGTGCACTGTCATGGTTATTATCCTAACAGATATGAAACTAAAATATCTTAACCATGATATTATTCTAAAAATGGTATGGATTGACCAAATGTAAAATATTAGCACAAAGAGGATTATATCATTCAGTTTTGCCAGTATGAATACAGACCAATAAAAATGAAAAGAAGTCCCCTACTTTGTAAGCAACATGTACAGAAGAGAAGGTAAGTAAGTGTAATTGCAACTTTGATAAACGAAGTTTTATTGGAACTTTGGTAACAGATGAAGTTAGGAAGTCAGTGGAAAAAGGATGCAAAATTTTAGATGTCAATGTGGTGAGGGATTTTAAAAATTACAGCAGCACACTGTTTAAAAGCTTTGTGAAAATAAGGTTAGAAACCAGTCCCCTCTATTTTAAAATTAAGAATATATATATATATATATATATATATATATATATATATATATATATATATATAAATCCATCTATATATAACTGGATATTGACAAAAGAAACTCCAGGAAAACCAACTGTTGCTAAGGTTTGTCCGAGTATGTTACAGTGTTACAAGAATTTCATAAAGTACTACAGGATTACTAGTTACATAATATAGACGTAAATTACATTAATGGTAATGTGGTGCATCCCCTCCCACACCCCCCCCCCCCCCCCACGCCTCAGCGATACAGATATCTGTACTGTAGATGCAACCACAATGAAGGGGTATCTGTTGTTGAGAGGCCAGGCAAATGTGTGGTTCCTGAAGAGGGCAGCAGCCTTTTCAGTAGTTGCAGGGGCAACAGTCTGGAAGATGGACTGATCTGGCCTTGTAACACTAACCAAAACGCCCTTGCTGCGCTGGTACTATGAACGGCTCTAAGCAAATGGAAACTACAGCTGTAGCTTTTCCCAAAGGCATGCACCTTTACTTTATAGTTAAATTATTATGGTGTCCTTTTGGGTAAAATATTCCGAAGGTAAAATAGTTCCCCATTCAGATCTCTGGGCAGGGACGTCTCAGGAGGACGTCGTTATCAAGAGAAAGAAAACTGGCGTTCTATAGATAGGATCATGGAATGTCAGATCCCTTAAACTGGTGGGTAGGCTAGAAAATTTATAAAGGGAAATGGATAGATTAAAGTTATATATAGTTGGAATTAGTGAAGTTCTGTATACAAGGTTATAAATACAAAATCGAATAGTGGTAATAAAGGAGCAGGTCTAATAATGAATAAAAAATAGGAGTGTGGGTAAGCTACTACAAACAACATAGTAAACGCATAATTTTGGTCAAGACAGACACGAAGCCCATAACTACCATAGTATTACAAGTTTATATGCCAACTAACTCAGCAGATGACGAAGAGATTGCTGAAATGTATGATGAGATAAAAGAAATCATTCATATAGTACAAGGAGACTAAAATTTAGTAGTTAAGGGTGACTGGAATTCGATAGTAGGAAAAGAAAGGGAAGGAAACGTAGTAGGTGAATATGAAATGGGGGTAAGAAATGAAAGAAGAAGCCGCCAGGTAGAATTTTGCACAGAGCATAACTCAATCATAGTGAACACTTGGTTCAAGAATTATGAAGGAAAGTTGTATACTTGGAAGAGGCCTGGAGATACTGGAAGGTTTCAAACAGATTATATAATAGTAAGACTGAGCTCTAGGAACCAGGATTTAAATTGTAAGGCATTTCCAGGGACAAATGTGGACTCTGACCACAATGTATTGGTTATGAACTGTAGATTAAAACTGAAGAAACTGCAAAAAGGTGGCAACTTAAGGAGGTAGGAACTGGATAAACTGACAGAACCAGAGGTTGTAGAGAGTTTCCTGGAGAGCATTTGGGAACGATTGACAGGTATGAGGTAAAAAATACAGTAGAAGAAGAATGGGTAACTTAGAGGGCTGAAATAGTGTAGGCAGCAGAGGATAAAGTAGGTAAAAAGACGAGGGCTAGTAGAAATCCTTGGATAACAGAAGATACATTGAATTTAGTTGATGAAAGGAGAAAATATAGAAATGCAGTAAATGAAGCAGGCAAAACAGAATACAAACGTGGCAAAAATGAGATTGACAGGAAGTGCAAAATGGTTAAGCAGGGATGGCTAGAGGACAAACGTAAGCATGTAGAAGCACATCTCACTAGGGGTAAGACAGATACTGCCTACAGGAAAATTAAAGAGACCTTTGGAGAAAAGAGAACCACCTGCATGAATATCAAGAGCTCAGATGGAAACCCAGTTCTAAGCAAAGAAGGGAAAGCAGAAAGGTGGAAGGAGTATATAGAGAGTCTATACAAGGGCGATATACTTGAGGACAGTATTATGGAAATGGAAGAGGATGTAGATGAAGATCAAATGCGAGATATGACACTGCGTGATGAGTTTGACACAGCACTGGAACACCTAAGTCTAAACAAAGCCCTGGGGGTAGGCAACGTTCCATTAGAACTACTGACAGCCTTGGGCGAGCCATCCCTCACATAACTCTGCCATCTGGTGAGCAAGATGTATGCGAAAGACCCTCAGACTTCTAGAAGAATATAATAATTCCAATCCCAAAGAAAGCAGGTGTTGACAGATGTGAAAATTACCGAACTGTCAGATTAATAAGATTTGTCCCTGATTCCAGAACAAAGAAGTGTTGTTTATGCTAAATTTACTTAGGTAAAATGGGGTAAATAACAGAATGAAACCTTATTTTAACATTACTCTGTCGAAATCTACAAAGTTCAAGTAGCAAATATGAGAAATTGGAAGTTCTGCTAAGTAAATAACAATAGGACATTGACATGCATGCCTCATGTAGTAACATACTCTATAATTCATTTTTCTGTATTTAGAAATATTTCTGTAATGTATTATACTCAGTGAAGAAATTAGAAGCTTAGATAAAGGCATATGTATGGATTACAGCTGGCATTAGAAACTAATCAGAAATTATTGCAATACAGCACCATTTAAATGCAGCTTTGAAATCACATGCAAAGTATATCAAGATGGCAAAAAATTGGAGGAAAAATATCAGGAAATGATTCAACTACGAAACAAGGAAGTAACAAAATGAAGTAAGTATTCAAAATTATTAACGTATCACTGTGGGCAGGAATATAGGAAGGCTCAATAATTCACTGTAAAAAGTGCAGGAAAACTGCTGAAGATAAGTACAAGTTTCTACCATATCAAATAATAATTTTGAAAATGTAATATAAAATTTAATTACAAACCGATGTAACACACAGGATGAGTTGAAAGTTTCAAAAAATGAAGATAACATGCATCAGTTACAAATAGAACAATTTTTCATTTTCTGTATTTACATAGTACTACGCAATGTCCTTGACACATGGACGCTTGTCTGAAGGAGCAGACAATTCAGACCATTTATGGCTGTCTGGAACAGAAGATATATATTTGTAAATTGTAAATATGACTAGACTTCAGCTGTAAACTTATTGGTGACACATGAAAATTTGTGCCAGACCAGGACTAAAACCAGGATTTCTCACTTATTACCTGGAAATGTAATTAAACTTTTTCGTATCTATATTTGACAGTGTCTTTATGCTATTATCCGGTGTCCTTCAGACGTGCATGTATGTCTCTGCGACATTACATTCTGTGGGCCTGATGGTATCCCAAATAATTCCATTAAATGAAGTTCAAAAACTCTCAGCTAAATATCATAATTTATCGTTAAATGTGGGAATATTCTCAACGAGCGTAAGACATTGAATAGTAGAGATATCTCGCTTAAAGGATGGAAATAATACATACAAAACTAGAGAACATTCTCATACTTCCAGATTTTTTCTAAAATAACAGATGGTGTCGGGCACAAGAGGCTACATAGATTTGCGAATGTGACTCCTCCTGCCGCAACCTCCCCATCCCTACGGCTACACTGCCTCCTGCACGTGGATACTTTGCTGATGAACCATGGGGTTAAATAACTGGATACAAGAGACGACATATTTCGATTTCTGATAACCACAGCACTCTCCTGTGGTATATTTTTGCAGCTGCGATGACTCGTTGAGGTCTTCCTGACCCTCATTTATGAAGAGATCAGTCCAATGATGCTGGCTTTCTCTGGCCTTTTACGAGGAAAGATTTTGGTTTAAACATCATTCAGGGATGACAGGAATAGACAAACGTGATTTTTCTTTAAATTAGAAAGGTCAACGTTTCAGAGTGACTGTTAGAACGGACCATCCCAACACAAAATGAATATGTAGTAGTAGAAGTTTCATTAATCGGTACAAGGCCAGTCTGTGTAAAAGAGCGTAACCTCAGTCGATCTCCCCTTAGTGTACAATAAACTTTAGGGAACAAATCACGTAATGACGTTTTCACTCTGAAATGGAGTATGCACTGATATGAAACTTGCTGGTAGATTAAAACTGTGTGCCATACGGAAACTCGATCTTGGGATCTTTAGCTTTCCCGGGCCAATGGTCTACCGATTAAGCCACCGAAGCACTACTCACAGTCCCACATTCCACCAGTATCTCATCTCCTACCTTTCAAACTTCACAGAAACTCTCCTGTGAACGTTGCGGGACTAACAATCTTGCAAGTAACGATATTTCGGGCACACGACTTAACCCAGCCTGGGGGGATGTTTCCAGAACGAAATTTGCACTCAGAAGCGGAGTGTGTGCTGGTATGAAACTTCTTCGGAGGTTAAAAGTTTGGAAGTAGGAGATGAGGTACTGGCGGAAGTCATTTAGTATGTAAAAGACTAGTGCTCGCCCTTTCATTCACGACTCGCTGCCAGTCACCACACACAGTATGCATATATAAATTGATAATGGAACAGCATACATGCTATCAACTGACAGAAGGGCCACAACGACGATGTTTTGTTTCCACATGGGTCTCTAACTTTCCATTTGCTTCTCTGAAAAACTAAGTCAGTATCCCTCTCCCGGAGATGTTGAAGCCAGAAAGAGGATAAGGGGTGAGTATTATAGCTTGCCGTCATTTGAGAGTAAGGTTTTAAAGAGAATATTAAAAATTGAATAAAACATTATAGTACGAAAGTATTGAGTGAAACGATAGAGCTGTCTTATTATCATTATTTACTTTTGTTACATTTATTACCAAATACTTACTCTGTGTTAGTCCAGGTAGTCTTTGCTGTGTGGAATACATTGTTTAACAGGTACTTTTCATCTGTCTTTTTAAATAAATGTGTTTGATTAACATCTTAAATCTCTGTGGGAAAACTGGAGCACAATTTTATTCCACGGTAAAAATTGTTGTTTCAAACTTTACGTCTATATTTTTTGGTAAGTGTGAGTTCAGTTTATTTATTGTTCCACGGCCATGGACAGAGTCTTCTATTTAGTAATCACCAATGTTATTTTTGATGTGCATAACTGACCATTAAATGTACTCATATTGAGTAGTTCACATCCACAGTGTTGTGATAATCTGTTCTCAATGATCCCAATTTATAATGTTGGTTACAGTGCTTTCTGTATTTTAAAAGCATCACTCACATTTTACAAATTAGGTCTCCAGCAAACGAATGCGTTGCTAATATTTGAGTGCACATATGAACAGCAAGGAATTAAAAGACACAGACAGTGACAACACTATATGTGCTCACCATGCTGGTGACAATGTGTTTACAACTATCTTTGTGTATTCACACCACACAAGATGAGGATAAGTTAGCCCGCAATTCTAGGGAGTTATTTGTCTTGGTATATAAGTGCACGGTGGTTCTTGTATCCATAAACATATCCTAACGTGGTGACAAATTTAACTAAAATGTATTAGCTCAGTGCCTGTTGGAAAACATCCATATGCTTACCATGTGCCGAAAAGCGGGGAAATGGCAGAGTTCCTGTACGGACTGGAGGAGAACCACACACGTTAATGTTTGGAACAGTGGAAGAAACAATGCAGACGTGTAACGAGTGTGGACCCATTGGGCTCCTCTTCAAAGATAGCCACCGCTATTTAACATCCCTGGTAACGATATAAATTTGTAGCATAATTTGCGTTTGTTTTGTGAAGGCCTCGTATGGATTTTCAAGTGGATAGCCAGATCACACATGTATAAACCATTCCTCCTCTGGTTCTGAATTGACAAATTTTGCTGAAACCTATCACAGTTTAAGAACAGAGTTCAGGACAGAAAAAGACTCATCTACTAACACTGAACAAGTACTTAGCAATGCGAACAGGCTCCTTTTGCGTAGCAATAGTGTATGTACCTTGCATTATTAATTAAATACATAATTAATATGTTGATGTTTAGCCTGTTTCTTTAATTCCGAATCTGTTTCATTATTGTGAACAATGTACACACGTAAATCATAGCTGTGTGAGTGTTAAGAATTTTAAAATTTCTCGTTTAGAGTGTGTACAACTGACTAAAAGTGATTTCAAAAATGGTTAAAATGGCTCTGAGCACTATGGGACTTAACATCTGAAGTCATCAGTCCCCTAGAACTTAGAACTACTTAAACCTAACTAACCTAAGGACATCACAGACATCCATGCCCGAAGTAGGATTCGAACCTGCGACCGTAACGGTCACGGGGCTCCACACTGAAGCGCCTAAAACCTCTCGGCCCCACCGGCCGGCAAAAGTGATTTCCTTTTATATCTCCCCCAAAACATCAGTAACAGATAAGCGAAAGTTTACAACATGCAAAGTGGTGCATTTAAGAGAATAAATCACTGAGAGGCAAAATAAAAAAAATTAAAATTTACAGGAATCGAAGAAAACGTGAGGGTACTGACTGGATGTATGGCTTTACGTTATAGTATTTCTGTGACTCCACAATGAAAAAGACTTTTTTTAAAACTTAAAGCTTGGTGGCGAGCAATGTACAGGTAGAGGGAAAAAAATTATAGAAACAAACAAAAATAATCTACAAAGCTTCAGTTGGAGTGATTTTAACGACTTTTTACTAGGCAATGAATCATAGTAGATAGCTTGTGTTTTGGCGAAAAGTAATTAAATACGAGATATGTACTGTATGTATTTCAGTAAACGACAAATTGTATCAAGTTGCATCATTTGCGGTATCTACACAGTGAAGAAAGTGATACAAAGCTCGCACATTACCTACGTCTTCTACATAAAAAAGCACAGTCTGTACCTAAATAGAAATTATAAAGCTATATGAATTGACATACTTGAACAAGTTACTGATACTGGACAACTAGAATGTCACAGGAATGTATCAGTGTATGACCCAAATATTACGTTTTCATGAATGTACTGTTAAAAAGGGACAGATAATATTTACTTGTCGTATGAACAGTGTGTCACTTCACATATTTCTGGTAAAAAATATTCGTCGGGAACATAAAGAAAACTGCTAATATACGGAGACGCAAAAACCACTGTTGGAGTATCAACTGTGATGGAGAAGAATAAAACGTTATAATAAACTCTATATGCTACCATTGTTTCGTGTAAACTTTTTTGTGGCTATTATACAGTGGGTACCTATTTTGGCGGTGTTGTTAGTCAAACCGTTATCGATAATATACATATATATTTATAACATTTATTTTGCCATTAAAATACATCATTAATATTGGTTTTACTGGTATTTCTGGTTAGGAATGATTCTCTTCCTTCAAATTCACCAAAGTAATATATTCCACTATTTGTTTTATGCAGGCAGCAGATAATAATGGAAACCTTATGTGTGTTTTTAAGTGTCTTAGAGCCACTCAACAATGACGTGAATATCGAAAGGCTCTATAGAGTGCGCCTTCTCATCGGTTCATACGCTGTAACAGAGTGCGATTGCATGTACTAAGAGATCTAAATGTTTTCTCTTCTGTTCTAACCGGAATACTGTGGAAATAAATACGTTTCGTCAGGGAGCTTTGTCTGCCAGTGTTTATCGTTGTTAGTCAGCTGTCCAAATGTGCACTTGATTTTCTGTGATGTACAATATGATAATTTGTTGAAAATAGGAACCCAAATGTATTTACTGAATATGATGTTTTCTTTTTTTTCGTGTTGATCCTCTATGAACTGTGCGGTAACAACCAACTTCATTTTAGTGTCTAGGTCTTGCTCTTGTTCCAGCTTTGTCTTCCTGGCAGTATCATTTGCGTCCACCAAGAAGTGCCTGTTTATGCTCTTCAGACAAAGATCCTCTCCGTCTTTTGGACGTTGATGCCATTTTAAAACCTTGGTAGTTGTTCACCAATCTTCTAAATAGGTTCCTGTCAGGAATTTCTCTCTCTGACATACCAATCTGCCTAAGACATTCTTTACATTCATCAAACCATCTTGGCCTTGTTTTCTTACAATGGAAGAACCTCATATTCTAATTCTTGGTCAGTCACCGTCCATCCTCATGAGATGACCATAAAATAACAATCGTCGATTCTTAATGGATGGTGTGATAAGTTCTGTCATGTTGCACAAGTCCTCATTTGCTCTCATTCGCCATTGTCCATCAACCCATTTATTACCTAGGTTATTCCTTAATATCCTACACTCTCCCTTTTCCAGACACTCTTCTTGGTCAGTTGTAATGCCTGGTCTAACTTCCTCATCCTGACATTAATTGCTTCTTCTTCTAATCCATTCTCCTAGACGACTTTACCGAAATACCTGAAATTCTCAACTCGTCAGATTTTTCCCAGATTTCCATTCAGGTCCATGACAGATGTTCGTCATATTTTTTAATTTTTTGATCACATCCACGTACAACTACAACAATTATAGTTTAATTGTTAAAAAGGGCACACAGTTATATATTCGAATTTTTTTGGTTTTTTGACGTAGTCATGTGCCTGGTCATCTACATCACAGAGAACTTTGTTTGAATCATTTGTTGCCGCTAGTATGAACATTGCTGACGCAAACTAAGACTGAAGAGTAAGTGATGGACGATAGTCTCACTCACAGAGAGCACAATGTATGTTGTTCAACTGCAGTGCCTGCTATGATCCTACAACTTATTTCTGTGACTGAAATTTGTATTTTACAAGAAGAAACTGGGTTGTTTATAAACTTTAAAAATTCTATTTGTATGTGTATCTCAATAGTGTTAGGCACAAAACGAAACAATGTCTAGTTGTATGTTTATTAGCACAGATTTGCAGCTTTACCAAACTGACATTGGTATGCACACAATCTAAGTCTCTAGCTGAGAAACTTTTACCTTGATATATGTCCTCTCGAACTACATCTCGTCATCACTGGTTATTAGTAGTATAAGATAACTGTGTGCATAGACGTCTTTGATCTTATGACTTAGATCAATTAACTTGACTATATTACTAGGAACCAAAAATTTTTCTCCAATTTGTTACCATTTATACATGCGTCCAATACGATAAATTAATTGTGAAACCTCTACTCCTACCCGAATAAGTAGCCTGTCGCATTCACACATTCTAAGTGTTTGTATACTTAGGGTGAGACGCCGAAGACTTTCGCATCAACTTAATTTAACTTTTTAAAGACATCTCTAATCTGTTTCGCCTGGATGTCCAGTGACAAGGGGCTCAAGAAACAATGACACGATGTATTCTCACAATTTTGTTAATAACTGAGATACTGGCATCAGCCTAGTATAATTTTTTAAATGGAAGTGTAATTATTTTTGTCACCAGAATAACATATATCAATGAGACCGATGCAATGATTTAACTCCTTTGAAGATCTAACAATAAATCCATAGGGGTTTTCTGCTGTTGTTAGGACCATTTAATGCCACGTCACCATAAGTTTACACAACTCTCCAAGGAAACCTGCTCTGCCGACGGAGCGTCTATTGTGGAGACAAAAGACACATAGTGAATTATGTGTTGCCCTTCATAAGAGATCACTGAGATACAGTCAGTGCGCTGTTCACATACAACAGGTTTGTCATGAAGTGTGGTGCAATTCATGTGTTGCTTGTTGAAAACGTACATATAGTCAAATCGACAGCAGTGCATGAACTATTTCCAGAAGTACAACCCCAATTACTAATGAACTGTTGGTGGATATACTCTTTATGGATGGCGATTGTCCACGAAATACGTCAAAATCAGCAGATCTGTACACAGGTTGGCCCTGTCCAGATTGTCCCACTTTCATTAAAACCACTTGAAGAATGTACGAGACCGGAAGTCTTGTCCTCAAAAACACGTGTACGAAAGAAGACTGGTACCAACGAAGCTATTGCTGCTGCAATAAACTGCCATTTCGTTGTTGCCCAGAATATAAAGAAATATGAGATACTACACACTGTTGACCTCACACGGACTGTATCTACGTCCAGTCTCAAGACATCTAGAATGTCAGGCATACCACTAAAATGTGGAGATATTATTGACTACAGACTAAAACATCGATGGCACGAATTGATAAATAAGACATTGGATCCACAACAAAAAATTAATATGTGCCTATGGAAGGAGAAACAAAACACAAAAATAGACAAATGTACGATTTTCACCTCCACATTTACCATAGGTAATGCATACTATCGAGTTTGTTCATTGCTTCCGTAATTTTTCCCGTCTTTTTTGATACATAGATTATAAACAAAATACAGATTCGTTTTACTGACTGTTGTTCGATTCAGTTTAGAAAATTTCTCTTTTATGCTGGTGGTGTAACTTCGTATACACAAAACAGATGACAATGGCTACTCCTGCTAGGTTTCCTGGAGACATACGAGATAGGCTAAGATTCGTCACTTTCTTATCAAGTCAGCAGCTCAGTTAGCGGAGAAAGGAAGAGATAAGACACAGCATCTGAAGCAAAATTTCAATTGGTTTCGGAATTAGCTAGCACTTTGAACTAAGTGGACAAGGCAGTGCTGCAGAAGACATTATCCCATGTCCATAATCGTAGCTGAAGCAGATACCTTGCAATGTGAAAGATGAGACTAGAGGTCAGTTACGCAAGAAAGTACCTTTTTTGAATCAAAAATTTTTACTTTAGGTACTCAATGTGATATCTTAAGTAGGAATTTATCAGGTCATGTCAGCTGGATTTTCAGGATGACTCAGTCCCACATCCGTAAGTCTCTATTATGACAACTCAGTTGCCAAACAGAAAAGATTTTTAGTTGACAATTTGTTGCATTCTTTGGAGATATAGACATAAATGTACCGGCATTTGTCTTGCCGCAACTGGATGGACCTACAGTGTTAGCTCATATATTGCATACCGACTACATCACGTTTTGGTGTTCAACTGGCTTTTAGAGAAAATATGTATGTCGCCAACTGAGCAACATGAAATATGATGTTACAGGAGAATGTTGAAGATCAGATGGATTATTGAAGTTATAAATGACGACCTCCTGCAGTGGGTTAGAGAGCCAAAGCACGCAACTTGGGAAACACAAATAATCAAAGAGATAAAATGACGGTATACCTATAAAGACATGAGTTGACTGCTGTTGAAGAGCTGCTGTAAGGGAAGCACCTCAGGGGCAATCGTCCTGTGTAATGCATATCATCCATGATCTGAGGTACTGAAATGCAGAGTTATTTTGACACCCTAAATGAACAGAGGAATGTGTCAGACCAACTTCAGTGCTGGCGACCTGAACAATAAGAAATAGCATCCTTTTTTGAACCGTCAGTTACGTAAATAAATGAATGAATTGTTTTTGTTAATATGGCTGTGGCTTATCAATTCCATCAAACGGTCTTGTTTCGACAGATATTAATGTAACATGTGCCACATACTATGTTACAGACTAAAAGCCAGAGCTGGACCTATTATATTTTCTAATCAGATGACTGAATCTGTATATGTGTTTAACCAATTACAGCAAAAACCAGTGTAGCATTGTTTTGCTCATCTGGACGCTGTAATTTGGGTTTTCACTGCTTTTTTTGAGCTACACCAGGAAAAAGTTGTGTATGTTCCATGAAAAACACTTATCCAGTGTAGTAACACATCTTATAGTGACCAGCCCTAAGAAAGGAACAGACATCCACATTACAGGTGCACGGAGTGGGAAAATATACCGACGATTCATACGTAACGTTCCTAGTAACTTTTGAGGTTACTACTAGAGTACATCAATTACGTTAATCTAAATAAGAAAGAACATCCTAAATAATAAACTAATTACACAGTCATTCTACGGGTGACTGAATTTTTGGTAGTCAATTAGTTACGCAGTTCGATAATGTTCCTCGGCTCTTATCTTACGAGCTGAACTCAATCAAGTAATGGAGAAACTGTCTATTGATGTCATTTATGAGACACAGGAGGAAGTGTTTATCGATTAAGCGTCACCATTGTGGTTGATCAAGTGGCATCAGTTTGATATCGTCAGCTGCATTGTGTGTACAGCATGACGCAGGTAACTAAGAAATTAAGTATTTTTATATAATTCTTTAGCCTCTTAGAAATCTTTAGAGGCAGTAATAATCCGACGTTCGACTAGTTCCTTCTGGTAAGTTTACTAATGATTTGCAATCCGCAAAAAACTACTGCAATTGTGACAATCTGGTAAGCTGTACACAACTTCAGATATCCTTTAAATTACTGACACTTTCAATCGTAATTATGATGATAGAATCGTAAATCACACTCAAATACGAAATTTCCGAAGTATAAAACACGAAATTCAAAAGTATTGCATAGTACACAGCATTTAATATCTCTTCAATACCATCCCATTTACACAGATTTTGCATGTGCCATATCCAACGAAAAAAATGCTACTTAAAAACAAAAAAGTCATCAATTGCGTATGTGTATCACACCGGGAATACTGCACAACACAGTAAATGTCGACGATATGCGGTGTGGACTTTGTTTGGAAAGAAACTTGTTGCATTCTCTCACGGTACTTAGTGTCGACAGTATTAATGGTCATTTTACTCCTCCCGCTGAAGTTCGCATTCAGTACTGTTTGCATATGTTTCGTGCTGGTTTCGCCTACGGACTGTTGCAATACTCTGTGTTCTATGTTGTGCATTTTATGTTACAAGCTTCTTCACGTTTTAGAAGACATTTTCAGGGAAACAAGGGTGATTGCGAGAACAAACCGAAAAGAAAAATCATAATTACGTTATTACTCTCGAAGGAGGCTCCGGAGATCGTGGGTCACTTGCACGAAAATACTAAGAAGATATCCCTGAACAGCCACTGAAGGTTATTCGGTGTATTCCAGTTTCACTCCGTATATAAGTTACTTTTTCAGTGCCCACTTTTAAACTCTGTGGCTGGTCTTCTGCTTGTGTCACCGGCGTGTATATTTGAGTTACTGTTGTAAGCGTCGATTTGCTGTCGATTCTGACGAGAATAATCATACCACTTAACTGTTCGAAGTAACTCACTTCCAGCCACACATTCGCATTCATAAAGAATCCTACTGTCATTATACCATTTTCTGCTGCCGCTGATATTATCTAATATTTGTTCAACCGCAAACTGATATCTTCTTTCCATTTCACTTAAGTAATTCCATCTCTACCCACATCGAGCGTTCTCAGTGTTCAGATTTTCTAGTTTCTCTATCACATACAGAATTCTGATATTTCACACTGCAAGACGAAGAACGTTACCCTTGCTTTGGTTATTAAGACTTTTTCTCGCAGTGACCTCCCATTTGTCAGACGCCACCTGGAGTTCCGAATGCGGTCCAATTCGGAATTTTTTGGAAATGCACTAATCATCTCGCTATCAATAACTGGCCACATTTTCTGTGGGTACGCATTATATCTCTTTAATGTTGTAGTTTCCAAATCACTACATATTCATACCGTTGAACATCATTGGTTATTAGGCCCTTTGGGGGCATGTCTCACACGAGTCTCCTCTACCCACTTTGGCAAAGCTTTTAGCACATCAAAGGGTGCTTCATTAAGTCTGCAGCCACATTTCGCCATTGATTCTGGTACTTTTAGTTAAGGACTGGCGTGGAGTGAAGTGTGGATCAAGAGCATTTTTTATTAGTAGCCGAAGATGTTACCCCTAGACCACAGGACATCCTTGCGTTTACGCGACCTCTCTAATCTCGTCAACCTCTAATATTGCATCTAGTAAAGAGCGAGTTGCAATATGAATTTGGGAAGAATCACTTTGATGAATCCAAGTTATATGGATTCCCAAAGTTGCATTGAAAAGGCGAGGCACTGTAATCCATACGAAGTCAGACGATGGCAGCCAAATGCATTCGACAATCTGGATATGTAGCCTTTAATCGTTGTGGTGTAGCACTCGCCCACAACAGTTTTATTCCGTTAATGAGAAACGAAGTGAAAGATTCACGCATTAAGAAATTTGCATGCTTAGGGTACAAGCTCCACTGTAACAGCATGTAGTCAGATAATCCTGAGCGACAAGCATCTGTCTCTAAAGCTAGCTTCGCTGAACGCTTGCTGTCTTTAGAACGATATGTAACATGAGTATGAAATCGACAATAATTTTCTTTTCTGTAGGAAATAGAGAACATAGCAAGAGTATTTTATACAAAAATGAATGTAGATGGAACCACACTACAGTGTAGTAAGGTGAGAGACTGATATCCAGATGACCCTACACTGGGAGCTGAAGTATAATAGACTGAAGATAACGAAGACTGAAAACATTTAAATTCGTCACAGTCTTTCACAAACCATCTGCGCAAAAATAGATTGTAGACCGATCTCACTGTGCATGGACATAACTTTGTAATTGGGAAAATGGAGGCTGGTAAGTGGAATTAACCACTTTGTGTCACCACATTACAAAGTCGATGTTACGTGCACCCATGGGTATCTGGTGTGCTGCCGGAATGACGTATAGATTTTCCGCTTTATCTTTCTTGGTGTCGCTTGTCCTTTAGTTGACAGCTCTTAGCTTTTATCTTTATTTATCACAGCTTTGGAGGTGACACTTTAAGCATCGTAACTAGCTCCACATGCCGTCCTATCTGTACAAACGCTCCCCAGGTGAAACAGCTGCTATTTTCCCCACCAGCCGCGGCTACTCTGTGGCTCACAACACACTCGTGGTTTCTATTGTCTACAGTAACTAATCCGCAGAGGCGTTGTCAAAGATATATTCCACAGTTGAGGTCAGACAAGGGGAATGCAGTTGGATTCTTAAAGATTCAGGCATCTGATCAGAGAATTGATAATGAGGACGTCACAGAGTGACAGTAGACACCGGTATGTAAGCACTGATGAAACTCACTCAGTAAACAAACTAAGAAATGGGTAGACATGCCTCCAGAAACAAAGTCAGAATGCTTTGTGTCTAACAACAAACGTCTCCTTTGATTCTTCTCAGAATCCTCTGACTCATCTCCGACTCTCCAGCCAAGAGATTGCAAGACAGCTGCAACTGAACAGATCACGAGGCTGTCCCTGCTTAGCAGTTTAGTTCATTTTCCCCACTCTGTCCTTCAGGGCGCTGAATTTCCTGCCGCATCGTCTTCGTCATTGGTGGACTCAATTTGCAATGTCATGTAATGTACGATCGATCCATATTGAGTAATCATCGCTCAGTTTTAAAAAGATACAACATATTGAGTTCTGCACGTCTACAGGTACTAGACCAACAATAAGTGTAACACAGGGTGACGAAATTATAAATAGCGAGAAAACTGCAAAATTCTCAGGTTTCTATACTGATGAGAATTTCAAATTCTTACGCTAAGGACAACACACACACCCATGCGCAAGGGAGGACTCGAACCTCCGACGGGGGAGCCGCGCGGACTGTGACAAGGCGCCTCATACCACGTGACTTCCCCGCGCGGCCCTCAAGAGTTCAAAATGCGTGGTCAGTAGACTGCTCATCACATTCAACAGGTCTTGGTAACTCTTCCTCACTGTTACAGACGACAGCAACCCCATCACAAAATTGGAGCATTGATGTCCTTTCACCTTGCATACTAATCCCATGTCTCAATCATTCTTTTATTTCTTTCGTTGACACTTTGCTATAAAGTTTGAACAGCGCGGGACATTAACTATACCACTGCCTTAACCCTTTTTAATTCAGATACGTCTCTTATGGATTTCTATTATCAATGCATGTTACTGGTCGTTCCCTAGAGATTATATGTGTTGTTTTGAGAAGTTCAGATAGTTAAACCCACTTCATAGTGCCCAAGTTTTGCTTGCGTTACGTAAATGATCAGGTAAGCAAAATCTGAAGTTACAGCTGTCAGACGTGTTCTGCTTTACTTGTCGCAATTTCTTGGCGTTGCTAACTTAGGGACTTAGTAATAATCTTCTGAAAGCCACGAGGTTTTTTATCTGCAGATTCCACACACTAAGTTAGCTGATCTTTTGGCTGCCACTTCCTCCAATGATTTTATACATACCAAACGAATGTCATGCATAATTTCTGACTTGTTTGATCGCAAATCCTTTAAATTTATGTATCACTCTGTCTTCTGAACCACAGCAAAGAATTAATTTCCCTTCTAGAGATCGTCAGTATGCTCTTCCCATTTATCCGGTCTTTTACACGCAGTTAACACTGGAGTTCTTCCTACACTTTTAATGTTGACACCTTTACTTTTAATTTTACCGGAACTTATTATGCCATTAACTTATTTGCACTTCTTGCTCACTACACGTTTAAGTGACTAATACTTCTGTACACCTATCATTCCTCCACTTTGTTGTATTACCCACATTTTCAATATGTTTATGTTTCTTGTATCTTTATTTGTATTTCCAATTGCTATTACAATCCGTTTTAGGTATCTTGTGGCAGCAAATGGCTCTAAGCACTATAGGACTTAACATCGGAGGTCATCAGTTCCCTGGACTTAGAACTACTTAAATCTAACTAACCTAAGGACATCACACACATCCATGCCTGAGGCAGGATTCAAAACTGCGACTGCTGCAGTACCGCCGTTCCGGACTGAAGTGCATAGCCACTCGGTCAGCGTCTTGTGGCAGCATGCGTATCCGCTTCAATGCCAGTTCCTCACGAAATAAACTAAACTACCAACTATGTTATTCAGTTTCGCAGTGCAGTAGCTACAGCTTCAGACAACACTGATCAACTTCAGGTATCTTACTTCTGTGTATGTTCATTCTTACTGACGATTCTCTTAAATTTCTGCCCTGTGTATTGAGGAGCGACAGGATATGTGTTGGGGTGAAGGGACGGGGGTGGGGTGGGGAGGAGGGTGGGAATCGCTAGAAAGCCTCAGGATCAACTGCCAACGAAACTGATATGCTGACTGCAAAGACATTGGTTCACATGAAGTCGAACAGAGTAATTACAACTCTGTAGAAACGTATCTTTAACCTTATGGTTAAAAGAAAATTGTTTAAAATGTTTTTCTTTGAATTATAAATTACTTTACCGAGCGAGGTGGCGCAGTGGTTAGCATTCGGGAGGACGACGGTTCAATCCCGCCTCCAGCCATCCTGATTTAGGTTTTCCGTGATTTCCCTAAATCGTTTCAAGCAAATGCCGGGATGGTTCCTTTGAAAGGGCACGGCCGGTTTCCTTCCCCATTCTACCCTAACCCGACCTTGTGCTCCGTCTCTAATGATCTCGTTGTCGACGGGACGTTAAAAAACACTAACCTAACCTAACCTATAAACTACTTTCTTAAACAACAAAATAAAAGCTTCTTGTTAGACAAATGCCCTTCTGAAATGTGTATGTGTATGTGTGTGTGTGTGTGTGTGTGTGTGTGTGTGTGTGTGGAGCGAGGGGGGAGGGCGGGCGGGTGGGTGGATGTGTGTGTGTGTGTACAGGGTGATCTCAAGTAGATGTTAAACAATGTTTCATTGATAATGAAGGTTAAATGAATAAATTTGAGATAACAGACCCTGATCCCGAGGCGACCGTTTCCCAAGTTGTAGACGAAAACCGTTCAGATTCGCGTGACAGTGACTTGCTGCTCAGATTTTAGGGGTCGCAGTTCCAATGAACCAACGAGCCCATAGGTGTAGAGGTTGGGATGACGACTCAGTCAGTGCTTTAGTAGACTGCTGTCTGTTTTCACGAGTTGAGGCCCTGACTAAGATGAGCTCTAACCAAACGGAATTGTACCTGGTGACTGAACTTACAGATGTATTTTCGTGTGTGGGTAAGCAAGTGAAAGTACCAGAGAGTGGAAAGGTTGTACAGGAGCAAAATCCCGCATAGATGACAAAGCCTCAGTCCGCGATTCCAAGACTGTAGGGCTGCAAGGTTATATGAAATGGAACGAGCATATATGAAGTGTAGTAGGTAGGCGACTGCAATTTATTCGGAGAATTTTAGGAACAGGTGTTTCATCTGTAAAGCAGACCGTATACACGACACTAGAGCGACACATTCTTGAGTACTTACAATGTTCTTTTTTAGCTGAATATATAAATAGAAACTTTCATATGTTCAGAATATAAAATCATTTAAAAGAAATTTCTACCATAGTATATAATATTTTGTTTTGCTTTTTTTCCAAAATTCTTCAGATCGTGGCATTTAGGCTACTGGATTCTTAAATTGCAACAAGGGTGCCGAAATCGCACTCATTTCTACCATTATGCGAGTTTTTAATTGACACCTTGTTTTTCAAGGTAGGGATATGCTCCTTAGTAATTAGTTATGTGTTTCTCTGATTATGGTGCACAACAAAGCTTTACACGTACTCAAAATACTGCATTATTGATATTCAAAGCAAGGAAATTCATTTACATTGCTCAGGCGCAGTGTTCAGCTTACGCACAAAGCTCACATGGAGAAGTCATTTCATGCTTTGAAATACCAGCACAGATTTCATGAGCCCGTTTTCTGCAAACTGTGCATTGAAACAGCTCCTCCACCACACTTTTCTCACAAATGAAGCAAAGCTAGTCATCTGCTGCAATTTCAACCAAAATTTTTTCAAGACACGATGAAAGTGAACAGGTCATATTTTCTTTGCTATTCTGCTTCCTCATGTTTCCTCCTGCTGATCTCTCAAGACCATCAGTTGATTTCAACACTTTCTCTGAAATTCGAAGAGACTTTTTGTCACAAATCTCTTGTAGTGTAATCTTTAAGTGCTTGAAGTCAACAGTGCAGCCTTCTGAGCACCTTTCTTTATTCGTTTTCCTTGTTTGGTAACCAGTTTTGACAAAGGACGTAGTTCTTAGACACTCGCAACATAAGACGAAATTTTTCCTTTTCTGACCAAAGCCTGAAACGTCTGGTTACCAGTTTTCAGGGCGGAAGACTACACTACACCCTACCTAACCCAAGCACTTTGTTCTTGGTCTTCGACTCTTATTATTTCCTCTTAGCTCTTGTACACATCGTTTATTATCTGTCTTACCCTACAGCTTACCACTTTTTCCTCAGAATTTCGAACAAAGTGCACCATTTGACATTGTCGAACACTTTTTCCACGTCGACAGATCCTATGAACTTGTGTCAAATTTTATTTAGTCTTGCTCCCATTACCAACAGCAACGTCCTAATTGCCTCTCTGGTGTCTTTACCTTTCTTAAAGCCAAACTGATCGTCATGTAACAGATCCTCAATTTTCTTTTCCATTCTTCTGTATATTGTTCTTGTCATAGACACAGATGCATGAGCTGTTCAGCTGATTGCGCGATACGTCTCGCACTTCTCAGTCCTTGCTGTATTCAGAACGGTTTAGATGATGTTTTTCTGAAAGTCAGATGGTATATCGCCAAACTTACATACTCTGCACACCAACGGGAAGACCGTTTTGTTGCTACTCCCCCAATGAGTTTAGAAACCCTGATGGAATGTTATCTATTCCCTCTGCTTCATTCAATCTTAAGTCTTCCAAACTTCTTTTGAATTCCGATTTTAATTCTGGATCCACTATCCGTTTCCTATCGACCCCTGTTTCTTCGTTTAACACGTCGCCGCCTCCTATAGCCCCTCAATGTACTCTTTCCGTCTGTAACGTTATTTTATAAAGGATTTGTGTTTTTGTGTGCCAAAGAATATGCAGTGCGTAATGTTTGTGTCACGCAAATTTACCGTGTTATGTGCTGTTGAGCAGATGGTGTGCTTAATCAATTTTACTGCAACCGAAAAAAAATTAAACAACTTAAACTGGAAAACCAGTATGCAATGCCTGTAATGTAATCAATCCCTTCCAAATTTACTCATTCTCGTGACCACCGAGTTCTAGGGCCTTGTGCAATAAACTGATAAAATTCCTTATACAAATATACAATGAAATATATTTTCCTTAGCTCTTGAGTCTCAGCGGACGTAATTCTGTTCTCTCCCCAGTAGGCATAGAAAATATTCAATCTTGTCACAAGTAAGTGCAATGCCGGTAGCAAAATATCTTCATACATATAACAACCATGCAAATGTTCAGCGATTATTGTGGATACTGGCTCAGCGGTGTGCAATGCTGCCCGAAACGAAGCTGTTACAAGCATTAATACTTTTCAGATTCTGGCACATTAATATTTTATCTGACTCTGATTGAAAAATGATTTCTTTAAAAAATATTAAATATTAAATAAACACAACATGGAAGAGGATGAGGCACTGATAAGGGGGTATGCTACGACCGAAGGCTTTAGTTTGAAAATCGTATTCATAATAAGATTTCACCTTCACAAAACCTGATACGGAACATATTACATTAACTTCAAAATCAGTGAACTTCTCAACTGTTCTTTAATTCTGACTTACTGCCGTAGTTAAAAGTACTTGGACTGTTACATGACTAAAGGTCTGACATCATTTGACAAAATAGATTCCTAAATCTAACTTCCCTGTATCAGGTTGATATTACACACAAAATATCACAAATCGGGTACACATAATAAAGCTATACATCAAAGCATGTGGAAGATACTTCGTTCCTACATTCAAGGGTCGGTACTGTTAGAATTAGCAAAATCCACATTGCGTTGCTGCATACTTAAAACTAAATTTACAAAATTTCATTCCCTTACAAATATGTTCCAGTTGCTTTACCTCTGAATTACAGAATCACTCGTCACTTCATTTTATAAAAACTGTATTATGCTGCGTCCACAGACCAACTACTAAATTCTCACAGGTAGCCACTAGCTTTAAGTCTTATATCCTACCTACAACAGAATGCAATCGCAATTGATACTGCACTCCGCGCACCGCTACTTACAATCTATTCTGCCACTCAGGCAACTTCTTTGGTTCAGTGGTGTCTAAATACAATGTCTTCTACATATGATCATCGTTTCAGGTCTTTTTCAAGAATTATATTACAAAATCGGGCTACACATACAAGCGGGCCCCTGACACACCTATCCGCTATCCCCTCTGCATTTAACAAATGGTTCAAATGGCTCTAAGCACTACGGGACTTAACTTCTAAGTTCACCAGTCCCCTATAACTTAGAACTACTTAAACCTAACTAACCTAAGGACATCACACACATCCATGCCCGAGGCAGGATTCGAACCTGCGACCGTAGCGGTCACGCGGTTCCAGACTGAAGCGCCTAGAACCGCTCGTCCACTCCGGCCGGCCTGCATTTAACAGTCGAATTCCCATTGCACACTTAATGTTACAAAACTTTCTTTTAACTTCACTAAAAAATGAATAGGCAGAGAATGTTATGATTATATGAAGGCATTGAGGAGTATTAAGCGAGAATTTTGTACCTCACGATCAGGATTTGGATGATGGTCACCTTAATTTGAGCACTGCGTGAGGATAAGACAGAAAATGGGTATATTTTCACATATAACTTTCGACTCGCTCGTTCTCGACCAGTTCCCTTATCTCAAATTGATACATTTAACTTTCTCCATCATCCCAGAAAGTTCACGGAATAGTCCTATATAACCATAAAGCTGCATTTCGTTTTGGAATACCTTTAAAATTTTGTTAGGCGCGGGAATGTACGGTGTACACATTTGTAACTGAAAATTAATTTCTTTTTCCCCTTGCAGATGATATCAGCCAACGAATCCATCACCCCCTTGGTGCCAGAAATCACTAAGAAACTTTTGTTGGCCATCGGACCGTTCCACCTGACATGCAAGTTATTAGGTCTGATGCCATTCACAGTTGATATTGAAACCGGAGAAGTGAAACGACGGAAATCGGATTTGGTTACCGTGACAATTGCCAGCATATCGCAGCTGATTTCCGCGTGCATTTTAGTGCATTTCTGCTGCAGATTGTTGCGTACATACTCTGTAGTAGAGATTGTCTCACTTTGCAGCGTGCTGAGTTTGTTGTTAATGACCTTCGTTTCGATATCATCAGATGTCTTCTACAATGCTGAAAAATATGAGAAAATTCTTAAGCTGATAATGTCGTGTGATAAAGCTCTGATGACTCGTATCACTCCCGCAAATACTTGTGAAGGAAAGGTAGTAAACGTACAACTGGTTTTTCTATTTTTTTATGTTTTTTCACTGTACGTATTTCTGTCTATAAATAGTAAAGAGGAGGATTACAGGAAGGGTCAACCGTTTATTACAGGCAGCTATCTTGTGACCGCTTTATCCCTTATAAGGTTTGCAAATCTACAATTAGTGATTAAGTGCAGAGTTTCACTTCTGAATGTTTGCATTCAAGATCTAAGAAGCAATGTGGTTGCAGCATATTGTACTAACGTTCCTGGCATCAGCCCACCTGTGAACAAAGAGAATTTACAATTTCGCCGTGCAGAGCCCCAGTGCATAACAACATACGTGCGATCTCTCAGACGAGCATATGCAAATCTTTGTGAAATATCAGAACTGGTAACCGCCACTCACGAGGCTTTCCTAACTTTATGCTTCATGGCAGTTACGCTGCTTGCTATACTCCAAATTTACTTTCACGCAACAAAATTATCGTACCTCGGTTCGGGTAATGCCAATACATGGCTAGGGAAGGTTAGTTCATTTCTCAGCCTAGCTCAGATAACAGTTTTCGTCGTCCCGGCTCACCGTTTGGAGACAGAAGCGAGGCGCACGCAGAGGCTGTGCTCGCAGCTGCTGCTGGAAGGGCGGCGTGTGGGCGGCGCCGCCCACCGCGAGCTGCGGCTGCTGGCTCGGCAGGTGTCCTCTGGACGCCCCGTTGCCAACCTGCTGGGTGCGCTCACCGTGCGACTGGGCCTCGTGGGTGCCTTCATCTCCATGGTGACCACCTACAGCACATTGCTTCTCACCTTCTGGCCCTCAGGTACAGTGACATTCTATTCCACGATGTAGTTAACTTTGAAATTCTCGTTCTCTGACATCTGAAGGCTTTGAAAGGATGGCAGCACTGTTGATTTCAGCCCGGCGATGCAGGATTCGGAGGTAGCAATTGCGCACACGTAAGTTTTGTTACAACTAGAGCAGTGACAGATTCCGTGAGTGTACTAAGGTGCTCAAAAAACCAAAACAGGACAAATGTGTGTTTCCTACGACTACAGATATTATTAAAGAATCCGTTATAAATATGCGTGCGGGGGTAGTAACAAATTCTTGTGGATTCCAGGGCACAGTAGCCTCTTTTATAACTAAATAGTAGCTTAGCCAAGCGAGCAATGGGCTTAGGTGAAATCGTAAATTAGAGATTTCCGTATCAAGAAATGCTCAGTCAATGACAATACGAGAAACCACTGTCAGGGTTCAATTGGATTCGATCAAGGTCAAAAAGATCATATAGAATGAAATAACCTTGTTCCCTTGGTTTACTTATAGGAATAGGAGCAGATGAGTCATAACAACGATTACGTGCGTGTTCTTAAATCATGGCGAATCCCCAGCCCACCTGTTCCGAATAGAACTGGAGGAATCCCCTTTTTGTGATATATGTAATTAAGAAGGAGACGTGACTCATCTACTGTTCTCGTGTACCAGATGCAAGACACAACAAAAATCCTTCATCAACACATTTGCTAACGCAAACACTCCTGGTCCAGCTTCGGCTGTAGTGTTATTGTCAACCCAAAAGAGTGATGTTAAACCACTTAAAAATATGTGACCTAACTGTCTCGACAAGCCGTGTTTGTGACGTGTAGATTTTCGTTAGTTTATGTTTCCTTTATTTATTATTGTGGTATAATCACTTATGAGCAAGTTATAGTGGTGACATGTATAAATTATTATTCGTACCTTAAATATTTTTATAAACAGCTATTCACGGAGCGTACAGTAGGACAGCGATTATAGAAGGTACTCATAAATGTGATGGACGCAAACTGCATGTTAAAGAAATAACATGTCGCAAATTGGAGTGCCCATATGGATCATGATCAGGAGCAGGACGTACAATATATTTCAAGATTTAGGTTACTTTGAGGTGTTCCGACCCTGTAATTAACATAGTACCATAATATTCGTTAGATATGTTTACCATTTAGGCAACAAAGACCACAAAGCATGATAAAATCCTGGAGAATATAAAACATAGATGGAAGTTTTTGACTTAAAACTGAGTCGTTCATAATTAATTTTTAAAGAAGTGGATGAGCCGTCACCTTTGCTATTCAAATGCGGCTGGGTAAAGACAGTGTGTGGAGAAAATCCGATACGAAAAGCATCATATGGAAACAACAGAAGGTAGCATCTACGGTGCTGGCCAACCAAAGCGCAGCACCAAAAAGGACCAGAGATATTGTAGCCACAGTGCAAAGATCACATGATTGAAATTACACAACCATGAGAAGAGAGGGAGATGATGCCATTGCTGGCTATAACCACTGCTAGAAGCCTTACAGGCCTCAGCATTGACTCACAGACACTCTGGATGTGTTGTTGGGGTATGGTGCTGCCACATGTTGCCAAATTTGAAATAGTCTACCTACAGGTTGCGTATCCAGAACCAATATTTCTGCAAGCATCGACGAAATGTCGAACAGGGAGCCTAGACAGCAAAGCAGTCCGATGGGCGACGAAAAAGTTATGAACATCGCGTACCACGTGTGGTTTCGCCTTATCCTGTTAGAATGTGGCAGTCAGCAAGTTCCGAAGGTATGCGAGGACAACAGGGTCCAACACTTCAGAGATGTGGCGCTGGATGATTAGCGTACTGATAGTGCATACTAGGGAGGGCCGGGGGGTGCGGGACTGAATCAAATACGACACCAAACCATAATTCCAAGTGCAGGACTAGTATGGCAACAGTTCAACAGTCTCTCACCGCAGTGTCTGTAGACTCAAATCAGACCATAGTGGTGGCGAAGGCAGAATCGGAATTTGTCGGTGGAAACTATGTCGTGACGTTCGGTTGTCCATGTGGTACCGTCATTGCTTACACCATGTTGCCAACCCCAACGCAACCATAGTTCACATGCCGTACAGCCGCGGCCAGCCATTGTTAGCGCAGACGCAATGCTGTCAAGTTAGACAGCGCAGGCGCAGCCCATGCACGTAACCCCCTCCGCAATAACACAGCAACGCCGAGCCGGCGTACCCACGTCAATTAGCTATTCGACGGTACCACACCAATCACGTTGTTCGACGTCGCAGTAGGCTCATCGACGGCGGGCATATTCCAATCATGCTCGGCCTTTATAACCACACGCAGCTCCTCACTCCAGCAGTCTCACCCGGACTTTGCTATGGCTGATGCCACGACGCCATACCATTCGGACCATCATTGTCAGGATTTCAACCGCACTCTGGAACTGGACTACCCAAGGGAATCTGTTTCACGGGAATGCGACTTTGGCGTCATCCACGGACTCTGCTGATAGTCGTCTCAGGGGTTGCTCTAGATCATTCGTTAGTGTATAGTATTATTGTCTTTCGAATTTTCTCTTGTTGTGGAATAAACTCGTCGTGTACTCATGCATGCTGTAATATATTTTTCCTCCTTCATGGACACGACACGCAATGGCGGCAGAGGCTGATTCGTTTTCTGCTCTGGTGGCACGTCTTCACTTTCTGTGGCTGTGTCTCATTACCTCCAACTGGAGATCTTTGTGTGTTTCGTTTTCTTTTCTTTCTTTTGGGGCTAGGGATTCCAGAGCGGATGACATTTAGAGTTAATGGTCTTCCTTAGGAGATGGTTTTTGTTTTCTCTTGAGCTTGTCTTACTTGTCGCTAATTTCTTTCTTTCTTTTTTTTTTTCTTCGTCATGGCAGCCATCTAGCAAGAGGAACCTGTGTCATTCTTAGCTTCCAGGCGATGCAATTTGCTCAGCTGATGAACTAGATGTCATTGCTGCTAGAGTACCAACAGCTTCTTCCGCAAGTCCTGCTTCAACGCATCGTCCACACGGTTGACAACAGCATCAGACACCGTTCGGTCATCATTCCGCAAGTTTGATACTGCAGTAGAGAAATGGGACGAATACAAACTGCAGCTGTTTCAACCCTATGTGGTCTACATCATTTTCGGTGATGTCCAACGCTCATATTTCTTTTGCTGTGTTGACAAGGTCATCTCGCGTATTTGCATTAAGCTTTCCCCGTTACTCCGGCTGAATCTGTTCCTGTATCGGTAGTCATTGCCACTCTCGATGAGTATTTAGACTCACAGGTGTTGATCGCCGCCGCTCGCTATAAGTTCTATTGAACCAAGCGCCAACCTACCCAGTCCTATCAGTAGTAGATCGCGGTATGACCGACACCTGCGAATGTCCTTTGGTAAGTCTTGCCAACGGCCTTGCCGCTGTGGTAACACCGGTGTCGGGCTGGGCTAGCACTTGAATGGGTGACCACCCGATCTGCCGAGCGCTGTTGGCGAGCGGGCTGCACCCAGCCCTTGTCAGTCAAACTGAGAAACTATTCGATTGAGAAGTAGCGGCTCCGGTCTCGTAAACTGACATGCGGCAGGGAGAGCGGTGTCCTGACCACATGCCCCTCCATATCCGCATCCAGTGACGCCTGTGGGTGACACTGAGGCTGGTCGGTACGGTTGGGCCTTCCAAGGCCTGTTCGGACGGTGAGAGAGATTTGGTAAGAGTTACGTGGACGCCATGTATGCGGGACGCTATTTTTCAGAATGCTACTGATTCCCGATTGCAAGCAGAGTTCCTCTGACTGTCGAACCTTTCACCTTACGATGTCATTCGTATAATCGCGGTACAGGAAGTGTTTGACACCGCAGAGCTGGAAATGTCACCTCCTGCAGGTCTTTCCCACATGGAATGTCTGCTTCTTCTGGGCACCGTAAACCATCTACGTCATGTCCGCGGCAGTCCCGCAGGGCGGAAAATTGCTATACTGCCCTCAGTCCTACATCTCTCGTGAAAGGGATGCCTGTCGTTTCTCTCGAGCCAAACGTTTGTTTTGGAAAAAGGTTGGGCACATACAAGTCGTTTGCTCAAAGAAATTACGGGGCCTGTCCGTCCCCATGGCCTCCCATTGTTATGAGGCAATGAATATCCATCAATTTGATGTCAACAGTGTGGGACTCCTGACCCATTCGGTTTCTGACGACTCCTTCCCGGTTCCTACCTCAAGTCCACTAGGCAGGACCCGTCCTAGGTTGTCGGTCGGCCCCAGCATCCCTCTGTGGCTGTATGTGAGCCAAAAAAGATGCTCATTCAGCTGCGTATTCCATATCAGATTGTACAATTCCAGCTGGATACTCTGGCTTCTGTGATCTTGACCAACAGGTGCACGTTCGAAAAGCTCAGCTCTCCATAGCTCGAATCTCCGGCACAGGCTATTACCAGGTACAACAGTGATCGCATTGCGATCCTAGGCACTTTCACAGTTGTAGTGCCACTGTACATCTAAGGCAATTCCCGTCACAGTGCTTTATTCTTACAACGGTTCTAACAGTTTTGGCATTAATGACCTCGACACCTTCAGACTCCAAATCGCTGATTAACGATTCACTCCCTCGTCTCCTAAGACAGCTTCATGAATCTCTGTGACAAATGGTTCAAATGGCTCTGAGCACTATGGGACTTAACTTCTGAGGTCATCAGTTCCCTAGAACTTAGAACTACTTAAACCTAAATAACCTAAGGACATCACACACATCCATGCCCGAGGCAGGATTCGAGTCTGCGACCGTAGCGGTCGCGCGGTTCCAGACTGAAGCGCCTAGAACCTCTCGGCCACAACGGCCGGCAATCTCTGTGACAGATACCGTCCGATTCATGAGGACTCTCTAGGTATGTCAAAAAACTTTTTCACCCACATTGCTTTGAAAGATACCCCCCACCTGCGAATTTTCAATGCACGAGATATTCCTCCACGCCATTTGCGAGGATGCTGCGACAGAGTTGAGACACATGAGGACGTGGGGGTTATCACAACCTTCTCCACAAGTCAGTAGGCGTCATTCCTCGTCATAATCTGAAAAAGCAAGGGGCAAATGTCCACAGTCCACAGTCCACAGTTAATGCACTGTCTTTCACAGATGCGTATCTTTCTCTTGCCCTGAACAGTTAATGGACAAATTACAAGGGGGCGTTTTCTCCTCTAAGATCGATCTGAAGGGCTCCCATCTAAAATTCCCATTGAATGAGGAGACGAAATCCTTCCCCATCAACAACGCTCATATCAGGCTGTTTCAATATCAGTGTCTCCCCTGTGCAGTATTTCTGCCCCAGCCATCTTCCAACGGTTCTTGGAGCAACTAACGTCGAAGGTTTCTTCCTGCTGCAATTATCTGGACGACATCGTCATCTCGAGCAGTACTCCAGATGAGCACCTCCGAAACCTGGACTGATTTTTTAAAACCCTCACCGATGCAAAACCCAGGTGTAATCGGATGAAATGCGGATTTTTTTGCACCCAAACCGAACACATCGGTAACGCCATTGACTTCCATGGTGTTTGCCCCTGTGCCAAACACTTGGTGGCTATTTGGAAGCTCCCTTCCCCGAAAAATCTTACTGAACTTCATGCAGTTCTTGGCAATATATCTTATCTTCGCTTCATAGCTAATGCAGCTCAGATTGTGGCACCGTTAAATCCTCTCTGGCAGAAAAATGTCATTTTTGTATGGTCGCTTGAGCAAGAAACTGATTTTCAGACGTCAAAGAAAGTCTTGCTTAACGACAGATGTCTAGTCCGTTTTAAACATCAGAAAACTGGTCCTTGCAGTGGAAGCCTCGTCATACAGCAGTATGGCAGTGTTGTCCCACAAGATCAGCCTTGTGGACTTCCCGACTGCTTGTGCACCAAAATTTCTTAACAAAGCTCAGATAAAATACAATGAACTTGAGAAGGAGATATTGGAAATTGTCTATGGCGTGTCCAAGTTTCATCAGTAACTTCATGGCCGGAGGTTTTGTTCTGCTCACAGACCACAAGCCTCTCATCAGTTACACTCCTGGAAATTGAAATAAGAACACCGTGAATTCATTGTCCCAGGAAGGGGAAACTTTATTGACACATTCCTGGGGTCAGATACATCACATGATCACACTGACAGAACCACAGGCACATAGACACAGGCAACAGAGCAGGCACAATGTCGGCACTAGTACAGTGTATATCCACCTTTCGCAGCAATGCAGGCTGCTATTCTCCCATGGAGACGATCGTAGAGATGCTGGATGTAGTCCTGTGGAACGGCTTGCCATGCCATTTCCACCTGGCGCCTCAGTTGGACCAGCGTTCGTGCTGGACGTGCAGACCGCGTGAGACGACGCTTCATCCAGTGCCAAACATGCTCAATGGGGGACAGATCCGGAGATCGTGCTGGCCAGGGTAGTTGACTTACACCTTCTAGAGCACGTTGGGTGGCACGGGATACATGCGGACGTGCATTGTCCCGTTGGAACAGCAAGTTCCCATGCCGGTCTAGGAATGGTAGAACGATGGGTTCGATGACGGTTTGGATGTACCGTGCACTATTCAGTGTCCCCTCGACGATCACCAGTGGTGTACGGCCAGTGTAGGAGATCGCTCCCCACACCATGATGCCGGGTGTTGGCCCTGTGTGCCTCGGTCGTATGCAGTCCTGATTGTGGCGCTCACCTGCACGGCGCCAAACACGCATACGACCATCATTGGCACCAAGGTAGAAGCGACTCTCATCGCTGAAGACGACATGTCTCCATTCGTCCTTCCATTCACGCCTGTCGCGACACCACTGGAGGCGGGCTGCACGATGTTGGGGCGTGAGCGGAAGACGGCCTAACGGTGTGCGGGACCGTAGCCCAGCTTCATGGAGACGGTTGCGAATGGTCCTCGCCGATACCCCAGGAGCAACAGTGTCCCTAATTTGCTGGGAAGTGGCGGTGCGGTCCCCTACGGCACTGCGTAGGATCCTACGGTCTTGGCGTGCATCCGTGCGTCGCTGCGGTCCGGTCCCAGGTCGACGGGCACGTGCACCTTCCGCCTACCACTGGCGACAACATCGATGTACTGTGGAGACCTCACGCCCCACGTGTTGAGCAATTCGGCGGTACGTCCACCCGGCCTCCCGCATGCCCACTATACGCCCTCGCTCAAAGTCCGTCAACTGCACATACGGTTCACGTCCACGCTGTCGCGGCATGCTACCAGTGTTAAAGACTGCGATGGAGCTCCGTATGCCACGGGAAACTGGCTGACACTGACGGCGGCGGTGCACAAATGCTGCGCAGCTAGCGCCATTCGACGGCCAACACCGCGGTTCCTGGTGTGTCCGCTGTGCCGTGCGTGTGATCATTGCTTGTACAGCCCTCTCGCAGTGTCCGGAGCAAGTATGCTGGGTCTGACACACCAGTGTCAATGTGTTCTTTTTTCCATTTCCAGGAGTGTATTTCATCTGGCCAACCTTGTGTCTGTCAAAAGCTCCAACGTTGGGCGCTTATCCTGGCCAATTGCGACTATGATATTCTCTACCATCCCATGATACGTCACGTCAGGGCAGGTATCTTACCTCGTCTTCCTGCCGGATCAAATGCGGAATTTTCGTCCTTCTGAGAAGGTTTGCTTTCACGTTGAGCAGATCAAGGTAGCCATAGTCCCTACGTTTTCGATCTGCCACCATAAAATAAGCACGGCCATGAGGTGAGATGATACCGTCCAGCTCCTTCGCCAGTTTAGTCAGTCAGACGGGCCGACTCGTAGGGGTGTCTTCGGCGTTGGTTTTCCCAATAGGACGCCATTTCGGTCTGAAACTGAGTCGTGCTTTTACACCCATGAAACGAACAAACCTAAGAGCAGATGCTAGCATTTTTGCAAAAGCAAGTGGTCACTCTACTTCTTAAAGGACATTAGGGTATCGTCTATATGAAACAATTGGTCAGGCAGCACTGCACGTGGCTAGGGATGGGCCAGGGCATTGGACACATGATTTTACACTGCAAGGGATGCGCTGAGAACCTCGATGCACCTTCCCATCATTATTTTGACTGGCCAGGACCAGACACCCCCTGGCAATTAATTCAGATCGATTTCGTAGCGTAGTTTTGATGCTGACAGTGGACACTACTTCCAAATTTCCTTTTGTGATTCATCTGAATTCCCTGATGTCGGCCAGCATGATTAGAACTTTAGCAACTGTTTATTGTAGGAGAGGGATTACTAGCTACCATTTTATCTGGTAATGACCCAGAACTTCAACAGAATTTGTGTCTTTCTGTAAAGTCGATGTTATCACCCACGACTGTTGCCTTTGTCCCCACAATCCAATCGGGAATCCGAATGGCTCGTGCGTACAAGGTGCAAATGTCGAAATTAATGCAGTCCCACTACAAGTAAAATGCTCCGCTCCTTTTCTTACCGACAAATCGTACTATGCCTCACAGTGATAAGTCCCTGGCTGAAATGCTGCATGGCAGACATAGTATGCTGCATGTCCTCTATCCTCCATATTCCCCATAAGCTACCCTGTCTTCCCCAAAATTCCAGGTCACTCATAATGTGTACCTCAGGGTTTTCAACAGTGGTCATTTGTGGGAACCTAACACTGTAAGCCAATCTGTGGGCAGAGCAACCTATATTATTCAGGAAAGGTAGCGACGCCATCGACATAGATAAAAGAATAAGCTGCACCCTTAGGGATCTTCTCAATCCTGCTGTGGACCTTTCCGTTCCACAACATGCTCCAGCAAATGGTGTCTCGCTTAGCAGTCATCCTCGGTGGGTTTCATATGAGATACCTGACTCTTCAGGATTTCGGTGTCGTGACCATCATCACCGCAGCTCCAGTCTTTGGAGTTTGGAGCCTGGGTCACTTCAGTCAGAGACCCTGCTCCATCCACCACAACAGCCCCAGTTGCTGCAGGCCCTGGTGTCACAGCCTCTGTCAACAGAATCATGCAGTGGCCCTGCCACTACTAGTGCTGCCATGACCTCTGCCATCCCAGCAGCGGTTTCAACATCTGCTGCAACGCACATGGATCTGGACACACCTATGCTAACGTGGTAGTGCTTGCACACAGAAGGGCAGTTTTTCCATGGACCCATTCAATGTTAGCCAGTGAAGACCCACCTCCTGGTCTGACCTCTCCTGGTCAGATCTCCATATCTTCGCCATGGTCCCGCATGGTACTACACCACAATGAGGCATTTGAGAGGGGGGCGGGGGCAAGAGTGTGGTTCATCAATGCCTAGACCATAGCGCCAGCCACCACGTGGCTACAGGTCACATGTCACATGTCAGACAGCCTATGGCCAGCTGTTCTTAGCACAGGCACAGAGCAGGCATTTCTCACGTACATAGCTGCCTCCACGGTAACATAACAACACCCAGCTGGCGTAACCATGTAGAACAGTTACACTAGGCTACTGCCAAGCCACAGCAGACCCACCGACGGCGACCATATTCCTACTCGCCCTTGGATTTTACAATCACATACAGCCCCTTACTCCAGCGGTCTCGTCTTGGACTTCGCTACCGCTGATACTACGATGCTGTGCCGTTAGGATCGACATAATCAAGATTTCAACCCTGGTCTGAAACTGGAGTAACCAAGTGATTCTGCTTCACAGCACTCCGACGTTAGCATCATCAATGTTACAGCCATCCCAGTGGCTGCTCTAGATCAATCATTGTTGTATAGTACTATTGTCTTTCGGCTTTTACCTTGTTCTGGAGTAAAACTGCTGTGCAGTCACACCTGATGTTATCTGTTGTTAACAATTCATGGACACCGCGTCCGTCGTTCATGACACAATTGCCGCCTCAATCGCATATGGTGTTGAATATGCGGTAATCGGAGTAACGGATGCTTGCGGACACTCCATTCTGCTATGAACGAGATCGGATGGTACGCGTGGACACTCTTTCTTGCTTAACAGACCGAATTAGTTTTGATATGGTTCGTGATGTGGCAGAGCAGTTCATTATTGCCATATATACAATGTGCTTGTCATCAAGTGTAGTGATGTAACGAGGTGGGTGCAATCGGTCCCGTTGGTCCGTCGCTCCCTCCTGCATCCAGTGATTACAGATCCGCATCACAGTTGCTTGCTTCTAGCTCACTAATCACCTAATTCTCTGAAGGATAATACGCCATACCTAAAGGCATCTATTCTTTCTCGGTCGAAACCCGTAACGTGTTCGAGAGACGCTCAATGTTTTGTACGAGGCATACTGAAGCTTCTTACGCAAAACAACACCAAGAACGAAGAATTGCACTGCGTCCAATTGGACGTCTGTTCCCCTTTTATAAAGTGCCTACAGGTGGATCTAATAGCGCCCGTGATGTGCGTCTGCGCTGAAATGCTAATTATGCTCATCCCTCGTCGCCCCAAACGCATACTTCAAATTTCACCTTGGTGCTTCCTTCAGCGTGCTGCAGTTTCAGTGGTCAGTAATGTGGGTGAACTGCCTAGCAATTGCAGATTGCATTGTCTTCATACCAAACACAGCAATAAATATCAAAATCCAGATAGAAACCGGTCGGGGTGGCCGAGCAGTTCTAGGCGCTACAGTCTGGAACCACGCGACCGCTACGGTCGCAGGTTCTAATCCTGCCTCGGGCATGGATGTGTGTGATGTCCTTCGGTTAGTTAGGTTTAAGTAGCTCTCATTTCTAGGGGACTGATGACCTCAGCAGTTAAGTTCCATAGTGCTCAGAGCCGTTTGAAACTGATAGAAAGCCTAATTCTGCATGCTGGTAAAATTGTTTTACATACTGCTTTCCGAAAGGGAGAATTTATTACAAACGTTAGTAATTTTGGAGGGAAGTTGCTGGGAAATCAAAACCAAATCAAGACAGTACACTCATTCAAGTATTGGGGTGAGTGTCTAAGCACAAACAACAGTGCGTAGGACAATCTAGATTAAAGACTAATAAAACGTTAACTGGCATTCCAGTCCACCAGAAAAAGAAGAACTTCGCAATTAAATATTCTGATAAAGCAGTGAGAGCTGATGCTCCGCATGGCACCGAAACACTAGAGGTGGTATGGAAATTTTTAAAAATCTGTTTTACAAAATCATGATTTCGGTTTTATAGTCATTCTCAACTACATGTCGAAATTTTAAAATACATACATCAAAAAAGTTTTGCATAACCCCAGTTACCAGAACCCCTGAAGATAGACGTTGACTGCAGGTATTGTATCACAGACACAACGGGTATTGTATCACAGACGCAACCCTTTGACTGTTCACAGATGTCACTAAACCCGCACAAATATGTAAACAACCAAGCATCAGCAGCGCCTGTTAGACGGAGGGGGTCCGACAGACGATCAGTTCCAGTCATTCCACCAGGAAGAAAGTACACGCCTCGTGATGTCTGTAGTTCAACCATGACTAGACGGTCAATACCACTGTTCGATCGCGTCCGCATTGTTACATTGTGCCAGGAAGAGCTCTGAACAAGGGAAGTGTCCAGGCGTCTCGGAGTGAACCAAAGCGATGTTGTTCGGACATAGACGAAATACAGAGAGAGACAGGAACTGTCGATGACATGCCTCACTCAGGCCGCCGAAGGGCTACTACTGCAATGGATGACCCCTACCTCCGGATTATGGCTCAGAGGAACACTGACAGCAACGTCACTATGTTGAATAATGCTTTTCGTGCAGCCACAGGACGTCGTTTTACGACTCAGACTGTGCGAAATAGGCTGCATGATGCGCAACTTCATTCCCATCGTCCATGACGAGGTCCATCTTTGCAACCACGACACCACCCAGCGTGGTACAGATGAGCTCAACGACTTGCCGAATGTACCGCTCAGGATTGGCATCACATTCTCTTCACCTGTGTTTGTCTCATATGCCTTCAGCCGGCCGGAGTGGCCGAGCGGTTCTGGGCGCTACAGTCTGGAACCGCGCGACCGCTGCGATCGCAGGTTCGAATCCTGCCCCGGGCATGGATGTGTGTGATGTCCTTAGCTTAGTTAGGTTTAAGTAGTTCTAAGTTCTAGGGGACTCATGAGAACAGCAGTTAAGTCCCATAGTGCTCAGAGCCATTTGAACCATATGCCTTCAACCAGACAATCATCGGAGACGTGTTAGGAGGCAACCCGGTCCGGTTGAATGCCCTGGACACACCGTCCAGCGAATGCATCAAGGTGGAGATTCCCTGCTGTTTTGGGAGGCATTATGCGGGGCTGGTGATCATGGAGGCACCGTAGCCGGCCGTTGTGGCCGAGCGGTTCTAGCCACTTCAGTCCGGAAATACGCGGCTGCTACGGTCGCAGGTTCGAATCCTGCCTCGGGCATCGATGTGTGTGGTGTCCTTAGGTTAGTTGGGTTTAAGTAGTTCTAAGTCTAGGGGAATGGTGACCGCAGATGTTAAGTCCCATAGAGCTTAGAGTCATTTGAACCATTTTGAGGCACCATAACGGGTGTACGATACGTGCGTGTCATCCTCCGACCGATAGTGCAACAATATCGGCAGCGTATTAGCGAGGCATTCGTCTTCATGGACGATAATTCACACCCCCATCGTGCATATCTTGTAAATTACTTCCTTCAGGATAACAACATCGCTCGACTAGAGTGGCCAGTATGTTCTCCAAACACGAACCCTATCGAAACATGCCTGGGATAGGTTGAAAAGGGCTGTTTACGGACGACATGACCCACCAACCACTCTGAGGGATCTACGGCGAATCGCCCTTGAGGAGTGTGACAATCTGGACCAACAGTGCGTTGATGAACTTGTGGATACTGTGCCACGACGAACAGAGGCATGCGTCACTGCAAGAGGACGTGCTACTGAGTATTAGAGTTATCGGTGTGTACAGCAATCTGGACTACCACCTCTGAAGGTCTCGCTGTATGGTGGCATCATGCAATGTGTTATTTTCATGAGCAATAAAAAGGGCAGAAATAATGTTTATGTTGATCTATTCCTATTTTCTGTAAAGGTTCCGGCTGCCTCGGAACCGAGGTGATGCAAAACTTTTTTTGATGTGTGTATATCTGACATGTCTGTGACATGTTCTGTTCTTACAGACCAGATGTTGAATTACATATCGAAGATGCGTATTATGGCAGACGCAGTGCACAGAGGAACTCCTTAGTTCACAGTATGGCGTCTTTAACAGCCAATATGTTCCTGCGAGTTTCATTCGTAACTTCTAGTCGACTTGTGGAAAGGTATCATAAACTAAATTACGAATAAAGACAAAAAACTGAGGATACTTGGTCCAGTGGGAAAAGAAACAAAATACAACTGGCCATGACCTAAGTCTAAGAACGTGTATAGAACATAATACAATGCACGAAATAAGAATATCGTTCTTTGGACATTTTCATAGAAAGAATAACGACAGACTGGCAAAGCAAATCATGGAACTGAAAAGACCAGTAGCACCTTTTACACAGATACTGAATTATCTAAAAGAAGTATACGTAACGCGCGTAAAAGGAATTCTTTTAGGAACAGAATTCAGAGCGTTTTTTTCATGGACGAACCTGAAATAATGAGAAAACACACACAACACCAAAACTTCGGGAGTAAAAATCATTAAGTATGAAGCCAATGTGGGCGAAGAGAAAGGATAGGTCCTAGAATGGAAATATTGACTTATGCACAATGACAAGATGCAGTTCCAATAAACACACATATAAATAAATAGAAAAGAACAAATTATTTTACAACTAAGTTGAACTGTAATACACATTAATATGATTTGAGTGTTTATGGTATATGGAAGCATCATTTTGTATTACCAACGAAGTGGTAGTACCAAATGTTTATGTCTTTATCACTTTTTTTTATAAAACGGGAAAATAATTCGGATTTTGTTGCTACGTGGCACTACTTTTGTATGCATCACCGCCCTCTGATGACTTGCATTTTCTTCACGGTTATCCAGTCGTAAGATTGTTCATAGTGTGACTTTCTACTGTTCAATTTTGACAATACTTGTAGTCCCATACCCTTGGATAATTTTTGTGTAGTTACATTTTCTGTAATTTACTATATGTATCTCATTTACAAACAATCAGAGGATGGGTGCTACCAGAAACGCGTCAATGAGGTCGCTGGCTTATAAGCTGGTGGCTTCTTATTTAGTGACTATACAACAACTATTCAGTACTATTTATCAGTGGGTGGCACCATACAATTGTCGGATGATACTTCGCCAAAGATAAACATCTGCAAAGTGTCTGAGATTGCCATTAACACACGCCGCTAAGACATTAATGCGCAATTTGAATAGCAATGGTCCCGTTACATTACCTAGGTGAAGACTAGATATTACTTCCGTCACTATGGATAACACTGATTTTAAAGTGTTGCATTTTTCGTGTCACGGAGTTGTCAATCCAGACGCCAGAAGTTGGGTACTCCACATGAACGACTTCCTGTAATTAGTACCCTACGGACACTCTATCTAAAGCTCTTCTAAGTCTACATTAATCGCAATCGCATCCAGATAATTACCTTTATCAGTCGTAAGTAGGATAACGCTTGTGTAGAGAAACAATTGGGTTTCGCATGGTCCATGTTTTTAGTATGTAGGTTAGTCTCCTCTGAGAAGACAATTTTACGTTGGGTAGGTTGAGGAAAGTACAAATATCATTTGTGATGATGATAGCCTGGAATAATGTTGTAAAGGGAAGAAGAAACGACACTGGAGATCGTGGAAATGGGAAGACCAATGGAAGAGAGAGAGAACTGAGACTCTTCTGTATACATCTCGATCTCTGGATTGTTAATAATAAGCACCATCAACGAAGATCGAAGTATATATATTGACAGAAATCAAATGGACTTTGTGATAATTAATCAAAGATTCAAAACAGTGTTAAGATTGCAGAAAGCTTTCCAGGTGCAGATGACGATACAGGCCGTATTTTACGCACATAAAATATTAGAACAACATTAATACATGTTAAGGAATGATAACGAAGAAATGGAATGTAGGAAAAATTGAAGAATGAGAACATTAAGAAGGAGTACAATCACTACGTCGAAATAAACTGGAACATCTAAGGAGAAGTGCAAAAATTAATAAAGAGTGGAATACCACTATAAATACGATGTTGGAAATATTAGAGCTGGAAACAGGCGAGGTAGAAAAAACAAGGTCTAAGAATAGTTCATAACAGGAACTACATCAGATAAAACAGGTAAACACAGGAGATGGAAAAACGGAAATTCGCCAGGAGCCAGAAGAAGGACAGAAAAGTGAAGAATTCAGTCAGAAAGATAACTGAGGAGGCTAGAGAGATATCAGTGAGGAGATAATGAGCAGAGAGATAAATGGAAATCTCGAAGAAATGTACAGAACAATGAAATCCGTAATAAGAGGAGAAGAAAGAAAATAAGCAATCATTGAATGTTATATATTCATAGAAAGACGACAATAACCACAGTAAAGTGAGTTTGGATGGATTAAACAGCGCACACGATGGATTGTACGGTGCTCATGTTTTGGAAAATGGACGGGATATCAATGAAGAAGACTGAAATGGGTTGGGTTGGGTTGGGTTGTTCTTGGGGAAGGAGACCAGACAGCGAGGTCATCGGTCTCAGCGGATTAGGGAAGGACGGAGACGGAAGTCGGCCGTGCCCTTTCAAAGGAACCATCCCGGCATTTGCCTGGAGCGATTTAGGGAAAGCACGGAAAACCTAAATCAGGATGGTCGGAAGCGGGATTGAACCGTCGTCCTCCCGAATGCGAGTCCAGTGTGCTAGCCACTGCGCCACCTCTCTGGAATGGGAATTGGAGAAAGCAGTTCAGGAGCTCTGGAGAGTTAAGCATTGGGCTGTTATAGAATTCGATCTGAGGCACCGCAAGTCAGAAGTCTGAATTCAATAACCAGATTCACTGAGGTGTTAAACAGAAATTATGATTGGGAACCGGCTTCAATATCTCCCTTAGATCATTGTAGTATCTTTACCTATAAAGTTCAACGCAATAAAATGCAAAGACTATAGACCAATTAATTTTATCAGTCATGTTACAAATGCTGTAACAAGAGTATTACAAAGGACAACTCAAACGAAAATACTGGGAAAGAACAGTCGGGCTCAGAAGGTGTAAAAGAGCAGGAGACGTCATAGTTTGTCTGAGTATGAGAGAAATGAACAGGGAGGTGTATATTTGTTTTATCGATAGAAGGGTGCTTTCATAAACTGGAGTATACTGCTGAAAATTTTAGAAGATGTTGGTACAGACTTGGAAGTTAGAAGGTTAATAAGAAAGATGTTCACGAAGCAAAATACGACCGAATAGGGAGTGAGGAGATAGATGACATGACAAATAGGAGGGATGTAAGGCAATGATTGTCACTGTCACCGAACATGTTCAACATATACGGAGAAGTGCTGATAGATTAGGCTATAAATGACGAAAGAGGCATTGTCACTGGTAGAGAAAGGATAAAGTCTGCAAAATACACGGGAGCATGGAATAAGGATTAATATAGAAAAGACAAAAATGATGAGAATATGTAATAAGGAATCTCCACTTAACGTATTCTTAGATGGAAAAGAGAGAGATCAAACAATATGCTTTGTGTATCAGGAAAGTTCAACGAAATGGAACCGAAGCTGTATAGAAGAAGTAGAGAGGAGGATATCTGTGACAAAGACAGCATTCGAAAAAGTGAAGCAGTTGTTAACATCTAAAAATATTCCTCGATTAAAACAACAGTTTAGGTAGCAGAAATATTTTATTACAGACCGGTTTCGGCTTGATGTAGAAGTCATCTTCAGATAATACGAGTAAGCACCACCTGATTTCTGCTGGCGGTTTCTCAGGTGCTGACGTGGCAACACGAGCGTGTTCTTATCACCAAATCGCAGTTGCTCCTCTGGACCACGCTGTCCAAATTTATAAAAGAATTTCTCTGAAGCTGACGAAACAATTTACTGAATTTGATTCTTGTGATCTTCCCGGCGTATTTGATAATCAAAATATCCACGGGTGTACTGCCGGTCGGCAGTGTCCAACGGGCACAATATTTCGGCGATCATACATGTCGCTATCATCAGGTGAAATGACGGACTGAGCTCCTGTGAACGTGCCGGTACGGAGATCCGTACGCTGTGGCTGCTCAGGGGGAACTGAATGTTACGTATGGAGTGTAGTGTTATACATCAGTGACTAGTGGATAGTTAAAAGGAAGAAAGATGTTCAGAATGTTTTGGAATGTGACTGTGGAGAAGAATGCTTAAGGTGAAATGGACTATGGGACTTAACATCTGAGGTCATCAGTCTCCTCGAACTTTTAACTACTTAAACCTAACTAACCTAAGGACATCACACACATCCATGCCTGAGGCAGGATTCGAACCTGCGACCGTAGCAGTCTCGCAGTTCCGGACTGAAGCGCCTAGAACCGCACAGCCACCGCTGCCGCCTAAGAATGAGGAAGTAATGAAGAAAATACGGTAGAAAGAAGTTTACTGTAAGTGATCAGAAAGGGGAAATCATCTTTGCTGTGTGTATACTGCAACAAAGAATTAATGAGGAAAAAGTGGAATGAATGAGAAGAAGAGGTACGAAGAGAATTGGAGTAAAGGATGACATTGGGAAAGGGAGAACTTACAAACAATGAAGGAAGATGCTCAGAATAGGACACAATCGAGAATCTCCAGTTAAAACCTGTCAAAGACAGATACATTAAAACAGAGGAATATTATTACCCGTTAATGGGGAGTATAATACCAAGTTCTATTGGGAAAAGAGATGAGTGAAATAGTACAATAGTTATGTGCATCAGAACCACTTTTACCTTTAGGCTCGTGAGAACTTTCGTATTTCTCATTACAGGGAACACTTTTGTTCTTAAGAGATTTTAATATAAATTCCGGTCGAGATTAGAGCTAAATCTCCCGAAATTTTATATAATACATGCTGGAGATGGCTTCAGCCCGATGTTTTATTTAGCCCACTTGCAGCAGCAGTTCGCTGACTCAGTACGCCGCCAATCTCCTGGCGTAGCTACTCCAGGTCCACAGCAACCACAGCCACGACCACTTTGGGCAGTGGGTAATGGTAACAACTACGCGCTAAAAGAGAAAACAAAGAGATATCTTACACAATACCTAGAGCCTTACCGCGTAGTGGAACTGACATCTGCATTTAGTGTCGAACACGTGCCATGGTTGTGTATGTAAGACGAGTCCGTCCATTCAAAAGCATATCTCAATCAGTGTCTCAGTTACAGGAGCGAAAGGGGGAAGGCAAGTGGTAAAGGGGAGAGATGCTAAAGCATCAAGATACTCCGGTGGTTGTTCAGATGTATCCAACCCTATAAGTTCATTAGCTCGCAAGGCCTTTTGAGCTAATTGAGAATTTACTCTCCCTAAAGGATACAATATGTATACCAATTTTGTCTGTTTGTTCTTGTTAGCTGTTAAGGATGTGCATGTGTTTATGATGTGGTTACTTTTATGTCTGTACTCTTTAAGAACTATTTAGATTACGAACACAGAGGGTTTCATTTATGAAACAGGTTAACGTGTGAGAGTAAGAAGACATATTGCTGTAATTAAAGTATGGCTTCCGGTAATAAGTTGGAGGAATTTTATGTTGAGGTTATTATTCACGAGGAATGTGTAATGTTGTGATCTGTGTAGTGGAAACTTAGCGCGTTTGATTTAGTCTAGTAGAAAAACAATTATGTTATTGATATTTTGATTAGTGAGTGAAGTGCGTACCTGTCACTGCAACTGATTTCTGTTGTAATTGTGCATGTGTAACAGGAAGTTGGTTGCCATGGAGCGCGAATGTATGTGTATCAGCTTTCGGGTTTTGGACTAAAGTGTACATATTCTTTCCTGAAATGCATGTTTACTTTGTCAGTTTAGTCATTTTAGACGATGGAACGGTCCGAGGAAGTCCGATGCACTGCTGTCCACTTTGGCGTTGCTGCATACCAGGCCGAAGGAAACACGGTCTGTACCACAAAGCTAAAATGGACAGTCCAAGGTTTGAGTGAACTCAACCTGTTTCGCGTCGAGAACCCTGCGTATGAGTGTCTTAGGAGCTCGGGAAAGTGTCTGCTAGTGAAACTGATTTCTTACAAAAGGTAGGACTGCACTGGCGCTTTTCCAAAGGAGACCCGTCTGTATCTGTTACGACCAAGATCGCTTAAGTAGCACACAACGATTAGAGGTGCAGGGGAAATAGTTGCTGACCAACGAAACCCGGTGCGACATTTCTCCACCTGCCTTCCAACTACCTGCCACCATCAGTGTAACCAAAACTCTGAACACTCTTCGAAATTCTGCCCCAATAATACCTAACCTATCTAATGTTAAGCATTACAGGCTTGGGTGCAACCATCTCGTGAGTACACGCGTTCGAGCTGGTGCTATCCTGGGCTGCTGACGAACTGTCAGTATATACGGCCCCAGAGAGCCTTCAAGCACGCAATAATCGCGTGGCGTCGTTGGCCGTCAAAACAGGCAGCACTGCTTACAACACGCGTGGTTTCGAAGTGGAACTCATCGAATTAATGTATTTTTCGGCTCACAATGAAGGCCTGACAGATCCATATTTATTAGTGGTAAAACGTCAGACGCAGTCATGGAAGGTCGGCGTACGGAGTTCGTTATTATAACTGCTCTTGTGGAAGTAAAATGGTGAAGATTAATAATTCAGTGTTCGCGTATTTAAGTACATGGACCCAATGCCCGCAAAATCTTGAGGAATGCCTAAGTATGCTTTCAGCCAAAGACACAAAATTCGTAACAGCCCTACACTACATGACATCCTAGACCTGCCTCTTCTATCTTCTCTGGAACAGTTATTGGTCTGTCAGAATTTCCGTGTCTTAGTGGAATATTATTTCGTCTGAGTATAGGAAAAAATACAATACCGAACATAAGCGTCAACCCATTGCGTGAAGAACTGCGAAATCAGTCGCTTTGTGATGTTAGTGACACTATCCATTGCTGCCATAAATATAGTGTTGCCCATATCCCACTTTCATCTTCCTTCGATCAGCGGCTCCATACTAATGATATCGGGACAGGTGAAGAAATATCTTCCCTTGAAGAACTGAAGCTAGGAAGCGCTAAATCAGGAATCAAAGACTCCGTGTCTGAACTTACAAAATATGAAAAATTGTAAATTCCCTAAATATGTAGAGTTAAACGAAAAGTATAGGCAGGCAGCATCCAAATTTCAATGTCTGATCGAGACTTGTGTTTCGACCGGGAGTATGAAAAGTATATTAGAACGTCTGTTACAACAAACTTATTAAATCAAGAATTCGGAACGCAAAAATCTTCTTCGACGAATTGAACAGTGAAGCGCCACAGGGCTAGATAGATGAGCTTTGCTGCGTTAACTGATACGAGAAAATGTGGCTGGCCACCAACTGGTTGCTGCCCCAGCTCTGCCATAGCCGGGATCTCTTTCGGTATGCGGCCAGATGTGGTTTAGGCACTTCCAAAGCAACAACAGACACGTGTATGCAAGTACTGGACATCTTGCCAGATAGATCAACAAAAACATCAGTAGAACATTGAGGTGGCTACCATTGTCATGTCAGCATCCACTATGAGGCCTTCAATCTTCTCCTGCTTCTCGATGGGACCCACAGCCAGGTGGTCCAGCCACAGTCCTGATGAAATCGAACTACAGTCCTCCCAGGTCCGAGACACTGGAGTCCATCAGCGCCAGCTGCCACTCTCCAGCTGCCTGTCCAGGTCTTGACCCAAGGCAACACCGCCGGCCACTGCTCTGGCTGCATGTTGTCTAACTCAGCTCAGCGTCAAGGGAGCTCCAGTCCAAGGCAGCTTGAAATGAACTGCAAGCAAGTTCGCTGTAGAGTTCAGTGGACGAGATATACTGACACCGATAGGTCCACACCAGTCCATTCTAAGCTGAGGTTTATCGCTCACAGCCTGATGTCTGCATCCTGTGCGAGCACATTTTCTTCGCCTTTATAGTAAGGCAAAGTGTAAACTGAATCAACCAACAGCTACAGGGATATTCAGCACCCTTGCTGCACCTCCACAAGAGAACCACCCTCCCACACTCACATTCATTCTCCAGTGATTACCATGTGAGTATCCTTCCAGATTAAAAAAAAAACAGAATCGTATCATGATTTCGTCATTTTACTTTTGTGTAACAATTTTAGATCATTTCGATTTCCATTTTCATCTTGTAGTTCTCGGTTACCAACTTGTTAACATTCGACTGCGTGTAAAGTCTCTGCCACTGACAACCTTAATATATTAACAACATTTCTTGGGATATGACACTTTCATGGGATTGTAAAAAATGTTCGACATTGTCAAATGGTTCAAGATGTTCGGCATAATGAGAAAAATAAGGGTAAATTACAGGGAGAGGCAGGTAATATACAATATACACAAGAGCCTAGAGGGAAGAAGAATGAACGTGGAAAAAAAACTGCTCGGATTGAAAACGATGCCTGGAAGGGATGCAGTCCTTCGCCTCTCCTGTCCAATCTACACATCGAAGAAGCAATGATGAAAGAAAAGTTCAAGAATGAAATTTAAAATTCATTGTGAAAAGATATCAACGATTAAGATTTGCTGATGACATTGCTGTCCTGAATCAAAGGAGAATCATAGAAGAAGTATAGAATTTGCTGATGAAGTGAATAGTGTAATAAGTACACAATACGGACTCAGATTAAATCGATGAAGGATGGAAGTAGTGAAAATGAGAACAGCGAGAAACTTGACATCAGGACTGGTGATCACGAGGTAGATGAAGTTAACGAATTCATCTACTTATGCAGCGAAATAACCCAAGACGTTCGGAGCAATAAGGGCATAGAAAGCAGACTAGTATTGGCAAAAAGAGCATTCCTGGACAAGAAGAGTCTAGTAGTATCAAACAAATCCCTCAATTTGAGGAAGAAATTTCTGTGAATGTATATTTGGAGTACAGCATTATATGGTAGTGACACGTAGACTGTGGGAAAACAGGAAAAGAATAGAGTCGAAGCATTTGAAATGTACTGCTGCAGAAGAATGTCAAAAATTACATGAATTGATAAGGTAAGGACTGATGAGGTTCTCCTCAGAATTGGCGATCGAACGAATAGATGGAAAACACTGGCAAGAAGAAGGAACTGTAGGAGGTTAAAGACACCACAGAATAACTAACATGGTACTAGAAGGAACTGTGGAGAGTAAAAACTGTAGGGGAAAACAGACATTGGAACACATTCAGCAAATAAAGGAGGACACAGTTTGCAAGTATTACTCTGAGATGAAGAGTTTGGCAATGGAGAGGAATTCGCGGCCGGTGGACTCCCTCGTTTACTCACGTCCATCACACCCCAATCTGAGCTTCCGAATGTTCTCTAATTAACAGCATCCGACTATTTAACGCCTAAATTAAAAAATAATAATACTGGTCATGTTGAGTGGTCATGGACTCACTTCGAGGGAAATTGAAAGCCTATCAAACCTATTGTACTGTTTTTTTTAATATTATGGTTTGTCATATCGTCACTTCCGGATTTTTAAATGGTCATACTTGTAAAAAAATGGTTCACCTAAAAACTGTGAAACGTTTTAGGTGACCATTTTCTACTAACAGTACATGAGCTCTTCACAGCACCTTAAAAAGACATAGTTCCCACTAACTCTAAATTTATTATTGAGTGCCTATATGAAATAAAACGTCTGATCTGACCTCCATGATATCCTCACATGAGGTACTGTGTTCGTCCTGAAAATGACCATTATATTTCTCCATCTCCTCTCAATAAATCGTTTTAAGCAGAAATATTTGCAAGCATTAAAAGATTGTACAAACTGATCTTCAGAAATTTTCGGGCCATATGGTTCTAGATAGGTTTTAGATTAATATATTACGTCCTTGTGTTTGCCTTTGTTTGGTGGAACATAAGTGGGACACATGAATATCACTCAAGAACTCACTTTGTCTTAAATGCAAGCAGTTGAAATCTTTTTCATTTTGCTTCAATTATACAACAGTTTATGTCTGTTCGGCAGAATATTTACGTCAGTTTTCTCTTGCAGATACGGCGGACAACCCTGAATCGTAGAAAGCTGAGACACCTTACCTGTATAAGAAGAAAATCCGAAGCTGCGCGTCATTTCAGCAATTTTTCATGTACACCAAGCAGACATCAGAATGAAATATGTGTTATATCGATATAACACCGCTGTGCGACACAGCATGAATTCCTCAACTCTGTTAGTAGGAAAACGCCGTATTACCTTTAACGTCAGCAAACTAATCTAATTTTAAAATCCAAGCGGATACTTTAAAAAGCTATAGATGGTCTGGAAAGAGCAACAAACTACGTTGAATTAATCACAAATGAAGTATTCCCGGAGGTAATTAATTAAACAAAAATCAGAGATATACCTGAAACGTATATGTAATACAAAGCATTGTAACATAAAACTCAATAAAAACGCACGAGAAGCTTTTATTCAGACACCACAAAATTTTGTAAAAACATCTTGGTCAAATTTTGACGAAATGAATGTGCGCAGTACATGCTCAGTTTCCCTTACGGGGGCAAAAGCTTGAGAAACTCTTAGCAGAGAGTATCTTCTAAATTATTGAATAAGGTGTTACTACCTTGGAATCCTGTACATAGCTTTTCCCTTGTACGTTCTACGCACTAATTTGATGCTCATTCCTCCCGTCGCGTCAGAAATTCGATAGGTGTTTTTATCCATCGCTGCTGCCGCATTTGACTGCAAGTGTTCCAGAGCTCTGTTGAACTCTGACTTTTGTAGTGTATCCGCTATGTCTACCACATCAACTATAATTTCTTTTTACATGCGTTCACATTTACACTCCGTAAGCCATCTTAAGGCGTACGGTGTTGGGTACTTTGTGCACCACTTCAGTTTCCCCCTTATCCCCCTTTTCCAGTCGCGAATGATTCGCGGGGAGAACGTTCGTTTGTAAGTTTCCGTGTGCGCTGGAATCTGTCTTATTTTACCTTCATAGCCATTATGCAAGATGTACGTAGTAGGAAGCAATAAAATGGCTGACTCTTCCTTGGCCACGCCCGTGATGATTTCACGCTTTATAACTTCTAACGAAACTTTTGCTCTTCTTATGATGTTCTCCACTCTTCTATGAATCCTGTCAGGTACCGGTCGAACAGGGTTTCATAAGCTACCTCCTTTGTGGTTGGACTGCCTACCCTGACGAGTTTCAGAAGGAACAGTGGTCTCGCGTCTTCCTTATTTGGCTACTTCCTTACTTACGGTTAGTTTTGTGTTCCGTACGTTTATTCCAAGACATTTAGTGGAGGATATGATTTCCAGACAAAATAGAGATCTTCCCCTAATAGAAGCCTTGAGTAACTTTCTGCACCTACCACTCCTCCAATCGACGTTTTACAATAAAAACCCTTCCGTACTCTTAATATTAACGCCTTTGCTTTCCATTTCAGCGAAGTTTGAGTTGACTTTTCTGATATGTTAATCTGCGCTTCCGTCGCCCGTATCCTTTTCGATTTTTCACATTTTTCCTGAGGAAATTTTACTTTAGCTTCCATGAACTTTCTTTTTATTTCATTTCTCGGTAATTTATATTACTGTGTTCCTGCCTGTCGTCGACTTTTGTTTCTTCTTCTTGCTCATCTAATGCCTAATGTCGTATTTACTATCGTAGTATAAACAGGGTGATTTTTTCAACCGTGTACAAACTCTAGGGATCGATCTATGAGACGATACTGAACAAAAAACGTCTAATGAACTTAAGTTCGTAAATGCATGCTTTCCGCGCTAGAGACCGTTTATTCAACCGTACTTTGTTACAGAGACTCCGATACGCACTGTACCATGCAGCCACTGTAGCCGAACAGTGTCAAAGGCAGCGTGAATACGCTGATCCAGTTTCTCCACAGTTGGAATGGGTTCTGAATGCGTAATACTAGTGAGATGGCTGCACAGCCGGTAATCGCAAGGGGTGGGATCTGGTGAACGACTAGGCAATGCAACTGGACCTCCTCCTCCAATCCGTCGTCCAGGGAGGGCACGACTGAGATACGTTCGGACGTTAACGGCAAAGAGAGCTGAAGCACCATCAAGTAGCAGTCACATAATTCTTTGAATCATGAATGGCATTTCTTCCAACAGTCGGGGCAAATTCACACGCAAGAAGCGCCGATACATACAAGTGTTAGGCGACGTGGAAAGAAGACTGATCCCCCAACATACAGTAGCCAGTTATCCCGGCCCATGCATTATGGCTGCACCAGTACTGATAATTTACTGTCACCAAAACGAGGGAGTTCTGCATACTATCACACAGATGACTGTTGTGAAAGTTGAGGATATGATACCGCGTAAAGGTGGCCTTATCTGTGAATAGGATGGATGACCAAAATACCAGAATAGTGTTGCCTGGTGAACAAAATAGTGGCAAAACTGCGCCCGATGTGGAAATTCTGTCGCTAATAAGCCCTGCACGCGCTGTATGTAATAAGGGTAGTGACAAAGGTCGTGGAGAATGTTCCACACGGTCATCCGGTTTACCCTGTACTGGCGGGCCAACTGGCTGGTACTGACACGGCGGTCGGCTTCCAGTGTACATCACATTTTCCTCCAAGTCTAGTGTCCTAACATTTCGGGACATCTTTCTCGATTTCCTGCTTCCCTGTCAAAGACAAACGGCGAAACAATGTTGCAAACTTTGAATGCTGTTGCTGACGGCAGGGATAGGTCTCCTGATACAACCTTGCTCCCTACCGCCAGTTGCCATTTACCTGTCAAGTAAACATCATGTCCGAAATTTCTCGATTCGAATACGGAATCATTGCGTACAGCGCTGTATTACATCCGCTACAAGGTGAGTCAGCAGGAGAAGTGAAGAGGACACAGCATTACCAGTTACTATGGCAGGAGAGGGCGCTAGGGCATGACGTGTAAGATACAGTACCACTCTCCAGAAGGAAATAATGCTCACTGTAACTGTGACTGCATGGTACAGCGCATATTAGACCACAATATATGTAACAAAGTATGATTTAATAGATGGTCTCTATAATAGAAATCATGGATATCCGGACATAAGTTCATTAGATACTTTTGTCCTGTGTCCTCTCATCGATCGATCTCTAGAGTTCGTACACGGTGGAAAAAATCACCCTTTACGTAGCCTCAGAGAACTTCAAACCCACATCATCTATCCTTACATCACTTTCCCCTTGTTTCCACATTGATTCTTCCCATGATTCTCTTAAAACCTAGACTACCTTCACCACGCAGTATCTGATATAGGAATTCTGTTTCAGTGTGGTATAATGCGACTAGTATCTCCCTGGTCTCCATGCCTTTTCCAATACACCTCGGCCTCTTGTGGTTCTTGATCACTGTATTAAATGCTGAAATTTTCTAAACAACTATCTCATTCTACATTAACTATTACTTATTTTCATCCTCCCACTACAGCTTTCCAGTCCCTCAAGATTATTTTTATGTCGTTTCACATTTACTTCCTCAGTCTCTTCAATTGCTATTTATAACGACCTTATGTTTAGTCAAACAATTGTTGTTTGTGATGGTTATCTGTGACAATGATCAAAATATTCCTATCACCAAGACATTTCCCAGTGACTAACTCTCTCTCCTGTCCTACTATATGAGATTGTCTGCACTTTGTATCTGCACAGTGAGCGGACTAATGTGTGCAAACCTAACTTACCACTTAGCGCGTAAATGGACAAAACGTCTGATCTGTCTTCTCAAGCTCACGGTGTTAAGCAGACATTCTATATAATTAGGAACCTGGCCCTGTAAGTCAGCTAATATCCTGTCCTGATCGTAACTAAAATCATTAGCAATGCTGCTGTCTCTTAACTAGAATGCATGAATTAATGAAAGTGAAAGTTTTGGGTCTATTCTAGAAAGACAAAACAGCTATTTCCTTTTTTATTCAGCATATAATTTATCAACTGTGCTTTCATGGGTCAAGTGGTACAGAACAATCATGTTCAGTTACATTCAACACTCAATAACAAAATATTTAGCTCTTGGACATAACGAATTGACGATTATTAAAATCGTTGTGTCTATGTATGAAAATTTTTTTATCACAGGAAGGAATGATGAAAATTTTCATTAGCTCATTCACATTTATAATGCTGTAGCTGGTCAGTGCACTGAGTTGGTGGGGAATACTCTTTTAGCCAATGAAAGAAACTCTCCTGTACTCAATGTGACAGTAGGTTAGTATCCTAGTTTTTGATACGAAATTGTCAAATTGTACGCAAGTTGGAGTCAGCAAAATCCCGACTCAGGATCTACTGTGGCCTAATGCGCAAGGGTACTGTAGCAAGTGGGATCTGCAACGGCATTGTCTCCGTGCTTGATCTGAAATGCTAATTCCCTACTCTGGCCTTGACTGAATTCACTCAGCCTCAACTTTCCTGCATTCTGTAGAACATTAATTTTTACCTAGTAGAAATAATGGCTATTACACACTCGCTAAAGGTTGGAGCAATGTGCACAGTTTCTTTGCCCAACAAAATCCTGCAGGAATAATTAACTACCTCTTTGCTATCTGTCGACACAATACGTGAACCGTTTCGTCCACACTTCGCAGAGAGCAAAGCTCTCAATGCCTTTGCTATTTTCCACAGACTCGTGTGGTCCGCCGTGTGATGAGAGAGAGATATCTAGAAATTTTAGTTCTCAAAATTCTTTAATATAATGGGGATCTCTCCACTGCGCTGCGTCTGCGTCGCCCAGTATGGCTCCAGCCAATTGCTATCTCGTTAAAGATGTCCAGCCACTTACCCTCAATCCCAGCTGTATTTACATTAAAAGGAATAATCCACTGTTCTGGCCTTATCCCTTTCTGCACAGAAGCTCGCCGTTCTCTTGTTAAGTGGGGTTTTCTGATGCCGTTAACCACCTGCTCGAATCGTCTCCAAAATGTGTTTCTTTTTAACTTATTTATTCATGCCCCTGTCTATATTGGTAGATATTGTTTTGTTAGTTCTTGGTATATGAGATTACTGCAATTGGCCTCTGTTGATTTCATATATGTATTATTTTCTGAGGATCTCATACTGTATTGTACAGTCGTTATGGATGAAGCTCATGTAAGGTCTGTAAAATCCAGACGTCTTACACATGCCATCCCTTCTGAATTAATTTTGTACTGCTGTGATCAATGGTTGAGACATTGCACATTGCAGTGCAAAATTATAAAATAAGTTCATTTTAATCATATCCAGCTACTTGTCTATCTTCTGCTAGTTGATGTCGATTCAATATTCTATTTTGATTTGAAATTTATTGCTTTATATCGCATTTTTCTATTTCGATGATTATTATGTGTGTTTACAGTGTTTTGTACCGGATATTTGACTAAACTTACAACATTTTCCTGTAGTACTTGTGATTGACTTCTATTAAAATCGTTCATATACCCTTTAGAATCTTTCTTTACAATAACTTAAGACATTCCATAATTCTCTAATATTCATGATATTTATGATAAATACTATATCAATATTGAATTGTCATCAATTTAAAATAGTTAATACTTTTGCATAACTAACTTTATATTCATTCACATTATTTATCATTAAAACACGTTTCCAAAATATCTACAATAGACAATCTTTTATTAACATATCTTTAGATGGAATGGATATATACAAATTTACACATGAAATACCATATATAAAATTTGGTACATTTATGAATATACCTTAACAATTTAAAAATTGAATTACAGAATAGAAATGAAAAGCTTAATGTACAGATTCTCAGTGCTACAGGTGTGACTGAATGTTTACAGGCATCTCCACTGCTTGCTGCAGTGATTATCTTTTGCACTCTTTATAATATTACAATGAGTCCATCATATGCATCACTTTCTTTCTTAATGCACTTCACACTTTAAACTTTGGCCGTTGTATGCTTCCCAATGCTACTGTCGATCAGTGGTGGTTGATGCTGCTAGTCATTTGCAGACTCTGTGCGATGTTGATGAAGATTATCGACATGTACAGTTCTGAGTGTTTGATCATGAATACATGGTCAATTCCATGTTTGTTTTGACAACAAACTGCTATTCCAAGGCAATGTCATGATGTGATAACATAGGTGGATCTTCCTTTATTGTTGTTGTTTCCATTGAGGTTGATGAGTATCACCCCTTGACGATTGCTGCAGTTTGATGTCCCCATTATGTGTACTCTGTTTGATGGTTTGACTGCCTTTGGTTGGTTTGATAGTTAGAATGAAATAACTGCAGTGGTTTTGTTAAATATTGCTTTCTGTTGATTCTGCCAAATCTCATACTGGTTTAAGGTACAGGATTTAGAAAAGAATCTTGCTGTCTTCTGCCATCATTTTGGGACCCTTCCTTCCCTTCATTTCTTGCTGTGTCTTCTTTCCTGGAACTTCAGCTTCTCGGGCATTTGGGGTAGGATATGTTATTCAGTGAACATTATTTGGAAGGATTTCCAGTAATCTTGTTATGTGATATGGCCAAGTCTGAATAGATAATTTCGGAAGTGATATATCTGTGGATAGTTATTAGCTTCTCCATCTGGTATTGAGAGAAATATTTTGAGTTTATCTTTCCAGGCGGTTGTACTACGAAGCTGTTACTGACCGTTTGCTATTGTTAGTCGCTACTCTCTAAGGAAGTTGTTTCACTTTCCTTGCAGGTGTACATCCTTTGTCCCTCGCTGTTGCTGGGCTTTCCCTGTCCTCTCGCTATTGAGGTGAGGCATGGGATAACAATCTTCAAAATACACCAGGCTAGGTCTCCGCACTAATGGGAAGTGTGAGTCAGTAAATTCCTTACTTTGGTCTCCTGTTTGTCGCCAGTGCCATATTGTGCAGTCGTATAAACTCTCACACTCAGACCATAGCCTCCCATCCATCTTCCACATCTGTTGTCAGCTTTTCTTCCTTTCCCAGACGATTGTAGTGACTTGCTGCTGTGTGTGTTCTCCGTTTCACCTGGTTACCTTGACTTTTTGTTTAGTACTACTACTTACAAGTTTCTTTATCTAAATTTAGAATGAGTTTTACATTGAATATTTACATGAATATTTAAAGAGATTTTTCAGTGCTTTACAGAAAAATTATCATATACACCTTAAGTTACTTTATTTTTTAACGGTTACTTTACTTCTTCAATGGGCATGGATTGATGATATGTAGGTTTGTTAATTAGTGCATCATGCCATTAATTTCCTTTTATTCCTTTCTGACCGACTTAAACGATTTAAAAGAATTGTATTATTGTACGTGTATTTGAATATTTACATGTTTATAGCTCGCCCTATCTGCCTTCTGAGATCTACTGCTACTTGAAACATATCTACATCCTTTTGATATATCATCTGTGTTATATTTACATTTTAATCTTCATGGCTAATTGCCATGGGTCCCTTATAAATGGGATAAAATTTATGACAAACCTGGTTTCCTTTATTAGATAATAATTGAATTTTAACAACAATCAACTGTCCCACACTAAATACCTGTGTGGATGCCCCACTGTCTGGACTGAGCTTCCTTTTTTCAGCTGCTTGTTCGATGTTTTCGAATGCTAATTTTATTATCAGCTGGTGTGATGATCTTCTGGATGGGGGAAACTGTGCTGCTTCTCTTACCCTATCCACAGGTCTTTTATTTTTGAGCACTGTGACTGTTGGTAAGTGTTTAGTATTGTGTGGCATTTCGTTAAGAATAGTCATTAAATGAATTAAATTGGCATCCCATGTGGTATGTCATGAACTACAGTACACATGACACCATGTCCCAATATCCTTCATCGTTCTTTGTGCATGGTTGGCGCTTGGTTTGTACCTGGATATGAAGATGGGTTTACCTTTATGTCTTTTTAAAGTTGCCAACCAAGCCTTAGATCTACACAACTGGCCATTAAAATTGCTACACCAAGAAGAAATGCAGATGATAAATGGGTATCCATTGGACAAATATATTATACTAGAACTGACCTGTAATTACATTTTCACGCAGTTTGGGCGCATAGATCCTGAGAAATCAGTACCCAGAACAACCACCTCTGGCCATAATAACGGCTTTGATGCGCCTGGGCATTGAGTCAAACAGAGCTTGGACAGCGTGTACAGGTACAGCTGCCCATGCAGCTTCAACACGATAACACAGTTCATCAAGAGCAGTGACTGGCGTATTGTGACGAGCCAGTTGCTCGGTCACCATTGACCAGACGTTTTCAGTTGGTGAGAGATCTGGAGAATGTGCTGGCCAGGGCAGCAGTCGAACATTTTCTCTATCCAGAAAGGCCCATACAGGACCTGCAACATGCGACCGTGCATTATCCTGCTGAAATGTAGGGTTTCGCAGGGATCGAATAAAGGGTAGAGCCGCGGGTCGTAAGACAACTGAAATGTAACGTGCAGTGTTCAAACTGCGGTCAATGCGAACTAGAGGTGAACGAGACGTGTAACCAATGGCACCCCATACCATCACGCCAGGTGATAGGTCAGTATGGCGATGACGAATACACGCTTGCAAAGTGCGTTCACCGAGATTTCACCAAACACGGATGCGACCATCATGATGCTGTAAAAAGAACCTGGAGTCATCCGAAAAAATTACGTGTTGCCATACGTGCACTCAGGTTCATCGCTGAGTACACCACCATAGGCGCACCTGTCTGTGATGCAAGTGTAACCGCAGCCATGGTCTCCGAGCTTATAGTGCATGCTGCCGCAAACGTCGTCGTCGAAATGTTCGTGCAGATGGTTGTTGTCTTCCGAACGTCCCCATCTGTAGACTCAGGGATCGAGACTTGGCTGCACGATCCGTTACAGCCATGTGGATAAGATGCCTGTCATCTCGATTGCTAGTGATACGAGGCCGTTGGGATCCAGCACGGTGTTCCATATTACCCTCCTTAACACACCGATTCTGTATTCTGCTAACAGTCATTGGATCTTGACCAACGCTAGCCGCAGTGTCGCGATACGATAAACCGCAATCGCGATAGGCTACAATCCGAAATTTATCAAAGTCGGAAACGTGTAGGTACGCATTTCTCCTTCTTACACGAGGTCTCACAACAACGTTTCACCAGGTAACGCCGGTCAACTGCTGTTTGTGTATGAGAAATCGGTTGGAAACTTTCCTCATGTCAGCACGTTGTAGGTGTCGTCACCGGTGTCAACCTTGTGTGAATGCTCTGAAAAACTAGTCATTTGCATATCACAGCATCTTCTTCCTGTAGGTTAAATTTCGCGTCTGTAGCACGTCATCTTCGTGGTGTAGCAATTTTAACGGCCAGTAGTTCATATTGGGGCCCGTTATGTGAAGTCAACCTTTATACACACCCTACTTGCTTGAGTAAATCACATTGTAATGCGTTACTGATCGTAACACCAGTTGCACATTTCTACATAAATTTGGGAAATTCATGTGATTCATTCGATTTCAACTCGGTGTAAATTGAATGCTCTTAATGATGAACAAAAATGAAATTATGATGAGCAAGAAATAATGAAAATAAATTTCCCAGATGTTTACCTATTTGAAAAAATATGAAATGTGAAAGGTAATATAACGTATGTTAAATGGTTAGGTTTTGATAATTTTCGCTATAGTTGGGTAATGTAGGTAATGCAAATTTTTTAAAATCTTAAATAACAATTCCATATACACAAGGACTTACTGAAGGTAATTTTAAGCATGTTTGGTATTGAAAATGACTTCAATATTCTTATGATTTTATTAAAATGTTAGCTATTTTTTCTTATTAAATAAATGTTAATAAACGATTTAATATCAAAATAATTTCATGATTTATTCTTAGTTGCTGGAATTGTGTGATTATAATCAATTTTATTTATTAGATTCACATAACAATTTTTATGAATGTTATTAAAATGTAAATATGAAATGAGTACTTGGAAATTTAGTTTTATAGTTTAAGAAATGTTTCCTGGTTTACTTACATCTTCACATAATTGTTCTCATGAATACTCACACAAAATACTGAAATAATTTCGGTGGCAAACATTTCTTAAGCTACATAATTAATTCTTATAAATTCCTCACAAGTTGAATGTCTATTTCTGATAATATCCATTTGATTTTGTACAACATTAAATTGTGTTCAAATAACATAATAAATATAATAAAATTGTTAAATTTTCATCAATTATTTTACAGCAAAATGTAGTAATAATGAACTTATTTAATCATTTATTTCGTTTATTATCCCCACTACATCATGAAATACTTGTTTAATATCTTCAGTACTTTCACATTAGAATTTATTTAGATATCCCAAGTGAGTTATTTTTTATTTCATTTTATATTCAAAATGTGTTCTAACAGGTGATAGACTTCTTCTAAACCCACTCTTGAAAATTTTCTGCAAAAGGCATTTTGAATTTCATAACTAAAGAATATAAACCAGGTTCATTAACAATTATTGTATATGTATTTATAGTTTTTAAGTGCATGATTTCAGTGCTATTGATATTTTCATTAGTTGTACAAAATATTAGTTATACATGACATGATTACTGTGACTTGTTAGATATTAAATATAAGTTTATTATTTCTTAGATCCACATTTATAAATTAAATTAATTAATTTTGGTTTTTTTAGCTCTGGTAAATTTTTCTTATAGTTGAAAAATAAAATGATTTGTCCATTCTGCAGACAAGCAAAAGTAATTCATAAAGAAATTGAAATTACAAAATAGAACAGTTTTTCGAAATCAGGTTTTTATTGTTGTAAAAGAAACAGATGAAAAGAAATTTTTCATAGTTTTCATATTAAAACACTTATTGGTGAAAAATATGAAATGCATATTAAAAAAAAATATTCTGAATGTATTGACAACAGTGATGAGAAAGTAGCTAAAAATATCGAAACATAAATAAAGAAAAATATGTTGATCTTTTTCTGGAAAACCTGTTTGTAAATGTCATTTGAGGGGACATAAAGACTTACAATATCACAAAAAATAGTAAGAAACTGATTAATTATTTAATTTTCTTTAATCTTATGTGTATCTGTTTAAGTGTCGTGAGAAATCATTATCATTAACTTTTATTTTATGGTTTTTTTTTAATTTATAACGACCATTTATTAATATATTAGTTCAATTTCTATAAGCAACATGTTTATTAACACCAGACCATAAACTAATTTTATTACATTCAACTGTATATTATTCATGAGTAATTGATATAATATATTGATTTTTCTAGATTGCTTTATTTTGTCAGCTAAACATTTTTTATAATCACGGCAGGTATTTTCATTTTTCACAATAGATTTCGAAAATTTATTTCATTTTTTTCCTTCTTTATCACCAATCTCATATGGATACATTTTCGATCTTAAGCTAACATGTTGTAACATAATTTTTGAATCATTTTCATTTTTCATTTTTCATTTTTCATTTTTGCCAAGTCCATAAACATTAACTTCTTGATAGTCACATGTATGAAAATAGGCAATTATTGATTTCAAATCTGTATTGAAATCTTCAGTTCTTATACTGTAAATGAAGAAATCAGTATCCGTATAACATAAATCTTTATTTTCCTCACACTTTCCTTGCATAACATGTAATGAAAACCATACACTTTTATTTTCGAAGTATCTGGAATACCCATTCCAATATAAATTTATTTCTTGAACATAATTTTTAATTTCTCCAAATGAACTGCAGTTAAATTTTCTGAAATTCAGTAGAATGTTCATAATTTGGTTTTGAAATATAATTCCTATATTTTTTGAATCTGATAATATTTTCCATCGTTTTACCAAGCACTGAATTATTCATTAAATCGTACAATTCATTTTGAAAATCGTTTCCTGCCTTTTGTCTCATTTCTGTCATCATCATCATCTTGGACAGTTTCCAGCCACTGGCTGGGTCTGTCGGGAACACAAGCCTCTCCATCGTGTTCTGTCTTTCCACCATTCCCCCTCTTCCACCTTCGTCCAGTTCTCTCCTCTTCTCGTCACACATTCCTTCACTCCCTTCACCTATCTATCTCTTGGTCTTCCTCTGGGCCTCTTCCCCTCCAGTTGCAGATCAAACACCCTCTTTGGAATTCTTCCCTCATCCATTCTCTTCATGTGTCCATACCACTGCAGTCTTGATTTTTCTATCCTGTCCTGTACTGGTTCCTCCTTTAGTCTTTCCCTCACATACAAATTTCGCAATCTGTCTTGTCTTGTTACACTCAACCTGCTCCTCTGGAACTTCATTTCACTAGCCTGTATTCTACTTTTGTCGCTTTAGTGCATTACCCATGTCTCACTTCCTTATGCCAATATAGGGACAAAGTAAGTTCAGTATATAATTCCCTTGGATTTCTGTGGCACCTCCTTGCTCCAGATAAGCCCCCTAATGCATTTGTAGAACTGTCCTGCTTTTCTGCCCCTTTCATTTATTTCCATTGCGTTTCCCCCCTTACTTTCAATCATGCTTCCCAGGTACTTGAAGTTCTCTACCACTTGTAGTTTCTCCCCTCCACAAGTCTCATTTCTGCACTAAAATCAATACTTTTTTCAAGTAATCTGTTCAAACGGTATAGTTCTATGAACTTTCTTTACTTTTAATCAAGGTTTAAAGACTGTTTGAGGTATCTGTACTGTAAATATATTTTGCTTTGTTATTTAAAGTGGTTATTAATTTATTTCATCATTCTGGTGCTGAAGGGAACTCTGATGGTAAAACTTGTAGCTTTCTGGGTATTCTATATCAACTTTTAAATGTATCCATATTTATAATCGTATGACATTTAAATTATTTTTTCATAACCAAAACACACATGTTCAATCAAACTGAAATTTGTAAATGGTAATAATTGAGTAATTTTCCAACCATATAAGTTATTTGCATCTAAATATGTAAGTTAATACGATTTTTTATTAGTTTTATTATTTCTATAGATTTGTTACTTGATTTTGCAATAGTTTTAATACTTTGAACAAATGCACCTTGTATTTGTTTTTGTAAGAAATAAAATCATATCATAATTATGTAATCAATTTAATTTATGTTTTGTAATTTTTAATGCAGAATGCAAAGATAATCCTAGTGCAGTAAAAAACCGCCATGTTATGTACCAAGATGGATCTATTAAATTTAAAACATTATATTTGTAACACATTTTGTATATTGAATTATATTTACTATATTCGTCAGAAATATTATCTTTATTAATTCGTGAATAAAGTCTTCGTTTTTTGGGTAACTTAGTTACTTGTAATTTTACTTCAGGATCCATATATTCACTATCATAAGATACTTCAAGTCATAGATTTTAATGCATCCAAAAGTTTTAATATTATTCCATTTTATAAATATATATTAAATGATGTGTATATACGTTCATTGCTAATTCATTATTAAAAAATTGATTGTCAGTATTTGGTAAAATTTTCAATATAACCTGGATCAAATTTAGGAAATATGGTAATTAAGATTGCAACATTTATGTGCACTTACTAAATATTTTCCTCTTATATGACAATGATCTCTGAATGTTTAAAAATTTTTATAAATTCAATTGTCATTATCATTGCAATATTTCGTTCACATTTTCTAGCAATTTCTCTTGATTCTTCTCTTAAGATTTCAACGATTTTCTGTTGAATCTTTGAAAGTGTAAGTAACTGGACTTTTATAATCACCATGAGTATATTTATCGTAATAATAACACGAAACTGGTAAATATTTTTGATATTTGTTAATGTAAGGTTTTAGGGATTTTTTCATAAGTTTTAATATCTTTTAACAATCTTTCTAAACATACACAAACTGCAAAAGGAACCCTTAATGAATTGTTATAATTCGAAAACCAATTTGTTTGTCTTTTCAGTCAAATACATTTTTACTTCTTTATATTCTTTACAATCATTTACATGAATGTCTCAGTTTTCTTCAAAATAAAAATAACTTGAACATCTTTCACTAAGATAAATTCATCCATTTTGTTCATTTCGGATAAACTAATTAAGCTACATGGATATACCCAATAATAATGTGAATTGTTTTCATAATTAATTGAAAGAATGATAACTTGGGTTTCTTATTTAATTTGCATGTGGTATAGAGAATGTAGAATGCTTTTTCCTCTTCTTCATTGTTTTCATATGCTGAAACTTTATTTGAATTACATCATTTCTTTTCAGATTTTGGAATATCTGCCAACTGAACTGAAAAATGTTTTTAAAAAAATTTCAAGTATTTCTAATCCAATATTATAATAATTATTAACCCTATCCACACGATCCCTTGCTCAGCATATAGCTGACGTTATTGAAAAATTGAAACATATTTGGGCTTTGTTTTCGTATTAATGACGGTTTTTATCTTTAATTACTTTTGGTACATCGATATAAGGAGAACAAAAACTCAAAAAGGTGTGTTAACACTTAATTCCAAACTATCTATGCAAAATAAGGACCCACTGCATTCAATCTTTGCGTTTCCTCCATTTCACTTAATAGTTTAAAATATGAATTTTGTTAATAGTCTTCTAAATTATTTGTTCGTAATAAATCTTGATTGGTTGAATTAACTTTAAATTCTTGTATCTCTTCTTGTCTTTTAAAATTACAATAAAATTTCTTGTTAACTTTAATTGCTTTTCTTTGTATTAAAATATTATTAATTTTGTGATTATTTCTTCTTAATTTAAATAATAAATTTTGTGATTCAGTATTATGATCATTGTTGTTAGTTTTATAAGTTAATATTCTTTATTTATAAGTACAAAGTTTTTATAAATTTGTTTAATGGATCTAAAAATATATTCACCATTCAAACCTGATAAATTTGATACCTGGAATATTTTTATGATATTTTTAGTTAAAATTCTAGCTATTTTTCTGCTACAAGTTTTTTAAAAATATTTCGAATGATCGATTTTAATAATATTTTTCACATTGTCATCATTATTAATTTTGTTCTCAGATCTATATTAAGGTTGGGTAAATGTTGTTTATTAATATCTGAATAACTTTTAAAATATTTTGTTTTATATATTTTAAGAAGATCATTTAATGGTTTATTTAATCAGATCATTATCATTTATACTTTTATCTATAAGATAAATTAATGGACTTTTGTAAGTTTGGAACAATTTTTTGTTGTTTTACAGATTTGATGAAGTTGTTTTAAATTTTTTTTATTTACTTCATTATCGTCCATCAACATCCATATCTTCATGATTATTGTTATATTCACAATAAAGTGCCTGTTGGAGTTTTCAATGAACCACCTTCAAGCTGTCTCTCTACCATTCCACTCTCAAATGGTGCATGGGAAAAAGGAACTCTCAAATTTTTGTGTGTGAGCTCTGATTTCTCTTACTTTATCGTTGTGATTCTTTCTCCCTGAGTAGGTTGGGGCCAACATAATGTTTTCGCAACTGGAGGAGAAAATGTGCCTGAAATTTCATCAGAAGACCTTGTTGCAACGAAAAACGCCTTTGTTTTAATGATTGCCAGTACAATTCTTCTATCATGTTGGTGGCAAAATCTCCCTTATATTGCCATAATACAGAATGAGCCGCCCTTCTTTGTACTTTTTCGATGACATCTTTCAGCTACTGCGATCTGTTGCAGATCCCACACTTCACAGCAGTACTCCAGAATAGGGCAGACAAGTGTGGTGTAAGCAGTTTCTTTAGTAGAGCTGTTGCACCTTCTAAGTCAGTAGAGCCTTTGCACCTTTTAAGTGTTCTGCCACTGAATCGAAGTCTTTGCTTTGCTCTACCCACAATATTATCTAAGTGACTGTTCTAATTTAGGTTATTTGTAATGGTAATGCCTATGTACTTAATTGAATTTACAGCTTTCAGATGTGTGTGACTTATCGCATAATCGAAATTTAGTGGATTTATTTTAGTACTCATGTGAATAACGTCATCGTTTTCTTTATTCAGGGTCAGTCGCCACTTTTTACACCATACAGATCTCCTATCTAAATCATTTAGCAATTCGTTTGGTCGTCTGGTGACTTTATAAAATGGTAAATGACAGCATCATCTGCAAACGATCTAAGACAGGTATTAAAACTGTCTCCTATACTGTTAATATAGAATAGAACACTAGAGGGCCTATAACACTTCCTTGGGGAGCACCGGATATTACTTCTGTTTCACTCGTTGACTTTCCATCTATTACTACAAACTGTGACCTTTCTGACAGGAAATCACGAATCCAGTCACACAACTGAGGCGATATTCCATAGGCACGCAGTTTGGTTAGAAGACGCTTGGGGAGAACGGTCTCGAAAGCCTTCTGAAAATCTAAATATGTGAAATCAAATTGAAATCTCCTGTCGATAGCACTTATCACTTCATGGGTATAAACAGCTAGTTGGGTTCTGCATGAATGATATTTCTAAATGCATGCTGAATATGTGTCTATAGATCGTTTTCTTTGAGGTACTTCATAATGTTTGAGTGCAGTACATGTTCCAAAACACTACTGCAAATCAATGTTAGTGATATGGGCTTGTAATTGAAATGGATTACTACTACTTCCGTTTTTGGGTATTGGTGTGACTTGAGCAATTTTCCATTCTTTAGGTACGGATTTTTCTGTGAGCGAGCAGTTGTATATAATTGCTAAATATGGAGCTATTGTAACAGTATACTCAGAGAGGAACCTGACTGGTGTACTCCTACAATCTGGACCAGAAACCTTGCCTTTATTAAGTGATTTAAACTGCTTTCCGACACCAAATATATCTACTTCTACGTTTCTCATATTGGCAGTTGTTCTTGATTGGAATTCAGGAATAATTACTTTGTCCTCTTTCAAGGAGTCTCGTGTATTGCCTCTTATGTATGACCTGAATCTCTTTGGATTTTCTGCTTGATTTCGAGAAAGAGTTTCGTTATGGAAATTATTAAAAAATCTCGCATTGAAGGACGCACTATATTTGGAACTTCTGTAAAACTTTGCCACTCTTTGGGATTTTGCTTTCTTTTAAATTTGGCATGTTTTTTTCGCTGCTTCTGCAACAGCGATCTTACCTGTATTGTGTACTATGGGGGACCAGTAGCATAACTTATTGATTTATGTGCTATATGTCGCTCAATTGCTGTCAATACTGTCCCTTTCAAGTCCTTCTGCATCTTTTCTACGCCAACATGACTAGATCAGAAAGAGTGAAGGCTGTCTCTTAAAATGGCTTTAAGAGCATTTATATCAACTTTTTGAAATAGATATGATTTGCGTTCCTTTTTGTTGGTTGTAGGTGTTACTGCATTCAGCCTACTCACTTTTTGTCCGGATAATTTGTTGCTGAGATGTAAAGTATGCTTTTGCAACCATTTATGCTTTGAGTTGGCTCATAAACTAATAGTTCAAAATAATTTTCTGATAAAGCTTTCAGTACAATTTCAGATGACTTTTTATGCCTGCTGTTGGTAATAAACGTAAAATTTTTCCAGCATATCAAAGGTAGGTTGAAGTCACCACCGACTATAACTGTATAAGTGGGTTGCCTATTTTAAATTAGACTCAGTTTCCCTTTGAACTGTTTAGCAACTATATCTTCTGAGTCAGGGGTCAGTAAAACGATCCAGTTAATAGTTTAGTCCGATTTTCAATTATAACCTCTACCCATACTACTTTGCGGGAACTATTTACTTCAATTTCCCTAGAAGGCATTCTGACAGCATTAAATACTCCATCATCAACTGTATTTAATCTATCCTTTCTGAACACAGTTAGATCGTTTGAAAAAATTTCATCTGATCTTATATCCAGCTTTAGCCATTCTTCTGTACCTATAACTATATGAGCTTCCATCCTCTCTATTAGGGCTTGGAGCTCTAGTTCTTTCCCAACAGAGCTACAACAATTTACAATACCTATCATTTCTAGAACTAACTTCCTGTGTTTTACCTGTCCCCATTGAGACAGACACTTTTTCTCTGGTTCCCTGAAACCCTCTAACCAAAAACGCCGCCCAGTCCCTTCCACACAGACCCTGCTACCGGTGTAGCCACTTCCAATGTATAGTGGACTCCTGACCTATTAAGTGGAACCCAGAAACCCACCAGCCAGTGGCGCAATCTACATGATCACAGAACCACCTGAGCCTCTGATTCAGTCTCTCCACTCGGCTCTGCACCAAAGGACTACAGTCGATTTTCTGTGGACTATCGTTATAATTGTTATTAATATTGTCAACAGGATTTACATTAAGATCGATTAAATTTTGTTTATCCAGTTTGAGATAATTCATTAAATTTTCTGTGTTAGCAACTGATCGAAGTTCTTTTACATTTTTATATTTCAGTACTCTCCTCTTCATTTCATTATTCGTTTCTTTCCATTTAAAATACTCAATACATTCCATTAGACCTTCTCTAGTTACATTTGCCGGCCGCTGTGGCCGAGCGGTTCTAGGCGCCTCAGTCCGGAACCACACTGCTACTACAGTCACAGGTTCGAATCCTGCCTCGGGCATGGATGTGTGTGATGTCCCTTGGTTAGTTAGGTTTAAGTAGTTCTAAGTATAGGTGACTGATGACCTCAGATGTTAAGTCCCATAGTGCTTAGAGCCATTTGAGCCATTTGAGTTACATTTAAACAACCATTTTGTTTACAATAATTTTCTAAATGTTTGCAACTCAATCCATACTCTCTTTCACTATAATTTTTTACATTTTTAAATAACTCAACTTTATAGTCTATTTTGTTTTGTTTGTATTTATGTAGAATTTAATTCGATTGTTAGTTTTATTAAAACTTTTACCATTATAATGTATCTTTGGGATTTTTGGTCCGATGGTTCTAATTTATCAATGATAGAATCTATTAGATCTATAATTTTTTGAATGAGAAAATAAAAATTTGCTTCTCTCAATACAGGCAAATGAATATTGATGATTCTTTTTGATAAAGAATAAAATTTATTAGCTTTGAAAATTTTTAAACGAGAAAATTGAATTTGGATTTTGGATATAGGAAAACGAGATGTTTTGATTGGGAAAAACTGCAAAATTAGATTCTTGTTTGGCAACCTGGAATATTTACAGCAAGATGCTCTATGGTCCACAACGCTCTCCAATATAATACTTAAAAATAATAGAGGATTGAGTATCACTGTAGAAGAGCTTATTGTCTGTCTATAAAATTTAGAAACCTTTGTAGATATAGTCATGGTATGCCGATCTCTGAGAAATTTTGAACTGCTTATGAGGAAGCTGGGTTCTTTTGCATCCTTTAATTACTCCTATTTGTGTTCATGACTATATTATGCTTCTTTAATTTGAAGTCTTGATCTGAAGCCTCTTGGTTGTTTAGTCCTCTTGAGTTCCGTCTACTTACCTTAATCGTTCCTAAAACGCCAAATCTCTTGCCTTTTGTTGACTAGTTCATCATCTTTTAAATACGTCTGGCCTTCTCTATACGTGGAGTAAGTGTGGATGTCCCTTAGCAGAGCAAGGAGGCCTGATGAACTGCTCAATTTTTTGTTACGTTTTTCTTCTTTTAGGGGAGTTGAACTATGCACAATCGTCAGAGTCTCAACTACCACGAATTTATTTCCCATGCTGGACCAGAAGGGGTTGCCTGTTACACCATCTTCGTCGCATCAGAGTCCCTCTCTTCCATCATCATAGCTGTTTCCGTCTTTGTCGTCACTCTCACCAGCGGCCACTGTCGTTTGCAGCGAAGGATTAGCTGAGCGGTCAAAGGCGCTGCAGTCATGGACTGTGCGGCTATTCCTGATGGAGGTTCCAGTACTCCCTTGGGCATGGGTGTGTGTGTTTGTCCTTAGGATAATTTAGGTTGAGTAGTGTGTAAGCTTAGGGACTGATGACCTTAGCAGTTGTGTCCCATAAGATCGCACACATTGGAACACTTGTAGTGTCGTTTGGAATCAGGTGATCCCCCTTTCCTGAACTAGGCTTGGAACTAGTTGTGCTATTGATGTATATTCTCGCAAAGGAAAGTCTAATTAAATCAAACATCTGCCTTACTTTGAGTAAAACATTTCTAAGAATGTCTGTAGCACTGCATTATATTGTAGTGAACCATGACTTGTGGTAAACCTGGAGAGGTAATGATGAAAGCATTTGAGATGTTGATATTAGGTGGACTGATTAGAAATGCAGAGATCCTCCTCAGATTTGATAAGGAAAATTTTAAAAGCAATTTTGAGAAGTAGGGACAGATGATGGAATATGTGTTGAAGACATCGAGGAATAACGTCCAAGGTACTAGAGGGAGATGTAGAGGATAAAAGCTGTAGAAGAAGACATATACTGGAATATATCCAACTAATAATTAGGGACGTCTTTGAAGTGGGCAGGGAAAAGCACTGAAAATTTTCGCATGAGAACTCCATGGTTTTGTTGAGTTGTAATATCCCCAAAGCTTGACGTGCCTAATTCGGATCTCCAAGAAGGGCGGGGGGGGGGGAGGGGGCAGGACTGAGAGGAGTCTTTAGATCAACATCGTAGAGAAAATTACACCTGAACTTGTAGAAATGATTGCAACATGGTATGACTAATTCAAACGGGAAAATTTGCCATGAGCAGAATGAGAAACGAGCACAGATTACCTGGATATTCTTGGTCATGATATGAATCACTGGAGAGAAACTGACATTTCGTAACCCAGGGAAGGATCACTGTGTTATTTTCAGGGAGTAGTGAGCAAAACAGAAGTGGTGTTGCAGTATCATTCCTAGAAATACAAGTAACTGTTTTACCAGCTATAAACCAGTTAATGACAGAATCATTTCTATCGAATTGAATGCTTCTTCAGGTAAACTCAACATCATGCCGATCTATGCTCCAACTACAGTAGCGTCGGAAAAAGGGATACAAGACTTCTATGAATAACTGGAACAAGTCTTTAGTAACATCTGTAACTAAGAACAGCCAATAATTCGAGGAGATTTCAGTGCAAAACTTGATGGTAGTACCCATGACATGCACTTACAATCTGTGGTTACAGGTGATAATTCAAGTGAGAACAATGAACGAGGCAGGTACTTGCAGTATTACTGCGAAAGGAACGACGTGTATATCCGTAACACTATTTTCCAGCATCACCCAAGACTACTGTAAACCTGGATATCAACTGGTGATAGATTTAGAAACCAGGATGATATAATCCTGGGGCGAGGATTTTGGTCTTGGACTGTGAGGCCATTCCTGGAGCTGACTATGGAAGTGAGCACAATCTGCTGCCTATGAAATTGCAGATTAAGCTCAACTCCATGAAGAAGACCATAGAAAGACATTTAAGACTCGCAAACAAGGAACAGATTTGGCAAAAACATGAAAGACAATACTTCAGGGTGCCCTTAGCCAGCAGCGGAGGTGAACTTATCGAAATACTATCAAAATTAACGAAAATTACTCTATCATATGGATGAGACATGAAATCAGCAATTAAAAACTCACTAGTCGACGAAAGGAAATGGAAGTCCTGCATTTTTTCATTTATCTTTGGTTAAACATCTGCGATAGGGGAAGCTGTGAAGATGAGATCAGAAGACGGATCACACTGAGTGATTGAATCTGAAGAACTCACCTAAAGATGAGAGAACAGAGTGATAACGAATGGCACAAAAATCTGGCTTGTTGACACACTCATGTTTTTCGTATTCTGTTATGCCTGAGAAACATGGACTTTTAAGGCTAGGAACAAGCAGTGCCCTGATGTATTTTAGCTTTAATGATAGCGCTGAATGCTGTGCATAATATGGATCGAAACTCAGTATATCTATGTGCTTCCCTTCTCGTGCCAGCCGAACGTTTCTCCCGTTATTTGGCCACATTGTGAGGAGATACTGAGGAAATCTAGAGAAATTATTGAAGATACGGAGGAAATCTAGAGAAAGTATTCATGGACGAAAAGATTGAAGGCGTGAGACCGAGGACACACCAAATCAAGAAGACCTCTGGCCCACCTCTTCCCTGGGCTCCAAGAGATGTTCGTTACAGTCTGGGACCCAAGCAGTTAATTCATAGGGTCACTGTGCTCAGCAATGAGTACAACGACCTGTGATGAACTGACGACATAGGGTGGAAGTGCTACTCCTAGAACAAGAGGTCGGCACAAGAAAGTACTTCGTGTCAGTTACCATCACGCCAGTCTCGAGACTGAAAGCCCATCCGAGAAAATTATACCAATTCAATCCACATAACATTAGCAGAATTTATTTCCTTATCACCTTATCCATATATGCAGGATGCTGATCCAGCATGAAATTAAAGAAAAGTCGTTGCAGCTTCTTAATTAGAACTTTATTACCGCCACATAACCGTTTTCGGCCTTTATATTAAACCAGTATGAAGGGTAACTGAATATTATGCTGTAGAGAAGCAACATTGCTTCACTGTATCGCAGCTTTTAGATACACGTGATAATGGGCTAATACGAGGGCGTGCTGTAAAGTAATGCCGAACTGAATGTCTTATGTGAAAACTGATAACGACTTTTAAATAACGCAAACGTTATCAACATTCTACATCTTTATTTTTCATATCTACATATTTATTTCTAGACATAGAAAGCCTGGCGACGAACACATTTCTCTCAACAAGACACCATTTTATTGATACCGTCACTCTAGAATGTTTGTCTTGCAGGCGGAGGACATCGTCATCTCGGCTTGGACCGCTTGGTCAGTATCAAAGTTCTCAAAGGTGTTCTCTCCGTTATGGAAAGATGAAAATCTGATGGAGCCAAGTAGGCGCTGCATGGAGTATGATCGATGAGAGCGAACCAATGGCCCATGATTGCTGCAGACGTTGCAGGTGTCTTGTGTTTGCTGGCATCTTCTTGATGGGGAGATAGTGCTCCATGTGTGGATGAACTCTTTCAAATCGAGACTCGATTACAGCACACTGTTTCTCCCGCACTGACATAGTTACGTTACACCAGCCATATTACACTCTGAAATTCTGAGTCCTCCAGCGGCAAAGAGCTGCAAATACGTATGGACGAAGAATACAGATGTAGTGTGTTAACAGTGTATGTTTCATTTAAAAAAGCCTTACGAGTTTTCGCATAAAATTCGGAGGCACTGTTTCTCAGCATGCCCTTGTAGAAAGTCCGAAAATCATCGTGTGGACTTAACCAAGTTCTGATTACGTAAATGGAGTGACTTTTCTTTAATTTATTTCCTTAGTCAGCAGCCCAGCGCCGCTGTAGTTTTTCAACGAAATATCAACATTTGCTTAGCTTAATATAATGATCCTGTGATTTATCACATGTTATCAGAAAGCACAAATATTTAAACTTCATGACTCGGTTAGTGGCTGTTCTCTAAAATTCATCTAGGCTGTCTGTTATAAACGTTTCCATAATAGGCAATGTCTAGTTATTCATGTACTTAGCAGCAAGTGGGGTAATGTTAAGCTCTACTATTGGAACATTGACTGCTTTTACTCTTATTAAACCAGGACGTATGGTAGTTTCCTTCCATTCGCCAGTATCTAGTAAACATATATTTATAAAATTTATTATTCTATGGATAGAAGCGTTCGAAGAATATTTAATAACATGCAGGTGTCTCAGGTTAAGGTATCCCTCTGTTGTTATATTCGTTAGTTACCTTTGGAAATTTATCTTTTGTGATATTGTAAATAGAATTTCTTGCTGGAGTCAGTACGGGTGTTATCCCTACACAAATTATTAACAAGTTTTTTTTTTCAAGTTGTCTATCCATTCTGATTATAAACTTAGGATTTCGTGGTATCAAATTTGACAAATTTCTACTGTGTCGCACTGCAGTGCCACGCTGGTATAAGGCATTTCCGATTCTCGTGCCTGCTTAGTTTGTACGAAAAAATGGTTGAAATGGCGTACACGTCCAGATGATGTTCAGGTACAGGTTGCGTACTTCTCAGGCTTCTATCTTTTAGCATGGTCTGTGGTACCTGCAAGAGAATGTTGAGGTAAATATTCTATCGAATAAATATGTAATATTTCATAAACTGAAGCCAAATGAAAACTAGCAGATCCACCTATGTTTAAGACAAAACAAGTTTTTGCGGGGTGTTCATACATGGATTTATCACTGACGTTCCTTTAAGCGAAAGTAAAGTTTAAAAAACTATTAGAGCCATGAAAGTTCTGTTTATCACTCGCAGGCTATATTGTGATCTTTTTATAGAGTTCGGTTGGCCGTGATTTGGGAATAGTTAGAGAGAGGGCGAAAGAGGTGCGAGTGGTAGAGAGGGTAGTGAGGCCACGGTAGACAAAGGGAGCTCCGCGCAGTGGAAGGAGGGGGGGTCTGTCCCAGACTACCAGCCGATGCGGCGGGTGGCGGGTGCCGACCAGAGGAAAGGCAGCGCGCGGCTGTCAGCCGACTGCTACCTTTGTGTCGGCGTGTGGGGTGTTGAGACGTCAGTAACGCCGCAGGGAGGAGAGTCGGCCTTCTGGTTCTCCATTTCCATCCAGGACTTCTCGGGATCGTCCATCACTGATTCCAGTTCCTGAATCTGGAGAGGCACTTGTCAGATGCTAGCATGTTTGTTTGTAAATGAGGACGGCCTGTACTCTTTGAAGGGCCCAATAAGCCAGTGGTTGAGATAGTCAGTGTTACGAGGGAGGTACATTTGTAGTGAAACTAGTATATCATCGTGACCGTTAAGCTGCTTGCAGTGTCTGTATAAGTCTGTTATTCCAGTGTTAAGATTTGTAGCCTTTGTTAACATTCGGGAACGATGTTATTTTCTCCTTTGTGGTTTGAATTTTCCCATCACACTCTAAAGATTGCTAATATCTAAAACGACTGTCTACCAACTATTATAGCGACTTAATTGTCATTTCCTTTGAGCTGAATTGGTCTTCATTCAACATACAAAGTTGTTCAACCCTGTAGTAAACAAATTATTATTTTTGAAGTTTAGTCTTTTGTAGTTAATTTCGAACTGTCGGCCTGTGTCTCTGCCCAGTTAACAGGCAAGTGTTTCCTGCAGTTTTTCGCTGTCCTGTTTGACCACAGGCGTAGCGGTGTTTCCTGTGTTTGAAACGGTCTAGCGATCGCATGTCGGTCTCCTAATTGCTCTGGTTCGGAGCTGTAACTAATAATTTTATATAATGCTGTGTCTCATTACTTAAACATATTTGACTTTATTTGTGTAGCTGTTAACATTGTCATTTGATAACGTATTTAACATTGGCTAGGTAACGCTCAGTTCAACAGCTGATTTCAAAACAACAAGTGTTAGGTTTTGTAGGCCTGGGGATAAATGTGGTGTGACAGTTACATGAAATGAGTGAATCGACTTGTAACCAAGTTTTAAATTTATAATTCCGTATTAGAAACCTAGCAAATTAATTACTTTTGCCATATTTTAGGAAAAGTCTTTCATTTCAGCTCAAACGTCATAAAAACTTCATAACTTCATACCTTTTATACTAACTTCAGGAACTTCCAGAGGTACCCAGGAATACATGAAATGGCACTGGAGATAAAGAAACACAATCTTATAAAAGTGTATGTCAGTTCTCCTCAGGATGTTCCTCACATCTTATCCAAATTTCGTCACTTTTTCCGACTTATTCTTGATTTTACTGTGCTATATTAATATTAATGGCAATTATGAGTAGTGTTTATGTAAACTTAGAGTACGTTTCGTCTGTTTGTGACTAGGTGCAATAGGTTAATTTCTATTATTGTTGAACTGTTCTTTTTCCTTCACAGCAGGTACACGAGGTGTGAAGTAGATTGTTGTTTCTGATGTTGCGTTTGTTTTTAAGTCTCCTTATAATTTATCAGTAGAGATAGTTCGGCTATGTAATACTTAATTATGCTTTATGTAACCATATTTGACAAAAATCAACTCTGCCATTCTTTCGAAGTAAACAGTGTGTTATGATGGTATAAATTTCACAGCAATAATATAATAATAATGTTCTTGTTATCAAATGTCGCTAAGTAGGCAGTCACTGTACGTGTGGGTCAGAAAGTGAGCAACAAGGTGGTGTAGGTGGTCACTACGGAGACGAAAGCAGCGACGAGGCTCAACCGCACGGAGAGTACACGCCCAGCAGGTTGACCACGGGGCGTCCAGAGGACACCTGCCGCTTAAGCAGCCGCAGCTCGCGGTGGGCGGCGCCGCCCACCCTCCGCCCTTCCAACAGCAGCTGCGAGCGCAGCCTCAGCGTGCGTTTTGATTCAGTCTCTGCCAAGTGAGCAGCAAGTGCGATTAAATTTAAAGTTAGTCTGAGGAAGGAATGGCTGGGATGAATACGGATCACACCTAGAACCAGTCCATTTGTTACAATGAAGTAAATCTGCATTATAGTAGCCAGGGACATTTCTGTGAAGAAAACTATGAGAAATCTCTCATGCAGAGAGGAGATCACCACTGATAGTTCACAGAGATTCGAATATGCCCTCCTAAGCGCGCGCACGTCGGACGGATTCTTGGTTAGTTTCTCAGGTTGAAGCGGGCGTCTCCATGACGAAGCACTGTTTGCAGCACGCATCTCCCTTCTCATCTCAAATACGCCAACATTCAGGAGCGAGACCATGTGCCTGATCACCAGCAGAAGGTTTGCAAACCTTAAAAGCGTTAGTATGGTTGCCACTGCACTGATCACAGTGAGTATTCCTGCTATTCTTATATGCATATCAAACTGAGCACCAAATATGTTACGCAACATCGCACAAAAATAACAGAATAAATAAAGCAACTGCAGCTTCACCAACTTTCCTGCCAGTGTACCCAGTTGGCCAGCATGCTTCGTAAGAATCCTCTCACATGACGTAATCACCTCAAGAATTTTTTCGTACTGTTTCCTACCACAGAGTATATCAGAGGCGACCGAAATCATGGCCATAAATGAATAATTCGAAGCGGCTACAACAAATACAGCAGTTATTGCCGGATAACTGTGTATGGAACGAGAATAGATGTATGGAACGGCGCAGCCAGAAATCAGCTGTGCCATCTCTTCAGTGATGCGGCCGTCACGTCAACCGTGAATGGCATCAGACCAACTAATTTGCATATCACGTGGAACGGTTTGCTGACCGAAAGCAGTTGCTTAGTAACTGATGGAACTAGAGTGTTGGACTCATCTGCTGTGGCTAACTGTAAAAGGAAACACACAGCTCAGTACACATCAAGCATGTAGATAAATAATAGTCGCTCGCCCCGTCTATAGCTAATACATATATGAAACCTCACCCACCATCGTATGTAGTTATAATTCTCGTTCCACCATCCATTTCAATTTTCAATTTCCATTATCAGTAAATATTTTTCTTAAATGAGCCATGTCTTAGTACAGTACGTATAAAATATGAAACATATCAGAAAAGCTTTCCTTCAGCTCATTGGTTTTAATCGCTTTGTGATGAACTGTACTCGTTTGTTTAAGAACAGGTTTCAGCTCGGATCTGAAAATAGCACATAAATAGGTAGGTGGTGTATTGGAACTTCCACTTTTTCGGTAAATTTATTTTCCATTCATTCACCTAAGTATTTTACGGCAAGGGTTAAAATCTGGTATGCCTGCAGCAATCAAGCCTGTGTACCTAGCAAGAATAGCTGCAGACCATTAATTTCCTTTATGTTTGTAAAAACTACAACTGATATTTCATCGATCTAGTACTGTCTCTTTTTTCCCGCCCATGAGAGAGAGAGGATGTGGATTTCTGTTCAGTTCACTAATAATGTGAAATACATTAATTGTTATAGCACGAAGGCAACTTCTTTACTAGTTCCTTATCTCACGTGATCTACCCATCTGCGTTACCGGTATCTCTAAGCAAGAAATTTATGTAGAGCAAGCTGGACGCCGTAACATTGCCTTAACAGAAGAACAGGAGGTAAATAACTTCAAGATTCGAAGAACTGCGATCTCGTAATCCAGTATTATTGACAAGGGGATACGTGGGCCCCTCATAAAACGCCCATCGTAGACTAAGTGGAAGGACTCGACCTTGGAGGAGGGAAAACTTCATTCACCTTTTATTGCACCCAAAGATTTATTAATGTAAACAATTAATAAAAGAAACAATTATAGTGAAAATAATTTGCCAAACGAATGGTTACCAGATATATAAACAAACACAAGTTTGCCCTAGAGACAATAATTCTGATATAGATTAAGTCAGTAAAAGCAACAAATTAGGATTAAATAACAACCTTCTCAACAGCTTGGCGTTACGGTGATTATTGTACCACGAATAACAGTACAATGATTGGAATCAATCGTTACAGGTCAAACGGCAGAAGCCAAATTGCTTAATGCAAATTTTATTGGTTTATACTAATGCGATTACAGCAAAATGCTCTCGATGCTAAGTATATAGAGGACTAGAATGAAGACAAACTGAACATTGACAAAATTAACTGACAGACAATAAATGATACGCTTCGCAAATGCATTCATAACTCAATAAATAGAATAAGCAACTTTAAATATAGAAGTCCTTAATGTGAAATACAATTTAGCTAACGCCTGAAAAAATCAGGCAGTATTTACATATATAGACATTATTTTTAAATTTGTGAACCTTGGACCAATACATGACACTTATAAATATATCTGAAATCCGGATGCAAGTCAGGTATAGATACGAACGCCAAACATAACAGGCAGTATAGACAACGGCCAGTTGTCCCGCTCGTAGAGCAACTGTCGGCCCAATAGTCCAAGGTACACAAGTCTCAGGCCCACTTCGTCTCACATACAGTGGGGTCCTAAAAAATGTATCCACCGTTTAAAAGTCCATAACTGGCAAACTTATTGATGGAGGTGTCTCATCTTTGATAGTGTAATAGGTTGTAGTTCCGGCAATCGCCACACAAGCGTTGTATTGCGTTGATTTGTTGTGACAGATGACAGTCGCCAGGTAGTCAGTGTTTCGTTTTTAGTTGCACCTAGTTACTCGAGTAAACATGGCTGACGCAAGGTGGATTCGATGAAAGGAAGTCAGTTTTGAAGTGGTATTTTAAGTACGAAAACATTAATAAGGTTCAACGGCAATGGCGAAATGAGTATCAAACAGAGCCACCGATACGTTTAACGATTCGTCGCATTCGAGACAAATTTGAAGCCTAAGGCTGTGTTAAAGACGTACACAAACAACGATCTGGACGACCTGTAATAGTAACAACTCCAGCTAACTCCCGTAGTGTGTTACAACAATTCACTCGCTCACCATAGAAGTCTGTGAGACAGTATTCCCGTGAAACTGGAGTGAGTCGCTCAAGAGTTTTGAAGACAGCCAAGTGTAAGTGCTACATCCCACGATTGCCACACGCAATGAACGAGGACTACCCAGATCGTAGAATGGAGTACAACGAGTGGTTTACTAACATGGTGCGCAACGATGAAGAGTTTTCAGAGATGATTGTGTGGTCTGATGAGGCACAGTTCGAACTCAATGGTACAGTAAATTGCCACAATTGCATCTACTGGGCCGCCGAATATCCGAACGTCCTTGTAGACAAAGCCGTGAATTTGCCAGGAGTAAATGTGTGGTGTGGGTTTTTTTACCGGGGCTTGATTGGGCCATTCTTCTTTGAGGGCCAGTTACTGGTGAGGTGTACCTTCAGAAGCTTTAGACATCCATTTTACCTGCCATCTGAGACTTGTATGGAGACGGAGGAGTTTACTTTCAACGCGATGGTGCCCCAGCCCACCACCAACATCGTGTTAGGGCGTATCTCGACGAAAATCTACCATGCAGATGGATAGGTCGTAGAGGTGCTGTGGAGTATCCACCACGTTCGCCGGACCGCTGGACTTTTACCTGTGGGGAACACTAAAGGACGTCGTTTATCGACAAAGGCCACGCACACTGGATGAACTTCGAGAATCCATCGTACATTCATGTGCAAATATCCAAGTGAACACATTGCAGTCAGTAGTTCGTGCTGCAGTTCGGCGGCATCGTTTGTGTATCGATGTTAAAGGTGACCATTGCGAACACCTACAGTGATATCTTTAAGTAGGACTTTAAGCTACACTTTCACCAAAAATAAGACAACTCCGTCAATTAGTTTGCAAGTTATGGACTTTTAACCATTGGATACATTTTTTGGTCTCCTCTGTATAATACGTCAAACAGAATTAACTTTAGAACAGGAAACATGGTATACATGGAGCATAAACAGAACATTAGATCTACTAAATAAGAAAGGCACGCAAGGCCCGAAGGCGTGGCCAAATCCACAGCACAGGCTAAGAGACAATGCAAATCGTAAGAAATTATGATCCAATAAGTCGCGCGTCCCAATACGATAACGAATACGCTACAACTCCTTAAGTAAATAATCCTACCCTTATGGACTCAAAGCAGCGCACTTAGAACATTATTAAATGAAACAATACCTACCTACAACAAAAACACGTTAAAGAAAGTGTCACTGCCTCCAAGCAGTAACCAGTTCACACTCAAACCCCAGGTATAAAAAACAAACAATTCAAATCCCATTACCTAAGATCACCTCAAGGAAAGGCATAAAACGATAGATTAACCTTACCATAATTACACGTCCTTGATGAATCCAAACATTCAAGACTCCGCAGAAAGATCTTGCAGAATGACCATACACTGGTGCACAGACCTGCTCGATGACACACAGTGATTTCTGAAACAGACGGAACACTAAGATTAAAAAATAATACACGTTAAGCCCCAAGGTTTAAATGGTAAACCATAATATCGGTGCAATCAGAATTTCTACAGTCAGAATGGCACAACAAGTTTCATAGCGGCGAACCACAAGATAAATTGTACACAGAATTTCTTGATTGAGAATCTGTCTCGGGTTCATCACACCTGCAACACGGAGGGCAGAAAATATATCTTCAACAAATGACGTAAATACAGTGGTATCACTTTATTGCGTCGGTAGAGTTCCGTGTCCAACAGCATCAGAAAGGTAGGTCACAAGCCATCACCCCCAACAACAAGTATCGTCTAACGAACACCAAACTTCCCACGCAGTTGTATAACCATGTTTATGGCTCGACTGTGGGCAAATTTTGAGTCTGATATAAAGAGGATTATTGTTCTTTCTACTTTGAGACAACCAAAACGCGGCCATAGAAGCAGCGCCGACCCGAATGGACTTTTTCATTGTGACAGTATTCGCCGCCAAGGTTATCCCTCGTATCCACTACCAACCACACGCTGTTACTAACTGTCCCTCACTCCGCACGTTCGTTCGGTCCATCATCTCTCCCCGTGCGCGCCACCGCGCGACCGCATGACGAACGCCGAAAGGGTACGGCCCCTGTAGGAGAATCTATAGGACGAAAGCCGGCACTGCTCAATTATATTTTACAGATTTTTATCACACACGAAGAATGATAAGCTGAAGTGCGCGTCGCTGTGCGTGAAATAGCTGAGACACACGCTCCCGAGTGAACTCACTATCGTTGCGCCTCTTGTGCGGCGCCATCAAATTCACATCGTAATTATTATTATTAAAATTATTAATTAATCAGTAGAACTGGCGCCGTTTCCAGGACGGTGTGAGATAGATTAGACAGATGCAATAATTAAATGATATAAAACGTGTTGTGTAATGTTCTATTGCACTGTTTTCTATTTGCTTTGTCTTATGATTACACATTGGCAAAAGAAAACCAAGGGCAAACATCACATGTTCAGCATAAATTACTGATGATTAATTGGAGGAATTGTAACAACAACTTCTAAGAAGATTGTGTATAACGTAGAAAACAACTCCAACTTACAGGTCGCACGACTGCCCTCGGTAATTTCTTGATCAAACGTTATGTCAATACGTTACCCTATCCAGTCATAAATTTGAACCATTTCTTAAACAATAGAGATTCGCGCTAACATTGATGAATTTACACATCCACATATTTAAAGTAAAAAGATATCTGTGTAACAAGAAAAATGGTATGTTAGTTAACCATGGAACGACTACATTCTTTGTTTATAATATATTGTTAACTTTCTTTTCCAGGGAACAATGCAAGGACACGATCTGGTAGAGGCAGGAAGGAGAATTTAGGTAGCTGGCACAAAACAAAAACAGGCTACACCGCAGTATAAGTAATTATGTGTATATAGACATGTGTATCACTGTGACACTGGGAATGAGAATTTGTATATGAAAAGGTTACAGTACATACTACAGAATGTTGTTAAATGAAGTTTAGGGCTCATACTACCAATGCTTAAAGGGGTGACATATATTAAAAAGCACAAGTTACTTATGTGAGGGTAAAATATGAGTATTCATGATGCATTTACACGGGATCACAACTTATCTGAACGTCCTTCTACAATATTTTCTCGGCACAGCCTCCGTAGTGACATATTTAAGTATATATATCAGCAAACACTACGTAAGTAGTTTCACAAAGATACAAAGAAATGTGCATTAAGATTCTATGGTGTGTAGTCGGTGGATTTCAGCAACTGATAAAACAATGCCTCTTTCCATTCCCTGTCGCCAATCCGTGTACACCACTAGACGCATTCCTTGTAGACTTGAGAGGGGTGGGGCTAACTATTGTTATCTTTGCTTCTGTTGTTTAATGTGTAATGAAGATTTCTTGTCTCTCGTTAGCAGTCTCGATTAAGAGGCGCGTGGGGCAAACGATGTGTGAGGATATTGGTTACACATATCATCTAACTCTATATACAGTATGTGTAGTGTCCTGTCAACCCAGAAATTGAAATTACAATTTTAATTGTTATTCTGTGTACTGTATTACTACTGCATAAACTCAAAGATCAAAAGAGTTACCTGCTCGTGGAAAATCTGTAAGAAACAAGCAGCCTCTGAATGGTCGGAGAAAATTCAAGAATTTTGTATTTAAAATAACATATGATGTTGTTATATGCTTCCTAATGGCGAAAATGTAATCCTAAAGGACATACCGTGGTACTGAAATGTTGTTTTGTGCACAATTTGTAAATGTTTAAGGAGCCTAGATGCGAATATGTATAAATTCTACTATACATGTAACAGACGTGTCAACAACACGTACGTTAAATCAAATGATGTCGAACCGCAATGTTTATTTTGGAGATGTTGAGTGAAACCATAAGTGTATTGACAAAGAAAACGTAAGGAGGAATTATTCAATTATCAAGCGCTTGGTGTGTGCTACAGAAAGGTTACATTTACTTGATTTTCAGTGAGTGACTGTGAGGGTACTTACAACGAGCCAAGAGTTTTCGGTTCGGCTGTAGTGGCGAGGGACGCTAGACTTTGCTTCAAGGGACGATTTAAGGTGAATACGTTTATGGACTTAACTGACATTTGGTGAGTTCTCGACGTGATGCTGAATGTATGGGATCGCCTTCGATACTGAAATATGTGACGCACAACTGGTTCCAGTACCAAAGATGGCGGGCCTTTCCGTTGCAGCATCGGTAAATCTCAGTGAAGCGCTTGTCTATACTTACTATCCTAGGGAGCAGATCTACAGACATTTTGACGATATGAAATTCGTCGTTACCTAAAAATTGTTAAAACGATCTCTATCGCCTATCCATGGTCCACCAACAAACTTAGGAGGTTCGCGCGCAACGAACATTGCTTTGAGCTTAGTCCTACAAGAGGCGTGTGGCGGCTACTCTGCAATAATGGAACAGTGAACTCTAAATCTGAACGTGTCCTTTGTCGCAGCATGGACTTGGAAAATTAAACTTTCAGAGTATGTAAATAAAACAGTGAAATGAGAGAGATGGGGTAAATATTAAAACATGGGGTGACCATTAAAATAAATCTATTTTAAAACCCCGGTCTGGCCAAAGATATAATGTAACTGAAAATAAATTTAAAATGTTATTATCGTACGTAGAAACAGCACCGCTATAGTATAGGATATAGCGGTGCCTGTGTTATTCTGATTATGATGCGAAGTTCCTTTGAACATGCATGCATGTCCAAAAGAAGAGACATTGTGGCAAGCAAAACCGTCAAGAAAAACGTCAAACGATTTCGCAATTACGAATAAGGACTACAGTCAACTGTAGAATGGAATGACGACAGTGAAAATTTGAGCCGGAGCGGGGCTCGAACCCGGAGAGGTCGCCTTACCTTTTTTTTTAAATTTCATTTCATTCGGTATTGTTCGTTGCGTTTGATCTGGGTGGACGTCACAAGACATCCGTTCAAGTTGATCGTTGATTCTTTTACTCAGTTTCTTATTACAGAGGGCGCGCAGCCCTCTGACCGAACACGCTGAGCTACTGTGCCGGCTACCATTTGGCAATCCGTACACGACTCACAGCCGGCGACTTCCAAGTACAACGTCTGACCTGCACGGATATATACATGATGGACGTACGAGTTCAGGTCGTAGACGCATGGTTGACGAAATATGGAAGTTGGGTCTGCTCGTAAGTCATGCTCGAATAGCCAAATGGCATTGTCGTCATTCCATTCCACAGCTGATGGCAGTCATTATTGGCAATTGCGTATTCATATGATGATTCACACCTTTAGCTCATTTTCCCCTTGTGTAACAAGTGGGAGACCAAGGTTCAAGTCCTGGCGGTGGAACAAATTTCAATTTTCGTTTCTTCAGCTTCTGTCATTATTGATGATAAAGTTGAGACTCATATGTCTCAAGGAAAATGTGATTACATCAGATCAGTACAACCCATTACGATGCCCACGACTACGAGTGTTCATCAGGGACAAGGGCATCGTCAGGAGTTCCACAGATACTACTATTATTTCTACGTACACAAATGTCCTAACGGACAGGGTGAACAGAAATTTGCAGCTTTTTCCTGATGACGCTGTGGTCTACGGGAAGGTGCTGTCGTTGAGTGACTGCAGGAGTATAACAGCTAGAGTGTGAGATAATGCGGATGAGCAGGAAGAACAAAGATATGATGTTTGGATGCAGCATAAGTAGTCCCCTGCTTGACACAGTCATGTAGATTAAATATATATATGGGCCTAACGTTGCAAAGCAGTATAGAACGGAATGAGCATGCGAGGAGTGTGGTAGAAAGGGCGAATGGTAGATTTCCGTTTATTGGGGGAACTTTGGGAAAGTGTGGTCCATCTGTGAAAGAGACCGGGTATAGGAAGCTAGTACTACCCATTCTTCAGTACTGCTCGAGTACTTGGGATCCGTAACAGGTCGGATCAAAAGAAGAGGAAGCAGTACAGAGGTGGGGTGCTAGATTTGTTACCGGTAGGTTCGAACAACACACAATTATTACAGACGTGCTCTGGGTACACCAGTTGGAGTCCGTGGGGGAAAGTGGACTTTCATTTCGAAAAACAGTATTAAGAAAATTTAGGGATCCAGCATCTGAAGCTAACTGCGGACCGGTTCTATTGCCACCGGCACATGTTGCGTAATGAGAACGAAGATGAGATACGAGAAATTAGCACTCATAAGGAGACATATAAACTGTTGTTTTTCCCTCACTGTACTTCCAAGTGGAACAGAAAAGAGAATGCCGTAGTGATACAGGGTGCAATCCGCGACACACCGTACTGTAGCTTGCGGAGTATTTACATAGTTGTATATGTAGAAAATGAGTACTGTTGCCTGAACGTAATGTAAGTGACACACTGCATTATTTTAAATTGCTGCCACGTATTCCGCTTAATATTTATGTTCTTTCTAGCATGTCATATATGTCACAACTTCTTTTGTTTACTTTATTAATTACTTCTTTGGGTTGTGTATGGTGGTGTGTTACGCAAGAGCAGACGCGTCCTTAATCTCTGACTGATATGCCACCGCAGTTACGCTTTATTCACTAATTACCATCAGGAGAGCTGGTGGTTTTAACTACACAAACCAAAAAATGGTTTGCATCACCCCCGTTTTCAGAACTCCGGAAGATAGTCGTTAACTGTGGATATTGTATCACAGAAATAGTCCCTTTGACTGTTCAGAGATGTCACTAAACCCACCCAACGATGTAAACAACCATTCATGAGCAGCGCCTATTACAGGGAGGGGGTCCGACAGCCGATCAGTTCCAGTCATTCCATCACGAAGGAGGTACGCGGCACGTGTTGTCTGTAGTTCAATCATGTCTACACGGTTAATACCACGGTTCGATTACGCCTACATTGTTACTTCGTGCCAGGAAGGGGTCTCAACAAGGGAAGTGTCCAAGCGTCTCGGAGTGAACAAAAGTGATGTTGTACGGACATGGAGGAGATTCAGAGAGTCTGTAATTGTCGATGACATGCCTCGCTCAGGCCACCCAAGGGCTATTACTGCAGATTATTGCTCAGAAGAACCCTGGCAGCAACGCCACCACGTTGAATAATGCTTTTCGTGCAACCACAGGACGTCGTATACGACTGAAACTCTGCCCAATGGGCTGCAAATATGCACAACTTCACTCGCGATGTCCATAGCGGGTCCATCTTTGCAACCACAACACCATGCAGCGCGGTATAGATGGGCCCAACAACATGCCAAATGGACCGCTCAGGACTGATATCACGTTCTCTTCACTGATGAGTTTCGCATATGCTTTCTACCAGACAATCGTCGGAGACGTGTTTGGAGGGTACCCGGTCATGCTGAATGCCTTAGACACACTGTCCAGCGAGTGCAGCATGTGGGGTCGACGTACGCCGCTGGTGGACATTGAAGGCGCCGTAACGGCTGTTTGATACATGAATGCCATCCTACGACCGATAGTACAACCATATAGGCAGCATATTGGCGAGGCATTCGTCCTCATGGACAACAATCTGCGCCCCCATCGTGTATATCTAGTGAATGACTTCCGTCAGGATAACGACGTTGCTCGACTAGAGTGGCCATCATCTTCTCCAGCCATGAAATCTATTTAACATGCCAGGAATAGCTAGAAAAGGGCTCTTTATGGACGACTTAACCCATCAACCACTCTTAGAGATGCACGCTGAACCACCGTTGAGGTGTGGAACAATCTGGACGAACAGTGCCTTGATGAACTTGTGGAGAGCATGCCACGACGAATACAAGCATGCATCAATGCAAGAGGACGTGCTACTGGGTCTCAGAGGTACCTGTGTGTACAGAATCTGGACGACCATCTCTGAAGATCTCGCTGTATGGTGGTACAACATGTAATGTGTGGTTTTCAAGAGCAATAAAAAGGGCTGAAATGGTGTTTATGTTGATCTCTGTTCCAATTTTCTGTACAGGTTCTGGAACTCTCGGAACCGATGTGTGTATTATGGATTTATTAGTATGACATCTTAAGATCAGTTATATTAATTACGATAAAATTTGAGTTATAAAACATATAGTGTAATGATAAATAAGCAAATTTTTGCTTGCATAAGGAAATCTTTGTAATTATATGCATCTTGAGAGACAAAAAGGGAGTTTGTAAAGCTTTTTTTCAGATACAGACGAGGAGAAATTGTTCAATTTGCTGGACTGGCCGGCTTTTTCAACTCTGAAGAGCATTTAAGAATTTATGAGGTGGTTTCCGGATGGGTCGCACACAGAGTTGGCGCCATGAAATGTTGAGACAATGATGGATTCATGACGTTGAGGATGTGTGGTCTCGTCAGTTAACGTGGTTCAGTTGAATCTGAGTGATTTTTGAGGATAGCAGACCACACATCAAGATTGTACCTAAAAGACCTCAGACAATAAATATGAGAGTCACCAGTGGAAGTATATGTTGATGTGGGATGTTGGTAACAGTTATAATATCGAGATCTTCCTTTTACGCAAAATTCAGAAACAGTAACAATTCCACTCTGTCGTAAAATGTGGGCGGGAACTGATGATAAAAGTTCGTTGTGGAATGACAACTTGGTTCTATCCTTCGGTTGTTACATTAATGTTAAGTCTCAGAATGATGAAATGAATATGTTGGACAAAATATTGGATCATAAGAAAAAATGAGAGGAGAGATTACTTTCCATTTTCAAGGCGAGCAGTTGATTTTGGTGATTTTGAGTCAGAGCGATAGACCATTTTACTTGGAACTTCCTGTAGAAGTCACCTCTAAACTGTTACAGTGATGTTTCCAATAGGGATAGTAGTTACTATAACTTGTGAACTTCACATATCAATGAGTTACATACCAAAACTTTTATTTGTAATCATGGTACCTGATCCCACAGAATAATTATCAGGTAGGAACATATTCTTTCGATGAGGGCAAAGAGGGTTGTGGACTTGCAGACTGGATGTTATGTCAGTCTGTTCTCAATCACACTCTCACCGACCGCAAAAATAATTTTCAGGCTCCTATAGACGGTGATGGCAGGTGGAAAGCAGGCACAGATGAAGTAAGTGTCTTTCCATAATGAAAGTAACGACCACCTGTTTATTACCCGCCGCCCCATATATGGTGCATCAGTGCGGAAGGTTACGCTGTGAAAGTGATCGATACAAACAGGGAACTAGGTAGGCATTAACAAGATACCAAAGTGAAATACGCCAAACTAGTGGAAGAACAGCATTAAGATTTGCTCGTGAGTGTGGAAACTAAATTGTGAATGATAGCTATAGTTGCCTTGAACGTGACGGGAGGAGATAAGAAGACGACACTACATCGCGGTTAGCACCGGCGCTGGGGTTGGAAGAAGACTGTGTATCACTGCAAGTTACCTGAAAGCTACTGAGCGCGCTCAAAGGCGCCCAGGCCCCACTTGAGGTACTGCAGTAGGCGATAACCGTCGCCATCCTTACAGCCTTACCCGCTGCTGCTGCCTTCATTACATTGCAACGCGTAGCATCAGGTATGCTGGTAAACCGCGCGGGCATCGCTCGTCAAGGTCCAGCAATTAAGTGAAGAATATTTTAAGTATTTGTTAACTACTTGTAACAGGCTATTAGAAATGGAATCTGCTGATAAGTATGACGTGAAAGTTAAGATGAAACCAGTCGCTGGCGAAGAATCCTCCGAAATAGAAATTGGAAACAACAAGGATGGCCCTTTCGAAGTGATAAATTGAAAATCTGGCGGCTATTTGTCAAAAGCAGAAGCGGAGGTAAATTTCAGTGTTACTGCGAAGTTATAATCAATTACTAGTGTTGGTGTAACTGAAGTTGAAGTGGAAACAGAAAAAGTAGTTGTCAGATAATGAAACTGAGTTCAGTATTTCTGAAACTCAGCCAACTCAGAGAATGCAAGAATCTCGTTTTATACAGGTTGAAATGTCAAGTAAGAAGGTAGAGGCATCAAACTGGGTGCAATTACTGTTTTCTGAACCTGAAACGCACAATCAAGAACTGAATAATAAGATGAAATCCAGTAGTAAACAGTTAAATAGTAATAAAGAACTAAGGATGAAATGAATTCGAAACTGAAGAGCTTAAGTTATAAAACTGATTCTAACCACTATGATCTGCAAGTCAAAGAAAGGTGAAAGGTAGCTAAATTCCATAGTATTTTCGAAGGATGGATGGATGGAGAGGTTTGTATGGGCGCAGGACGGCAAGGTCTTCAGCGCCCGCGCAAGAACGGGTTGAGACGGGTCTCCAGAAAATACCCAAAACAGGACGATAAAACAGAATGTAAAACACACGTAACAAAGTTTGGAAAACTATTCCCGTAGCCATGCCGAGGCATGGTACGAAGCATTGCGTCAGTAGTAAAACATGAATGGCACAGGAACAAAGTGGCAGAAGGAGCTAAAACAATAAGGCAGATGGAAGTGGCTGGTTGACCGCAAGGAAAAAAAGGGAAGAGCCGGTCTCTCTGCACTGCACTAAAACCTGCAGCCTAAAAGTTTAGGTCAGAGTCCCGACACACTGAAAAATTTTAAAAGCCTTGTTACACTCGTCTCATCATCAGCTAAAATAGAGGGCAGTTCCCCATCAATTTTTGCTTCTGTCCTTGCATCACGGTTTAAGATGCACTCCGTTAAAATGTGGCGGACAGAGATGTGCACACCACAAGCATCACAAAACAGGGGAATCTCCAGCAATAAGAGAAAGCTATGTGTGAGAGGAGAGTGCCCAATCCGAAGAAGCATGAGGGTCATTTCATCCCGCCTGACCAACTGGCAGGAGGAACGCCACGGCCGAGTTGTTGACTTCACCAACCGCAGCTTATTGGCCGTCACCGCCAGCAATTCTTCTTCCCACAACTGCATGCACTTTCTGTGGAGTGCAGAAACGACACCCTGCAAGGGAATACGACTCTGTGCCACATCAAAATCGAAATTGTTGAAGTTCGTTAAAGTTTCAAAGACGCAGAAGATCTTATGGGAGGGTGGATGCCAGAAAGCACAGGCATTGAATCAAAACATTGCTCTCCTCGGTTTGAGGAAGTAACTAATAAAGTAAAAGCTTGTCAGAAGGATACTAAGAAATTAAAATCTGAGTGTTTGAAATTATGCGAGGATACTGATAATATATTTTATGACAGAGTGGAAGCAGTAGAATTACAAGTAGAAGAACTGAATACTAGAATTACTAACATACAAGATAGAGTAACTTCTGGCAGCTCTTGTAATACTACTGCACAGCATGTTGCTTCAGTTGACGCAGCTTTTATCGGATGTCGACAATTCTTAAGTTTTGATTCAGATAAACAAATTGACCCGTCAGAGTTCTGGAATGATTCTGAGGATATTTCACCAAATGCATAGTTATAACGTGAGAAAATTTCTGTCATAAGAAGTCATTTGTCAGAGGTACTTTACGATGGTCATCTGACGTAATGATTAGATGTAAAAATCTTTCTGTACTTAAGACACCGTTTCTTAATGAGTACTGGTCAGACAAAAAACAAAAATATGTTTTCAGATAATTTTAGAGTTATAAAAGTTTACGATTGGAAGTGAATCAGTTAAACAGTTCTCTAGCAAGTGGGTTTCACTGCTGTCACATCTGACACAAAGATAAAACCGAAAACGATGATCATGGGACGAGGGGGTAAGCTGCCTTCGTATTGGCATAAAAGAATGATTTCCGCACCTAGAAATAACGTGGATAGGTTCATTGAGTACCTGGAACGAGTGGAAAGAATAGCTACTGTTAAGAAGCAGGTACAGAATAATAAAAGATCTTTTAATAGTCATACAAACAACCGAAATAATAACAGTGGACACCTGAGTGATAGAACTATGGGCGTTCTGAAAACACGATATAAATAACGTACCATTGAGATCAGATGGAAAGTAGAATGCTACCCTGTGTAATTCTGAATCGAATGAACACAACAGATGACGTGTGGGAAACTACGAGGAAACTGGCCCTCACCAAACGGAAGCAGTGACACAGCCAGTAACAAAACGCAGACCTCACTTAGTCATAAAACGCAGACCGATAACAGGAATGATGAAATAGTAACAGTCGGTACCACTAATGTGCTAAACCATTCTCATCATCTTTCTGACAGGATTTTGAACACATTAGAAAAATGGTACAAGAAGGGAATAGAAAACGCTACAGATAACGGGGAAGAAGAATTTAAACGGTTTGAATAAAATAAGGAAGCAGACGAAGTGAAGACTTACATCTTCGTTAATGATAGCACTCTGAAAGCTAATGATTCGGTATAGGAAGTAGAGTCAGTTTTGCAAGATTTTGAGGAGAAGGGAGTTGTTAATGAAGGAGGCAGTAATAATAATGGTGATGTCAGAGAATTCATTAGCTATACTGACTTGCCGCAAACTGTAAAAGCAAATGACAGTGTTATAGACAGCAATGTTGGGCAGGGTTTCAGTTGCTTTCAATTAAATGTTTAACGTTATTAATTCTGGAGTGATTACGGAGCCTTTCGTTATAAACTGTGCAGGTAGTAATAACGAAGCATGGGAACTGCCTATTAGAGTAATGACGAATAAAGAACACGTACAAGAAGATACTAAATTCGGGAATAAGGTGCAAGATGCAAATCGGAAAGAGAACTATATCCTGGAAGAGACAAGGACGTTTATGCACATTTATCAAGCACAATTCAGGATAGCAGATAAGCCTCATACAAACACATGCCGATTGGAATACTGGAAAGTCAGAAAGATCAAGGCCTACGAAACGTAGTAGATCTGAAGCCTTTCAAAATTGACAGTAGTTAGATTCTGTAGGGAGTCTGCCACTCTTCGGTGGATACACAGTTTCGCGTACTGCTAGGTACCAGATGGATGAAACTTTATTTCACTTTCAAGTTTCATTCCTGTCTATAGTAAGTAAGGAATATATGCCTTCACGCTGTGCATATGCAACTAGTTTATGATATATTCCACAAAGTAATAAGGATTCCCGAAAATGACTGTACCTAAATGGTGACTTATAGGGGAAAGTGAGAGGTAGTTTGCAACAGTAAATTATAAATGTTAAAATAATACTTAGTAACTTAGGAGCATTAACAATAGAGTAATAATGGCTCAAGTAAACAATAATAAATAAGATCCACAAAGAGGATTAGTAACAACAAAATACAGATACGCTGCGTTAACAGAAGCAATTGAAGCTGAAAATCCCAGAAATCAGAAAGAAGAGACTCTGCATAAACTAATAATTTTCATGTTGTTAGTGAGATTGTGTATAGATAAGAAAGAAATAATATAATGCCAACAAAGGCCGGCGAAAGCGTTTTTATATTAATTAAAGAAGATGCGTGAATGTGGTGTGAAGATCACACCAAAAATAGCTGTAAATAATGAAGTCAGTCGGCTGACGAAGATAGAAGGCAGAAAGATAATCGAAATATTTATAAATGGAAATAGGGAAAAATTGGACCAATGACGTCAGTAAGCTGACACAACAGGTAAAATGGTGAAAAAATGGTTTGTTATTCCATCACGTCCCATCTTGTTTAAGGCAGATCGTCGATTAACAGAGAAACATTATCAGATACCGCCATCAATACAGATGAAGGAATCTGTTAAGAGATCACATTGTTGCCTACTGGTAGGTTATAATTAAAACAGCTTTTTAATTATGTGTGTAACAAAGCAAAGTAACAGCTGTCGAACAAATAACTTTAGCATACTAACCCATAGGATAATTGAGTCTTTTGAAGATAGAGCTTACAAAGGTTGCCCGGTTTTCTGAGTAAAGTAACATCTACGACAATGAAGTAAATTGCACTCTTGTCCAAAATGTGACTATTTTCAAAATAACAGTTGACTTTCAGAACACAATAGCTATGGTTTATAAAAAAGTTTCGAAGTTCGTGATTCAAGCTTAATGATGAAGTAACTAGTAAAAGTGAGCTGGAGTAAAGTCACAATCTTATGAAGCGGCGTATTATTAATGATAATTTAGAAAAACTAATACTTTTCGAAATAACAGATTTTAAAAGAAAAATTCTTTCAGATAATTTCTCAATTAATTATTTAAATAATCGATGGAAAATAAAAATGTATTTTGTCCTCCCTTAGATATAAGTTGAGAGCAGAAGTATAGGCAGTTTATGTTTCTCAGAGATATGAAGTCTTCATGAAAGGCAGCACACAAACTGTAAGTAGAAGAAATGAAAAAGGCCACAAACTTGGAGACTTCTCTCCTTCTCCTTTATGTTGTAGAGTGTCGAGTAGAACACTAGCTTTAGTGACTTCCAATCCTCTACCTTAAAAGTTTTAGTGAAAGTGGACACACATAACAGTGCCTATGCTGTGATTAAATGAAAGAGTACTGTGAAGCTGTAAAAGAGCGAGATGTATTTGTGTTTCTCTCTCAGGTAACACAGGTAAATACTGAAAATTCTGAATAATAAAATTAATTATTTGATAACTGAAAATTTTATTTCATATCTCTATGTTTTTTTACGTACATGACTGTAAGAACACTATATATACATACATATTTATATATACATACATATATATATATATATATATATATATATATATATATATATATGTGTGTGTGTGTGTGTGTGTGTGTGTGTGTGTGTGTGTGTGTGTGGTGAATTGGTTAATTCTGTGGCTGTAGTATTAAGGAAAATTTAACTAAAATCCATTTCATTTAAAGGAGATCATCTATAGTAACATCACTTGTTTATAATATTTAATTTTGTTGAAAAATAATTTGTTTCAAAAATAAATTGAGGATGATGACGCGAAACAAGCACTATACCATTGTAATGGGTATAGAGGCGGGTGAGTGTGCTGGGGTTTACCCCAGTTCACTACCAGCAGCTCTATCTCATTATAACGCCCCTATGCTTAAAATACAAATGACTGCACCACAATCTCAGAGTGAAATTAAAAATTAAAATTAATTTTCCAAATTTCGTCGGTGTGTGCTTAAGTACATTAATGTTAACATTGTTAAGTCACAGAATGAAAGAACGAATATCTTAGGTGAAGTATATGATCTTAAGGAAAAATGTGGTGATTTATTTTCCACTTTCAAGGCGAGCAATTAACTTCTGGTGATTAGAAGTCAGAGTGATACACCATTATACTTGGAACTTGCTGCAGAAGTCGCCTCTGATGTGTTTATAATGTTGTTTCCGATAGTATTATTACTTACAACACTGAAACATTTTGTGCATGTGAACGTCATATATCAATCAGTTAAAACTGAAGACTTTTACTTACAGCCTAGTATCTGATCCTGCTGAGTAAATAACAAGCAGAAACATTTGTCACTGAGCACAAGGAGTAATGTGGAGCTGTAGACTGGAAATAAGGGTCAGTATATCTGCTTTGTAAATAAAAAACGCCTTCTGGTGTTCCACTGGTCTGATTCTCCCAGAACGCCTTTCGCCTTTTTTCACTTGAAGGCATCATCAGCGGGGTACTTCTTCACGCTATATTTGGCATCTGCGTTTCCTCCCATCCGGCCCATGCTAGAGGTCGCACTAGCACTCTGTTTACGAAACGTAAACACGTTTTCTGAGTTTCGAACATTTTTTGGCAAACTTTTCATTTTGTTTGTCCTTGTTGTTGTCATGCAGTATTAGTCTTCTGTCACTAATGTAGACATTTGATCGAAAACTGTAACTTTAAGACGTAACAACTTTTAGTTCACTGTGTATCCCATGTTCAGATGAGAGGAAGCGCAGATGACAACTATAAAAGAGAGGAACTGTCCCATTGATGATGCAATGAAAGAAAAAAAAAAAGGCGAAACGCATGTGGGAGAATAAAAACAGAGCAGCAAGGGATGGGGTTTATTTATTTACGAAACAAATATTTCTCTGCTTGCTGCAAAGGATGGCCACGCAAACAGACTCGTTATGGTCGATATCTTCTCTATCGCTTTTTGGCTGATCTCAAAAATACTTTTCAGGCTCCTGTAAAGGATAAAGGCTGGTGGAAAGCAGACACAGACTGTTTGTCCCTTTCATAATGATGCAACGAAGTAACACATATTTCCAGAATGAGATTTTCACTCTGCAGCGTAGTGTGCGCTGATATGAAACTTCCTGGCAGATTAAAACCGTGTGCCCCACCGAGACTCGAACTCGGGACCTTTGCCTTTCGCGGGCAAGTGCTCTACCATCTGAGCTACCGAAGCACGACTCACGCCCGGTACTCACAGCTGTACTTCTGCCAGTAACTCGTCTCCTACCTTCCAAACTTTACAGAAGCTCTCCTGCGAACCTTGCACATATTTAATTCCTGTCTGCCACCCAACAAGTGGTTCTTGGGTTGTGTAGCACTTCGCCAGAATTGATCAAACAAGAAACGATTATGGATTACAGTTTTTTGGTAAACGTGGAACGGCGTATTTTTAAATTTTTTTTTATTTGTGGACTGGTGCTTTTGATGGAAGTTTTTGAAGACTGCTTTCGGCTAAGGGTTCCTGCAGAATAATTTTCTTTGTTTTGTGAATGCTTAGGAGCTGTTAAAAAAGCTATACTTGACAGTGAATGGAATTTTCTACAACAATTCACAAGTCCTTAACTTCGATTGTTGCTGAATACTAATTTCACCGGTCTGACAGTGATACCTTAATTTCGCAACCAATGATTATTAGTAGAGTGTTTGTACACTACTGGCCATTAAAATTGATACACCAAGAAGAAATGCAGATGATAAACGGGTATTCATTGGATAGATACATTATACTAGAACTGACGCGTGATTACATTTTCAAGCAATTTGGGTGCATAGATCCTGAGAAATCAGTACCCAGAACAACCACCTCTGGCCGTAATAACGGCCTTGGTACGCCTGGGCCTTGAGTCTAACAGAGCTTCGATGGCGTGTACAGGTACAGCTGCCCATGCAGCTTGAGCACGATACCACAGTTCAAGAGTAGTGACTGGCGTATTGTGACAGTCCCCCAGCCAAAACATCACACCACACAAAATCCAGAGAGCAACAGGTCGTAGTAAACATGTCGAGTCGGTTTTTTCCAGCAGCTGGCATAAAATAAAGAGAGATTTGAAGGACTAGGCTAATACGTCGGAACCATGCTCGGTATATAAGAAACCCGAATACCGTGTTTGCTGAGTGATTTAATGAGCCTCATTTGCACACAACTGGATCAATGATTAGGTGTGCTAATTTCATGAAGACGACAGGTATCGTCAGGAAACAAAACTTCAGCGTCAACCTTGTCTGTTGATGGAGGCATAGCAGAATTTTAAAGAAGAAACAGACCAAACGGGCATCGCCATAATTCAATGGTGAAAGTTGGAAATTGGTGTATGACCAGGTTTCGAACTCGAATTTCTCACTTAATGTTAGACGTTGCCTTAACTGCCTCGGTCACCTGGACACGCTTCCGGCTGACCCAAATTCTCGGCCGGTCACAAGCCAGTAGCGCCCTCTATCCATTCACTTACTTGAAACTTCCTGGCAGATTAAAACTGTGCGCTGGACTGAGACTCGAACTCGGGACCTTTGCCTTAGGACACGAGGTACTGGCAGAACTGATGCTGTGAGGACGGGTCGTGAGTCGTGCTTGGGTAGCCCAGATGGTAGAGCGCTTGACCGCGAAAGGCAAAGGTCCCGAGTTCGAGTCTCGGTCCGGCACACAGTTTTAATCTGCCAGGAAGTTTCATATCAGCGCACACTCCGCTGCCGAGTAAAAATCTCATTCTGGAAACATCCCCCAAGCTGTGGCTAAACCATGTATCTGCTCATCCTTTCTTGCAGGAGTGCTAGTTCTGCAAGGTTGCGGAAAAGCTTCTGTGAGGTTTGAAAAGTAGGAGACAAAGTACTGGTAGAGTTGAAGCTGTGAAGACGAGTAGTGAGTCGTGCTTGGGTAGCAGAGCTGGTAGAGCAGTTGCCCGCGAAAGGCAAAGGTCCCGCTTTCTAGTAACGGTCTGGCACACAGTTTTAATCTACCAGGAAGCAACATATGAGTGCACACCCAGCTGCAGAATGAAAATCTCATTCTGGATTCACCTACTTGCTTGCTGTGAGTCCTGTATTCGCGCAAGAGGTATGGAGCGTGTTGTGCATCCGCGCTAAAGTTATCAAGGCAATCATGCCGACATGTATACAAAATATATGCGTGATTTGTGTGATAAAATAGACATTGTGCATTTATACAGCATGTATCAGAATTGTATAATTCTTGATTTACAGGAACCGCTGAATACAAAAATAGATTCATATTAGCGTCAACATATGTGTTCGAAACTACCTTACTAATATTTCTATTCTAATTCATGTTTACGGACGTGGTTTTTGCCAGCTGCAGCTACGTAGCTATTCAGTCATATGCCGGTTCTGTCTAATGGCTATCTGATTATTTTACAACTATTGTTTCTGGATTGTTTGTAAGGCGTAGGAACTTGGGGAAGAAGGATACCCACAGATATTGTGCAGGCATGGGCTTTCTTTGACAAACTACTTTTATTAAACCATAATTATCTTCTTCAACAAATAACAAAATAGCCATTTCGCAACCTGAATTAAAATATGTATTCCAGTTATAGTTACTGAAGCATGGGACATTAGAACAACACATTTCTGAACCAAAAGTTCCCCAGCACAGTAATAAAACAATTTAAAATTAAGCTACTCCAGTAACACTAAAATTAGGTTCACAATAAGAACATAATCAATTCACAACATCTGATCTCTTAGACAAAAAATACAGTAATAATAAACTGAAAATAGCTTGCAAACAGTCCCACTTAACCCAAGCCACAAAATGAGAGGAACAGCCCTCGGATTGCAATGGGCATTCTCACGTTTACCTTTAAAAGTATAGCACCTCCACTAGCCATTCTCTTCACTAACTACTCACTATTAGCAACACTCCTACCAACCAACTAAAATATTACTTGTTCAAAACTAGCAACTGTAATTTTCTGTAGAACAATCTACTCAGAATTGGTTACGCTCGTAGCGTAATAATCACAAACGAAATTGAAACAGCTTTCGTTTCGAGAAAACAAGTGCGTTGCCAGCGTACAAAAAAAGTAGTAAGCTCAAGCATCACGTTGTGCACACCGCCCTTTCTCCTGGAATACGACTGACAAATCGCTACTCTCGGTGCACATTGCTTGTGCCTTTTCACCGTGCACTAAAGAGAACTTAAATCAAATCAACCGACCAATATTTCACTGTTGCACATTTCTGCTACTGCTGTCTTCCGGATTGGGCAGATGAAATTTTCACGAAATGTGATACTACGTCTCCAAACTCATAGTTCTACACGTCAACTTGATTAGTCGCTTCGTTGCCACTTCCTCCAATGATATAAGGAATTCTGAGGGAATGCTATCTGTTCATTATATTTTATTTGTTCACAGGTTTTTCAAAGATCTATTAAGTAGTAATAGTAAACTGCTTACGTCTTTCATGTGAACTCCCGTTTGCTCCAGAAATCAGACAAGTCCTCCTCGTTTTAGGGACATTCAATGTGGCCCTTCCCCTACCCCTTTTCCTCTTATCCGACCAGTTTGCTTTACAATCTTTATATTGACACACTTGCCTTTAATTTCACTGAGTTTCTTTAAGTTTCCTGCATGCTGATTCAGCTCATCAGACTATCATTTCTTTTACGATTCTTTCACACTTTTCCTGCAGCCAGTTCACCTTCGCATCCTTGAACGTTTTGTTTATTTCAGTTCCGTGTGGCTTATATTTCAGTGTCCCTGCATTTCCCTAAATAATTTTCCACCTTTTTATTTCGCCGATCAGATTTACTATTTCTTCTGTTACGCAAGGTTCTTAACAGTTACCTTCCTTCAGCCTACGCTCGTGAGTCCAACTAAAGTGATTGCTTTTTTTTTACAGATGTACATTCCTTGTCAGCTGAACTGCCTACCGTGCTATTCATTATCGCAGCATGAACTTCAAATACATCTTATAATTACTCAGTATCACTGTATCTCCCTACTTTGCACAATGAGTCCCGGGACAAGTGTGCTTGACTTAAGCCTAATTTTCATCACCACTAGCTTGTGTTCCGTGTCTACAGATGGCCTTACAACGCAGCATCTGATTTCTGAACGTTTGTGTGACTGTGATGTAGTCCGACTGATACCGTCCTACATCTCCAGACCTTTTTCAAATATATGTCTTCCTATTGGTATCTGTGTCGTTGTATTGTCTATCACTAGCTGAACTTTACTGCAGAACTCAATTAGCTTTTCTTCCTCCCATTCCTGCTACCAAGTGCATATTGTGCAATAACTGTCTTCCTTCCCCTAATTCTACCTCCCAGTCTTCCATGGTGCCACCCGAAGTGGCCAAACGGTTCTAGGCGGTTCAGTCTGGAATCGCAGGACCGCTACCGTCGCAGGTTCGAATCCTTCCTCGGGCATGGATGTTTGTGATGTCCTTAGGTTAGTTAGGTTTAAGTAGTTCTACGTTCTATGGGACTGATGACCTCAGATGTTAAGTCCCATAGTGCTCAGAGCCATTTGAACCATTTTTCTTCCATGGTTATGAAATTATTATCTGCTTTCACTTACTACGTTATCCGTTCAATATCCTTATACACTTCCTGTAACCGTTCGTAGCCTGCGTGACGTAGGAAGAGGACAGCTGATGCAGCTTTGTGTAGACAATAATTCAATTTTTCTCAAAATAACATTGTCTGACAGCAAAATGAGACAAAGTGTTTGCGATAATTGTCATTTATTGCACTTTGGACTGTATTACAAGTGAGAAATGCAATACACCAGAAAATTAATTTCAAGCACAAATTGAAATCATTATATGTGGTTGACAACTGTTTCTACTCCAACTAATTTTTTACAAATGTGTATAACGCTTGTATGTGGGTGTCTGACTGTAATTAAATGTGAATCACTATGCATAAAAAAGAACTGTGGTAGAAAAGTCTAATGGAAAAGACTATTGTACAGATTGTCAGTAACTTATATTTTTCCTTGCCAATGGGCATTATAAGTGTAAACTAACTCGTTCAACATTACAATGAGAGAACGGTTTTGTGGTCCATGGAACAAGCTAACAATCGTTTGATAATAACCTGAGGGAATGCTGACCGACATCGTCGAAAACCAACGCATCTCGACAGATAATGCACTCTGCCTTTTTAAGGCATTTTCCAATTTGTGCCTTGGAAATTATGTGGGTTACTTGTCATAATATCGGATTTTGATGTATTTATACGGTCACATTCTCGCGAGTGATAAGAGCATGCAACACGCTGGGAAAACTCAACTTCTTCTTGTTGAATTTGCTGAACATTTTAGTCTGCATACCTCATAAGGTACAAATTCCTAATCAATAAAGGCTGGAAGTTCTCACATACTATGTATTCTATTGATAGGTTGACTAACAAACTTTTTAAACTATTGGTCTATAAAAACCTAGAAATATTATTGCTTCACTTATTTCCAAATTCTACATCGTAATACCATTGTCAATGCTATCTGATACCATGTCCGCAACACCTGCTTGTACGGTTAGGATGATCGGATCAGGGCTCATATCCGTCTGGAACACACTATGAAAATGTTCCTTCTGAAAGTTTTCAGTGGACCCACATGATTGTTTCACGCACAAGCGATGCAAAGTCTGTTATCTTAAAAGTTTAGTTTTTTATCTCAGGTATCTTTTAATCTGTGCCCAAATGAGTTATATCGGTTTATACTGACATGATATTTCAGTAAACGTAAAACTGCATGACGACATTCACGTGCAAAGAAGTTAAATTTGTATGTTCCTTCATTTGACTTTTATAAATTAACGAGCTACAGAAGTTCGGCACTAGTCTGGCTTATACAATGCGGAATATTTTTATTCCTAAACCAGAGCACAATATGCGCTTTCCTGGTTTTTGTTTTCGTGTTTTGTCTGTAACAGCTGAATGATAATTGTCATATTAATTACAGTGACTGACTTCTAAAATAGATAAGGCAAGAATGGTTCATTGAACCATTTTTTCAAACTGATGGCGATAAAATCTGAATAAGAGTCACTGTTGTTGATATTACACCCAAATACAAGTTTACTCTCAACAACAAACGTAGAAGAAGAGAATAATTATCTTAGAAGCCTTTCCAGGGGGAACCTTAAAACCACCAGTATCATCACTTATTTTCCAGCAGGTAGTCATGAAACGATCCTGATTCACCGACGTTTAATCGAGGTACTACACTTCTAAACAACCTCTTTCTCTTATACCATGCACCTTGATAATGCATGTGGTTCGTGGTGCACCTATGTCAGTTCTTTCAATCAAAAACACTCTTCTTAACACATTTGGAAGAAATATCTCATAAAATTCATTGCATTGACAAAGCGCTACCTTTGCAGCCAATTTTCTCATGCACAATTTAACAAGGTTTTGTGATGTCGGGTATTCACTACTTGTATACATTTCAAACACGGACCATTTAAAATATCGTTGTCAAAAACCAATCATTTGCGCTATAGCTGTCTTGTGGTTTCGATGTTTTTCAGGCAAAAGGAAACCAAATTTTCGTGAGATTTCTGTAGCTTTGACACCTTGATTTATTATTCTCTGAACAGTTCTCTTACCGACGTGTACCTGTGCAGTTCGTTTCTGTATCTTCCGAACGTCAAAAATAGGAATATCACATTAAGATCCACATTTGAAATAATTGTAAATGCGATAAAGAAACTTACTCGCCTACTACTGAAGCTTTCACGTTTATTTCCGTCACCTGGCATATTTATTAGGAATACGCACTAAAATATTTACAGGGAGACATTCACAGCTACACTGCAAAAAGAAAGTAGCGTTGGAAATTGAATGAATAATTCGGCCGCTTCGTGAATGAAGTGCATTGTCGTCGAGTGCAACAACGCGAAATGCGGAAGAGAGACTCTCGCAGTCTAGTTGTAACACGCGGCTTGGCGCTGGCAGAATGAATCTTATTTTCTGCTTGCAGCTGATGGAAGGGGATTCGCAGAACGGCTGAAAATTGGGCCGCCGTCGAATTATGTGAAAGGGAGACATAGTCAACCGCCATGTCGCTTGCCGAATGAAATCATAACATTAATACAATGAGAATGGTAGCTTTAAATCACAAAGAAAAATCATGTATGGCTGCCAACAAAAACACGTAGGTGTCGCGTCGGGATCGTGGATCTGTTGAATCCCCGTCAATGGTTCAACGACTTCAGAGAAATCGACCAGCAAAGAATCTGCAACTACGAAATACGAGAGGCACTTCTTGAAAGAATCTTGTTACTCTATGCTCATACGATACATGTGACTCAAGAGCATAAACAATGAACGAGGTTAAAACTTACAAGTTTTATGTTTGAAAAACAGGCATAATTATCAAGAAATGTCGTCAGCTGAAAAGAAAGTTTATTTTAAGAGGATTCTCCTGCAAGTGAATTTGAGTGGATAATGGTACCAGCGAGTAATTTTGGAAGGAGATGTGTAATGTACATATCAGTGTTCAGCTTAGGTGGGTAGTGAAGCTCGGAATTTTCTGTTTAATTTACGCCAACAAAATTAGCATAGAACGTTAGCCAGAATTTTGTTACTTCTTTCTGTCTGTATGGCTTCCCCAACGTTCAGCCTAATTCCAAAGACGCAAAGAGATATATAGCGAGTGAAGAAGTGGATTTCTTGTGAATTAAATTTTCTCACTGGATGATTTCTCTTATCTGTCGCATCAGTCATTAATAAGATAAATAATATGTGACTGCTTTCCTTGAGGATTTTTTTTACTTGTAATGAGTCTTCTGACAATCCAATATCAAGCTCCTTGTTTAACCATAGCAATACCAACGTGTTTTCGACAACGCACATTACCAGAGGGCTAGTTTATCCCCACCTTAAAAAACTGAAAAAAAGCAAACTTCGTTAACTGTTGCAGACGTGGTAACAACACACTGCTTAATGAGATATTGATGTTCAAGTAAGATCCTGAACCAGAAAATATTGAATATGAAATTCACTGGAAAAGTGAGATCTACTAGTAAGATTTAACTTTTTGGGTTATGTTTAAGTGAAAAAACAACATTTAAAAAATCTGGCAGAAGACGTAATTAAAAAAAAGTATTTTTTCAGAAATTAAAAATGTGATGTATCTGGTTAGATTAAAATATTTTCATAAAATGTGCATAATTTACCCCTCCCCCCCTCCCCCTCTAGCGATTGGTATCACTAAGGGTAATGCATTGATAATTGTCATTGTAATTGTCTACTTAAAGCTGTAACCTTAATCGTCGAGATATTGCAAAAAAATTTATTCGTTGCAACAAATTGTTGATTCACATGCATTGTTTAAAGTATGTTGAATTACCAGGAATATGCCTTGTAAAAGATTGCGACCAATTTCATTTGTGGAGGCCTCTAGAAAATAAAAATCATTTATTGTATTAAAACCTATCTCTCCCGCAAACCAATACCTACCGCTTCCCTGCTTCATTCAGGTGCTACCATGGTAACAATTTAAGAATAAGCATATGGTAAACATTAGTTCATTGGTAGAACAGTAGGAAAATGTGATCAGTTTGTAAAGGACATTAATTACGAAACACTCATGGGACGTACAACAGAATAATGGTCATGTGCGTGAGACCTGTACCAAATACGACTAACTAACAAGGGAACCTCCCCATCGCACCCCCCTCAGATTTAGTTATAAGTTGGCACAGTGGATAGGCCTTGATAAACTGAACACAGATCAACTGAGAAAACAGGAAGAAGTTGTGTGGAACTGTGAAAAAATAAGCAAAATATACAAACTGACCAGCTGCTGCTGCTGCTGCTGAACGAGAGGTCCTTGGTTCAAATCTTCCCTCGAGTGGAAATTTTTCTTTCTTTATTTTTGCATAGTAATTATGTGTCCGTTCGTTCATTGACGTCTCTGTTCACTGTAATAAGTTTAGTGTCTCTGTTTTGCGACCGCACCGCAAAACCGTGCGATTAGTAGACGAAAGGACGTGCCTCTCCAATGGGAACCGAAAACATTTGATCGCAAGGTCATAGGTCAACCGATTCCACCACAGCAAAACACATCTGATATATTCTATACGACACTGGTGACGGCATGTGCGTCACATGACAGGAATATGTTGTCGACCCACCTAACTTGTACACTTGGCGAATGGGTAAAAGGATTCTTCTACCTTGCCCAATTTAGGTTTTCTTCTGGATGTGATAATCACCCCCAAAAAAGTGATGAAAACATAAGAGTTTGTCACATAAACCGAAAATAAAAAATTAAACTTTTCACTCGATGGAAGATTTGAACTAAGGACCTTTCGTTCCGCAGCTGCTCATGTTACTACGAGACCGCGGCGCTCCCGCGTTTACAGTGTCCATGATGTTGCATAACTTAGCATGAACTACTCAGTTTGTATATTTTGCTTATTTTTTCACAGTTCCACACAACTTCTTCCTGTTTTCTCAATTGATCTGTGTTCAGTTTTTCAAAGCCTATCCACTGTGCCAACTTATAACTAAATCTGAGGGGGGTGCGATGGGGAGGTTCCCTTGTAAGGATAGTCTATATATACAAAGTTTAGTGGGACACTCTGTCCCTGCAAATAGATCACAACTGCAGGTTAATGCCAGTACAGGACTTGAATATAAGTTCCACAGACATGAAACTAAAAGCATTAATATGCATACATCTCCACTGGTTATTCTGCTCTCATATAAACAAGACAGAGCCAAGCTGCAAAAAGGCTACCCACATGTATAACCGAAGCAACAGTAGTACTTCACTGTTTGACCACAAGACTCTTCCACGTAAATCACGTTAATCACTTAAATAAACTGACGGGAACCCAAAACTCAGTTAAAATGATAATTGAAATTAAAACCTTGATTTTTTAAAGAAATCAAGTAACTCAGTACTGAGTTTTCCCGAAGACTTATATCACACGCCAAAAAGGGCCTTACAGAAACAGAAATACTGAGTCTATTACTTCCTAATCCGGCCTCACACCCGCCGTGGCACAATACAAACAGGAATAACAACGAACTACTCAACTTAGTGCTGGAACGGGAGAGCACTGGACGCCGACTTTTCCCGTAGATCCGTCCAGCTCCGTGTGCGACACGCCACTCGACACCACACAACCCCCGGGAGGAAGACATGACGCAGCAGATATGATACGACGAGGGCCATAGGCGATGGCGTCAGTAGGACCACGAGCGCGCCCTTAAGGAAGCCGCCAGGCTCACAGGGTGTCGATATCGATGGAGACGTACGTATTCTCGGTTTCTTCCGTAGACCGGTGATTTGGCGACGACAGCACAACTTAATAGTGTGGAATGTTTAGGGGTGTCGACGCGATACATCATTCCAAAGACTGGTAGGGTTTCTGTATAGTGATATCGCGTACAGGACCTAACCGTATATTTTCTAGATTGCCCTGTCTTTCTTGTAAGTGAAAAAATTCTGTTGGCACCCACCTACATAGGGAGGGTTGATCGTCACGATAAAGTAAGAGAAATCATGGCTGGCACAGAAAAATTGAAGTGCTCGTTTTACCCGCGCGCCGTTCGAGAGTGTAACGGTAGAGAGACAGCTTGAAGGTGAAACTGCCTGGCAGATTAAAACTGTGTGACGGACCGAGACTCGACCTCGGGACCTTTGCCTTTCGCGGCCAAGTGCTCTACCATCAGAGCTACACAAGCGCGACTCACGCCCCGTCCTCACAGCTTTACTTCTGCCAGTACTTCGTCTCCTGTGGAGCTGTGGGGACGGGCGTGATTCGTGCTTGGATAGCTCATATGGTAGAGCACTTGACCGAGGAAGGCAAAGGTCCCGTGTTCGAGTCTCGGTGCGGCATACAGTTTTAATCTGCCAGGAAGTTTCATATCAGCGCACACTCCGCTGCAGAGTGGAAATGTCATTCAGCTTGAAGGTGGTTCACTGAACCCTCTGCTAGGCACTTTATTGTAAATAGCAGAGTAATCACGTAGATGTAGATGTAGATGAAGGGCGAATGATGAAGAATTTGCTGGAATTTAAGAGTCTTGCATTATTTACAAGAAATGATAGGAAGAGTGGTCCAGAAAGGAATAAAAGCAGATTGATTTCCCATTACTAAATTACTAGGCCGTTCTGTATATTGCAGGCAAGAACAATGAAACACATATCTATTGCACTTCCTATATGCTATTGACAACAAGATTTTAGAAGTTGAATGACCAACTATTAAAAACCTCGGATAACTACAGCATCAAGAAATTTTTAAAACAGATATATTCTAAAATATTGTAATGTAGAATAAATTCGGAATTATTTCATTACATATCACCACAGAAACAAAATAAGACACTATACATTTATTGACGTTCACTGAAGTTGTTTCAAAAATAAAGGACTAGAAACTCGTTTGGGAACCAAACAAACAGTCTCTTACACTGATTTGACAAAACTCTTGGGATAGGGATATGCTCATATATAGATGGCTGTAGTATTGCGTACATAAGGCAGAAAACGGCAGTGCATTTGCGGACCTATCATTTATACTCAGGTTATTCAAGTGAGAAGGCGTCCGACGTGATTGTGGGTGCACGACGGGAATTATCAAACTTTGAATGTTGAATGATTGTTGCAGCTAAACGCATGGGACATTCCATTTCGGAAATCATTAGGAAATTCACTATTCCAAGATCCACAGGGTCAAGAGTGTGCCGAGAATACTAAATTTCAGGTACAACTGGTACAACTGGCTCTAAGTACTACGGGACTTAACATCTGAGGTCATCAGTGCCTAAACTTAGAACTTTCTAAACCTAACTTAACGTAAGGACATCACACACATCCATGCCCGAGGCAGGATTCGAACCTCCGACCGTAGCTGCAGCGCGGTTCCGGACTGAAGCGCCTAGAACCGCTCGGCCACAGCGGCCGGCTTTCAGGCACAAAATAAAGTTATGAGCTGTGATATATGAGACAGACTTGGTCCTCTGGTCCAATTGAAGTAATCATTGACTGGAAATGTTTATGTTAGTCTACTTGGAGAACATTTGCATCCATTAAGGACTCCATGTCTCCAAATAAAGACCGGGCCACAATTGTTCGCGAATGGTTTGAAGAACATTCTGCACAATTCGAACGAACGATATGGCCAGCCAGATCGTCGCCCGATTTGAATTCCATCGTATGTTTATGGAATGTAATCGAGAGATCAGTTCACGCACTAAAACCCGCAACAGTTTCGCAATTATGGACGGTTAGAAATTTCTGCAGGGGACTTCAGACATGTTGAATCTATGCCAAGTCGTCGTGCTGCACCACGCCGCGTAAAAGGAAGGCCCACACGAAACCGCGAGGTATCCCATGACTTTTGTAACCAGAGTGGATTTAGTCATAGAGAAGCAATTTATATCCTAATAAGACATTAATATTTCTCCTTCTGTACGAAAGATGGTGCTGCATTTCTGATGACTTCATCAGCAAAAGTTCTTTAAACCCCATCTTGCTTACTTCCCTTTTGTGCTTGTGAAAAACTCGTCACGTCAGTTGTGTTCAAAAAATGGTTCAAATGGCTCTGAGCACTATGGGACTTAACATCTGAGGTCATCAGTCCCCTAGAACTTACAACTACTTAAACCTCACTAACCTAAGGACATCACACTCACCCATGCCCGAGGCAGGATTCGAACCTGCGACCGTAGCAGTCACGCGGTTCCGGACTGAAGCGCCTAGAACGGCACGGCCACCGCGGATGGCACGTCAGTTGTGTGAACAACGCATTATACACCCACATAAAACAGGAATGTGTAAATGCAACTGAGCCGTGGTAAAATTTGCTGTTTTGGAGATCGCACGGCAGCGCGTAGTGTGAAGTACGCGCCCTCCGTTTCTGGCGGTGGCGCCGCTGTGGCAATCGCAACTTTGGTGTCTCCCTCTGGTGTGAAAGGGGTAAGGTAGCCTGTTTGCTTACATTAAAGGGGGGCACCATGAGCTCCCTAGGCGCTTCTCCAGATTCACCTTCACCTTTTTGTTGCATGGTGTAACCAGTGGATCCTGAAAATCAATCCTTCCAAGACCCAGGCAATTATCATAGGTCGTACCACTCGCTCCTTCCGGCTCCTGGATTTCTCTCTTACTGTCTGCCTCACCCCCACCCTCACCTACCTTGACCTCACCATTGACCGTCACCTCACCTGGATCCCTCATCTCTGCTCCATCCAATCCAAAGCCCACAACTGCCTCCGACTCCTCCTCTCTGGCTGGACATAGGGGTTGCACCCCTCTACCATCATCCACACCTACAAATCCTTAATCCGTCCCATCCTCTGTTATGCCAGTCTCGCCTGGATATCTCCCCCCACCCCCAAGTTCAGTAAGTCCCTCCAGATCCCTGAGCGACATGCACTCTGCCTCGCATTCCGTATACGCCTCCCACCCCGCATGCGGATCCTCTATGACCTCATTCCTTTCCCCCATCTGCGCCTGTTCCTCGAACATATCCACATCGTCTACACCTCCCGCCGCCTTGATCCCCCTCACCCCCTAGTTGCTCCTCTCCCATCCCCGCCCCCTGCCACATCATCACTGTTGTGTGCCCCCTACCCTCCATCTCTACACCCTTCATCTCCTTTCCCAAGGTGACTTCCATCAACTCCCCTTCCCGGATGATGCCCTCTCTCCCTCCATTTATCCCTCCTATGAACTCTGATCCTCACTCCCCCTCCTTTGCTCTGTCCTTTTCCCAGGCTCCATCTCCCCCCCCTTCCATCCTCTTTTTTCCTTACCACCCCTCTCTCTGCCCCCTTCTCTGCCCTGAGTCCTTTTGCATTTCCCTCCTCTGCCTCTTCTCATTCCCTCTTGCGTCTGCCCTGCCCCTCTCCCTCCTTATGAGTCCTCACCCTCCTTGGTTCCCCCGTTTCGTCTTTTCCTCTCCCCCCTCCTTGTTTTTCCCCCTCCTCCAGGTCCCCCCCCCCATCTGCCTTTGGCTCAGGAATGCCATCTTTGTACCACCATTTTCGTGCAGTGTTTTACAGCGAGTGTTCTGTGTTGTGTCTTTTGGGAAGTGTTGCGAACGGCCATCATACTATCGTTGGGTGTGATTTTTTTCTCTCTTGTGAACAGAAACCAGAATGTCGCCATGTTTTTTTAATTGTGTGTCTCCTATGTTACTTGTCTGATACCTGTGTATTTTATTAACATTGCCAACCCCTTTGCTTTCTGTTTTAACTTTCCACATTTTTCAGCCATTTCACGCTTTAAGTTACCGTTTTATCGCCTGTTTTTCTTGTTTCTTTTCTTCTTCTGTTTTTCAAAAACTCTGTAGGCTGTAGAACAGCGTACTAAGCTGCTGCCAGCCCGCCCCCCTCGGGGGGAATTGAAAATCAATAAAGAAAGAAGAAAAAACACTCTAGGCGGCGAGTCTGGTTAGTTGATCAGCCGGGTCAGTGTGGGGAAGTCAGTGTCTGTCTGTCGTCCGGAGTTCGAATATGTGTTAGGCCGCCAGTCTGCTCGAGTTTGTTCAGCAATGGTCACTGGTGATTGGATCGATCAGTTGGTTGGTCGCGTACTGTGACACAAGATGACTTGTCCGTCTTGAGCGTCGGCGCATGTGAGGTCGCCACGTCAGTCCAGTGGCCCGCGCCGTATAGCGAGGGGTAGTGGCTTCGCGGCCGACACGAGAGCAACAGGAGCCAACCCACGACATCGGTCTGGCCGGCGCGAGCTGCGACGCCTTGACACGGGAGATCGGCGCGCCTTCCTGCGTCCGTTGGAGCTGCTGGCAGCGGACGGTTCAGGAAAGCGTTTTGGGCGTGCAGCGCCAGGTCTTCGCCAAACGTCACAGTTTATTTAAAGTTAAGTGATTGGTGATATGTTGTTTCATTTACTTGTTAAATACTAATTGTGTTCTTGATAAGTCTCTCAACCCCATCTTGCTCGTCCGTCTGTCGTCCGCATTTCTTAGGCGGTTAGTGTCAGACAGACAGACCGACAGTCTGTTTGTCGGTCTGCCGTACATTAATACGTGCCTCTGTCATGTTTGTCGGATTCGGTGTTAACGAATTTATTGCTTGAAGTGTAACGGCTGAATTCCTGACATATGTTTTTATCTTACCTATCATCTTGAGAGGCGGTATATGTGTAATGTAGAGCATGTTTGTATATTTTATGTAAGACTGCATTCCATAGATTTTTATTTAAATGGTCATTTTAGTATATAATGTTGCCACCCTTCCACCGTAAGGGTTTTTTTTAATCAAGTTGCACCTTCGGTAGAAAGTTAATTTTTTTAATGTTAGTGTTTTATACCATTTCCATCCCTCCTATGGGGTGCATAGCTTATGTACTTGTGTGAGTTGTTAAAATCCTTAGTTTAAAGTAATCTGGTGTGTTGCAATGTAATCATTCAGAGGTTGTTGTGAGCGGTCGTGACTATGGCTGTGTCAACAGGGAGCGGCAAGGTTCTCAGCCCGAAAGCTCATACTGTCAAATTTGTTCTTTCTGCCTCTGAATAAATTGTAACTTGATATTTAGAGGATGCTTTCTGATTATAATTTTAAATCTGTTAAAGAAAGGGCTTTTAGGAATAAAATTTCCATTTGTTGAAAGAAATTTAATTTGTTTTCACCAGTTACTCTCTGGCAAGTACTTCCACGCTCACATAGTGATATTAAATGTGTTAATGTTTTTGATGAATCGCTAGTAAATAAAGTAAATTCTTAAGAAAACGTTTTGAAAGTATATTCACGGTTCAGAAACGATTCTATTAAACCAAATTTCGTACAGTGTGCATAAAACGAAGGCACAAATATAAATAGACCTCCTTACGGTACTTCCCTTGCACCTCTTTGCGTTGTCTGTTTCCCTCTATTAGTTTCCCTTTGAAATGTTCTGAGCCACAACTATGGCAGTGATCATTGCTCTGATGATTAAACGTGTCATGTCGGACATTAGGTATAGACTTGTACTCTGCCCAGTCCACCAGCTTTTCCGTAAAGAAAAAGTCGTTCGTTCGCTAGATCCACCTAAGCCGCTGTATCTAGTGTCGTTCAGGAATAGAGACATCAATGAAACCCTGCGTCTGCTGAATACAAAAGTAGGAGGAAAACTAGATTAACCAGTAGAGACAATATGGCGTTATAGAAAAGTGTTCGGCTGATACAGTAAATTTACTGTTATCAGTAACAATGTATTTCATTTGCACTAAGCATTTCATAAATTCAATCCACAACCATCAGATGGATACATGTGAATTAATACCACATGTACGCATTTTGTTCACGACCTTGCGGTAACCTGTGGCACTTCTAATAGAAGAAGACAAATACAAAACACTATTTTCGTACACAGCTCATGGTAGTTGGGCCATGTAATAAACTAGTGTTCTGTTATTTCATTCTGACATGAAACACAAATTATAGGTTACGATATTTTTCTCTTCTCTGTAGAACCAAAGATACTTCTCTGTATCCATTTATCTCTTTATATATCTGTTAATTTCCCTCCTTCAGTACATTCTGTTCAATTCTCCCAGTCAGGGAGCCATTTTCCTCTACATTTCGCTAGATTATGATTGCTAGGGGAAGGAATATTACAGAGAACACCTTACCGCCAGCCTCAGAATGAATTATTACAAAATTAATGTATGAATTTATTTTACTGAATTATAACGGAACTGAAAGAAGATACTAACATGTATGTTACAAGAACCAGTAGAGACACAGTACGTTACGTCCCACTTGATGTACTAATTCTTGTGTCCTGCGTAGTTCTAACTAATGACGTACGACTTAGTATATTCTAGCACTCTGCTGGTACGTAAAGTTACGTGCTGTCAATATGTACGGAAAATAATATCTCACTAGGATGTCGCGTTGGCGTTACAGTAACCTAGTATTTATCAGGAACTGAAATGAAACACCTCCTCCACGAATTAGACTTTTAAACATGCTCTTTAAAAATGTTCCGTTACGTAATAATTATGAAATAAATACTTTTAATTAAAAACTTACAGTCGAGGAATTGCGCATATAGAAATGGGAATCTGTTCACACCATGTTATATGATAAAGTTGCTTAAGTGACGATGGCAATATTGTAAGTATTCGTGGAACTGCTGCCCTGGTCATCAAGTCTGATACGTTAGATAGCAGTTTTCTTAGGACATGGGACGTACCTGCGCGTTAGGACGTCAATAAGCACTTTCGGATTATCCAATTACAACGATCGGGTTAAAACTTACCAATTACGTAATTAACACAATTGATGAACACTTCCTTCATCATATCAATTAACTGATTTCGTCTAGCGCCTGGAAAAGTCTGGATTCTTTTTTAAATATTAAATTAATATGCTTCACTAATTCGTCGATTATCCGTCTACGACATCCATTACCAGCAAAAATATAAACTTCAGAGCCTTCTGTAACCACGTAAACAACAATACCAATATTATAAATGTGAAAGTAATTGTGTCTGATACGTTTTTACGACTATACCACTGCTCAGATTTTGATGATAATGGGTATGGACATTGTTTCGACACTGAAAGAGAACTCAGAAGGCATGTATTTATTGTTTTGAAGAATATTACGCGAATAACCTGCCACCTGACACGTCCCTATGCGTTAATTCCCATGACTTACCATGGGTCCCTGCCATCATATGCTCATTGGGCATACAGAGGAGTAGAATAACAGTAACTGCTACCCAGATGGCTAGCGCACTTACTTCTGCCTTTCTATGTGTGCCCTCTCCACTGCTAATCTCGCGAGGTGTTGCCCACCGGCACTGGTCAGCGAGTATACCACTTTCAAACGTCTGGATGGTAGAGCAGTGCCTCAAAGGAAGCAGATGAAACAGATTTTTATGGAGGATTTTCCGTATTTTCTTCGTAACTGCCTCCTTCTTTGACCATGGGATGGTGTAGTTTGCGTGACAGGAAGTATCGTGAGGTGTCACATCGATGGTATAGATATAGCCCTCGTTAACACCGGGTTTCTCCGAAAACACATTCTCATAATCTGCACGTAGCTGAGTCAGTTCATTTCGTTGTGCTTCAGTCAAATATTCTGACCCCATGACTTTCATGGTTATCAGTTTCCTCTTTGTCTCTCTATTGTGTCTCACTGTTTAGAGGCACAAAACGCGTGGGTGTTTTCAGCTCGTTACTAAATGCGAATAAGTAGAAGGCCGAGTTGATAGGAGCTGAAGGAGTCCAGGTTGCAATAATATGCGGTACGGCACACTGTTAGAGAGAAGGATTTTTATTCAAGAAACACACAGTACAGTGAAATTACTTATCTTCAGTAATTTGTAGGACTGCAGCTGCGGCTATCAACTGACAATCTCGTATAATGGAAAACCATGAACTAATACAACATATTCTCAGGGACTAAGCGTGATGGACCCTCCTCAGAGAATCAATGCAAACATTACAGAACTGGCTGAGGGCCGATTATGAAAGTGCGTCTGCCTAGGTTGAAATCTAGCTAAGAAGTGAACGAGGCACACTCCAGTTCCGCCGAGCTGCACAGCCCGCTAGAGTGCGCTGTGCTCGGCAGACAACGGGCTGCCAACCTTGAGTTGGCGCGGCGTTGTAGTAGTCTCTGTAGCAATGATACTACACTTTCTGTCTTCACTAATAAACTCTTTATAACATGCTTGTCTTGTACTTAAGTCAGAATATAAATTCATTATCTGTATGCCTTCGAATCTAAACTGAAAGCTCCGACAATATTTACCGTTTACTTCCAGCGTCCTCAACGATGGCAAAATTACACCTCTACCCTTATTCATAAGGCTTACTTCCCCGCACAAGAGGTCACACCTAACCCCGTAACTACTAGGAACGAGCTTTTCATTACTTCATTTCCTACCGTAAACTCCACTTGCACCTGGTGCTTTATGATATGAGATTGTGCACCTATTGCACCTGTTACACGACAATTCTTCACTGGAAATACTGGTATTCTATTATTCTGACTCAAGTACTTGTAAAGATTTGCACTCACGACATTGATTGGCGCACCGGTATCGACTATTAACTGTATTGGTGCTCAGTACATATTTGCTTGCAATGTAGCCCGCACAACACTTTTGTCGGTTCGGTTACATTTCTGCGGTATGACTACAAGTTCATTTTCTATTTTTATTCCCTCATTGTATGTCAGCATAGAAAATTTACGGCTGTCATCAGTGAACGTGCCCTTACTACACCAACCTGCAGCCAACAACGGAGAGCGTATTGTGGCTGTCTTTAGTTTAACGGATGAGCATTAGTGGGTTGACAGTTGTCTGTCACTTCCACTAATCTCACATTGTGGTTCTGGTTGTTGTTGTTGCTACTGTTGGGATGGCCGCCCTGCCTCCCCGATGGTGTATTTTGATACTGTGCATGGAACTGGTTTTGCAGTGGTCGGTTGTAATTCCCTGACATGTTCTGTGATTGACCTGGGTTGGCGTTCCATTGTGGCTCTGTGTTTTGTTGCCACTGTGGTGTCGGTTCATTATAATCACGCCACTGGTTTCGGTTATTCCGCCAGAGGCGAATTGCCGTTACCATTATATCCACTAGTCATGCGTCCATCATGATGTCTCTTCTGATTTTGACGATTATAACCGTTGCCGTTATAACCATTGACATTGTTTGTGCCTCGATTCTGTTGCCGGTTCTCTTGCGTATTTCCGTTACCACTTGGTACTGAGTTACTACTGTTACTGTTCCTGCCATTGTAATCGGTTTTTTGTTGATTACAGCCTGCATGGTTTCACCTGTTTTCTGTTTTGATGTCTTCGATCAATAAGTCAACAGAATCCACATTTCGCCGGCCGGGGTGGCCGAAAGGTTCTAAGCGCTACAGTCTGGAACCGCGCGACCGCTACGGTCGCAGGTTCGAATCCTGCCTCGGGCATGGATGAGTGTGATGTCCTTAGGTTAGTCAGGTTTAAGTAGTTCTAAGTTCTAGGGGACTCATGACCTCAGAAGACCCACAGTGCTCAGAGCCATTTGAAGCCAATCCACATTTCCAGGAATTGTTCTATACCATATTCGGGTACATTGATGAAATATTTTTTAATTTCACTGGGCAACTTCATTTTTATTAATCTGATTGCGTCGCGATCGGACATGGGCTCGTCCCAGTACCTGGTTTTGTTTATATACTTTTCAAAATATCTGCGTAACGTGCTCACCTTAGGATTGTATATTTCTGGACTGCACAACTCCTTGCGTAGTCTTTCTTAGACGCTATTGGACCAGAATTTTTGCAGAAATGCACCTTCAAATTGTTGCATCATTAGACATTTTTCGGACACGTTGGTGGCCCACAGTGCGCAACAGCTTGAATAAAGGAGTCACGAACTGTATTCTTTGTCTTTCCGTCCGTCCTGGGAAACACATTCCTGAAACTCTTAATGAATACCACAGGATGGACATTTCGTTTTTCGCTATTGAAGGGTTGGAATGTCCTGTGATTTATCACATTGTCCTCCTTTTTGAACATCTGATTGCTAGCTTCTGTGGCATACATTACTTCTTGATGTGCGCTGCTCAGTATCGCATATTGTTCGTGCCCGTAATCCGCGTTGGGTTGCGGTTGGGCACTCGCGCCCTGCATACCGTCTGCGTTATTATAGCTATCAGTACGCGGAGTCGGATTCATTATCTGTCTGCCACTGTTTACATTGTTTTCCGACGCAGACAGTCTCCGCGCGACCTCCTGTTGCCAATTCGGCAACTCCTCTGTCACACGGGATTTGATCTGTGTTAATTCGGCGTGTAGTGCGGCAGCGCTAGCGTCAATATTTACACTCGCGGCCGCAGTCGTTTTTTCTATAGCTGTTTTTACATCGCTATCAATCTTTGCATATATGTCGCGATCCTTTACTTCTAGCCATTCTTTGAATTCTTTTTAGACTTTTTGAGCTTGCACTTCCAAATATGTATCAATAGTTTTCGGTGCATCTAACTCCACATTATCCGCGCTGTTGATTAAAGTCTGGACATTGTCTTGTAGCCTGGCCTGCGATATCTGTAGTTTTTGCATCTCGCTGGCTGGACGTCGCACAAGATCAGATATTTCTTTGCAAGCGTCTCGCGTCTTGGCAAGTTCGCTTTGGATACTGTTTAGTTTCGTTTCTAGTCTCTGGTCTCGCTCTCTGTCTTTCTGCTGACGCTCATGGAGCATTTGAGGAAGTTTCTCGTCCCTCTCCCTATCTCTTTATTCTAACCGGCGCAGAAATTCTTCAAATGGGTCTGCAATCAGTGAGCATACTGGTGCCCCGCTTAATCTAGCCCTCGATTGGCCCTCCTGTCCAGGCAGTGGAGTTGTTATTCTATTCGCATTCTGCCTTGGAGCGATATTCACCGTCCACAAATCTTGGCCCCCGCTCTGAGGTGGTGGCTTGGGGTTCGTTTACGTTTTGCAAATGCTCCTCATTTTCCATGTTAACAGAATTTTGTTCGTCTGGTACGGATGTTTTAGGTTGTCCTATCTTACCCATGATAGATTCGCTTTAAGCCACTGACAAATCCTTAACACTGACACACACACACGAATAATTATCCCCTCCAAAAGTAAACATATAAATACACAAATACACACAATTTAATTTACACTCTAATTACTATTTTTTCACCGAAGGTTTCTCATGTCCATATGGCTTCGATATTCCGCACAGAGCTTCACAAGATGCTTGCACAATAGGCCTTAATTTGTTACTACTTTTTCACGTAATCCTCTTTCTTTTCCCCACTTTTTCTTCTCCAGATCACCTCAGGGTGCGGTTTTGTTGTTGTACATCAAAGAGAATTCATATAGGCATTAATATTTTACAACAAATAGGCACATACATAATTACATTTGTTATAATAGTGTCATATTAATAAATATCGCATTTTCTTTGATCGGGCATCAAAGTTGCGGCGTCAACCTAGCCTCCGTCGGCCGTCGTAATTTAATTTATTATTTACTACAGAAATCGATTGGTAAGGGTGATTGTTGACGACTTACGTCGTGGGCATTAATCAAAATGACATTTCATTCAATTTTGATTTACAATTAAATGCTTTTGTGCAGTTGTCTCTTTCTATAACAATATTAATTTCCAGTGGAAATTATTTGTTACGTTAATGACGTAAGAATCACTGCATCTTTAAACATGAGCATAGAAATTGAACAATGGAATAAAGTTTTAATATTAATGTCCTCGGCTAGACAGTTCACTTTGAAGCACGAAATCTTTAGTTATTAATTACAATTGCAGCCCACACACGCGCGAGAGTACTTTTTCTTACCTGCGTTATTCATTGCATTGTAGTCAGCGTAGTCTGGCTCACGGCTGTTGTACTGAAGATAAGAATCTTAAAGCAACGTATTCTCTGCAACGTCTGGCGGCTGTGGAGAAAAATGCACATTATGTTAATAGCGGGCGAGTTTTTCGCTTTCGCTAATTTTTATACGTTAGTACCACCACGTAATGGCGTCGTTGGCTGCATCGGCCGCTGCGATTGTTGCACTGTAAATTACTCGAATGCAGGTTAATTCAAGGAAGGCGGACGTGAAATCGGGATCACTTCTTACAAATTAAAAGTGAACAATAATATTAAATCAATAAAATGGTTCAAATGGTTCTGAGCTCTATGGGACTTAACTTCTAAGGTCATCAGTCCCCTAGAACTTAGAACTACTTAAACCTAACTAACCTAAAGACATCACACACATCCATGCCCGAGGCAGGATTCTAACCTGCGACCGTAGTGGTCGCGCGGTTCCAGACTGTAGCGCCTAGAACCGCTCTGCCACCCCGGCCGGCTTAAATCAGTATGTTATCTGCTTAATTAGTACAAATATGCTTACCTTTGCCAGCACTCGCAAGATGTCCGTCTACACGCAACCAAGGCACGAGAAGTAGTGAAGACGACTACAAAAATTAAGAAAAGAGCGTATCTTGTCGTCTCTTTAGATCATTTTGTTTCGAGTGTTCTGTATATTTCTTTGCCCTCGAAACTTTCACAGAGAAATTATTACCATTTTTAAATGTCTCTTCTTTATAAATACTGTTTTTAAGTCTTTTCTTAGTATTTCACTGGGGACGGTATAGCCTTCAGCTTAAAGTAAGAACTGTTTTATGTAAAGCCTTTGGCATTTTTAAAATTAAGACTGGTTTGAAGCAGCTCCCCATGCTGCAATAACCTGTGCAATCTTCTTCATCTCCAAGTAACTACTGAAACCTACATCCTTTTGAGTCTGCTTAGTGTATTCATCTATTGGTCTCCCTCTAATCTTTTTACCCTCCACGGTTCCCTCCAATACTAAACTGGTGATATCTTGTGCCTCGGTATGTGTCCTACCAACCGATCCATTCTCTTAGTCAGACTGTGCCAGAAATTTCTCTTCTCCTCAATTCTGTTCAGTACCTCCTCATTGGTTACGTGATCTACCCATCTAATTGTCAACGTTATTCTGTATCACTACATTTAGAAGCTTCTGTTCTCTTCTTGTCTAAACTATTTACCGTCGATGTTTCGATTCCGTACATGGCTACATCCCATACTATTACTTTCAGAAAAGACTTCCTCACACTCACATCTATACTTGATGTTAACAAATTTCCCTTTTTCAGAAACGCTTTCCTTGCCAGAGCCAGGCTACATTTTAAAGTATATCCTCTCTACTTCGACCATAACCAGTTGTTTTGCTACCCAGATAGCAAAACCCATTTACTACTTTAAGTGTCTCAGTTCCTAACCTAATTCCCTCGGCATCGCCTGATTTAATTAGACTACGTTCCATTATCTTCTTTTTGCTTCTGTTGATGTTCATCTCATTTCCTCCTCTGAAGACACTGACCATTCTGTTCAACTACTCTTCCAGGTCCTTTGCTGTCTCTGACACAATTACAATGTCACCTGCAGACGTCAAAGTTTTTATTTCTTCTCCGTGGATTTTAATTTCTACTCCAAAATTTTCTTTTGTTTCCTTTACTGCTTGCTCAATTACACATTGAATAACGTCGGAGATAGGCTGCAACACTGTCTCACTCCATTTTTAATCGCTGCTTTCCTCTCGTGAACCTCGACTCTTATAACTGCCATCTGGGTTCCGTACAAATTGTAAATAGTATTTCGCTTCCTGTATTATACCTCTACCACCTTCAGCATTTGAAAGAGGGTATTGCAGTCTAGAATGTCAAAAGCTTTCTCTAAGTCTATCTTCTAAGGTAAGTCGTAGTCAGTATTGCCGCGCGTGTTCAAACATTCGTATGGAATACAAACTGATACACTAACGCCACTATTAGTATGCAAATCACCTTCACTTTCAATACTCGCCGTAATGGTCGGCCAGCATTAGTTATCTTCAAGATCCGTCGTGTTGAGTAGATGCAAGTTAAGAATGCATTTAACACCGCACTGAGTTTGAACGCGGTGGCTGCGAGAATCTGGATGTACCTGCTGCGATATTGCAGAGAAACTTGGCGGAAATGTAGCTACAGTACTTGATTGCTGGCAGCGGTGAACATAAGAATGTACGGTCGAAAGAAGCCCTGGCGCACGATGTCCGCATGGTATTACCGAGAGGGGTGACCATCGTTTCCGGTGTGGGGCCGTGGCTCATCGTACTACATTTGCAGCACAATCGGTTACTTCAAGGACGGCTCCAGGGCAGACGCCTTGTAGCGTGCATTCCACTCACCCCAAACCAGAGCCATTTGCGACTTCACTGGTGTCAAGCGAGAGCTCATTGGAGGACAGGGTGGTCTGTTGTGTTTTCTGAGGAAAGCCGTTTCTGTCTCGGTAACAAGGATGGCCATGTGTTGTGTGGTGTCACCGCCAGACACCACACTTGCTAGGTGGTAGCCTTTAAATCGGCCGCGGTCCGTTAGTATACGTCGGACCCGCGTGTCGCCACTATCAGTGATTGCGGACCGAGCGCCGCCACACGGCAGGTCTAGAGAGACTTCCTAGCATTCGCCCCAGTTGTACGACCAACTTCGCTAGCGATGGTTCACTGACAAAATACGCGCTCATTTGCCGAGACGATAGTTAGCATAGCCTTCAGCTACGTCATTTGCTACGACCTAGCAAGGCGCCATGTTCAGTTACTATTGATATTATGAATAATGTACCGTCCAGAGCGACGCTCATCATTTATGGATTAAAGTTAAGTATTCCACCAGCTACGGCCGTTTTTTTGCTAAAGTCTAATTTCCTTCACCTGTTCCAGACCTCACGCCAGCCGGCGTGAGCTAAAACGTCCACCTTTCGGCTTCCTCTAACATCACTGTTTTGGCTCTCCTGCCAACCCACAACATGTTGGTTAGAAGGAAGCCATTTGGGGACCTACAGCCGACATATCTGTGTGCTAGAGACAGTGAACATAACTTGGAATTATGATGTGGAGTGAGGATCTGCAGGAGCAGTCTCGTGGTTATCCCACACACCCTGACTATACATTTGTACAGCAATTTGATGATTCGATGGATTGCGCTACCATTCATGAACAGCATCCCAGGGGATGTTTTCTAACAGGATATCGCTCGCCCATATACAACTGTTGTAACTCAATATGCTATGCAGGGTGTTTACATGTTGCCCTGGCCTCCTCTATCTCCAGATCTGTCTCCAGTCGAGCACGTATGGGAAATTACTGAACAACTCCAACGGCATCTACAAACAGCGTTAACCGTCCTCGTATCGAGCGACCAAGTGCAACAAGCGTGGAACACCATCCCACAAACTGACATACGGCACCTGTACAACGTAATGCATGCACGTTTGCATGTTTGCAATAAACATTATGGAGGCTACACTGGTTATTAGTATACTAGCATTTCAAATGTACCAGCATTTCACATTTGCCGTGGCTTATCTCTCTCTTACATCAATATGTAAATTTATAATGTTACGAATTTAAATATGTTCCTTCGACAAATGTATTCCCGAAATTTTATTACTCCACATTAATTGTTTTGCTGTACATACTCCGAAAGCAGACAGCAAACCTTTTCTATTGAAGTAAAGCCTCCGGCTTGGCGTCTTCTTTTAAGTGCTGACACTCTGATGTTCTTGGAGTGAAGTGTCAAGTGTTTCATCAACATTAAAAATGTATTGAACAGAGAGAAATTGCTTGTCTTCCACTGTTTTAGGGGTATGAAAATTCATTTACGTTTACTTGGTTAAAAGCTTGTCTACCCTCTGATACTGGCTTCCTAAGACTAATATTAGGTTGCTGTCATTGCCTGCCATTTCTGACAGTCTGTTAAAACGATGCGAAATTTTTCTTTCACTTTCCATAGATCGTTCACTGTAAATCCCTAAAATCGCTTTTTCGTTTCAAAAACATAATCAATGATTTGTTGTTTTTTATTGAACACGCTTCGTAAGAGTCCCACAATCGCTTTACCACCTAATGTATTTCTGTGTTTTCCTAAACTCTTGTTCCAGTGTGTTAAGTGGAACACGAAATTGCTTTACTGCTGTAGAAGAATGCATCTAATCATTCTTTACCGGCACAATCTTTTTTTACATCCCCAAAGACTGCTATATTTTTTTCTCTGATTTCTGGATACATTTAATAGGCTTCCTGGTGCCCTAGTATCTGAAGGAAAACTAAGATGCAGTAGCCGACCGTTTAATACACCATAACAGAGATGATTCTAAATGACATTGTTTAATTAATTAAAGATTTCTTGAAACGGATAACGTCATATCGCACAATTTACTAAATTGAATTCTAGTGTACGGATTTTTATTTGTAATTAGGTAACCCACTATCAATGTTTTAAGTTCTGCGTCCGCAGCAAGCAGGAAGGCGGCCATTAACACATGGTACGGCGATACTGTATTTTTCGTAACTGATGACCAATATTGATATTGTGAACAGTCAGAACGGTGTAGGATTCTGCTATTTAATCCAGCGTAAAGGGGAAGGTTGATGTTACCGATTTTCTACGAAAAATTACGTTGGTATCATTACACAGTCCATACTGTGTTTTTTTTTATTTTATGAACTTCTGTGTGCTACCAGTTTCGGCATTACACTGATGCCCTCTTCAGGCCACATATGTCACAGTCGTAAAATAACTGTACCCGTGAATCAATCGTCCTGCAACAACTCTTAGTGGCTAGGTGACACAGCCTCACAGAGTGAGAAGATACTGTGATTTTTCCGCCATTACGTGGGCATATGGAGCGGCCATTTCAAACTGCACAAAAAAGTCAGACGTTAATTCTTTCGGTCGGTAATACAATATTTGAACTCGGACGACAACAACCCAAAGGAATTTATATTTTTTCTATTCTAACAGTGAAAATAACATTCAGCAGAACGGTCTTAGACTTTATGTAAATGAAATCATTTTTGTGGCTGGTGTGTAAGATAAATTTTTCTCAGGCACCAGTGTTGTTATAGGAAGAGTTTTTGGTGTGATATATTAATTATTTGGTGCATACATTTAATGTCACTTACTGAAATAATGAAACATTTCCATATTTATTTGTAGTGATAAGGTACGACAAAATAATTCATTGTAGTCGTCCTCAGCAGCACATAAATAAGAATTATCAGAGATTATTTCTTTTAAATAATACTGTTACTCTTGCTGCTACAGCAACAGAATGAAACCCATCACATAGTAATACCATTATTCAGTGTGAATATTTGTAGGTTCACTAAGTATCATACACCACATCATTACAAATCAAATTACACGAGAAACAAAGTAAGAAATTGATAATGATCTATATCTGCACGCGAAGACCTTGACGAAAGCGACTAATTCCATTGAATGAATGATTAGTGTCTCAGTTTTCCCGATAAAAGCAAGCAGCAGAACGCATCGGCCTCCCAACTGATATAATCTCACTCTGCTATAGCAATTAACTTACGTGAAAGAACACCTGGCCAACTGTTCGATACTCAGGGCGTCATGAAGCGGTTGCTTCTTCAGAACACAAGCAAGTGCATCAAAAACAAATATTCTCTTTCCTTTATAAAGTAGTGGTAAAATATTTGTCGTTTAGTCTTCATATATGTAGATATATCGCATAATTTCAAACATATTCTCTACTTTTAGTTCTTTCATTAGAGCGAAATGAGTTATGTGTCCTTTTGAAGGTACTTTGGCCTTTCGGTAGGCTCTTGAAGCCACAACAAAGCAGTATAAACGTAACGTACAAAAAGCAGTAGGTAAAAGCGTCGACCCTTTTATCTGCTGAACGTACAAAGTATCTTTAACCAGGAACACCAGTGAAAACGATATAAGTACTAACTTAAGTGGTTAAGCTAATGTTAATGCGTCCTTAAATTAATAATTGTTTTTCTAAGGAGGCGACTGACTACTAACTCAATCATCGTATATGCACTAAAGAACATAGTTCCACGAAAGAATTGTTTTTGTTACGTTCAGCTAAGAAACAGCATAGCTCTATTATCTTATGGGCACAGATTTGATATCTAACTTTTTTCTGTACCTTGTGCAGCTTAATTACCATGCATCTTCATTACACGTAAGAAATTTAATTTAAAAAAGCATAAATTTTTCAAGATGAATTAAGGTTTTGTTGAAGTGTAAACACGAAAACCTTTATCCATTACACTGAAATTTTCTTAGTCGTCAGGTTTCTGACTGGCCTAACGCGGCCCGCCGCAAATTCCTCTCCTGCAGTGACCTCTTCACCCTGGAGTACTACTTCTACCCTGCGCCCTCAATTATTAGTTCGATGTTCTCCAATATTTTTGTTTCCCTACCCTCTTCAGCCCCCTGTAGTACGATGGAGGTTATTCGCTGACGTCATCAGTCTACCTAATGTTCCAAATTCTTCTGAAGCCCCACATCCCGTACACTTCGATTCTTTTGTTGCGGTTTCCTACTGTCCATGATCCACTACAACACAATGCCGTGCTTCAAGCGTTCATTCGCGTAGTTTTCTTACTCAAATTAACGCCAAAGTTTGGTAGCAGTTGCCTTGGCCAGGAATGACTTCTTTGCCTATGTTAGTCACCATTTTCTGTCCTTATTATCAATAATCCGTCACCGACTATTTTGCTTCCGAGGTAGCAAAATCCCTCGATCACGCTGTACCATTTTATATTGTCGAACGCTTTTTGAAGGCATATAAATCCTATGCGTGTGTCTACATTTGTCTTCAGTCTCCCTTCTATTATCAAGAGCAACGTCACAACTGCCTCCATGGTGCTTTACCATTCCTAAAGCGAAACTGACTCCCTCTGACAAATCCTCATTCCTCTGTGTACCTTTCTTGTCAGCGGCTTGGCTGCATGAAATCTTAAGGATGATTTGCGATAGTTCACGCACTTACCTGCTCTTTCTATACTCTGAACTGTGCGGACGATATTTTCCCAAATGTGTAATGGATCCACCAATGTCTTAGATTCTACAAAACACTTTAATGGTTGTTTGGTTGCCACTTCCTCAAATAACTGTAGAAATTGGTTCAAATGGCTCTGAGCACTATGGGACTTAACATCTGAGGTCTTCAATCCCCTAGAACTTAGAACTATTTAAACCTAACCTAAGGACGTCACACACATCCATGCCCGAGGCAGGATTCCAACCTGCGACCGTAGCGGTCGCGCGGTTCCAGACTGAAGCGCCTAGATGTACAAATTCTGCGGAATGTTATACATTACTTCTACCTTATTTGAAAAGTCTTCCAGAGCTGTCTTAGATTCTGTTCTAATACATTATCCCCTATGTCTTCCATATAGTCTCCTATTTCTTTTTCTCCTTCGTCATCTTACATGCCCGCCACGTCATGGGGACCTTCAACACACTCTTTCCACTTACCCGCGCTCTCTGCCTTTCACTGAGGAATATACATTGCACTCTCAATGTTACTATACTTGCTTTTAATTTCACCTAAGGTATTTTATTTTTACTTTTCTATATTCACTGAGTTAGTCCTCCAAACGATCATTTCCTTTTCACTCTCTTCACATCTTTCCTGCAGTCATTTCTTGGATTCCCCCTGCTTTCTGTTTGTTTCAGTACCGTGGGATTTATAGTGCTGGATTCTTGTCTTTTCTTGAACATTTTTGATCTTCCTTCTATCGTTTATCATTTTCTCTGCAGCCAGCTTTCTTGTATTAATGTTTGCCTATTCTGCGATTACTATTTTTATAGATGTTCACCCCTCTTCAACTGAGCTGCCTACTCGGGTATTCCTCATTGCACTATCCACACTCTCAGCGAACTTCAATAGTGTCTCCTCATTCCTCAGTATTTCTGAATCCCACTTCCTTCCACAATAATTCCAAACGGACAGTTCTGTTAAACTTCATTCTAATCTCCAAGATTACTGAAGTGTGATCAAAGTCTGTATCTTAACCTGGGTGCGTCATACAATCCAATATTTGATTTCGTAATCTGCATCTGGTCATGGTCTAACTGAACTAGATTCTTCCCCAGTCTCCGGATCTTTCCTAAGTATACCACTTCCTCTTTTGATTCTTGTATGGAGTATTTGTTGCTACCATCTGAAATAAATTGTAGAACTCTATTAGTTTTTCTCGTCTGTCATTCCGGCTGTCAAGTCCACAACCCACACTCTCTTCTAACCTTTCTTTTATTCCTTGTCCTACAACGACGGTCCAACCCCGCATGATTGTAATATTTTCATCCGCCGTTACATACTGAATTACATGTTTAATATCCTCATACAGTTAACCTACCCTACCATTTTCTAGTTCTGACGTTGGTGTGCGTACCTGAATTATACGACTGTACTGGGCACTATGGATTAAAGTTTGAGCAGTTAGGCTCGAGCCCCCGTGTGCTATGGCACGAAAATATATATATTTGTTACACACGGCTTCATTGAGTCTCACAGAGATGGCTGGTCTCAATGTTTGCCTACGTTTCTCGTCATAGGGTGCCAGCTCACACCTGTCGTAAACTTAGTTTTTAAGTTGGAATAAAATATAATAAAACAATGCATGCAGGTGTTGTGGTGAAATTTAAAGTATTCAGTCTCTCGAGTTGATTTATAATTTGAACAAGTAGTTTATTTTTCTTCAATATATTCACTAAACACTTAAAATGCAGTGTGAGGGCGTTTACGTAAGGGCTGCCGTTACAACACTTCACTATAAACTTCGTATGTCGCAATCACAGCACTCGACAGTCTACTCACAATTCATAAAATTCACTCTTGTCTACTGTCCTAAACCACTATATTGCGCTCCACTTGATCGTTCTCGAACGTCGCTACATACATACTTGTCCTCGAACGTGGCAACCAACCCACTACTAGCCCCCCCCCCCCCCCCCCCGCTCCGCGACACGTCCGACTCTTAGCACCGCTCAAAACCAACTGTCCTGTCGTCAAAGATGCAAAGATGGCCGCCCTATCCATCCACCCTCGAAACGATTGTCTGACTCAAAACAATGTTCGACAAAAAGTGTGAATATTCTAAACCTACACACAAAAACATATATGACATACTGAAAATATGGAAAATTTCTAGGCAATAACAATTCAGAGTCCAAGTTTTCGTACCCGCCACCGATTTTTCACAAATAATGTTCTTGTGGCGTGATTTTGTTTTTCCAAGCTGTCATTCAAAAATGGTACACATTAAGCTAAATCGGCCATGATTGCTCGATGCAGCTCTACTAGCCACATCCGTTGTCATGTTGTTCGTATTCATCGGCCAAAGCATTACCGAGATATTAGCTTTTGAACTTTCACAAATATACCATTTGTAAGACAAAAATAACGTTTAAACAATTATATATTTAAATGGGGCGTCTAGATAATTTAGCTTTACATATTTTTCTGTCCATGAGCGCCAACTCGCAGCTCCGTGTCACTCTTAGTTTTGTTTTTATCAACTTTTCTCTGGCATTGAAATTTTTTCAAGAGCGCAAACACAGATATGCGCTCCTGCCAAGCATCCGCTCGTGTTTTTCCAATGCCGCGTAACGCTAGTTGCTCGCCACGGCCCCTTAACAGCCGCCAGCCACGTGCTCTTCGGTGGGAAACTGCCGCCCTAATATCCCGCCACACCTTGTACGCTCACAATTACCCCCACTTGCTACTCCATAAACGCGGTGCATGGTGTCACAAGTAGCTCCAAACCCAATCTGCGCCCTCAGTAAAGAAGTAATACACAAAAATAAACTCTAAATATGATAGCAGAAAAATCGAAAAGAACAAGTCCTTAAATTATTTATGCGACAGCACTTCCTACCCTAGCTTAACCAAACTTGCACTAAATACAGTTATTCATCAGCATTTCCATGATATGACTGGCCAATGTTTGTGAGTAACAATACATAAATGAATCGAAAGTGGACCAGCAATTTTTCTTAAAGTTCTCTAAATATTGCTTTTTTTCAATCTTTTTTTTATGTCGATGCATCGTATTACTTAGTAGAAATTACGCAGCACATACAGTCAACACCACACCTTTTGTTATCTCCTGTGGTGTGTCTCTGACCTGCATCTACTGCAACTCAGATCTCAGGCGCTATTTCTCGAATTGTCATGCCAGTCAGCTAACCTGTTTCTACCAGGAACAAACGTAATTCACCCGATCAGTTTCTTATCAGGGAAGGTGTCTGGGTACCAAGAATTGGTCGGATGTAAACCTGCCCCTCTGGTAGACAGACTTGACACAGTTAAAGCCAAATATCAGGGAGAAATCTGACACAAACACACAGATGGTAGTCTTACCAACGAAATGCATGCTGGATACAGACATTTCTTTGATCGTAACAATTTGTCCCATTCAAGAACAGAAATGGCCCAAATCATTGAAACTGTACAACATTGAGGCAAGGTTTCTCTAACCAAAGTGAAACTAAGAAAATATATAACCAGAGTAGTGCTCAAAAATTTATTATATGATGAGTTCCATGGTAGGTTCCAGCAGCAACGCAGTCTCTAGTTTTAACCCAAACCATAATCTAAATGCTGCCCAGTGACCAATGAAAAATACAGCACTGCAAACTGAATAAAATCAAATATATAAAGTACCCCATTGCACAACATAATCCACAAATCAGCTTATTTTGCCCTGAAACTAAGTAATCTGACACATATTAACAAAAATAAAAACAAATTATATATATTCCCCTCAAATTCAAACATATCTCCAATGACTACAAGAATATATTATATGTACACCATTCAATTCCATATTCTCATTAGTCAATCCTATGCCGAACTATCTCCAAATCCACACACCAAAACAAAATTGGTGTGTGACCAAATTGTAATAAACATAATGACGATACGTAGTAGAGAGTGTTCCAGATGGGTCATTCTAGGGATTTTGCTTGGCAGAATGTGCTTCATACCAACGTCGCATGGCAAAGGGTGCCCCTAAAGAAGTTGGGTGGCAGAGAATGCTTCGTATCCATGTTGAATGGCAAAGGGTGCTGCTTTCCATGTTACAAGGTGGAGGGTGCTCCATACTGAGTGTGCAAAGGATGGTATTACCACTTATGTGGCAGAGAGTGCTTAGCACCCATGTAGGATGGTAGAGAGTGCGTCATACCAAAGTTTCGTTCAGAAGTTGCATCCTACCAATACTGCGGATTAGGGGGTGCTTTGTACAAGTCTTGTGTGTTAGTGTCTCTTAGCAGTGTTTCATGGCAGAGGATGCTCTGCACCAATGTTGGGCGGTAGGGGTGCTCCATAAAAACATTTCGTTGCAGATAGGGCATCCTACCAACGATGCGAGGCGGAGGATGCTTCACACTGATGTTGCATTGAGGATGGAGTTTCGTAGTGATCAATTTACCTACCATTCGGAATGTGGAATGCACTGAAACACTGTAATGTGACTTTGTAAATGATGGACCACAGCAATCAATCGTCCTTTCATTTCAAGCTTTATTAAGGCAAATCTAGATTTTGATAGTGCTTAGCCATTTTCAGTGCAATATTGAATTGTTTCAATACATACCCTAGTACGTCAGTTCCTTGTTGTTCGGGCTTGTCACAGATCACTGATGATTACTTAAGCATTCTTGAACGAACTGTGAGAGAAGCCCGAACAACAGGGGACTGACGTACTAGGGCATGTATTGAAACTATGAAATAATGCATTGATAATGGCTAGGCACTAGCCGAATTCTAGATTTGCTTTAATAAAGCCTGAAAGGAAAGGCCGACCTATTTCCGCTCTCCATCATTTTGAAACTTCCTAGTGATGTTGTGAATGGTGCATCCAGACGATGTTACGTAGAAGAGAGTCCTTAGTAGCAACGCGTCCCTGAAAAGTGCACGAATAAGTCATTAGCTCACGTCGGATTGGCACTGGAGTTGGTCGCCCATCAAGTAGTACGAAACGTGCCCTTTGGAAATTTATAAATGACTGTGCTGGTAAATCCCTTACGTTATTTGTTTTTCAAACAGTTGAGCAAAACTGAACATGCTCAGACGTTTCTCTCTTTACTTATTTTGATCATCAATAAACTGACACACAATAATTTTAGCGCAACGCAATCTGACTTTCAATAATCCCTACAAAAGAATGGCCCTGACTAACAATAACCTATACCTTCCATGAATCACTTGCCTCACAAAAATCTTCGTTACTCGAACAACTGCAATACAGCGAGCGCCAATACTGCCAGCTAAATAAAAGATTCTAACTACTGAAGGCACTAACTACTGATAGGCATAGTTGGCAAACGAAAGATTTCGGTAAAAAACAATGTATTTACCTTAATAGTGTTCAAAGGTCATTATATATATATATAAGTTCATGACATCCAGTCTTACAAATTTCGTGTTTCTGACGGACACACGTCCAGATCGTCTGCTCTCAAAACTCTGCCATCTCTCTCCCCACATCCATCACTGCTGGCGGCTCACCTCCAACTGCACAACGCTATGCGCTGTTCACATCCAACACTACAATAGCGAATATTCCAACAATGCCAACCAGCCACAGACTGCACACAGCACAGCCAGCGATTCCCGTACAGAGCGCTACGTGATGTTACCAACATAAAAACCTAAACAGCCTACTTACATAGCCCCTATGCTCCCCACAAAAAAAATTACAAATTGTTTTGGGCAGTGATCAATGCAGATTTGAAAAAAATTTTCATAATTACAATAACAAAGATATCAAATGAACACACTTATTGATACACTGTTGGTCAAAAGCAAAGATTTTCTCACAGTCCATAAAGACAGTCCTGATCATTCACCACAGTAGTAATTGCAGTTTTTTTCTCAAAGTCTGAGCAGTAAAAGAAAATGCACGTGGAAATAGTGGATTTCCATGCAGTCTTGAAGAAGTATTGTTGTCCTTCCAACGGAAAGACACTGCTGTCTCTTGACATGCAGACAGGTAATGGGCCACAACAGACCAAACCAACAACAGTCAGTCGAAGTTTTGAAGAATATTGGTAGGTAGGTCATCACAGAGCAGACCCACTGTAGTCCTGGTAGAGAGGATTGTATTGGTGGGCCACCAGAGGTGCAGACCCACTGCAGTCCTTGTAGAAATAATGGTATTGGTGGGCCATTAAAGATGTAGACCCACTGTAGTCCTTGTAAAAATAACGGTATTGGTGGGTCATCAAAGGTGTAGACCCACTGTAGTCCTTGTAGAGATGGCCAGCAGCCATCTGTTACGACTGTGTGGGTGCACAATCACCATTAAAGAGTCTTGCAGACAATATAGCAAGTCCATAAACCACCACTTGTGCACTCAGAAACATTTTTCTTATGTTCTTAGAACCAGCAACGCTGTTAACCAGTCCCTTGCTGAATTATCAACACACGTGTGAGCACTAACAGTCCCTTTTTTTCACATATTGTGCATATACTATGACCAACAGAAACGTGTGCACTGAAATGAAACTTAATTTGAAAAACTGGTGCCTAAACAATTATAAATTTACGACATGAGAATACAATTACAAAGGTACAAAATACGTTGTTAAAGAAGATAACAATACAGATAACATTTGTAGTAATATGGGTTTTACAAAAGAATCGAAGTAACATATACATCAGTGTTACAGTAATTATGACATAAGTAAATACATAAGGGATCAGAATAACTTTCGAAACATCAACTTCACACATGAGCATTAAAACAAAATAGAATAAATAATGTCTAAACATCTTTACAATGCAAATAACATAATGTTAGAATAATTCTACAACATAACCCTTATCAGATAAACACATAACGACAGGAAGAACACAAATACACAAGGGTACAAAAACACATAGCGGAATAACACAAAAGGAAAGGACAGGGTTTGTTTTACTGAAGTATTTTGCAAACAAAACTTTCTTTACTTCTTGGAGGTCTCCCTTCGTTCGTGATTATTGCCAAGAAGTACTATCTATACTTGCTTTCTGTATTCTATTCATATCCTCTTTCAAAATCATTATTCTTCATTCTACAATACCTTTTTGTACAAATTTTTTCGTATAACTTCTCAATGCATTTCTTCCAATTCATAGCAACTCATTCTCTTATATAGCCTACCCCGTCTTAAGCTAACTTAAATCTACAGAGCTCAGATGCATAAACTAAGGGATGAGGCAATGCAGCAGCACACAACAATTAACACAAAAAGCAATGACAAAAAATGCAAATTGGGAAAGCAAGCAGCAGTATATCTAAATTAGCAAAGCAAATGCAACATAACAACTAATATGAGCCAATGTGCAGCAACAAGAAAAAAATCATTAGTAAAACTGGTTTAATACAATATAAGTTCAGTAGAACTAGGCCTGGCAAACAGCAGCAGCAAATGCAATAACTTATATCTAATCATGACATAGCTCAAGCAGAAAAAATAGTACACTATAGACAACAATGCAGGTAAGGGAAATGTCTATCCACATCCTAATGTCCATGTCATTAAAGAGGAGCACCACCACAACTTATTCTACAAAAAAAAATTACCAAGTATTTGATAATAAAATTATGTATGCAGTTACTGTCTTTAGTCTCTTCTCATTGTTCTTTCCTTTCCAAGTGCTCCTTTTTTTGAAGAATGTGGATCATAAAATTATTATTTAACAGATCTGTTGACAGAAAGTACTGTAATGTGAGTTACAGTATATGTAATGTTGTTCAGTTTTACGTCGTGTTCCTGGAGTAAGATGTCCCTAATGTTCCATTTTTACGTAATTACTAGCCACGGCAGCTACGTCGTCAGCTTCACAAGTACATTTTGTGGCTGCCAGTGGTGTGAGTCATTGCCTACTCTCTCTTTGTTGGCTCACGTCGTAATTGGGATTAGGAGACCTAACTTCTACAAATTCACCTTCCCGAGAGGGCCCTGCCCTGTTTGAATCCCGCCAGTTCTGATGAAATTCAGGTCTTTCGTTATGTTGGTAGTTTTCTTGTCGGTCACGTGGTGGAGAATTTCTCAGTAAGTCGTAACTGCGTGGTGGAACATTGCGTCTGAAGTTATTCTGTCTCCCTTGAGAATAATTATGTTGGTTCCCATCTTGTCTCTTTCTCTGAGTGTCTCTGCCATAGTCATAACCGCGGCAAGGTGATCTTTCCCTGTAATTATTGGTACTCTGCCAACGGTTGTCAAATGGGTGGTGGTTGTTTTGGTAACGATTTTCGTTGTAAGAATAGCCTTGTCGTGTCCAGTTATTGTTTCTGTCATCACGGAATTGTGACGGATGTGACCTGTAATGATTGTTTACCTGTTTTCTCATACCGCGACAGTCTGCGACAATTTAAATTCTTGTAACAGTCCCTGAAATGCTTCAATGTCGTCTTTGCAATGTCCTGCCAAAATAATATGTCGTAAATGTTCAGGCTATTTGATTAAGCAAATGCGGATGAGTCCTGAGGGGCTGTATGGGTTTGACTGATACTGATTCTTATGCAACATGTCTTCAAAATATTTCACAAGACTGGAAAATTGAGATTTTTCGAAATGTTTCATCATTATGATGCTATGTTTTACTCGCTCTTGTGTAGCTTGAGACCAATATGCTGAGAGGATGCATGATAAAATTCTCCTTTACTGTGACAGTCGTGAATGACCGATCGCATTCTTACAGCTGGTTCATTCTCTAAATAGACACACATAAATTCTAATCTGTGCTCTAATGACCAGTTGGGAGGAAAACAATGAGAGAATTGATGAAGCCACGCTTTTGGATGAATGTCGTTGCCAGAATTCTGCAATGTTTTGAATATACGTGGAGCAATGAACAGCTTATAGTCAGTCATCGTGTCGGCGAGTCGCATATCGGTTATTGTTACGTCGTGTCGGCGGTCCCATCTCAAAATTCGGTGCACCTTGCCAATTTCTTTCATAATTCCCCAAATGCCCTGTGTTATTATTTTGTGGCTTTTCCGTATTTCTAAGTCCCTCTTCCGGTGTTGGAGCGCGAGTGTCCTCTGAAACATGTAATTCTTGTATTACTTGTGCCAACTGATCTTGTACTTCCCGGATTTCTCTTTTGTGTTGCTTATTATTTTGATTTTGATTTTGTTTAAATTTCTTCAGTGAAGGCTACGGATCTTATGTCATTCAGATCATCATCTACCTTTGTAGATAAGTTAGTGAACTCATCCGAAAGTTTGGCTACTTTCTCCAATAATGAACTGATTTCCTCAGTGTGTTTTTCTGAACCAAGTTTCAGAGTGTCCATTTGTGTTGAAAACGTATCTACTGTGTCCTTTAAGTTTTCCTAAGTTTTTGCAAGATGTGTAACCGAATCGGTAGATGCAACTGAGTCAGTTTTAACTTGCAAGGTGTCGTAATTTTCATGAACAATAGTTTGCAGTTGCTTTATGACTGTTTCGTGATTCTGTAATGCATTTTCATGACGCGAAAACATGGGTTGGAAATCCTCAAAAATTTGTGTTTTTACGTCATTGTAGACTTTTCGACATTTCGATTCAGTTTTAAGTAACTCAGCAGTTAAACCTTCACTTGTTTGTTCAGGCGTGGTGTCTAACTTTTGAAGCTGTTGCTGTGTTCGTCTCTGGTGTTGTTCCATTGCGTCTAACTTCTGAAGATTTTGTTCCATTGTGTCTAACATTTGAAGCTTTTGTCCCATTTATTGTATTAATTGTAATAACAATGCCAGAATGAGATTTTCACTCTGCAGCGGAGTGTGCGCTGATATGAAACTTCCTGGCAGATTAAAACTGTGTGCCCGACCGAGACTCGAACTCGGGACCTTTGCCTTTCGCGGGCAAGTGCTCTACCAACTGAGCTACCGAAGCACGACTCACGCCCGGACTCACAGCTGTACCTCTGCCAGTACCTCGTCTCCTACCTTCCAAACTTTACAGAAGCTCTCCTGCGAACCTTGCAGAACTAGCACTCCTGAAAGAAAGGATATTGCGGAGACATGGCTTAGCCACAGCCTGGGGGATGTTTCCAGAATGAGATTTTCACTCTGCAGTGGAGTGTGCACTGATATGAAACTTCCTGGCAGATTAAAACTGTGTGCCCGACCGAGACTCGAACTCGGGACCTTTGCCTTTCGCGGGCAAGTGCTCTACCAACTGAGCTACCGAAGCACGACTTTGTAATAACAATGACTGGTGTCTGAAACATGTTCCTCAGGGCTATACTATTTACATCACTATCTCACACATTTTGACCCCTTTTATTTAACAAAGCCCTCACATTTCTGTCTCCCTCCTGATTCTTAAATTTCTTATTGTTTTTATTTCTAAAGGTTAAACCATCCTCCAAACATCTCATCATTACCAACAATTGCCTCCATTCTACAAATCCTTACTTCCCTCTCTTGTTCATTTTTATCATTATCAACAAACCCTCTGTTAGTTAGCCAATAATTCTTATTCTGTACTTTCTCTTCCCTTGTTTCACTGCTTTTGCTTTCATTAAAATACCTCCCACTATTTGGCCCAGAACTACGTGAAGATCCTACATTATTTCTCCCACAAATCTTTTCCCACCTCATGTTCCTACTGTCTGCATGGTTTACTGTCCCAAATTGGACCCTGTTTGGAACAAATCTCAGTTTAAAGACTTTTGTCCCTGTGGTCTCCTTGCAATAATTTCTTCTCTCCAATCTCTCTCTTCTAGCATTGGCCTTTCATCACTCCTGTTTCTATTTCTCCATGCACCTCTCTGGTACCTGACATCATCATTAAATCTTTCCCTGTTATCTCACCAAGTTTCATTTTTAATTCCATCTCTGGTTTCTCTGCAATTACCATTTTAATTTCCTTCCATGCTTGAATTATTGTGGTTATTACCACGACTCACATTATTTCTTCTCTCAACATTACTCCTCTGATTAGTCCCTGAATTAATACCCCCTGAGTTTGGCTTATAGCGCATTGCCTGGTCCATACTCTCATTAAAACCCAAGAAATTTCCTGTAGAATTGGTTGAACAATGTATCAGCTCCCTCTGTTCATTTTTGGGTAACCGTCTCCTTAGAGCAGAAATCTCAGTCAAAAATCCCAATGGCCTAGCCAGATGTACCAACATTCTTAATTTCATCAGGTAGCTCTTCATGGGGTGGGTGCACGCAACGACTGTGGTTATATTGGGTTAGATAGAGCAGCAATCAGTCGTAGAATTAAGTTGCTTTAATATGACATTTATAGTCACAACGCAGATCAGATTTCGACCTGTGTCAGGTCATTATCAATGCTAAAACCAATATAAGAGTATATATTACAATGTGATATAGAAAAGTTATAAGTCCATCACATCGTAGGCTTTTAATGTTAACATTACATACCAGTGCGGAATTGTAGCAATTGTTCGTGGTCAAGTGAATGCTTGCACAGTTCAACCATTACTGTCGTAAAATTACATGTTGATTTCACAGTACAAATCGGTTTTGCGTGTGGCGCCCTCTATGAGCTGCGCCTGAAGTTTACAGTTTTGACGATATTTTTTGTAATATTTATGTTGTATAGTAAGTAAGTAATAACATGAAATTATTATGAGTAAAAGTATGTAAAATTACAATTCTTACTTTTCCCACGTCTGTAATTACTATAGCACGTAACAGTGACAGCTTACGCCTCATGGGCTAAAATTAATGTTAAAACTGATAAGGCTACATAAAATATGTTGCAGTAAGTATTGCATATTTTGTCGTGTTGGTACCTGTCTTAACTTAATTGTTACTTGGCAAAAGATATAACGTGAACTTTATTTACAAAATGCACTTTGTTGGCGCTAGTAGCGCTTGTAAGCATCATTTCAATATGTCGTACTTAGTGGCCGAGAGATAAGAACAATATGATAAAGCGTGATCTTTTGAACACTTGTTTAAAAAAAAACACAGTTTTACGTATTAATTGTTGCTAATAGTTACCCTCATGAGTTTGTTTGTTATTCTAATGCTATAAGTTATGTAAATACAGTGTTATGAAAGTGGTACTCGTTTAGATCTTCTGCAAGTGGCTGCTACATAATGGCGTGAGGTTGTGACTGATCTTAGAAATCTGTGGTTTTTGAGTTCGTACTAACTCGAGGAAAACGATATTCCATGTCGATACATCAAACACGCTCTTCATAGTGCCTGTAACATTCCTTGGAAATTATCACCAAAAACTCTTTCACAGCTTTTAGTTGTACTCATTTATTCCAGTATGGCCAAGCAACAACAGGGAATGATAATAAAACTACCCAGACCATTATACCATTTTCTTATATGAATTAGAATATTACGGTGTCACTGGCAGTGGTCCAAAATGGCTCGAGTCTTATCCAACAAACAGGAAACAGAGTGTGTCGATGCGAAATACCTGTGGAGTAAGCAATCAGTCTTCGTCTGATCAGAAGTGAATTACATTTGGTGTTCCATCTTGGGTCCGTTGTTTTTTCTTGTGTACATAAATTATCTCTCGTCTGTAGCACTGCCAGATGCTAATTTTGTTTTGTTTGCAGGTGATACAAACACTGAAATCAATAGCAAGTCCAGTACAGAATTAGAAATGGCTGCTAATCAAGGCTTCACTGACATTAGTAAGTGGATTATAGCCAGTTCACTGTCATTAATCTTTGAATAGACCCTCTATACACAGTTGAAAACCTGGAAGGGATTTCCTTCCAGCGTATGTATAATATGTGAAGACATGTAGATGTAAGAGCTTGACAGTACTGAATTTAAGGAATTACAATTCGATAGTTAATTCGGTTGGGAAGGGCATATCACAGAATACAGAAGCGCCTACACAAGCCTGTATTTGCAATGAGAATGATGTTAGATGTAGCTGTTATAAATATAAAGCCTGGCATACTTTTCTTACTTTCATTCCATTATGCCCTATTGGATCTTTTTTCGGGTTATGTATCAAACCAAGGAAAAGGTTTTAGAGGGCAAAAGCGTCCATTAATACTCATTTGTGGCGTAAATTCAAGAACATCATATAGAAAGGTCTTCAAAAAGTGGGTATTCTAACTACTGCTTCTCAGTATATGTATTCCTTAATATGTCTCTATTTCCAGCCAATAGTCCAATATGTACTACCAATACTAGGCATAATACCTATCTACATACTGACCTAAAATCATTTACCTTGGTACAAAAGGACTCCAGTACTCAGGAATACAAATTCTCTTTAAGTCGCCAATTACAATTAGAAACTTCAAATAAACCACCCTTTAAACAGTGTTCGAAAACCTTTGTAGTTGGCAACTCTTTCCACTCTATGGATGAATATCTTAACAAGGACTGTTAGTGTAGCCTAATAAAAAATGTCTGTTAGATTTCAGTTTTGACAGTACTTGGCCACAACAGTCAGTAATTGGTGTTTTGTGTTTATTAAAAGTGCATAACTGTGTTTCATTCCGACAATGTATTAATTCTGTAAATATTTGCGGTTCCAGTTTGCTGTAATGAAGTGAGTATTGTATTCAAATATTCTACGTTTTTTTGTTATACTTTCTGACATGTTGCCCACCGACGAGAACCATCTCATTTTTGGGTCTGTGGAACAAAATGTAAAGCAAAACCACTCCTGCTGTTTACATATGCTTTAGATTTTTCTCGAATTAGACCATGCGACCCACTGTTGAAAAAGAGATATAACAACGTATCGTGATTGATATTATTTCTTTAACTCAGGCGTTAAACAATCGATTACTGCACATACGTATGTGAGGGAGTCCACGATTTCTCGCCATTTTAGTTTCAATTCTCAAACACTTCTTTACTCTTGCAGATGGATATTTTGTAAGAATCAGAGAAATGCCTCAAAAGATCTAACAATTCAAGTAATATTAGAATAATAAACAATAGTTTTGGAAGAAAATTCAATTAGTTTTAGGCATTAAGGAAGTGCAAATAGCTACAAAACTCCCGTGATACTTAAAACAGTGGCCGTGCGGTTCTGGGCGCTACAGTCTGGAGCCGAGGGACCGCTACGGTCGCAGGTTCGAATCCTGCCTCGGGCATGGATGTGTGTCATATCCTTAGGTTAGTTAGGTTTAATTAGTTCTAAGTTCTAGGCGACTGATGACCTCAGAAGTTAAGTCGCATAGTGCTCGGAGCCATTTTTTGAACTTAAAACAGGTAAGCAGGGAGTTACCTCATTTCTAACGCAGATGCTAGAATAACTTAATTTCGGCAATCAATGTTTAGATAAACTAAAGATGACTCATAAAGGACATTCGATTAAGCATTACTAACAGGGATATGTACCATGCAATAAAAACCACATTTTTACTGGTAGATGTGCAACTGTTCTCAGACTGCAATTGTTAGATAGAAGGGTGATTTACTAGTTATAATCCTTATTGGAGTGTTTGCCTTCTTCTGTGAGGATAATCTGGCGACTCACGGATCCCTACGCCCCAGACCGTTCGATATTTAGTCCTATAGTTATGTCTGTAGACATAATTTTATTAGAAATTGTGACTACTGCGCATTAGCCACAAAGCAAACACACACTATGGACGCATAAGTGCGGAAAATCAGCTGCAAAACAATCTCTGAAAATTATGGTGAAAATATCAACCGTCTTTTCTTTTGCAGAGCGGTACTAGTTTCGGTCATATACCATCTTCAAGTTTAGTAGTTATAACATTCCTGCTAAGAATGAAAATGGGATGTAACCGAAACTAGTAACACCGAGTAAAAACGGGCAGCTGAAGGTTTTCATCATGAATTTCAACAAACACACATTGTACGATAGGCATATTTTAACTCTAACGCACTTGGAATACCCGATAAACAATGGGTGAACTCCTCATTACAGCCCTAACATCTCAATGTCTGCAGAAGTCACCCATAAGCGAACAAATTTTAGTAGTATAATAATATTAGTGCATATACTAATTATAACAGGGCTGTAGCCGACAACTATAATATAAATTGAAAACGAAATACCCTAAATGAAAACGATATATCCTAATATTATTACACCAAAGAAAATGAAGGTACGTTGCTTCTAAGTTTACATGAGGACAGAGAAGATGAGCCTAAAAATGGGAGTACCACTGGACGACAAAATTACATCCTCTGTGAACACTGACAGGGATTCTGAAAACAACGAACATGGGGAACCCAATCTCGGCCGCTGTGGCCGAGCGGTTCTAGGCACTTCAGTCCGGAATCGCGCTGCTGCTAAGGTCGCAGGTTCGAATCATGCCTCAGGCATGGATGTGTGTGATGTCCTTAGATTAGTTAGGTTTAAGTAGTTCTAAGTCTAGGGGACTGATGACCTCAGGTTTTAAGTTCCATAGTGGTTAAAGCCATTTGAACCATTTGGGAAACCCAATCCTCGCGTTACACAAACTGTATCTTAATTACCATGGATAAAGGTAATTGGCTTTATGTAGTGCACATAGGTTTCAGAAAATTTTTTGTTTCAGTGCCACTATAAAATATGTTCACGCGGGGTACTTAACAATTCTGGTGACTAGATTGAAAATTTAGTACAAGGGCAGAAGGCAACACGTTGAACTCAATGCAGTCAACAGATGCAGGAATACTATCAGGTGTTCCCAAGGAAATGTAACAGTACCGTTACTAGCCAAGCCTCACGTTAAATAGTTAGCAGAGAGTATCAGTGGCGGACACACACATTTCACAGATTTTAGCAGAGATTTATCTGACATAATTCATGAAGACATCAGACAAAATCTTGCAGATTAGCTGCATGGTATGTGTACTGGTACTTTCCTCTCAACGTAGGTAACTGCGAAGTCGTTTGCTTCTTGGAATATAAGATTATAGTAGCCTCTGGCTAGATCATAACTTGTTGTAGACTGAATACATGGACTCACTAACGCTTTGGAATATGAAATGGAAGGATCACGCAAGCTCATTTACGCTTAAAACAAAAAGCAGACTTCGACATATTGGTAGAATACTGGGTAATTGAAGTTTTCTTTGAAACCAGTCGCTTGAAAATCTATTGCGTTACCTCTATTTGAATATTGTTCAAACGTAAGGCTTTATATGAGATTGTAACAACGAAAGTCATAAAATGTATACGAAGGAAGGCGCGAATAGTCACAGGGTTATATCGTTACCTCTGGAGTGTGGGTACAGAAAAACCTTGCTGTCGAAGACAGAAGCTGTATATCCGTCAAGAAACTGTTTATAGATCTTCAAAATTAGTTGCAGGCTTACATTTGCAAACATTCTCTAGCCCTTTACGGGCCAGTCGTTCTAAATGCAAAGAAATTAAAAAATAATAGCCTAAGAGTGAAGTAAATAAAAAATGCCCCATAACTATAGATGCTATCTGTATCCTCCTACCGCGCTTTGTCCTCCTACGGCGCTCTCATCAGGTTGCTCATTCACTATAACTTCTAGGTATCATCCTCAGGCAGCCATGGTAGAAGGAAGACATTCTGGTGGACTTGTGGTTGCTCATACCTTTGAAGACACTGCTCACGGCTTCGTCGTGCCTGTTATATGTTTTGTTGCGGCCACATGTAGTAAGCGTTGCTTCACGCAGTGGAGAATGGCAAAACAGAGCCACGCCGGCGACCAAGGCGTTGCGAAGTAAGCACGCACAGATAGCCTTGCTGACAGTAGCAGTCTACCAACAGACTGACGCAAGGACGCACACAGACCGAGTGCCGAGCAAAGCCTGGAGAGTGCTGAGTAACGGGAAGTGTGGCCAGCATGCTAAGCTATGTTGCAAAATACTGAGGGAGTAGTAACAAAAATATTCCACCGAGCGTAAAAAGCGTCCTCCTGCTGGATCAAAATAGTGGAGCGCAGGCAGCAACAGAGAGAAGCAATTAGGAGGGAGTTCGGATATGAGGACGAATGGGGTCCGTTTCCGAATGCTCAATCTTCGTGGGTGACAGAAGTCTGTTCCATCTCATAGTAGTCATCCGTTTGCCGCCAGATGTCGAGCTCTGGAGGTCGGCCCCAGTTCGATCCGCACCATGGCTGACTAACTGCAGTGAGAACTCCCAGCAAGACCGGCCGCAGTGCACTCTGGGTCACAGGCACCGCTGGGGACACGCCCAGACTTCACGGCAACACGGCCCCACGGCATGTGGTCCGCCCATAATGGGACCTCACAGACATTGCTGCTGGTGGGTTCCCAGCCGCCGGTGCAGCAGGCATCGGCAGCTGACCTCACAGCGACGAGGCTCCATTGGCGTGCCTGTACTGGGGCGCAGAGCGGCGACGAATTCATCTCAACCACAGGGCATCCTGGCTTCAGCGGAGCACTGGTGGCCTGAGGATTCCGAGTGCGATCAGCGGCGTGCGTTGCGTGTATTATCGGAGAATCTACACAGCAGCAGCCAGGTGGAGGGATCCGTAGGGCTGGGCAGCGACAGAGAAGTTGTAAGGGAAGTTCAATAGGTAGTTGTAAAACTCCATGCCGTCTCAGACTTTGGCGTAGCCACTGTGTGTGCTGCTAACAAGTGGTGCAGAAGTCGTAACAAGTGGTGTCAGGTGCCCCCACGGCACGACTTTGACTAGCACCATGTGGAGCAACCAAGGAACACCGAATAGGGTGAGTCCAGCAACTGCCTTCTCTCTGTATTTTCTGTGTAGCTAGACATATCGAGGGTAACGTTAAGGGATGTGAGAGTGCCATTTGAAAGACCTAGCAGCCCTGTAGACTTATCGCTGTTTCGTGGGAATGATTGTCACGTTAATTTAGTACCATCTAAATGTGTAGTGGGTAGATTAACAGGTCACGCCGCTCCTTGCGAAAAAATTGTACCAAGCATTTGTGATGTGTGTGGCTTCTATGGTCATGTAACGGGGCAATGTGGTAAGTCAAGATGGCTTGCCATTAGACGTGCTACGAATTAACTTGCTTCTGGGTGATACTATTTTATTTTTGTGGGGTGAGGTATGCCATACGGTAAATGCCAGAGAGCCGCGAGGGATTAGCTGAGCGGTCTAAGGCGCTGCAGTCATGGACTGTGCAGCTGGTCCTGGCAGAGGTTCGAGTCCTTCCTCCGACATGGGTGTTTGAGTTTGTCCTTAGGGCCATTTAGGTTAAGTAGTGTGCAAGATTAGGGACTGATGACCTTAGAAGTTGAGTCCCATACGATTTCACACACATTTGAACAAAATGCCAGAGACACATGCAACCAGGACAAGTGACGCCGTAGTCGCATTGACAGAGCAAATTAAGAAACTTATTGAAGAAAAGCAGCACATTCAGATGATAGAGAAACAATTGTTGGAAAATACTGAATCAGCCTCGGGAAGCTATAGTGTAGAATGTAAGGGTACTGTCTTTTCCAGTGTGGCAGATTGTTCAACAGCTAATTTGATACCTTCCTTCGTCGGTAAAACATCAGAGGATGTGAATGTTTTCATTGGTGTACGACTAGACTGTGTGGCTGGTCGGATGAAATGTGTTTGCAAATGGTGAGGTTACGGCTAGTAGGTGACACAAAGACTTATGTGACATACCAAGAAGGGTTAAGGATGCTACTACATTCACAGAGTTGGCTGAGGGATTATTGCAAACGTTTAGGAAACAAAACAGTGCCAGCTATTTTAGATAAAAATTGGGGAGGATGATGCAAGAAACGGGTGAAATCGTAGAAGAATTTTCAGACAGAATTAGGAGAACGAATTCGCACATGTATGGGTTAACGCAAGATGGGAGTGCAAATGAAGTTTTATTGAAAGAAGCAGAGAATAGAGCTTTAGACGCGTTTTTGCGAGGGGTCTCGCCGGATTTTTCACGCCGGATACGGATGGAAAATCCAAGTGACTTAGCAACAGCAGGAAGTGGATAGCGCCACTGGAAGTCGCAATGACAAGAAAATTTTTTCGTCTTACAAAGAGTGTTACCGTTGTGGGAAGCAAGGTCATTTTAAGGGACAATGTCGGGAACTGCAGTGTTTCAGCTGTCAGAAAATAGGGCATAAGGCACGGCAGTGTAAAGCCAAGAAAGAGGTTAATGATACAGTAGGTAAAAAACTGTCAAACGAAAAAGGGAGTGTTCCTGCTGTCGGGAGGCATTCCCAGTAAAAAGAGGTACTCAGAGAGTGAACGAAGAGGTGGATTGTAATTTGATGGTTTGGATAAAAGATATGTGGTGAAGAGTTTTTGTGGATACTGGAGCGCATGTATCAGTTGTCAGTGTGGATCTCGTGGGCAAGAAAGTATTGGAAGCTCCAAGATACAGATGGCGTACAGTAGGTGATAAAAAATTAGATGCACTAAGGACAGCACAGCTCAAGTTTAAGATAGGGAGCAAATGGAGGTGTTGTCAACTGTGCGACAGGGATTTTCAGCGATACTTGGGTTGGACTTTCTGATTAAACATCACTCCAAAATTGACCTATCGCAACATACGCTGGAACTCGATGGGAACTTGTTCTCAATGGGTACAGCCGTGCACCGATAGCTAAGGTGATACCAACTAAAGTACGTACAAGTGCATTAAAGGTGATTTCATGTGACGAAATACAGACAGGTACAGGGAAGTTGATCTGGGTACCGGTGGATGTCGATGTGCAACAGCAGGGGTTATACTTGGTAGAGCCACTACCAAGTCATGAGGTTTTAGACGAAAAGCATTGCTTTATTCGTATGAGTGTATCACGGGTAACGGACATAAAAATGGTTCAAATGGCTCTGAGCACTATGGGACTTAACATCTGAGGTCATCAGTCCCCTAGAACTTAGAACTACTTAAACCTAACTAGCCTAAGGACATCACACACATCCATGCCCGAGGCAGGATTCGAACCTGCAACCGTGGCAGTCGTGTGGTTCCGGACTGAAGCGCCTAGAGCCGCTCGGCCACCGCGGCCGGCTAACGGACATAAATGGGCAGTTTATGATTCAGGTGAGTTTAGATAACTTCGGGTAGGATGATGTCGATCTGCCGAAGGGATTAGTAATAGCCACAGTAGAGTTAATGGATGAAGAGGACATCGACAGTTCGAGGCTGGACTATGACGTAAAAGCGAATCGTCAGCACGTCTGCACTTCGTGACAAGGTAAATAATTTGAGAGGAAATGATCGTTCGGGTATGGAAGCATTATTACTAAAGTATAAAGCATTGTTTGAAGCATGGGGTACGTTACCCGCTACACCCATAACACAGCATCATATTCCGTCAGGGAATCACGCTCTGGGCTATGGTAAGCCATACAGACTGCCGAAACAATTACAACCAGTAGTAGAGCAATTAATAGAGCAACAACTGAAAGATGGGATAATCCATAAAAGTAGTAGTCCTTGGTCTAGTAGCGTGGTCCTAGTTCCGAAGAAGACACTGGACAGGTCGAAAAAATTTCGCTTTTTTACAATTACAGACATTTGGATGAATGGACAGTGGCAGACGTATATCCGATTCCCAATATCACAGAAACGTTAGAAAACCTAGGGCAGTGTAAGTTTTTCTCCACTATGGATCTGCGAAGCGGTTATCACCAGATTTAAGTATGTCCGGAGGACAGGCCAAAAACAGCATTACGACGCATTGTGGTCACTTTGAGTATAAAAGAATGCCGTTTTGACTAAAAAACGCTCCAGAAACATTTCAGAGGTTGCTGGATGGAGTCCTTCGCGGGTTGAAACCGAAAAAATGCAAGGTGTATCCGGATGACATTGTAGCTTTTTCAAGAGATACAGAGCAGCATGTGGAACAGTTAGAAGAGATGTTTAAAAGATTAGAGGCAGCACGGCAAACATTAAGTTGGGACAAATGCCATTTTGCGCAAGCACAAGTAAATTATCTCGGGTATGTTATCAGTCAGGACGGGGTACGGACAGATCCTCCTCTCACTTCTGCAGTACGAGATTTTCCGGTTCCGCAAATGGTTAAATAACTGCAGTCGTATATTGGTCTTGCGAGCTATTATCGAAAATTCGTACAGGGGTTAGCAGAAATAGCGAGGCCACTTACTAAGTTGCTAAGAAAAGGTGTTACCTTCTAGTCGACGTCAGAGTGCGAGAAAGCATTTCAAGAGTTGAAACAGATACTGACATCAGATCCAGTTTTTAAGTTTCCAGACTTTTTGAAGGAGATTATACTACAATGTGATGCGTCTAATCACGCTCTTGGGGTTGTACTTGGGCAAGAAATTGATGGCAAAGAACATCCGATTGCGTTCGCGTCTCGTCAACTTAACAAGGCGGAACAAAATTACTCCACAACAGAGAAGGAATTGTTAACGGTAATATATGGAATTTCGTACTTTCGATGTTATCTGTACGGTAGAAGGTTTAAGGTTGTGACGCATCATTCAGCTCTGAAATGGTTATTAGGTCTCAAAGACCCAGCGAGTAGGCTAGTGAGATGGGCGCTGAAACTCAGTGAGTTCGAGCATGAGGTGACACACAAGACAGGTGTGAAACATGCCAATGCTGACGCATTGAGCAGGAAAGTGGCAGTATTACAAGTAACAGGGGTGACTGATGATGAGTGGAAAAGGGCACAAGCTGTGAATAGTGATTGTCAATTGTTCAGAAAGCAACCGCAGTTCCTAGTACAGGACGGGTTACTTTGCAGGTCGACGAAATGCGGCCCGCGCGTCGTCGTACCAGCAGTGTTAAGACCTGAAGTTTTGCAACAGGCGCCTGACCATTTTCTTTGAGGACATGGCGGGTGAGGAGCTATGGATAGGCGGATAGCGGAGAAGTTTTGGTGGAGGACACGACGTCAAGACGTGGACGAGTACGTCAGAAATTGTGTGCCATGTGCACAGCATGCGGACTTGGGCCATCATAAGATTCAGCTTCAAAGACTACCAGAAGCAGACAGACCTTTCCAACAAATCGGAATTGATGAATTAGGCCCATTTAATAGGAGTGCAGCAGGGTATAACTATGTGTTAAAAGTGATTGATCACTTTTATAGGTATTTAGTCATGGTCGCATTACCAGATCAGAAAGCAAGTACGGTGGCACAAGCTTTAGTTAATAATTGGTTACTCGGATATGGGACACCTCAGTCCTTAATCTCGGATCAAGGTACTTATTTCACGTCTGACCTGATGAAGCAACGGTGTAAGTTACTGAAGGTAAAGAAACTACAGACTAGTATGTTCCATCTGCAAGCAAACAGACGAACAGGGAGAGTGCATCGCAAGATCACTAAGATGTTGAGTTTCTATGTAAATAGTCAACACATCGACTGGGATGTGTACATGCAATTAGTAACCAGTGCATATAATAGTAAGATGCCTATAATAGTAAGGCATATAATAGTAAGGTCGACAGAATTGTCGCCGTACGAAGTGGTGTTCGGTTGGAAGATGCCATCACCTTTTGACATGCTTCGTCCAAGGCTGGGAGCGGAGGGCGAGCAAATAAGGCAATTTGCGAAAACCATTAAGGAAGTATGGCAGAGAGTTAGACGAGCTAACACGAAAGCGTTGGAACGACAGGAACGAATGGGAGGTACAACGAGGAAGTTGCTACAGTACAGCTAATCTGTATGTTCCAAAAGGGAGAACCAAGAAGTTCACAAACAAGTTCGAGGGACCAAACCAGGTAGTGGAAATGACATCACCTGTCAATGTAAAATTACAATTGCCTACCAAGACAACGGTGGTTCAAGTTAGTAGAGTTAAGCCGTTGCAGGGGTAGTAGATCCGTGTATATGTACTCATACTGGCAGAAAGCATAAAGAAGCGCCAGAGTCAGACAGTAAACTGGGTATTAAGTATAAGTTGCGTTCGAGGGATATGTAGTTAGCAGTAATTATCATGTGTGTATTATTTTTGTGCACAGACTAGGGTTATTTTATTGGTATTAAGGGGTCTTGATGGGAGTTTTTTCCTTCTCTCTCCATTCTGTATGTGACACAGGATGGGGTACAAGTGGATAGTGTGGGGCATCGTCCCCTGGCAGCTGACACAAGTTGGCCAGGTACAGGATATGCCGTTGCGAAGTGGGGTGTTGTTCGGGAACAACCGGATGTGGTCCTCACAAGTCACGAGTGGACGCTTCGGCTGGCACTCAATATCCTGCAGGTAAGGAACGAGATGCGGCAGCTACAGGAGGTAGTATCTAGTGTGTAAACAGTTGCATCTAAGAACGGAATATTACGGGACGTGCAAGAAGAGTATGAGGCTTTGGATAGTTCATGTAAGGAAATAAGTAAACAACTGCGCCGAGTCGTGAGCATGATTCCAGGGAGGAGAAAGAGAGCAAAGAGGGGTTGGTTGAATGCATGTGGGAAGTTTTCTGAGAACAATTTTTGGAACAGTGGATAGAGACGATACTAAGGGTTTGAACAATTCTTTAATAGTTATTCGCGACAGGGAGGAAAGCATAGGAAAGTTAGTGGATATACATACAACAGAGATATTGGGATTAGGTACAAAGTTAGTGGATATACATACAACAGAGATATTGGGATTAGGTACAGAGTTGTTGAATGTGACATGTGTGGTGCGTGGGAAGGCTACAGGATTACGGGCATATATAGAACAAACACAGGAATTATTGAATACAGATGTGGAACAGGTACAAACGCGGTTGGATATAGTGGAAAGGAAGCTGGAAATTGCTACATTGCTGCAGGAACTGGTTAACGGCATTGGTGATGCACGAGTGAGGATGGATGAATTGCTAGAGGTAGTACATCACGCATTGCATGGGTAGGTGAGTGTGACGTTGACATCACCAGAAAAATACAGACAGAGTCTGAAGCAGGCAGAGGGAGAGTTTCCAGAGAGGGTAGAGCTTGTAGTGGCGATAATTGATGTCACTTTTTTATCATATGTCTAGGATTAATGTAACAACGGATCTAGTTAAGATGTATATAGAGATTAGATTTCCAGTAACTAGTGTGGGGAGACAGTATCGCTGTTACACAGTGCATCCTTATCTGGTCAGATGGGAGTACATGGGGAAGGTGAGCGCATGGGGAAGGTCGTACAGTTCAGGACACAGGAGGGTTTATTAATTTCTAAGGAGGGGATTACTCATGCTACTCTGTCAAGTTTAGAGTTGAGTAGATGTCTAACGGAGTCAGTTTCCATTTGTCCATCATGGGTTGTTTCACGGGCAAGGGGTCGTGGGAGATCCAGTTATTTAGGACAAAAGCAGAAGCTTCAGAGTGTCAGAGAATAATAGTGAAGCCGACACCACATTTTCAGAAAGTTGGGAGGCGTTGGTTGTATTCAGTACTCGTTACGGGGAGGATATCAGCCAAGTGTTATGACAATGGGAACTGGACACAATCACGGAGATGGAGTTACAGGACAGTGGTTTGCTAATCAACGGGACATATTGTGAAATAGTAGGGGATAGTTTCAGCTTACCAGCTACAGTCACGGGAGTCAACAAGGTTACAGATACTCGTCTGACGTTGTACTGGCCAGATGCGTCATTCAGCATCATTCCAGGAGAAAATTTGATGTATATTAACAACACCTTGGATGCTACACTACAGCAAACGATATATAAACTAGTAGATTCGGACAAAGGTCAAATTTCAATGCAGCAATTATTAAAGCATGTGGAGGAGTACGATACCAGGCAGATACGTAGCACAGTGACCATTGGTAATTAAACCAGTACTATTACCATGTTGCTTGTATTTATCGGTATGGTATATGTCTTATTAAAACGGAGGATTCAGCATGTTAACGCAAGACCGCTCCATGAGATTCCTGTAGAATGGATTACCAGTTGGGCATGAGTCAGGGCAACCTGGATGTATGTAGGGAAGAAGTAGAATATACGATAGAACTAATGTATAGGGTAAATTTGGGGAGGAATTTAATTTTTAGGAGGCAGCAGTGTTGCGGCCGCATGTAGTAAGCGTTGCTTCACGCAGTGGAGAATGGCAAAACAGAGCCACGCCGGCGACCAAGGAGTTGCGAAGTAAGCACGCACAGATAGCCTTGCTGACAGCAGCAGTCTACCAACAGACTGACACAAGGACGCACACAGACTGAGCGCCGAGCGAAGCCTGGAGAGTGCTGAGTAAGGGGAAGTGTGGCCAGCATGCTAAGCTATGTTGCAATATACTGAGGGAGTAATAACAAAAAACTACCACCGAGGGTAAAAAAGGTCATCCTGCTGGATCAAAATAGTGGAGCGCAGGCAGCAACAGAGAGAAGCAATTAGGAGGCAGTTCGGATATGAGGACGGACGTGGTCTGTGTCCGAATGCTCAATCTTCGTAGGTGACAGAAGTCTGTTCCAGCTCATAGTAGTCATCCGTTCGCTGCCAGATGTCAACTTGAGCTCTGGAGGTCGGCCCGAGTTCGGTCGGCACCATGGCTGACTAACTACAGCGAGAACTTCCAGCAGGACCGTCCGCAGTGCAGTCTTGGTCACAGGCGCCGCCAGGGACTGACGCCCCGATTTCACGGCAACCCGGCCCCACGGTGCGTGGTCCATGCATGATGGGACCTCGTGGGCATCGCGACTGATTGCTTCCCAGCTACCGGTGCAGCAGGCGTCGGCAGCTGACCTCACGGCGACGCAGCTCCGTGGGCGTGCCCGTACTGGGACGCCAAGCGGCGACGAGTTTATCTGAACCACAGGGCATCCTGGCTTCAGCGGAGCACTGGTGGCCTGCGGGTCCCAAGTGCGATCAGCGGCGCGCGTTGCGCGCATTGTCGGAAAATCTACAAAGCAGCAGCAAGGCGAAGGGATCTACAGGGCTGGGCAGCAACGACGAGGGAGATATTGTAAAGAAAGTTCAATAAATAATTGTAAAACTCCAGGCCGTCTCAGTCTTTGGCGCAGCCACTGTGTCTGCTGCTAACAAGTGGTACAGAAGTCGTAACAGTTTGCTGCCTTCTCTGTTGCATCCTTATTTCTTGTTATCATCTCTTTGTTGAGGAGCCGGTCGCGGTGGTCTCGCGGTTAAGGCGCTTAGTCCGGAACCGCGCGACTGCTACGGTCGCAGGTTGGAATCCTGCCTCGGGCTTGGATGTGTGTGATGTCCTTAGGTAAGTTAGGTTTAAGTAGTTCTAAGTTCTAGGGGACTGATGACCACAAATGTTAAGTCCCATAGTGCTCAGAGACATTTTTTGTTGAGGAACAGCGTCATCTGCACTTCGAGCAAGAATGGTTAGAAGTTATGCACCACTAGCCGTAATTAGCGAAATTGACAATCTGCAGGCCCCAGAATTAGGCTCCGTCCTACGACGCCTAGCAGTACTTCTTGGACGAAATCCTCCAGTGTACATAGCCTGTGGGATACAGATTTCGCTACATCGTCTTTAACTGCATGTATTTCATCTAACAGAGCAGCGACCGTTTTACCAGCCGATCTCGATGCAATTTACAAAGAGACAAATGTGCTAAGTGTTCTAGTATTCAGTGTAGGATCAGACTGCCTACATAAATTTTGAAGCAGAAAATGTTTCCGTTTCCAGCGTGAATGGTGGATCCATCTATGATGTGACTGATCATTGGCCAGAGTTTTATGAGCATTTATGAGCATGGGATTGAGTGGATGTTCTTTTGGCTAAGATATAAGATTAGGACTTTCTGTATTTGAAATACACTAACGACTTTCGTACTGTTTTGTTTCAGAGTGAGCCTGGGCCACTGTTGCAGATCGACTTATTTCAGCTCAAATAGCACCAAAAATTTATAACTTCAGATCTTTTATCTTCAACGTCTTGGAAATTCTAAAGATGTCCAGGACCACACGTTAAGACATTGGAAAATTACAAATGGAGCTGTATGAACAAATGGGTTACGCTTCTCCAATGTGTTCTACACTTCATGTTCTTCCCTGTGTAGTAGGGTAGTGCGTACGTTAGCAGTATTTTCCAAACATGTAACAAACACAAAAGGTACACATAACAGAGATTATATAAATGTGTGGAGTCTGTTATTTCAGACATGTTGAAAAGAACAGACACCACTCATTCATGTAATCGATTCGCCTCGATGGACAATGAATACACAATCTTTAGTGCGGATGCTCATTTACGTTCCACCTCTGGCGGGAATCTAATACTATCGAGCATGTAGGATGTGGACGGGGATTGTGGATAGGTCGTTGTGGAACATTTCGAGACAGTCCGCGCATCTGCGATAAACAAGATGTCCGGATGGTGCTTTGGTAAACGTAACTGTCTTGTAAGCAAGAGATCCCGGGTTGGAGTCCCGGTCCAGTACACATTTTCATTCGTCGCCGGTGACTCCGCACAAAGTCTCGATGCAGCTGATAACATTAGTTCCTTCCCTTTATTTTCCTTTTCCCTCTCTCTCCCTACAATTTACATAATACATAGCAGAGAATTTAACCATCAACAGTATATTTTTCCTTCACTATTTACAACAGTTTGCCAACAGTATGGTAATTCTTCGATTGCGAGAATGTAGAACTCATGTGGTTTTGAGGCGAAGAACTTGTCGACACATGTTCTGAGCGTGTTTTCATTGTGAGAGGACGTTCCTGGAAAGTTCTCGACAGCTGAAAACATGAAAATTTGTGTGTGCAAAGTCAGATTGACAAGTTGGGTGCGGAATGATTTCCCAGCCCAAATCCTGTATGATGTCTTTTGTCAGTCTAGCAGAATGAGGGCCGGCGTTATCGTGGAGTACAATCACTTCATGCACTCTTCTGGTCGTTGCTTTTGAATTCTGTCTGCAAGACGTCTCACTTGTTGACAATAAATGCCAGCAGGGATGGTTACACCTTATGGAAGCAATTCGTAGCATACCACACCGTTTCTATTCCACCATATCCATAACGTTATCTTCTGGTGACGTGCGCAGGTGGTTGTAAGAGGAGTTGCTGCATCGTTTGGGCTCAACCATTACTTTATTTTCCTTATGTTAACACGCTATGGTTAAGTAATGTCGTTTTATTTACTTCTTTGACACAATTTTTGAAGATAGTGATTCCCTCACAGTGCCACCATATCATCTAGATACAAATCCTATGGAACTGATCTGGTCTCCTGCAACAATTAAGATCCGTACGCGTATTAGTGAAGCACCTCGTTATAGAGTCTTAGAAGAGCGGCTCATGCTTTTGCTGCTAATAAATAAATGTCCTGTGTTACCCAGCGCGGTGCATGGCTTTCAATGTGACCCCACTTTGGTTAATCGGTAGCCAATTTTGTTACTTTTATGTGCAACGAACTCCTCATTTTGAGTGACTAATCTAGCATGCCCTATGTTCTCAGAATATCTGAGGCGGTCAACGGTGATCGAAATTGTTGCCTGATCACCACAAGAGAAAATAAACGCAAACCACGAGACTACAAAGGCTGTGTGCTTATGCCTGTGTCGGAAGACGAAAACTCACATGTGACGTGAAACAAGTACTGTATAAGAGGACACTTAGGGAAGAAATCCTTTGGCAAACAAGGAAACTGATATAACAAAATCTGTAGGTAAGCATTCGAACAATGAGTCGTTATTATCGCTAGCAACTCAAACAGCAGACGACTAAAAGGGCGGAAATAAATGATGAAGATATACGGATGTACTTACTACACCTGAACCACACAGACACCGTAGGTAACCCGAAACCTGCAGACCAGCTAGACTCTTGCCATCAGTTTGGAAACTAGCTGAGCGGATTACATATCTTGTAATGGGCAAAACATTCAATAACAGGTTAGTTGTAACATATAATCAGTTCCGATGTAGCCCAAACCACTCAGTTCCACTGCATTTCTTGTGGCTAGGCGAAGTAGTCACAGGTGGCTGGAATGGTAATAACTCCTAAAATTCTAGACATTCTTATACCTGGACGTTGCTAAAACTGTATGATGCCTTTTAAATTAGATGACACTTAGCCAGTAACAGTGCCCTTATTAAAGATGCTCTCTTTACAAGTGAATAAGCCAAAAGCAAATCATATTATTAAGCAATCTGACTATCCACAGGAATTTATCATAGAATCGCTTACGTAACACAACGAACGGTCTCTTGGCATCTGTAGTGATCTGCTACTGATTATGATGACCTCATAATGCAATACTGTTACTGAACATAATGATGAGACTACAAAAAAGCTACTGCCGTGAAACTGTCTTTGCGAACATACGTTTCTTAACCTAAAAATAATTTACTAATGCATAGAATGGCCGATTTCTGAATATTCTCTTCTAGTAAAAATGGTGACTAGCGAAACTTTAATTGAATATATAACAGATATATTTAGCTTAGTTACCTCTACGTCGACGTACATGCAAGGCCTTAAATTTTCTATCATCTATTACCTCGCAACACTGTGCTTTGTTCATATGGATATATGAATAAAACGCTTATGAAATAAAGGCATAAGATTTGCGTTAACTTTGGGTTATTACTGTGCTTCAAGCATATGTGACTATATACAGACCACATCGGTAAAAGTTACACGGAACACGTTCTGTCTTTAACACACCCATACAAAGATTAGTTCTTCAGTGTACATTTAAAAAAAAAAAAACATGTGAGGCATATATCCCGTTTAGTGAGTGAACTACTAGATTTGCTAGAACCGATGAAGAATCAGAGAGACCACGTAATCAGAATGGAGTATCTAAACATTGATTGTAATGGGAAGTGCCACTCTACTACTCATCTGATAACATTGTCTAAGTAACCACACTGCTCCAATACATCCCGCCGAGTTGTAAAATAAAGAAACAAATTAACTTGAATTCGGTAATATAGAAAATTATGTTCAGTTCTCTCCGTGATAGCATGAGTGCAAGCTATAAAGCGATTCCCGTTACCGCTCTCCGTATTTGTCAGTGTAATGCAATAAAGCCTCAATCCAAAGGACACCATGTCACTTACGAGAAAAACATAACATTACTACAGAGCAGCCCAAACAGAACCGATTGAAAGAGGAGGCTAGTTTTGCTTCCAATGTTGAAAGCCATGTGTGGCGACCACGCCCTTGCTAGATGTTGGCCGAAGTCAATCTCGCTAGAAAGATTTCAGGCAGATACATTCGTGCAGCCGAAACAGGCGTGAAGATACGGTAGTCGGTAAATGTGCCACAGACATAATAGCCTAAACGGCCTATTACAACGGACACTTTCCAAACGTTTCGAGAGAGTGGCATAATGGTTTATTAGACAAGATAACGAATTATAATTTCTGTGATATACTAAAAGATTAAATCCTTCTGATCTCATAGATCGTAATCAATGGTGATAATGCATCTGATGTGTACCCTGAAGGTCCTGTGTACTACACGGTCCTTTTTGGGACCGACGATGTTTAATAAATGTTTATCTGAATGCCTAAAAACATTCACAATTAATCTGATCCATAAAAAAGATAGCACAACACCACCTAACATTTAATGACCCATTTCACTAGTCCCAATTATTTTTAAAATAACACAGCACCAACAGATGTACCAGCAGACGAAGCAAATAACATAATCTGTCCTGCACAGTATGACTGTAGATCTACCCTCACTACTGTCAAATCAGTTGACAGGATCATACAAAAGTATATGAGTGCATTGAGAGTAAATCAGTAAGTCGTGTGATAAACAGGAATTAAGGAAAGACTTTGATACAGTGTCCCACACTAACCTAATAAGAAAATTACAGTACTATGGAATAGGGGAGAAGACCCCCCCTCTTATTGTGGTCATAATGAAGCACTGGAAAACAATTGGTGTGTGTGTGTGTGTGTGTGTGTGTGTGTGTGTGTGTGTGTTTGTGAATGACCAAAAATCATATCCATTACATGTTAAAAAAGAGTGTCATAGGGCTTCACTCTTGGCCCTTTTCTATTCATTATATATACAAATGAGCTGCCTTCCATATTGACACTGTACTATACACCGATGACACCACATTAACTGTTCATAATGTCAGCATATATGAGTTACAACTGAATGCTGCAATAACAATAGACAGCTGTAGCACCTGTTTTGAGGCTAATGGACTATATATAATTAGTAGCAAAACAGAAAACTTTGTATTTATTGTAAATGACACCAAGAATGACAATAAATCAATGAAACTTCTTGGATTCCATATTAGTCAAAATCTAAGCTATGATACATATACAGTTAAGTTATGCTCCAGACTCTCACTTGTTATTTATCTGCTGTATATGCTCAGAGACTGTGTAAGTGACACTCTGCAGCTGCAAGTGTACTATTTCTTTTTTTAATTCTCATCTAACATATGGGATTTTGCTCTGGAGAAACTCACATGGATCAAATCCTGTGTTTCAATCGTTAGAAAAAAGGCCATCAGATGCATTTTGGGATTCACACAATGAGAACCTTGTAGATACTGTTTCAAGGAAATTCATATTATGATAGTACCTCTCACACACTAAAGAAAATGTGAATAATTTTGACTCTAAGATGTCAATACACCATTGTAACACTGGACATAAATGTGAAATTGACAAGCCACATGCTCGACTAGCAAAGGTTCACAAGAGCTATAAATGCCTTGCCATCACATATTTTCACAAGCTACCATAAAATTTTCGCTTGATGCATAGTAAGTGGGTGGGTTAAGCGTACTAGGACTTAATTTCCCAAGCAAATCCAAACCAGCCACAAAATTAATACAAAAACAAAATAATTTATTTTCACATAATGAACAGCAGATCGTGAAATTCTCTATCATAATTTGTAAGTGTCTCTATCCATTTATAGCATAGTTTAATATTACCTTCTGCAAAACTCTGAAAATCCCAACCATTAATTAATTTATTATATGTCCTTGGTAAAATAATTTTAAATTTACTATCGAATTCTATGCAAATTTTTCTCCATATCTAGTTTTTAAATATTCACAGCCCATAATTTAATACAGTTCATTTACTTATAGCTCACTAATCGTTAAAAAAAATTAGAATTGCTTATATTATTAAGCTTTTTCAGTAGAGCATCTATTTATATAGCATGAAAGACAATAAAATTAACAATTTTGACTGAAAATTCTATGCTGAGGATCATATGCTAAATTTTTCTTACAATACTTGACTGTACAGGCAATTGTACCTTTCCGAACTTTATCATTAAAAGTAACAATTAATTTCATTGTTGTTTTCTGTGTGGCTAAAACATTCATTCTCATAGACACATTTATGACAAAAATTTGATAATTTTCAGTCAGATTTAATGGGCTTGCATTGATATAACCATTCAACTGAGTGATTCTCTTCAACTCTAGGAGAACATCATATGCTTTCAGATAATTATTTGGTGGATCTAGATTCCAATTTTCTCGAGGAAAAATTCAGTCTCGTCTGTTCATTATATAGGTCTTCTGTAATTTAACATGTTCGAGTAAAGAAAAATCAATTAACTGATTATGTTTTCTATTAGTTTGAAGCACAACAAAAGTAAAATAAGGCACTTCAAATTCTGAAGAATTATAATAATTATTAATATCTAGTTCAAAATACCTTTTTCCATCTAATCTGGCTATTTCAACTGTTTGTGATCAAAGAAAGAAGTTGGAAATATAGGTTGACACTTACATAGACGATAACAGCAATCAGCCACTTTTTGCAGTGATATTTATTTGCTGCAATAGGGGCATTACCGCCAACCTGTCGGTTCGAAACTGGTAATGGAGCTACTTAAATTAAAGAATTTCATTTTAAAAAGTGGCTGGTTACTCTTACCTTCTATGTAAGAGTCAACCTATATTATGTACACAATCACACGCTCAGAATGTCAATTTTTGACAAAATAGCAGAAATTGGAATTTATGGACTTTTTACTCTTTTTTCCCCTAGCTATAGTGACTATTGTGGTTCATATCTTATGGATGCATCACGAATTTCCATCGATTCTACTACAATTATTCCTTCCTTAGGAAGAGTATCTTCACGTTCAAGTCAAGTGTCATTATAATCAGGACATCTAATCTCCAGCACTTTGTCTCCAAGTAAAAATTGCTGTTAAATCTCTTTCCCAAATAACTTCTTTATAATCCTTATAAAAACCACCAAACACATCCAACGGAAAAAGTACTTCAATTTTCTTACTTTTTATTTAACCATTATTGAAGATAAGTCCTTCCGTGGTTAATTGATGAGCTATTGTTGGAATCAATTGCATAAGGACTGATGAAGAGATGAATAGATAATCCAGTCTAGACAAAATATTGCTTCCTTTACTTTTAGTGATAAGCTTCAACAACTTTGCACATTGTTATAAATTTCATTGGATTTTCGATCATATAAGGGATAATCTGTACCATCAGCTCCAATAGTACTGCAGCTAATGTACAACTAATATACGATTAGGATGAACCCAATCATCTCCAACATTTATATTAATTCCATGTTCTTGTTATGGAAATTAAGATTATTTTTAGTGTTCCCATTCACAGCGAATGAGTAAAACTGATAACTCTCGATTTTGTTCATGGTTTAATAAAGAAAAATTTTACTAAGACATTAAAACAACTCTTACACAAGCACTGTTAAGGTAAATCCAGTTCTCACTCTCATCAGTTGCCATAATTTCTAAATCTTGAGTAGTATCAAAATTAGGGATAAATACAGATAATGTATTCATTAATTATTGGTCCACCAAATGCAGTGTTAGGCTCAAATGAAGCAATGGTATAAGTTTCTTAGAGAAAATGATCAGTACGTTTTACAACATTGCAAGAGCTACATTTAAGTTTATAATAATGAATTCGAATACAATAATTTCAGGAACATCTTTACTAACAGCCTGTTCATTAGCTTTAGTAGTTTGTTCACTAGATCGAACCATACTTTCAATACTATCTTACATATCCATATATAACTGTACATTGCTCCCAATTCTTGGTTTGTTTAAAATTTTATCAGCTTTAATGTGAATGTTTGGCTCTTTCGAATTATTTTTTTTTATTTTTTACATTATAATGACCTACAGATATCTCTACCATTTCTTCATTGCAATATAGTTCATTATTTTTTATGTAATATTTGGAGTTAGAAAAATTGAATTGAACCCTACAAGTGCTTTCTTGTACAGGTGCATTCAATCTTTCTTTGACAACAGATGATATATCACTTTGTTGAAATAATCTACTCTGACAGCTGAAGCAGTCTTGACTGTATTCCATGAACTACTAAAATTATTATTAAATAAATGAAAACTTATTGGGAACCAAAAGTAAGAATTCCAGAGAAGATATCAAAAGTAAGCATGGTAAACTTTAACCAAATTCTATACACTGTGCAATCATAGGACCAAATAAACATGGAAGAATGACATTAATGACTCATAGTTTTATTTCAGCTCCAGGATGGTTGAATGGGAAAAAAATTAATTATTTGTATATTTACTCCAAATGTTTAGATCAACCGATGTACTCAGAATTTATAGGTGTAAAAAAATTCAAAACAAGCATAATGAAGAAATTGCTACTTTTATTGAAAATTTTTGTGGCGGTGTTCATAGCGACAAACAATTCGCTGTAGAAACGGCTTACGAAGTCACCGCCACACTTTTAATAGCGGGCCGACCAGTCCGCTGGAACAGTGAACAGAAAGATGAAAACCCAAACACTCTGATTAAATAAAAGTCGGACCTTGTCTTTATTAACGAACATACAGAAACACAGTTGTGAACTCCGTATCTACAGTAATCTGTCTAGTTCGAGTCGGAGCGGCTAGGTCAGCGTCGGCTGACGACAGACTACAACTCTGCTGCGATGAACACACAACTTACTAGCAAGTACACAATTCGGTGGCGAGTATACAACTGAGCGGCGAATACAGAACTGTCCTAGCGCTCGCGTCTCCAGCGCTTAAGAAGCCAGAAGCCAGCGGTGGCACGCGCAGACTTGCGGCGATTTCCTGTATCACTGGCGCTGCTTATGCGGACGGCGTCCGGACTTTGATGCTGCCAAACTTTGCAGCGGGCTCGGTTGGCATTACTGGCTAGGATATAACACTCCTCCCCCCAAATCGCCGCACCGTCGTCGAATAATGACGTGGCGAGCGTCGACGGCGGGGGAGGGGTCTGGCCGCAGGCGTAGCAGAAGAGACCGGGGCGGAGACTGTTGTCGGTGGCAGTCCCCGGTTCGCACCCCAGCATTGGCTGCGCGGGGCCTCGGGAAACACCGACTGAAAACCGAGGTCAGGGTGCACGCCTGTGACCACGGGCGCAGCTTCTGGTACTGGACGCGATGGGGCGTCGGGACCCACGAAGAGAGGCAGCGTCTCCTGACGCTGCGTCGACGGCTGCTGAGTGGGCGCCGGACAAGGCGCTGCGGTGTCAGACTCCCTGGAGGTGCCCAAGGAAAGCGGCTGCAGGACAGGCTGCACAGCCACCGCTTGGGAAGGCAGCCCGGCTGCGGGGTCGACGTCCATCAGCTCCGAAGGCGGTGGCGACTGAAGAGGGACCGCAGGCGCCGGAGCGACCACCTGGGGCGCTCCCGGATGAAGCTGCGCGGGAGGCATCAACAGGACGGGCTGTCGGCGTGGTAGCGGCGACGGCTGCTGCTGCTGCCCTGGGGGCGGCAGCGAAGTCTGAAGGCGCGGCTGGAACCCACCGCGGACCAAATCTGTGGACAAAGAACGAGCGGCAGAATCCGGGCGGCCAGCGCGGCGCAATTGGTTCTGATGCCTCCTGTGCACCCCAGTAGCACCTTGGACAGTATAAAAACCGCGACCCTGGACACTTATCACGGTACCACGTTCCCAACGACGGCGACCGTGATAAACTCTGAAAAAAACGGCGTCGTTGCGCTGAAAACGCGTGCGATGCTCAGAAGCGGCGGGTCGATCCGGGGGGTGCAACAACCGTAGTAGGGTGCGATGACGACGGCCGTGGAGAAGCTCCGCAGGCGAAGGGCCGTCGCGTGGCGTGGTCCGGTACGACGACAGGAACGTGATGAGGGCCTGCTGACGAGAGTGCGTAGCAGGAAGGCGGTCCATATGATCCTTGAATGTGCGTACAAAACGTTCCGCTGCACCATTCGATTGAGGGTGGAACGGCGGAGTAAGGACATGGCGAATGCCATGGGCAGAACAAAAACTTTCAAATTTAGCAGAGGTAAATTGTGGACCATTGTCAGACACTAAAACTTCTGGAAGACCCTCAATACAAAAAATTGAAGTCAACGCCTGTATAGTTTGTGCAGACGTTGTAGACTGCATGGGCACAACAAACGGAAAATTACTAAATGCATCTATCACGATGAGCCAACGAGAATTCCAATATGGACCAGCGAAATCAATATGTACTCGCTGCCAGGGACCGGCAGGGCGTGCCCACTCAAAATAGCGTTGAGGCGGAGCAGCTTGGTGTTCGGCACATGTCGAACAATCTGTAGACATCTGCGTAATCTGCTTATCAATGCCGATCCATGTACAATGACGGCGGGCAAGCTGCTTGGTGCGGACCACTCCCCAATGACCATGATGCAACAAGTCGAGGACCTTGGATTGGAGCACTTGGGGAACCACGACACGAAGCTGGTCATTCTCGGTGCGTAACAGCAAAACTCCGTGCGAAACAGACAACAGATGACGTTGCGGATAATAGCGACGAACCACAGGATCCGATATGTCCTTTGCCTTGGACGGCCAACCACGTTGAACAAAACGTAATAGTAAACTCAGATGAGGATCCGTAGCTGTCTCACGTGCCACCTGACGATAATCAATCGGAAAATCCCGGAGCGATAGATGCTCATCGGCGTCAATCTGATGGCAAGAGTCGTCAGAGGAATCGAAGACATCATCCGCAGCAATCGGCAATCTAGAAAGCGCGTCAGCGTTTGCATGCTGAGCTGTAGGGCGATACAGTATCTCATACTGGTATTGTGATAACAAAAGAGCCCAACGTTGTAGTCTCTGAGCTGTCCGCTGAGGAACTGGTTTAGACGGATGAAACAGTGACGTCAGGGGCTTGTGATCTGTTACTAAATAGAATGGTCTACCATAGAGGTAGTGATGGAATTTTGTGACACCAAACACAATAGCCAACGCTTCCTTGTCCAATTGGCTATAATTACACTGAGATTTGTTTAGCAATTTAGATGCGAACGCAATAGGACGTTCGGTGTTACCGACTCGGTGAGACAACACAGCACCGAGGCCGAAAGAAGAGGCATCACAAGCTAACACCAGAGGCTTCTTAGGGTCGTAATGGACCAGACAACGATCATTCAATAAAGCCTCTTTAAGCTGCTGAAAGGCTGATTGGCAATCAGCTGACCACACAAACGGAACATTCTTACGGCGGAGACGATGCAACGGTGCAGCAATCTGTGATGCATTAGGTATAAACCTAATATAATATGTCAATTTGCCAAGAACTGCTTGCAATTCATGCAGATTGCGAGGGGCAGGCAAATCACGAATAGCTGCTAAATGTGACTGGGAGGGATGAATGCCTTGAGCATTAATAACATGTCCCAGATACTCCATCTCCGTAAGGAAAAATGAACATTTATCGATGTTGCAACGTAGGCCTGCCTGAGACAACACTTTAAACAAACACTCCAAATTACGGAAATGTTCAGCAGGCGTCCGACCGGACACAACAATATCGTCTAAATAGTTGCAACACGATGGCACATTAGCCAGAAGTTGTGACAAAAAACGCTGAAAAACAGCTGGAGCTGACGCACAACCAAAAGGCAAACGCAGAAAGCGGAACCACCCCAACGACGTGTTTATGACAAAATACTGTTGTGATTGCTCGTCGAGGGGTAATTGCAAATATGCTTCACGGAGATCAATTTTGGAAAAGAAACGAGCTTCCCCTATCTTATCCATCAGCTCGTCCGGTCTAGGCAAAGGAAAAGAATCAATGACAGTCTGAGGATTAACTGTCGACTTAAAATCAGCACACAAACGTAACTTGCCAGACGGTTTCTTTATAATAACTAAGGGAGAAGCCCACTGGCTCGCTGAAATGGGTTGAATAAACACCGTTGTTTTGCCAACGACGAAGTTCATCTGCTACAGGTGCCCGGAGGGCGTGAGGCACTGGACGAGCACGAAAATATCGAGGCTGAGCATTATCTTTTAACGTAATATGAGCGGCAAAGTTCGCAGCACAACCTAGTTCGTCTTTAAATATGTCACTGTATCGTTTACACAAATCGGTTATGCTGTCTTGAGGAACAACAACAGAATTAATTTGCAACACATTGTCTTGGATAGACAGGCCAAACAAGTCAAAACAGTCTAATCCGAAAATGTTTACACTGTCTGTAGCGCGGAGCACTGTGAATGAAACTGTTTTTGTATTGCCACGGAATGTGGCTGGCACGCTACATACACCAAACACAGGAATTTGTTCTCCACTATAAGTAGCCAAAGAATGTTTTGCCGCTGAAAGTTTAGGGCGGCCGATAGCCGCATACGTAGCACTACTTATGAGAGTCACAGACGCACCAGTGTCTAATTGAAAATTGAAGGTCTTATCCTGGATGCGTGGTTTCACAAATAGTTTATTACACTGTCTCTGGATCGGTGCAGTGGAGGCGGAAGACACAAAATCAGCGCGTTTAGCGCGTGTTCGCTGCTTACGACAACTCGTGGGTTGGGCGGGTGGAACAACAACTCCCGCGTCACTTGCAGTCTGTACATCACTTTTCACAGCGTTTGAATTACGCTTGGGTCGCATAGCAGAGGGCAGGGTGGGTGGCTTATTGCGAACAAGTGTATTACCCACACGAACCGTGGAAGAGTCTTTAAACGCGACCTTCTGGGCGGGCCGGCTTTGAAGAACATGAATATCCATGGGCTGGGCAGCACTAGAATTGTTCTTGCGTTTACGCAAACAAACAGTCTGGATGTGTTCTTTCCTTTGACAAAAGTGACAAACCGCGTTTCTTAACGGGCAACGTTCATGAGGATGAGCAAGAACACACTTAGGGCAAGACTTAACTCTATCATTTTGCACACGCGGCTGACGAATGTGTTTAACATGACGCGGCCGGCTAGTGTTTACAGTCTGACTCTGCCGGTGGGGCCGCGGGCGTGACATAACTTGCTTAGCACAGGCAATTTGAGAAATACATGGCTGATCTAACTCACACTCAGCATAGTCAAAAGTATCTTGGGCTTCAATGATGTTCATCACAGTCTCTAATGACGGGTCAGGCAACTTTAAGATAGCAGCACGAATACGAGAATCTGCAATGTTTTGAGTAATAGCGTCTCGTAACATGACATCACTGTAGGAAGCTCCACACACACAATTAAATCGGCACTGACGTGTGAGGCCCCGTAAATCTGTTAACCACTGTTTATTCGATTGATGTGGCAGTTTCTTTAATCTGAAGAACTTGAATCTGGCTGCTGCCACATGAACTCGCGACTCTAAATACTCAGCAAGCTTGTTAACAACAACGTCATAGTCTAAAGCTTCTGGCTGGGATTCCGGGAACAACTTACAAAGTAGTCGATAGACTTCCACGCCTGCAGTGGAAACTAAATAAAGCTGCAGCTCAGTACCTGTGATTTTGTAGACTGTCATGTGCGCCTGCAACTGCGCGAAATATTCTCGCCATTCTTCTCTTGATGCATCAAAAGCACGGAAATGTGGTGCTGCCTGTGCTTGTTCCTTTTGTGTTGGAGGATTAGCCGCTTGTTGGGCGATTGCTTCCACCAGACTTTGTATTTGCTGACTCTGTAACAAGATCAACTGTTGTAATTCGGCAGACGTAGTGAACACAAATTAAACCAGCCCCCAAAAGTTTATCGCTATAATTAGTATAACCAGAAACAAGTTGAACCAGCCCTGCACACGAGTTCGGAAGTCCTCGTCGCCAGTTTTGTGGCGGCGTTTGTAGCGACAAACAATTCGCTGTAGAAACGGCTTACGAAGTCACCGCCACACTTTTAATAGCGGGCCGACCAGTCCGCTGGAACAGTGAACAGAAAGATGAAAACCCAAACACTCTGATTAAATAAAAGTCGGTACTTATCTTTATTACCGAAGATACAGAAACACAGTTGTGAACTCCGTATCTACAGTAATCTGTCTAGTTCGAGTCGGAGCGGCTAGGTCAGCGTCGGCTGACGACAAACAACAACTCTGCTGCGATGAACACACAACTGACTAGCAAGTACACAATTCGGTGGCGAGTATACAACTGAGCGGCGAATACAGAACTGTCCTAGCGCTCGCGACTCCAGCGCTTAAGAAGCCAGAAGCCAGCGGTGGCGCGCGCAGACTTGCGGCGATTTCCTGTATCGATGGCGCTGCTTATGCGGATGGCGTCCGGACTTTGATGCTGCCAACCTTTTGGCAGCGGGCTCGGTTGGTATTACTGGCTAGGATATAACAAAAATTATGGTAAAATTATTCCCTTGAGATGAATGTCTAAATAATACAGTGAGTAGTATTTGATGACTTTGTTCTTGAAAATCTGGATACAGTTAGAGAACACTTTGGTAGAGAAAGACATAAAACAATACCAAAACAATTATTTACAGATCATCTTCATTTCTAAAATATTTTCATTCAAGATGACAGAAATTTGTAACATATGTATCACAAGTTCACTGGAGGTGATTTAAAATTTGACGATTTTAACGAAATGTGTAGTAAAAATTGGAAATATCAGTCTGGATTTCGTACAATGCACATGACTAGGAAACCAAACAATGGGAAGTTCAGAGATTTAATAAAAACATTCTTAAAATAATTATTCCTTCTGTTTTTTCATCTCAGGCATTGTTGAAAATGCCACATGAAATAGAAGAGTAAAAGAACAGTTAAAAGTAGGATTTAAGAAATGCAAGTAAGACCCAAGGACAGAGTATGAAAAACGATAAAAAGATCAAACTATTATTGATGGAGTTGAACAAGTTAATCAAACAATTGAAGGATTATGTGACAATGTGTTAAAAGCAAATGATGAAAATAGAAATGTTGGAAAGCACAGGGTTCCCGATAATTAAAATTTTTTAGAAGAATTTAATGATATTCCAACAGAAGATAAACAATATGATAGAGATGAAAGAGATTGTACACTAAGTGAAATTGAAACATAAAGTTTATTAACAAAATATGATGAAGAGCGGAAAAGAATAGCTCCAAAAGAAGGACAAGTGATTAAAAAAGTAAATAAAACTGAAAGAATGTTAGAACTTATTAATCACAGTGAAAATAAAAGTTTTTTTATGATGACCTGTTGGCACATTTAAATTGGTTAGCAAATTACCAGTTATATTTCATGGAGATATATTAACAATTGGTGATATAACATATGAAGGTACCGATGGATTTATGAATCTTGTAACTGAAAAATCGATTACTATGTGTGACATTAACCCAAATAACATAAAATGAAGTAAAGGCAACAAATATAAATGTTTGTTAAAAGAACTTGTTGATCTTAGTCTTTCAAAAAAATTTCCACCAGATTTAGGTTAAAGTGTTGGTGAAGGTTTAACTAAAAAATATACACAAAAACAAACAGAATATGTTTGGATGGATAATATCTGTCAATTAACTGAGAGATTAGCAATAATTCATGGGGAAGAATTAGCTGGAAATAAAAATTCTCAACGTAAGGAAGTTGGAATAACTCAAATGTTAGGAGAAACTCAGAGATTTCATAATCAACAATTCAAAAGGATTTCTGTATTTTATTATATTTTAGAGTAACCAACCTCACACAATTTGTAAACGTAAAATAAATGGAAGAGTACTAGTAAATTAGGCTTTAAATGATTTACTGGTGTCAGGGTTGCATTTATGAGGATATTCGGACTGTGGACCATTTTCTAAGCTACAAGAAACACTAGCACTAGTAATCAAGGAGTAAACAAATTAGACAAAGCTTCTAAAGAAACATGATATTGCTTGTAGGGATAATAAAGACTTAGAAAGAGGGCATGAAGCAAATAAATAACTTCACTGCACGGTAAAAGGAAGAATGTATGCAAGTAATGCTACAGCAGGTGAAAAATTAGCTGCAACTGCAGTATAATAATATTGGAATAAAGTGTACAAAACGAAAATTATGAATTGGCTTGGTTATGGGAAAAAACGGTTGGAGAGTATAAAATATCAATCGATATAAATTTGTTATCTACATAGATGAACAGCTTTATAACTGATTATAGTTTGCTACATAGAGACAAAATTAAACAAAAAGGAATTAAAATTCAAACCAATAATGTTCAACTACACAGTACTGAACAATTTTTAACTGATACACAAAAACGAAGTAGAGATAAAGAAACTGGTTGAAATTTACTCATAACATTAGCCATACCCATTGTTAAAAAAATAATTCAGCATCTCATGTAAATGAAAGAAACAAAACATGAAGGTAGACATTTCTCATTATTTTTCGCAGCTTCACCATATTGAACTGCCATTGGGCCACTAGCCAAACGTACTGCAGTAATTGTAAATGCAGTAATTAACAATAAAAAAATCAGAGTAACAAAAAAAGGCATAATTTAGAAATTGAAAGGAAAGGAATTGGAGTAGTAAAAATTTTGAAGAAATCATTAAAAAATTCAATAAACATATACTAATTTGGAACAGAAAAATTATTTAAACAATTAACAATTATCAATAATCTGCTAAAATCTGAATGTGGAATACTTATTTTAGATACATCTGCTTATGTTGGGTGTCATTGGATTTGTTATTATCAGATCGAAGATATAAAATTTGTGTTTCATTTATTAGGAGGTAATACACTAAAACAACTAATTAAGTGTTTGGCGAAAAATATCTGTATAGTAATGATGAGAGAATGGAAAAATGAACTTACATGACTCAGAGGAAAAACTGATTCAAATATTAATAATTTAATCAAAAACTGCCAGGAAAATTTTTTAAACACACTAAAAGTTATATTGATTTATGAGGTAGAACACAGGTTGACTTAAAGACCCAAGAAGCTGTTGTGACGCAGGTACGAAACAATACTCAGAAAAATTATATAATACAAAACCTAAATACACAAGTTTTTCAACACAGCTCAGGAACTATGTCAACACAGCACATTTTAATGAAAATATTTTACAGATTCATATTGGTAACTGTAGCTCTATAACGCAGGTAGGAAACAACTACTCTACAAAAAAGGAACAAGATTATCTAATTTTCAGATTACTTCTTGATGGCAGATGTAACACCATACTTAAGCCAGATAAGTAATCTAAGAGAAAGAATATGTGATAAACAGAAACTTAAATTTAATTTTGTTAGAAATGAATTAACATCAAAATACCCATTTGAGGATCATGAAAAAATCAAGAGAATTACTTTATTTTGAGCTAATACAGATGGTAATTTTTCAGCTACCAATACAGATGATAATTTGTCAACTACTAATTTTTAAATTGAGATAAAAAGACATAACATCTATGAAATAGAAATTTTATATCCAACTCAATTCAATAATCCATTAATTGAAATGAATATGAAAGATAAAATATTTATAACTCTAAATCAATCAGTTAAAACTGTACATGTTGCAGATGAGTTACTAATTTTGATGAATTTTTGTAAGAAACCACTAATGATGAAAGGAACAATAATTTAAAATTTAATAAACTTTTATTCTATTTAATGGATACTCTTATTCATATCTACTGTTTGAAGTGTAAAAAATTTACTGACACACACAGTCCTCAACGAGTCATCACTACAAATGGAAGATGGAGGATTCAAGGTCTTTATAAGATATGTAAAAGTAAACAAAGTAAATTCGTTACTAAATTTGTAGGTGACGGTTTACAGCTCAATATACTTGAAGAAAATATTAATGAATTACATAAAACAAAACAAAATTAAGAGGAGAAATGTTCGCCAGGCAGTTTGGCCAAGCGGTTCTAAGTTCTTCAATCTGGAACAGACCTGCTGCTACTATACATGTCCAAATCTTGCCCCAGGCATGGATGTGTGTGATATTCTTAGGTTAGTTTGGTTTAAGTAGTTCTAAGTCTACGTGACTAATGACCTCAGATTGGCAAAGTGCTTAGAGCCATTTGAACCATTTGAGAAATGTTGTATCACTTGGCACTGTTGATTTATGATAAGTAGATATAATAGAAATGGATTCAGGAAAATCAAAACGAATTTCAATAATAAGTAAAGGATATAGATATTTATTAACTGTTATAGATTTTTGTTCGAAATATGCTTGGGCTATTCCACTCAAAGGTGAAACAGGTAAGAATGTAGTTACATTTGAACAAATGTTTACAGACGCATAATGATAAAGAATTCTATAATAAATATATACAAGATCTGATGAAAAGACACGACATTAACCAGTTTCGAACTTCTACTGAATTAAAAGCATCTGATATTGAAAGGTTCAATAAAATACTTTAAAGGAACGATGTGTGGTAGGAATTTACTGTTCAGAGAAACTGTAAATGGTTCGATAAGGTTTCAAAATTATTTAATGAATATAAAAACACAAAACATTCAACAAGTAAAAGTAAAACAACAGAAATTTAAAGAAAAAATTATAAACCCATTTCATTAAATATAATAATAACCCAAAATTTTTAACACCATATAAAGTTAGAATCAATAAACGTAAAGGACTTTTTGAAAATTGATACATATCGAACTGGTCAACAGAAGTTTTTGAAATTCAATATATTATTCATTCTAATCCAGTTACATATAAATTGAAAGATAGTGATCGAAAATTCTAAGAACAACTATAGAAAACGAAATATCCTGATATATATCTTCTTGAAAAAGTTTTGGGAGTTAAGATCATAAAGTTTGTATTGAATGGTTGGGATTAGGTAACTCACATAATAGTTGGGTAGATAAAGAATAAAATTATCAAAATTTTGATACATAAATTGGTTCACTAAGAGTGAATAAAACTTACACTTTCACTTTTTCTAGCCATATGGTATCCTAATGAAGATACATTTAGATCTATAAACCAATTATGTTATTTATAATTATGACTTTAGAAACCAGATTATTGGAACTTAAACGTTTCTGATACAGTTTCAGGTGCTAAATGTTTAATGTTTGGAGCAGTATACATAAAAGATAAAATGTCAGTGTAATCCTTTTTTCTTTTCTTTAAAATTTTCATTGGCATATTTGTATTCCTCTGGGATTCCATAATGGATTAAATTCAGTAATCGACTTTTCCAATTGATCATTTTCCTCATAATTACAGCAAAGGAAAAAGTAGAATTTCTGTGGGGGGTGGGACAAACATAACGATTAATTCCTCTTTAAAACTACATGCCGCTGTTGCAGAGATACTGGAATATAATCAGCTACATAATGCATTTTAACATATTGATAAAGAAGATACTATTACATTAGGAAAATCAAACACATCCAATTTACATGGGTTAAAAGGAAATGAAAATTGGCAATATTAATTAATCAAACTGATCCTGGAAATTACAACTCTGCTATGTGGAAATTCAGTATATCTGTTATAAGTTGTGTATAGTCACCCAAGATATTATAATAACTGTGTTGACAAACGGTTCTTAAAATAATTTTAACAGAACAAAAGTTGGTCTTAAATAATGTGTTTCAATTTGAGGAACCACATTAGGTGACAGTGCATCTGTTTCACTGTTTCTTCTGTTTCTTTCATAAGGACATATCAACTGTTTCTTTTCCATTTTTATTCGGTTTTCATCACACCTATGTATTTATCTTACATATTTTGTTTCGTTTCTGTAGAATTCTATCATTTCTTTTCTTATCTTATATTCTCTATGTTCACGAATTTCTGGTTAAACTTCAAGCTGAACTCATTATCTGAATGTTAATTATTGTAATGAAAATTTTTCTTTGTAAATGGAGGTGGTCATAAAGTGCAAAATTTGTGCAGTGGAGAAATCAATTCATAACTTTTACTCATGTAAATATACAAAGAATAAATATAAGAATTCATGTAAACAATCTCAAAGTGAGCATCACCAAAACGTGTATGCTTGTACATGGAAAATACGTTTCTGCACATTATTACAGAAAACGCTTGAAGGTATTTCCAAGTGATGAACATTCGATAAAATCGAAAAATGAATGCAGAAAGGATGTATTGGTTGTCAAGAAATTACAGAGTTCAGATGTTTTTACTTAAATCATACATCTACTGACAAGCTCTCAAGTAAATGCGAGATTTGTCAGCTAAAGATAGGGATAAAAGAAAATGGTGTAGAAATACGAAAAATAAATAATTAAAAGCTACAATAAAAGATATTTGCGAACAAACAAGCATAAAAAATGAACTGAAGATAAACTTAATTTTGCTATTCGCATTTTTCACAAGGCTAATGTTTTTTACACAGATAAAAGGAAGCTTTATTGAGAGATTTTCAGCCACTCAACACGAAATAATTTATAGGTGTGTAGCATATTTAGAAAAGATGATTTAAATAATCTAATTTTTTATGTATTTTACCTTCTCCTACAAAGACTCTCGATAATCTTAACATATGGGAACTCAAAGCTACAGATAAGTAGCTTAGTACGAGAGGATACAGTAAATTAAAGAAATCAGAGTTAATAAATGCTATTGGGTTACAAGAGTTTAGATTTCATGCAGAAATATTCCAAAAAACTAGGTCAAGGTCCGAACGTTTACCTAATGTAAATCTTTTTTACAGGTTTGATTGTGATGCTGTTGAAAAAACTCGACCACCTAGAGGAGAATAAGTAGTGAGAGTAGATCACATTTATCCATTCAGTAGCAAACTATTTAAACAAGAAAAAGTTACTGAGTCATTAAAAAGAACTTAACTGAGATTAAAGAAATAAGATCGAGGTTTACTGAAATATTTAAAGCATATTCTGCTGACTATAAAATTATCTTTAACGATGCTAATATTGCCATAGTCAATACCATAAGTGAGAAAACAGATTACACAAGAAAAGCATCAATTCTGTGATAGACATAGCTACTAACAGAACTAATTTTAGAAAAACATATAAGCTGAATATAATTACTGCAAATCCAAAAATATTTTCTCCCGCTTCTACAGGATATAGAGTATCAAATAACACTCGACGATCTGGCCAGGTTTTATGCAAGAAAATCAGAGATATATTAATATCCGATGTAGCAAAGGTTTCATTTAATATTAAAATCCTAGCAATTCTAAAGGCAGAGGCAGTAGGGGCAAAAAATTATAAATATAGCTGAAGACAAAAGACATAAAGATGTATCACAAGAATTGATAATAAAGACAATCTGTGCTGTTCGAGCAATAATATTTTGGGTAGAGAACACACTATTAATGAGATACAGAAAATTGGAGAAGAAGATAGATACATATTATTAACAAAAGTTAACTGACTTATTATGTAATCAGTTAGGTGAATACAATGAAGGAGGGTTTAATTAAGATGACAGTAAAATGTTAAAGAACTTTGAGATATGCAGATGGATGTCATATGTACTGAAAATTTGAATTTAGTTACCGATAGTGGTAATGAGAAATAAACATATATCTGTACAAAGAAAACAACAATTTTGATATAATTAACAGTATGAGGTCATTTGTAGGATTGGTGTATTTCTGTAATAAATGTACCAAAATATTTAACGACAAAGATATACATAAATGCAAAATAGAAAGAAAATCTGTATAATGTGGAATGGTACAGTACCTGAAAGTGCAGAAAACAATATATACTGTGCAATCTGCAATACCTACTGTTATAATAAAGAATGGTTAAAAAGTTAACAACTTTAGCTATACAGAAAAATACACCTCCCCCATGAACCAAGGACCTTGGCTTTGGTGGGGACGCTTGCATGCCTCAGTGATACAGATAGTTGTACCATAGGTGCAACCACAATGGAGGCATATCTGTTGAGAGGCCAGACAAACATGTGTTTCCTGAAGAGGGGCAGCAGCCTTTTCATTGGTTGCAGGGGCAACAGTCAGGATGATTGATGATCTGGCCTTGTAACACTAACCGAAATGGCCTTTCTGTGCTGGTACTGCGAATGGCTGAAAGCAAGGGGAAACTACAGCTGTAATTTTTCCCAAGGGCATGCAACTTTACTGTATGGTTAAATGATGATGGCGTCCTCTTGGGTAAAATATTCCAGAGGTATAATAGTCCCCCATTCGGATCTATGGGCAGGGACTACTCAGGAAGACGTTGTTACCGGGAGAAAGAAAGCTGGCGTTCTACACATCGGAGAATGGAATGTCAGATCCCTTAATTGGGCAGGTAGGTTAAAAAATTTATAAAGGGAAATGAGTAGGTTTAAGTTAGATATAGTGGGAATTAGTGAAGTTCGGTGGCAGGTGGAACTAGACTTCTGGTCAGGTGAATACAGGGTTATAAATACAAAATCAAATAGGGGTAATGCAGGAGTGGGTTTAATAATGTATAGGAAAATAGGAATGCGGGTAAGCTACTACAAACAGCATAGTGAATGCATTATTTTGGCCAAACTAGATACTAAGCCCATGCCTACCACAGTGGTACAAGTTTATATGCCAACTAGCTCTGCAGATGACGAAGAGATTGATGAAATGTATGATGAGATAAAAGAAATTATTCAGATAGCGAAGGGAGACGAAAACTTAATAGTCATGGGTAACTGGAACACGACAGTAGGAAAAGGAACAGAAGGAAACGTACTAGGTGAATATCTAATGGGAGTAATATGATGTATCATGCAATGGAACTTGCTGTGACAGTGCGAGAGAGAGACAAAGATATTGTTTATTACTCTGTGGCGGTCAGCGTTTACATAATTATTCGTAGGATATAGAGCTTTTGTTCTTGTTAAGAGTAATTTTACAGGAGAGGAGAGCCATTCTTGTGATGTATAAATTGACGCCATTGCGAGTTTTTGATTCACATTGTAAAATATACGGGTATATGGAAGGAAATCAGTTAATGGAACAATAAAATATTGTTTATTTCAAGAAGGTACGTGTTATTATACATCCAGCGATATACTTCTACTGTGTTTTACTAATAAACACCAGCTTGAGAACAGTTCCGACGGGAGCGTTCAGTTCTAGTGAAATAGTTCGATGTTTTCTTCGGGAAAGAAGTCACTTCATGGATTATTCAAATCCACAATAGTACCTGGACATTTCTGAGAACTGAAAGCAATCTGATTGCTACGCAACAGAGCCCCGAAGAATATTTCTCCGTACTTTGGTTACCACTTTCATCTCAACACGGTATCTGCAGAATCTGGAACAGATTTCTACAACAGCGGAAACGCGTAATCGCTATCAGTTTCACACATCGTCCTATGTACGCTGTTTGTATTTACCGTCAACAGTGAACATACAGTTACTCACACACATAGAGAGACAATACTAGGTGGTGTGGGGAAACATTTCAGTATAAAGGCCCTGTAGAGCTAAACAGTAACTAGCCTAGTAGTTGTAGTGGTAGACAAAAAGGTTTTTTTTTTTTTTCAAAGGAGTCTTTATATATGTCTACCGTTAGACAGGACACGATCCTGATACAACACTCATAGTGAACCTGCAATATAACTATGTTAGTAATTTATTAATTAATGTTTCATTGTGTGTATATATGTCTAATTTTATAGAGTAACTACATTATGGTCCTTTGTATGTTTCATGCTAACTGAACGTGCGGGAGTATCTTGTGAAGAGAACGAGTACGCCGTCCCAGCAGCCGAGCAGAAACTTAAAAAAGGCCAGAACATTTGAATTACTAGCTTTGTTGAGCATTTATACATTGTAGTGACCTTTCATGTATTTATTTTTTAAGTATAAATAGTGTTGCTACATTACTTTTACCAGAATTCCAGTATTTCAGTAGCTATAGTAAGTCAATATTTTATGTGTTATGTATGTACTGTGTTTGTGTCACATTGTAAAGTGTACATTAACAGCATTAGGACATTAACGTTTTTTGCGTGTGTAAAATTTAATAGTCACTTTTGTAGGACTTATTTAGAGGAGAAACTGTCAATTGCTCATTTACATGGTGATAACTAGATCTATGTTCAAAGCCAATAAGCAAGCACTCATCACAATGCTACAAAATTAATGAAATAGTGTGAATGCATCGTCAACTAGTGCCGCAGAATTTAATACCGCCGTAGTTAGCGATATATCTATTACGGCTGAGCAACCAGCAGTAATTAATGCGGTCACGCCGTCGACACAAACTGTTGCTAGTTCCGACATTCATATGTCGAAATAAGCCAGAGAAATATGCAGCAACCAACAAACAACATGAATTTCATCTCTGACACAGACGCGTGCGAAAACGAAATGACTGTACCGAAAATTGTGTCGGTACAATCCTCATTAAGCCCAGTGCAATCGCCAATTGCTGAGAATACCGAATTCTTATCCCAGCTGATGTCAAGTTTGACTGTCATAACACAAGGGATTAAAGCATTGGAAACCACGCAATCCACGTTTGCAAATGACATGAATCATAGATTCCAGGTATTGGAGAATGCGCAGTTTAATTTGACTCATGAGCAATCTAATAAACTAAAAGAAATAAATGATAAGATTACTGAAAAATTCCAGAGTTTGGAAACAAAGCAGAGTCACTTGATTGCCAGTCAGGCACAACTCATAGTTACACAAGAACAACAGTATCAGGAATTAACAAACAAATATAAAGACATCTTATGTCGTCAAGATACACTAAATCATCAAGTGCAAGAAGTTATTCATGTACAGAACACTATTGCGCAAGACGTGAATACAATTAAGCACAATAACGAGCAAGATGTCATTGAGCTTACTCAGAGGATAGACACTCTCAGTCTCGAAGGTGAGAGACACATAGAGAAACTTTTCAATGAACATAACATAGCATTCTCTAAGGACATTGAAGATTGGGCGAAAGAGCAAACCGAGACAACGCGAAATTATGTTGACAAAACCTTGAAAGAAACGGTTTCTAACGTGCAAGTTAACAACAACGCTGCACAAGAACAACTTAAAGCAGAAGTTAAAGAGATTAATGAGAATATAGGAGATGAATTTCCTGCTTGGAAAGCAATGATAGAAAATACATTAAAAGCATGTCAGCAGGGTCTAGCTAATACTAGAGGGACACATACTACTTGCAGTTTATCAAAAGCAGACATTATTCCTGATGAAACCAGTGAAACCGAATCCATGCAACAATATCCATGTATTGGTTCACATTTACGTAATCTACCAGAATCAAATTATCGAGATGACCATTCACCGCGAAGTAGCCACCAGATTACACCTGTGACTATGAATGAAGAAAAAATGCTTAAATATCGTCAATTCCAGACACTTATTCCCAAAAGGAAGTCGGTCAATCCCATGGTATTTATCAAGCAATTTAAAGGGATATTGCCATGAATGTGGACTGGGCAACAAAAAGTTATGTACGTTGCAGGATTCATACATGGAGATGGATCGATGTGGGCGTCAGAAGCATCCGACTGGTGTCAAGATTATGACCAATTTGAACGCTCTTTCTTGCATAAATACTGGAATAAGGGGGTACAAGAAAGACTATGTAAGGAATTTTTGACCCACACACTTTTTCATTCAAAAATGGATCTTTAAGAAAGTATTTCGAGAAGTATATAAAGAAAAGCAAATACTGGAATGAACCAATCCCGACACAGGATATCTTTCGAATATTAAAGGGCAAACTTCCACTTGATGGTAACGAAAAACTTCTACATGTGCCTGAACAACGTGTGGCAGATTTTCTAGCCAAATTGGATTCAATAGACATTCTGTTCGAAGAATCACATGTGCGCTATAACCAACCAAGTTACCAACCTAACAAATACAGTAGTAACAACAAACAGTATGGAAACAAACCTTTTGCACACAATTCACCAAACCCACAGGTGAACTATTTCCAGAAAAACGTCAAATTTGGTAACGAAAATCCCGACCAGCGTAATCATGACCAATAATGTGAACAATCATATAAACGGAAATGGAGGAAGAATAATAAGAAGAGGAAAGGATACTATCAAGAAGGGAATTATCAGCAAAAACGTCGATATCAGCAACCAACCCAAGAATATCACAACCAGCAACAAACTTCAGGTTGGGATCCGAATGCTAAAGCAAACGAATGGAGAAATCAACCACCAATAATAACTGACATAATGGAGCAATAATCGTCAAACTAAACTCGGCTGTCAGAAGCCACGACGGTGCAGTCGAGAAAGTTTTCAGGGGCGAATATTCAAGCATCAATTTTTTTCGGTACAATGATGGCAGATTATTAATAGAAGAACTTCAGCAGGATATGATGCCTTGTCAAGAGGAACATATCACTGAACCTGTTGCGAAAATTCAGGCGGCAATTGAAGTCATTACTGTGCAAGTTACTTTAGATACAGGAGCAGCAGTAAATGTCGTTTCTGAGAAGTTATTTCAAAGAAAACTTCACAATGCAAATCCACCGATTTTTCCTGTTCAATGTTGTAGAATTGTAGGTCCTACTGGTCATAAGTCTTCTCAGGTTAAAGTGCCGACTGAACTCCAGTTACATATAGGAAATTTAGCTATAAATTGCACGTTCCTTGTTATAGAAAAATTGGTTGAGGACTGTATCCTAGGTATAGATGAATTTAGAGAGAGAAATTGGCATATCGATTTTTCCCTAGACCATGCCAGTTTTACAATAATGGATCAGAAACATCAAGTAAATCTTCTCAGGGAATATAGTACCCATGGAAAGTATTGTCAGGGACGAAAACTGCAAATAAATTGGATACATAGCAAATCTGCACGGTATTACCAAATTAATTACTTGCAACTAGTTTTAAACCCAGTAGATATGGTATATGGAAAGGTGCAAGAACCTGAATATTTGCAACAACACCAAAGAAAGCAATTATATGATCTTCTACAGGAATATCATAGAATCTTTCAAGAAAAACCTGGTGTAATCAAGGGATACACATGCCATTTAGATGTGATACCACACCAAGTTTTCTGCCGTAGTATTTATCCAGTACCATGGCACCATCGAAAGGCAGTTGATGCGGAAATCCACCAGATGCTTGAATGGCATCTGATCGAACCTTTGACGAGTCCATACTGTAGTCCGCTTCATGTTGTCTCGAAAAAGGGAGGTAAAGTTCGTCTCGTGCTAGACGCATGGCAGATAAATAAGATTATCGTGCCCGTGTGAACTCATCCGGAAAATATCAATGAGGTAATTCAAAAGTTCGAGGGGATAAAATACTTAACAAATATTGATCTGAGTTCATTTTGGCACGTGGTTCTAGACGAACCATCAAAAAAGTATACCGCTTTTGTCCATGCAGGTAGAAGCTATCAGTTTAAGGTTTTACCTTTCGGGCTAAACGTGAGCTCAAGAGTTTTTATAAATGCTCTAGATTATGCATTGGGACCTGCACTTCGAAGCAATTTAACCATATTTTTGGACGACATGCTCATAGCTATGACCACATGGAAGGAGTACCTTGATTTATTGAGAAGTGTGTTAGAACGTGTCAAGGAAGCAGGCATAACCGTAAATCTGCAAAAGTCCCATTTTGCTCGAGATAAAATCAAATTTGTGGGTCATCTTATAAATTGAAAAGGCATCTTACCAGACTCTGAGAAACTAAAGGCAATCAAAAACTTTGCAGTTCCAACAACAAAAAGGCAGTTAATGGGCTTCCTCGGAGTTGTCTCTTTTTCCAAAGTGTTTCATTCACGACCACTCTATTAATGCAGAACTGCTGTACAGCTTGTAGCACAAAAATACTCCATGGGTGTGGACGCAACTATGTCAGAATGCATTTGAAGCAATAGAACATGCCTTAGTCAATTCACAAATATTATATCATCCAGATATGAGCCAAGAATTCTGTTTAATGGCTGATGCTTCGGAAATTGGAATAGGTTCATGCCTCTTCCAAGTGAAGATGATAGATAGAAAATCAACTTTCTGTCCAATAGCTTTTGCTAGCCGACTCTTAACTGCTTGTGAAAGAACATATACGACTACTGAAAGGGGAGCATTGGCCGTAATCTGGTCATTTAAGAAATTTTACTATTACTTATATGGAGCGAAGACAACAGTATACTGTGACCACAAAGCGTTAAGTTTTTTGCAAACATGTAGATTATTACATCCAAGATTAGCAAGATGGACGCTTTCACTCCAACAGTTTCAATTTGAAATTAAATACACAAGCAGACAGGATAAGTTCATCGCTGATGCACTGTGTAGAATGCCAGATGGAGATTTTTCAACTATCAACAACACGGGCAATCCGTCCAAATTTAATGTTCTTATAATGACTGAAAGAATATATAGGAAACATTTTCTTGACATGTGTAAGAACATGGAAAAACTACAGAATGAAGATGCTCGTTGGCATTCAATAAAGGAAACTTTAGCAAAGCCTGGAAACGATGATCTGAAGAGACTGTACAAAGTTGAGGGTGACGTCTTATTTTTCAAAGGGCATCTTGATTCAGATAATTGGAAGGTGTGTATTCCCGAGAAGAATGAGAATGACTTAATTTTGCACACGGACATCACTTCGGGACATTTTGGATATTAAAGTGTGCTTAGAAGATTCAAGCATATTGCTACTTCCCAAATATTCGCAGGAAAGTACACACACACAGTTAACGAAATGTAAAATTTGTCAGCTAGCCAAACCAGGATATTTTTGTGTGAAAGATTTCCTACATCCTATTATACCCACTAAACTGCTCTCAATAATTTCGGTTGACGTCTGTGGTCCTCTACCATCATCAAGGGGAGGACGCAAATATATTGTAGCGTTTCTTGACATATTCACTAAATATGTCAAACTTTAGCCATTAAAATCAGCTACTGCTGCATCCACAGCCAAGATGCTGGTCAAGGTTTATATAGTCAAGGTAGGCAAACCAGAAGCTATTCTTTCTGACAATGGGTCAATGTTCACTGGATTTCGTTGGAGGCAAACATTAGCCAGTTGTGGTATAAAACAAATTCTGACATCAGTGTACCACCCTTCGGCTAATCCCGTGGAACGAATTTTTCGTGAATTTAACAGGTTCATGAGAACATATTGACACAACTGGCAACCCAAATGGATCGATTATCTTCACGATTTTCAGGAAATTGTAAACAGTATGCCACATACTACGACAGAATACACCCTATAGGAACTGATGTTTGGAAAACAGGAACAGAATGACAGGATTCGACCAATTCCTAAAGTAGCTATTAACAAAATAGACCTACAAAATAAAGTATGACAATCCTTACTCAGTATAATGGAAAAGGCAAGAAAAAGGAAAATATATTTTGACAATCGACTTGGGAAAATAAAAACATATAAAGTGAAAGACCAAGTTTTAGTAAGAACTCATCCTAAGGCTTCACTTATACAGAGGAAGAACACAAAAAGGCAATTATTGTATCGAGGACCATTTGTGATTACCAAAATACCCCATCCAAGAACTTATGTTTTGAAGGATGCGAAGAATGGAAAGGTGAAAGGAATGTATCCTCATCACTTGTTAAACCAATTTCATGATGACTGAAGATTCTGTAGATTGAAGATACTATTCTTATCAAATAACATTGGTTAGGGAATTTTCATTAAACTCATCAATCATACTTAGGATAGTTTCATTCTTTTTGCAATATAGTAGTTAGTTTTTCTTTTCAGGCATAATGTACAAGAGATATGCAGACATTATGTACTTGTTTTCCACTGTACAGATAAGCTTTCTTTTCAGTATGCAGAGAATTTAGCTATAGTATGAATGATTTCTTTTAAAAAATTTTTTCATTTAGTTGATAGTAACTTCAATCAGGTTTCACAATGCATAATGACCATAGGTCAGTGACTCAAACAAATCTGGTCTATGGCAAGATATATTTTTTCTTATGTCAATTTAACAATGTCAGTGTATGTTTGTATTTGCTTTTTTACTCGCTGAGCTGAAGTCATGCTGTTCGGAATGGGTAACACATTCTCAGTTTGAAAAGACGCCTATTACTTTGTTTCAATATTTTGTGATGGACATTGTCTTTAAATTTGTACTATTGTTGTAACATACCTGTGTATGTAAATTATGTTATGTCAATTGTTGGTCGCGAAGTTACCAACTGAGCGAATGCCTTTCAGTTATAAGCACATCAACAAGTGTTAAAGTCCATCTGAAAGATGATGAGCATCAGTTGACATGGCAGCACCAGTTGGATTTGTGTATAGTGCATTCTAGGGTTGTTGATAGTAATAAAGAACACCTTACAACTTCCGAATATTTCGATTTCAGGACAGAGAATTAGAAAGAACTTTAAGTTAGATTCTATTTCAGCTCAGCATAGATCAAACACATTTTCCACAGAACTTACACTGACTCTTATTTTTACGTTGCCCATATGCGGAAAACCATAATACCCACGAGGAGATGGTGAAATGGGAATAGAATTCAATCAATTACCCGGAGATGACAGATAGAAGGGAATAGTAGAAGGACGTAAACCAACGCGTCGACGGTTCACCTCAAGACACAGAAGATTAACAGTGTTGTATTTCTTTTGTGAACAGTGTTTAAATTCATTAAAAAAATCAATATTGTAAATATTTTTTTTTATTTTCCATTGTAATTCAATTAATTTTCTTTGCAAATGAGAAATACGAGGATGGTAAATCTACCTCGAGGTTTTCCTTGGTTGTCCTTTGTGGGGCTTGGCCCAATGGCTAGATTATCCGTTTGAGACATCCCAACGCGAGTGACAGAAGCTTTCAGTGATGATGAAATAGGTTTCTGATCACATCTCATGCCATCCTCTACAAATGAATAAAAGCAAGCATTTAAGCTATGCATATAAGCTGCATCAGGAATTTTCAAGCAGCACCGGCTTTGTCAGCAGTATATGCACCCAAGTCTATAATTTACATTTAGATAGTCATTCACTAATACCAAAACATCATAACAAATATAGTGGACTTTAATACTCTAGTGGACATTAATACAGCGTCATAAACAATAACCGATATAGTGTTGTGTGAATGCTCGTGTTTGTTTTTGCCCAAAAACATTCGTCCACAAGAGGGGCATATATGATGTATCATGCAGCGTAACTTCCTGTGACAGTGCGAGAGAGAGACAAAGATATTGTTTATTACTCTGTGGCGGTCAGCGTTCACATAATTATTCTTAGGATATAGAGCTGTTGTTCTTGTTAAGAGTAATTTTACAGGAGAGGAGAGCCATTCTTGTGATGTATAAATTGCCGCCATTGCGAATTTTTGATTCACATTGTAAAATATAAGTGTATATGGAAGGATATCAGTTAATAGAACAACAAAATATTGTTCATTTCAAGACAGTACGTGTTATTATACACCCAGCGATATACTTCTATTGTGATTTACTAATAAACATCAGCTTGAGAACAGTTCCGACGGGAGCGTTCAGTTCTAGTGGAATAGATCGATGTTTTCTTCGGAAAAGAAGTCACTTCATGGATTATTCAAATCCACAATAGTACCTGGACATTTCTCTGAACTGAAAGCAATCTGATTGCTATGCAACAGAGCCCTGAAGAATATTTCTCCGTAATTTGATTACCACTTTCGGCTCAACACGGTATCTGCAGAATCTGGAGCAGATTTATACAACAGCAGAAGCGCGTAATCGCTATCAGTTTCACACATCGCCCTGTGTGCGCTGTATGTATTTACCCTCAACAGTGAACATATAGTTACTCACACACATAGAAAGACAATACTAGGTGGTGTGGGGAAACATTTCAGTATAAAGGCCCTGTAGCGCTAAACAGTAATTAGCCTAGTTGTAGTAGTGGTAAACAAAAAGGTTTCTCTTTTTTTTTTCAAAGGAGTCTTTATAATAAGGAATGAAAGAGGAAGCCACCTGGTAGAAATTTGCACAGAGCATAGCTTAATCATAGCTAACAGTTGGTTCAAGAAACATGAAAGAAGGTTGTATACATGGAAGAAGCCTGGACATACTGGAAGATATCAGATAGATTATATAATGGTAAGACAGAGATTCAGGAACCAGGTATTAATATGTAAGACAGTTCGAAGGGAGATGTGGACTGTGACCAAAATCTATGAACTGTAGATTAAAACTGAAGAAACTGCCAAAAGCTGGGAAATTGTGGAGATAGGACCTGGATAATCTGAATGAACCAAAGGTTGTAGAGAGCTTCAGGAAGAGCATTCGAGAACTGACAAGAAGGGGGGAAAGAGTAGAAGAAGAATGGGTAACTTTGGGAGGCGAAATAGTGAAGGTAGCAGAGGATCAAGTAGGTAAAAAACGAGGGCTAATAGAAGTCCTTGGGTAACAGAAGAGATATTGAATTTAATTGATGAAAGGAGGAAATATAAAAATACAGTAAATGAAGCAGACGAGAAAGGAATACAAACGTTTCAAAAATAGGATGGACTGGAAATGCAAAATGACTAGGCAGGGATGGCAAGAGGACAAATGTAAGGATGTAGAGGCGCATATCACTAGGGGTAAGATAGATACTGCCTACAGGAATATTAAAGGGACCTTTGGAGGAAAGAGGACAACTTGCATGAATATCATGAGCTCAGATGGAAACCCAGTACTAAGCAAAGAAGGGAAAGCAAAAACGTGGAAGGAGTATATAGAGGATCTATACAAGGGCGATGTTGTTGAGGACAATATTACAGAAATGGAAGAGAATGTAGATGAAGATGAAATAGGAGACATGATACTGCGTGAAGACTTTGACTGAGCACTGAAAGACCTTATTCAAAACAAGGCCCCAGGAGTAGACAACACCTCATTAGAGCTAATGACAGCCTTGGAAGAGCCAGGCCTAACAAAACTCTACCATCTAGTGAGCAAGATGTATGAGACAGGCGAAATACCCTCGGTCTTCAAGAAGAATATGATAATTCCAATCCCAAACAAAACAGGTGTTGACAGGTGTGAAAATTACAAAACTGTCAGTTTAATAAGTCACGGCTGCAAAATATTAACATGAATTCTTTACAGAGGAATGGAAAATCTGGTAGAAACCAATGTCTGGGAAGATCATTTTGGATTCCATAGAAATGTTGGAACACGTGAGGCAATACTGACCCTATGACTTATCTTAGAAAATAGATTAAGGAAAGTCAAACCTACGTTTCTCGCATTTGTAGGCTTAGAGAAAGCTTTTGACAAAGTTGACTGGAATACCCTCTTTCAAACTCTGAAGGTAGCAGGGATAAAATTCAGGGAGCGAAAGCTATTTACATTTTGTACAGAAACAAGATGAAGCAGAGGGTGGGAAGAGAGTGAGACAGGGTTGTAGCCTATCTGTGATGTTATTCAATGTGTGTATTGAGCAAGCAGTAAAGGAAACACAATAAAAATTTTGAGTAGGTTATAAATTCCGTGGAGAAGAAATAAAAACTTTGAGGTTCGCCGATGACATTGTAATTCTGTCAGAGACAGCAAAGGACCTGGAAGAGCAGTTGAATGGAATGGACAGTGTCTTGAAAGCAGAATATAACATGAACATCAACAAAAGCAAAACGAAGATAATGGAATGTAGTAGAATTAAATCGGTTATGCTGCCGGAATTAGATTAGGAAATGGGATGCTTACAGTATTAAGGAGTTTTGCTATTTTGGGAGCAAAATAACTGATGATGGTCGAAGTAGAAAGGATATAAAATGTAGACTGGCAATGGCAAGGAAAGCGTTTCTGAAGAAGAGAAATTTGTTAACGTCGAGTATAGATTTAACTGTCAGGAAATCGTTTCTGAAACTCTGTGTATGGAGTGTAGCCATGTATGGAAGTGAAACGTGGACGATAAATAGTTTATACAAGAAGTGAATAGAAGCTTTATATATGTGGTGCTACAGAAGAATGCTGAAGATTAGATCGATAGATCACATAACTAATAGAAAGGTGTTGAATAGAATTGGAGAGAAGAGAAATTTTTGGCACAACTTGAGTAGATGAAGGGATCGGTTGGTAGTGCATATTCTGAGGCATCAAGGGATCACCTATTTAGTATTGGAGGGCAATGTGGAGGGTAAAAATCGTAGAGGGAGACCAAGAGATGAATACACTGAACAGATTCAGAAGAATGTAGTTTTCAGTAGATACTGGGAGATGAAGAAATTGGCACAGGATAGAGTGGTACGGAGAGCTGCATCAAACCAGTCTCTGGACTGAAGACCACAACACAGCAAAATACATGTGATTTGATCATGAAGCTCAACAAGAAAGTTGTACACATATTCCAAATCTGACAGTAGCTCACAATTTTAGTGGACAAATATACAACGTAAAACAAATGATGAATTATATGGTTAGATGATATCTGATGAAAATAAAATTTATACATTTACACCATATTGTGCAAAAGGGTATGAGCAATAATTTATTTTGATGTAGTGCAATGAAAATTCAATAAAACCATGTAGTGTCTACACAGGAACTAAATTTATGTTAAAACAGAAAAAGCAATTACGTCCAGTAATTACAGATAGCAGTTTTTGTTCAATTTCCTCTTAGTAGCTTTCTAAAAAATTGAATAAGTGTATTTTCCTTATTTACTCAGTACAAAAGAAAACGAAAATTACATAGGGTAGATTCCTGATGGCAAATATTATTGTGGTTGACACTGTGAAGCTAAAAGACATCGAAATGTTTCACAAATGGCATAGCTCAAGAGTTAAAGAAAATTATGTGTTCAATATGAAAAAAAGAGATCGATGAATATAGTAATTCTGATGTAGAAATTTTGAGAGAAGGTTGTTCAGAACTAAGAAAACATATCCTCAAAATAGTTAATTTTGTTTTATTCTGTTATTTGACAATTGATAGAATTTGCATGTCTATATACACATCTAAATGTATGCCTAAAATAAAATTGGTGTATTTGTTAATAAACAGAAAGATAATTACAGTAAAGAATTCATAGCTTGCTTAAACATTTTCACCAATAATAGTATTCAACATGCTGTTAATGGTGCTGAAGTAAGAATAGCAAAGCCAGATGGATTTGCTAAATAAACAAATACTGTTTATCAATATCATGGCCATTTATGGCTTGGTTGTAAGAAATGTTTTAGAAGTGTGACGATTAACAATAAAAATAAAGAAACAAAGGGTGATGTTTATCAGCTGTCTTCAACAAGAAATGCAGAAACACGAATTGCTGGATATAATTTAGTAGAGATGTGTGAATGTGATTAGCTTAACTGAAAAGAGTATAAAAAGCCTAAAAGACTGAAACTGTTACCTGAAGCTGTCAAACCACTGAGATACTTTAAATGGTGGTCATACAAATGCAATAAAATAAAGAGCTGAAACAGGTGGTTTTAGCACAGAAACAAGATTTGATATTGTATGCAGTCTTTATCCAACCACACAATATTATGATTATCCTGAACAACATGAAACAAAAATATGCTGACCAAGATATCATACTTAAAAAATTGTGTGGATTTGTAAAATGTGAGTTATTGGCACCAAGAAGATTGTATCATCTAGTTCTGCCTGTTAGAATAAATGAAAAACAGATGTTACCCTTGGTGTCAAATGTTCAGAAGAAGAAATAAACAGATACTATCTCAATGATGAGGAAAGAAGTCTCTTGCGTATTTGGGTAACAGATGAAGCAAAGGATGTTGTCGAAAAAGGATACTAAATATAAGACATCTAAGAGGTATGGTAATTTAAAAATAAAAACAACATGTTGTTAAAATATTATGTGAAAGACTTCATGAAATAAAATTAGGAACTAATCTTTACAAAGACGTTTTTGCAGGCAAAGACGAAAATATAGAAACAGTAAGAGATAAATAAAGTGTTCTATTAGACAAAGAAAAGATAGAAGAAAATCCTGGAAAACGAGCAGCTGCTAAAACGCGTTTAAGAGTTTACAGGGTAAATTTAGACAATGGCAAACTGTAAGTAAACCTGAGTATGTAACAGATTTACAACGTTTTATGAGATACTGTTGGACGACCGATTATATGATATAGATATAAAGTTTACTAATGAGAATATGGTACAGACTAGGTACAACTTCAAGGATTATGATGTCCAAAATAATGCAGCTACAAATATTTTTATAGCTGCATTCACCACATCCATATCAGTGTCTAGATTGTATGGGAGGTTAGATAAACTTGGAAAAAGTGTTATATACAGGGTGTTTCGAAATTAATATACAGGTTTTAAGGTTTTGGAGCATTTATTAAATTCAACTTACACTTATGAATAACACATCAAAAGAGAGAGCCACTCAACAGTTTTGTTTGTATACCTGTGTGCAATAGAAAGAGCATGGAACGACAAAGAGTGACTGAAGAACGTGTTGAATGAGTGAGTCCCTCAGGTTTTGCCCCAAGAAATCAGTTTGGAAGACAAATCATGAATTAGTAGTTCTACTGGCGTCTGTGCAGAGACTTTTAAGGAAACGCTTACAATTACATCTGTTACAAGCTCTATAGCCTACAGACTATGATAAATGTGCCAACACTGCAAGCGAAATGTTGCTGCATCAAGATGAAATTTTTCTGCATCGTGTCATCCTCAGTGATGAATCGACATTTCACGTAAGTGGAAATGCGAAAACATCTAATGTGCACATCTGCAGGTCTGCAAAGCACCACAAATGGTAAAGTTGCAATGAGACTTCCCTAAATTGAATGTTTTTTGGTGCCATATCCAGGCAGAAAGTCTATGGCCTTTCTTTTTCAGTGAATCAATTGGTGTTTCTTATGTTTATATGCTAGAGCTATGGCTCTCTCTGTAGTTGCAAGAAGCTTCAATAGAACTTTACTCACCAGCAAGATGGTGCGCCACCCTGCTGACATAACTCAGTACACAATTCGTTAAATGACATTGTATCCTACCACCTGCGTCATTTTCATGCACAATCTTATGCCTTGCGATTTTTCTCTTTGAGAGTTAATGAAGGATCATGTGTATATGTCTCCGCTATCACCTGCTCCGCTACCACCTGATCCATGCGACCTTAAAAACAACACAGTTGTAACAATTTTTGTAGCCGGCCGCAGTGGTCATGCGGTTTTAGGCACTGCAGCCCAGAACCGCGGGACTGCTACAGTCGCAGGTTCGAATCCTGCCTCGGGCATGGATGTGTGTGATGTCTTTAGGTCAGTTAGGTTTAAGTAGTTCTAAGTTCTAGGGGACTGATGACCTAAGATGTTAAGTCCCATAGTGCTCAGAGCCATTTGAACAATTTTTCTAGACGAATTGACTGAGGTATGAGATGAGTGATAAATGGTGCTCACATTGAACACTTAGAAGAAAAACTGTCTGAGATGTTCTTTTATTTTATGTTTTTATTATAATTTTAAGTTAAATGTTGCAAATGCTACAAAGCCTTAAAACCCATATATTTATCTAGAAACACCCTGTATTTTGATACCAATTTCTAGTATATATTAATGATAAAAAAGCACTCCATCTTCAAGCCACGAGTGGCCTACAGGGACCATCCGACCGCCGTGTCATCGTCAGTGGAGGATGCAGATAGGAGGGGTGTGGGATCAGCACACCACTCTCCCGGTTGTTATGATGGTATTCTTGACTGAAGCCGCTACTAATCGGTCGAGTAGCTCCTCAATTGGCATCATGAGGCTGAGTGCGCCACAAAAAATTGTAACAGCACATGGCAGCCGGGATGGTCACCCATCCAAGTGCTGATCACGCCCAACAGCTCTTAACTTCGGTGATCTCACAGAAACCAGTGTATCCACTTTGACAAGGTCGTTGCCGATGTACTAATGATGGCAAAGTCAATTCAGAAAAAGATTGAATATTGGGTGAATGGACAGATGAGACAGGAGATAATAAATGGATAACAAATTGGACTTTGACTGGACCAAAGAGTTTTTATTATGAGAACAATTGTAAAAGTTGTGGTGAGAGTTAAGGGTTTCACTTGAAAGAATAAAAATATTCAAAAGCTGAATGGGGAAACTGTTGTAAGATTAATTGAGTGTGAAGTGAAGGAAAAGATAAAATTAGGGTACAGTCAGGTCACTAGAGATGTTGGCAGTAAAAATCTGATCAACAAATGGGTTAGGAGAGAATTCTCATTTCAGTGTGATAAAACAGTAGTTCCAGAAAATGGTTATTAAAAATTATTTATTATATAATAAATTTTAATAAGATTCAAATAATTTTTCTATATCTTGTTCTGTAAAAATACAATCCACACACATGTTATAGCAATTGTATAAATATATTACTGGATTTTTATTATACTCCCCACATTCTACATCTCTAATTATTAAGTGATAAACTATTAAAAATAATGAACAAGCTTTAATACAGTTTTGTGTCATTTTTTGTGATTTATTTGTTGATAAATTATAATTCCCTTTTTTTTACAGTCATAAAAAAGAGAATCTAAGTTTTCTATTTCCACCCATATTTCTATATCAGTTTCATCATAACTATTAAACCTTGTTTTTCTTCTTCTTTATATACTTCATTTAATACTCTAATATTGTCAGTATGATCCGGGCTTCTCAAATAATCTATTATTAAAGTTGATTCAAAATATTATTTGCAAATATTACACTCAACTAGCTTATCTCTTGGTTTATTATTTCTCTCAAGAAAAACATTAGATTTAAGTTAATCCCTCACATTAGTCACATTTAACTTCATTAATAATTTTTAATGTGAATAAAAATTTATTCTATATAAAAGGTACTCTTTCTGAAAAAGCTCAGAAATGTTAGCAGTCCTAATTTGTTAAAAGAGATTAATGAGTTACTAGTAATTGCCTTATAAAATGTTGCAGTTGGTCAATATTTGAAAACAGGATATGGAGAGAAAATTGGTTTAGAGCTGAATAATGAGTTTAAGATTATTTCAACTGATAGATGATATAAATTAATATCTGACTGGGTTTTTCAATATTTTGAAGAGTGTAAAATTGATGTAGGATATAATGGAATGAATACAACTAAAAATAATAATAATGAATTTCATGCTTTAGAATTAACAATATGCAAAATCATATATAAGTTACGTTTTTGTAATAAATTTTGTGGGGGGGCTCAGTCTGCTTGGTAAATTATATCCTAGTGCACTCAGCATACTCACTAACTACTTCAGTGCCCCTGAATAAAAGCGAAATAACAATGTAGGTAAGAAGTAAAGTCTTTTACATAGTGAAGCAATTTGAAGAATTTTCAATAGATGACTTAGAATTTTTAGATGGGAGTATAGAAAATTATGAATTGTAGTATTTCATGAAACTACAGCTGAATTACCATGCCATATCTTATAAATTAGTACAGAGTTAAAGTTTATAATTATTATAATTATTTTCAGATGGTACAAAGCTATTAACATGATATACTGGTTCAATGGTGCATACTGTATTAGGTTTCTGAAAAGTGACCAGTTTGTACAACAACATACTTCAATAAAGTAGTTATTCACATAAAAGTCTTCTTGTAACATAGGTAGTTAAGGATCCATGCAAAATCACTGTAATGATGTTCTATATGTGTACATAAATTTCATATGATGAAACCAGTTGCTTGTAAAAGTGGTCAAATGTGAATAAATATTTTATTCTGTTCTATAATAGAGCATATCGTATGTTAATACCTTATATCTCTTAATAAGTGGAAGGTCATCTCTTGATAGGAAAAACAAGGCCGTATCTTGCAGATTGATAGTATAACTAATAACGATATTGACTGTCCCATATTGAGACATTGTGGTTCTATGCACATTTTTAGAATTAGGTTGTCCAAATTATGACAGTGCAAACAATGTTAACAGCTCTGTTGAAGCACTGTGATCCACAATGACTTAAAAATTGAAACTGTTTCATATGAGATCAGTTTCATATCTAAAGGATTTAACAGGAAAATTCCTTATTCAGCCAACACAGTACTTAGTCAGTTGTCCACATGTGACACCCATGAAGAGTACAAACATAAATGTCTAAAACTGATACTGTTACCATGACAATAATACAAAATGAGTCTGGTATGAAACAAGACATATGTGATGATAATATATTTGTGTATATTACAACTTAAACATAATATTAAATGCTAAGTTATTATATGTACATGAATCGTTGCAAACCTACTGTTGCTTAAAATTAAATTATGGGCTATCTAGTTACAATACAAAATCTGAAACATGTTTTTAAATATTCATTTTTATCTTATCATGCTCTGTTTAGTTTTGCATCTATGCTGCAGTTGTTTTGCATCAAAATTGTGATATTACGTTAATAGTGCAAAACAACTATGTAGCAGGATGTGAGGACACTAGGGTCGGAATACTAGGAAATAAAATAAGTGAAAGGAGTGAGATATACTGTATGCGATGTCTCTGCTACTTCTCAGAACTGGCACTTCATTTAACTGCACATACAGACTTGTGGCGTGTAATGTCAGTGTAGCTGTAAGAATAGCACAGTATACAGTGTTGATATCTCACCACCCTGATAACCTCACATGGTTAGCTACAAACCTCTTACGTTAACTACTTTCGCATACATGAGGGCCAGAATGTGTGGAACAGGGCGCTGTAGGTGGTCACTTTGGAGATGAAAGCAGTGACGAGGCTCAGTCGCACGGTGAGCATGCCCAGCACGTTGGCCATGGGGCGTCCAGAGGACACTTGCCACACCAGCAGCTGCAGCTCACGATGGGCGGCGCCGCCCACACCACCCCATTCCACCAGCAGCTGCGAGCACAGCTTCTGGGTGCGCCTCACTTCTGTCTCCACACATTGAGGAGGCACGACAAGAATTGTCATCTGAGCTAGGCTGAGAAACATGCTAACCTTCCCTTGCCACGCACTGATATCACTCGAATCTGGGAACGATAATTTTGTTACAAGGAAGTAAATCTGAACTATTTCAAGCAGTGAAATATTCATGAAATATAACATAAGATAACTCCCGTGAGCAGAGTTTACCAGGTCTGACATTTCACAGAGTTTACCATATGCTCGTCGGAGAGATCGCACTGAATTGGATATGCCGCAAGCCCCTCTACAGTCAACCTGTACATTCCTTCCGTGCAAAATGCTCTTATTTTCAGATACGTTATTGTGACATGCCGCAAGCACATCGCCTTGTATATGGTGAAAGCAAACATTCAGAAGTGAAACTCTGTACCTTATCACCAATTGCAAATTTGCCAATCTCAAAAGGGTTAAAAAGACTGTAAGAAAGCTTCCTACAGAAAATATTATACCCAACTTGCGGCATCGCCCTTTACTAACCGTATAGATGGCTGTATAATATACAGAAACATAAAAAAATAGTAAAGCCAATTGTATCCTTACTATCTTTCCCTCACATGTATTCACTGGACCAATATGCGTCATCAAAATCCTGTCACACTATCAGTTTAACTATTTTGTCGTATTTTTCTGTATTGTAGAAGGCATCTGTTATTACTGACACGAAGGCCAGTGCTGTATAACCCAATAGCATGGAAAATGAGACAACGTCTACTACAGAGTCTGTATTCACTAATCTGAAATTGAAATACGCTTGAATGTACGCAGAAATTAGGTGTGATATGCTTCCAAGGGTCACAGTAACCATATCCGATCTTAATCTCTTCACAGATCCATTTTCCGTACTGAGCGTAAATGGCATCAGACCATATAACTTGCACGTTAAGTGGAATGGCTTAGTGGCCAACAAAAGTTTCTTTGTGTTTTCTGGGACCAAGACGGTGAATCCGTTGACTGACATCACCTGCAAAAGGAAAGAGGAATACACACTTTCGGTCACATCTGACAACAAATTTTACGTATATACCAGAAGTAGCCCCTAGTATATTTTCCACATCGTAAATCAAGTTTTACAGACTATTTAAATTTCCACATGGCATTATGAGTCCACATATCCCCCCTCCTAATTCATAGTGGTGTCCTGCCCCCACAGACTAACGGGCTGCAATATAAGGGAATCATCTGCAAGAGTGCACTTGGAAAGAACTGAGTCAATGAAGTGTGTTCGATATTTTCTGAAGTTTTCGGTACTGCAATAGGCCACTTGAGGAGGAACTGACATATCGAAAAAGGATAGTAAGAGAAAGTGGACAGCAAAATGCATGTGCAAAAACATAGCTACAATGAAAATTTGGGTAAGAAAACAGATACTTGTGTGGATAGACAAAAAAAATTAATAAAAAAATTGTTAAGGAAAATAAAGGAATAGAGCAATATAACTCAGATATGTAATCAATAGGAAGTGCAGAAAAGTTAAAGCAAAATGTTTTCAGAAAAATGAAGAAATCAAAAAGAAAAGGTCCTCAGAAGAACAGAATGACCACGTGGAAAAGTCAAAATAACTTTCGATGAACTTAAATCTGCGACATCAATATTGACACTGCAAATGGAACTCCAGTACAAAAAGCTAAGGAAAGAGCAAATATGTGGAAAGAGTACGCTGAGTATCTCTACAAGGGATATGAATTGTATGCTTTAGAGTTAGCATGAAAAAAAATGTCGATTTTGATGGCATGTGCGATTCAGTTTTCAAGTCGCAGTTTGACGCTGATTTCTAGGATCGGCAATCAATCAGTTCAAATTGTATGGAAAATATTTGTCCATAATTTTTAAAATCATTGCAGCAGTTGGCACCCAATGGTTATTCAGATAAATGTTAGTATCAGCTGAGTAATTATGACTGCTCGTGCGTCATGTTGTCTGAGCAGAAGTAAAGAACGATGAGGATATATGAAAGAATTACAAGACCTGCTGAATGTGATGTACAATACGTTGACCACATAATTTTAACTGAGAGTAAATCAATGAGAGAGGAAAGCACTAAGGAGTCGCAAAAATGAGGTTAGTCGAAAGCCTAATATCAAAGCTGGGGCTACAAAGTTGACAGTGATAAGGAACTTTTCTACCTCGGAATCAAAATTAGACATGACAGACGAAGCAAGTAGAATATAACAAGCAGATTAGCACAGGGAAAGAAGACGATCCTCTTTGAAAGAACTCTACTAGTATCCAACAAATGTTTTAATTTGAGGAACATATATCTGAAAATATTTGTAGGAACACAATATGTCATGATAATGAATGTGAGAAAACTAGAAGATAAGGTACTAATAAACGACTGAAGAAACTTTGTGTGTGGTTGCCACACTGAAATGAGCAGACTGGAACAACAGAGGGAAACACTCTATGGCTGCATCAACTAATCTGCCGATGAACCAAAATATAAATAACATGTTCTTAACACTTTCGTCGATAATAATGTATGCTCGATTCCATTCATCTCATAACATTTTTCTAACCAGTTTGTCGTCCTCATGGTGTCCATGAAACTGGAATTTGATTCAATATCACTGCATTATAATATTCCTCAGTTCTACCAAAATTCCCCCTTGAATCTCAGGCGTTTACTCGCCGATTTTCCTAATTAGGAAAGCCATCGTAATTTATTAAAACATACAGGACAGGACTGTAACCAAAATAAATGAAGGTGACTACCAGTTATGACTTATCTCTATTAGGAATTGACCTGCCATACGGAAACCAGTAAAAACTGACAGTTGCTATGTCAGGACTGGGCATGTGGAAATTACTACGAGAGGGAGGAAAATCACCAAATGTATCATAGAGTGGACTGGTACAGTGACCTAATAATCGCAGTTCTGAGAGTTAAATGTAGATTGGTGGACTTACACCCACGTCAGCGGATACCTGTTGCACTGAAGTCCTTTGGTGTATTCGAAGTGGTAAGCAAAGGACGGCGACATAAGAGGAAACGAATACCTCGCATTAGGAAATACGCAAGAAGAACGTGCACGGATACCAATAAAAATTATAATTTCCATGAGAAGTAAGAAGAGGCGTTCATCCAATTCTGGACATGACATGGCTGATGATTGTGGTGATGTTGATAGTGATGATTTAATAAAAAATAAAATCTAGCTTTTGCATCGGGCTTAGGTGGAGCAAAGGCGATTTATCCCACTTCCTTTTGCACAAAAAAGTTCATGCCTTGGCACCAAAATTGTGACACAGACAGCCTCAACAACAATCAAGAAAATTCATAGGCGCCTCAAGGGATAACTTCTTTGATTAGCAAACGCAACGTCTTCGCTTCCGCATTCGATCCCCGCCATTGCTTCATTTTTGAATAAAAATCATCATAAGTGACGGGCGATGACTCCAGCAAAACAAGTCCCTTTCAATCACCCAACGGCTTTGTCAAAAGAGGCAAAGGAGCGGACAGAGGTTAACGGCACTCTCTGCCTCTTGGGGTGGAAAACCGCCGAAAAAGGAGGAAGAAACAGCAACGATCAAATGCATGAGGGTGTAGAAGGCAATAGTGACCATTGCATTAAAGATACACCATCTGTATCGATGGGGCATGTGGCCTGTAATTTAAAAAGAGTCGCGACGATCTCTCCACGGGCAAAAGATTCAGGACTAGTCCCTACTCGGACTCTGGAAGGGGATTTCCAAAGGGGAGGTGACCATGAGAAAAAGACTGCGTAACCAACGAAAGGGTAACGTTCTACGAGTCGTGGTGTGGGATGTAAGAGATTTGAACGTGGTAGGGAAACCAGAAATTCTGAAACGGGAATTGCTAAGGCTCAGTCTAGATATAGTGGGGATCAGTGAAGTGAAATGGAAAGAAGACAAGGATTTCTGGACAGAAGACTATAGAATAATATCAAAAGCAGCAGAAAATGTTATAACGGCATTGGAATTCGTTATGAATAGCAAGGTTGGGCAGAGTGTGTGTTACTGTGAACAGTTCAGCGATACTGTCAGAAGCGACACCAAACCAGCACCGACAAGGATTGTTCATTTATCCTTACCAACGTCACAAGTCGAGGAGGATGAGACACAGAAAGTATTTAAAAATATCGAAAGGGTAATTCAGTGCGTAAAGCGAGATAAAGAACTAATTTTCGTGGGGTATTTGAGAGCGGTTGTAGGGGAAGGAGTAGAAGAAAGGGCTACGAAAGAACATGGGATTGGTACTAGCAGAGAGGGAGGAAGAGACTAATTTAATTCTGAAATAAATTTCAGCTAGTAATGTTGAATACACTATTCAAGAATCACAACAGGAGGAGATATACTAGGAAGAGGCCGGGATATGCAGGAAGATTTCAGTTAGATTTCGTCATGGACAGGCAGAGTTCCGAAGTCAGACAATGGATTGTAAGGCGTGTCCAGGAGCGTACACAGACTGAGATTACAATTTAGTAGTGATAAACAGAAAGCTAAAGAAAGTAGTCAGAAAGAATCAATGTGCTAGGAAATGGGATACGGAGTTATCAAGCAGTGAAGAGATGTGCTTGAATATCTCAGAGGCTATTGATAAGGCTGCGATCAGGAATAGCTCAGTAATCCGTTCAGTTAAAGAAGAATGGGCATTTCCAAAAATGGCTATCACAGAAGTTGGATGGATAACACAGATACAAAGAAGGTAACTGAGAAGAAAGCATGGTAACAGAAGAAATAATAGCCTGCCGGAGTGACCGTGCTGTTCTAGGCGCTACAGCCAGGAGCCGAGCGACCGCTACGTCCGCAGGTTCGAATCCTGCCTCGGGCATGGATGTGTGTGATGTCCTTAGGTTAGTTAGGTTTAATTAGTTCTCAGTTCGGGGCGACTGATGACCTGAGAAGTTAAGTCGCATAGTGCTCAGAGCCATTTGAACCATTTTTTGGAAGAAATAATACAGTTGCTCGAAGACAGCAGTAAATATAAAAACAGGTTCATACGATTTGTTGTCGGAAAAAGCGTTCTCCTATGTCAACTGTTGCTAGATATTCAATATTACGAGAAAAATAGGGGTAAGCTATAGGAAGAGACTGGTAATATATAAGATGTACAGGAACCAAGAGGGAACAATAAGCGTGGATCACTGAGATTAAAATGTGAGTTAAGATAGGGATGTAGGTTTAATCACTCAGTTTTCAATCTAAAGGGTGCTACAAAAAGGTACGGCCAAACCTTCAGGAAACATTCCTCACACACAAATAAAGAAAAGATGTTATGTGGACATGTGTCTGGAAACGCTTACTTTCCATGTTAGAGCTCATTTTATTACTTCTCTACAAATCACATTAATCATGGAATGGAAACACACAGCAACAGAACGTAACAGCGTGACTTCAAACACTTTCTTACAGGAAATGTTCAAAATATCCTCCGTTAGCGAGGATACGTGCATCCACCCTCCGTCGCATGGAATCCCTGATGCGCTGATGCAGCCCTGGAGAATGGCGTATTGTATCACAGCCGTCCATAAGACGAGCACGAGGAGTCTCTACATTTGGTACCGGGGTTGCGTAGACAAGAGCTTTCAAATACTCCCATAAATGAAAGTCAAGAGGGTTGAGGTCAGGAGAGCGTGGAGGCCATGGAATTGGTCCGCCTCTACCAATCCATCGGACGCCGAATCTGTTGTTGAGAAGCGTACGAACACTTCGACTGAAATCTGCAGGAGCTCTATTGTGCATGAACCACATGTCGTGTCGTACTTGTAAAGGCTAATGTTCTAGCAGCACAGGTAGAGTATCTCGTATGAAATCATGATAACGTGCTCCTTTGAGCGTAGGTGGAAGAACATGGGGCCCAATAGAGACGTCACCAACAATGCCTGTCCAAACGTTCACAGAAAATCTGTGTTGATGACGTGATTGCACAATTGCGTGCGGATTCTCGTCAGCCCACACATGTTGATTGTGAAAATTTACATTTTGATCACGTAGGAATGAAGTCTCATCCGTAAAGCGAACATTCGCACTGAAATGAGGATTGACACATTGTTGGATGAACCATTCGCAGAATTGTTCCCGTGGAGGCCAATCAGCTGCTGATAGTGCCTGCACACGCTGTACATGGTACGGAAACAACTGGTTCTCCCGTAGCAGTCTCCATACTGTGACGAGGTCAACGTTACCTTGTACAGCAGCAACTTCTTTGACGCTGACATTAGGGTTATCGTCAACTGCACGAAGAATTGCCTCGTCCATTGCAGGTGTCCTCGTCGTTCTAGGCCTTCCCCAGTCGCTAGTCCTAGGCTGGAATGTTCCGTGCTCCCTAAGACGCCGATCAATTGCTTCGAACGTCTTCCTGTTGTGACACCTTCGTTCTGGAAATCTGTCTCGATACAAACGTACCGCGCCACGACTATTACCCCGTGCTAATCCATACATCAAATGGGCATCTGCCAACTCTGCATTTGTAAACATTGCACTGACTGCAAAACCACGTTCGTGATGAACACTAACCTGTTGATGCTACGTACTGATGTGCTTGATGCTAGTACTGTAGAGCAATGAGTCGCATGTCAACACAATCACCGAAGTCAACATTACCTTCCTTCAATTGGGCCAACTGGCGGTGAATCGAGGAAGCATAGTACATACTGACGAAACTAAAATTAGCTCTAACATGCAAATTAAGCGATTCCGGACCCATGTCCACATTGCATCTTTTCTTTATTTGTGTGTGAGGAATGTTTCCTGAAAGTATGACCGTACCTTTTTGTAACACCATGTATACATCGAAGAAGGAATAACAGAATTAAAAGAAATGTTCAGAAATGGATTTAAAATTCAAGATGAAAGGATATCAACGGTAAGATACGCTTACGACATTGCTGTCCTCAATGAAAGTGAAGAAGAATTGCAGGATCTGCTGAACAGAAAGAGCAGTCTAATGAGTATAGGATATGGTCTGAGAGTAGACGAAAGTAATAAGAACAGCAGGAAACTTAACATCAGGATTGGTGAACACGAAGTTATGGAATTCAGCAACCTAGCCAGCAAAATAACCCATGACGGGCGGAGCAAGGAGGAAATAAAAAGCAGACTAGAACTGACAAAAAGGGCATCACTGGCCAAGAAAAGTCTACTAACATTAAACATGAGTCTTAATTCGAGGGAGAAATTTCTTAGAATATACAGTTGGAGCACCGCATTGTATGGTAGTGAAACATGGACTGTGGAAAAACCAGAACAGGAGAGAATCGAAGCATTTGAGATGTGGCACTATAGAAGAATGCTTAAAAATTAGGTGGGCTGATAAGGGAAGAATGAGGAAGTTCTCCTGAGATGATGCAAGGAAATGCTATGTGGAAAACACTGACAAGAAGAAGGGACGAGATGATAGGACATCTGTTAAGACGTCAGGGAATGACTTCCATTGTGAGAGAGGGAGCTGAAGAGGTTAAAAACTATAGAGGAAAAGATAGATTGGAATACATGTAGCGAATCATTGAGGACATTGGTTGCATGTCCTACTCTGAGATGAAGAGGTTGGCACAGGGGAGGAATTCGTGTCAGACTGCATCCAACAAGTAAGAAGACTTCATTGGCAAGCGCTTGCGGATCAGCGAATAGGATTTGGGTTAGCAGCGGCAGGAAGGAGTTGGCGAGCCGGACTGGTACTGGGAACAGATCCGTTTATGTGTCGGAAGACCTTTTATATGTAGCAGGAGTGATAGTAAGACATCATTGGGGCTGAGTGATGTTTGTTTGAAAAGAACCTTCTCTACTCATTCAAGTGTTGGCTGGTCGCACTGTACTTGTGTTGTTCATAGATGTGTTGACAGTGAACGGTGCCTACGCTTTCTTATACTGTATCCGTTGTCCGGAAGAGATTGTCGATCAATGCAAAGCTGGAAGGTCTTTACAGCCTTCTCTGAACATTTGCATTTATGGACGAGTACTTGTTCACTCCATGCGAAGATTTGGCTCGGAGCACTATGAGACTTGACTTCTGAGGTCATCAGTCCCCTAGAAATTAGAACTACTTAAACCTAACTCACCTAAGGACATCACACATACCCATGCTCGAGGTAGGATTCGAACCTGCGACCGAAGCGGTCACGCGGTTCCAGACTGCAGCGCCTAGAACCCATGCGAAGATGAATAGTTCTAGTATTGAGTAGCAAATGATCTGTTTATTTTTATGTATTCGTGTTGTTGTTATTGAGTCTGCCCTTGTGGGCACTATTTTTGTTGCATGTATGTTTGGGATCGTTAGTAACTGATTTATGTTTAAGGTTATATCATGCCAATTTAATAATGTGTATAATGTATCGCCCAGAAGTGTACGCAGTGCTGAAGTGTGAAATAAAATGTGATTGCAGGCTTACTGCACTGGAAACCTACTGTGTTAGCCGTGGATGAATTCTAATGCTGAAGATCAATCTTTGAGTTAAGTAATACCTTTTGTAATTGAACAATTAGCGTCTCTTATTTTCCGTTCGTCTGAAAGCTCTCTGTGCCTAAGCTTGTGTTTAAATTGTCTGGTACTGCTGTACATTATTTGAGTAAATCTTAAATTGTCCCACGAGTGAAATTGGTGTGCGTAAGACTTGTGAGTGTAGGTCCCACTGTTATTGTTATTGTGTTATTTAAGTTCTGTTGCCAAACCGATTTTGGGTGAAGACTATTTTGAAATTTGAACTTACATCAATTTTTGATTGTAAATTTTGTTTAAGGGTTTGCTGTACGCTTTTTAAGGTAAGTTTGCAGATTTAATTTTTAATGTCAAGTAGTTACCGAGTTTAAGCTGAAAACTTTTAATTGATGACGTAATTGAGTTGAGATTAAATCTGAAATCGTTGTATCACCGGTGATTGCCATCAGTATAGTATCAGGGTTAAGATTCAGTCAAGGATGTTGTATTAGTTGCCTTTACAAAAAAAAAAGACTTTGAGCAACATGTGTTTTTTGTAAATGTTGTGTAGGAATTTCCTGTACGTATATTTATAAATATATTTGAATTAACGTTAGACCGGCAACTTAACACTTCCTACAGCTAGTACTACGCCAATTTTAAAAGAAACAATGGACCAACGCAATCATTCATCTATCCATAAGGACCATATCCGCGCCTACATGCAGTTTCTTTTTCCTCAGCACGATGGCATCTACAAGCAAGATAATGCATTGTATCACAGAGCTTGCAGTACACGTGCGTGTTTTGAAAAGCAGCAGGAAGAAATAATTTACTCCCTGGCCTTCCAAACTCCACGGATTAAAACCCAATCGAAAATCTGTGTGACCGCCAGAGTCGAGCTGTGCATGCCCTGGATCCTCTACATCTTCACGGAGTGCTGCAGTGAGGAGAGGTATCGATGTCGGTAGGCGAAGCTTGGCACGAAGCCAGCGTTCCAAAACATACCAAAGGTTTTCTATATGATTCAGACCAGTCCATTACAGGGATGTTATTGTCGTGTAACCACTCCACCAGAGGCCGTGCTTTATGAACAGGTACTCGATCGTGTTGAAAGATGCAATCGCCATCCCCGATTTGCTCTTCAATAGTGGGAAATAAGAAGGAGTTTAAAACATCAGTGTAAACCTGTGCTGTGATAGTGCCACGCAAAACAAAAAGGAGCGCAAGGCTTCTCCACGAAAAACACGACCACACCATAACACCACCGCCTCCGAATTTTACTGTTGGCACTCCACACGCTGGCAGATGACGTTCACCGGGTATTCGCCATACCCACACCCTGCCATCGGATCACCATATTGTGTACCGTGATTCGTCACTTCACGCAACGTTTTTCGACTGTTCAATCGTTGAAATTTTACGCTCCTTACACCAAACGAGGCGTCGTTTGGCATTTACCGACGTGATGTGTGGCTTATGAGCAGCCGCTCGACCCTGAATTCCAAATTTTCTCACTTCCCGCCTGACAGTCATAGTATTTGCAGCGGATCCTGATGCAGTTTTGAATTCCTGTGTAATAATCTGGACAGATGTCTGCCTGTTACACATTACGAACCTCTTCAACTGTAGGCGGTCTCTGTCAGTTAACAAACGAGGTCGGCCTGTACGCTTGTGTGCTGTAGGTGTCCCTTCACGTTTCCACTCCACCATCACATCGGAAACAGTGGACCTAGGGATGTTTAGCACTGTGCAAATGTCGCGTACAGACGTATGACACAAGTGACACCCAATCACCTGACCACGTTCGAAGTCCGTGAGTTCCGCGGAGCGCCCCACTCTGCCCTCACACCATGTCTAATGACTACTGGGGTCGCTGATACGGAGTACCTGTCAGTATGTGGCAGCACAATGCACCTAATATAAAAAACTACACATAGTGTAGTTCCAGTACAGAATATAGTTTGTAAGGATCACTGCCAAGTGTGAGCCACATAAAATTATCAAATAATAATTTGACTAAATTCGAAAGACTGATAAACCACTACTTTGTTAATAAACAAAACTGGTTCTTTTTTCGGGCAGTAGTTGTAATAAGTAAGCAAATGGTCAAATAACATACAGTTATGATTCGTAATTAATTTCTTTTGCTAAGCCACTTCGCAGTCACCAACGTAACTAATTTTACTAAACCAATAACCTGCTCCAATCCCAGAATTTCTGAGTATTACTGCCACGCGGGGTGGCCGCGCTGTCAGGGTCGCTTTGCCACTGTTGTCGCGGCTTCCCCCGTCGGAGGTTCGAGTCCCTTCGCGGGCATTAGTGTGTGTGTGTGTGTGTGCTGTCCTTAGGGTAGGTTAGTTTAAGTTAGACTAAGTAGTGCGTCAGCCTAGAGACCGGTGACCTCAGCAGTTTGGTCCCATAGGGACTTACCACCACCACCAACACCATCATTTGCTATTGTGTCACCGGCCAGGGTGCCCGAGTGGTTCTGGGCGCTTCAGTCTGGTTCCGCGCGACCGCTACGGTCGCAGGTTCGAATCCTGCCTCGGGCATGGATGTGTATGATGTCCTTACGTTAGTTAGGTTTAAGTAGTTCTAAGTTCTAGGGGACTGATGACCTCAGAGGTTAAGTCCCATAGTGCTCAGAGCCACTTGAACCATTTGCTATTGTGTTCCGCTCAGAAAACAAAGTCCAACATTCCTTCACAGGAATGTGACCCAATGTTAGATATCGCTCAGAGCCACCCAAAAAGTCGCGTAATGTGTCATTAAGTAAAGTGCCTCGATGAAAAAATGGTTCAAATGGCTCTGAGCACTATGGGACTCAACTGCTGTGGTCATAAGTTCCCTAGAACTTAGAACTACTTAAACCTAACCTAAGGACACCACACACATCCAAGCCCGAGGCAGGATTCGAACCTGCGACCGTAGCGGTCGTGCGGTTCCAGACTGTAGCGCCTTTAACCGCTCGGCCACTCCGGCCGGCGCCTCGATGAAACTTGGACCAGGTGTCACACTATGAAGAGTATGTGTGAAAATAAGGTAAATCAGTATTTCGAAGCCCAATGCTCAAGGGTATAGACAGTCTTTCCTGGAAGCTACAAGGATGGGTGTTTAGAGAAATCAACAGCTCGGAGATGGCACCATGCACTGAGCACCTAATACACTTCAATGAGGACTTAGAGGCAATCCCATTATGAACAAACGGGCTTTTTGTTTAGCTGCCGATCTGTTGATGACCCAGGTATATACAGAAATACCTGATCGAATTTTGTGTCATTCTCACAAGGAAATTTTGCACGATAACTGCTAAAGAAAATAGGGGCTAACGGTGATAGGTTCCTCAATGTGGCACGACGTGGGAACGTGAGAACGACGCCTGAGTTTCAATTTTATGCACTACCTGCCGCACAGGGACTTTTCGAAACAGGGTCGAAAAGTTTGGCATCACGTATGAGTACCCAGCATCGACTGTTCATTAGGTGACATTGCAGATCAAGTCCACCAAAGACAGAAAACGATTCAAGGGGATATTCAGTGCAATGCCCAGATGGACACAGGGACGGGGGGGGGGGGGGGGGGGGGGGGGTTGGGGAGGGCATAAACAGAACTACCAGGCAGGAGGAACCTCACAATGAGATGAGCTGCATGAATCTGGGTCTCTTTTGGATGATGAGTTGGAGGTGACTTCAACAATTCTGAGTCTAAAGTGTTCTGACTGTGCTTTCTGAAGACATATTTAACCTCCTTTATATTCAGTTTTAGAAATTTGGGCTTCAACCCTACATTCTGTGTGATGTCTATTGTCACAAAGAGACAGCGTCGTTTTCATCCTGGTTCAATGCTTGAATCTTTATGCACCCGTACGATAATTGTCACCTCTGACCTCAATTCCAAATATAACATTGACCAAGCCCCAATTTTCCCGTAAGCCTTTAGCTAACGTCTTCCCATTATATCGCTTTCCGATCCCTCGTGGCTATTAGATTTTCATCTCCCTTTACATACTGCATTCGCCGTTCAGTATCCTCAACCACTTTTGGTATCTTTTCATCTTTCTCTTGAGACGTTAGCATGTATACCCAAACTATCGTTGTCAGTATTGGTTTGCTGTCAATACTGATGACAACAGTCTCATCACTAAACTGCTCACAGTAAGACACTCTCTGCCGTACCTTCGTATTCATAACCAATCCTAGTCACGTTATACCGTTTTCCGCTGCTGTTGATATTGTTCTATAGTCATCTGACTAGAATTTCTTGTCTTCATTCCATTTCACTTCAGTGACTCCCACTATATCTAGACTAAACCTTGGCATACTTCTTTTCAGATTTTCTAGTTTCCTTACGACTTTGAAACTTCTGTCATTCCACGCCCCGACTCGTAGAACGTTATTCTTTCTTTGACTATTCATCTTTTTTTCATCTTCTATGCATTTCAAACTGTAGACATATACACTTCTATTTAGCTATGTCTGACTTTTTGCCTCCCTCCTGTCTCCTCGCCCATCCTTTGTCAGTATTAAAGAATGTCCATTCCCATATCTTATATACCACTGCAGTTGTGCCCCAACACTCTGTCCTTTCTCCTCTCTTTTATCTCCCCTACAAAGTCGACATACTGATACCAACATTTACCAGTCCATCTCCTTCGGTATGCTGATGACACCGCTTTTCTCTGTCTCTACCCTACACTCAGGGGTCCTGACGATCCCTCCAAATCAACTCCAATCAGTTTACATCCTGGTGTAACCAATGGCTGCTCAAGATCAACTTCTTCAAACCGTATTCATTAATTGCAGAATAAAACATCTGCACCTTTTGTCTCCATGACTTCCACCTCACCACTTATGACTATCCTATCACGAATACACTAAGACTCGCCCAGCAAGAAACTTTGGTACCTGACATACAGGAAGCCCACACTAGACTAAAACTACTTACTAAAGTGGGGATTATACTTCTGCACAATTTTCCACACCTATAAAGTGCTAATCTAATCCTCTGCTATGCAAATGTTGCACGCCCCTCCAAATCCTCGGACACCATGCACTCCGTCTCGCTTTTCAAATCCGTTTACACCCCCCCCCCCCACCCACACACATACACACACACACATGGCCCCCACCGTCTCATCACATTTCCACCCATCCTCATGTACACTTCTGCATTTCCTATTCTGTTTGCATATATTCCAATAAGTCTATTGGCTCCTCTCTGATCACCAACTCTGAAGTGCTGCCCTGCCACTACAAACATTACCGCTGTCCTTACACCTACACACAGTCAGTCTATATCGTATCCCTAGTCTACTTCAACCGATATTCATCCAACCTACCAGCTGCAGCTTTTTCTTCCTATTTCTTCTCCACATCAGGGATTCCCCTCTCTCCTTCCTCACCTTTTCACTCCCTCAATTCCTCTTTTCTACTACTGAATCACCGTTCCCTTCCCCATACCCGTCTTGTTGCCTACGCTGTTCCTACACATACCACCCAAAGACTTATAAATTTAAAACTAACATCATCCATATGTTTAAACCCCCCACAGTTTCTTCACACAACTCAGGTCCTTCGGCTGTTTAATGAAAGTACTGTGTTCATTTTAACTATCGTCGTCGTTTCATTTTTATTTTGATATTTTAAATGTCCAGTTTTGTCTTTTTCTCTGTACCTGTAACATATTTTATTTCCGTTTAAAGCGTTCAACGAAGAAGAAACACTCTGTTTATGTGTAGTTATCTCTTCATAACTTTTTCCACCCATAAATATGTTTTATCATTTCTTTATAAATTTCTGTAACTGTGTTTGGATGAAGAGCGGGATACTGTACCGTTGGCAGCCCGTCCCCACCCATGCGGGGCGAGGGCGGTGAAATACCAATAAAGCAAAGAAGTTGGTTGAATGCGTCCAGACTGGGTCTTCACCAAGCCTTCTACAGTAGATGGTGTTCAAAATACTCACAAATAATGGATGTTTATCGCTGTTTGTTGAGCAGGAAAGCACGAGTAGGCTTCAGATGACAAAAAATCTCCATCTCCTCCAGTAAACACTAAAATCAAAAATTCTCAACACCTGTGTCCCTGGTCAGGCAGGTGGGCGGCGCTTTAGATATATCAGCCACGTCCATTCTTTCCAGTGCCATATGATTACAGAATCTGACCTCGACCCGTCTCCCACTTTCGCCCGCATAAAAGGCATTACAGTATGCACACCCACTCTGTATACACCTAATAGGTGAAATACGCTAGTTTTTTTCTATATTATGCAGCAATAAATGTTCAAGATGGTTCACAGTCGGAAAAGTTACAGTAACTTTATATTTCTTAAAAACTGATACCCACCTATGCTAACAGTACTGTAGTAAGGTCACCTTACAGATTTATTCTCCCTCACTTTTACTGTGTTGTTCACATTTGATGTTGTATTTTGATTCATTTCCTTGCACTTTTTTTGTAAGTACTTTTTACTTAATCCCATGGGTGATTATTAGTATCTGTGATTTGCTTAATAACGTCTAACTGTAGTTTGCGTTCAGCTTCTGATACTGGTTAATTAAAATACGACTCGTGGCAAAATTAAAAACAAAATTCTCTGCTATGTTGGCTTGAGTGGTTTTAGTGACAAGGTAGAACACGATCTCTGCAGGTGTTTTTCTAAAAAAATATCAATGGTGTATTTCCCATTTTCTTCCAAATTTTTTAAACAGAATTTTTTTAAAATTATTAGCAATTATTTCACTCGCGATTTCTATTTCTGCATGTGAATTATTAAACTGGTTAGCTATGTTGCATCATTTACATTGTAGTGTATCATCTACATACCTAAAGTAATCAAAAATTTTAAGTGGCGAGTCGTGATCTTCACTGAAAATCCAGTTTTCCATATATTTAATGGATCGGTGTGGTAGTGGTAGAGAACGAGGACTCTGAATACTTAATCTAATTTTTGGAGGTACACTTCTTCATTCACTATCAAATAATTTTATTTCAATATTAGGAACAGTAGGCTAATAAATTGTTCAATCTGATCTATAGCCCATCTATTCTTTGCAATTAAATTTCTAGTGATGATTACAACCATAGCCTCAATCAGTATATTTCTTAGTAAGTTAACTACGACCAACGATAAAAACTGCAATTCTGTTGTTTTCGTACATCAAGAACACTGTTATCCAATTCGTAAGTGTTTTTACTTAATACTGGTTATTCCATTGGTAATAATTTTTCTAAATTGCATTTTCAGGAAAGTCTCTAAAATTATTTATTAAAATAAATAAAATAAAGTAATGGTATTCAGTCAAAAATAGTTACGAATTTGTTAACAGTATTTGTAATGCTCCAATATCAACAGGAATGTAATTTGTATCATCGGATATAGTTAACACTTACACAAGTACATCGGTTGAGGCTACGACAGAAACCATAAGAAGAAATTTAATTGCACAGAATACATTGTCTACGCACGAGATTGACAAACTTACCACCTGTCTCAAATTTTTTTACATAATTACCTTGCATTCAGTGAGGAAGTTTTCCTCCAAAAGATGGGTTCACTTTAGGAGTTCACTTTCTGGCTTCTTAGCATACATTTTAGCAACCATCTGAAAAAGAGGTTTTTCCATGAAAATCCTAACATGGCACTTAAAATTATTTATTAACTTCATGTATTCAAATGATAGGTTTTTGCTAATATAATGTAATGTAGCTGTCATTAACAAAATTGTTACACAGTTTAATAATTTACACGGGAAAATAAAATTAGCAAGTGAGATAGATACTACTGATTCTTCAGATTTCCTAAATATGAAAATTAGTAATGAAACTGGGAAACACGCCGTTGGTATTTACCAGAAAGGCACCTGCACATCCAAATCAACATAAGAAAGTAAATTTTAATTTTGCCATTAATCGTTAAATTCGAGGAAGACATTAATATTTACCGACCCGTCGACAACGGGGTCGTTAAAGACGGAGTGCAAGCTGTCCGTAAGTAGAGATGGGGTAGGAAAGTGGCCGTACGCACTCTAGAGAGCCAACTAGGCATTTGCCTTAAGTGAATTAGTGAAATCACAGAAAAGCTAGATCAGGGTGGCTGGCTGTGGGTAATAGTTTAACTACCACTGTCAGAAGCTAAATGCATGTCAGGGTTAGACATTATCAACTAGGTACTCCACAATAAACTGAACTTTTCGTAGAGTTATAAAAAAATGTGTAAAACAACACTGCAAGAAAAAGGATCAAAATGCAACACCAGATGTTGCCGTGTTGTGTTACTATGGTACTTTTAACATCAGAGCGGCATCAGTTTATCCAAAATGCAGAGGTCGTGTATCTTTTTTGACCGTGAACAATCTTCGTTGATTATCGCACAATATACAGAAAAACAAACATCTTTCACCAGTCACGTGTACACAGATTGGACAGTTCAGACAGTAACACCTTAACGTGGCCAAATTGTGAGACAGCTAAAGGTCAGATGCCGTGAGCATGTGGTGCTGGAATATCACAATCGGGTGCCATCACTAAGTCCGCCAATCAGCGGCCCGTTATTTACTCGATTTACGTCACCTGTGGGTAGACTTCTGATGCCACGTTCCTCCACACATTTCCCAAAAGTCTGTAGGATCCCTGACATGCAGAATCAGAGATGTATTTCGTTCCGAAAATGACAAACAAGCTATTAAGCCGGTGGTCATAATGTTTTGGCTCACCAATGTATATATCCCATTGAATAATAACGAGTAACACAGATAAATTGACATCCGTGTTGCGTCAACCATTTCACAAGGCCACCACGTGAACTTAGGGTACGTAGGAGTAACCGATGGGGAATATTCTCAATTTCGTCAGACCTTACCTTTCTTCATTACCACTACCGTCCCGCATTTCGAAGGCAGTAATTTAGTAGTTCCCTCAAAAGAATATACTCACCTTGCATGTGCATTCGTTGTACGGGTAAAGAGTTGTAGTTTTACATTAACTGGAGATATTTCGATTATTTAAAGAGTCTCTAGCTATCGAGTAAGAAATTTCTTTGCATTTTCTTTTACACATAGTGGTTAGGTACACTACCCCTGCAAAACGTGATGCTTGGCGAGATTTCTCTTCTTTTTTGCTCACATGCTTGCGGCTCCAGAGCTTTTGTATTCATCTTCAAAACCTGGTGCCATATGCTCTTGCGTTTCTTAGGAAAGCTCTAAACGTAGCATGCCTCTTACATAAATAGTGGGTGGCACAATTTAAAAGGGCGCTACATGCTTTGCTAATAAACAGCCTTGAATGGCGGTCAGCGTGTAATCAAGTCGAATCATCAGACTGACGTAAAAATGTGTAGTTATTGTGCGTGGGATAGCCGCGAAAGTTCTCCTGCAGTCATACCACATCGCAAATCAGACTAAAATTCCAGATGTAGGTTTAGCATGTCAAGCATTCAAATAGGTTAGTTGCTGCCCCTCAACTCCTTCCAGTCAACACACGTCCCTCACTGGCTCCGAGGCAGAACCTGGTCACGACAGAAAACATAATAAACTTCCACTCCGCCCTCCAACGAGCTATCGCTTGACAGTTGTTGGTTGTTCGAGGTCAGTGGAATACACGATATAAGCCGTCTGGCTCGGAATATCGCTGCAGCAACCGATACGTAACATTTCGTTTCGTCACTTTGATTCCAGCTCCTGTTCACATGTGGAAACACGCCTACCTACTTTCGTTTGTATCGTAAATTCCTTGTCGGTGTTGCATTTTTTTTTTCAATTGGTGTATTAATCCTTCAGAAAAAATGAACAGGACGTTTTTGTAGGATATTTGACGAAGTTACACTTTGTACTAGAATGTTGTTTCGGTGGAGGACACAGTATTAAAATTATTCAAGAGAAACACGTTTGAAGCTAACTTTTGTACGTTTTTCTTGCATAATGCATAAACTACGGCCTGTACTGAGGTTTCAGATAGCATAAAAATCAGACGTAAAGTCAAGTAAATCATGTCGTATATAAATCTTGTTCAAGGCGAGAAAGAGGTGAGTGTTGGAGGTACACTGCACTGTGAATCGAAAGTGATAGGTGAACAGAAGCCAACTTGTCACCTTCATAGGAGTCACTAGTCGCAGAGCAATGCCAGTGTGACAGATCTGCTGGCTACTAAAGTTGCAAATTCATGCAAGATAGAAAATAACGAAATTTTGTAATTTTCCTTATGCTGTATACTATGAAAAAGAAGTGCTTAAAATTGTTGGAGATCTGAGGTTATATAGCGGCAATATAGACACATCAAAAAAAGTTTTGCATTACCTTGGTTCGGAGAGCTCCGAAACCTATATAGAAAATTGGAATAAAAATCAACATAAACATGATTTCCACCCATTTTATTGTTCATGAAAACCGCACATTGCATGTTGTACCACTACACAGAGGTGGTGATCGAGACCTGTACACACCTTTACCTCTATAATACCCAGTAGTACGTCCTCTTGCACTGATGCATGCCTGTTTTCGTCGTGGCATACTATCCACAAGTTCATCAAGGCACTGTTGGTCCAAATTGTCCCATTACTCAACGGCGATTGGGCGTAGATCCCTCACGTCGTCTATAACCAGCCCTTCTCGATTTATCGCAGGCATGTCCGATAGGGTTCATATCTGGAGAACATGCTGGCCACTCTAGTCGAGCAACGTCGTTATGGTGAAGGAAGTCATTCACAACATGTGCACGATGGGGGCGCAAATTGTCGTCCATAAAGACGAATGTCTCACCAATATGCTGCCGATGTGGTTACACTATCGGTCAGAGGATGGCATTCACGTATCACACAGCTATTAAGGCGGCTTCCATGACCACCAGTGGCGTACGCCGGCCCCACATAATGCCACCCCAAAACATCAGGGAACCTCCACCTTGCTGCACTCGCTGGGCAGTGTGCCTAACGATTTCGCCTGACCAGGTTGTCTCCAAACACGTACACGCCCATTGTCTGGTTGAAGGCATATGCGACACTCATCGGTGAAGAGAACGTGATGCCAATCCTGAGCGGTCAATTCAGTATGTTGTTGGGCCCATCTGTACCGCACTGCATGGTGTAGTGGTTGCAAAGATGGACCTCGCCGTTGACAGCGGGAGTGAAGATGCGCATCATCCAGCCTATTATTGCGCACAGTGAGTCGTAACACGACAACCTGTGGCTTCACGATAAGCATTATTCACAACATGTGCCGTCAGAGTTTCTCCGAGCCATAATCCGTTGGTAGCGGTCATACACTGCGGTAGTAGCCCTTTGGTGGCCTGAGCGGGGCATGTCATCGACGGGTCCTGTCTCCCTGTATCTCCTCCATGTGCGAACAACATCGCTTTGGTTCACTCCAAGACGCCTGGACACTTCCCTTGTTGAGAGCCCTTCCTGGCGCAAAGTAACAACGCGGACCCGATCGAACCGCAGTATTGACCGTCTAGGCATGGTTGAACTACAGACAACACAAGCTGTGTACCTCCTTCCTCGTGGAATGTCTGGAACTGATCGGCTGTCGGACCCCCTCCGTCTAATAGGCGTTGTCTTTCAGTATGGTACTTCAAGCCTGCGTGCTGCCTGTGTACTCCACACCAACTTCAGTGTAGATGTGCTTCATCTGTTGCTCTGCCCAACACTTTCTCCTTTCCCCATTTCACTCCTAGACGGTCAATACCACTGTTCGATTACGTGAGCAGTGGAAGACCGGTACCTGCGAATTATATCTCTGAGGAACCCTCACAGCAACGCCACAATGTGTAATAAAGCTTTTCGTGCAGCCACAGGACGTCGTGTTACGACTCAAACTGTGTGCAATAGGCTGCACGGTGCGCAGCTTCACTCCTGACGTCCATGGCGTGGTCCATCTTTGCAACGACACACCATGCAGCGCTGTACAGATGGGCCAAACAACATGCCGAATGCACCGCTCGGTATTGGCATCACGTTCCCATCTTCGAAGAGTGTCGCATATGTCTTCAACCAGACAATCGCCGGAGACATGTTTAGTGACAGCCCTGTCAGGCGAACGCGTTAGGCACACTACCCAGCGTGTGCAGCAAGATGGAGGCTCTGTGCCCCGCTGTTATGGGGTAGCATTATGTGGGACTGATACACGCTGCTGGTGGCCCTGAAAGGCGCCATAACGGCTGTACGGTATGGGAATGCCATCCTCCGACCGACAGTGCAACCATTTCGGCAGCGTACTGACGAGGCATTCGTCTTCATGGACGACAATTTGCGCCCCCATGGTGCACACCTTTAGAATGACTACCGATATTGCTCGACTAGAGTAGCCAGCATGTTCTATAGACATGAACGCTGTGGAACAAGCCTGGGATAAATTGAGAAGGGCTGGTTATAGACGACGTGACCCACAAACCACTCTGAGGGATCTACGCCGAATCGCCGTTGAGGAGTGGGACAATCTGGACTAACAGTGCTCTGATGAACTTGTGGATATATGCCACGACGAATACAGGCACGCATCAGTGTAAGAGGACGTGCTACTCGGTATTAGAGGTACCGGTTTGTACAGCAATCAGGACCACCACATCTGATGACACAATGTGTTGTGGTACAACATGCAATGTGCGGTTTTCAAGAGCAATAAAAAGGGCGGAAATGATGTTTATGTAGTTCTCTATTCCAATTTTCGGTTCTAGAACTCTCGGAACCGAGGTGATGCAAAACATTTTTTGATTTGTGTACATGTTAAGATTAAAAAATGACACACCGCGGAAGACTTACCCGGAACAGACGGAAATCGGCAGTTGAGATGTACATGTACAGACACACAAATCCTTAAAATTCCAGAAAAAGAGGACTATTTATTGAAGAGAAAGAGCGTCACAATTTTAGCAAGATAAAAATGTGTGGAGCATCTCTGATCCTTGTGCTGGCAGTTATTCGGCTTGATATTGGTTGACAGAGTGGTTTGCCATAAAGAGCAACAAAACGGGACGTAGAATATTGTAGACATGGCAACAGTATAATCGAATAACGAGAAATGGGACATGCTATGAAACGAAATCATTCCTTGTTGTTGGGCTGTAAGGAGGGCGACATTCAGGTGGTACCTCACCGTAGTCTGGGGTGCTCCAGATACGTATTCGTTGGTCATCAGGGCTCAGTTCCAAGCGGACCTCATCACTGAAAACATTTCCACTCTATTCAATGAAACTACAGGATGATCCTTGAGGCGCCCCAGATAGTGTTGGGAGAGCAGCCTGACTGTCTCCCGCCATACAACCCGACAACCAGCAGTGTTGGCCTCGGGTGCACTTCTGTTCATTTCATTTGTCATCGACGGCACACTTCGAGCACAGTGTACGTCGACGATATTCTACACCCCATTTTGTTCCCTGTGATGACAAACCATCCTGGGCCCGCACTAAGTGTGATAATGCCCAACCGGATGAAAATACATTTTACTGCTAGTCTTTGTGCCTGTTCAACCCTACGTTGGCCAGTAACGTCGCCGGATCTCTCCCCAACTGATAATCCACAGTCTTGATGGGGCGCTATCATGCCGCTTTAGAATTCTGACGCCTACTGGCAATCGTTTCTCATCCTTGTACGAGGCGTAAAATGATGTTCTAAAAATAAATGCATTCAGCTGTGGTTTTTGTACGAGAAATCCGTGCTGAATATTGACAGTGCTATTCCCACATGCTTTATACAGTTGTGCTGAAATGGTAGTCATCTGAATTTACAGACGTTTCAGTTTAACGCCCATTGCACACCACCTTCATGGTGTCGAAGTTTTAATGACACTATAGAGAATGAGACGTTCCATAAAAAACTTCACTCGATAAATGGACGTTTTTAATGACAAATTAAGTACATCGTTAGAAAGTATGGATACATCTTTGAACATATAAGGTGTGGTGGAAAATGATGTGAAATACTTTCACTGCTAATAGTCCAAAAATGTATAATGAGAAGATCCAGTCGTAACTTTGAGAATAGAGGTGTCTGCAGTATTTGATATGACGAATCTGAGGGTTTGGATGCTGAAGGTCGTCACGAAGGAGATGAAGTCAGAGACGACCCTCAGATCGAAAGTGAACACCCCCAGTAGCCTGCTCGTGGAACGACAAGAGGTGACTTGCCGGGCCAACATACGCACCTCTGGGTGCGTCGTGCTGACCCACGTCTGCCCTCTCAGTAGTAGCTGGGAACACAGGCTCGCTATTTGCCCTGTCTGTGACGATACCAAGTGTGTAGGTACCAATAACAACGCCAGAATGCTTAAGCATATCATCAGCATTAACAGAACCCGCCATGCCTATAGTCAGCATAACCAATGCATTTCTCACTTGGTGGAAAGTAGTAAATCGTTTGCATTGTACAGAACAATATATTTGCCTGGGTCAGTATAAGAAATTGTCGTGAACAGATGTTACCGCTACTGATAACACATACACAGTGATGTTTACCGCTGAGAATGGTGCGAAATTAGAGCCTCTGGCTACCCTATGTGATGTAGCACTTGGGGCTGAGCATCTATCTCGTTTCATTTGTCCTCGATGAATGTCACTCTGCTCAGCTAATATGCTGATTCAGATCAAATTTAGCAATGACAAGCTGTAACCAGCTGTAGACATGTAAATCTCACAGTTGCCATAACACTAATTTTAAGAGGGTAATATGTTACTTATGCCAATATGTACACCAAATATGACACTGAAGAACAACCAATACATCTCGAGTAATGAGAAAAGCTTAAATCTCAAAAAATTTTCTGGTATAGTTGTCACATTCCTACACGTTCGCCAAAGACCAGTCTATCGCCACTAACAAAGAAATACTTTATAATTAAGTTCTGTCAAATCATGGTTATCTATACCAGTGATAGAAATTTTCATTTAAAAACTCAAAGGTATATTTCAACTGTAAGAATACTAATTTTTAAAAATGTAGGTTTTTATGTAAATAAAAGTAGAAAAATACATACCATAGTATTTCAAGACTTGGAGAACTACTGTAAAGAAAAACGTGGATCGAGTTATTATGATTTAGAAAATGAATTAAAAGAAAAAGTTACTCAAATATAACTAGACCATATCTCTTGCAATTATTGATTATGTCAATAACGAAGAAAAGAATGACAAGGAAGTAAGATAAATCTATAAAAGGACCTCAAACGCTCTGTAACAACAGAAATTTAATGAAAAGCGACACCAGAGTCAGATATATCAGAAGACTCTTAAGGTAATGTAAGTCATCAATGAAAGAAGTTTCTTATAAGACGCTTGTTCGCCTGATTCGGGAGTATTGTTCAACTATGTGGAATCCCTGTCAGGTAGGACTGGTGGAGAAGATGGAGAAGATCCAACAAAGAATGGTGCATTTCCTCATGGGGTCGTTTAGCTGGAAAGGAAGCGTTATGGAGATGCTAAACAAACTGTTCTGGCAGGTGTTACCAGTGAAATGTTGTGGATCTTGGAGCGATTTACTCTCAGAACAGCATTTTTCAGGAGTTATACAACATATAACTTCCCCTCACATATATCTTGCATATGACCATGAGGAGAAAATGTGAGATATTAGAGCCAATACAGATGCTTACCGGCAATCATTCTTCCCATGCACTATTCGTAAGTGAAACATTGTTGGAGTGATCAGATAGTGGTAGCAGAAGTACCCTCCGCCACATACTATTACGTAGCTTGCGGAGTATGATGTATATGTAGATGTAGACTTAATACTACTAATATTTCTTATGAATAATATAATTACATGGAATTGGTTTGAAAATAATATACCATTAAAAATGCACAAAGTAAATGATTTTATATTAAATCTGATGGACGATTGGCAGGATTTTTTAATATTTTAGAGACACTTGTATTAAACCTTATAAACTTGACCCAGCTTAGGATTTTACTGCACCTGGTTTATCTTGGAATACTATGTGAAAAATAATGAAAATTGAACCAGATATACTATCCAAATACCATATGATTTTATTTACTGAAAATGGTATTTTAGGAGGAAGTATTAAAAGACATGCCATATCATATAATAAGTATATGCAAAATTTGGAACCAGAGAAAGAGTCACATACTGCACATTTGGATGCAAAGACTGAAACAGTTGGTGATCGGCTCAATTTTTACTATTAAAAAAAATTGAAATGATAGATACAGAATATTTTAATACTGATAAAACACAGGATTATAAATTTTGATTTATTTTAGAAGACAAATCACGTGATTTACACAAGTATTTGCCATTTCCTCCCAAAGGAGGAAATTAACTATTAACAATGTTATATAAGAAAGAAAACCATGTTTAAAGTTTCAGAAATCTTAACTGGTGCCTAAGTTTTGGATTAAAATAAACAAAATTCAATAGACCTCATTACTTGAACAAACAGATTGGTTGCAAATATACAGGGTGTCCACTGAAACCACTCTGATTTCAAGGATGCTGGGTAGAAAAACCACAGTAGATACAGCAACGAAAAATGCAGCATTTCAAAGCATTTCAAAGAATTTATATTCCAGTGTCAGAAGTGCCAATGTGTAGTGTGGTCGCATGAAGAGAAAATGGCGACTCCACAGCAGCACACACAAGCAATAGTGTGGTTTGCAGAAACAGAATCGCCGATTATGATGCAAAGAAATTATCGTCATGTGTATGAATGTGATCCACTTGATGTGAAAACACTTAAGGAATAGCATAGGAAGTATCTGGCAACAGCAACTGCTCTGAAACATTCTGACAGCGCGTGCTACGAAATATCTGAAGAGACAGTGTAGGACATCACACAAATGTTTCTCAGAAGCCCATGTTAGTCACTTCGTCAAGCATCTAGGCAACTTAATGTACCTCAAACAACATGGCATCTTGTAGTTCACCAGAGTCTTCGTATGTGTGCTTAAAAAGTGCGAATTCTACTAAATCTGACGTCAAACGTCAAACCATGCTGACAACAAATTGCTGTGAATATGCTGCAGCGCATTGTTATGGATGCTGGCTTCCTGGACAGATGTTTATTCTGAGATAAGGCAACCTTCTATTCATCAGGATGGGTTAATAAGCATAATGTTCAGATGTGGGGTTCGTAAAATCCGCACATTCTCATTGATCATGTGCATAATAGCCCTAAACTAAATGTCTTGTGTAGGCTAATGCATGACAGGATTGTTGGACCGTTCTTGTTTGCGGGACAAACAGTGATTGGGTCAGTGTATCTGGACATTTGGAGCATTTTGTATACCCTTAGATACAAGACTTGCAACCCTACATCGCTTTGCAACAAGATACTGCTCGCAAGATCCTGGAAAGGAAATATCCCAATAATTGGATCAGATGCGGAGGACCCATTGCATGGCCACTACATTCACGTGACATTACACAACTTGATTCCTTCACGTGGGAATTCGTTAAGGACCACATGTATGCAACCAAAGTGAACGATATTCCTACGTGGCGACATCATATCACTACTGTGATTGCAACAATAACAGAGGAAATGTAACAAAGAAGTTGGGAAGAAATTGAATATAGACTTGTTATTCTTTGTGCTACAAATGGTTCACATGTAGAAATGTATTTATGATAAATAAATAAATTCCTTGAGATGCTCTACAGTGTGGTGCATTTTTTGTGGTTGTATCTTCTGTGGTTTCTTTTACTCAGTCTTTGAAATCAGGGAGGTGTCAGTGGGACAGCCTGTACATTGATTTTAATCCAGACATGAGAAAAACATGCAGACAAAGAATTGGAAAAAAACTATAAACTAATGAATAACTCTGTTTTCTGTAAAATGACGCAAAATATTAGAATCAGATATAATAGTAAAATAAAAATAATAATCGAGAAAAATACACGAATTTTCTACCGTATTTTAGGAAAATCTTGTGGCAGTTCATATGAAGAAATAGTGAAATTCAATAAGCCAATTTACACTGGAAGGACTGTTTCAGGTATTTCAAAAATAAAATGTACATTTTGCATTATAATGTAGTGAAAGGAAAATATGGTAAAATATTGATTAATGTTATATGGATACAGATTCCTTCATTTATAATACAAAAACCGAGGATTTTTATAAAGAAATAAAATCAACAACAAACTAATTTGGTGCAAGTGATTATCCAAAGAATAATGTTAATAAAATTGCGCAAGTAAACACGAAAGTTTTAGGGGAAATGATTGATGGAAACGGTGGAAAATTTTGTAACAACACTATGGTTTATGATAAAATTATGCGCATATCAAGTAGAAGATAAAGAATATACAAATTCTAAAGGAGTAAAAAACCATTGTAAAAAATAAAATTTCTTTTGATATTTTTAAAATTACTTAAACGATGGAATATAAAGAAAACATGAAAATACATTCAATCACATCTTTAAAGATGAATTATATAGAATTGAATTTAATAAAATTATCTTAGGTTCCAACAAAATGAACAGTTTGAATTTCAAGATGGAGTAAAACCTTTATCTCAATATCAATATAAAGTTAAAATGGATGTGAATAATTAATAAACAAAAAATTAATTTTCCTACTTCTTTGTATTTTGATCAGTTTTTAATATTTTTCATAATGTAGTAATTTTCGATGCTTCTCAAATATATTTTACCAACACGTTTTTGGCAATAACTATCAGTCTCTTGATATTACTCATCTTTATGCTTAAGATAGTTGATTGATCATGGTTTTTTTATATATATATATATATATATATATGTATATATATATATATATAAAATATTTAGAAGAATATTTGATTTTTTTTCGATTTTCACATTTAAATGGTTTTTATTCAAGTTATCAATAACTTCATTTCTACGTTCTGAGTTATTTTCTCTAAGCAGTATTTGTTTCCTTTTACATTATCAGTACTACTGTTTTTGTTTGTGAATTCGGTTTTGTAATTTTTAATTAATTGTTAATTCCTTTTTTATGTTTACCAATGACCAAATCACTTTATTTGTACTTTCCATTTGTAATAAAATCATGAAGATTAAAAATAAAATTTAATATACTTTATTGACATATTGGATTCATTTTTAGATCTACAAAATAACCAAGTTCTATACAAAGAAGTATAATAATTATTGATAAAATAAACATTCCAAATTAAAAGGAAAAGACAATATTGAAATGCAACCAACCACTTAAAGTGTTTAACCATACTGACGAAGAGGAAATTATTAGAAATTTAAAACCATCCAATTTGGACTGCCTAACGTATAATGTAAAACAGACCATTTTATTAACAAAACTGGTTTATATTGTTTAATATCAAAGTAAACAACGAAGAAGCCAGACAATTTCATAAGTTGGTTATTCACAATGTTTCATCATCAGTTCGAAACAGGTGAATATAAAGCAAGAAATGAAATGAAACATTCCTCAAAAAACAAATAAAATATTTACAAGAAACAAACAAATTGCGTGAAAAATGTTTATAATATTGTATGAAACAGTTCATACTGCCATAGATGTATTAAATGAAAAAAAAAGAAATAGATATTTTATTACCACAAATTGTTCCCTAAGCAAACGACCAGACTTTTAAGATCTACTGTTGTTATTTTAGAGTTATATGATGATAGTTTTAATTTTGATTATTATGTTAATCGAATACATGCTAACAAACTTTAAAAACAAATTTATATTATCAGGAATAGACTTTCAAAGTGTGAACATTTTTTAAGACCTAATGGTGTTCCTGTATCTGTTTATTTAATGAAAAGCATAAAACAAAGATTTCATATCGGCAATTATCGAAATTATTTTAATATTTGGTATCATTACTCATGAGAAATATTGATAGTCAGTCTTCACAACGTTTCTTGGCAAATAAAACTGAACTTCCTTATATGTATTCGAACTTGATGAAAAATTCATAAAGATCTGTATAAAGATCTACTACACTAAACTGATTACAGCCATCCGATTCAGTTAATTCGAATTTTAACTTCTCAAAAACTTGAGACATAAAGACACTCTCATTAATGCTTATTTTAATATCCAAAAGCCCTCCACTTCTTTCATAAAACAATACACATTTTTAAATAATAATTTACTACCAAACTTGTTTACGTTTTCAGTAACTAACTGCATTTATTTTAGAAATTGTAAAATAATTTTATTTTTATTTATCCAGCAGTTGTATGAATTATCAGTTACCAACCAATTAACACATTTCTCATTATCTTTTTTTTTCAAAACTTTGTCAACAAGATAAACATACAGATAATTAGTTTTCAACATGTCATTTAATAATAGCTTCCTTTGACTTCTTATCTATTGAAATTTATTAATTTTAAGGTAATCGGATTAGAATGGGTAACATCTTCAATTTCAAACATTTCCATTGACCAGTTGGCAGTATATCATACCTCGTATATCTTTTAGGTTTACTTATGCTTAGTTTATCACCTTTTTTATATTTCTCATGATTATCTGTAAACTGATTTCATAAACAGATTTCAATATAAATTTTCAATTTTCTTTTTTACAAATCAACGTTTCATTTTTTCTTTTGAAAGTTTGCTGTAGTTATATTCATCAATTAGACAATTAAATAAATCGACCTATATACAATTTCCCTTTAAATGAAATGTTTGCCACATCAACCCTTTCAATGTTCTGTGAAATCTTTAATTAACAGCCACTTTTAAAAATTGAAGGATTGTTAATGTCATTTCCTTTACCTGTTCTTGTATATATTTATTATAAAATTCTTTACTACTATCTATATCTGCATTTCTTCCTTTTCACCGCTTGAAAATTTTTTCCATACAGTTTACTATGTTCTTACCTATTTTACCTTTAACTGGAATTATCCTAAGCATATTCTGAAGAAAATGTTGATGGTGGTTAATTAACATATACATCTATTACTCATTTCAATATAACTTTAAAATTACCAGAAACCATTTCAATGTCATCAGATTACCATAAATTATCGATAATAAGATATATTATAGGTCTTGTTTTATAGTTTTTTCTCATTGATTTTGTAATTCATGAATAATTTCTTTGCAAGTATTTAACTGTCTTCATCCCATTACCTAAAATTTTTTACCGAAATTACTATTTTATGGTTTACAAATTGAATAAAGACATTGAACTATTTGTTTTCGATTTTTAGTATTACTCTGTGAGGATTGTGTGTTTTAGTAGATTTTTACACTTTAAAGATTAGATGTGAATGTCCATTTACGAAGAAAAAAATTTAATTAAATAAGATATGTTACTGTTCTATTCTTCAATCATCATTTAATGTAAACGTTATTCGCCAAACTTCAGTAATCACCTCAAACAGGTATCGGTTTCATGGATATATTTAGAGACAAAGGCATTAAAACTTCATTCTTCATTTGAAGTGATGGACTCAGTTGGATATGAAATTTCCAATTCATCATCATTGCATGTTTTATCTTTATTTTATAATTAGTAGAAGACAAATCAGCATCTATAATGGCCTGAAAGAAAATAATTCACTTAATTTTTAATTTGCACTCAAACTTTAATTTAATATTCCATCACTCATAAGAAAATCGAATTACAGTTTTTGTTTGTCACACCATTTTTCTGAAGCTCACTGAACTGACTTAGGTACAAAGTTAAATCAGCCACCGAGAAGTAATGTTTAAAAGCTTTATATTCAATTTCTAGGTTACATCTTTTTTCTTCTTATAATTCTTTATCGGTACTTCTCTTGTATATTACATCAATTGCTATGGCTGCTGAACCCACAGCAAGGGAACCAAAAGTTGGTAGATATGTTAATTCAGCCAGTAGTTATCATAGATTCCTCTGTCATGTTTCGTTAATCCACAACCATCTTTCTTTCTTATTAGATATTCAATAATAGTATTCATGATGGGAATACATCATGTAGTGAGTGAAATTCCACCAGTTTCCTATCATTATTCCCTTATTACGATCTGTTAAGAAATTATTGATATTATTTAACTGTTCAATATGTAATTTAACTTTAATTGATTTTGTTTGTATCTTGTCACATGAAAATGAAGTATAATCGATACTAAAGTCATCCATTCAGGAAGATTAAAATTTAATAAGGAATTTTACAAACCTCATCCTTTATCACTGGTTTTCTTTTTCCATAGATTATTCCTGAAACTGCAGTTGCAAGTAATTCTTCACCTACCGTAATGTCATTAGAATTCATTCTTTCTTCTGCAGATAATTGAAGTTCTTTTTCAGCATGTTTTTACAAGCTTTGTCGAATGGATTAAGTCCTTCATCACTTCTAGAAAATCTTCCTTGTAACCGTCTTTCAGGACCAAAGTACCTACAACCAGGAATATGTAATTGAAAAGGCAGTTTGTCATTTAATGTACTATCTTGCCCTCTACCATACTTTTCCTATTTACAAAGCTTGTGATGAAGATTATTAAAAAATTTTATCAATTTAGGAATTCCGTTTGGATTATTAATAATAAAATCACTAAATTTATTTATTAATGCTAGTGTCGTTCTAACTTTCTCACTGTAATAATTTTTATTTCCTGCTAATTCTTCACAATTAATTACAAATATTCCATTGATTTAATCGCTGACATCATTCAATCAAAACATAATCGATTGATTTTGATGTTTATTTTTTCATATACACTTGAGTATAAATTTATGGTTAATTATTTTAGAAAATAAATATTGACAGTTTATTTTATAAAATATTTTCGTCCATTACTTTCACTTGATTTTATGTTAGTTTGATTATTTTCACTATATACTATGCCTGAATTAATCAATGTATCAGCATAATTTGATAAATCAATACAACCAAATTTTTCACTCATATAGATAATAGTAATTTTTTAATTAAAAGATTCGATAGTGAATTAGTTTCTTCATACATTATTTGCCCCATATTATCACCATAAAACTGTACTGGTAATCTTCCAATAGATTTAAATCAGGGCTCAATCCAAAAGCTGTATCATCACTTATGCTTACAAATTGTAACATACCTTCACTCATATTTATTTTTTCAGTATTCGATGATTCTTCCTCATTTTTAACGTTTTGTACGTTTAATTTAATCGTCATATGTTTTGAGTATATCTTGTTTTCTGATTATTGTTATGTATGGTCAAGTGGTGAGCTGTCATTATATTTAACTGGTAAATATCGTGAGATTCTTCTAAATAATGTTGACATTAATGAACCATTTGTTTTTCAACTTCTCTGTTTAATTTAATCACTTTTAACACGTTACTGCCTAATCCTTAAATTTCTTGTCTAACTTGTTTGATTCCTTTTTTAATGGCGTCAGTAACTCGATGGTCAATATTTTTAAAAATTTTTGTTTTCTGTTCTTTGTTGTTTTTTCAATTTTTGATACTCTTCCTTCAATTGTTGGGTTTTTCTAGCTTTTCTAACGTCTTCTGGGTCACATTTTGTAAACATTTATTATGCATAAGATGCCAGAAATCACTTACATTTTAAGCTCATTATTTATGTCTGATGCTTATGTTCAATGTTCACAGTTAACATTCATGTTCAATGTTTATGTTTAACATTATTTTTCAATATTTAAAAAGTTGTGAAACTTTTATCTGTGTCCACCATTATAAATATTTCGTGTCATATATATATTAATTAAATTGAATTTATCATCATTTGTACATTAACATACATTTCTCTAAAATGCTAAAATTCGAAGTCTCCACTGACTACCTCGTGGTACATATGATTGATACATGTATCATTCTCCCTGAAAATATTTAAGAAATTTAAACTATTTAAGAAATTTAAATTAACTCAGTCTAACTATAATGCTATTTTTAAATGTGTCTTAGTTAAATAGAAACAATTGATTTCATTGTGTATACCCATAGTAAAATTTTTTCTAAGTATTTCCTGATTTTCAAGATGAAATCATCAAAAATAACAACTGAATTATCTTCACATCTTCACATTCATCTAATGGAATAATTTCTTCACTATTTTCAATTAGAGTAGTGATTCTTTCCTGAATTTTATCTTCTATTTTTTCTCACTTTTCATAAATTGTTGTATTCTGGTGGATAAAACTTCTAGATTAAACATAGTAATGGTTAATTCTGTTCCATAGCAACCATGCAGGAGTTATAATCTAATTGTCGATCATTAAGAGTGTTTTTCAATAGCCGCTGGGTACTACTGCTGGACATTGAACTGAATTCGATGAAAGTTCACTGTATTTATTCCTCAGTTTCCTCTCTACAGTTCTTATTTTTACGTCCATCTCTATTTCCATTTATTTATGTATTTCTTGTTAATAATAAATTACTCAACTGAATGGAAAGTCATCTGTTCTGAAGAAAAGATTAATCATTCCAAAATGAGATAATGTTAAAAATGTTACCTTATATTGTTTTACTAAACATTTTTATCCACAAATACTACGTCAAAAAATAATACATTACAGTATGATGGAGAAAGAACAAAAATTCCTGTCAGTGAGTATACTTTGAAAACCTGGAACATTTTATTCATTCAAAAAACCTAATGTACACATTAAAGGAAACAAAATTTTAAATAGAGATGTTATTGACAGCGATGTTAAATTATACATAGATGTAGAAGATAGTATTGGACAAATCTTATCTTTGGATGGTCAAATTATTGGATACAATCAAAAACCGATTCGTAATATTTTACTGAAAATACTATCATTGGAATTAATAAATATAAATTTTAATTAGTATGAACAATGTTTGTTAAAAATCGTTTTCATGAAGAAATTAATATTATTTCTTCATTTAAACCAAGTGCAGAATAAGGAGGACCAATAATATATGAACCGAATTATGCTGTTAATATTCCAAACTTTTATACTGTTCAACATTTAGTAACTGCTGTAACAGATGAAATTGACGATTTCATTTAATTCTACAGTTCACCTGTTACAGTTACTTTACTGATAATTAAATAATTTTTTTCCTTAGTAAGTCATGAACAAATTCTAGACTTACAAGTTTTACTCATTTCCAGTTCATGATAAATTAAAAATAATTTTATCATTCCAAACAAGGAAACATAAGTTACTATTAATATTGTAGATATTTGGATTCATCCTAATCATTCATACCATTGTGTGTCTTTAAGTGTTATTGGAACCAATCTGTTACAGATTATACAATGTGTGACAAAAAATTCAGTAAGAACTAAATGTTAATTATTTGGTAAACCTGTTCGACATTATGAAATAAAAATGGAAACAATTTCTTTCTGGAATAGATCATCTGCTTATTTCATCATCAGTTGTTATTCTGTTCACTTAGAATCTGGCCAGAAGATTAACCAACGATTGACATATTCTTAACAGTGGTAAAGTAAACGTCAAAAAAAATGAAGTTCCTTACCATTAAAAATATTCGATACATTTTTTAAAGATTCTAAAGAAATAATATTAGAAGGTGATTTAACAGTAATTTTAGCTTGGAGTTCAAGTAATGGTTATTCTGTTCTTAGATGAGCTGATCATAATGAAACTGTAGTTGAAGATGTAACTAAACTTCCTAAGGAAGGAAAAATTGTTGTGGAATCGATGGAAATCCATGTTGTAGTCACACTTGAATGTGAACAAGTAAGACTCAAAAGTCTGAGAAGGTCAATTTATTTCCTTGGAACATAAACCACTGAAATTGCTAGATTAAGTGGAAAAAGAAATTTTGAACCAGATATCACAAATTATTGTAATTGTGCAAAATTTTATATGCCCTATTTTATTTTTGTTTTCTGAGTGAAAAGAAAATAAAATAATTTGATTGAGTCTTCTGTAGTCGATCATGTTAAACTACAAAATGTTTATGTAAAGGATGCACAAAATGAAATTTTTTCTCAAGAGTTATGGAGTCTTGATGAACCAAATAACTATCTAACAGCTTATTAACGTTTTAGCGTTTGTAAAAGAATAACACAGTTGAATAATGATGTAAATGCAGGTACATACAATTTTATTGAAAATGATCTTATCTGTGTAGTAAATATGACTAGATGAATGAGCGTTTGGACTCAACAAAAAGCAACAATGAAATTCTGCGCCACTTTTAACTATAACATTCTGAATAATACACTTGGCTATGTAATTGTGAATGATAAAAAGAATATATCTTACAGGTCACAACACAGAATATTAGCTGAAAATTTTGAGCCATGAAAATTTGGTATCTTACTAATGAAATGACTTCTGATTTAAATCATTATATTTTTTCTGGAAAGTTGTTTTATGTAGATTCCTATAGCATTTTGAATTTTTAAAATCGGTTGATATTTGTTTGAAAAATAAACAAAAAATCGATCTGTTAAACTGCTTCTGAATGCCATCAGGCATAAGCTGTTGCATAACTCCTCTCTGTATGATGTTTTAGGCTGATAGAATGCTCCAGCTGTGGGCATCGAGTTTTATCTCAGACTGACAATCACGCTTCTTGCTATCAAACCTACATTCCTGATGGCTAAGCCTCTTATCTCTCTGTCTCGGTCATACCTCCACCTTACTCACATGTTGTTTGTATGCAGAACAACAGGTGGTTCTGGTGTAAGCTCCATATATGTTAAATTGGGACATACGTTATTTCAAAAGTATATTATTCTATACTGACATTAATTTTATATTGTAATTGACATTTAAATTTTGTTTACAATTCGTATCATCAAATAAATGTAATATTCCAATGAAAATATTTATTTTATATGTAAAATACACAGATAAAAATAAGTAAATTAGAATCAACTTGGTATCTCGAATACCAGCTATAATTACAGACTGTCAACCTGCATTCTCTGTCAAACTCTGGATGACTACATTGACGAAAGGACTGTGGCAATAGAGCTGATGGAGTCATAAGTCGCCAAATGTGGAGAATGCTGGGCATTGGACAAAGCATTTACTACTCTCACTTGTGTACTTGACATCAACCACAAAAGGTTTAGTGGTTCAGTTAATTCTAAGCTTCGTCTTCGTGAAGTGTCGTTTAGACATTGTCTGGGTTCTGAAACTCGGAAACCAGTGGAAAATGTTTCGATAGGAAGCGTTTTGCACTTTTAACTGAATAAGTTGATTTCCTTTTTCAGGAAATAGTTTCGAAGATTACATTTAACTTGCAATTCACAACACAGAAATTGAAATTAAAATTTTTAAGCTTTAAAATTTAGTATTTTAAAAAATTAAGACCTTTATGAAACATTTTAATTTTTTAAAATCTAAATTTTTATGAATAAAGCAGAAAAAATGAACATGTACCATCACATTGAAAATCTATTTAGTGGACGCAGTAGTTACATTATTGGTTACGCTACATTAACAGAATTGAAAAAATAAATATTAACATATCTAAAAACCTAAAATATTAGTAATTAGTTTTGGTCAAAAGCTTTTATTAGTTTCATATTGTAAATTTAAAATTACTCTTCCAAATCGTTATAATGAAAAGTTTTCAGGAAACGAAGAAAAAATGGAGGAAATTGTTGTACAAAATTTTATATGTCTAGCTAAAAAGCAAAATAAAGGTTAAATGCATCAAGTTACTGAATGAGAATGAATTTAAGATTTTATCTATATCTGTTATGTTTTAACTGAATAAATTTAGTTCATTGAATATTAAGTCTTTAGTGAGTAATTTTTATTAGGCTTTGTCATTTTTTAATTAAATGTAGATTTCATCATAGTTATGGAAAAAAAATTTTAAATGGGGATACAGTAAAATTAAATACATGGTTTTAAAACAGGACATTTTAAAAATGTGCTCCCTTAACATGAAATGTCATACATATAGTATGTCACCTTGTCCCTGGGTCATATTCAAATGCTCACATTTTGCCCTTGGTAACAGAATCATTTAGAAATTCAGACTCAATCAAAATACATCTCGAAAGTTCATTCATGATCATCGCAGCAATGCTCAGTGGCTTGTCCACCAAATCTTTGCAGACCATCTTGGAGCACCACTTTGAAAGGTGTGTTCTTCATCATGATAGCATACAAAGTACCTATTGATGGTTCAAAGCTTCTCCTGTGAAATAATGCTCATTTGACAATTAGACATCAACCAATCATGCACAGGATTCTAACTTTCAACATTGTGGTTGGTTGATGGCTGTCCAGAGGGAGAATTGTTGGTAATCTTCTCCTGGTCCTCCTCAAATGCTTTCAGTCACCTTGGCACTTGTGAAAGCTAACAGAGTAGAGTCCTCATAGTCTCGATGGATCAGTATAGACACTTGTAGCTTGATGTCAACAAGACATACTGGCATCTGATTCACTTTTAGACTCCGTCTGACTGGCTTTCAAGAACTCTGCATACCCCCAACCTCCCAAGCCACAGAAGAGGCCTTTGCTGGACCTGTGTGAGCGTACATTCAATTTGATAATTTTTTGCTGTTAAAAGGTTAAATATGTAGAATGAGTTTGTATTCTATAGATCTATTCCTTCCAGATGTTTTAATGCAGGCATGGAATAGTGTCTTATCACTATTTCCAAAAGCTGGCTAGGCAATATGAAGTAGTAAGGAAACTGGCTAATGGAGTCACCTCCTATGCTATGGAAAAACTGGTATTCTCATTTATGTTTGAAAGCTAAATATATCCATTTCGACCATGTACAAGTGTACCATTATCATCTGAAACACTAGTAGTGTGATAGGAAGTATATTTGTTGCATACATGCTGTAAACATTTACTGCCATGATGTATCTTACAAGTTACCCATATCATATGAAATGACAAGAAAGGGAAGCTCACAATTTTGCCCTGAGAATCACGCAACAGACGACAGACTGCCGCATCATCCTCAATCATTCATCATTTCAGATTCATCAATATAGAGGGGCACTAAGTCAGTGAAACACACCATTATGCGAATAAAACGAAATCCTTGGTTCTCTGTCTCAATAGCATTTTCGATGTGAGGGTCCCAGTTCACGTTGTTCATAATTTTAAATCCAATGCTTTTAGGTGAATCCACAACGTTTAAATGTGTGTTATTTATCTTGTAACCCAAAAGTAATGGAGGACCTCAGAATCTTTATCCCTTAAGGTCATTTACCACTTTTCACACATTGCAGATGTCTTGCTAAAGTATTATATAATTCTTTCCGATATTCTGACTACATCACGAGACTCTAAATGACACCACCATCAGCTGGCCACTGTGGCCGAGCGGTCCTAGGCGCTTCAGTTCGGAACTGCGTTGCTGCTGCGGTAGCAGGTACGAATCCTGCCTCGGGCATGGATGTGTGTGCCTTGGGTTAGTTAGTTTTAATTAGTTCTAAGTCTATGGGACTGATGACCTCAGATGTTAAATCCCATAGTGCTTAAAGTCATTTGAACCATTTGGTACCACCATCTGCAAACGATCTAAAACTGCTGCTTAAATTATGTAAATTTAGTTCAGTAGAGAGCTTACCACACTTTCATGTCACTCCAGTTTCACGAAATGACTTTCTGTCAGTTACTTCCAACTGAGACCATTGTGACAGGACATCAGTAATCCACACAGCTGATGAAGACACTCCAAAGGCATGCAATTTGGGTGGAAGCCGCTTGTGAGTTTTGTGAACAAAGCCTTCAGGATATGTAAAATTATGAAATAAACATGAGATCTTCTGTCGATAGCAATCAATATTTAGTACGAATTGTGATTGTAAAAGAACTATATTTTCTGAATCTGTGCTGTCACGTGCCGAGAGATCGTTTTAAGATATTTCATTAATAAATGTACCAAAACCGTACCGAAATTCGATGTTGATGATTTGGAGCTCTTTCTCTTTCATTATGTGACCCATACCACTTCCAAGATATTAGGTATAGTTCCGTCGCGTAACCAGCGGTTGTATATGATTGTCAAAATGGAGCTACTTCCTCAGAATATTCCGAATGAATAGCAGTTGATGTACAATTTTCATAAGAGGACCTTCCTTTTTTAAGTGATTTAGGTTGCTTATCGAGGGTACCAAATTACTCATGCTATCAGCTACTTTCGATTCGAACACGGGTGTGTTTACTGCATTCTCTTTTGTAAAGGAATGTCGGAAAACTGTGGTTAGCTATTTTACTTTAGTAAAACTATCGTCTGCAAAATTGTCAATGCGTTACAAAGCCGGCCGGAGTGACCGTGCGGTTCTAGGCGCTACAGTCTGGAGCCGAGCGACCACTACGGTCGCAGGTTCGAATCCTGCCTCGGCCAAATATGTGTGTGATGTCCTTAGGTTAGTTAGGTTTAATTAGTTCTAAGTTCTATGCGACTGATGACCTCAGAAGTTAAGTCGCATAGTGCTCAGAGCCATTTTTTGTGCTACAAACTTAAAATATTGATTTAGTCTTGCCCTGATATAAATTACATACAACCACTACGTAGATTTTCTGCCAGATGTCAAGACAGTGTGTCGATGCTGAAACTGCGCGATGTCTGGAGCTCAGAACACAAGATGACGCAGATGGAACTTGTCGGATTATTTCAACCATCGGAAGAGGCTACACAAAAAAATTCGGCAATAATAGTAGTATGTAAGTAGTATCGAAAATAATATCAGGTGGCGAATGTGTTTTCTTGCCTGCCTGGGTGGACCACTTCAAACTATCAGAAATCAAAAACATTGAAGCAAACATAATATGGTGACCTTACCTTTGACTGCTTCTGGATGTATAATAAATAGCTATTAAATTTAAAGTTCTCACAATTTTACATCACAACAACATGGCAAATGACGTAGAAGCTTTTATTGGCCTCTGTGTGCCTCGTTTTGAAGTCCATCTCTTGGTGAACTCTCATAATCCCAAATAACACAACAATGTAAAGTAAGTTTTACTAAATTTGATTTATGTACTAAGTTCTGATGCGATGCAACAGAGCCAAACTTGAATGAGAGTGATCAATACGTGATGTTGGTGCAAAAAGTTAAAAAGAAAGGTTTTGAAGAACTGTGCCTCGTATCTCGTTCCTGTCCCTCCCAGGATGTCACGTAAAAATTATTTATTGTTATCTTAACATATTTTGAATCTCGTTCCTTGTTGGAATGTCGACATTTATACCAAAAAGTCCGATTTCCAACCTTTCTGGATGCAAAATCCTTCTGGATGTAAAGAGGTTACACTTTTCAAGTTGGTTTTCTGATCTTTCACCTCTGAAGCTACTTTCAGTCAAGGGCAAACTGTATTGTTACTGTTATATGAAAACTGATTTGAGATTGGACAAAAGTGAGCTGTTGAAGAAGTGTTCGTATGGGTTGACGCAAAACCCATACAACGGTTTTTGCTGCTGTTTATGGAATTGTCTACTGCAATTTGTGTTAGGAGGTAGGCAAACTTTGATAATATAGGTCAGTCTTGCTGTTGTCACTTAGGGGACGCTTGGCTTATAGGTACTGATACTGGAGTCATTGATACTTTAATATGTACCCACTTTAGTTTGTTAGTTGTTTTTCCTCTCTTAACCTGAGGGCCAAAAGGTGAGGCAAAAGGTGCTGTAGGTGGTCACTACAGAGATGAAAGCAGCGACGAGGCTCAGCCGCACAGTAATCATGCCCAGCAGGTTGGTCACAGGGTGTCCCGAGGACACCTGCCGCGCCAACAGCAGCAGCTCGCGGTGGGCGGCGCCGCCCACACGCCGCTCTTTGAGCAGCAGCTCCCAACACAGCTTCTGAGAGCAGATGGCTTCCGTCTCCACACAGTGGGCAGGCATGACAAACAGCGTGAGGTGAACTAGGCTGAGAAATATACTCAAGTTCCCTTGCCACATACTTATATTACTTGTACCTATAAACGATAATTGTGTTCCAAGTAAGTAAATCTGAACGGTGGAAAACAGTGAAACCGTTATGAAGTATAACAGTAGAAAAACCTCGTGAGCAGAGGCAACCAACTCCGACAATTTGCCAAGTTCTGCATATAGTTTTGCGAGAGATCGCACATAGCCTGGTACACTCCAAGGCAGTCTAGGGTGTGATTGTAGATTCCCTCTGAACACAGACCGTTCCTTTGCTGAGATGTTGCTACAATACACAGCGTCATTTCTCATATCGCGAATGCAAACGTTAAGAAGTGAGAGTCTGTGTCTGATCACAAACTGAAAATTTGCAAATCTCAAAAGTGATAACATGGTAGCAAGAAAACTGCCCATAGTAAGCGCTACAGACAGGTTATGGTCCTGCTCTTTACTAATTGTGAACATTGGTGTGTAGAATGAGCAACAGTAAAAAAATAATACAACCAATTGTAGCTTTACTATCTTCCCCTCACATGTGTTCACAGGACCGATATGAGTCATCAGAGCTTTGTCACATGATGCTATCAGCTTAACAATTGTCTCGTATATTTCTGTATTGTTCCAAACATCTTGCACTATTGAAACGAAGGCCATTACCAACAAACTCACTATGAGGAAAACAAAGATGACGTTCGCTACAGAGAATGTAGGTAATGGTCTGCAATATAGACGCAAGACAAAATATGCAGAAATCATATGTGATATGCTGGCGAAGGTTACTGTAACCAGATCCGATTTTAATTTCTTCAGTGATCCAGTTTTCATATCAACCGTAAACGGCATCAGACCAAACAACTTGCACGTGTAGTGGAATGGCTTGGTGGCCACTAAAAGTTTCTTAGTATTATCTGGCAGCAACATGGCACATTCGTTCACTGACATCTCCTGAAAAAGGAAGAAGAACAATAACTTAAATGCACAGTACTGATTTTTCACAATAATATTTGTTTCATAGTCAGCAACGAACTGGCTTTCAACTTTCTAGGCCATCCTCACAGAAACTAAACAGGTGGGTGACACAACACCAGCGACAGTTTATAGCAGTACAAAGACTTTTTCTACCAATGCCAAACACAAACGCAATGAATTTAACAAATAAGCATTGAAGAAACATACTTTATATACTTTATACTGAAATATTTAAAGTATAAGAACGTACAGATCGAAAATGATAACAATTGAGAATTGGCATAGAGTACTATGTTATATAAACAAAACAGCTAATGAATGGGATTGACATGCAAGAAAAAGGGGTTCAGAGTGGTCTAAGGAGACAATAGAAGGTCGGAGAAGAATAACAAGTAATTTGCAGCAGGTACATTACCTAAAGTTAGGAAAAATATTTACTGGCTGCTGTTACTTAGAACTTATACTGTCAGTCACAGATGGTAACAAATGTATACAGTGGGCTCTTGATTGCCTAATATATAAGCCACAATCTATCTTACAAAATTCTTGCTAACTTTTTTAAATTCCACCTCTATATGTACAGGTAAGTTACCATTAAAAAGTAATTTATAGCTCACAATAGCTTTTCTCCTACAAAAATGTGTTAATGTTTTTCATTTCTTAGTTTCGCCTATGAGCGCAACAATAAAGTTCTACATAGGTGTCTTCATTCTGCGTGTGGGCTCACTTTTATTGAGGCAGCATGACTGGTTAGTTGTCAACTGATACACTAGCGTTTTCATGACCACTCTAACAATGTAGATGTATATTTCTCCAGATAGTGATTTAGATGTTCTAAACTTAATTGAAACTGCCGCAGGTGTTCCCAAGTGCCGATATTCCCGCAACCTCCCCCCCCCACCCACAATTAAAGCATAACGGAGTTTTACCCCCACTGAAGAGTATTCGAATTACGAGAATTGTCCGTAAAAATCAACATACGAGGAAGTGAGATATAAGTATGCTGAGAAACCATGATGTTGTTTCAATGCTGTCTGAAGCCACAGGCACTGGTATACTGCACGTCACGTTCACCTGACGTATCTAAAATTATAATCGTATGAATTGGACACACAAATAATGATATGGGTAACATCTACATCTACATCTACATCTATACTCCGCGAGCCACCTTACGGTGTGTGGCGGAGGGTACTTATTGTACCACTATCTGATCCCCCCTTCCCTGTTCCATTCGCGAATTGTGCGTGGGAAGAACGACTGCTTGTAAGTCTGCGTATTTGCTCTAAATTCTCGGATCTTTTCGTTGTGATCATTACGCGAGATATATGTGGGCGGTAGTAATATGTTGCCCATCTCTTCCCGGAATGTGCTCTCTCGTAATTTCGATAATAAACCTCTCTGTATTGCGTAACGCCTTTCTTGAAGTGTCCGCCACTGGAGCTTGTTCAGCATCTCCGTAACGCTCTCGCGCTGACTAAATGTCCCCATGACGAATCGCGCTGCTTTTAGCTGGATCATGTCTATCTCTTCTATTAATCCAACCTGGTAAGGGTCCCATACTGATGAGCAATACTCAAGAATCGGACGAACAAGCGTTTTGTAAGCTACTTCTTTCGTCGATGAGTCACATTTTCTTAGAATTCTTCCTATGAATCTCAACCTGGCGCCTGCTTTTCCCACTATTTGTTTTATGTGATCATTCCACTTCAGATCGCTCCGGATAGTAACTCCTAAGTATTTTACGGTCGTTACCGCTTCCAATGATTTACCACCTATGACATAATCGTACTGAAATGGATTTCTGCCACTATGTATGCGCATTACATTACATTTATCTACGTTTAGGGAAAGCTGCCAGCTGTCGCACCATGCATTAATCCTCTGCAGGTCCTCCTGGAGTACGTACGAGTCTTCTGATGTTGCTACTTTCTTGTAGACAACCGTGTCATCTGCAAATAGCCTCACGGAGCTACCGATGTTGTCAACTAAGTCATTTATGTATATTGTAAACAATAAAGGTCCTATCACGCTTCCCTGCGGTACTCCCGAAATTACCTCTACATCTGCAGATTTTGAACCGTTAAGAATGACATGTTGTGTTCTTTCTTCTAGGAAATCCTGAATCCAATCACAAACCTGGTCCGATATTCCGTAAGCTCGTATTTTTTTCACTAAACGTAAGTGCGGAACCGTATCAAATGCCTTCCTGAAGTCCAGGAATACGGCATCAATCTGCTCGCCAGTGTCTACGGCACTGTGAATTTCTTGGGCAAATAGGGCGAGCTGAGTTTCACATGATCTCTGTTTGCGGAATCCATGTTGGTTATGATGAAGGAGATTTGTATTATCTAAGAACGTCATAATACGAGAACACAAAACATGTTCCATTATTCTACAACAGATTGACGTAAGCGAAATAGGCCTATAATTATTCGCATCTGATTTATGACCCTTCTTGAAAATGGGAACGACCTGCGCTTTCTTCCAGTCGCTAGGTACTTTACGTTCTTCCAGCGATCTACGATAAATTGCTGATAGAAAGGGGGCAAGTTCTTTAGCATAATCACTGTAGAATCTTAAGGGTATCTCGTCTGGTCCGGATGCTTTTCCGCTACTAAGTGATAGCAGTTGTTTTTCAATTCCGATATCGTTTATTTCAATATTTTCCATTTTGGCGTCCGTGCGACGGCTGAAGTCAGGGACCGTGTTACGATTTTCCGCAGTGAAACAGTTTCGGAACACTGAATTCAGTATTTCTGCCTTTCTTCGGTCGTCCTCTGTTTCGGTGCCATCGTGGTCAACGAGTGACTGAATAGGGGATTTAGATCCGTTTACCGATTTTACATATGACCAAAACTTTTTAGGGTTCTTGTTTAGATTGTTTGCCAATGTTTTATGTTCGAATTCGTTGAATGCTTCTCTCATTGCTCTCTTTACGCTCTTTTTCGCTTCGTTCAGCTTTTCCTTATCAGCTATGATTCGACTACTCTTAAACCTATGATGAAGCTTTCTTTGTTTCCGTAGTACCTTTCGTACATGATTGTTATACCACGGTGGATCTTTCCCCTCGCTTTGGACCTTAGTCGGTACGAACTTATCTAAGGCGTACTGGACGATGTTTCTGAATTTTTTCCATTTTTGTTCCACATCCTCTTCTTCAGAAATGAACGTTTGATGGTGGTCACTAAGATATTCTGCGATTTGTGCCCTATCACTCTTGTTAAGCAAATATATTTTCCTTCCTTTCTTGGCATTTCTTATTACACTTGTAGTCATTGATGCAACCACTGACTTATGATCACTGATACCCTCTTCTACATTCACGGAGTCGAAAAGTTCCGGTCTATTTGTTGCTATGAGGTCTAAAACGTTAGCTTCACGAGTTGGTTCTCTAACTATCTGCTCGAAGTAATTCTCGGACAAGGCAGTCAGGATAATGTCACAAGAGTCTCTGTCCCTGGCTCCAGTTCTGATTGTGTGACTATCCCATTCTATACCTGGTAGATTGAAGTCTCCCCCTATTACAATAGTATGATCACGAAACTTCTTCACGACGTTCTGCAGGTTCTCTCTGAGGCGCTCAACTACTACGGTTGCTGATGCAGGTGGTCTATAGAAGCATCCGACTATCATATCTGACCCACCTTTGATACTTAACTTAACCCAGATTATTTCACATTCGCATTCGCTAATAACTTCACTGGATATTATTGAATTATTTACTGCTATAAATACTCCTCCACCATTGGCGTTTATCCTATCCTTGCGGTATATATTCCATTCTGTGTCTAGGATTTCGTTACTGTTCACTTCCGGTTTTAACCAACTTTCCGTTCCCAATACTATATGCGCACTATTTCCTTCAATAAGAGATACTAATTCAGGAACCTTGCCCTGGATACTCCTGCAGTTTACCAATATTACGTTAACTTTTCCTGTTTTTGGTCTCTGACGACGGACGTTCTTTATCAACGATGATAATGTCCTCTCTGGTAAGCCGTCAGGTATTTTATCGTTTCGCCCAAGGGGGGGTCCCTCTAACCTAAAAAACCCCCGTGTGCACGCCACACGTACTCTGCTACCCTAGTAGCTGCTTCCGGTGTGTAGTGCACGCCTGACCTGTCTAGGGGGGCCCTACAGTTCTCCACCCAATAACGGAGGTCGATGAATTTGCAACCATTATAGTCGCAGAGTCGTCTGAGCCTCTGGTTTAGACCCTCCACACGGCTCCAAACCAGAGGACCGCGATCGACTCTGGGCACTATGCTGCAGATATTAAGCTCAGCTTGCACTCCGCGTGCGATGCTGGTTGTCTTCACCAAATCAGCCAGCCGCCGGAAGGAACCAAGGATGGCCTCAGAACCCAAGCGGCAGGCGTCATTCGTTCCGACATGTGCTACTATCTGCAGCCGGTCACACCCAGTGCGTTCAATAGCTGCCGGAAGGGCCTCCTCCACATTACGGACGAGACCCCCCGGCAAGCACACCGAGTGCACACTGGCATTCTTCCCCGACCTACCCGCTATTTTCCTGAGGGGCTCCATAACCCGCCTAACGTTGGAGCTCCCTATAACTAATAGGCCCGCCCTCTGTGACTGTCGGGACCTTGCCGGAGAATCGGCCACTGGCCCAACAGGCGAGGCATCCTGTGGTGGCTCGGAAACGATGTCATCACCACTAGGAAGCACCCCGTACCTGTTGGAAAGGGGTAAGGCAGCTGCCACGCGGCCAGATCCCACCTTCGCCTTTCCGCCAGGCACGCGCGAGCCCACCACTGTCCGCCATTCACCCTGGAGTGATGGCTGACCGGTAAGATGCTCACTGCCGGAAGACGCAGCGACATCAGGGGTTCCATGTGATTCCAAGGCCACCGAAGTAGGCATAGGTCTCACCACAGTTGCCCCAACGCCACTACGAGCCGACGCCTGCGCCTCGAGCTCGATGAGCCTAACAGACAAAGCCTCCACCTGCCCCCGAAGAGTGGCCAATTCTCCTTGCGTCCGCTCACAACAACCACAGTCCCTACACATGACTATGTTTACCCTACTCTATACGGTGACAAATTCCCAAGATAATCTTCTGATGAACTACTCTGATAATCAAGAAACACTCACTGAAATACGAGACGCGAAAACTACGCTAGGTTTTCCCAGAAAAACTATTTAAAAGCTAAGCGCAGCAAATAAGTACAAAAACGCTTTATACAAACAGTACTCGCTGCTGCTGGTGCTCTCGCTCTGGCTGTCACAAGACAACTGCTGATTCAAGTGACTAGTGGCTAACGGCCGCGAAACAAACAAAAGACGGTTTTAGGGCGCTTTCTGTTCTAAACGATCAAGAAAACACTAAGAAATCTAATACGAAAACTACGTAAAGTTTTATCAAGAACTGTTAGTTACTATGCAGAGCAGATAAACACAAATAGAATCCCTTCCTTAGTGGAAGGTCGTAAACAAAATGCAAAATAAACGCTTTATACAAACAGTACTCGCTGCTGCTGGTGCTCTCGCTCTGGCTGTCACAAGACAACATGAAGGTAATGAAGCTGTGGATTCACCAAGAAAACTACTCCAATTGATCGAAGAACGAAAAGAAGCGAGTAGTGCAGCATTATTCACAAAGATATGTAATCATTCGGGAGTAAACTTTAGTTAAAGTGAAATGCCTGCAGAAAAGAATGTTATGATACAGAAAAGGAAACGGTGTCCTAAGGACAGGTTCAGCACACATAAAAGTAAAAATAACTTCCAATGAACTTAAAAGCTAAGATGTCAACATTAACAGTGTTAAGGAAACATCAATGTAAACGCAAACGAAAGTGAGGATTTGTGGAAAAACTACACCGTAGACCTCTACAGGGAAAGGAAGTGATTGCCATATGGATACAAGAAAATAAAATAGCTATGCATTTGGAAGGCATGGGCGATCCGTCATTAATATCTGAGTTTGAAAGACCTTTACAAGACCCGCGATCAAACAGGTAAAATGACATGATTAATACTCGTTCGGAATTTCTAACGTCACTGCAGGAATTAGCAGCCAAATGACTTTCTAAAGTAGTGCGTGAAATCTGCACGCAAAACCGTCGCACTTTCGGAAGAATATCAGCCACACAGTGCCTAAGTAAGCAAGGCTAAGTAAGTGCGAGAAGGAACGGACAGATGAATCATCAAACTTTCTAACAAGAAGAGTCGAAAACAATTTTGTGGATCTGCTACGCAGTGGAAGCAAAGCTACGCCTCGGCAAAGTGGTGCAAGACTTCTGGAATTCCCAAAAATAAGTATAACATAGCGAATGGCAGGTTATGACGAATCAGAGCCGAAGAGCAAGAAATAAGTGCCAGAGACAGGGACACAATCAAGTTCCCCACTGTTCAAGCTTCAGGGCAGAGAATCATCAAAACAAATAAAAGGAAGGTTAAGGAAAAATGATTTAAATTTGGGATGAAGAGACATCAGTAACATTTTCTGCTGACATAGCTCCGATCTGTAACAGAAATTTTGTATGTGATGAACTGTCTATTGACTACTCCATTTCAACTGGAAGTTAATCAGAGTGAGATGTAGATATTACAGAGTAGCAGAAATGAGATTAGGGGTAAACGTAATATCAGAATTTGGTTATATGGTGTACATTATACGAAAGCTTTCTCTTAAGCAAAGTACACTAGTACAAAACATTTCTTAACTTGATGAACAAATTTGTATAAAAGTTTATGGTGAGCATAGCACTTTATGAAGGTGTATCATGGACTGAGGGGAAACCGGATAAGAAGGAAATGGAAACGTTTGAAAGAGCGTGTACTGATGGTCGTTGTAAATTGGATAGACTGGTATCATAAAAAATTAGATGGTTCCTCACAGAAACGACAAAGCGAGCAATATTCAAGCCAAAAAAATTAGGAGAGATAATTGGACATGTGTTTAGGCAACACAGAATATCCACCATGTTACTATGGGATTAAATTGAAGGGGAATGCAATGATAAGTATACACATTTAATAAGTGATTGAGTGATCACACAAGGTGCAGATGTGACACTGAGTTGAGCTAATTGTGACAAGTGTGTGTGTCGCATCAGCCAGAGTGCCGATGACCTAAGAAAAAAAAACTGAAATCTTAACACTTTTGTTGAAACTAATGGGACCTCGACAACAACTGTTTCATAACACTTTGCGAACTAGAGTCCATGTAAGTCGATTCTTGCTTAATGTCCTCATCATTAAATATTTCTTCATTCAGTGAATTACAATGAAACTCAGACATTTAATAGTCGCTTTTAGAAATGAGGAAAACAACTGTAAAGATAATATATTAATGTTATGAAAGGGAATAAACAGAAGAGCAAAATTAGCCTTGAGTGCTTTTGATAAACGGAACTGATCTTTCAAAATGAAGATTCCAGTGTGAGCAGAACAATCAGTTTGCGTTACCAGTTTCGACCCACAGAAGTAAGACATGGAATTAGCTTGTGGAAAGCATTCAAGACTGCTGCTTCGCGAGGATATATATCTGACGTGTAATGCGAATTACTACGGGAGAGAGAGAGAGAGAGAGAGAGATAGAGAGAGAGAGAGAGAGAGAGAGAAAAGAAAGGCAAATGTAACGAAGAGAAACAGAGACTTAATCCCTGCAGTGCTAAAAATTAAGTATAGATCTCCAGAACGTAAAGGCAGACTAGTGGATAACTATTGGACTGAAGTTCTTGTTGTATCCAAAGATGTTGCCAAAAAGTGGGACAAGGAACTAATAGTCTGTGAATAGCTCCCGTTAGCAAATACGCAAGAGCAACATTTAAGAGTGCCCCTGAATATTATAACAAACTCTGAAACAGGAATTAAGTCAACAGTGAATTTTAAATTGCTGCTCGTTGTGGTAATGTTGATTTTAATATGTGATAGATACTAGTCATTATGTAACACGATATACACTGCCGTATGAAGTCTCTGCTTTGATACCCCAAGTGTGACAGACAGACAGATTCACGAGCGACCAAGAAACTCCATAGTCACGCCAGGTAAAATGGATTACAGTGTCAGCTTGCTTGAGTCATCAGGGAAACACAGCTTGGTCCGAAGCGGTTGGTCTCCTCCCAATGCCAAGCTGTAGTCAGTGTGTGACATCAGCAGCGTCACCCAAGTGGAAGCCGTCTTACGTCATCTCGGGGTGGATGGTGAAATCTGTACCCATGCAATTCTTACATTGTCATTCTAACGGTGTAAAGGCAGACTTTATAAGCGATATTCTATACTATATTAATTTAGTAATACGACTACACGATAATAGCTCACGTTTTGCTTTTCCACTCAGAAGAATTAATTTCACACCATTGTGGCTAATTAAACCCACGGTGGAGACATTGTTTTAGCCCAACTGCCATGTGTCACCAATTTTCATGTATAATACTATTGCTTACATCCGATCTTGAGGCTGTGGAAATGAATCCACGATCAAATTTTATATATCCTTGGTCCGACAGCTTAAGATCATACATTAATGTAAAATAGTTTGAGTACAAGTATAGTTTTCAAATGTGACTGCAGAACACGAACTGCACAAAAGTATCAATTGGTATGAGTACTTCATGTCACTTTGAGTGACTATAAAAGGACCGCTTGTGAATAAGTTTGAATTCGATTCTGTTTTGACCAAATAATGAAGGCTTGGACTGATAAACTATCCCATATGTATGAAAAAGAACAATAAAACCTAATAACTTAGATGGTGACATACAGTCGCTTTCGCCATTTCAGTATGAAGTCATACACATCAAAAAACAGCTGCTTTCACGCTCCCTCAAAGCGAATTGAACGCAAACCGTAACGCAGTCACGTGCAACATGTAAGCAAACGACACCAAACGCAGTATATATACACGTCACAAAAAGAGAAGAAAGAGATCCAACCAGGAGCAAACCTGGATCTCGCTAGCACCACTGATGGTCAACAGCAGACAGCATAAACTATGTGACTGACAGTTAAGCTGCTACTTTAAAAAAGGACTAGAAAAATTGGCCTTATGTGCAGACTGTGCCTATGGTGTCCTTTGAATGATTGCCTATAAGTGGTCGTACATGTTTGTTATTTCGATTGTGACCCACAGGTTAGATTGAAGGGTTGGTTTTAAGCGGTTGAAACTGGATCAGTAGATAAAAAAATGTATGTTCTAGCTCTGTTACCGTTCTATCTCACTCACTCGTTTCTCTCGCTCCTTCACTATAAAATGACAGCTTACTTAGAACTTACACTTCTTTAATAACTATAAAATACATTTCAGGTCTAATTCACTCAGATTCATGTAAGTTACCTAGAAAAATTAATAAAAAATAATATTTTTCTTGTATCACATTGACCAATTTTCATAATAACTTTTTCCATGCTAAATCTCAACTTTAAGTAAATAAATAAAATGAATTATGATGAATGTAAGAAACCTATTCCTTGAGCAGTCATTAGTTTTTTATGAACTGGCGATTGTAAATGTTTTTTAAGAGAAGGCATATCTACAGTTCTACCACATTCATAAGGAACTTTAGTTTTCAGGTAATATTTTTTAGTTTTTGGTTTTTAGTACTTCACAAGTACAACAATATCCATCTTTTCGATATTTATATTTATAAAATTCTTTAATATTCTTTTTCACTAGACAGTCACCACTCTGCATAGGCTGTTTCGTATTGACCATTTAAAGATTATGAAATTGAGTTGGGAAAAAATTCATTCTCAAAAACAGCAAAACAACCACCGCATTGTCCTTTCTTGGACAGCACTGACCATATGTACAAATTGCTGTCCTTCGATCTCACACAAATATTAACCTATTTTGAAAAAAAGAACTCAATCAACATAAGAAGAGCTATTAAAAAAATTGAATTGGGTGTTATTTCCTAATTGTCACAATAAATTTTTCAGGTTTTATTTCCACTTTGTTTTTCGAAAATACATCAAAATGAAATGCAAACACGATTTTATGATTTATTTAACTTTTCCTAATTTTTTTATTCATTTATACTCAAAAATTTCCAGTAAGTATTGTATGGTCTGGATAGTTAATTGAAGTGCATGTGCAGAACTAGGAGACCTAGTAAAAATTATTGTTAAATATCCTTCTCACTCTTTATTTTTCCATTATTAATAATGTCCTTTCAAGCTTATTTTACCAGTAACAGATGAAGTTTAACATAACACAACTGTTGATGAAAAAAGGGATGTTTGATTCTAGATAAATATTATTTCCTTTCTTTATGGCTACAAAATCAAACAGTTTTGCCACTTAATACGCAATTAATTTGTATTATCTTTTTTAAATGTTGGATAATCTGATTCTGATCCATCTGGATTAGCTATAGCAACTCTAATGTTCACATGTAATTGTGCCCAGTATCGATGAAGCCATCCATAACCGATATTTATTTCAATATCCGTTTAGGGAGTTAGTAAAATTCTTAACTCTCGATTTCATTCATGATTTATTGATGCTAAAACTAAATAATCATTTTAAAAACAACTGTTACACATATACCATAATAGTCAATCAAATTGTCATTATCATCACTTATTGTAATTTTTAAATCTTGAATAGGATCAAAATTAGCAATATCTACATGATAATGTGGTTAATAAATTATTGGTCTTCCAAACTCAGCATTAGGTTTAAATGAAGCAAAAATATCAGTTTCTCTATGAAAATGAACCTTATGTTTATTAACATTCCACCAGCCCAATTAAAATTTATATTTATTAATTTGAATAGAATAATTTTAGTAACTTGTTTAGCAACAATTTTTTATTAGTTTCATTAATATGGTTATTGAATCCTAGAAAACTTGTAATATTATCTTCTTTTATGTCTTAATACAACTTCACATGACTCTCAATAGGCTCTCTATTTCAAATTTCATCAGCTGTGATATAAACAGGATTTTTCGAATGAATATCCTTCTAAATTTCTGAAACTATACCTAAATATAGGAATTTCTGTAGTTTTCCATCACAATTCAGTTTATTATTTTTCTATACAATATTTTAAGTTAAAAAGGTTGAATAAAAGCTAATTAATTAAACATTTTTATAAATGTCTCTTATTGGTACAGTTAATCTTTTTTAAAGAATAGATGACTTACCACTCGGTTGAAATAGACATTCCATTTATATTAATAAAAAGTTATTTGAATAAATGAGACACAGTAGAGGCTTATATCACACAGCTTGGGAACAAAAAATAAGAATTCCTGAAAAGACATTAAAACTGGTGAGCTTTTACTGATTTCTGTTTGCTGTGCAGTCATACTACCAAGTGACTATGAAAAAATTACATTATTAATTGGCAATTATTTTGAAGCTCTAGGACTGTTAAATTGGAATAAAATAAATAATTTCTATGTTTATTCAAAAAAATCCGATCAACCAATGTATCAAGAGTATATGGGGGATGTTTCAAAATTGAAGAGAAGCTCAATAAAAAATTACTACTTTTATTATTAATGAAAAAATGATTCTATTAGGTCACTAATTCAGTAGTAGTATTGATGACTTCATTCTTGAAAATCCAGATATTTTTGAGAATATTTCATTAGAAGAAGACATAAAGGAACAGATAGTTTTTATTTAGCTCAAACTTATTCACAAAAACCAAAACAATTAGTAAGCCATAATCTAATTTTTTGAATATTTTCAGATTAGATGACACAAATTCAAATCATATTTATCATGAGTTAATTGGTGGTGATGTAAAGTTTGATGATTTTCAAGACATCTGCAGTAAATGTTGGAATGATCTATTTAGATTTTTAGTATATACTTGATGAGAAAGCTGAATGAAGAATGTTCAGAAATAAAATAAAGTATTTCATTAAATAGTAATACTTTTATCCTTATTAAATGAGTACATTAAAGATGATATAAGATAAATGTCAGACCACAGTGATGTTTTACCTGAACACATAAATAGATTTACATTGGCTCTTGGTTATTTAAGACAATATGAAAAATTAGAAAAAATTGAAGCAAGGATTTGTGAATATTACAATAATAATTCATGGTCTTGTAATGAACCTAAATTGGGAAAAATATATGTGATTGTCACTTTTTTCAACGATTTTTATTTAAAATATTTCATTTATCAAAATTTTATAAAGATAATCATTAAACAAGCTACTTGTTAAACCAGTTCCTGCTTGTGCAAGAACGTTGAGCAAAAACATTAATTCTGTATAAATGCTTAATTATTGTTTTTATCTCTAATAAACGTTTGCAAAATATGACCCAGAAGTTGTTGAAAAAGCTAAATGAAATATAAAGGATACTGAAGAACTGAATTGGCAATTCAAACTTTGGAAAAAACAATCCTGACCAGAAAATGAAAATCATAAAGAAGAGAATTAGTCAGTTATTGATGCTACTGAACAAATGAAAGATGAATCAAAGGATTAGCTGATAATCTTTTGAAAGCTACTGAAGAATGTAAAGTAGTAGGAAATCAAATCGTTCTTTATCATCAACATCCCCATATAGAATGTTGAGATTTCTCACCAATTACAAATCTATATTATTGGTCTGAGGCTATTCCTAGTAAGTATGACATTACAATAAATGAATCTGAAATTCGGGTTGCATTGAATAAGTAGGAAGAAGAGGCAAAAGATACTGTTAAAAAATAAAGTAGATGCAGTCTGATAAAGAAATAAAAAGGGATAATGTTAAAAAACGTTAGTGAAAGGATGTTGCAGTATATTTATCATACTGAAGATCCAACGTTTGGATTAAAACTTGTAATTTGTTGGGTATTTTGCCGTTGATTTCGATTAAATAAGTTAAAAATTGATGGAATGAATATGAATGCACAGATGGTCTAATGTATCTTTTAACTAAGCAACAAGTGACTGTGGATGGTATGGCTGAAAGATTTTATTGTGATGATATACAAAATTACACAGATACATTTCACCATTCAGGAGCATTATATTCTGAGAACAACTCAAACAAAATAAACTCAAGTACATGTAAAGAATACACTAATCTGATTAAATATGTTATTCAAATCTTTTTTCCAAAAGTGTATCAACTACCATCAGATTCAGATTCTTCAGATTAATCAGATGCAAAACAGGTGAAGGTTTCATTTAAAAATTTACAAAAAAAATGGTTCAATATATTTAGATGAATGATGTTAGAGACTGAAGCGTTTGATTAACAGTAATTTATAGCGAAGGATTAGCTGAAAATAAAAATTATCATAAGGAAAAGTTGGAAAAACACAGATGTTAAGAAGCAGATTTAGTGATTTTATTATAAATAATGCCAACAGAACTCTATATTTGATTACATATTTCTATAATTTATCACATACATTATGTAAAAGTGAAAAATATGTAAAAGGTCTACTAAATTGTGTTTTACATAATTCAAAAATATCAGATATGTATCTACCAGAATGTAACCACTGCAGACAATTTACTAAGCTTGACGAAAGTCTAGTACATAGAGATGAGGGACTTAATCCTGTAGAGGAAGCATATGTGATGGTACGTTACATAAATATTGACATTTATATGGGTTGTAAACAATGAACTATATTGTGAAGTGTTAAGTGTGAAACAAAAACTATTTGTAATCACTTAACATAATTAGTATAAAAGATACAGATAATGTTCTTGAAACAACTGATATGCAGCAATAATTTAAAAGTAGCCTCTTTATTTAAAACATGTCTATGAAAATAAAAGAGGATCGTTGAGAGACGTGATTGTACAGCTGAGGAGGAAGGACATACTTTATGGTACTCACACTGTTTTGTTTCACGATACAGAAGGCAGCCATTCAGTGGCTACACGTTTTTAATGTAAGTTATCAGTTATTCTGCTAAAATGAACTGAGTACTGTTATCACAAAATGAATTTCTTTGTAATAGTTGTCACCTCAAATGGTCGCAGCAGCTTATTATTCTAATAAGCATTTGTTTCAGTAATTTGTGCTGTGGGAAGCCCATCTGCTGATGCAACCTCTGGTCAGCCATTACGCACTGCAGTATTAATTTATTTGTCAAAGTGTTAACAGTAACTGTAAATGCGAGAGATTTCGTTGTAAGAACATTAATTTTCGTTAAAGTTTACTTTTTTTTAATTTATACAGACTCCATGAGTTCAGTAAGTTTTATCTTGGCCACTCCATGGTAACAATCGAAATACTCTTGAGCCTTGAGTTGGTACATGAATAACAGCAACCCTTCTAGAGCCTGTTTCATGTTTACTTATGCACAGAAGTAAAAGTGACAAGAAAGAATCATACTCTAACAAAAGAAAAATTCACCTGATAAATAAGAAATATATATATAACATAACACATACAAACAGCATGACATCTCCTATCATGACCATAAGGAATCAGTATGTAGATATTAAACTTATTAAGAAATTCAGTTAGCTGCAAAAGAAATAATGTACAGTTGAGAAGCTAGTTTGAAAAAGAAAACTGCAGCTACTCATGTTAGAGGAATAATATATGGAATACAAAGATTAGGAGTGGGTGTCGATGTTGATGAAAATGATTGAGGATTATAAACATCCTTCTTCTTCTAATAAAATTTATAGTGTTTAAATGAATGTCATGCATGGTACAACATACAAGATAACGAACAACATACAGAATAAAATATATGCTGGAAGCACATTTATGCAGGAGAATGGCAGGTCACCAAGATGTTGATAGGGAAGGAAAGCAGAAATCAATTTTAGCTCATAACTGAAATTTAGAAACTAAGAATTCTAGAACTGACCCTATAAGATCTGCTGTAGTTTCATCAAGGAAGGAACTTGCAATTGAAGAGCAGAACGATTTAGAAAAATATAGTAGGCCAGTTTAATTGACTATGCTTTTAGCACTTGTTTACAATCGTCAAATAACAAGAGATGAAGCTAAAGAATGAAAAGTTAGAATAGATTATTACCATAGCCATATGCAATCTCCAGAATACTGTGAAAATAAAAAAACAAATAGATGTAAACTGAGAAGGAGAATAAACCTTAGTAAGCAAAAGCTATTGAATGAAGCTTTTATGGAGTTATGCAGAATAGAAATATAAAAATTATTAATTCCTATAATTTCTTTATCTATATAAGTGAACATTTTTTCAGTTGATTATACTTTGCACCAAGTGGAAATCTAAACGAAAATCTATTAAAATTTAATGAAATAATGAACAGTAACACAGTATTGAACCATGAACTGATGTACAAAAAGAGAATGGTTGGGAGAGCGTCAAAGCAACCAAAAACTGGGGGAAATTTACTTGTTGTATTAGGCATTCCTGGTTGAAAAAGATTATTGAATATCTAACAAAAAAGAATGGACGTAAATGACTACCACAACATGAAGATGGTGATACCCCGAACAGTGGATATACATGCCCAGTGGGTTTCCCTAAGCTGGCTGCTTTCACCACAGCTTAGGGGCCACAACTGCCGTGCCATACTTTGTTATGTGGTACTGGAATCTCTTTGAGTCGGCCACCTATCAATATAGTCATGAATGAGTTGACAAGGGAGGTATTGGATGGTAGTGATTATAGGATGGGGGAAGGAACAAATGAAAATCATTTGTTATGATGATGAAGCTGTTATGCTGCCCAACAGTGAAGGTAGCCTGTAGAAACTTTCACATATTTTTTGCGTGGCCACCAAAAACATAAATATGGTCATATCCACTCAAGAAACCAAACGTATGACGAAATATATTGAACCAATTAGATGGAAACTGGAAACAGATGAAAAAATTATTCAATGGGTAATGACACTTAAATATCTTGGTATTGAAAAGTCCAGCAGTGGAAATATTGAAATGAAGCTAGAGAACAAGTATTAAGACCAAATAAAGTGGCAGGGTGTTTAAATGTTATTATTTGGGAAAACAAGAGTATAGGAAAACATGAAAAGACAAGAATATTGTAAAAAATAGTGAGACAAAAGATTGAAAACATCAAAATCCAAGAGCTTTGGAAACCAGGGAAAATAAAATTCTGCGAAGAATTACAGGGAAGATATTGGGTGATGGAGAGAACTGAAAACATTAGAAAAGAATGTAAAGCAGACTCCATTAATAAGTGGGTATATAAGAGAAAGTATGAATGGAACGAAAACATAGACAGAATGGATGAATGTAAGACTGTGAAAATCCTAAGAAATAAACTACAGACCGATAAAAGAAATGTTGCTCGTCCAAGCAAAAGCTGGAGCGGGAACCTCAGGTTAGACCTATGGGTACTGAAGGAAACAGGCTTTAGCCTTCGAAAAAAAGAAAAAAATTATGCTGGACAGCGAACTATCCTTTATTGCACTAAATCGAAAATAACTCTGAGCCTCTGCAGCAAGCTGGGTACCACGTCGTTAAAACCCTGGATTTGTGGTGGAACTTGCTCCACACTCCAGTTCACACGCTGCACGAGTCACGGACGACTTCTTTATCTGTGGACTTCTGTTGAAAAGACGTTCCATAACCGCATGAGCAATGGTACGGTTTGCTAGTGAACTGGAAGTAGATGGGAATATATTCACCTGTCGTATCATGACGAGCTGCCTCCAGATGGTAAGAGGCGGTTCTCTAATCTCAAGACAGAGACTGGATATGTGGTTCCTCCTTTAAACGTCCATGGCTAGCCTAAAACTCTTATGGTGTACAGCGTCAACGATGTTCAGATAAGAAAGCCTTGCTGGTGCATGTAATGTGTACCCATAGTCTAGGCGCCATCAACGAAAGCCCCATAAAGCAGGAGCAGACATCCCCGCTCCATTTCCCAGGACCTCTGGCTAAGATACTCCAAGATGTTCAGTGCCTTCTGGGCCTTCGCCTTCAAGACCTTTAGGTGTGGTAACCACGACATTTTGGAGTCAAATTTGAGGCCCAGGAACCTCACAGTGTTTAAAATAGAGCATGGTGTTCCACATAAACAATACAAGTGTATTAAATGTACGATTCGAATAATTAAAATGAAAACACACAACACACTTTTCTACTGAAAACTCAAAACCTGTGTTTGCAGGCCATTGCTCCAACCTCTGTGCTGCAAGCTGCTACTGACGAGTCACTGTTGCATCACTGGAAGAGAGGAACAGAAAAACACAAGATCGTCCACAGATGAGGAGCACTGTAGAGGTCTTCCTATAGCAGATGTGATAGTGTTTAAGGCTAAGGCAAAGAGGGTAACACTTGAAAAAGAAACATAATTCTGCCGCTCAAACCGATCAGACAGCACAACACCAACTCTGGGTCTAAAAGCGCTTAGACAGAAAGGATATTATGAAGACTGGAAGGTGGCCACGGAAGCCCCACTGGTGCAGCTGCCCTAAAATAATGTGTCACCAAGTAGTGTTGTACACATTACTAATGCCAAAGAATACATGGATACATTGATGTTTACATTGCAAAACTTGCTGGATAGGTGCCACTAGCAGGGTCAGGTTGTCAACAGTGGATGGAAATATCCGGAATCCACACTGACACTGGCTAAGGAGATGTCATTTCTCGAACATCAAAACTAGACGATAGTTAACCATTTGTTCCACGATCCTTCCTACACAGATCGTTAAGTCGACGCCCTGATGACTTCTGGAACACGTTCGGTCCTTTACTGGCTTTAGGACAGATATCAATTGCCTCTCTCGACGACTTGGGAACATGACCTGTTTGTCATATCAAAACATTCTAGGAGATCTTTCGGCGCTGCTGCCAAATGTCGAAGCACGTCTAAGTGTAGGAGACATGCATTTATATACACCATAAGTTATCAGACATGGTTCTGATGAGGTGCAGTACCATTAGTCTCAGATACTGTCGAATACAGCTCCTATATTGAGAAAGAGCACTTGTAAAACTCAGAATTGTTTGATCTGAAGACCAATTTGCCCCTCTATGAGCGCTGGCTACTGGCTGGTATTGGCAGGAGCTGCAAAATGCACCATCATCGTCTCGATGTTGTTCAGAGACACCAATGTTTCAGCACTGTTGGAACTGGTAACCGTCTTTAATTGGCATAAATCCTGTTGATAGCTTCCCTTACATTTTTAGAAACATTGGAACGGATAACGGATTCCAGGAAAGTTTGCCACGAGCTTTTCTTGCTCTCCTTCGCTTTGTATCGACCTTTCTTTGGCTCTGTAAAATCTGAAGGTTGTGAGGCTGTCAGCAGTTGAAAGACCTTTAAACAGAGCGCCCCCTGCCCTGATCCGGATTGCTGAGTGGCACTTATCGGTTCACCATGGTACAGGTTGCGTCCTAAGATGATCTGAGGCCTATAGTATGGGTAAATAGCCTCATGATGGGTCATTCATGTTAGCAGTTCACCCATTCCTGGACGCTTTTGCCATGTTCACAGTCAGCTGGCTGACCAGCATCCAGATTGACTGGATGACTATCCATTTCGGTGGCTCCCTTTCAAGTAATGCTCCAGCCAGTAAAGTGACCAACAATATATAGCAGTCACTGGAATAAAGGTCATCAGTTTCTTCCAAGTGAGCACAATCTGCGAGGGCTGGCGAGCAGAAAGAGATGCTAATGGCTGATGATGACTCAGTGGTAGACGAGAAACGAGTGGAACTGCCTATGTTGAAGTCACACAGGTCCTTAGGGTCTCCAAGGAACGATCGATATGCCACCAACAGTTCAAGCCCCATGGTACGTTATGGGCGTTGAAGACACTCACTTGGAAAAACGGGCAGGAGAGTTGGTTTATAAACCTGTTAGAGATTCATAAACTATTACAGCCTGCGCAGGTAAAAGCAGTTAGTAGATACTGATCGTACAACCCATATGAACTTAGGTTGTAGGTCAGTAATTAAGGAGCGAGCAGAAGAGTATAGTGTGTTAGTGACAAACACAGCAACACCTCCATTACCTTTTTCCCTAATCAGATATTCCTTGGGTGGAGGATATAACAGCGTGGTACATGGGTATTAGCGACTTTCTGATGTGTTTCTTGTCAAGATAACCATAAGATAGGTACCTGTGCTGGACGTTTCATTTCCTCCACTAGAGTCTATTACGTTCCACTTCAGTATGGGATCCATTTCTCAAGGGGGTTGCACTTACATGCTGTGTCCCTTCAAGGGTGGGAAGCCCACTTCAGGTGAAGGTTCAGTCTTTGGGTGAGACAGTTGCCTAAGGCAGTCTTCACACTCAGTTATCTCTGAAACAGAAACAGTATATCTATCAAGACGATTGACGTCCAAATACTCTGAAGGTGTACTACTCGCTCTCCCCAGTAGGGGAAGCCTGCCATCTGTTTCTTCTTGCCTGGGAGCACTGTTTAGGCATTATCACAACTGCACACACTAGCTCCCTCCGTTTGTGTAGTGGCATCGGCTGTCATAATGGATTTTTTAAGAGCAGAAGCGAACGACATACTGTATGTGGGAGGCTTCATGCCTTACATAGTTTTTAGGCCTCATCGTATATACGATGCACTTCTTTATTTTAAACTCCTGAACCTTCCATTCTTCAAGGAAGACACTGCAGTCCACACAGCTGACAGGGTGATCCTCAGAGCAATTGACGAGATGAACAACCGACACTTTGGTTGGCATCCATACCACACGTACGACAAGTGGCTTCTCCCTTACATCCTAGAGTAGTGTATCCAAAGAGTTGTCATTTAAAACAGAGCATTGAGTTCAGTACATAGCCCCACTTGCTTCAGCGAAGAAAACTTACTTTGATATCCACTCAGAATAAGTAACGCAGTCGGATTTTACCAGATCACCATCCATCTGTTTATTGACACACTAGAAGACTGAAATACAACGCTGCATATAGGAATTATTCGAGCAGAACGGAAATAGCGGAGGATGGGCGTTATCTTGCTGAAACTTAAGCCCACGATGGTTTGCTGTGAAGGACAATAAACTGGCGAGTAGAATATAATCGACAATTCGCTGTTCTGTAAGGGTGTAACGGCACGGATGACAACCAAATGAGTCTTCCTATGACAATAATAAGCATCCAAGAAGGCCATCAGTCGTGATTGTTGAGTCATATGTTGGGCGACTTGCAGGCTGGTATCCCGTTGATATTTGGGGCGTCTCCTGAAAGGGCTTTGCTGGTCATCATGACTAAGACTGAAGAGAAAATCATCACTGAAAACAATTACACTACAGTGAATGAAATTGCAGGCCGAAGATGTGTCTAGAGAAGTCATGGATAGCAGTAGGATACCAACGTGATTGTGCCCACAATGTGGCCTGCAACCAGAAGATATTATCTGTGGTGCCATTTATTTTCATAGTAGAACACCACTGGCTGTCATCTGCGGCACCTTCACAGCACAGCTCTTCGTTAACGATATTCTACATTTCCCTTAAAAGGTGATATTTTACTGCTTATCCTCGTGTTTCTTTAACCGTACCTTGGGCACCAGTTTCGCCAGATCTCTCCCTAGCTGAGAACGTTTGAAGCATTGCGGGCAGGGCCCTCAGAATACCTCGAAATTTTTACGATCTTAAGCGACAATTGGACGTAATTTGTCACAAAAACCCTCAGCAGGACACGCAACAATTCTATGAGTCAGTGCCAAGCCAAATAACTGCTTGCACAAGGGCCAGAGGTGGACCAAGGCATTGCTGGCTTGCTCAATTTGCAAAGCTCTCTCACTTCAATTAACCATCCAATTTTTCTGAAAATGTAATCATTTATTTATCTATACATATATCTACAGACGTCTGCCGCAGTAGAATGGTATCTTCGTGATGTGCAGGGAGGAGACCCCCCAAGAGGGAACATTGCCGACAAAATTTTATTTAATTAAATTTTTCCACGCATAATGTTCGGCCGTAGCCGGCTTGGGCATACTGTGGTGGAACGTGCTGGCCGGAAGACCATGGTCGGCACATTCCTGTCACGTGCTCCTCGGTCAGACTCAAGTCCCACGGGTTGGTTGCGCTGACCAGGGTACGCTACTAGCAAGGCGCATTGGCGGAATCAATCCTCCAATCAGAGACTAATCGTGTGGTCACGTGGGGACGCGGCCGGGAGCGGCGAGGGCGGCTTAGAAACAGCTCCGCGCTCTCTTAGCTGTTGACCTCGGCCCCGAGTAGTTGCTCCTCTAGCCTCTGCCTCTCTGATGAGCAAACAGCAACCCCTCTTGGGCTGCTCGGCCCTACGTAGGCACCACTGTACCATCATTACAAGAATAAACTGGGTCCATTCCACTGAATTAATTTTCATTTTACAACGCCCTCCGCTCCTGACTTCTATCCTGACGAACAAATGGTGTCAGAAGTGGGATGCGACCCACCTTACGGTTGTAAAATCAACTCATCAGTTGAGTATGAGTACTACAAAGGGGCCGAGGCTGAGCAAGTAAAGGAAACTAGACCGAACGTGGCGAGGCTGCAGCGCGCCATGCGCGTGCCAGCCGGTCGCCTGCGTTGCAGAATGTGCGTGGCCGCGCACTAGCGCGCCACAAGCGTGACGCAGTTCGCCGCCGGACGCGAGCCGAGGAGGGTCCGCGATGCAGTCACGCTCGCCGACGCCGCCACCGCCGCTGTCCGTAGCTGCCACGGGTCACCGCCTGCGCCTGGGTCTGGGGTGCGGCCCTCGCGCCGCCCCGCCGTCGCAGCTGTCCGTGCTGTCGTCCGCCGCCTGCTGCGCCCGCGCGTGGTCAACGCGCCTGCCGCCGCTCGTCGACACCGCCACCGTCCGTCGTCTGCACGCCACCAAATAATGTAAGCCGCTAGCGACGCTACGGTGGTGTAGATGCCCACACTATTGTAACATGCCGATCACCAGGCAGAAATCGGAGGCAGGAGCAGCCGGAGCGGATGAAGATCCCCTCTTGGCGCTGCAGTCCCAGTTAAATCAATTAATTCTAACTAACGCGGAGCTTAAGCAACAGATAGATGATCTTAAAATGGCTTCTCCGCAATCTAATGTTGCTAAGCCAGTGCTGGTGGAAGAACAGCCGAAGCAGGTGATTTCACCACTCACTAGTGCAGAATCACCTGTGGCAGTAGCCACCTCTACTTTGGTGCAGAGCTTCCCAGCAGTAGCGTTTATTCCGGTGTTAGCTGGAAAGCCGCACGAGGATATTCAAACGCTTGTCCAGAATATCCAGGACATCGGAAAGCTTTGCGGTTGGCCAGATGAATTTCTCTTGAAGGTGATGAAAATGTAACTCACCGGCGAAGCGCGGAACTACGTGCAGTCGGTCGAGTGCTTGAAAAATGCCCCTACCTTCCAGTGCCTTGCAACAGGGTTGATTGAAAGGTATACAGACAAACGTGGTACTAGTTACTATCGCGACTTGCTTTCCACCCTTAAGCAAAAGCCGGGTGAAGATTTAGAAGCATTCGCGGACAGGATTAGAAGCGTCGCATGCCACACGTACGCACTAAGTGCCAGTTCTGCTCGTAACGAAGTTCTGTTGGAAGAATCAGAATGTCGTGCGATAGACATGTTTATTCGTGGCATAAACCCTCAAATAGGGGGCGAAATCACCTTACACGAAGCCGTGCGATTAGCACTCTTGAGAGAGGAGGCGAGCCGATTTGTGGACGTCTCCGTGCGGCAAAGCGAGCCCCGACGTGTCTATTCGAACGATACTAAGTGTGGGCGCTGTAATAGACCAGGACATGTGGCAGAGCAATGTCGCATGCCATATTGTCATCAGTGCAGGAACATGGGTCACCAAAGCGTGCATTGTCCAAATAGTAGGCCACAACTGCCTGTAAATTCCAGGCGAAATGCAAACCAACTACAGAATTCGGGAATCGGCCGCGGGGCAGGAAGTGCCACCCCTCCCGGCCCCCGTTAAAAATAGTAACCCCCCTAGCTTATAAGGGAATGACGCAGGTGGCAAGCGTGGTTGTCGATGGTGTTAGAGGCCGCAAACCAATACGCGGGCTAATTGACACAGGCGCACAGATCAGCTTGGCATTTTTATCGAAGAGGGATAATAGAACAGTGCAACCGCCGCGGTACCATATCAGTGGTGTTGGTCCCGGCATAGTGAAACCTGATGGCAGCTGTTGCGTTGAGTTCATGTTGGACTCCACAGAATATGCTTTTACGATGGAGGTTGTACGGAACAGGCGCACGGATTACGACATCATCCTGGGAAATGACTTTCTGCGTCATTTCCAGGGGTTATTGACCGTAGGTTAAATACCGTCCAATTCGGCGACAACGTGCACCGTTTTGGACGTGACTGCACGTTGCGGGCCAGCGGAGCTGGGGAAATAGGATCCGTTTCCCAAGTTTCGGAGTCTCCCGTAACAATGCTAAAAGCCGATAATCCCGTGGAGATACCAGAAGGCACAGGAAAGATCCTTTGGGTGCCTGTCGGGATACGTGAATCCGAAGAGGTTCATTTCTTGGTAGATCCACTCTGCCAGAATGAAACTCTTGACCAGATGCAGGTCCACGTAAAACGTAGCCTGTGCTAAGCGCAGCAAGTACGGAAGGAAAATTGCGTACCCGTGTGTTTAGACAATTTTAGTCACAAGCAAGCTTTAACACCGCGTGGTACAGTATTAGCCAGCTTACAGGTTATCACAGAAGATGAGTTGTCAATGAGAACCCCTTCTATGAAAAAGAAAAAGACTGCTGCCACCTCTCAACACCTTTTAACAATCACGTCACATCTGACAGATAAGTTTAAAACTAAGCTTAGTCACCTCCCATTGCATGAACATAAGCTAATAAATGAAGTATTGAATGAGTATTCATGGTTGTTTGAAGACAGGAAATGTTTACCAGCAACAGATCTAATCCAACATGAGATTCCAACCGGAAATGCTAGGCCAATAGCTCAAAATGGGTACCGAATTCCCTACCACCTTCAGTCAGTGGTAGAGGAAACTATACAACAGCAACTAGAAGCAGGAATAATACAACCCTTTTCTAGTGCGTGGTCTAGCCCAATTGTAGTCGTTCCAAAGAAATCTATAGACGGAGAAAAATCCTATCGCATTTGTGTAGACATGCGAGCAGTAAACAATGTTATTACTCCAGATCATTATCCATTACCCCGGATCGATGAAACACTCGATCGTCTGGGCAATAGCCGGTACTTCACAACATTAGACATGCACAGTGGGTATCATCAAATTCCAATTGCTCCTCAAGATCGATCTAAGACAGCTTTTGTAGCTCCTGGTGGCTTATATGAATTCTTAAGGATGCCTTTCGGGCTTCGCAACGCGCCAGCAACCTTTCAGCGATTTGCAGATCTGCTATTACGTGGGTTGAAACCTACTATGTGCCTCGTGTATCTTGAGGATATAATTATATTTTCAAAATCCATTGCTGAACATGCTGAACATCTACGCAGTGTACTGTTGCGCTTGCAAAATGCTAATTTAAGCTTAAAATTAGAAAAATGTTCTTTTGCTCAATCACAAGTGCAGTATTAAGGTCATGTCATCAATTCTAGCGGAGTCAAGCCAGATCCACGATTAGCTGAAGCAGTAGACACTTTTCCTATTCCAACAAATTTAAAGGAATTACAATCCTTCCTTGGCCTTGCACATTATTACCGCCGTTTTGTTAAAGATTATGCTACTATTACCAAACCACTTACTAAATTGTTGAAAAAGGATACTCCTTTTGTTTGGATGGATGAATGTTCGACCGCCTTTCAAACAGTGAAAACTATTTTAACTAGTTCACCTCTACTTGTTTACCCAGACATCGCTGAACCTTTTATTTTATCTTGTGACGCATCTGATTTTGCTGTAGGATGTGTCCTAAGCCAAGTGCAAGATGGTGAGGAAAAACCGGTTGGGTATGCCTCGCGTCAACTGAATAAAGCAGAAACTAATTACAGGACTGCAGAAAAGGAATTGCTTGCCCTTCTTTTTGGAATTAATTATTTTAGATGTTACCTTTATGGTCGCAAGTTTACAGTTCTTACCGATCACTCTGCTCTGCAGTGGTTATTGAATCTTAAAGACCCTAGCAGCAAACTTACGCGCTGGGCCATGAAACTGTCAGAATATGATTTTGAAGTTCGGCACAAGCCTGGTCGGTTGCATCAAAATGCTGATGCGTTAAGTAGAAAAGTGCGTGTCATTCAATCAGATGAGGTATCAATTGAAGAGTTAAATGAAGCACAGCAGGTGGACGTTCAATGTCAAAGATACGCCACCTTGCCAGAATTTGAAGTAATAGACGACCTTTTGTATCGAAGAACTCCCCATGGAAATCGTTTGGTAATACCGGAATGCTTGCAGCAACGTATAATACGGCTATGCCATGATACAATCCAAGCATGTCACAGCGGAAAACGCGCTACGAACGCTCGAATTGCGACACGTTATTGGTGGCAATACCGACAACGTGACGTGGACAGGTATGTAAGATCTTGCCTGCCGTGTGCATAACGACCACAAAATAGGCAGCCGCGAGTGCCGCTGCAAACACTTCCTCAGGCATCTTCACCCTTCGAAATTCTTGCTTTAGATTTCCAAGGTCCTTTTCCACAGTCGCAACAAGGTAACAAATACATTTTGTCTGTTATTGATCACTTTTCACGTTATCTAATTTTGGTTCCCCTCCCCGACATGACAGCTGAAACTGTGGCGAGAGAATTTGTACATCGTGTGATACAACCTTTTGGAAGTCCTGATGCCATTTTAACGGATCAAGGAACCAATTTCATGTCTGCTTTATTTGTACAAGTTTTTAAATTGTTAAGAATCAAAAAATGGAGTACAACTCCCTTCCATCCTAAAGCCAACGGTAGCGTTGAACGCGTACACCGTACAATTTTTAAAATGTTATCCCATTATGTTGCAAAAACGCACGCTGATTGGGACAGATATGTACCGTATATTTCTTCTGCATACAACACCCGAATACATGAATCCACTCGGTATACCCCTTACGAAGCTGTGTTTGGACGGCCGATGAATTCGCCGTTCGAAATAGACAAACTACCTCAAGTTGTAGAAATAAAGGAAGTAAAGGGTTTAGTCCGCCGGCTAAGAGCGATCTGGTATAAGGTAAAGAAGAATAATATCAAAGCTACTAATAAACAGTTGCACAGGCAGAACAAAAATGCTGTTTTACCGACTTATCAAACAGGTGATTTAGTGTTACTACAAAACCCGGCAATCAAAAAGGGACGAACTAAAAAGTTCTCTCCGTGCTTTGAAGGCCCGTATCGGATTGTACGGTTGGCCTCACCAGTGAATGCAGAACTGCAATTAACCGATCGTATAGTGATAGTGCACTTTGATCGCCTGAAACCTTACCACGGTAGGGCTATGTAACCACAACAGGTCGCTACCCCCGATCCGCCTGTGTCACCTCCACCTCAAGTGGAATAAAGACGAAAGAAAAAACGGAGGAGATTACCTCCACAGGGTTGTAGATACCCTTTGCGGAATCGACACCCTTATGGGTTGAGGTCGCGTGATTAATCACGCCTAATTAGAGTTTTATGTTATGTTCTATTGCAGCTTAGTTTAAGTCATTTTGTACAGGGACTTATAAGCAAGACATGCCTGGCCACCACGGAGTTCCCAGCCATTCTCAATTTTCAATTTCCAGTCCTGTCATGTATTTTTGCTCATTTTCATATGTATGATTTTGTTTTATGTTTTGCAAGCAATGCCACGCATTAGACGTCACGCAACTGACTTGTTTCAAATGCAACCATTACACTAGATGTTGGCAGTACCGCGGCTGCTAACTCCGAATAATGTTCTTCAATGTCCTCTATAGCCATCTATTTGGCAAACCAGTACATGTGGAGTATTTTTACTCCGAGCTTTTCTTAACACTTGTTACGTTGACGTCTAGTGTATTGTACTATATGTCGTAGTTCTGTATTTGCTGCAGCTAATCGTAAGTAATCGGAACAGATAAAGCCAGGACTTGAAATGCATACGCCTCGTACGCTTTGTTTACGGGACCAGCTGTTGGCGGGGCAACACATCAGCTGTCGCCTCCCCTCCTCTCTTCAGCGCTGTCCCTTCTCCTCGCCAAGAACTGGCCAGCGGCCATCATTTTTTCTCAGCCAGTAACAGCGCTCCGCGCGATGACGTATCTTATCACCACGTGTGCTGCCGCCTCCAGCATCTCAACACGCGGCGCGTCCGAGTAGTTACAAAAACAAACCGCAAATTACTGCCCCATCCTCCGTGTATGACAGACTACAATGCATTTACCATCATTTGATATAACTAACAGCCTTTAAAAAAAAAACTCTTATTCTAGATAATTAGCAATTTCTAACTCATCGTTATTTCTTGTACACGATAAGCGCATGATATTTGTCGCTGCAGTAGCGGCCGGTCTCTCGCGGCTACACGCCGTCTCACATAACCGCTGACGTGCCAGTGCCTACTCCGTACCTACGCGTGCGCTGCGCGCTCGCTAACAGCTCCAAGCTGGTTTCTTTCATGCAGCCGGAAGACACGGCAATCAAAATTCATTCAAACATCCCAATAAATCTTAACATAAATATTAAGTAGATGTGATTCATTGTTTAAATTCTTTTCCTCCTTTTGTTTCACATTAGCTGGATAACTCACACGAAGTTCTTAACGATTTACATTATTCTGCATACCTTAGTCTGCCAATCCTACAAGTGAAGTTTCACTACTGCTTTGATTCATTGTATAAGCTACAAACTACAGCCCTAACCATCTTACACATCGAACTATGAGGACATGTAACGTTATCTTCCTTGGACAAGGCCAGATATGGGCAAACCAATGCAATGCCACGGGTTTTTCACGCTACTGACGAGGCACAAGCGACCAATTGTCCGGGCTGCCGTATATCGGTGGGCGATTGTTCCTTGGTTGCTACGCAGTTATTTTTGCCCTCTCCATTTATTTTACTCTACCGCCGTGGTCATTGTTCTATCCTGTTTTCCTTCTTCTGTCGATGAGGATGAGGAGGGCCCTACAATATGTTAGGTACCCTCTTCCGACAGTACCGGTCTTTTAATCTTACCACCCATTTACACCGAGATATTGCTCTCCCTTGTTGCAGTCTTGCCCCAAAATATCAGCCGATGATCCATTGTGAGATACGTACGTTGCCTCTAATTAGCCGGTGATGTAAGCGCTACGGGAACTGTGCCTCGTTGTCCTTTCAGTTCAATTTGTTATCGTCAGTTTTAAAACTAACACACACGCAGCCTAGCACCCAGCCCCAGGTGGCCAGTGTTACATGTTAACGTTGAGCGTTCCGACTACTTACAGCATTATTATTATACATCATTGTGTATTTATTTTCCTGCCAACATATGTCATTGTGTTTAATTATATTATGCTAGCGCTAGTGATTTATAGTTCATGATTTTCATTTTATGTAGTGTTATGTACTGCGCGCACAAAAAGTGACGCTATTTACGCATGTATGCTACTCTAGCTTCAGAGCTATTTTTATTGCTTGAACAGTCGACATTTTCCTAGTACAACAGGTCGCTAATAACGCCGCTGATACTTTTATTACACGTATCGCAGGAAACCCATGTGCCTAAACTAATTCTTATTAAGTCAGACGGACGCCCTTAGGCCCGCTGAACCACGGTATCGCAGATAGCTCCAATGCACTGCCTACCCTTCAATTATTAGACAGGTTGCTTAGCACTGTCCGCAGGTTGCTCCATTGCCCCGCAAATTATGTAATCATCAATCCAAGTCTGCAGATTGCACTAATGCACTGCTGAACTTATTAGTCGAGTCACTCGCAGGTAGCTCATCCGCACCGCGAACTTGTACTTACACGTCACCGAATCCTAGGCTCCTCGGTTGACCACAAAACAATTCATACATCAATTACCGTGAGACAATTTGCACTCACACTACGCCTTTGGCACTCAACCACAAATGAACTGAGCCCCAGACGATCTTTTATTACGTTTTATACAACGCCATTTTCTTCTACATGGCAATTCCATTGCAAAATCATCGGATTCTGCCAAAGATTCAGATACCGTTCCAGAAATGGCAGCCTTTTCCATTGCTGAACGGATTAGTTGCTTTTCACCATCTGACAGTGCAAACTGCACTTTCAAGAACAATGTTGTTATATACACACACTGTCGGATTCTACTGACGTAGTCCGTTATGCACTTCGTCAACCGACTAAAAACCAACTTCCCCTGACGGATTTCGTATCCGATTCGGAAGTTATGTTCGGGAAATATTCCCTTTATTTTATTTCTTGACAATTATGATTACTTCAATGTCATGTTTTATTATTATCAATTTATAGTTATGATTAATGTTCGTACACTTTATGATTATACGTTATTTTTGTGTCATATTCGGTATTCCCTCTTAACTTTCATTGTTTCTGGACTGGAAGTATCTCTGATAGCACCTATTGGCCTTCAATTCGTATCCGCCATCAGCTACCATTAGTCACATATTTACACAACACTTCATACGCCCAATAACAACTAACAACACACTCACACTGTTCATATCCACACTACCTTGGTGTAACTTGTCGATGTTACCAGACCTCTATTGTCATATACTAAGTACATGAACAAGGCTTTTATCGTTTATGCCCTCCGCTCTTAGGAAGGGAAAGGGAAGTACGTACGTATGTACGTCATGTTCTGTAGCAGTTTCTGTTAATCAACAACGTAATCAATTTACCTGTTGAACACTTAAGTTGTTCAGTTAAAATGGAATCAAACGTCTTTGTGACATCAGCTATTCGTTTATTATTGCTTTGCAATAAACTATTACTTTTAAGTTGCACTTACAATGTCTTAGTCTCGGACGCAGAACCACTAGCGCTCTCCGACGCTGTTATCTGAGCTCAGCACTCTGCCGGCTCAGCGCTGATAAAGCTGAAAAACCACTCAATATAATTTCTGAAATTTATGAAGTACTTCACCTGTATCGCCGTGTCGAGCCTTAGCGGGGTGGGTGCCCCTGCGTAGTGGCCAATGCGTGGGAGGTGCCTAGGCTGTGCAGGTTTACACCGCGATCACAGGATTCCTTCTCATTTTATTCAATAAAAAAAAATAAAATAAAACTTTCTTCGTACAAAATCTCAAATTAATTAACGACACTTGGCCTTCGTCCTATGTACTGCCTCCGCGTTCAGCGTCTTTTTTGCTGACGCGTGATTGATCAGCGCATACTCAGTGTTGAATTACACCATTGTCTTGCCGCCTTGCTACCCCCACGGCTGCCAAACTGTTGGTTGCCTGCCGTGATTCTACTTCGTGGCCTTCTTCATCAGTAAGCGTGACAGAACGGGTCCATCGTTGCTACTTGCCAGGTAATTATTGCTACAACGTTGTACCCCCTCTGTCATCTCTGAATTACTCATCAAGTAAGCCAGGAAATTTTTACTTGTAGGGTCACTAATACTTTCTCTCGCAGTCGACCGTTATAAACATTAGAAGCTGAAAGCAACCTCCGTTCAAACGGCTGTCAATTTATCATCCGCAATGGGAAGCATGTTAATCTCAATGGTCGTCGTCGTCGCCGTTAAGGTGCCTCCATTTCACGTCTACCCTTCCACATCTGGCGCGCTTTTTGGACGTCGTCACAATCTGGTGCATACTCCACATTATGCTATTGTGTTAGCTGATGTCAACATTATTAGAAGAGGAAGACCGTGCCTTATATGATACAGCTCAGCAATTGTCAAAATATGAAACCTTCTTGACGCAGACGAAGGAACATGAGTTTCTCCGATCTTTGTGGGAAGTGACAAGAATTATTTCAACCCTTCAAAGTCAATTGAACAGTATTAGGGATGCAGTACCACTGCCTCGTTTCAAACGAGCCTGGTTGCCCGTTGGAGGTACATTATTAAAATCTGTCTTTGGGACTCCTGACGAAACAGACGCAAAACGCTGGGATTTGGACACACAGCAAGCGCTTTCGGAAACACAAGTTAATCACGAAGTGTTGGTACATGAACAGGTGCGCCTGACACATCTTGAGAATATCCTGTTAGCCACAACTAGACAAATACAAGTTGTAGCCGACAGGTTAACACGACACTATGGTGCACTTGAACAATCCTTTAACCAAGAGTGGACTCATCTTCGCTCGGGATTACGTAATCTAACTATCACATTGGACATTATGAAGACCACGCAGATTCTTTTATTTAATATACACACAGCACAGTTACACGTGCACATGTTACACTCGGCCATTCAACTCGGACTGCAAGGAAAGCTCAGTCTACATCTGTTACCCTCAGAGCCCTTCTTGCACATCCTACACAATGTGTCGTCACAAATTTTGGCCCCTAAACAAATGCTTTATGCCGTGTGGGAAAGCAACCTCCCCTTTTACTACGCTGCGTTGGAGGTCCGACTTACCCGTAATTCGGACGGTATTCAGATGCGAATGAGGTTGCCAATCTCGTGCGCAAATTGCGAATACGAGTGCTATCAAATGTACACTTTTCCAGTCTCTTGGGCTACCCTTCACCACCATGTTGTTTGGCAGACTCAAGAATTTTTAATAGTTAGTCGGGATCGACAAACTCACGCCACTCTCTCTCGCGCAGAACTATCCAGTTGCTTCCATACAACACATTACTTATGTTCCACGCTAATTTTACACACTGACACTACTGAGTGCGAGATGTCACTGTTTTTAGCTGAAACTGCTACACCTCCATGTCCTCGTGTTCTAGTCTCACTTCGTCAGCCAATAATTCAGCCTGTTGGCAACAGTTTTCTGTTCGCTGTTCCACAGACTGACACCGCCACCCTGGTGTGCCACGGTTCAATGTCAGAGACTGAATCGTACCGGGTAACACTGGATAATAGTGGCCTAGTGTATAATAGTTCAAGATGTGATATATACGCTGCTTCTATGAGGATATCAGCTCAATTGCACTCCACCTTTCATGTCACCATTCCCACATTTGCCTTATACCTTCCTGAACTCCCTTTTAAACTCCATCACCATGAGAAGCTAAAGAATTTACCGAATACCAATGATTCAAATCTACTCCAATCGATCAATCATCTCCTTACCCAGGAACACAACCAATTAGCTCTTGACCAAGTGGACTCACATATTGCTGATTGGCACCAAACCAAACGATTAACCACCGTTGTATTACCCAGCGCTGGTTCGGTAATAATCATTGTAATGATTCTGATTGTAGTATCCTGGATACTCTGTAAAAGAGGGTTTTGCAAATGTTTCACTTCCTTCCGAGAAGTAGTACCACCCCCACAACCTGAAGGTGAATATCACACCTGAAACTATCTGCCAACCTTGGTGCATGCGATCAGGCATGACCCCCCCCCCCCCCTTAGAATTAAGTTGTAGTCTAGGTGTCAGGTCAATGAACTAATTTTGTAATGGATTTGTATTTCTATGTAAAGTCTATGGAACCACAATTTAACTGTCGAGTCTTAGCCCTCATGGAAGTCATTTTGTTTTCTCTTTAAATTTTTGTCATTTTGTAATGTTCTCATTCACCCACTTGGGCAATTACCATTGTAATCCTCGATTTAAGAACTCAAAGTAATATTATGGGGAAAAGCCCGCTTGTGACTGTTAGGCCTGGGAGCATTCTCTCACCCCCACGAGGATGGAGTGTTTCAGTGTGCTGTGCTCTGGTGCCCTCATCATCGCCTGGGTACCCACCACCACTGATACCGCCGACACACACTCACAGCATGGCGCCGCCCCACTGCCGTCGCACCAACTTCACAAGTTTGTTTTTCAAGAGCCTTCCTTCAGGTCACTTTGTAACTTTTGCACATATTGATATCACTATGTTATGGGACCCTTCATAATGATCATATATTTTTTAAATGGAATAATCAATTAGAATAAGCTCATTCATTTTCATCCAGAGAGCCTTCTTCGGAAGGGGAAAGGATGTGCAAGGAGGAGACCCCCCAAGAGTGATCATTGCCGACAAAATTTTATTTAATTAAATTTTTCCACGCATAATGTTCGGCCGTAGCCGGCTTGGGCATACTGTGGTGGAAGGTGCTGGCCGGAAGACCATGGTCGGCACATTCCTGCCACGTGCTCCTCGGTCACACTCAAGTCCCACTGGTTGGTTGCGCTGACGGGGGTACGCTACTAGCAAGGCGCGTTGGCGGAATCAATCCTCCAATCAGAGACTAATCGTGTGATCACTTGGGGACGCGGCCGGGAGCGGTGAGGGCGGCTTGGAAAGAGCTCCGCGCTCTCTTAGCTGCTGACCTCGGCCCCGAGTAGTCGCTCCTCTAGCCTCTGCCTCTCTGATGAGCAGACGGCAACCCCTCTTGGGGCTGCTCGGCCCTACGTAGGCACCACTGTACCATCATTACAAGAATAATCTGGGTCCATTCCACTGAATTAATTTTCATTTTACAACGCCCTCCGCTCCTGACTTCTATCCTGACGAACAGTGATATGTTGTTTTTTGTGTATTAGAGTTTATTTCGTACATTCAGTATATCTCCTACAGCCAAGTAACCTTTCAGTTCTTCCTGAGTAATATCGAAAATATCTCTACCGGATAGAAAACCTTTGCTGTAGACCAAGGCTTTATATCCAATAAAAACAACACCAATCGCCGTTATATAGGTTTATTTCTAGGCAACCGGTGTCGACGTTACACTACGTCATATTCAGGCCAAAACCGCTCCAATACAGTAACCTTCGTGTTACAAATATATTAGTGCCTTTAACTGGTCTCGTAATAGCTATTGCGGACATACGAGCTCGTTGGACCACAGTCAGCAACAGTTCCGTTTCATTGGCACATTCCCCATTGCATTTAGCTTGATGCAGATTCAGTGAGTGTTTGAACTACATGTTTCAACCAACAGTGTTCCATTACCCAATCACTTCACTAACTTTAAAGTGCCAGTAAGTACTCTAAACCATTTTGCATACAGAAACGTTAAACTTCCTCAAAACCAACCTCTTTTTTTGACTATTATAAAAACATTCTGACTAGCGGCAGGCATTCTGTTACTAGTACAATTAGTTTAGGAAACCATTCTGAGTCAGGATGGTGGACAATACAGGCTCTATTGTTGGACTGAGTGGTAGTATTAGTAGTCCGCCTATATTGCAGGGGAAAGGAAGTGAAAATTTCGAGATTTACATCTCAGTCCCACGAAAAGCTAGGGAATTACGGGGCTACCCAGCCAGAACACCACACGTGTAGGTAAGTATTACACAACTGAGGTGCAGCAGGATCCCCAGAGGTTTTCCACTAACAACAGTTCCACTTAAATAGCCATACATCCCATCGGCAAGCAGAGCTCCTTGGGACTGAGTCGATACTGTTTGAAAGTTTTTACTATCCTCACGATCAGGGCAGTCAAACAAAGATCTTCACTCCCTGTGGCACACGAAGTCCTACGACCGCACGTTATAGCTCTTGCTGAAGTGTGCCCAGAGCTTACAGTGACAGAGGATGGGCGGTGTTAACCGGTGATTAGCTCAGGAACCCCAGGGTTGCCAAGCGTGTACCCAGCCAAGGAATGCAGAGCCCATGAGAATTTCTTACACGACATTAAGTTATTGTCGAATCCATATTTTCGATACATATCGCCGTGTACCCGTGGTCAATGGGCAGCGTCTTTGATTAGTTATCAAAACGTTCTCAGTCCTAGGTTCTAACCCCGCCACAGCTTAAATTCTGAATAAATCACCAGTTTTGCCAGCAGGACTTCCAGCGTATGAAGTCGTCCCCAATCTCGAAACGACATTGTTAAAGAGGGTGGAGGAGTGGACAATGGTTCAGGGCACTCTTTTGCCCTTGGGGTGGGAAACTGACGCTAAAGGCGGGAGAATAACCAATTATCAACGGCATGAGGGTCCAGAAAGCAATGGAAGCTACTCAGTTAAGGACACATAATATGTATCCACAGCGCATATGGCATGTAATTCAAAAAATGTTATGATGATCTCTTGACTGGAAAAAAAATTTCAGAGATGTCCCCCATTCAGATCACTGAGGGGCGATGCCAAAAGGGAGGTGACCATAAGAGAAAGATTAAGTAACCTACGAAAGGATAATGTCCTACGACTTGGAGAGTGGAAAGTCAGTAGCTTGAACGTGGTAGGGAAACTAGAGAATCTGAAAAGGAAAAGTAAAGGTCAGTGAAGTCTTATAGAAAGGTTAGAAGGATTTCTGGTCTGATCAGTATAGGGCAATATCAGCAACAGCAGGAAATGACATAACGGGAGTAGGATACGTTATGAATACGAAGGTTGGGAAGAGAGTGAGTTACTGTGAACGCTTCAGTGTTCTCGTTGTTCTCATCAGAAGTAGTTAGCAGAGAATATGCGCTTGGTACTAGGAATGAGAGAGGAAAGGCGCTAATTGAATTCTGCAATAAATTTCGGCTCGTAATAGCGAATACTCTGTGCAGGAATAACGAGGAAGTATACTTTGTAAAGGTCAGAAGATACAGAAAGTTTTCAGTCAACTATATCATGGTCAGGCAGAAAATCCTAAAGTAGATACTGGTTTGTAAAACGTTCACGAACTGAATTAAAATTCAGTGTGGATGAAATCCCTGTCCTAGCGGGACAGAGCGGATTAGGTTATATTTGTTGAAAGGAACCTAAATAAGGTGCGGTCAGTTACACTCAATATATAAATTTTATTAGTTAAAACACACTATAACATAAACAAGAATTAAAAACTCTCAAAATTTTAACCACAGAGCTCCTTTGATTTGATTGAAATAAGAAAATGGAGGGTCCAAGACCTAAGAAAGGAATTTAGGTACAAGAGTTCTTCTGGAAGTTTCTCTTCTTTAAAAAACTCTTTTTCTTGATTAAAAATAGGATGAAGGCCTTAGCTTAAGTCTCTCCCATAGAATTCGGCTGAAGGCCACACATTAAGCAAGAACAGTGCTACGGCTTAAGGCCAAAGCAAAGATTTTCAATGTTAATTGTAAATAGGCTGAAACCTGACTGACGGTCGCATATCATCTAAACAATTCAACAGGTTAAAGCGTAGGAAGAAGAGCTTTCAACTTAACCGGCTGAGGGCCTTAGCTTAAAAGCATTTCGTGCAAACTCGGCTAAAGGCCTTATACTATAGAATAACAATGTTATGACTTGAGGCAAGACCAGGATTTTAAATATTTTAATTTAAGAGAGATCAAAACTCGGCTGAAAGCCACACACCATGTCAAAACAATTTTACAGCTCAAGGCCTAGGAAGAAGAGCTTTTAATTTGAAAAGGCTGAGGGCCTTAGCTTGAAACATTTTATGCAAACTCAGCTGAAGGCCTCATACCCGAAAAAAATTACAGTCTTATAATTTAACTGCAAGAGCAAAATCTTAATAAGCTAAAACTCGGCTGAAGGCCACACAGAGTACTTAAGACGAAAAGAAAATCAGTATGTAAAACACGAGGGGAAGGTTCCAAGGGTCGGCCTGGGAAGCAACACTTACACACGTTTAAGTGAGACAGGCAGCCAGACCGACAAGCTCTTAATCGGCAGGCAACACAACCAAGGAAAGATTCACGACCGACCGACAATCTGCCCGATTTCCAACGGTCAGATCCAACTGCACAGATAATGGAGAATATCGGCCGATGAAGAGTAAACCGAGATACCAATAACTTCAACTGGGCCTCATAAAGATCAAGGAATCAATCTTCACTCAAGACGAGCTTAAAAGAATCAAAAACCACAAGTCACAACTGTCAAGTCACTACCGGAGGTTGCAGATTCTAGGCAAGAAAACACACGACTTGTTTTCACACGCATCATGGGCTGAGAAACCAACCACCCACAAATAACGAACAAATCGTAAAAGTCGAGTTTTAAGAACAGGTAACTAATTACTCAACTTGAGGATCCCGCCTCGGAAGAAAGCGAAAAGTCGCTCGAACAGCTAGCACCTCCAGATGGAACAGCGCGTGCCCGCCTCCAAAAGCCCAAGGCTGGCTTCGCGCTGTGGAGACTAAGTCGCTGCTCAGTTCCAACAAACAAAGTCCAACAACATCCCAACTCGGAAAATGGTGTTCATCGTGAGGATCTAAGACGTCATCGACCAAGACGACCGTCCGAGCAAACGACCAACGGCAGCCCACCTTCGCCAACATCGGTCCCGGCGAATACTCATGCGGACCCGACTGTTGCTGGCTGCTAACTCTTGCCCGACTGATACTGGTGTCAGTGCTCAGCTGACCAAATGTCGCCATGCGACGACCAGCCGATCGACCGACCAACAGCCTTCCGTCTGCGTCGACCACGGTCCCGGCGCTAACTCGCAGTGTCTGGCTTCCGACTTACTGCTCCAGACCCGACTGCACTCCTGGTCCGTGTCCAAGTGAACTGACTTCCTTCGAACGGACGACGTCCCGGAGACAATGGCTCGGACCCAACCATGCAGAGGGAACACAACTAACATATCTGCACAGGCAGGGATCCGACCCAAATACACGTCGTCGACGAGACGACCGACCGAACGACCAACCAACGGTCGTCCCCTCTGGTACTGGCCGTGTGTACCTTACTGGGGCTTCGTTCCCGACTGAACTGCTGTTGCGTCCCGACCCTCTTCCCGGTCCGTCTCCAACTGAGTTCCAGACGCACGGCGACCCGGAAATTCTATCGGTCACTCCAGACACGGTACGACAGTGGACTTATCGACACGCGCTGCTGCTGCCACTCACGGTAAAGCAAGGCAGGAAGTTCGTGACGCCAGTAGTGGAATAAGAAAACGAGGCGGCAGTACCGTAATAGACGACAAACAATAAATGGCGTGAACACGAGCCGTGCATGACTCAGCGGAAGAATATCAATGATATGAATCACTGATGACATTTCTGTCCCGAGTTAAAGTGAAGAAGAATTACATGATCTCCTGAAGGAATGAACGATCTACTGAGTAAAGAATACAGACTGAGTGTTAATCGAAGGAAGATGAAAGTAATGAAAAGTGCCAGAAATTAGAATACAGAGAAACTTAACATGAGGACTAATGGTCATGAAATGGATGAAGTTAAGGACTTCTTCTATCTAGGCAGCAATGTAACTCATGACGGGCGGAACAAGGAGGACACCAAAAGCAGACTAGCACTCGCAAAAATGACATTCCTGACGAGGAGACGTCTACTAGTAGCAAACATAAGCATTAAATTGAGGAAGAAATTTCTGAGAATGTACGTTTGTAGCATAACATTCTATGATAAGGAAGGATTGACTGTGGAATATGCGGAACAGAAGATAATCCAAGCATTTGAGATTTGGAGCTACAGACTAATGCTGAAAATTCACTAGACCGACAAGGAAATGAATGAGAAGGTTCTACACAGAATCGGGGAGGAAATGAATATATGCAAAACACTGGCAACAAGATGGGACACAATGGTAGGACATCTGTTAAGACATCATGGAATAACTTGCTTGATGCTAGAGGGAGCTGTAGAAAGTAATAACTGATTGGAAGACACCCAGCAGATAACTGAGGACATTGGTTACACATCCTACTGTGAGATGAAGATGTCGGCACAGAAGAGGAAACTGTGGCGGTCCGCATAAAATCAGTCAAAAGACTGAAGACCTAAAAACAAATTATTCCTGTTCAGTCAGCAGGTGTGTAGTCATGTTAACTGTACAGGGAGTCGGCAGTCACTGGGGAACCCTCTAGGGTGGAATCCATCGCCCGGCACTGAATCACTCTGAAAGCATTTGAGCTTTTATGATTGATCTTACAGTTTGAACATTGCCACCTTTCACGTATAACGGCTGTACTACCATCAGTGCCGTTAGAGTTCAGTTTGTATCTTAAGCCAGATGACTCTGTGATACTTTCACCTCTTTTTTTATTGACCAAATAATCTTGTGGTAGACGAGTGTCAGACCACGTAGGTTACAGGCTACCCATGCGTAGGTGCAGAATGGCGGAGGGTACCTCGTACTACAACTTTAATCTTCTCTCGTGTTCCACTCCCAAACAGAATGAGGGAAAATTGACTGCCTATATGCCTCTGTAATAGCCCTAATCTCTCTTATCTTATCTTAGTGGTCTTTCCGTGAAGTGTAAGTTGGCGGCAGTAAAATTCTACTGCAGTCAGCCTCAAATGCTGGTTCTCTAAATTTCCTCAGTAGCGATTCACGATAAGAAGCCTCCTTTCCTCTAGAGACTCCCACCCGAGTTCCTGAAGCATTTCCGTAACACTCGAGTGATGAACAAACCTATCAGTAACAAATCTAGCAGCCCGCCTTTGAATTGCTTCTATGTCCCCCCTCAATCCGACCTGATAGGGATCCCAAACGCTCGAGCAGTACTCAAGAAGAGGTCGTATTAATGTTTTATAAGTGGTCTCCCTTACAGATGAACCAAATCTTCCCAAAATTCTACCAATGAACCGAAGACGACTAACCGCCTTCCCCACAACTGCCGTTACATGCTTGTCCCACTTCATATCGCTCTTCAGTGTTACGCCCAAATATTTAATCGACGTGACTGTGTCAAGCGCTACACTACTAATGGAGTATTCAAACATAACGGGATTCTTTTTCCTATTCATCTGCATTAATTTATATTTATCTATATTTAGAGTTTGCTGCCATTATTTACACCAATCACAAATCCTGTCCAAGTCAACTTGTATCCTCCTACAGTCACTCAACGATGACACCTTCCCGTACACCACAGCACCATCAGCAAACAGCCCCACATTGCTGTCCATCCTATCCAAAAGGTCATTTATACGTAGACAGAAAACAACAGCGGACATACCGCACTTCCCTGGGGCACTCCAGAAGATACCCTCACCTCCGATGAAAACTTACCATCGAGGATAACGTACTGGGTTCTATTACTTAAGAAGTGTTCGAGCCACTCACATATTTGGGAACCAATCCCATATGCTCGTACCTTAGTTAGGAATCTGCAGTGGGGCAAACGCTTTCCGGAAGTCAAGTAATATGGCATCCGTGTGATACCCTTCATCCATGGTTCGCAAGATATCATGTGAAAAAAAGGACGAGCTGCGTTTCGCAGGGGCGATGCTTTCCAAAGCCGTGCTGATGCATGGACAGCAACTTCTCTGTGTCAAGGAAATTCGTTATATTCGAACTGAGAAAATGTTCGAGAATCCTGCAACAAACCGATGTTAAGGATATTGGTCTGTAATTTTGAGGATCCGTCCTTATACACTTCTTATATACAGGCGTCACCCGCGATTTTTTCCAGTCGCCCGGGGCTTTACGTTGGGCAAGAGATTCGCGATAAATGCAAGCTAAGTAAGGAGCCAATGCAGTAGAGTACTCTCTGTAAAACCGAATTGAAATCCCATCAGGACCTAGCGATTTATTTATTTTCAACTCATTCAGCTGCTCCACAACCCCAGGGATGTCTATCACTATGTCCCCCAATAGGGGAATCTGTACGAGACTCAAACGGCGGTGTGTTTGTACGATCCTCCTGCGTGAAAGATTTCTCGTTTTGCTGTCTTCAGTTGCCAGGCCAGACTGATCAGTGAGTGACTGGATGGAACCCTCCGACCCGCTTACCGATTTTACGTAAGGCCAGAATTTCCTTGGGTTCTCAGCAAGATCTTTAGCTAAGGTATGACGGTGGTAGTGGTTGCATGCTTCACGCATCGCTCTTTTTACAGCAGGACGAATCTCTACTAACTTTTTCCTGTCCTCTTTCTCTCGATCTGCGACTGTCTTTGTTTCCTGAGCATTCTCCGAATTGCGCTTTGAACCACGGTGGGTCTTTTCCGTCCGTAACCCACTATTTTGGCACATACTTGTCCAATGCGTGATTTACAATGAGTTTAAAATTTGACCATAATTCTTCCACGTCCATCGTACCGGAAGTAAATGAAATCGATTCATTTACTAAGTGGGATGCTAACAACTGCTTATCTGCTCTTTCTAGTAAGAATACTCTCCTAGACTTCTTGACCGACTTTTTAACTGTCGTAACCATAGTCGTAATGACAACATCATGATCACTAACCCCTGTGTCAACACTGACACCGTCGATGAGATCTGGTCCGTTCGTGGCTACCAGATCTAAAATATTTGCATTACGCGTTGGCTGTCGATTGAGCTGCTCAAGACAGTTTTCGGATATTGTGTTCTAAAGTAATTCACACGACGGCTTGTCTGTACCACCTGTAATGAATCCATAGACATCCCAGTCCATACTAGGTAGGTTGAAGTCGCCTCCGACTAATATAGCATGATCGGGGTACTTCTGCGATACAGAGTGTAGACTTCGTTTGAATGATTCTAGAACTATCACGGTGGAACCTGGTGGCCAGTAATAACACCCAACAATTAACTTTATTTCTCCTAACCCTGTTAAACGTATCTAGATAACTTCACAATCACACTCTACTTCGACCTCGGTAGACACAATATATTTGTCAACTGCAATGAAGACACCACCTCCTACTGTGTCTAATCTCTTTCCGATACACGTTCCAACCCTCACTAAATATTTCAGAAATTCCTATCTCAGGGTTCAGCCAGGTCTCAGTCCCGAGAATAATTTGCGCACCACACGCTTCCTGGAGGGTAGTAAATTCAGGAACTTTATTCCGAACACTCTTAAAATTTACTGCTAATATCTTGATAGCTGAAGTGTCTTTAGACTGAGCGCGATTTGATATCCCTGCCTGCACGTCGACTGGTGAGTGTTCATCAGGACACCTCACACTACTGCCTAGCCTTAAAAACCCCCATGTGAACGCCACAAGTACTCTGCTACCCGAGTAGCCGCTTCCTTTGTGTTGTGCAACCTTGACCTATCTAGGGGCGTCGTACTATTCCCAATAGCGCAAGTCTAGAAATCTGCAGCCAAGACCCGTCACAGAGTCGACGAAGCCTCTGGTTGAGACCCTTTACTCGGTTCCAAACCGAAGGACCCCCGATCCACTCTGGGAACGATGCTGCAAATAGAGAGCTCTGCTTGCACTCCGCTTGCGAGGCCATCGGTTTTCACCAAATCCGCCTGCCGCCTGTATGAACTGAGGATCGCCTCAGAACCCAAGTGACAGGCATCATTGGTGCCGACGGGAGCAACTACTTGCAGATGGCAGCACCCCGTACGCTCGATAGCCGCAGGCAAGGCCGCCTCCACATCTTGGCAGACAAACCGAGTGCATGTTGGAATTCTTTCCAGCCCTGTACGCTATTTCCCTAAGGGGCTTCTAGTTACTATTATCCAGTAATGGAACATAATTACATACCATACTGCATATAACGGCAGAAGAACATCTGAAGTCAATAAAAGTGATCAAAAATTTAAATCATTTATTGCTGAATGGCCTGAAGAAGGAACTACCTCTGGTCAAGAAGACAGCAGAGATTCAGATTGATGATCATCAGTATAATGAACTAATGTATTCTCGTGTCGCGGGTGAAACAAGCGGGAGAGAATGCGATGATACAGGAAGAATGCCATGATACAGACTACAAAACTGCTGATTTCCTTTTCAGGCATGGTGGAACTCAATACCGTAAATCACTGTCACCAGGATGCAGAAAGCGAATACACATTATCATTAAAATTCCATCTCGTCCAGTAATAGATAGTGTAACGAAACATAAAGGAAGGCCAACTCTAAATGAAGGCTTCCACGGCCTGAGAAATTTTGTAATCTGCACTTTCGTCTGAAAGACTGAAAGACAGTTTGACAGTTGTACGTTGTGTGGCCATAAAGAACAAATGCGTGACCATGCTACGTCTCTGCAAAATAGCACAAATTTAAATGAAAGTCGTAAAGGCACCATTACTCTATAATGAATGTACATCAGGAGTTGATACTCTTGACGAGAAGGCAAGTACATACTCTCGGAAGAGACAGCCAAGAAGATGATATTTTGTCTAATGGAGAAACGTATTCGATGTAATAGCAATAAATATTTTGTCCTTATTTTCACATTAACGTCCCAACTATATGGACGTCAGATCTGATAAAAACGAAACTTTTCTCATACGGCGAGGAGAATCAACAAGCCACGCCACCAAAATAAAGCTCTACAAGCCACGGCGTATTGAGGAATTAGTAGCCAACCGGCGAAGATTGTGTCAGTTGTATCAGCAAATGGAAGATGCCTCATGGACCCACATCTCTAAAACAGAAAAACGGTCAATCATTCTGCAGAGTCACAAAAATGTTTTCTAAGAACCTAATGGAATTATTTGTAAAGTGTCTTAGTTATAATGCGAACATCCTGTACCGTGGGTTTGTAAAGTTATCCAATTCTGGGAAATTATAACATAATTTTTATGCTAAAATAAAAGTCATAACATCATACCAAATACTTTCTTATTCATTATGTGTCATCAATTCCTTCATAAATTTATAATACTTCCTTTAATACCAACATTTACTGATTGTTTTAAGGTAGGGGCTTTCCAGAACCCTCTCGTGCATTTTTGCTACTCCCTGCTATCTATGCATACTAGGGTTAATATTACATAGCATGAGTGAATAAAATGTCTGGCCAGTTATTGAAGAAAGAGCCATGATGATCTGTTTGTTGGCCAAAGATTACGGATTAGACTCTCTTTTGGAAATGATGAAGAGGGCATCCAACTGGGAGGTGACTGTGAGAGAAAGATTGAATAAACAACTGTAGGGTAACAGTCAACGAGTGGCAACATGGAATCTTAAGGACTTGAATGTGATGGGGAACCTAACAGATATTGAAAGCCTCCGTTTGGATACAGTGTGTGGTTCAGCGAAGTGTGTGTGGCAGTAAAGCGAAATGGAGGAGAAGATAAGAATTTCTGGTCTGACGAATATAGGATCAACAGCAATAGAAGTTGGTGTAATGGGAGTGGGAATATTTACCAATAAGAAGGTAGGGAAAAGAGTGATTTACGCGAGCAATAATAGTGAACATATATACGCCAATTCATATTCCTACATTTCCGGATTTACACGGTGCCCCATTACAGACTGTTAACGAAGTTCAATCATACAGAATAGATTTACGCATTTGCGACTGTCTCGAAGACTTCTTGGCCATCAGAAACCAGCACGTTTTGCTCGACGGTAAGTATTCATGAGCAACACGAGTGCCCCAGGGAAGTGTTATCCTCGACATACATAAATTATCTGACTAATACGGTGAGCAGCAATCCGCTGCTACTTCCTGATGACGCTGTGGTATGCCTGAAGATGTTGTTGATTAGCTGTAGGAGGATGCGTAATTCTTAGTTCATGTGATATACAGCAGATTGCTGTAGGTGTGGAAAAATTTTATGTTAATGCAGATGAGTAGGAAAAACAGTTCCATAATACTAGAATAGGGCATTGGTAATTTGCTGCTTGACACAGTCAAGTCTGTTGTATATCTAGGCGTAATGTTGGAATGCAACGAGCACTTATGGCGTTGCTGGCCGAAGTGGCCGTGCGGTTCTAGACGCTACAGTCTGGAACCGATCGACCGCTACGGTCGCAGGTTCGAATCCTGCCTCGGGCATGGATGCGTGTGATGTCCTTAGGTTAGTTAGGTTTAATTACTTCTAAGTTCTAGGCGACTGATGACCTCAGAAGTTAAGTCGCATAGTGCTCAGAGCCATTTGAACCAACTTATGGCGTTAGCAGCGAAGGCGAATGGTCGACTTCGGTTTGTGGGGAGTACTTTAGGAAAGCATAGCTTATACGTAAAAGAAACCAGTTACAGAATACCAGTGCAAGCAATTTCTGGGAATTACTCTAGTGTTTGGGGTCCCCACCAGATCGATTAAAAGAAACACATCGAGGTCAGTAAGTACGATCAACACATGAGTATTACGGAGATGCTTAGTGAGCTAATATAGGAATCACTGGAGGGAAGAGGACTTTTTTTAATCTGCGCAACACTGTCGGAAAAATTGAGAGATGCTGCATTTTAAGCTGACTGCAGACCTATTCTACTACAGCCAACACACATTTCGCGGTAAGGACCATGAAATGAGATTAGAAAATTTAGGGCTCGTAGGTGCAATAATAGTCAGTCGTTTTACCATTTCTCTTTTTGCGAATGGAGTGGGAAAAGAAACGACTAATAGTGGTACAGGGTACCCCCTGCCATGCACCATTCGGTGGCGTATGTATTTTGATGTAGACTTAGATGACACAAACAGAAGATAAGCTAGAGAAAAATATATTAGGACACGTACCGTGTAACTCGTTATAGTATAAAGGGAGATGAGAATCTGGTGATCGTGGAGGATTGGAACGCTATGGTAGGGGAAACATTAGCGGACAGAGTTATCGAAGAATGTAGGCTCGGTGTCAGAAATGAGACAAAAGGTGAACGTATTTAACTGTGCAATTAATTTCAGCTAGATATAATGAATACATTGCTCAAAATTTTCAAGAGTGGGACTTACACTTGGAAAAGGCCTGAGGACACAGGGAGAAAACAGCTGGATTATAACACCATTAGACATAAACACCGATGCCACATTCTGCTAAATATCTGTAATGTACGCTCTAACGTTGTGAATCGCCATTTCTGGGTACTAAACTACTGGCCCTTAAAATTGCTACACCAAAAAGAAGTGCAGATGATAAACGGGTATTCATTGGACAAATATATTATACTAGAACTGACATGTGATTACCATTTCACGCAATTCGGGTGCATAGATACTGAGAAATCAGTACCCAGAACAGCCACCATTGGCCGTTCAAAAAAAAAAAAAAGTTCAAATGTATGTGAAACCTCATGGGACTTAACTGCTAAGGTCATCAGTCCCTAAGCTTACACACTATTACTATTACTATTATCCTAAGGACAAACACACACATGCCTGAGGGAGGACTCGAACATCCGCACAGTCCATGACTGCAGCGCCCCAGACAGCTCGGCTAACCCCGCGCGGCCCTCTGGCCGTAACAACGGCCTTGATACGCCTGGGCATTGAGTCAAACAGAGATTGGATGGCGTGTTCAGGTACAGCTGCCCATGCAGTTTCAACACGATACCACAGTTCATCAAGAGTAGTGACTGGCCTATTCTGACGAGCCAGTTGCTCGGCCACCATTGAGCAGATATTTTCAGTTGCTGAGAGATCTGGAGAATGTGCTGGCCAGGGCAGGACTCGAACATTTTCTGCATCCAGAAAGGCCTGTACAGGACCTGCAACATGTGGTCGTGCATTAACCTGCAGAAATGTAGGGTTTCACAGGGATCGAATGAAGGGTAGAGCTACGGGTCGTAACACATCTGGAATGTAACGTCCACTGTTCAAAATGCCGTCAGTGCGAACAAGAGGTGACCAAGTCTTGTAACCAATGGCACCTCGTACCATCACGCCGGGTGATACGCCAGTATGGTGATGACGAATACACGCTTCCAATGTGCGTTCACCGCGATGTCGCCAACCAAGGATGCGACCATCATGATGCTGTAAACAGAACCTGGATTCATCCGAAAGAATGGCGTTTTGCCATTTGTGCACCCAGGTTCGTCGTTGAGTACACCATAAGCGCTCCTGTCTGTCATGCAGCGTGAATGGTAACCGCAGCCATGGTCCCCGAGCTGATAGTCCATGCTGATGCAAACGTCGTCGAACTGTTCGCGCAGATGGTTGTTGTCTTGCCATCTGTTGACTCAGGGATCGAGACTTGGCTGCACGATCCGTACAGCCATGCGGATAAGATGCCTGTCAATTCGACTGCTAGTGATGCGAGACTGTTGAGATCCACCACCGATTCCATGTTCTGCTAACAGTCATTGGATCCCTCGACCAACGCGAGCAGCAATGTCGCCATACGATAAACCGCCATCACTACAATTCGACCTTTATCAAAGTCGGAAACTTGATGGTACGCATTTCTCCTTCTTACACGAGGCATCAGAACAACGTTTCACCAGGCAACGCCGGTCAACTGCTGTTTGTGTATGAGAAATCGGTTGTAAGCTTTCCTCATGTCAGCACGTTGTAGGTGTCACCACCGGCGCCAACCTTGTGTGAATGCTCTGAAAAGCTAATCATTTGCATATCACAGCATCCTCTTCCTGTCGGTTAAATTTCGCATCTGTAGCACGTCATCTTCATGGTGTAGCAATTTTAATGGCCAATAGTGTATATATGGCATATCTAAATGTGCATAAAAGGGGACTTTTTAGAAGTGATATTAAATCTAGTGGGCTTCGTAGTAATTTCACAGTTTATGATCTATACTTACGGAATTTCCAGTTGGAGTTTAATTCTAGTAGTCTTGTCGCCAGTAAGTAATTTACCTCTTTATAGTAATTTCTATGATAAATAATTGGCTGACAATCAAACATTCATTGCAGCGTACGGACCGTCACAATACACAGTATTTCTGAACACTACGTATTATTAATTAAACTTTTCACGAATATTTAATTAATTCTATTGAATAATGGGACGTTAAGAAATTATATGAAGTACCTAACAGCACAGTGGCCAGTATGCTGGCATACATACGATGTAACTAACGAGATCGATAGTGGTGGCTTCTTCACAACGGTGCTGCTGATCCATCGTCGATAAGCGCTTACCATTGTCTCTAATTACTGACTTCAGAATACACCAACTGCATTACTTAATTGAACTCAGCTCGTATGATAACAACCACGAAATGTTATCCTACAGCGTTATGAGTCGACTACCGAAAATTGAATTGCTGAAACTGCGTTATGTAAAGAATTTAGTATTCAGGAAGTTTTTTGTTATTGTAAGTAGCGCAATAAGTCACTGTTTTCTACCCTTACTTAAGCTGTTTCTATACTTCAATCGCTTCCTGAAATAGTTATCGCAGCATTGCCGCAAACAGGGTTCTGTATCCAGTGGCAACTACGAAACTGGCAACGTTAGAAGTTTTTGTATGTGAGGACTGCGGAAAGCATGCTGGGAAGCTTCCGAATGTCCAGGCCAATGAGGCCAACGTCCGCACACAAAGAATCCTGGACCACAGTTTTCAAACCCACTTTATTCGGAGGTCCTGGGACTAGAGGAAGACATGGTTGGTGCTGAATGCGATTGTCGCTGGGTTGTTTCTTGGGACGATGGTTCACGATATTGGCATTAACCGTAGGCGTTTGCAAAATTATTTCACAGGTCATTTGGTTAGGTATTTACGTTTCATGGTTTATTTTTTATCAGTTCAAATTTAGATACTGTTCTGAAAACTGGGAGTGGACGTACGTTATATATGTATTACTAACATTTTGTTAGTAGCTAAGAGGCTTGGAACAGAATTCGATATAGTCACTTCACATAAAAATTACTATAGTGAATTCAGTCCCTTTTTCCACTAGTTTAATTTCTTAAGTGATTTGTATCGTGTGTCACGATTTCGTTCATATGACGTGTACGTACTTTTTTTCTACGTAGCACATGTCATTTGTACACCAAGGAGACATGTATGATTCTGTTCATTTGTTTCACAAGTCGGTGGTATGAAGTGGTATGTAAATACTCTCCTAGATTTCATTTTCCTAGTCACTGGATTTCTTATTTAAATGCATAATGTGACTGATATTCTACAGCCACTACACGATCACACAATGCAGTACACAAATTTTGTCTGCACAAGTTGATAAATTCCAGGACTCTCATACGATATTCGTCATCAACGATCGCTTTTATTATTACAAATATTATGTACGTCCTTCTATGGACGAATTTTTATATGAAGTGTGAAGCTGGTGCTACTTGCGGTGACGGTGTTCGATGTTTTGTATTGACTGTTATGATTAGAAATCGGGATTCACATCATCAGCACACTTTGAATGTCTATAGGTCGGGTTGCTAAAACACATTCACCATCGCTGGAGTATTACAGATGATTTTTCATACTCACGTTAAGTTTACATTCTCTATGCTCAGTGTTTACCACTGCACTATTGAAGTAATTGTGAACTGCCGTCGTAACTGTCATTTCTCATGTTGAGGGTGGTTTTCCTTGGTCTGCTTTCTGTTATTGGTTATCTTGTGGTGCTATATATAGAGATTTTGAAAATTTAGTGGAAAAATATTATTCTTTCTTGCCTTATCAGCTGCTTGCCTTGTGTTCTGCAGTGGGGTAGTGTACTATAGTGTAGAAGTTGATTATTTTTTCGTGTCTCTCGGTATTCATCACGAGTTATTTGAAATGAAATGTGTATGTGTGCGTGTGCGTGTGTGTGTGTGTGTGTGTGTGTGTGTGTGTTTGTGTATGTGTGTGGCTAGGTCCTCGCGTCGGGTAGACCAGTCGCCTGGTGCATGTCTTTTAGCTGACACCACTTGAGCGACTTACATGTCGATGAGGATGAAATGATGATGAAGACAACATCTAGCCTTCGAGCAGAGAAAAACTCCGACCCGACCGGAAATCGAACCTAGGTCCCTCCCACGTCATTCTGCTGCATTGGTGGCTCAGCTATGGAGGCTGACGTTAAGACATGGAGTGGACTATTGTAACAAGGAGCGGTAGTTTATTAGTACTTGAAATACGGCTGAGAAGTTTAAATTGCTGGAGACGTCTGACTGTAATGACAATCTTCTCTCTGTCGATAGTAATGAATAATCAATAAGAAAACGTCAAAACTCTTAATTGAAATTCTGTGTGTCAGGAGACTGGTAGTGTTACTCTGAGCCAGCCGGCCTGGCCAGCGGTTCTAGGCGCTTCAGTCTGGGACCGCGTGACCGCTACGGTCGCAGGTTTGAATCCTGCCTCGGACATGGATGTGTGTGATGTCCTTAGGTTAGTTGGGTTTAAGTACTTCTAAGTTCTAGGGGACTGATGACCACAGATGTTAAGTCCCGTAATGCTCAGAGCCATTTTTTGTTACTCTGAGGGAGAGTGCACGTGCTTCCAAAGTAGTGTTGACACTCTAGTCTACAAGTATGCTGGTTGTGATGCTTTGTCAGATAAATCTGCGGCTCCTACCGCGTGTCACGTTCAAGTCGAACAGCAGATTGCTAGATCTATTTATTTTCAGGATTTGATGAGAATGTTAGCAGCATAATAGGACAAAATAAGGGCTAAAGTAACAGAAGAAACTGAATAAGTAAGAACCGACAGCAAGATTAGCGCTCTTGAACAATGAAATGGTTCAGACAAATAGAAAGTTGAAACAGAGGCTAAAGCATAAGAACATAATGAAACAGTACAGGTTACCGCTGATAGATTAAATGAAAAGGTTTTAGCTATTTTAAGGGATCAACACACTAATGTTAATGCACTAAAAGCATGAGCTCAATGCTGAGAAAAAAATTTAAATCTATCGAATAAACTGGTTCAGGCACGTTTAATGTCCTCACTAGTCAGGGGAATTGCTTTCTGAGTTTTGTTGAAGGAACTCTGTAGTAGAAAACAAACATCTTACTATAAAGAGGTCAGGTTAAACTAAAAGAAGTGGTGAATGAACATCACAAATCATTAGAAGGAGATCTGCATATTTTACTACCGGAGTGTGTGAAATTTAAGACAAATCTCTCAGAAAGTGTGAATGCTGTTCGACGTCTGGAAGTTGTCAGTCAATTACACAAACTGTTCCATGGGTATGCCATTTTCTGAACTAAAAAAGGAAGATACTGAAGTCTGAAAGATGAATCTGAAATGTTTTATGTACTGTCCATAGTAACGTTTATTAAAATTTATGAACAAACACAAAACATATATCCTCATATTTGAGAAAAATAAACCAATTTATCTGAAACTACTTCATTGGATTTGATTCAGTTTAGAAAAAAGACATATTCCAAAAGCACTAATCAAATCATGTTTTCAGAGGAAGACATACGGACGATTTTGGAATGGTCACAGCCAATGAATTTCATACACGCATTGCACACTTCTCGTGTTAATTCTATTTCGTGTTGTTTTGAAAGATAATCTTCTTCGCAAACTATCTTTGACCTTTTATTCAAAAAAATGTTTTTTGTGAGACGGATGTTTCGAACACAACCACAGATAGGTCAATAAGAAAATTTGGACATCAAACTTCACTGTAGTTTTGGTTCACAGTATAAATGCAAATTGCATTAAAAGCTTTTCTGATCATAAGAAATTTATATGCAGTAAGAGGCCAACATTTTGAATATCTGCCTCTCATACAGCTAGTACATATTACCAATTACGTCCACTCCATTATGTATACTGTTGTAGAATGCAATTACTTCCAGTTTTTGTTGAGCTCCCGTATCAGCGTAATTTTTTGCTCGTCCACCACAAGATTCACCACTGAGAGATCGACCGGTCCTCTTAAATCGGCGTTACGTTGTCTTCGCCCGTGGGCGCGGAAAGTAGACACTTTCTTGCCAGTGAAGAAAAGAAACACTATAAAAATTATCCACTGCTCATACTGAAACGAGTTTTTGTAAATTTTTGATACTACCTGTCTTTCCCTACAACTTAATCCTTCCTCAGAGTTTCCAACATCTTGCACCATATGACATTGTCGAACGCCTTTCTTCAGGCCGACAAATCCTATGAGTGAATCTTGATTTTTTTCAGTATTGCTTACATTATCAAGCACAACGTGAGGACCGCATCTCTGATGCCTGTACCTTTCCTAAAGCCAAACTGATCGTCCTCTAAAAGGCCTTCAGTTTTCATTCCCATTTTTCTGTATATCATTCATCAGTAGCTTATGCATGAGCTATGAAGCTAATTGTGTGATAGTTCTCACACTCATTTGCCCTTGCTGTCCGTGGAATTGCGTCGATTGTATTCTTCCCAAAGCCTGATGTTGCCAGGCTCATAGATTACGAGGATACGTATCAACTTGAACAGTAGTTCAGCGACCACTTCCCCCCATGATTTGGTGAATTTTATTGGATGTCACCTGCACCTTCTGTCTTACTTGATCTCGACCCTCTCAAAGCTCGTTTAAATTCTTATTAGATTCCCTGTCTTCCATATCAACTCTAATTTCTTCTTCTATCGCGTCATCAGGTCAGACCGGGATCTACAAAGTGGCGGGGGGGGGGGGGGGGGGTAGAGATGTAAACCGGAGTACCTGCCCCGTGCGACAATTTCCAAACTCATATTCTTGAAGAAAGAAAGCTTGTTTCACAAAGCGCCTAGCATACTGAACGCTTTGGTCTATCGATTATTCCTATGATTTAGAAAAGAGTCCCAGTAGGTTTTTGAACAGTTTTGAACAAAGTCTCAATTGACTTCTGACCGAATCATAAGCTTATTTTTGAATGCGTGTATAGTGTACTTGATGTCTCCGCCGGGGGTATCCCCGTCACATCTAGAAATAAAAAACTTCCCTGCGGACAAAAGGGGGCGGGGCTGTAAGAGCCAAGCTGAATAAACCCTAATGGGTGAATGCCAGTCGCTGTATACTTTTGTGGTTGATTGGGTGTTCAAATGATCAGTGTTGTTATAATTATCAGCCTAATCCATAGGTTCAGACTATCAGTGGGGAAACAAAGGACTGACAGTAATAACAGGTAAAATAGAAAGCGTATTATCTTCTCAGTGTCACCAAGAAAATGAAATTTTAAAAAAAAATAATTTTTGCCAGATCGCTACATTACCAGTTGTACAGCCCATGATTAGCAGCTGCTTTACTTTCTATTCTCTAAACAGTGCGGAATACATGTTAATGAACACTTAATATCGTTTAACCACAGAATAACTGCGAGATAACTAAGCCTGGGATTCTGGCAGGATCAGTGAAGTTAACCAGAGAATAAGTTTTCGCAATGGCAGGAATAGCTACAAAATTAGTGAAGACAAGATTGTTTGCTAGAACGAGGAAGGAGAAGATACCAGGACACCACACAAATTATATGGAAGAATATGACGATTCCAAAATTATACAAAAATTTTGTACGACTACTTTTTGATCCCATGCTTGAGAAACCAGAGCATATGAATGAAATGTGAAACTATTTCCTAACATAAAGCTTTTTGCATATAGTAGGCCTAGTGGACATGAATTATGTACTGTCGTGTTATTAATGTAAATGAGATACATAAAAATGACTATTTGTGGCAAAACAGTGTCGCTTATGTGACATGTGTTAAACTGCTGCAACATTAGCAACGGCTATTTCTTTTTGTCTAGGAGACAGTGACAAAATAGATGTAATCAGTTTGAGAAACCACACCAGTCTTGGATACTAATTCGTATTAACAGCTTTTTCAGAATTAGACAACGATATTTAGAATTTTTATGCTGCAAGCCTTTGACGAACTTCGATGAGGTAATAGATTCTTTCTCAGAAACGAAAGCACGCCGTGTAAAGCCTTAGCAAGATTAAAGAGAATAAAATGCTAGGACCTAACGATTGAAGAAATGTGTACTGACTTACTTGTCTGCCGGCCGCGGTGGTCTAGCGGTTCTAGGCGCTCAGTCCGAAACTGCGGGACTGCTACGGTCGCAGGTTCGAATCCTGCCTCGGGCATGGATGTGTGTGATGTCCTTAGGTTAGTTAGGTTTAAGTAGTTCTAAGTTCTAGGGGACTGATGACCACAGATGTTAAGTCCCATAGTGCTCAGAGGCATTTGAACTTACTTGTCTCATGTCTGTACTGGTTTTATTGTTCCAATATTTAGTTTTATGTCACACAAAAGAGAATATTATTAGCTAATAGGCAAGAGTGCAAACTTTCTGAAGAGTTCTTATTCTCCCGGTCACAAATAATCCCACCCAACATAAGTTGTGCATTTTTTTTAAGGAGGGGTGGGGCGTCAGACCGGCCTACTGGGAGCTGTTCTTAACATAGGCTAAATAGCTTCCATACACGTGTTTGAACTCCACAGAACGAAATACAGTGACATGCCATAGAAGAATGCTGTGTGAAGACACTTTGCACTAGGATTTGACACACTTAAGACTGAATACCATATCTTACATTTGCTCGATCAAATATGATTTATATATCGAAGTATTCAGAAAGATTTGCGTTATAAAATGAAAAAGTTTTGAAATATCGCCTTTTCTAAATTTTTTGATTGCTTGTCTCGAACGGTCGAAGGGGGAGGTGGGGGGTGACATTGTCTAGTTTTGTCAATGTTCGGAATTATCGTAAATCCGGGGCTCACTCAAGAACCACTTTTTGAATCAGTCTATTCGGATTTTGTTTCGGTTTCTTCTCAGCAAACAGTACAGGACCCAACATCAATTACTAACAATAAACACTTAGCTGTTGCAAATCCAGCAAACACGAACACATGAAGTGTTTTAATAGAGTTGCTACTAAACATAGAAAAAAGTGTAGAAAGAAACACTGAATCACAAGAAGAAATACGTAAAGATATCAAAAGTACAAATAATGAACTGACATTTAATTCGAAGAATTCAGGAAACACAGCGAAACCTTTCTGTAGAAATGTGACAAGAGGTTAGTGACGACTTAGAACTTGTTGTTATGACGCTACAGATCATACTACACTACCTCGAAATTGAACAAAACGATTTAAAAACTACACAACAGAAAGACAAAGAAGAACTACTCGCAAAAAGAAATACCGCTATACCGAGTGCAGTAGTGTCGCATCTCACAAAGCGTCACGACCACGTAAGTATAGGTGTTGAAATAATAAATGAACAGGTAGACACATTAAAACGGCCCTCTGACGAACAAAAAGAACAACCATCCTACGAGAAGAATGTAATATCCAGTACCGATTCAGCTCATGGAAAACAATAACTCAAACATGTCACTATACCAAACTATTGAAAAAACCGTTATTATTTCGAGTAACATAACCAGAAACTCACATAACATTTTTCTAGCTTTTTCTTCACGTAGAAGGAAATGTAGAACATTGAAATGGCAAAAGAAAGAATCAAGTAAGAATAATGAAAGAACAGTTTGTACATAGTAATAGAAAAGGCAAGTCCGATTACCTTTGTTATTCTTATTTAGATTTTGACACTTTATGTATTTGTATGTATTCGTGGTGTTTATGAGATATTTGGGAGAGCATAATTTCATTCGCAGTTCAAATATTGAATAGCCTTACCAAAAAGTTTTGTCGCTAGGGAAAGGTTGCAGTTGCGATTAAAAACATTTCCATACTGTCAACTTAGGTGGTTATTTCCTTACACAAAAATGTACTTACGCTCCAAGTATTGTATAGTCCACGCGCTATTATACTGAGCACTTCAGCAAAAGAATTACGAAAAGGAATGACAATTTGCATTTCCGGCATTTTCCTACGTTTAAAAATAGATAGGGGATCCAGGATACCTTTCTGAATACATCGACTGGTGGGCGATGCTTCCCCAAGCCGTGTGTTAACTTTTTTTTATGTTTCTAGGATCATTGGTCTTCTCCTATTATCCTTTTTAGTGGATAAGTACTGGGTATTTTCTTCTACTATCCCAATGTAAATATACTGAAAGTAATTTCAGGTACTTGTGAGTTATGGTTAAGAATGTATGATTCTGCTAAAGAGTACATTGCGTTTCAGATAAATTGAAAATTTCGATCTCACACATTTCGAGATAGTGAAAAAACTGGAAGCGGTTAAAGAAATTGTTACAATGTTACAATGAAAAATTTCCCGTAGGGAAAAATGTAAAAGAAATTGTGGCATTCCATTGAAGTACGACGGTGGCACATACGTAACAATAAGTAACAGGAATGTGCTACAGGACATCAACTTCAACTTTCGGTAGTAAACAGTGAGCCACTTCACACAGAACGTACCGCTGCTACAGCACCATACTTCGGTCTCTTAAAGAAACTGCGGCATCTTGCTGAACGTCTTAGGAATGGCGTTAATGTGCCCACCTGCCACAGAAATCGGAATTGTAGTTTCGGTAAACTTTTTTTTTCTCAATATAAAATTTTAGGAAGTGAAACGTAGGTTGATGAAACAAGTTAACCAGTTTGAATGTTAGTGCAATGTTTGGTTTGCAACATCCACAAAAGTAAATTACTGATCTAGTCTGGAGAAAATGACTGTTTGAAATTACCAATAACGTTCACCGAAAATTGATCTGCTTGCTAGCACAAGACATGATACTTCCGGCCACACACTTTGCTAGCAGGAATTCAAGTTGAGATCTGCCTGGACATAAAAGTGACTTACCTCTTGCTGAGCATGACTATATTATTTTATTTACACGACAAGTTTCATAGTACCAAATTGAGAAGCAAATCTCCAACGTTGTGGAACATGTCAGTACATGAAATTTCAACATGAAAGTAGTAACAGATAAAAATAATATGTTTAGAACCCAAAAAAGTCAATCCATAAGTTTAAGTAAACGCAATCAACAATACTACAAGAATAAACTTAATTTCTCAAGGAACTCCTCGACAGAATACAAGAAGTGACTCATGAGGAAATTCTTCAGTTTCGATTTGAAAGCGCGTGGATTACTGCTAAGATTTTTGAAATCGAGCGGTAGCTTATTGAAAATGGATGCAGCAGTATACAGCACAACTTTCTGCACAAGAGTTAAGGAAGTCCGAACCAAATTCTGGTGTGGTTTATCTCGAGTATTAACCGCGTGAAAGCTGCTTATTCTTGGGAAAAGCTAATATTGTTAACGAGAAATGACAGTATGAAATACATATATTGAAAAGCCAATATCAAAATTCTCAGACTCGTGAACGGGGATCGACAAGAGGTTCTTGTACTTACACCACTTATTGCGCGAATTGCCCGTTTGTGAACCAAAACTATTCTTTTACAATGGGAACAGTTACCTCAAAATACAATACCATACAACATAACAGAATGAAAATACGCAAAGCAGACTAATTTTAGTGATGAACGATCACGCACTTCAGATACTGTTCGAATAGCATTATTGATAGAGAGAGTGACTTTCCACGACGGGTTACTATCTATCTGAAGACCTAGAAATATCAACTGTTCAGTTTCACTAATCATATGCCCATTCTGTGAAATTAAAACATCAGGTTATGTTGAGTTGTGTGTTAGAAATTGTAAAACCTGTGTCTTACAGCAATTTAACGTTAGTTTAATTTCTACAAGCCATGAACTTAAGTCATGAACTGCACTGTTTGAAATTGGGTCAATGTTGCACACAACATCCTTTACTACCAAGCTAGTGTCGTCAGCAAACAGAAATAATTTAGAGTTACCTGTAATATTAGAGGGCATATATTTATTTAAATATGGAACAGGAGACAACTCAACATTACTCCCTGGGGCACCCCTCCCCCCCCCCCCACTTGACTGTACCCCACTCAGACTCTACATCACAGCCAGTCTCAATATTGTGAATAATGACCTTTTACTTCCAAGAAGTTTTTCTAATGTATATCTAACTAGATTATTTTTATCAGCAGATACTTCACAGTTTCCGAAATAATTGGTGTTAGTTCCTTTCAAATCAGGTCATGTACCACAATTTTATGAATTATCTTGTTGTTTACATTAGTTGTGAGATCTTGAGAAATTTTTAATGGTTTTATCTCTTGAGGAGGCAGTAATATGTTGTTAAATATTTTATCTCTGACTTGATAACCATTTAATTTTAGTTCATTCAACAACAAGTCACTCTCTCTATCAATAAAAATATCTATGTACTATTTCATGTCACCAAACTTCATGTTGTATAATTCCTCAGCATCTTCCTTTCCATGTGCTTAAAAAGCTGATTTAAACACACCTGACATGAGTCAGCTGGAATGATACTATCTGCAAAGGTAGGCTTCTTTTAGTTTAAGCTGACGTCTTTGCGGTAACAAGCCTGTTTTCTACTACAGAGTTTATTTCACAAAACTCAAAAAGCAATTCCGCTGAATGGTGAGGACATTAAATGTGCCTGAAGCTGATTTTGTTCTTAAGTAAAATTTGTTTCAAATCCAGGAAATAAAATTATTTATTATAGTGTTGTGTTTATCTTGTGAAATGTACTTTTTAATGATAGTTGTTAAAACTATGGTATATATATATATATATATATATATATATATATATATATATATATATATATATATATATAATACAGCTAAATATGAACTGTTTTTTTAAGTCATAATTTTAATGTTCTAAGCAAGTGTAGCATATTAAAGTTTCATTCATTGTCACAGACCCTCCTTGCACATGCTACAAGTGAGGTCTTTTGCCAGATGCTTTCCTTAGTCCAAGCATTGCGTATGTGACGCTAATATACTAGCTGTACGTTAGTGAGGTAATACCAAATCACAGTAACCATGTTTTGCATGTCTTAATAATCATGAAATCGAAAGTTTACATTTCAGTAACGCCTTTCAGCTATATTTTCACATACTTCTCCTGCAACATGTAATCCAATAAGTCTAGGACAGATGTGGGGAAGAGGTGAAAGAGAAGGGAGAGGGAGAGGAATGGATGTAGAAGGGAGCGAAGGAAAGTGGGGTTGGAGAGAGATGGTTGTTGTGGTGGTGATGGTGATGGTGGTACAGGGGGGGAGTGGGTGGAGGAAGATGGTAAAATGTGTATATCTCTCAAGGACAGCGTACTTTAAAAATTTTGCACACCAAACCTCTAAAAATATATCCACATTATATCAAAGAAGAAACGCAAGTACCACTAGCATTAACAAGCTAGGAAAATGACATATCCCGTACTCATATGGAAGATCGAGCCATTTCTCTGTCAGTTTGTTGAAAGTAGGAGTTTGAAACTATCTATGAAATTTCAATGTTTTAGTGGACCAGTCATTTAAAACGGATCCATCTTTGTGAATAATATATTTAAAAATCTCTACTTCTTCTAGCAAGTCAAGACTGTAGCTATTCCTTTTTGTATTCAAAAGTTGTAAGTCACCTACTTTCCGTGGTGTATGTTGGAGAAGAAGCAGACGTTTAGCCCCACTACCCCCATCCTTTTTCCGCCTTGCACCTTTGTGTTATAACGTCTATGTGCACTGATCAAAGTTCTACAATTGTTTTCCCACAATGACGTTTTGAATGGTAATTTCATATCTGGTGCCGTTTTACTAATTTTAAATATGTACACAGATAAATATGATATGGTTTTTAATGTAATAGTTTCAATTTAGACATTTTAAAGACGTATAGTTTCATAAACTGTCATTCACCACCGCACACCCTCCTTGCACGCACAAGTAGTGCACACGATGCCAGAAGCTTCTCTTAGGCCAGACATTGCGTACGTGACGCTAGACTACTGACTGTACATTGTGCATGTTTTGATTATTATGGAAGTAAAATTTTGTATTTGACTGACACCATCTGGCTGTATTTCAACGTACCTCTGCCACAACGTGTAATCTAGTGAGTCTGAATAACTTTTTGTATTCATGACACAGTATTACTTTACCCAAGGTTGGGTAAAGTAGGGTCTTCTACTGGACGCACGGCGGTTTCAGGCGCTGTTAAGGAGAATTTCATTGCCCAACAGTGCATCAATGGCCTTCAATTCATCTTCTGTAGGATTCCTGGCTTTGATAAGATGAGCTTAATCTTTTTCACTCCATATGGATTACATCATTCAATATTTGTAGGTCGGAATTATTAACACTGTTCTCGTATTCATGTAGTAGTCCACTCTTCTATCTGTTATCAGGAGGTGGAATGTGACTCACAATAGAGAAGCAGTTTGGAGGTGTATTCAGTATTGAGCCATTAACAATGTGCATAGAATCCTTAATTTATTCATGAATCTCTTTTGTGTATAGACTGTTAAACCAGACAAATGCACATTATTCTGTTGTTGAGTGTACCAATACAAATACATTTATAGAATAGTTAGTATAAATATATGTGCCTTAGGATCACATGCTGATATTAGTGTGCACGTATGAAGTTTGCAGTACAGGTGATACTTAGTTGGTTTTTGTTCCTGACAGTTAGTCACGACTTTTCAGTACTGCGTTTAGTATATTTACCAAAATTTAGCGGATGAGATGAAACTGTCGTCTTTCTCTGCTTTGCAACTGTTAGGTTATAGAAGTGTCACTATCATGGTATGCTGTGTCAACTATGTTTTGTTGTCTAATTCTTAGCTGTCATTTGTTATGAACATGGACTCATTTTGAGACTTCATGTCTTCAGTTTCTTGAAGTATTAGTTTTCGACTGTTCACTTTCTTCTATTACCAATTTTTGTGGAGGTCTTTTCCTGCCATTAACAATTTCTATGTCTGTTTTTGTATCTGTTGACCTTTCGTTCTTGTCCATAACATATCTGTAAATGTAGGATAATTGAGGTTTTTCTTAAGTGTCCTTCTGTGTTAAATGAATCTGAAGTCGGAAGTTCTACCGGTCTCTCCATTACAGAAAGACAATGAATTACAGTCTTGAAATGTAAGACGATAGACCCCAAATGTGTTGAGACTATGTATGTTATCCTTGTTTCTCCTCAGTTTCTTTCCCATAGAGCTGTTCGTGCTGGATGTTATATTTAGTCCTGTTTTTTTTGAATGTGTTACAAATCCTTTGAGCTGTTTAATGTAGTAAGTGAGTGTGCCATTTATTTGTTGTTGTAGATATTTTTTGTTCAGTTGTGTTGTGGGTGTATGTGTTTCGTATGACTGAGTTTTATGTGTCTCTGTTTGTTGGTTTCGATCTGTTTGTTGTTGCGTGTTGCGTGTCTCTTCCATTTTTCCTTTAACTTTACGGCCTAGTTTGTCTATCATTTTGGTTTTGTATCCATTTTCAACAGTTTTGTTTGACTGTTGGTAGCTCATTGACTGGAGTTTTATTCAACCTTTGTAGCACGTAACAGAAACAAGCTTGTTTGCGTGTTGTGCAATGGTTTGATATTTTTGTATAAAGGATAGGTGTTCTGGTAGTGGTGAGTCTCCTGTACATGGAAATTTTTTTTGGTTATCGCGTCTGTGTACTGCAATGACTAAGAAATGTATTTTTATGTCGTTTTTTAATTCTGTGGTGAATTTTATCTGTGGTATGATTGTATTTATGTCATTGTGCAATTGTGTGCAGTTGGGTGTTCCATCTACAAGACGTAGATGTTATTTCTCTAAGATACCAGAATATTATTCGGTATTTTTTGGGTTCCAATACGTTTTCAAATGAATTGTTGTCATTGTGATTTAAGAAGGTGTTGTCTAGGAGTCCACCGATATATAGTCATATGGATGCTCTATCCTGTTGCGACTCGTAAAAAACTTTATAATTAATTTTAAAATACTTATTATCTCTTCTCAATGTGATTTGGGAATCTCATTTCCCCATTGTAATCATCGTTTGATGATGTCAGTTCTGTGTCATACCGAAATACGTAAGTGTAATGCATATATTGCTGTATTCGATTTTTATTTTATCTCATCTTTGTTGCGTAAGCGAGTGTTGTTTCCGAATACATAGTGCGGATTCTGAAGGAGCTCTAAATGCCAAGATCACCAGGAAAGCATTTATTATATTTAGATACCAGGTTTCAGCAAGACTATGTTGCGACCTTCAGGCCTTGGGCTTTGTAATATTATGTCATCTTCTTCCTCATTACTGTAAGTGCTGTTACACTGCGTATATGTCATTGTGAAACACCACCTACAGTATTGAGGGAAAGATAATGTAATGCTATGAAGCTAGATTCAAAGATGGCAAATTGGTCTTGCTGAAACTGGTTAGCTGAAACTGATTAATGCTTTAGTAGTGGTCTTTGCTCTTGAATTTTCTTCAGAGTCACACCATTGCAGATCGCCCCAGTGTTGATACAATGTCAGTAATTGATATGAATACATAGTGGTGCTATAAGTATGTATTGATGCCTTCAGTTATATTTACAACTGGGTGTATAGGAATGTCCTGTGTATGAAATTTTGTTAACTTATTTAAAGATGGTACTTTGTGATTCTTTTGTCTTAGCCATTTCATCACCAGTCTTCTGGACATGTTGAGACGTACTTTTGAAAAGGTCTAGGTAGTTTCCTGGTATCACTGCGCTGTATTACTGGTTTCCTATAATATCTCGCTCTTTAGAAATTTTAGAGTCTCATGAATGTATTCTTCTAGTTCTCTTATTTCCATAACTCATATCTATGCTTCTGTTAGGAGTCCACTGTTGTTTCCAAGTTTTTGCTTTATTTTCCTACATGTTTTCTCTGTTGTCTTTTGTTTCCTTACGTAATGTTTGTTTTCCTTCCTCTGATTATGTATCTAATTGCCTTTACCATTAACTCAGTTGTATGGCCTAGATCAAAGTTGAGTATTTACTCATTTCTTATTGTTTTATTGTGTATACCATTTCTGTTATTTTATTCCCCACTGTCTTATGTCTGATTTGTGAGCTGACATTGTGTGTTCTAAAGGGTTGTGAACTGTATGTTTGTGAGGTTGAAGTGCCACTTATGGAAAGTGTGTGTTTGTTTGTTGTTTCGAAGATTAGCTGATAAGTACCTTTCTAGAAATATGTGTACTTTTTCTTTCCTTTAGTGTTTCTATTCATGATGTTATTAAATATTTCTGAGACTTGTAAAAAATTTACTGAGTTTAGACGATTTTTTAGCTGACCAGACCTGAACACACCCATCTCAAAATGTAGATATTTAATATACTGTCCCATCGAATCAACTTCTGCTTTGTGCTTGATATGTTTGGCGGCAGGTGACATACTGTCTACAGAGGCATCCAGATACTTAAGTATTATTTTTTGGGAAAGATTAATTTTCTTGAACTTCATAAAGAGTGTAGTCGATGCAGTTTTGCTTTTGGGTTTCAGAATTTGTTGTAGAGCTTATTCAGAAATTCTTAGTATGTCACAGAGATATTCATTTTGTGCTGAAGGTGTCATCCTGCCTATGTTTATAACTAATATGTAATTACAGAAATATGTTTCTCTCTTTGCTTAACACAAATGCTTCTAGTTCAACACTCTAACATCTTTTGTTAAGTTTCATCAACGTGAACTTGTTCATTAAATTTCTGACAGATGACATATAAATAAAGTAATACATTTGTAAAATTATAAACAGAGAAATTATACACCTTAGTACAAAATACTGATATTGGTGTGGCTGCTATTTTGCTAGTACTACATGTATTTTAGAGATTATTGTATTATTTCTGACAGATGACATATAAATAAAGTAATACATTTGTAAAATTATAAACAGTGAAATTATACACCTCAGTACAAAATACTGATATTGGTGTGGCTGTTATTTTGCTAGTACTACATGTACTTTAGAGATTATTGTATTTACATTTAAAATCTACTAGCACAAATAATATACAGCTTAGTTCTACATACTGTCATTCCTGAAGCATGTATAACATTTGCTTTCCGCTGACATTAAGCTACATTTCATCATCTTCAATTGATCAGGGTTTTGCGGTATAGTGTTATACATATTATGTTAGATCCAAAATTTTGGTAAATAAAGATAACATAAAACTGAATAATCCTGATCCATTGCAGATGGCAAACTGGAGCAATATATTCACTGTACTATAAATGGTAGAGAGCCATATGAATGACATTATTTGATACAAAGATATATATTATTTCTGCCAGCAATTTCGTAAATATAAATACCATAATCTCAAAACTATATGTATGAAACGCAACACTCCTTTCATGTTATATGAGAGAAAATAGAACCCATTGAAAATTGTGAAACTTCACCGCCACATGTTTTGATGAAAGAGAAGAGATTTTTGTGGATGTAGAAGGAAGAACTGCATTTGCATAGTTATATATTAGGGAACAAACATGAACAGACAGCGAGCTTCAACCATAAGATTGTACTTTATTCCTGTCGGTAGGCGCAATTTTTTTGTTGATCAGTAAACTGTTTTCATGTCTTTTACTAGTGTTTCTGTGGATGAAGGTAAGTAGTATACGAAGCCTAGCATCAAAACTGTCAATTACATGAGGAAGTACCCACTATAACAGAGATGTGCTATTAATTTTCTACTGTGAAGTGCGTGGACTGAATTCTATGAAATGTTATGCATGTAAGTGTGTCTCATTTTTACCATAACAGAAGTAACATCACTAAGTCCATAATGTACCACTGAGATGCTAGAGAAGTAATTTGAACATCAACATTGAATTGGCGTTACATCGTAAATAAGAGACTAGTCATAATGAAATGGCTGTAGTACATATACAGCTATGACAGAATTGTGCTCATGCCTCTCACAGCGTGAGTAAAATAGAGGGTCAAAAATATGTTTCAATGGTTGATAATTTCATGTATACACGCAATGCGTGTTAGACACGGTGAAGTATTCTTTCTTGTGCCACCCATTCTCTTTGTACTACTGCATGGCTAGTGCGAGAAATAGAAACTGTTCGTGTGCACAGAGAGAAGTCTGTCAGCACTTGGACCAGAGTTTGAAGGTGATGTGCTTCGCCGCATTGTGTGCATGAAATTGCTTGTAACACAGTTAGCTAACAGGAGAGATGCGAAAAGACATCGCGAGTGAGCTGCACAAAATGTATCCCATATTATTTCATATAAATGGAAGAACTATCAGCAGTGGTCAACTTAATATGTGTGAAAGCTATAATTGCGGTATCAATAGTGTGTGCAAGAGATAGAAGAAATAGTCACTGATCCTTGATAGTAGGTTACAAAGTATAGGAAACTTGATTGGAACCGTAATTATTTAATACTTTCCCAGTATTAAACAATATGTACTTGTTATAATGATTTAAATTATAATCATACAGGTTAAGCACATGTGGTCATGGTTAGAACTGAATATGGCTAACAGATGTGATGTGTACAACTAACAAAACAATCTGACTGCTGAAAATTAATTTAGTAGTAATAATAATATATTACAATCGATCGCTACTTATAAACTGAAGACAAATTCCTCTTCCATTTATTTTTCTTTGCCCATCTGTTTAATGAAGAGACTTTCACATATTTAGTGTTTAATATGCTTCCTTTGGAAAAAGTAACATCGTGAAATTTATAATGGGATCATTTTCCATATGAAATGGGTTTACGATCTTCTGATTTGTCGTTTGTGAGGTATAAAATGTAGTGATAGTTCCGATAATATTGACTTGTGTGTAAGATGGTATGTAACTTATTGATTTATTTTGGGATTCAAGGGACGTCCTTTAACTTTCGATACACATCTAAAACGCACCCAACGTAAACAGCGACCACATTCCAGTCGGCGAGTGGTAACTTTCATCCCAGTAGGCTGCTTCTGTTGGTTTCTGTGGCGACATTAATTTTTCCATGGTCTTTGGACGAGGTGGTCTCCTGATAAGTAGACTATGCACACATAGCTTAGCTTTTGTATGGAGTTGTATTCATCACCTAATATACTTACTGATCTTGAATTAACCAGAACTCGATTGTACGACTATGGTTGTTGCATAAAGCACTGCTATTAAGAGAAATAAACATTGACAAAAGATATTGTTTCTTCAGTATATGACAGCTGTAGAGGACCCTCTACAAAATATATTTTCGAGACAATGTTAATTTGGGATTTTTTATGTTCATGATACTGCCATCCTTTAACTATATGTGCCTCTTAAGCAGATTGAACGTATAGTGACCATAGCTGATATGCTCTGATGGTCGACTCTCCCACAATAACTGCTCAGAAATGCTAATACACGTCAACTGTATAATCTTTGATCCACCGTACCAACTGGAACTGGAAGTTTGACCACATCAGTTTCCAGCAGTTAGCTAATAATCACTCTGAGAATAGAACATAATGCTGTAACTCACCATTACAGATAAGTGTTTTGGCCTCATCTCGTCTGTGGGTCTATCAATTTGTTGGTGATATCACATTTACTTTCAGCACTTCTCGTAATGCTAGAAGTAGCACATATAATATCGTTCTGAGCGAATTGGTGCAGTGGTTAGCATTTGAACTCGCATTTGGGAGGATTACTGTTCAGATCCACCTTCGTGATTCAGATTTTCTCTAAAACGCTTCAGGCAAATGTCATGATGTTTCCTTTGAAAGGGCACGGCAGACTTCCTTCCCCATCCTACCCGAAGGCGATGGCACCAATGACCTCAGTGTTTGGTCCTCTCCCCAAAATCAACTAATCAACCAATCGTTTTTTAATTACATTAGTGAGTTTTCGTCAATGGCCTATGATACTTGTCATCTTTTCTAACACCCTCAGCCATATCTTCGGTGATGTCAGCTTCTGCTCTGCTTCCCCAGAGACAGAGATTCGAAAGTGCAGTTACAAGGTCTAAGACGACAATATAACGTTTGGATCATATCGCGCATCTCACAACAATCACATGTAATGGTGCTTTATTTAATGGTGGGTTTTTCTTTATTGATGCAACAACTATTACTAGTCTCCTACGGCCCCAACAGATTTTCCATTACTGCTGAGCACGTGTAGGCTTAGGTTCTTGTAATGACTGCCATTTGGAAGGTTCTGTGTCCACTTAGTTCAGGGAAATTCATCGACATTGCCATTTTAGTGGAAACTTGTTCTCTGCCCAGTAAACGATTTTTATCAAAGCACAATTTTCCGAGTATTCTGTTGTTGATCGTCATGTAGATGAAGTACAGGAATTATCTTCACTATACTTTATTTCTTGGGATGTAGCCTTTGTACAGACAGCATGTTACATTCAACATGACATCCACTTGTGCCGTATGGAAAGATCTAATTCGTTGTGAGCAGGTGTTCCCAGTAGTGGAGAAGCACAGGAACTCACCAGACCTTCTGTGGATAGCTGAATAGCTCCACAGGTACTGCGTATACTTTTTGTAAAAATGTTCATCCCTGTTGCTACTTTCTTAGCAATTAGGATGCACTGATGTTTACAGGTCAAAGACATGTGACGGAATATTTCTAGATTATCAGTAGTGTCGTGTGTTCCAGCTGCTGGCCCTACCAATATACTTTGAATTTTTTTCTTGCTAATCTCACTCTCAAATGAAGTCCACATATTTACATTCTTAAAAAAAATTGGTCTCTACGCCTTTTGTCTGTAACACGGTCACATCGCAGTTGCTCAAGAACAAGTTCAAAATTCTACCCCCCACAGAAAGAGCAACCTCATCTTCATTGAGACAAAGCTACATGTTTCCGATAATTGGTTGACCACTTCCGTACAAATTAAATGAAGTGGGTACACTTTGTTACAACATGACGTATACTTGTATGCCCACGTTTTGCTTTATCGATACATACATAGAACCTTCTGTCCTCAAGATCCAAGTGTTTAACTTGGAGCAAATACTCTGGGGCTTTCAGTAAGTAATGCATCACTTTTTTTCTGAAAGCAGGTTGGTTTTGTTCAGGAATTAAATACACTGCTTTCGTCATGATACACTGTTTTCATCATAATTTCCATTCACTGTGACGGCTTCACGCTACCTTGCTAGGAGGCTCTGTATGGCCTCATGGTGCCAGTGTAAAGCTCGACGTCAGCTACAACATCTGGCTCCCCTTTATACACGTCCTGCTTCCCGCGGAGTGAATCCCTCATTGGACCAAACAGAAGGGAGTCGGCAGGGACGAAATCCGGACTGTAAGGTGCATGAGGAAGAACAGTGCACTGAAATTTGCACTTTTGTTTAGACGCAAACGCTGATGTGGTTTGTTCACTTTCCTGAGGATAGCACATCACACTTCGAAGCAGATCGGTGCGCCTTGAGAGAGGATATCAAATAAGGTAGTCTTCAGATTTGTAGAACGTTGTCGGTTTGATGTTACTGGATAAAGGTGTGATTTTCAATTTCTTCATTGGAGATATCGTAGCGTTTGTATTGGAACTTACCGTGGTTTACCTATATGGGTATATGTTTTATTATTTTCTGTCTGTTTTTATCCATTCATTCGCTTACTGCAAGGGTTAAAATGCGGTCTGCCCGCAGCGGTCAAGCCTGTGGAGCTAGCAAGGAAAAATATGTAACATTATGAACTGTGATTTATTTTCAAAGAATATTCTTAAGAATTTATTTTATTTACTAGCGATTCATCGAGAACATTAACACATTTAATCACACTATGTAAGCATGGAAGTAGTTGCCAGGGAGTAACTGATGAAATCATAACCAAATTCCTTTTAACAAATGAGAATTTTATTCACTTTAATAGTGCGTAAAAACATTTTTTTTAAAGAAACAGATTTAAAACTATAATCAGAAAGCAATCTCTATATATCAAAGTTACAATTTATTCAGAGGCAGAAAGAAACAAGTTTTGACTGTATGAGCTTTCGGGCAGAGAACCTTGCCGCTCCCTTTTTGACATCGCCGTAGTTACGATCACTCACAACAGTCTCTGAAAGACTACACTGGTGCAAATCTACAATACACCAGATAACTTTAAGCTAAGAGTCTTAACAATTTACACAAACACACAAACTACACACCTGCGTAGGATGGATGGAAATGGTACAAAACACTAACAATTAAAATATTAACCTTGGTTCTAACTTCTAAGAAAAATCTTACGGTGAAAAGGTGGCAACTTTAAATACTAAAATGATCATTTAAATAAAAGCCCATGAAATGCAATCTTATATAAAATTCTGCAAGGTTGGCCAAACAATAGTTAAGGTGCTCTACAGTACACAGATACCGCCTCTCAAGATCATAGGCAATACTATCAACGTTTCCAAATATCAAAACGTATTTCAGGTACTAACCCGTTACACTCAAAGCAATAAATTCGTTAACACACCAAATCCGACAAACGTGACAGAGGTTGCTACTAAGGTATGGTAGATTGATAGGGAGATTACCGAACAACCCGAACCGCAGGTTGCTCTAACCCGCCACTACTCCACAAGGGAAAAACGACCACCCAGTTTATAAACAACCACCTTCCCGCGGGTGGGCAAACGGAGAAAAATCGTGGGATTACCCCAAAGCAAAACAGCTGGTGACCTCACCAAGAAAACAAGTAGAATTTAACAAGGGTAAATCAAACAAGATATCACCAATCACTTAACTTCTAATAAACTGCGATTTCTCGAAAAGAACTGGCGCAGCACCCCCAAATCGCTCTCCCGAACCGTCCGCTGCCAGCCGCTTCAACGGACGCAGGAAGGCGCGTCGATCCTCCGTCTCACGGCGTCGCAGCTCGCTCCGACCAGACTTATGTCGTGGGTTGACTCCTGTTGCTCTCGTGTCGACCGCGAAGTCACTACACCTCGCTATACGCCGCGGCCCACTGGACTCACGTGGCGACCTCACATGCGCCGACGCTCAAGACGGTCAGGTCATCTTGTGTCTCAGTGCGCGACCGACCAACCGATCGGTCCAACCGCCAAAGACCATTGCCTGAGCAAACTCGAGCAGACTGGCGGCCTAACGCGCAGACTCAGATGCAGGAACTAAGCCCCGACCGGGTGACCGCTCGCTGCGTTCTCTTACTGGCGGAGTGGAAAGAGTCTCATTTTGCCGGCTTTAAGGTTGATTCGAATGACAGACATTCTAGTACTCTAGATCGACGACAAACACTAACTGCCGAACAAATGCGGACGAGATACAGATTAGCAAGCTGGGGACGAGAGACTGACCCAGACTCACCAACTGGTGAGCTCATAGTGCGCCACCGCCGGAAACGGAGGGCGACTGCTTCACACTACGCGCTGCGGCGCGCTCTTCAAAACAGCAATTTTTACCACGGCTCACATTAATTACCGTACATATATAAAAACTCCTATCGGATATTTCATCGATTTGTACTATCTCTCTTTTCCAGTCCATGATAGAAAGAGCACATGGGATTCTCTTTAGTGTACTAATAAGGTGAAATATTTTAATTCTTATAGTACGAAGTTAACTTCATTTACTTGTTCCTTATTTCACCTGATCTCTCTATCTGCGTTACCGGTATCTGTAATACTTTGAGGAAGAAAGAAATTTAAGCAGAGCAAACTGGACGCCATAACAATGTCTTAAAGAAGAACGGGAGGTAAATAGCTTCGAAGACAGATCTAATAATCCAATATTATTTGTTACAGATTCTTCGTGTGTATGAAAAATCATAAGTCTGACTGTCTGGATTTTGCGTCGGTGAACGTAAATTAGCTGAGTCACTATTGTTGCGCCTCTTTTGCGGCGCCAGCAAATTAGCATGGTAATTATTATTCTTGAAATTATTAATTAATCAGTAGAACTGGCAAACGTTCCCCGGACGGTGCCAGATAAATTAAGCAGGTGTAATAATTAAATGATATAAATCATGTTGCGTAACATACTATAGTACTAATCATTTTCATTTTTTTCTACTTTGTTTCATGATTGGAGTAACACTGTTTAGAGAAAACCTAGTACAAACATCAAATTGTATGCGTAAATTACTATTTGTTAACCAGAGGAATGTACCAACAACATTTAAGAAGGTAGGAAAGAAGGTAGGAAAGAACTGCAACTTATATCTCACATGACTGCACTTGGAATTTCCTCGATAACAAGTAGTATCAGTACCTTACCCTATGCAGTCATAAATTTAACCCTTTGTTTCCTGACATAAGAAATAATTTACTTTTTAACGTTTTCTTTGGAGAATTTATGGTATTGTGGCCTCAAATGACGGTAGGATTTTTTGTAAAATTTTATTTTATTTTTCACAAATTTTTTCTCTTCTGGTACTCAGGAGTACTGTCAGACTACATGGACAGAATCACAACATGTGCAGAAAAATGCTCCAATTTTTATAACTTGGACTTTATTCCACATAAATATTAAATATTTTTACTTTAGAAAATTAATTAACAGAAATATGATATTTCAGATTTTGTTTTTTAAATTTCGCATGAATTTATTCTAGAGCAACTTCACAATACATAGTAACTTAGCTATACATTTTTGACAGTATATACATATCACATATTTAGTGATACCTCATGAAATTCTAGGAAACAGTTCTTTTTCTCATTGCAGCCCAAATACACTTTACATGTACTACTTTGTGAATGTGGTCTCGACTGAATTTTATTTTTCGCACACATTTCGCATCGTCCTCTTTTACAACTGAACACTACAAAATGATTTCCTCGGTTGCCAAGACGTACATCCTTCGGAACAGAAAAGTTATCCTTTCTTCTCTTTGAGGGAGTTATTTCATCTTTACCAGAGTTTCTCTTTTTGAGATTTGGCACTTGCTGTTCATTCATTAGCCCTAGTGCCACAGCATGCCTGAATTCCAGTAGTGGCAATGCCCCATGTAGATAACTGAAAATGACGTAGGCATTGTCAAAAGCAATTTCTATTGCTCCCCAGAAGAGATGGTGCCACCATTTCTTTGATCGCTTGTCAAGACCATAAGTTGAACGTAATGTGTCTGCATGATACACACCACCCATATTTTTATTGTAATCACATTCAGTAACTGGACATGGTATAGTCATAATAGTTCCATCTTTTTCCTTTTTCTTGTCACTACGCTCTGTTCAGTGCCATGGAAGTTTGACGCAATATACACTACTTTGTTTTCCCTCCAGTGAAATACTGTTAGGTCTAAAGATGAGACTCTGTGATTTGATTCCCCACGCTTTAGATACTTTTCTTTAGGTAAATTCCCTGACAAATCTTTCCTGTTTGTTCTAATTATTCCACAGGCAAATGTACTTACGGATTTCTGTGTGAGAAAAAGTGGACAGAACAACTAGTGAGAGGTAACGCATTGTTGCTACAATAAAGTGTTCGCACAACCTGACTGTTCTAATAAGTCCGCCTTAAATTTTCCACTTTATCTCATTCACTTGTAACGTAATGCTTCAAACTATTGTAAAAAAACAAAGAAGGTATGTATGTACAATGGAAAACTCAACGGAAGTTCCAATAAACTGCGCACAAATTCAGGCAACACCATGGAAACAAGCACATACAATCTTCTGTTTTCACAGTAGTGCGCGAAAAACAATTTCAAGCTCTGACCGCCAGAGAGGTCTATGTATTGAACAATAACATCTATGAAACAGTAGAGCAGAGTTACTGTTACGTACCGACAGACTCTCAGATCACGAAACCGCACCACGAGAAAATAATGAGAGTCAAAACTTACTGGTACTTTTAAGTACCGTCAGGCAACAAAGGGTTAAAGGATTTCTCTTAAAGCCTTAGAGTTGGTTTGACAATATTTTGATATTTTGGAATGTCGATGGAAAAATTGTGAACAGCAACAATAAGGTGCAATACTGGCGTAGAATACGTAATGCACTGATCAGGAAAATTCTCGCAATGTTTTAAGAACAAAACTCACTTTTATTTCGTATTTATAGCATTCAAAAAGATTTGGTAAATGGAATCAGTTAGAAGCTTGTGTCGAATAATGAAAATAGTTTACAGATACAAAATATCACCGTGGTGGGTGCGACGAAAAGTGATAGTGACACAGGAAATGTCGATCATATCAATGACATCCAGGAATTTTACAAAAATTCAGTTTATGATTATTACAATAATGTCTTACCTGATGAGACTACCACGAACCCTGTAGACGAGACTAAGACCAAAATCTCACCGGGTAGCATTTTCTCTCATGAAGACGGTGAAGGCGCGTTAGCGCGGAATCAGTAAATTACAATTTTCCATGTCACGAGAACTTGTTCGAATGAGATGGAACACGACACAGCGAGGATACAATACGATATTGCGTCATCAGTATATTCAATGCAGGACATGTATAACGACCTCACTGACCTAATGAGGAATTTATGTAATAATTTTTCTACACCACAGACCGAAAAACTTGATGAAAAGTTTCATGATTCTAAAAATGAACAAAAGCAAACATTTGCAGACTTTAAGAATTACCCATTATAGAAGTTCAATAGTTTAAATCAAAATCTACGCACTGGCTTTTCTTATGATTTAACTTGCAAATCTGCAGATGTGGGGAAGACCTGAAAGGTGGAGTTATTTACTGATTTGTTTCGTCGCATAAACAACCTAGACAAAAAGTGATATCTATAAACGAGGCACAAGAGGAAATGGCAGGTACGATAAGGATCGTGAGTGACGCCCGGACTCAGATGCAAGAGGTCAGAAACTTGCAAAAACTTAGAGATTATGACAGGTACTGTTAGTGAGTTGCTATCTCCAGGCAAGGATTTGCCGGAAGAACTACAGGATCTGTTTGTCTACTTGATAAGCAGACGAGAGTCTGATTTTTTTAAAGAGAGGGTGAGAGAACAAGCCCGTTGTGTTCAACGCAGTTTATCGGAATGTGTTACCCCAGAACTGGACAGAAGCTTCTAACATTTGGTTCGTTGTTGGGTACACACGGGGCGATGTTTCATATGGCTGAACGATGCCAAATCTATGAGCAATTTGAACCGACTTTCTTGCTGTTCCACAGCAGTTTAATAAAGGTTATGTTGACAGGTCTTCAAAACCAGAGACAAAAAGAAAGAAATAAGACATATACCCATGTAGGTAAACCAGCATCACCATGCAGTAGTGAACATGGGGACTGTGGAAGTACTTCGAAGAGCACTTAACAAAACCAGGTTTTGGACAAATCGAGCTCCCACGTGGATGTATTGAAAATACCGAAAAGTCGCCTGGCCGCCCATATTTGGGAAAAGCTGATCGCTACATCGGGCGAAAATGATTTAGATTATTTTTTATCTGTACTCGACTCGATTGATCTAATATAGCGTAGCAACCACGCAATATTATTACACAGTGTACACCTCCGCAACAGCAGAGTCGCAACGGCCGTAATAACGAACATGGTTGGCACCAGCATGCCCAATGCAACAACAATAATGCAAGAAATAATTATGGTAAAGGGGGAAATCAAAAGTACAAACGAGATTTCAAAGGAAATCACGAACAGAATTACAGTAGACCGGCTTATACCGAACAGGGAGGCTATGGCTAACAAGTGCGCAACACATCCCCAAGACGTCCCCAGCAGGAGCCAATAACCAATACAGTAATTGGCAGGAACCGGTCGCAGGTAGACCATCCGACAAACCTCCACCCTGTAATCACAATCAACAGAATAACAATTATGTATCCAGATGGGGCGGGGGTTGGGGAGGCTCAAGCTGAAGGAGAGTTTAATTGCAGGACAATACAGGAGGCGAAATGCCGAGGTCAAACTCACGGAGTGTAGATAGTTGAAGTTACTCATAATGAAGACTCAACCTCCCAACTAACCAGGAAAACTCGAACAAGCTGCGATAAGCCCCTATGCGCAGACCAATAAAATGAGGGGGGGGGGGGGGGCATGCAATGTATTCTAAATTACTCTCTGAGCTGTGACAAAGGGGTAGATATGAAAGAAGAACTGTGTCGGGGAGATGTTTCAGGCAGAGATAATGGGGAGACAGTGCAAGCTGTAATTAATGCCCAGATATGTCATCTAGATGTACTAGTGATACTTGACACATGTGCATCGACATATATAATATCACAAGGTCTATGTAACAGTCTTAACAATCTGCGTAACCGATGTCATATATTCTGTTTTCAACAACAGAGTTGTCATATTCAGACTTCAATGGGGAGAAAGTCAAAAGGAGTGAAATCTCAGGCATTAATACCCACTATCATCAGCAGTTTTTCTCTAACTGGTATTTTTTGATAGTGGAAAAAACTTGTGGTAAACTGTCTTATTGGAATGGATGCCTTTAGATAATACAAAGTAAAGAGAGACACAGGGCAAGGAAATGTTCTTTTACAATGAATGAACAGAGTTATCAGTAAATTTTATTAAAACCAACACAGCTGAAAATACACTCAAACCAAGTGCTGATTTCAGAGTAGAATTATCATATCCAAACGTACTGTGTACGTGTATAAAGAGGATATTTTCCCGCACGACACATTTAGCTTTTCCTCAAATCCAATTCCTTTGCCAAAAGGAGAAGCTGTGAGGAACGAAATTTAAAGAATGAGAAATTGGAAGATCATTCTATACCCCATATTGTAGCCGCATTTTAGCTGTCGTCAAGCTCGATGGTGGTGTCAGACTTGTACTTGACGCCCGAAGCATAAACTAAATGATTATTCCTATCTGGAAACAGCCTGACACTTTTGAAGAACAGATACTGGAACTTCACAATGTTAAATACCTCACTATAATTGATTTAAAAGCGTTTCATTGGCAAATAGCATTACTTGAATAGAGTAGGAAGTGAATTTTGTGTTTTCCTGTTTGGCTTGATCGTGAGCACGGGTGTTTTCATTTCCACACTGGGCAAAGTTTTGGCACCAGAATTCCTCTGCAGAGTCACTTTCTATGTTGATGACCTGTTAAAAGCTACTTCTACATGTGAAGTCACAGTTAATTTAACGATATCGAAGTTTGGAAAAGAAAACGTCAAATTTCTGTGTCAAATTATCATGCCACGTGGTATACGACCTAATCCAGGAAAACTTGAAGCGCTCAAACATTTCCCACCACCACAGATTAAAAAACAGCTCAAGGCATATTTGGGTTTGGTTTCATTTCTTAGGAAATTCGTTTCAATTCAGTTACTGAGTAGTGACACATTGCTGGATCTTTTGAAGAAAAACAGTCCATGGATGTGTACTGATTAGTTTCAAGCAAACTTCGACAAAATAAAGGAAGCCTTACTATAAGCAAACGTACTGCACCATCCTGACCCACCACAGGATTTTTCTTGAGAACAGATGCATCTTCACAGATGCATGCTTCAATGCTTCAGTCAGAGCATTGATGGTGATGATGCGGAATTAAAACCCATGGTAATCAGTTCTGCAAGTCGGACACTTTCTGGAACCAACTGTCATATTTAGTGACAGAGCTCGTGGTTATCAGGGTTATATGGGCATTTAAGAAATTTGAGTACCGTTTATGCACACCAATGTCCACTGTGACCATCAAGCTCTTTCTTTCCGGTTGACATGCAAATTATTACATCGGAGGTTAGCCAGATGGTGTATATGCTTGCAGGAATTCAGTTTTGAAATCGTGTACATCAGGGGTAAACAATAAATAATCTCAGACACCTTGTCAATGTTATCTCAGGGGCTTGAGGAATTCTTAGAATTGACAGTACAGGATTCTGAAATTAGGGTTCTGCTTACACAGGACAAGACGCAACGAAAATATAACGTATAGATGCGTAAGAGTGTGGAGAAATTGCAATAGAGTGACATGTGCCGAAAAAAGATGAGGTCGTAACTGTCTGAAAATAACGACGAGAATTTGAAGAAATCTTCCTCTAGTGACATATTTAAGTATATTGTATACAAAGGAGTGGTATCCTTAAGATACTTATATACATCAGTTAGGTACACTGAATTACAGTCACTACTGGTGATTTCAAATAATTAATGTTGACAACTTATATGACATTGCACTGTCAAAGTTCTGCACTTAGTTCAGCAGACACTAATAAAGTATTTTCACAAAGATAAAAATAAGTATGCACAAGAGTTCGCACAATTATTCCATGGGGTGTAGACGATTGATTTCAACAGCAGATAGAAAAAAAAAAGAAAACGCTACTGTCCATTCCGTCACCATTTCCTGTAGATTAGTAGCCGCATATCCAGTGGACTTGAGTGATGCAGGGCTACGAGTGGCTATGATTGCTTGTGTTGATGAATGCATAATAATGATTTTCGTCTCTTTCGTTAGCAATCTCGATTTACTGGCGCGTGAGTCAGACAAATTGTGAGGACAGTGGTTTATGCATCTCATCACGCTGTATGTGTGTTTATTGTCCTTTCAGCCCTGCAATTAAAGAAAATTATTTTGATTTTTATTCTACGTAGGGTAATACTATGCATGAACTCATAGATTAAGAGAGTTACCTACTCAAGACAAATCTGTAAGAGACAAGTAGCCTTTGAATGGTGAGAGAAAATGTCAGTTATCATGTGTTTAAAATGTCATAAGATGTTGTTATATACATCATACTGAGTATTTAAAATGTCATGGGATGTTGTTATAGGCGTCCTAAAGGAGAAAATGAAATCTTTTGAAGAACATACAGTGGTCTTGAAATTCTTCTTTCTGCGCAAGATATATACGTTATAATGAATCTAGATTTAATATGTATAAATTGTACGATATATGCACATAACGTGTCAGAATCACGTGGATATAGGCTTATGTACGCTAGGGTTATATCAAATGACATTTAACTGTACTGCTTATTTTGTAGATGGTATGTGAGATCATATGTGTATTGACAAAACAGATGTCAAGAGGAACAATTCAATTATCAAACGTCTGGCGAGTGCTGTAAATAGGTTACATTTACGTGTGTTACAGTGAGTGAAGATGAGGGTGCTTGCAATGTGCAATACGTTTGTAGCGGTAAGGGATGCTAGACTTCGCTACAATGGGCCATAGAAGGTGGAAACGCTTATGGACTTACCTGAAATTTGGTGAGATCTCGACATGACGCTGAATGGACTGACTGGACTTGGACACAGAAATATGTGGTTCCAGTACCACAGGTCGGAAATGACGGGCATTTCCGTTGCAGCATCGGAAACTCTGATGGCACACTCACCTACAGACACTATCCTACGGAGCAGCTCCAGGACATTTTGACGACGTGAAATTCGTAATTACCTAAAAACTGTGAAAACAAAATGTATTGCCTAGCCATGTGGCGCCCTGAGATAGGTATGGGGTGTGGGGGAGGGGGGTGGGGGGCAATCCAACAAAGGAACCGCGACTGGTCACTCTCGCTTGACGTCAGTAGGTAGGCAACCGCAGGTCGCACCAGACAGTTCGTTGTATGAAATCAAGGTCGCGGGAATGTTTAAACAGCATGTGCCTTCCGTGAGTGATTTAAACGCGTTTAAAATGTGTCACGGAAACAGAGATAAATAAATAGGCCCGAAGAAATACGTAACTAAAAATGATTCCACAGCAGATGCGATAATTCAATTCGATAAACGAATATACCTGCATTCTGCAATTTTTAAGTGTATGACTCGACTGATAGGAGCGAATCTTCAATTTTTACATGGTCGAGGTGCTGTCCACTTAAAATTCTTCTTTACTTCGTTCATCTTAAATGCTTGCAACTACTTCTTTTTATTCAAAAGCTAAACCAGATAAATGTTCTCTTTCTAGCATACAAGCTAATTGAATCTTCGTGCACTAGAAGGAACTTTGCTTCAGTGATTAACGTCAAAAATTTAACTACAACTTAGATATGATATATCCATGAAATCCAGGATATATAATTTCAAACTGTTTGACTGCGTTCACCCAATCTGATTCAAAAGACCTCCTCGAAGAAAAGTAGAAATCAGAATCCTCACGAGGAATTGAGCACATATCCGTTTGTGATCCCAAGGATTTGGTCAGTGGCTCGACATATAAACGTAGATAGTCTGCCATATAACGAACAGTCAGGCATAACGTCCTCTGCATCTGAATTTTTTTCCTCTATTTTGTGGACTGTTCTTAGGAATTCTTCCTCCTCTTTCATAATGTGTGCAACGTCACAACTACTTGCGCACTGGGCTTTAACTTGGTTTTCCTCTCTCGCGTCAACACCAAGTTCACTGGTTATATATTTCATGAAATCGTTATCGTGCGCTTCAGTGTCTGCAGCAGCTGCACTCATTCTCCCATGAGTAACCAATGCATATCGTCTGTATTTTCTGTTAAATAAGAAGCCGAATTCTTAGCGTAGCTCTGGACGTTCATCTTTCATTATTATATCTTGGAGTTGGTTGCTGTTCACTGTCACATAAAAATCATAATAAACTCGTTTCATCCCAGACTTGAATAATCCACGAATCATCACAACTTTTACATTGTCCTAAAATCTTGTCCTCCGTCGCATCGTAACAGGTGCGGCAGTCAATGTTTATTTCTCAAAACATAGCACAGTTTCCTTTTCTATTACAGTAAATATGAGACATTTCTCTCAAAATTGTCCAAATTTCTTCCGAAATACCTGGATTGCGCTTAAAATATTAGTCTAATTTTGAAGCTTTGAACGATAGGGCAAAGGAATATTGTGCTTTCTCAAATACGTATAAGCTTTTCGAGATAGGACCTTTAAAGTAAGCTCTGTGGCAGTATCCTAGGGACTCCATTTCATCCGCCTTTTGCCTCGTAACAAACAGCGAATTCATTCCCAATTATATATTTAGATAATACGTTTTCTACCTTCTTGCGTTTCTCTTTTTTAACAAGACGCGGTTGACAACTTCGATCCTTTTCAGGGCTGCATCGCGTACTATTAGTCTAGACTCCAACTGCCCTCTTTCGCAGATCTCTAATTTTATAACATAGAGCTCGCTTACTGAGCCTCACGTTGCGACTACAGTGTACACGCGGCATTCGCACACTGCAGGCTGTCTACCGGATGACGTCATAGCGCGAGGGGCACTGTGGGAAGCTTGGCCGCTGGCCCGCCGTAATTGGCTACTTTATACTTGTATAGCTACGGTGTGTTCTACCAGCGGAGTTATGAGGTGCGATCGCAACAAACATTGCTTAACGTGTGTGAGAATAGGGCTGCAAGAGGCGTATAGTCGCTACCCGACAATAATGGAGTCAATTTGATGCTGCTTGGTCTTGGAAAATTAAATTTTTAGAATATATAGATAAAAATGTAAAATGAGAGAGCTGCCACGTCTAGGGTATACATTAAAATAAGATTCGCAGTCAATAAAGATATTTTAAACCCCGTTCAGGCCAAAGATACAATATAAGTTATGTTGTTGTTGTTGTTGTGGTCTTCAGTCCTGAGACTGGTTAGATGCAGCTCTCCATGCTACTCTATCCTGTGCAAGCTTCTTCATCTCCCAGTACCTACTGCAACCTACATCCTTCTGAATCTGTTTAGTGTATTCATCTCTTGGTCACCCTCTACGATTTTTACCCTCCAAGCTGCCCTCCAATACTAAATTCGTCATCCCTTGATGCCTCAGAACATGTCCTACCAACCGATCCCTTCTTCTAGCCACGTTGTGCCACAAACTTCTCTTCTCCCCAATCCTATTCAATACCTCCTCATTAGTTATATGATCTACCCATCTAATCTTCAGCACTCTTCTGTAGCACCACATTTCGAAAGCTTCTATTCCCTTCTTGTCCAAACAAGTTATCGTCCATGTTTCACTTCCATACATGGCTATGCTCCATACAAATACTTTCAGAAACGACTTCCTGACACTTAAATCTATACTCGATGTTAACAAATTTCTCTTCTTCAGAAACGCTTTCCTTGCCATTGTCAGTCTACATTATATATCCTCCCTACTTCGACCATCATCAGTTATTTTGCTCCCAAAATAGAAAAACTCCTTTACTACTTTAAGTGTCTCATTTCCTAATCTAATGCCCTCAGCATCACCCGACTTAATCTGACTACTTTCCATTATCCTCGTTTTGCTTTTGTTGATGTTCATCTTGTACCCTCCTTTCATGACACTGTCCATTTCGTTCAACTGCTCTTCCTAGTCCTTTGCTGTCTCTTACAGAATTACAATGTCTTCGGCGAACCTCAAAGTTTTTATTTCTTCTCCATGGATTTTAATACCTACTCCGAATTTTTCTTTTGTTTCCTTTACTGCTTGCTCAATATACAGATTAAATAACATCGGGGAGAGGCTACAACCCTGTCTCACTCCCTTCCCAACCACTGCTTCCCTTTCATGTCCCTCGACTCTTATAACTGCTATCTGGTTTCTGTACAAATTGTAAATAGCCTTTCGCTCCCTGTATTTTAAACATGCCACCTTCAGAATTTCAAAGAGAGTATTCCAGTCAACATTGTCAAGATCTTTCTCTAACTCTACAAATCCTAGAAATGTAGGTTTGCCTTTTCTTAATCCAGCTTCTAAGATAAGTCGTAGGGTCAGTATTGCCTCCCGTGTTCCAATATTTCTACGGAATCCAAACTTATCTTCCCTGAGGTCGGCTTCTACCAGTTTTTGCATTCGTCTGTAAAGATTTCGGGTTAGTATTTTGCATCCGTGACTTATAAGTTATAACTGAAAACATATTTAATATGTTATTATTGTACGTAGAAATAGCGCCACTACTGTATGTTATCTACGAGTATACACGCCAGTATTCAGCCAGTATAGAGTAGAGAGTTATATCAGACCATATGCTGGTTTACCCATATAGGCGCTACAGTCTGGCACCGCGCGACCGCTACGGTCGCAGGTTCGAATCCTGCCTCGAGCATGGATGTGTGTGATGTCCTTAGGCAAGTAAGGTTTAAGGAGTCCTAAGTTCTAGGGTACTGATGACCTCAGAGATTAAGTCCCATAGTGCTCAGAGCCATTTAAACCTAACCATATAGGTACATGTTTTATTTTTTTCCGTTTTTATCCATTCATTCGCCTAAGTAGTTTACGGTAAAGATTAAAATGCGGTATTCCAGCCTGTGTGGCTGTAGTAAGGAAAAGTGAAGAACATTAATTTTACTATGTTTGTAAAAACTCCTGTCGGATGCTTCATCGATATTGTACTGTCTCTCTTTTTCCGTCCATGATGGAGAGAGGATGTGGATTTCTGTTTAGTTCATTTATAATGTGACATACGTTAATTCTTACAGTACAAAGTTAACTTCATTTACTAGTTCCTTATTTCACCTGATCTATCTGTGTTATCGGTATCTGTAATACTTCGGAGAACCAAGAAATTTAAGCAGAGCAAGCTGAAAGCTGAACCCTGTCTTCAAGGCTCGAAGAACCATCATCTAATAGTCAAATATAATAGGTTTCAGGATTTTCGCGTGTACGAAACTTCATAAACCTGTCTGTCTGGAGTGTGCGTCGCTGTAGAGAGACATTCTCCCGAGTGAACTTAGTATTGTTGTTCCTCTTTTGCGGCGCCAATAAATATCCATCGTAATTATTAAAATTATTAGTTAATCAGTAGATGTGGCGCCGCTCTATGGACTGCCGTTCTGTTTCCAGTTCTAAGTGAGGGATTCACGTTTCATCGCCAGCGACTACGTTCTACAAGAAATTGTCACGATCGACCTCATAGAGCACAATCAATTCCGCACAGATGCTCGTTCTGGCCTTCTGTGGCGAGGAACCCAGCGACTACACACTTTTAAGTACCCCAACTGGTTGGGGTGTTAGCCAGCGCTAACAACAAAAACGTGCAGCGAGATGTTTGTGATCCGTCGTTCACATCGAATGAGAACATCCGCACTTGCCAACATTGTAGGAGTCACAGCTTTGAGCGACCGGACAGGTTTACCCGACCTTGTTGCGTTGATGACAGACGCCTCGCCCGACGGGTCACCGTGGTTTTGTTTTCTGCCAGGTATCCCTAGATATTCCGCAGGCATCTACGAGTATTTGCGATGCTCTGATTTTTCGACAAAATAAGCTCAATGCCAGCTCTCTGCTAGGAACGCACCCCTGTTACTGACGCCAATTGGAATGGATACGTATAGTGCCACCACGTATCGAAACTTCTTGAAATTATAGGGACTGAAGGGGGAATATTCCACAAAAAATTCCGAATTGTTCAACCGAAATAGGCCGAAGAAAAATAAATATAGCATAGTCTTTCCAATTGGCTTTTTGGAAGCTCACCTTTCTTCCGTAGGGGCTCTTGCTGTGTTTAGTGCAGCAAAAATCTGGAGACTGATAGATTGATGCTGTATTTCTTGGCTGGGGTTGGCTATAACTTGGTTCAACAGTGGTCTCGCTCAAGACTGACGAAACGCAGATCTGGATTTGGCCCTTTCTGCCTTACCCCTCTGTTATGGGAGTGTGGTAATATAGCATCACAAATCGGCATTTTAATCTCATGTGACTCAACGGCCTTGCAGTTGTAACGTAGCAACTCAAATTTGACCGAAAGTTTAATAAGGTTTTTCGATTAAACTGTGCCTATAAAGGCCCAAACGTAAAAGGATCGACTTTTCAAATAATCTTAAATTTATCAAGTTTTCTAAAGAAGTCAAATGTCTTTGACAATCTGTTAAAGGTAAATGGAGTATTAGGTGTTGTTTAAAGAAACTCAAAGCGTAATAATGAATAGTTTCTATGATTATAAGGAAATCAGGATTCCATTTTGGGTTTTGAACCCGTGGTTCTGTGGATAAAGCTGGCGCCAAGTGGCGCAGAAAGAACGTAACGACATGAATAGACAGCGGCAGCAGTCAAGTTAGCCTGGTGTGTGTACGTAGTTGTGCCATGTCTAGCGATGTCAATATTCTGTTGGTGCCAAAACCGTGCATAATCAAGTGAAAGTTTGTATTGCAGCGGTATTTGTGTCTGCATAAATTGTAGAGTCTGGAAAGAAAAAGAAAATGCAACACTGATCTAACATGGAGTATGGAGCCGACGTAACTTGCAAGAAAATGGCTACTGCAATAATAATAAATAAATTCCATGTTACTGGAGACGTGAAGAACCTAGATACTTATCATTAATCAGTCCTCAACTACAGCACCACAACTACCATAGACAATACCTGCATTAAAATAAGTATAATGAAATACTTCATATTTAGTTATTGCATAGCGTGAATTTTTTAAAAACTGTCTGTTTAAGTCACTATTTTAAAGTCACAAACTGAATGCCAATATCCTTGTTACTCTGGTTAAACAATTTTGAGTAAATACAAACCGTGAAAAGATTGTATAAAAATTATTTCAGAGTTGCGACAACGCGAGATTGTCATAAGTGTATTTACCTGGAAAATACAGCTTTAAATTTATTTGTGTAGATATAATACCATCTGGTGGCATTGCTGATTCACTTAATGCTGCAGACCTTGAGATTACTTTCACTTAATTATCAGTTATTTAATTTTCAGTAATACGTAATTGCAAATTTTTAAGAAGGTAGCCATTAGGCTACATAAGTATCTCCTAAATTGTATCCACCACTATCTCAAGTTGAACATTCAAAATTGAATGTGTAACAGTTAATTCATATCAGTAACAACTCCTGAGATAATTAAGTTATATTGGCCCTTCAGAGCTGGTAACCACAATTCCTAGTAGAATTAGTATCTTTTTTTAGAGGGACTGTCGCACTGTAAGATAATACCGTTCTAAATTTCGATTGCTACTGCGGTGAATATAAAACCACAAGGAAGGAAGTGCAGCGTATTCAGTGTAATATACTTTCATGTGTGGCGAAAGTATTGCTAATCGAGCCCCGTGATCCTCATCGCGCTTCGGACAGAGGTCCAACAGAGAATAAGTTGCCAGGAAATTACAAAATTCCGGTAGGTTTCACAAGGTCAAATCAGTAATCATATATTGTTAGAGTGAGTAAAAGTACTAAGAGTTATATGCTGCAGGTTAAATGTCAATGCTCACTTGAGTGAACAGGAGTCATTAGTTTTCAGGAAAGAGAAACAGGGTACTCGGTGAGGCCATATTTTTGTGACGATACGCGAAGCAGGGACTGGGTAAAGGGCCGTGCTTCCGTTATACCGGGCGGGACAGCAGCCCGTTTCTTCGTGGCTCCGTAAGTGTCGAAGCATTTTCTTTCCAGGCACTTAAAACATTATTCTGTACCATATTTAACATCACAGAAAGTAAGCATAGCAATTACAACAGTTGAAAGTTGGTAGCTTTTTAGTCAGAAAGAAATATTTTCCCTGCTTCGAAAAGATTAAAATGTTTGATTGAACGAGATTTCTGTAGTGCAAAATTAAAAGGGGATTGGGTCACATGTGGAATCGGCGGGTTCGGTAACACATTACACGTGAGATCTGAGACTAATGTTGTATCATCTGATGATAGTGATATAATGAGATAATAACCATGCAGCCCGACGTAGGTCAAAGAATATCACAGCCGCAAACAATTAATACATTAGTTCTGTAGTGTTGTAGACTTCGAGTATTGTCGGTAAGTAACTTGATTATGTGGCTGCAGGACATGTTCTTGCTTACATTACCTACTGTTAAGACGCCCTGGGTCTTCGTACTTACGTACCTGTCGTATGAAATGGGTTTCGAAATTCTACGTATGGTCCACAATTATTTATTTATTTATTTATTTATTTTTTTTTTTTTGGGCATCAGTCTACTGACTGGTTTGATGCGGCCCGAAACGAATTCCTTTCCTGTGCTAACCTCTTCATCTCAGAGTAGCACTTGCAACCTACGTCCTCAATTATTTGCTTGACGTATTCCGATCTCTGTCTTCCTCTACAGTTTTTGCCCTCTACAGCTCCCTCTAGTACCATGGAAGTCATTCCCTCATGTCTTAAATGTCCTATCATCTTGTCCCTTCTTCTTATCAGTGTTTTCCACATATTCCTTTCCTCTCCGATTCCGCGTAGAACCTCCTCATTCCTTACCTTATCAGTCCACCTAATTTTCAACATTCGTCTATAGCACCACATCTCAAATGCTGTAAGTAGGCTGTTTATGTTTTCTTTATGTAAGTAGGCTGTTTAGGTTTTTTTATTGGTAACGCCACCTCTGTATGAAAATCACTGGCTGTGCTATGTGCAGTCTGTGGCTGCTTTGCATTGTTGTAATACTCGCCATTGTAGTGTTGGGCAGCGGCAGCTGGATGTGAACAGCGCGTAGCGTTGCGCAGTTGGAGGTGAGCCGCCAGCAGTGGTGGATGTGGGGAGAGAGATGGCGGAGATTTGTAATTTGTCATGAACTGGTATATTTATATATGATGATATCAAGGTAAATACATTGTTTGTTCTCTACTAATATCTTTCATTTGCTAACTATCCCTATCAGTAGTTAGTGCCTTCCATAGTTTGAATCTTTTATTTAGCTGGCAGTAGTGGCGCTCGCTGTATTGCAGTAGCTTCAGCAGCGAAGATTTTTGTGAGCTAAGTGATTTGTGAAAGGTATAGTTTAATGTTAGTCAGGGCCATTCTTTTGTAGGGATTTTTGAAAGTCAGATTGCGTTGCGCTAACAAAATATTGTGTGTCAGGTTAAGCACAGTCAAGTATAATTGTTCAAAGGGGACGTTTCAATGCATCGATTCTCTTCTGTTCCGGTTTTCCCACAGTCCATGTTTCACTACCGTACAATGCTGTACTCCAGACGTACATTCTCAGAAATTTCTTCCTCAAATTAAGGCCGGTATTTGATATTAGTAGACTTCTCTTGGCCAGAAATGCCTTTTTTGCCATAGCGAGTCTGCTTTTGATGTCCTCCTTGCTCCGTCCGTGATTGGTTATTTTACTGCCTAGGTAGCAGAATTCCTTAACTTCATCGACTTCGTGACCATCAATCCTGATGTTAAGTTTCTCGCTGTTCTCATTTCTACTACTTCTCATTACCTTCGTCTTTCTCCGATTTACTCTCAAACCACACTGTGTACTCATTAGACTGTTCATTCCGTTCAGCAGATCATTTAATCCTTCTTCACTTTCGCTCAGGGTAGCAATGTCATCAGTGAATCGTACCATTGATATCCTGTCCCCTTGTATTTTAATTCCACTCCTGAACCTTTCTTTTATTTCCATCATTGCTTCCTCGATGTACAGATTGAAGAGTAGGGGCGAAAGGCTGCTGCATTGTCTTACACCCTTCTTAATACGAGCACTTCGTTCTTGATCGTCCACTCTTATCATTGCCCATTGGTTGTTGTACATATTGTATATGACCCGTCTCTCCCTATAGCTTACCCCAACTTTTTTCAGAATCTCGAACAGCTTGCACCATTTTATATTGTCGAACGCTTTTTCCAGGTCCGCAAATCCTATGAAAGTGTCTTGATTTTTCTTTAGCCTTGCTTCCATTATTAGCCGTAACGTCAGAATTGCCTCTCTCGTCCCTTTACTTTTCCTAAAGCCAAACTCATCGTCACCTAGCGCAATCTCAATTTTGTTTTCCATTATCCTGTATATTATTCTTGTAAGCAGCTTAGATGCATGAGCTGTTAAGCTGATTGTGCGATAATTCTCGCACTTGTCAGCTCTTGCCTTGTTAGGAATTGTGTGGATGATGCTTTTCCGAAAGCCAGATGGTATATCGCCAGACATATATATTCTACACACCAACGTGAATAGTCGTTTTGTTGCCACTTCCCCCAATGATTTTAGAAATTCTGATGGAATGTTATCTATCCCTTCTGCCTTATTTGACCGTAGGTCCTCCAAAGCGCTTTTAAATTCCGATTACAATACTGGATCCCCTATCTCTTCTAGATCGACTCCTGTTTCTTCTTCTATCACATCAGACAAATCTTCACCCTCATAGAGGCTTTCAATGTATTCTTTCCACCTATCTGCTCTCTCCTCTGAATTTAACAGAGGAATTCACGTTGCACTCTTAATGTTACCACCGTTGCTTTTAATGTCACCAAAGGTTGTTTTGACTTTCCTGTATGCTGAGTCTGTCCTTTCGACAATCATATCTTTTTCGATGTCTTCACATTTCTCCTGCAGCCATTTCGTCTTAGCTTCCCTGCACTTCCTATTTATGTCATTCCTCAGCGATTTGTATTTCTGTATTCCTGATTTTCGTGGAACATGTTTGTACTTCCACCTTCCATCAATCAACTGAAGTATTTCTTCTGTTACCCATGGTTTCTTCGCAGCTACCTTCTTTGTACCTATGTTTTCCTTCCCAACTTCTGTGATGGCCCTTTTTAGAGATGTCCATTCCTCTTCAACTGTACTGCATACTGCGCTATTCCTTATTGCTGTATCTATAGCGTTAGAGAACTTCAAACGTATCTCGTCATTCCTTAGTACTTCCGTATCCCACTTCTTTGCATATTGTTTCTTCCTGACTAAAGTCTTGAACTTCAGCCTACTCTTCATCACTACTATATTGTGATCTGTGTCTATCTCTGCTCCTGGGTACGCCTTACAATCCAGTATCTGATTTCGGAATCTCTGTCTGACCATGATGTAATCTAATTGAAATCTTCCCGTATCTCCCGGCCTTTTCCAAGTATACCTCCTCCTCTTGTGATCTTGAACAGGGTATTCGCTATTACTAGCTGAAACTTGTTACAGAACTCAATTAGTCTTTCCCCTCTTTCATTCCTTGTCCCAAGCCCATATTCTCCTGTAACCTTTTCTTCTACTCCTTGCCCTACAACTGCATTCCAGTCACCCGTGACTATTAGATTTTCGTCCCACTTTACATACTGCATTACCCTTTCAATATCCTCATACATTATCTCTATCTGTTCATCTTCAGCTTGCGACGTCGGCATGTATACCTGAACTATCGTTGTCGGTGTTGGTCTGCTGTCGATTCTGATTAGAACAACCCAGTCACTGAACTGTTCACAATAACACACCCTCTGCCCTACCTTCCTATTCAAAACGAATCCTACACCTGTTATACCATTTTCTGCTGCTGTTGATATTACCCGAAATCATCTGACCAGAAATCCTTGTCTTCCTTCCACTTCACTTCACTGACCCCTACTATATCTAGATTGAGCCTTAGCATTTCCCTTTTCAGATATTCTAGTTTCCCTACCACGTTCAAGCTTCTGACATTCCACGCCCCGACTCGTAGAACGTTATCCTTTCGTATATTATTCAATCTTTTTCTCATGGTAACCTCCCCCTTGGGAGTCCCCTCCCGGATATCCGAATGGGGGACTATTCCGGAATCTTTTGCCAATGGAGAGATCATCATGACACTTCTTCAATTACAGGCCACATGTCCTGTGGATACACGTTACTTGTCTTTAATGCAGTGGTTTCCATTGCCTTCTGCATCCTCATATCGTTGATCATTGCTGATTCTTCCGCCTTTAGGGGCAATTTCCCACCCCTGCGACAAGAGAGTGCCCTGAACCTCTATCCGCTCCTCCGCCCTCTTTGACAAGGCCGTTGGCAGAATGAGGCTGACTTCTTATACCGGAAGTTTTCGGCCGCCAATGCTGATTATTTATCAAAATTTAGGCAGTGGCTGGGATCGAACCCGGGACCGAAGAAGTTTTGATTATGAATCAAAGACGCTAGCCTAGACCACGGGTACTCCACAATTATACTGCACGCTAATTCATTTCTGGAATTCGTAGTCCCATTCGCATCCACAGTCGCTAACACGTTATGGGCACATCGATTCATCTCTCTTGTTTGATTACGAACCAGTACATGCTATTCGATTCATATGTAGGTTTCAGTACATCAAACAATATCACATACTTATGTTATTCAGCCGGCTGTGTTGGCCATCGGTTCTAGGCGCTTCAGCTGCTACGGTCGCAGGTTAGAACCCTTACTCGAGCATGGATGTGTATGATGTCCTTAGGTTAGTTAGGTTTAAGTAGTTCTAAATCTAGGAGACTCATGACCTCAGATGTTAAGTCCCATAGTGCTCAGAGCCATTTGAACCATAAGTATATTATTGGCTCTGAGCACTATGGGACTTAACATCTGAGGTCATCAGTCCCATAGAACTACTTAAGCCCAACCAAACCAAGCACATCAAAGACACATCCGTGCCTGAGGTAGGATTCGAACCTGCGACAGTAGCAGCATCGTGGTTCCGGACTGGAACCTCTCTTGTGAAACTTAATTTAAACCTATATTATAGATGTGAAATAGCATAGGTCATGCTTCGATCCATTGTAGAACTTGGAAACCCACTCGTTCACATTTTTGTTGAACGCAGTTGGTTTTTTTCGATCCTGCATTAAAACATTTCCTTTTATAAATAGTGCAATTTATAAACAATGTTTTGTGAGTAGAATAAAATTTCCAATGGTAAACTTAACTTCTTTTTCGAAGTTATTTTACCTGCTAACTAAAAATAGGAAAGCCTTGAACCCCTTCCACTAAATTTAGTTAGTATTAAGATTCTTTTACAGGGAGTGCAGTGGAGCTGACGCTGAAATCATTAAGGATTTGGTTATACCATCGCTAGTCTCACTGAACTGGCGTCTCCTTACCAGCAACAGGTCCCAGGTTCAAACTAGCCAATTCCCTAAAAAACACGCTCAGAGCGTCGTTGCGCGAAAGTGGTAGGGAGACACTATATAGAACAAACAGACACCACGCAGAATGTTAGAATGTGTTCACGAGGGTCAAGCTATACGGATAAATGGTATTTCAGCGCAAATGTCAGTAAGCATTTGCTGATTTCATGATACAGCTAAGCGCTGACTTAAAATCCAAAGGGAGAATTATGTCCAGAGTAATTTCAGTTTTCTTTAGAAATTCTTTTTACATACAGTAAAGGATTGGTTGGTTGGTTTAGAGACTTAAGAAACCAAAGAAATAATAAAATTTTAAGATAAAATTTTAGCTGACTTATGGTGCTGAGCACATTTAACGGTACGAAAGACATGTTTTCTAGTGGGAGCATAGACAAGGTGTTTTAATTGCCGAATTGAATTAAGTGTGACACGTTTGTTTGTGTGGCCATCCTCCGCAGTAAGCATATAAATACCCGTTTTGTAAATGAAACTGCCTTTTCCTGCTGCTATAGCAATTGGTATTTGGCTACAGCAGCAGGGAAAGGCAGTTTGATTTACAAGACAAGTATGAATTAAGTGTGTTTGGCTAGTACTATAAATCAATTTTTTTCTTGCTAAACTGTCTGTGAATGAATCGATTCTACTGGGAAGGGAGTTCAGCGCCGAATCTATAGGCATTAGGGAAGCTATACCATTGTTGGCAGCCACACCACAGATGTATTTCGATAGCTGTCAACCTCCAGCACTGACGGGAGCCGCAGATTGACACATCGTTCGACACAGTACGCGGCCAAGTGGATTATGGCTCAAAATGGTTTAAATAGCTCTGAGCACTATGGGACATAACATCTGAAGTCATCAGTCCCCTAGAACATACAACTACTTAAACCTAACGAACCTAAGGGTTTCACACACATCCATGCCCAAGGCAGGATTCGAACCAGCGACCGTAGCGGTCGCGCGGTTCCAGACTGAAGCGCCTAGAACCGCTCGGACACACCGGCCGGCAAAGTGGATCATGAATTTCTGCAGAGGTGGCTGGACTGCGAACGATCTAAAAGTTGATGACAGAACACCGATCGTGCGCTGTCTTTGTGATAGTGAAGTGCTACGAAGAAATGCTCCACGCAAAATGTGATTTCAAATGAGTGTAAGTCGAGTTGTCTCGAATGTTTGCTAAATTTATATGATTTATGTTTATCTGCTAATTTAATAAATATTCCGGAAGTATCATCATAACATTTTTTCTTGATGATGGGCTGTTTACTGGAAGGAGTACAGATGTTTTTCCTGACGTTCTGAACAAGCTGAACCAGAAGTTTGAAATAACATTTGTCATACCTTGAAGCGTAAATTAAAATAAGTTCATCGGGAATTTTAGGATATCAACCTATGTATAGAAAGAAATTCTCGAAACAGTTTTAGTTTTACTGTTTAAAAGCAGCAGGTACGGCTACGGAGCATATAATGGTGACAGATGAACAAAATCTCGTCAGCGATGAGCCTTTGGTAAGGACTTAGCACTAATGAGAAACTATGGGGAGTCTGCTGTACATTGCAACAACATCTCGCCCATGCATTTCATTATATTATTAATTACTCAGAAAGATTTGGATATAAATCAATGGATAGTCACTGTAAAACGGTAGGAGGAATTTTTCAGTACGTAAAATTAATTATCAGTTGTGCTATATTCTTTGATGAACGTTACACACCACCTTCCTATTGTTATTCTAATTATAGAGATGATATCCCAACTAGATGCTCCACCAATGGAGTTCTTATCTTGGAAAAGGGACCTATTGTATGGCATGCTCGAAAGGAACGTCTAATGACTACTTCAACAGCTGAAACAGAATACCAATCCACCGTCTCCTCGATCTGTCTATATGTTGGATACGAAACTTTGGACAAGAACTTCGAATTTCAACTCTGAAAGAATTGTGACAACAATGCGCTGACAATCAAGCTGTCATTCATACGTTAAAGAACACCTATGAAGAAAAAAATGACAGGGAGAAGTAACATATAGAAATTCCACGTAAGTTCATCTAGCAGGATAATAGAATGACTATATAAATTAAACTTCTAGGAAGGCCAGGTCAACATATTGACTTACTGCCTCAACCACAGAGTCGTAAGGTGTTCGAAGAGTTAAGAAAAGAAATTAAGGAACAGTGCTGAGAGTTACTTGTTTTTATAGCTTGTTGTTACATGATGTGCAGACTGTTTATATACCTGTACACATGTTCCACATATTTTTTAATAATAATATAGCCGTTACCCTATGTTCAATTAGTTGTTTTTTATCCAAGCACGTTATATGTGAAAAAGGTATATTAATGTTATTCCAAACATCGCCAAACTGTTACTTATCATTAAAAGCAGAATTTATAAAGAAATAACCACAATGGAAGATCATATCTAGTTACACACGACGAAGAACCTTCATCAGAAAGTAACCTAACATCGTGGAGACAATGAGGAAGCGTAATACTCTCTCTGATATATAGTACTAAGGTCATGTAAAAGGTTTATTAGATACCATCATCACTGCTCCAAAGTGACGCTATTATTAACATGTAATTCCATTCATACATAAGTACAGTGATGGGTAGAATTGTTGAGAATACTTCCTAACCAATTAATCACTTACAGCTGTTAAATGTGTCTAATTACTCACTAGTGAAAGAAGAACGTGATCTGTCATTTTCGGGGATTCTTGGATGCCTTAACAACACTTGAACATTGACAGATAATGCTATAAAAGGAATTTAAATACGATGAACATATGTTATTAACATTACGATAAATAATTTATCTGCCTGAGGATACCCTCGAAGTCATATAAATTTTCTCAATACAATAAAGGAATACATAGGTCAAATAAAATAATATAATTATATACACGTGTGTTTAACGATGACAGGGCAGGCGGTCGGCAGTATACTTGTTCAAAGAATGGTTTCGGTAATTTCCTGAATTGAAAAACTTGGAATACTTTAATGAGCATGAAAATCTATCCTTCCCAGTCTAGCGCCAGTGACTATACAAATGCACCGTCTCAACGGGCTACAATATACAGTGCTCTTACAATTGTAGATACTTGGAACATGTAAGTTTAATAACACAAAAAATAATAACACAAAAATAATAACATACCATTCATTGTCTCCATTCTCCTCGCTGCCCAAAGCCACACGCACTTGCAGAAGACGTGAAGACCACGACTACGCTGATGCTCCGCTGCTACATCTCCAAGTCCTCGCTACTGCCTCTCTGAAGTGCAGGGTCAGCGTTCTGCCAGGATGAGTGAGACATCGAGCTGAGGCAGACGGTGAGACATTAGTATTACACTCCTTGGGTGTAAGACTTTCCTCCCAATATCGATACTTTGCCGACGTATGTTATTAAGTCAAATATTTGTATTAGTTATAGCTTATTTTATCAAACGGTAGCGTAACTTACTTAATCAGTAATTCTATGGCATGCATTCCTTAAGATCTAGACTTTGGTGCCCTTGTGAAGAATGTATTCGACATTTCTCTGCCTACTTTTTTCTGATGTGCAGAAAACACTTGTAGATGAATTCATTTGGTTCGGTAAGGACACTAATATCTTTTAACTGTTTCCTCACAATGGACTCGTGGTACTTTCGTTAATATTGTAACGGCTCTTGCCTGCAGTTCTAAAACTATTCCGATGTTTCCTGTATTTAATCATCTGAAAACAATCTCATAGTTCTAAACTGTTTATTAATACCACTAGTATGTAATAACAGGCCACTGGCTGTTACACATTAATGGCAAGTGACTTATTCTCTTTGCTAGAATTTTCCTTTGTGTATTCCATGTCAACTGTTAGTCATTATTCATCCGTAAAAATTTTCTGTTTCATACACAATCTTATCATTTACGTTGAATGTCTGAGAGTTTTCTTCTCTTTTTAAATTGAACTGAACACTTCTGATATCTTCGTGTTCACTGTCGGCGTGTTATGTATTGCCGATTGTAAACATCGCTGAGAGAGAAACCGAAGTGCTCGATGCAGTCCGTCGATCTGACCAAAGCGGTCATAACAACTCCTAAAATTCAACACAAATAAAATATAAAAATGACGAACAAGTAGATAGTCCGTTCTCATGTCGCAATAATGTAAACCAATACTGAGTCATATAAATTCGAAATACAAAATATAGAAGCTGATGAGACGAAAGTGGGAAATTAGGTTTTTGAGGTGTAAAAAATATCCTCTGCAAAAGAACGAAAGTAATGAAATCCGCTAATCGAAAAAGCCAGAGGAAAACGAAAAGTTGTGACTGTTGCTTTCCATCACGCAAAAAAGTAGGAAATTTAGCAAGTCGACTGCAATTTGCAATATTTTCGGAGTACATGAAAGCTCTAAAAAAACTGAATAGCTGACTCCTGAATCACTGGCTCCTGCCAAAAGAAACGGATATTAAAATGTAACGGGTGTATCCGTGCAGCAAAAAAATACAGCGCGGGGAACAAATAAATGAAACGACTAAATCAATGTTAGAGATCAAAGACATGAAACTATAGGTTCATATGTTAAACTGATAATAACACAGAAACGGAGCCTCTATCACCCAAAGCAAGTAGTACGGCGAATAAGAATCATATATTGGAAAGAAAATATGTCACTCAATAATGTCAGGATCATGTAAATTGTAATCACTGTTTCGCTCGTTACTACGATAACCAAAGATAATGTTTAAATGTGAATGATTGGCAGCCACGGGAATACATTATTGCTTTGGCAATAATAGCTAGTAATACTGTATACATTATCATTGGTGTCACTTTGCGCTCGCCACTATATTACGATTTTAAAATGCTCGTAAACGACTGTTTGTGTTGAGATAACACAGTCGTAAGAAATTGGATAAACCGATATAACTATATTTCCTTTACAGTTTTGACATAGTGATCAATGATCGTGTCGTGTTTGCTTCTATTTTTTCGTGCAGAAGACAGAAGATGGAATGACAGAAAAACATCTCAATGCATGAACAAATAGAAACATCTTACGTATTTTTGCTTCTGTACTGTATGTAAGCCTAAAAATTACATTACAATTTGTCTTAACTGACGTACCGCCACTCCTAAGTAGTTCATACGTATTTTAGGGGTCTAAACAGAAAGAGTATTAACAGACGTAGCCTAATGATGTATTCGTGATCAATGGCACAATTATCGTGCCAAAGGCTGGCATCACCGTTCAATAGCATCGGTGAAGCTGGGATGTGGAGTGACTGGCGGCGTTCGTGTGGGTGGAGTGAAGAGGGAAGTTAGTTACTTCCGAGCAGTCGCATGGTACGGTTGACGCTCTCGACTGCGGCAGCTGGACACTTGTCTATATGAGTCACCCATGTTTCTGAGGAGACTATATGGTACGAAGCTAAACGTGAAACTACCTGCGAGAAGTACCATAACTGAGTACTGACGTAAATAATTATCAACTTGTGAAGCAGGCAGAATAATAGCTAACTGCAACTATTAATAACATAACAAATATCACCAAAACACATAGGCCTAAATGAAAAGAACCACCACAACCAAAACTGTGAAATGTGAAACTGAGGACCGAGTATTTTGTCAGTAAAAAAAATCCATTTTCAGCATTAGTTATATGAGATCTAGAAGTTTGACAAGTTTATTATGGAAGATACTTCTGTATAGATCATTTAATGTATAGGATAAGGGAAGGGATTAAAAAGGGCTAAATGAGAACTAAAGCTGTTTTCATTATTTGTTGCCTAGTATAAACATGTCCGCAGCTCGTCATAGCGTTCTCGCTTTCCGAGCACGGGGACCCGTGTTCGATTCCTGGCGGGGTTAGGGATTTTCACCTGCCTCGACATGAATAGGTGTTGTGTCGTCTTCATCATCATTCATTCCCATTACGGTCAGAGGAAGGCAACGGCAAACCACCTCCACTAGGACCTTGCCTAGTAAGCGGTGCTGGTGTCCCGCATTGTCCCCTACACTCTATTTCGGGGTATGGGACTTCATTATCATCATCAACATCATCATCAGTATAAGCATAAACAGATGAACTGTTACCAGCAACTAAGTGTATATAAAGTAAGAGACAGTAATATTCAGTGTAACTAGTAATCTTGTGGTAAACATCTTTTTTTTTTTTCAAGTTTAATTTCCATAGAATAAGTATGAGATGCACTTACACATTGAATACCACCAGCCGGCCGTTGTGGCCGAGCGGTTCTAGGCGCTTCAGTCCGGAACAGCGCTGTTGCTACGGTCGCAGGTATGAATCCTGCTCGCGCATGGATGTGTGTGATGTCCTTAGGCTAGTTAGGTTTAAGTAGTCGTACATCTAGGGGACTGATGACCTCAGAAGTTAAGTCCCATAGTGCTTAGAATCATTTCATCCATTTTTTAATACTACCAACTAAATGACAATTAGTTAAAACTGATAGTGAACTGTATGTAAACAGAGTGCGTTCTCTGGTCACACTTGTGCTATGTAGGGTGACACTAAACTGAGCTGATCATATACTGAAAGAAAGATATACAGGCCATGTAATAACTATACTCATACCGTAAATATTGGTATGCAAGCAGCATGAAAGACAGCATTTCTAGTACACTCCTGGAAATGGAAAAAAAATATATTGACACCGGTGTGTCAGACCCACCATACTTGCTCCGGACACTGCGAGAGGGCTGTACAAGCAATGATCACACGCACGGCACAGCGGACACACCAGGAACCGCGGTGTTGGCCGTCGAATGGCGCTTGCTGCGCAGCATTTGTGCACCGCTGCCGTCAGTGTCAGCCAGTTTGCCGTGGCATACGGAGCTCCATCGCAGTCTTTAACACTGGTAGCATGCCGCGACAGCGTGGACGTGAACCGTATGTGCAGTTAACGGACTTTGAGCGAGGGCATATGGTGGGCATGCGGGAGGCCGGGTGGACGTACCGCCCAATTGCTCAACACGTGGGGCGTGAGGTCTCCACAGTACATCGATGTTGTCGCCAGTGGTCGGCGGAAGGTGCACGTGCCCGTCGACCTGGGACTGGACCGCAGCGACGCACGGATGCACGCCAAGACCGTAGGATCCTACGCAGTGCCGTAGGGGACCGCACCGCCACTTCCCAGCAAATTAGGGACACTGTTGCTCCTGGGGTATCGGCGAGGACCATTCGCAACCGTCTCCATGAAGCTGGGCTACGGTCCCGCACACCGTTAGGCCGTCTTCCGCTCACGCCCCAACATCGTGCAGCCCGCCTCCAGTGGTGTCGCGACAGGCGTGAATGGAGGGACGAATGGAGACGTGTCGTCTTCAGCGATGAGAGTCGCTTCTGCCTTGGTGCCAATGATGGTCGTATGCGTGTTTGGCGCCGTGCAGGTGAGCGCCACAATCAGGACTGCATACGACCGAGGCACACAGGGCCAACACCCGGCATCATGGTGTGGGGAGCGATCTCCTACACTGGCCGTACACCACTGGTGATCGTCGAGGGGACACTGAATAGTGCACGGTACATCCAAACCGTCATCGAACCCATCGTTCTACCACTCCTAGACCGGCAAGGGAACTTGCTGTTCCAACAGGACAATGCACGTCCGCATGTATCCCGTGCCACCCAACGTGCTCTAGAAGGTGTAAGTCAACTACCCTGGCCAGCAAGATCTCCGGATCTGTCTCCCATTGAGCATGTTTGGGACTGGATGAAGCGTCGTCTTACGCGGTCTGCACGTCCAGCACGAACGCTGGTCCAACTGAGGCGCCAGGTGGAAATGGCATGGCAAGCCGTTCCACAGGACTACATCCAGCATCTCTACGATCGTCTCCATGGGAGAATAGCAGCCTGCATTGCTGCGAAAGGTGGATATACACTGTACTACTGCCGACATTGTGCATGCTCTGTTGCCTGTGTCTATGTGCCTGTGGTTCTGTCGGTGTGATCATGTGATGTATCTGACCCCAGGAATGTGTCAATAAAGTTTCCCCTTCCTGGGACAATGAATTCACGGTGTTCTTATTTCAATTTCCAGGAGTGTACATAAGTCAAGCAGAAGCTAGTACAAGGTGCTATTGGACTGATATTTTATTTTGTATGTGAATATTTATATGTATGCTAATCTCTTGTTTATGTATATCATGTGAGATGATATGAATTGTATTTTGAATTAGAGAATTTCTTATGCAAAAGTGTAGTGTCACAATTTCATCAACATGATACATTATATGTTAAATGATGTGAGACCGCGAGTTATGTGATTTTACGCGGAGCAGGAGCTCAGAATTTTTGCCACATGCGATTTTGGCGGCATGTGTTTATTTTGTGATCGCGGTCTGTGTTGTTTGGATTTTGTTTGTGCTTTGCTCGTTGCCGATTCGTATCTAGAACGGGGTTATTTCATGAGCACATGGTAATATGACGACAAACCAAGTAATGGTACTGAATCTATGAAATATAAAATGAGGGAAATAAAGAATTTTGTGAATATCAAACCACGCGCAATGCATAGTAACGAAAATGGCTAACATTATAAAGCTACACAAGCGACACATTATTCATATACAGTACGCCACTTATAAGAAAGACAAATGTAAAAACTACATCAGTAGTTTGTACAAGAAGTACATGCGATCCAGGGAAAGAACAGACTGGTGTCGATAGGAAAATGGGACTCATTTATTTGTGAGTGTTTTTATGAAAGAAGGTTCAGACGTAAATTGGTGGACAGTGGTCGCAATAGGACACTCAAGCGAGTGACGTTGTGGATCCAAAATGTGTAAAGTAAATAAGTGTTATGCAAAGTGAACAGTTCATATTTCAAACTCACCGTTGTGAACTGCACCCCAGCCAACGCAGTGAGAAGTCCGATGGACGCGACTTTTCTTCGATGCGTACACACACGTTGACGCACATATCCGCACACAAAAGCGACGTGCTGAACTTATAAAAGAGATTATTGCACTGGGGAGATAATGAACAAATAAAAAGCTTCCTCGTCAACAAACAAACACGTGTGAAAGCGTGCCTAATTGTCGCTGTACACAAACTTCGCAGTTATACACTGAATGATTTTTTTTTAACAATTGTAATCAGTGGCTCTGCAGAGACGTTCTTGAAATACCTGTGGTGAACACTACAAAGCCGAGACGAGGACTGTTTGTTAAGCCAGCAGTCAAGAACTCAACACATTTAGTTCGAAAATACTCCATGATCTGTAGACAGTGGTGCCAATTACAAACTAGTGATAAATAAAGTTCCCTAAAGATAAACCGGAAACCTGGATCGCAAGAACAATACAAATGCTAGACAATAATGAAAGTGAAACCCATTGTACTAATAAAATTTTTCTGTAGGGCAGATCTGTGATACAGTACTAATTTTTGTAGAGCTGATACTGCTTTGCTTTGATCTGCATGTATCAACGGCCGCAGCCGGTCGTCACTTGTGTGGAGCAAGCACGAATGGCGGCGTGACCAGCCACCAGAGCCCTCTCCACGCATTCCAGCTATGATGGGCATTTGCTGGGCAGCGGGTTTTCTGGAATCGTCACCAGAGGTCACCAAACGAACTGACGGTCCCGCCTCCTCAACAGAGCGCGCCAGATCGAGAAAGTCTGTTGTGTCAATCGGACGCGCCGCGCGTGTTTCGTAGCTACAGACAATTGCGTAAAGATTTTTATTTAAAAAAATCAGTAAGTAAGAAAAAGAGATAACAAACTCAGGCAGAACTTATATCTGCAGTACTGAATTTCTGTATATTGACTATGTGGTGTCACCGCCAGACACCACACTTGCTAGGTGGTAGCTTAAATCGGCCGCGGTCCATTTAGTACATGTCGGACCCGCGTGTCGCCACTGTGTAATCGCAGACCTAGCGCCACCACCAAGGCAGGTCTCGTGATACGAGAGAGCACTCGCCCCAGTTGTACGAGAACCTAGCTACCGCCCAGTTGTACGAGAACCTAGCTACCGACCAGTTGTACGAAGCCTTTCTCTCTCATTAGCCGAGAGACAGAATAGCCATCAGCTAAGTTAATGGCAACGAACTAGCAAGGCGCCATTTGTATCAGTGCATATAGCTTACGAGTATTCAAGAGAGATGTATTCCAAAGAACAATTAAAAGATAAGTAATAAGCATCTACATACTTTTCTTCTTATTCATTTATAAGTTCTCATGTTCCAGACTTCACGCCCGTTTGCTTTAGCAGTGCGTGCACTATCGGCTACAGCGTTAGTCTAGCATTCATTTTCAGCCATCAACTTCACGGTGTCGGCCCAGCTACCGACACAACAGACTAAACCTTTATGAAGATTTTCTAAATGACAAATGTATTTGAATAAATTTTAAAAAATATGTACACAAAGACAATAAAGTATAAAGTGTATGAACCAAACATTTTCTCTAAAAGAACTGCCAAATGGACAGTGTATTTTATTAGCGATTCTGTTGGAATATGATATTTATTTACACCTCACAATGCATACTAATCTTACTCCAGTTGAACCCTCGTTTTGTATTTTTAAGGACAAAATAAGAAACAAATGTTCGAGGAGTCAATGACATGTCACTTTCTAGAATAATTAATAGAATAACGCCCAATCTTTTAATGAAGGCTAAAATATATTTCCATTAAATTTTCTCTGTGTAATTAAATCTGTAAGGTAAGGCGAAATGGTCACGATTAATGTAAGGAAGGTACTTTTTTGCTGTTACGGTAAAGAATGTTCCAGAGAAATATTTTTGTATCGATACTGTAACGCAAGTGGAAGGCAGTCGACGTAATTTGTTTTTGGATTGTATAAAAGCAGGAGCAGTGAGCTCTCAGTCGCTCACGTTTGGTTTCGCTGGCTGTTTCACAAAACGTAAGAATCGCTCTCGCGTCTATAATATTTGATTGAATAGTTACGCTGATTTAATTACAATAACCATATTTAAATTAATAACCTACTTTCCTTTTTCATTAATTCCACATATCAAATTATTATGCTGCTGTTACCAGACTATTATTTCAGCGTCCCTGAGATCTCTTTCAGCGGTCGTCATTATCAGTTTCCTCGCAATGTAATTACGCAAACTGCGTAAATTTGAGACCAATCACTGGCCTCTAAACAATGCGGTCGGTCAACGTTCTCGTCGGTCTGATGGGAATCTGATGCTGGTTGGCGGAATATATAATTTCATTATCCACAAGTAAAAATTTTCTATGCACCATTTTACCATTTCAGAAGCTTTGACACCAACAAAACCGATAAATATAATATTACACTAATTTAAAAAAATACCTTTAATGTTATACAGTGTAACCTTCTTCCATTGTAACCTCATCTGGATTAACCATTTTTTGCCGTAACCAATTTCCAGTATAAACATTTCCCAGTATAATTATTGTCAGTGTAAACCTTTCTACGGTCTAATCAGTTCCAGAGTAACCAGTCTTCCCTGAAGCAGTTTCTACACTAACATTTTCCCACTGTGTCCTCTCCCAGTGTAACCATTTCCAATGCAGCCATTTTCCATTGTAATTGTATATCAACATAACTGTTTCCCAATGTAGCGTTCTGCAGTGAACAATTTTTTAGTGTAACTTTTTCCTAGTCAAAACATTTGCCAGAGTAATTAATTCACGGTGTAAGCATTTTCCGGTGTAACTGTTTTACAGTGTAAATGAGTACTGAGGTAGATTTTTCCGCCATTTTCTGTATATGTGTAACAGTGTAATGGTTTTCCAGTATGACTGTTTCTAAATTGTCACATTTCCAGATGTACCCCTTTCCAGGGTAACCATTTTCCAGTCTAAATTTCTTCCGCTTTACCATTTCCAGTGTAATCATGTTCCTTATTTCCAATGTTGCCTTTAGTCTGGTAAACCACTTCCACTTTAACTATTTTCCAGTGTAACTGTTCTCCAGGGAAGCTGTATTCCAGTTCAAAATGTTCAAATGTGTTTGAAATCTTATGGGACTTAACTCCTAAGGTCATCAGTCCCTAAGCTTACACAGTACTTAACCTAAATTATCCTAAGGACAAACACACACACCCATGCCCGGGGGAGGACTCGAACCTCTGCCGGGACCAGCCGCACAGTCCACAACTGCAGCGCCCCCGACTGCTCGGCTACTCTCGCGCGGCTGTATTCCAGTGTAACAGTAATTTAGTCTAGGTATTTTCCAGTATAAGTACTTTCCATTGTAACTATTTTCGTGCAGACATTTTCAGTGAACCATTTCCAGTGCAATTAATCTCCAGTGCAACCATTTTCCAATGCAATTATTTTCCAGTGCAACCATTTTCTAGTGCAACCATTTTGTAGTGTAACTGTTTCCCAGTGTAAAAATTTTCCATTATACCCACTTTTCCACATAAACATCTTCCAGAGTAAAGCCTTTATCAGTGTAAACATTTTGCAGCATAGCCATTTTCCAGTGTAACTGTTCCCCCTGTAAACATTTTCCAGCGTAACCATTGACAGTGTACCTGGTTTTCATTGTAACCATTTCTGGTAAAACATTTTTCAAGTGTAAACTTTTGCATTGTTACTATTTTATTGTGTCACTGCTTTCTAATGCAACAATTTTCCAGTGCAAGATTCATCTAGTACAACCATTTTCCAGTGTACCATTTTCCAGTGTAACCATTAAATGGTGTGCCATTTCCAGTGGTACGGTTTTGGAGTGTATTCGTTTGCCAGTGTAAGTGTTTTCAAGAGTTACTTAGTCTGGTTAAACTTTTGCAGTGTAACGTTTGCTCAAGACTTGTTCCAATAAGCAAAACATACAGATTCCTGATGTCATATCCTCAGGTCAGCACGCTTATCTGGTGAGCACTAACCATGAAGCCCTTAAGTGTGATGCCTTAATATCACTGATGTTTCACTGACTAGCTTCATGTAGTGGTATCATTAGCACATGTTTACACTGGGAAACACTTACACATGAAAATGTTTATACTGCGAAATAATTACCCTGCGAGCTTTTACACAGGACAATGGTTCCACTATAAAACACTGGGAAACTGTTACGCTTTATAAATCTTTCTGTTAAAATGTGTATGTTTGACATGTGTATCTACGGTTAAAGTTTGGCATTTTCAAGAGGCAGTTTGTTGGCTCTAACATAGGCTTTTACAATTTTTGCTGTGACATAGGTTCTCGCAATTTTTGTGGTAACATGCATTGTTACAATTTTTACTACAAATATAGGCTGTTACAATTTTTGCTGTGACATAGGTTCTAGCAATTTTTGCGGTAACATGCATTGTTACAATTTTTACTACAATTTTGGTTGTTTAATGATCTTCTTTACCACGTAGCATAAATTAAGCGTGTATTCAGGGTAACAGTAGTCACTCATTACACCCACACACTGACAGCTATTGATGACACAAAATTGTCTTAAGACCAAATAACGAACACTGCCAAGTAATGACACATACACTATCACATTTTGGGAGTTAGAATGTCAGTTTCTGGTGTCACAAATCTAATTCAGTTACGCATCCCCTTTTGTTTGTGTAAAATAGCAATATCGTGCGTGAACATGGTTGTGGTCATCAGAGTTTAGGTCCTATGTTTTTGAGTGTCAGATAATGGTTTCTCAATGTGCTATGTGGCAGCTGACATTATCTTATGATGACTAATGAGAGATAGACGGTTGTTTTTCCAGATTTCATCAATGATTCGTGTGAAACTATTATAATGTAGCAATCACCATTAGCTGTCCTGAGATTGCTCACGGGCCTGCATTCCCTGGATAGAATTTTTTTCGAGATTTTCTACGACAATGAACACGAGGCCGTTCTGGTACTTTGTCCTTCAAGCAGAACAACCAGCAAGATCCAATAGTGGTCACATGCATCAATACCAAAATCCAGCAGATGCGTTAAACACTTGATGCAAGCATAAATAAGACAGTACAGCCCCCCCCCCCTTTCATATTCTTCTCCCATCAACAATAGACTGTAAGGTTATTAGAACAGAAATCGCAAAAACAGGCAGTAGTGGCGGCGACTTCTCAGCCGAGGTGCCACGGGTCCAGATCGCTTCCGCACGAGGCGCCGTTGACGACGAGAACGTCGACGCCCTCGCAGATGTATCGGACGTGTCGGCGGCTCAGAAGTGCCGGACGCTTCGATGGGGAGAGCCGCAGCGGTGGGTGGTAGGGGCTCTCCAGCGCCCTGTAGGCGGAATAAAGAAGCTTGAGAATTTCGCCACCAAACAACAGTCTACGTACTTCAGTGGATTGTTTCAAAGTAAATGACAAAAAATTGCGTTAATTCCAAAGGCTATCAGTTAGCGTGAATGTCGTAACAATGCTGTTCTAATTTTCAAATTATCGAAAGCACATGTTAGTCGACTTGGCAGTTCACAGACATTCGTGTGATCAGCTCACTGGTGCTCGTAGCTGTTAAGACACTGTTCTACGTGGGTGACTATCAAGACGGTCATACGGAGTGTTTTGCAAACACGTCTTTCACTCGCTAAATAGTTCACTACTGAAACCTGGTACTTTATACTTTGTGGATCATGTTGCGCAGAAACGAAATTGACATAGGTTGTCAATCAAGCAGACGTAACAGCACCTGTAATGTTGTCAGTATACCTAACTCAATTATTGCCTGGTATCAACAGCATCAGGTGTCTACAAGCCACTATCACCGTATGGTGAACCTAAGGAAATGCAAAGATAATTACAAAAAATTTCCAATAGGTGTACTAATGGCAGCACTCTCTAACTAAACGTAAATACAAGATAATGTCTATAAAATAGATAAGTAGCCGTAATTCTGCCCGACTAGACATGTCTCGGCATATAAGAATTTAGAGGTAATTACAAGAACCAATACAGAGTGGGATAAATACTTCAATCAGTATCAACAAACGAAAATGTAGGTCAACGATTATGGAGGTCAGAGGCTTCTTGGAACGGTTCTGCGAAAATACACTGCATACATAGGAACATTTTACGAAAGGCACCAGATATAACAGTTCCGCGGTATTGCCCTTGCGTTAAAGGAGTTCTCATGAAGTAGGAACGTCTGCTCGCATACAACGAATTCAGAAGCGTACTCCTAGCGTGGGAAGCGGTCGGTTTAGCCCATACGAAAAGAGTAACAGAGATGCACGCCTTACTTTAATGTCACTCTTTGGACGAAAGAAAGTGCACTTCACCTGAAACTTTGTTGGCTAATTTAGAGATCCTTTATCTGAATAGGAGTGTACGACATTATACTGCCGTCGTCAACATCACAAAGAGAACATCAGAACAAGAGACTAGGATGGCACAGGGGTGGCTACACAGTCACGTTTCCTCACTCAAGACGAGAATGAATTTTCACAGATATTCGTTCACATTGTTAGGAAGAACACTCCACCATGTACCACACTCTGGGTTGTGGAGTATATTGATAAATGCAGATTTACCACTTCGGATTGTCAGCAGTGAATGTAAACTGAAAGCTTACGAAGAATACGCACATTAAGGAATTGCTTATATAATAGACGATGCCACTATATTTTCTGCTAATTAGTAAGTTCTTTGACGGAGTGAGTACTTTCTCTTGCTTTCCTGCCTCACTCGCCGGTCTAAATGAGAAGGGCGATAAAGTTAGGAAAAATATAACTGATTCAATGGTTAGCAGACATTCAATCCATCCACACTTCATTCGCAAAGCAGCACAGAATATAATGAAGCGATAATGGTACCAGAAGAACTCCCTGCCACACACAAAGCAAGACTGAAGTGTCTAGGACACAAACGCTAATTAGAGAGTTGAGTTAGCTGATCGATACTTACTCCCAACATTACATTTGTGAATAAAAAATGGTGCGATAAGAACACTTTCGAGGACAGTTGCCACTCCAGTCGTACAATTTGTGAAATCCAAGTGGATAAATTATTTTAACAAAGCCTTATTGGAGTTCCAGGGAAACGCGACAGAGTTTAGTAACTAGTGGATGAGTTAAATGCAATGAGGTTGCCACTGTTCCGTTTGCCCTGTCATTAGCTACATAACACGATAGGCCTCACCTGCAGAGTGTTTGGGACCGCAGTTCGGCTCTGCTCCTCCTCTTCCACGTCCTCCTCCATCTCCTGGTATCCGGCGCCCAGGCAGCATAGGTTCCTGATGCGTTGGAAGATCTGCATACACAAAACAAGGTGTGAGACAGTGGCCAGAGCAAGCGAATTGCAACGCAATTTAATACATGCTGCTGATGCTCTACAGTACAGGTAACGCAAGAATCACGAGCTTCGTCCTCTTTGCTGAAAAACACCTGAGTGTTTGCAAAGTGTGTGGAACCATAGTTTGGCATCCTTCAGAACAAACAAACGTTGAAGTTTCAGATACTGCATCTGCGTTACTAGCAAGCAGCAATTACCTTGTGTTATGAAAGTTCTATGTATTCTGCGTCATCGAATCGGTAGACTCAACAAACACTAGACATCTCCCGCCCTACAATGCCATTACTACAGTTTATCTTCCCCTTCGTCGTACCAACTGAGAAGTGAGAACAAGCTATTGTCTCAGTCTACGTGTATACTGCAACTGGAATTCTGCATTCGAATAGTAATGGCGGCTGTTTGGGGACGTACCGTGTGGCGTCCAGATCGTCTTCCCTCTCCAATAGGATGAGGACGCGAAGCGTGGTGTGGTGTCTCTGAAGAACGGGACGGCTCGGTGTCCACACTAGTCCAGCAGGCAGACCAGGCGCCACCAGTGTCCTGGAGAAAAAAAATTATGAAGTTTGAAATAGCGCCGTCTTGCAATGGTGTGCTCGACAGATGTGTATGGCAAGGATATAAGAATTAGTGGTAATCTAAAGTTGCTGCCTTAGTATTGAAAGGTTCGTGTTACGGACTATACGAATCTAAACGAGAAACTTGGTGTCAGCTTCTTTTTTTCTGTCGTGGACTAACTTCAAGACAAAAGATATTAGGGTGTAATTTTGTTGGAAGTTATAACACTGTGATTTTTATTAGGTTCACTTTACTTGTAAGTGATCCGCTATGTAATGCAGTGGGGTATGTGTCGCTGTTATTATTGTTTCATTTGTCTTCAGTTTGAATACATGTTCGATGCAACTTTCAAAGCTAGACAGAAATGTGCAAGCCTCTCATGGTCAGCCCCATTTTCTTTAACCTGTTTTTAGTAGTCACATCTTGCTCTCCTTGTACAATGGTTAGCTCCTTTCCCCCTCCACACACGTTCTTCTCTACATGACCACAGTTATCATAGCTTAATAATTTGCAATTAGTTCCACCATTAAACTGTATTGTAAGTGTCTTCCTGAATCGTTGCAATACCTCCTAATTAGCTGACCAGCTTACCCATCCATTCTTCAGCATTCTTCTGTAGATGGCGCTAGGCAATCAGGATTATGACCTTACTGAGTCGTAAAGTAAATTCCAACACTAACTGCACAAAGATATTTGCAAACTAAGCGTGTGTTTCTCAGACACTTAATAAAAGTGACGAGGGCGCATTCTGTTTACTCTGCAAAGTAAATAGGCCAGGAAAAAAACGTTGTATAGGTGCAAGACGCCGTCTGCACTGCTAACATGTAATGACTGGCGGATATATCCAGTAGTTGCCTCCAGACCACTCCTATAACGGAAGAGTACGGAATCTGCGGTACTTACCCCTCCAGCTCCACGCTCTTCCTGTCCATGCAGGCGGTTTCCAAGCAACAGAAGAAAGAACTCGTCCCGCGTCACAGCTCGCACCTATTGGGGGAGAGAATACGACTGTAGACAACGAAGATTTAGTTGAAGTGTTGGGATGGTGTAATATTCAACATATCTGGACTGTTCGCTTCTGTATCAGTCATCACACTTTCTAGGCACTCGATAAATATTTACATTTGTGTTGTCTGATAACAATAAAAAAAATAGGAATATTCGAGCCATCGTGCTATCGTTGGTCAGTCCGAATCTTAAAGCTGACGCTGTCGAGTCTTGTCTGCATGTGGAATTACATGGAAACCTTCGTAAAAGACTGGTAATACACAGTATTTACAAGAACCAAGGGGCAAGAGTCAGAATGGAAAAGTAAGAGACAGGTGTTCTCATTAAAAGCGTAGTAAAACCGGGATGCAGTCTTCCTTCCCTATTGCCATTGCTGTACATCAAAGAAGCAATGACGAAAATAAGAGAAAGGTTCAAGGACGCAATTAAAATTCTGCGTGAAAGAATAGCAGTGGTAAAATTCGCAAATGAGGTTTCAACCCTCTGTGAATGGGAGAACGGTTTACTAAACATCATGTAGAGTGAACTGAGCAGTGTAATGAGCAGACAATGTGCCCTCTGAGGAAAACAACGAATAAACAAAAGAGAGTGGGTGGCGGGGGGGGGGGGGGAGAATTCTCCAACGTTGGAAACAAAATCTCACAAGACGGTTAAAGCGAGAAAGCTTCAAGAAGTAGACCAGAACAGATGAAGACGGTGATCCCCGGTAAATGGAGCCTGCTAATATCAAACACAGGTCTTAATTCGGGGATTAAATGTCTTAAGTTTATACGTCTGTAACACGTTATGAGCCATGGGAGAATCTGAAACGAAGAGAACTGAAGCGTTTTGAAAGTGTTGTTGGAGACTTCCATTAAAATTCAGAGGACTGGAGAGATAAGAAATAATGAGTTCCTCCGGTGAGAAAGAAGGAATATATGAAAACACACGGACTTGAATAATGATCTTCATTAAATGAAATCTGTCACTATATCAGGGAATACATTCCATTTTACCACAGCGAGCTGCAGAGTGTCAAATATTTAGCTGAAAGCACATCTTGCAATGCGTTCAACAAATAATTCAGGACGATGATGTTAAAAGGTATTATGAGACGAAGAGGTGGGCACAGACTTTTTCTGTTCTTGCTGGCCGCTTCAAACTGGTCGGAGGACTGACTGCATTTAGTTTCCGTCTCATAAAAAATTCAGTGCATCCTAACGCCTATAAGGCTCTCTCTATATACATCACCAGAGCAAGCGATACACCGTTAATCAACCACACGAGCTGCAATGGTGTCTTTCATCGCCAGGTCATGCAGCAGGTCTTTTACATGAGATTCCTCTGTCACAAAACGCTGCGACATCACTATCTGCTGCTCTACTCTGACGTTCCCTGTAATCAGGTTCCTTCGCATTCTCAATACGGTCTTGCTACTCGTAGCCAACGCCATAAGTAGCTTGTTGTTGAGTGCTTTTGGACACTTCAGTTCTTTCAGTTACGTTAAACTGTTTGCGTCCCGGCAGAGTCTAACTGACTCGAAACAAAAACGAATGAACAATTGTCATCCCCTACAATTTAAGTTTTGCTCTCGGAAGCAATGTAACACGACGATACTCACCTGCAAGGTGTCTTCTTCTGGAGAGGCGTCGTCCCACATGCGCGTCTCCTCCGTCTCCCCTGGCGCTGCTGACAGGCAGCAGAACCACTCCCTCACACGAGAAAACATCTGTGCAGAGGAGGCACCACGTGAGATGTAGTCCAGGCAATACACAGGGACAAACATTACAGGAACAATTTCGCTGCAAATCTTGTAATATTAAATACCTCAATCATTAGGGAAATTGGGATTTTTCTGTAGTTACTACACTGTCGTTTAATAGGGAAGATTGAAATGTACATGGGATCTGTTAATGTTTGAGTGTCGGTATCATTCGGCTTTGGTTACATTCGGTTCCTTGGTAGCGCTAGGTACTTACAGTGTGTGTTATACTTCTGGATAGACCGTCTTTTGGTTTACGATATCCTGCCCCCCTCCCCCCGCTCCCCTTTCCCGCTAAACCACCAGAAAACGAATCTTTAAACTGTTGGGCACAACTGTCTCTCGTACCATTTGTTGCTTGAAAATGAATGTGTGTTCAGATGACGAAATATTGGCGATGGTCGAGGATGGTTCCCGGCTTTATTCCCATAAGTTAGGATTTCAGTGAAGAAGTGGTCGTCAATAGTTACTTGTGTTACATACACGTCAAGATGATAAACCCAATGGAGCCATCAGTCCAAGGATCTTACAAGATTTGTTTGTGATTTCATGAATGGTGGTGTGTGCAAAATCTGTTGGAGGTGCTGGACACCTAAGGGTGACAAAAAAGTTATTAGAAGGGAAACGGTTTAGCAACTATAATCTCTGAACGTCGGAAAATGCTATGTTACTCGAGAGTAACGAAAGTTGTCAACATCTGTACTTATGGTAGAAGTTCATTCGCTCATGAGAGAACAATGCATTCAAATGATCGATGTTGAAACATTAGTGCAACCCTTTTGAGCCACCTTAGTAAAAGCAATGTCTGCCATTCAAGATATTCACAGCAACACCAACACTGGGAATGCACCATCTGATAATGAAACGCACGAACCCAACCGCACAAGAACTCTCACGGCAACGTAGCACACTTCTTGCTGGAATACAACTAAGAAACATTCGGGAAGGCGACTCTGAGTTGAATTTGTGGTGTTATTTTCTTCGAGGTCAGTTAGTGAGTAAATTTGTTCAGGCCAACTACAATATGGGCATGGTTTAAAACAAATGAATCTTATGGTAGTAAAACATTTATGATGTTCGTAGGAACTACTTTCACCACATTTTTGCAATTGGTACATCTAATATGTTTATTTTCTTCAGTTTTAAATACTTCTCCTAAATACAAAGATTATAGACAGTAAATTCGATTACCGTAATTCAGTTTCTCGTGCTACAATACGAAAATAACTTAACGTAAGGCTACCAAAGTAGCACCGCTCACTGCATTCCGGAAATGAAACAGCAGTAAAAGCAGAGTTTACAGGTATGTAAACATACAATAGAAGAAGAATGGGTAGCTCTGAGGGATGAAGCAGTGAAGGCAGCAGACGATGAAGTAGGTAAAAAGACGAGGGCTAGTAGAAATTCTTGGGTAACAGAAGATATATTGAGTTTAATTGATGAAAGGAAAAAATATAAAAATGCAGGGATGGCTAGAGGACAAATGTAAGGATGTAGAGGTTTATCTCACTAGGGGTAAGATAGATACTGTCTACAAGAAAATTAAAGAGACCTTTGGAGATAAGAGAACCAGTTGTATGAATATGAAGAGTTCAGATGGAAACCCAGTTCTAAGCAAAGAAGGGAAAGCAGAAAGGTGGAAGGAGTATATAGAGGGTCTATACAAGGGCAATGTTCATGAGGACAATATTATGGAAATGGAAGAGGATGTAGATGAAGATGAAATGGGAGATACGATACTGCGTGAAGAGTTTGACAGAGCACTGAAAGACCTGAGTCGAAACAAGGCCCCAGGAGTAGACAACGTTACATTAGAATTACTGACGGGCTTGGGAGAGCCAATCTTGACTAAACTCTACCATATGGTGAGCAATATGTATGAGACAGGCGAAATACCCTCAGACTTCAAGAAGAATAAAATAATTCCAATCCCAAAGAAAGCAGGTGTTGACGGATGTGAAAATTACCGAACTATCAGTTTAATAAGTCACAGCTGCAAAATACTAACACGAATTCTTTACAGACGAATGGAAAAACTGGTAGAAGCCGACCTCGGGGAAGATAAGTTTGGATTCCGTAGAAATATTGGAACACGGGAGGCAATACTGACCCTACGACTTATCTTAGAAGCTGGATTAAGAAAAGGCAAACCTACATTTCTAGGATTTGTAGAGTTAGAGAAAGATCTTGACAATGTTGACTGGAATACCCTCTTTCAAATTCTGAAGGTGGCATGGTTAAAATACAGGGAGCGAAAGGCTATTTACAATTTGTACAGAAACCAGATGGCAGTTATAAGAGTCGAGGGGCATGAAAGGGAAGCAGTGGTTGGGAAGGGAGTGAGACAGGGTTGTAGCCTCTCCCCGATGTTATTTCATCTGTATATTGAGCAAGCAGTGAAGGAAACAAAAGAAAAATTCGGAGTAGGTATTAAAATCCATGGAGAAGAAATAAAAACTTTGAGGTTCGCCGAAGACATTGTAATTCTGTAAGTGACAGCAAAGGACTTGGAAGAGCAGTTGAACGGAATGGACAGTGTCTTGAAAGGAGGATATAAGATGAACATCAATAAAAGCAAAACCAGGATTATGGAATGTAGTCGAATTAAGTCGGGTGATGCTGAGGGAATTAGATTAGGAAATAAGACACTTAAAGTAGTAAAGGAATTTTGCTATTTGGGGAGCAAAATAACTGATGATGGTCGAAGTAGAGAGGATACAAAATGTAGACTGGCAATGGCAAGGAAAGCGTTTCTGAAGAAGACAAATTTGTTAACATCGAGTATAGATTTAAGTGTCAGGAAGTCGTTTCCGAAAGTATTTGTATGGAGTGTAGCCATGTATGGAAGTGAAACATGGACGATAAATAGTTTGGACAAGAAGAGAACAGAAGCTTTCGATATGTGGTGCTACAGAAGAATGCTGAAGATTCGATTGGTAGATCACATAACTAATGTGATGGTACTGAATAGAACTGGGGAGAAGAGAAGTTTGTTGCACAACTTGACAAGAAGAAGGGACCGGTTGGTAGGACATGTTCTGAGGCATCAAGGGATAACAAATCCAGCTTTGTAGGGCAGCGTGGAGGGTAAAAATCGTAGAGGGAGACCAAGAGATGAATACACTAAGCAGATTCAGAAGGATGTAGGTTGCAGTAGGTACAGGGAGATGAAGAAGCTTTCACAGGATAGATTAGCATGGAGAGCTGCATCAAACCTGTCTCAGGACTGAAGACTACAACAACAACAATAGGTATGTGACGCACAGCATCCCCTACAGACTGTTGTCAGTATTTTCTAGGTAATTAGTATGAAAGGTAATATTGTATGAAAGCGTTTTCTGTAGATGATTTGCTAAAGAGGCAGATTTTTGGAGGAGACAGTAGGATTTAGATCTACTCTAAATGCAAATCTAACTAGAAGAGGAAATGGGCTGAGGCCCTGTGATTTGGCGCGGACTATGTGAGACGCCCTGTCCAGGTTCCTAGAGTATTTCACGTGAGTGACTGTACGAAAATGTAAAATGTTCACTCGTAGATTATGAGCGATTTTTGAGCAGCAGATCACTTATTGTCGTGGCAGCCCAGTAGTCAAACACACCGATTAGTAATTCGTCGGCTTGAATTGGTTTCCACTTCTACCACCTTTCTTTCATTTTTGTTTAGTCTCTGCGATGTTAAGCGATTGATTATAAAATTTAAATATCTTTAAACAGTTCAGTAAAATTAATATATTCAATTTAGTCATGATTGCCACCCTTGTATGTCCAAAGGCTATAGGCCACCAAATTGTAGCACACTGCTAAAATTTTCCTTGGACCACCACTGAGTGGATGCGTATCACCGCCTCAGCCTCCGGCACTGGCAAACTACACTTTAAAATATGCGTTGCCAATAAAAGCTGTTTAACTTCTGAGGGAGTTCTCTGACTTCGGAGTCGCCACGGATCCGTCATCATCTCCTGAGGCCACCCATACCCGACATCTTGCGTTCTTGGATGACTACATAATAGTCAAGAACCTGGACTGCTATGTTTTAACCAGGGAAAAAGCAGAATTGAAATATTGATCTCCATCTCTGTTTATAAGGTCACGAGCTCGTGTCATCTCAACGGTGTCCTCAATAACACTATACCAGTAGCTGTAAGTGTGTGCCGGCCATGGTGGCCGAGCGATTCTAGGCGCTTCAGCCGGGAACCGCGCGTCTGCTACGGTCGCAGGTTCAAACCGGCCTCGGGCATGGATGTGTGTGATGTCCTTAGGTTAGTTAGGTTTAAGTAGTTCTAAGTTCTAGGGGACTGATGACCTCAGATGTTAAGTCCCAGAGTGCTCAGAGCCATTTGAACCATTTCTAAGTCTGTGCCAGAGGTGTATTGTTTTATTCTACTGTGCGACAGATACGGAAGCCATTTTCTGCAATCACAGGTTTGCTCGGCTAATGTAAATGTGTGTCACGCTTCTGGTCTGTATACCGGTCCTCTATTATCCTGATCGCGGCACCGATGTGATACATGCAACAACTGCGCAAGATATCGTAGACACCTGCCTTACGCAAACCAAGACCATCCTTTCTTTACGTACGGTAAAACGAGCCTCATTTTGCATAGTGTGCTTTAAAGGCACTTCACACAATGATTCCCATAATGTTTCGTCAGAATACGATCAATTCTCTTTGGAAATGCCACATACGTAAGGGAAAAATAACTGTGGATTCAGAATTTTCTCCTCTTAAACAGGCAGTATTTCCAATAGGACTGGTTGTATGTGGATCGCTATGACACACAGTTTTCATGGACGATGGGAAAGGGCCATGATATATGGAGTCCTTACACGAAGCCGAACTAGTAGGAAACTAAGTATCGTGGTTTGTACGAAATTGTAGTCTCATTGCATCCGTTATTGGAAACATTGTAAGAAAGACGAAGTATGTCATCATAAGTGGTGGAGGTACTAAATTACTTTAGTGCGCTGCAAACGACTCGATCTTTGTGTTCGTAAGTCTGTCCAACGTGTTGTGGCCTCATCTCACTTTGCTCATCTTCTTCGTGAACCCTTAGGAAAACGCCCACTGAAATATGTATGGAGTGAAAGGTTAAATTTTATGGCCATCTGGCTTCTTCTGAAACACTTCTGGTTGCTTCTAATTGGATCGTATAAAATGTCTTGTGTATGACTTGTTGAGCACGAAGAAGATGTCCTGATTAGAAATATCGTTGTATCGACATACGTAGAATAACATTGGGTGCGACGGATATTTGTCATGCGTGCTTTGAAATACTGTCCGAAATTCAAGTTCTAGAGATAAAAAAGAAATAACAAAAGAAATTGTTTCTTATGGTTTTTTATCATCGCCAGAAAGCCAATGGTAAATATGGGCTCTCTATTTCATTACTGACTTACGAGGTGTGGCTAGAAAAAAACCGGACTAGTACTGGTGAAACAATAAAACGAATGTAATAAGGCTGAAAGTCGCGTGGCCTCTCACGTGACTCTCGCCCCGCCTACTGCTCGAGTTTCATCTGCCTCCTGCACTCAGTCTGCCCGTGGCGTCTGTTTTAAGTAGTTGACGTTTTGTCTGTGCGTCGGAAAATGTTGAGTGTACAGAAAGAACAGCGTGTTAACATCAAATTTTGTTTCAAACTAGGAAAATCTGCAAGTGAAACGTTTGTAATGTTACAACAAGTGTACGGCGATGATTGTTTATCGCGAACACAAGTGTTTGAGTGGTTTAAACGATTTAAAGATGGCCGCGAAGACACCATTGATGACACTCGCACTGGCAGACCATTGTCAGCAAAAACTGATGCAAACGTTGAAAAAATCGGTAAACTTGTTCGACAAGATCTCCGTTTAACAATCAGAGCAGTGTCTGAGTTAACAGGAGTTGACAAGGAAAGTGTTAGGCAGATTCTTCATGAAAGTTTCAACATGAACAAAGTGTGTTCAAAAATGGTTCCAAAGTGTCTCACAATTGAACAGAAGGAACGCCGAAGAATGATTTGTTCTGACATCCTGGAAAACATTGAAAGTGATCCCACCTTCTTACAAAATGTTATTACTTGCGATGAATCGTGGTTTTTTACTTACTCGTACGATCCCGAAACCAAACGCCAATCGATGCACTGGAAAACTCCTGGTTCTCCACGACAAAAAAAAGCACGAATGTCAAAATCGAAATTCAAGGCAATGATGATTGTTTTTTTTTTTTTTTGACATCAAAGGGATTGTGCACATTGATTGGGTACCAGAGGGACAAACAGTGAATCAGCATTACTACATTAGCATCCTGGCTACCCTACGTGAGCGAGTACGGCGAAAACGGAACGATTTGTGGAGAAAAAAGTCATGGGTCCTTCACCAAGACAATGCCCCAGCTCACAGTGCGTTGTCAGTGAAGACGTTTTTGGCAAAACACAACATTCCCATCTTAGATCATCCACCCTACTCACCTGATTTGGCCCCCTGTGACTTTTTTCTTTTCCCTAAAGTCAAGTCAGCTTTGAAAGGAACTAGATTTGAGACTGTTGAAGCAGTAAAAGAAAAAGCGACGGAAGTAATGTATGGACTTACCGAAAATGATCTGCAGCATTGCTATGAACAGTGGAAAATTCGTATGGAGCGGTGTAGAGACCGAGGAGGAGAGTACATTGAAGGAGATAACAAGAAATTGTAAATAATTGTAAATAAATGTTTTTTCCAGCATCAGTCCGGTTTTTTTCTAGCCGCACCTCGTATGTCTTATTGGATTCCAGATCATGATTTCCTATCACAATTCGTTACATTTATCGCTATCCATCATGTCCCAATCTTAGTACCATGCTTACGGAAACGCCCTGGATGACAAAATGATCCCATAACTTAGCACCTAACGCCGAACTGACGTACAAACTACCGAATCCACTATTCTCACCACACCAGATTTCTGCTAAATTTCCACAAAGCAACTGTTTCACCACGGTTTATCTTAGTGCTCAGATGTTTTCCGATCATCTGCAGAGAGAAAAAGTATCCCCTGTTTCGTACAAGCGGCTGATGGCGATATCAATTATCTACATTTCCTAAAATATGGTATTTTTTTTTGTCAGTTCATACATACAAACTGTATAGAAAAATGGAGCTGGAGATTGGATGTCTTACGTAAGCAATAAGAGTAAAACCTATATCAATTGGATTGTAAAGCACAATCTTCACTTCAAACACTCTGAGAGCGGTTAACTACACTTCACACGAAGATATCAAGTGTCACACTCCAGCACAATATAACGCTAAGCCCACAACCACATGAAGGTCCGAACACGTTAAAATATGCCTGTAGTCCGACATATATTTTTAAAACCCTCGAAGGCGGAATTCTTCAACAACAACGGGCGCTAAATTATCCTAAGGACAAACACACACACCCATGCCCGAGGGAGGACTCGAACCTCCGCCGGGACCAGCCAAACAGTCCATGACTCCTGCGCCCCTAGACCGCTCTGCTAATCCCGCGCGGCTTTCGATTATCCCCCATAAATGTTCAACGGGACTCACATCGGGTGACCTGGATGGGCAAACTATTAGCTCCAGTTTTCTGTTCTTCACACCAATCGCTAACAACTGTGTCCCGGTGACATGGCGCATTGTTGTCCATAAAAATTCCATCGTCTTTTGGGAACATGAAAGGCTGCAAATGGTCTCCAAGTTGTGGAAAATAACAAATCCAGTTAATGATCGATTCAGCTGGACAAGAGGACGCAGTTCATTCCATGAATGGAGCCCCCACCAACTTGCACAGTGCCTTCTTGACAACTTGGGTCCATGGCTTCGTGGGCTCTGCTCCACACCCGAACCTTACCGTCAGCTCTTACAAACTGAAGTCACGGCTCATCTGACCGGGCCACGGATTTCCAGTCACCTAGGGTGCAACCGATATGATGAAGGGCCCAGGCAAGGCGCTGCAGGCGATGTTGTGCTGTTAGTAAAGGCACTCGCGTCCCTCTTCTGCTGCAATGGCCCATTAACGCCAAATTTCACCTCATTGTCCTCACGGATATGTTCGTTGTACGTCCAACATTGATTTCTTGGTTATTTCACGCAGTGTTGCTTGTCTTTTCGCCCTGACTACTCTACTCAATGGTGTTGCTCTCGGTCGTTACGTAAAAGCCACTTTGTCCGTTTTGAGTGGCAATGCCTGAAATTTCATAATTTTGGTGCACTCTTAAGATTGCGGATGTCAGTATTTTGAATTCTCTAACTACTTCCGAAATGGAATGTCCAATGCGTCTAGCCTCAACTACCATTCCACGTTCGGAGTCTGTTAATTCCAGTTGTGTGGCTGTAATCACTTAGAAAATCTTTTCACTCGAACTACCTGTGTACAGCTGACTGCTCCGACAATTCACCGCCCTTTTACATCTTGTATTAGCGATGCGTCAGCCAAATGTATATGTGCATTTCGCTATCCTTGTCACCTCAGTGTACAAATGGCGTACATAACATGAGCCCACAGAAAATTATATGCTTACGGGGGCAACAACAAGAGGAGCACAGATGCGAACGCTGGACTGCTTAGTAGTGCTCTGGTGCACACCCTGAATAACCAGCTAACTGTATTTTATGCTAGTAATTAGCGAATGTTTCGTGCATTATACCATAGCTCTGTTTTGAAAGAAGTTAGTGAGGCAATAAGCCTTAATTCACGGTCTCATTTAACGCAAACGGAACTTTTCCTGAATAAAATTTGCTGTTTTGAAAAACAAATTACTACTTGAATTCTGATCAAGTAATGCGGGTAATCATTTTATACTCTTCTTTACAGGTACTTGTGAGGCCTCTTCTCTCTCTCTCTCTCTCTCTCTCTCTCTCTCTCTCTCTCTCTCTCTCTCTCTCTCTGTCTCTCTCTCTCTGTCTCTCTCTTTCTGTCACACAAAAACACATCCCCTGAAGAAATGTCGTGTGGCAAGGGCCTCCCGTCAGGCAGACCGGTAGGCTGGTGCAAGTCTCCTTAGGTGCCGCCATTTCGGCTACTTGCATATCACTGAGGATGATGTTATAATGATGAAAACCCAGTCCCCAAGCTGAGAAAATCTCCAACCCAGCAGGGAATCGAACCCGGGCCCTTAGCACGGCACTCTGCCGAGCTGACCGCTCAGCTATGGAGGCGACATCCACTGATGAGCCTGCTGTTTATGATCACCTGCTTGTTCCACATTCGGAATGCAGTATATAATCGATTCTGCGTGGCGTGTATGCAATAAGGCCTAGATAGGTATCTGGTGGTATGTAACATCAGTGTCTACGCACATTCCTTTAAATTACAAGCCGGGTTGTATGTGATCGGAGCATGGGACCGAAGCGTCTCGGATATATTCCACATTCAATTGGATTCTGATCATGTGAATTCTGACCCTGTGAAAGGGAAAGTTATTCTGTTGGACGATGTGATACTCGTGCACCAAAATACCAATCTTAAAGGAATGCAAGGGGTCCGCAATAACATATACGTAATTAACAGCTGCCATGGTGCCTCCATCTACTACCTCAGGTCCCATGGAAGCCCTGGTGAATGTTCTCCATCGCACAATAGGTCCCACCGAACAGCGTCTTTAGCCCGATGCATATTCCGGGCAGCCATTCACCTGGTAGATCGTGTATCTGTTGCAACCAGAAACGCAATGCGTCCGTCCAGGCGGTAAGTTTCTACTAGTCATCCGTCTAATCTCGGTGATGTTATGCCCACTGCATTAGCAACTGACGATGTCATTGGATCAACATTGGAACGTTCACAGCCCGTGGTCTATAAGTTGGCATTGTTGCCGCTAGATCGCGGAGTCCCAGATCCGACCCTCAGTTGAGATTTTCTTTGCTTTGGAACTGGGTCTTTGTACTGTCCTGATCTTTTATTCTCACCCTCTTTTCAAAGACTTACAAGTCGCCGAACTGGCATCAAATAGAAGGACTTTCATTTGGCGGCCGAACGAACGCAGGCTAGTTCTCAGAGACAACTATTTATCACGAAAACACGCTGGGGTCGTCAGCACTACAACCACATGTTCAACTACTTGCACTGCACAGTGTGTTCAGAAATGCCTGACACTGCAGCAGCATTGTACTCCGTCGTCAGATCTACCACAGATCCCACCTGTCCCACTTTACAGAGTGGGTAAATCAGTGACCTCCACGTTCTGTCTCGCAGTTGGTACGCCAACAACTTGTCGACTACTTGTGCTTTTACCGTCCTTGAACAACATACCATTGACAGCAGCCAAAACAGCCGACCCTTTTCGCCGTTTTTGAGATCCCCATTCCCAGTCGCCTGACCAAAGCAATCCGCCCGTTACAAAAGTCGCTTATGTCAGTGATTTTCCACTTTTGCGGCACATAGCGTCTATCTAATATGTGGACAAAAGCAATAACAGAAGAATGGAAAGGAAAACTTAGGACCTTTTACATGACGATCAGTTTCGATTTAGGAAAGGTAAAGGCAGCAGAGGTGCAGAAACTTCCTGCCAGATTAAAACTTTGTGCTGGACCGAGACTCGAACTCGGGACCTTTGCCTTTCGCAAGCAAGTGATCTACCGTCTGAGCTACCGCATCTCAACACACGACGCCTCCTAACAGCTACAATTCTGCCTATACGTCGTCTCCTACCTTCCAAACTTCACAGATACTCTTCTGGGAACCTTGCAGAACTAGCACTCCTGGAAGAACAGTTTTACTCTGCCAGGAAATTTCATATTAGCGCACACTCCGCTGCAGAGTGAAAATCTCATTCTTGAAGCATCCTCCAGGCTGTGGGTAAGCCATGTTTCCGCAATATCCATTCTTCCAGGAGTGCTAGTTCTGCACGGTTCGCAGAAGATCTTCTATGAAGTCTGGAAGATAGGAGAAGAGGTACCGGCAGAAATGAGGCTGTGAGGACGTGTCGTGAGTCGCGCTTATGTAGCTCAGACGGTAGAGCACTGGCCCGCGAAAGGCAAAAGTGCCGAGTTCGAGTCCCGGTCAGGCACACAGTTTTAATCTGCCAAGAAGTTTCATATCAGCGCACACTGCGCTGCAGAGTGAAAATCTCACTCTAGCAAAGATGCAGTTCTGCCAGTGCACTTCATAATGGAAAAAAGTTGTAAGAAAAATCGAGGAACCTGTTTAGGATTTGTCGACCAGTGTTGGACAATGCTAAATGGTGCAAGATGTTTAAATTTCTGAAAAAAGTAGGGATAAGCTTCAGGGAAAGATGAATAATTATATGAAAGGAACAAGAACCAAGAGGGAATAATAAGAAATTCAATCCTGAAATTCAGTTTAACTGGAAGAGGTATAGGGGTAATCAGTAAAGCGACATATGAAAATTTGTGCCAGACCAGGATTCCAAGCCGGATTTGTTACACATCGCGAGTGGTCGTCTTACCGCTTAGAATACTCGAGAACGCTCCTCGGACCGACCCGGAGTTCCATGTGCCACTCACCTATCTATTTCTTCTCATAGATTATTAACGGCTTTACCAGTACACTGGTAGCGTAAGTAGTACCGTGTCCGCTCGCGTAAGTGGGAAATCTGGGTTCGAGTCCCGTTCCGGCCGCTGTAGGTAGTGTATTTATACCTACTATAGTTAGTTTGAATTCCAGGAATAAACTTCAGCATTCGAAGCTCTACATCCACATCAAATAGGAACAATAAGAATGGAAGACCAAGAACGAAGTGATACGAGTAAAAATGCTGTATGGCAGGGATGCACTTCTTCGTCCTTACTGTTCAGTCTACAAGGGCATGCTGAGAAGTATTGTCTCCAAATGTTTTATTCTGTTCTCAGTATTGGCTGAAGTATTACATTTCATCAATAATACACGGTCGACTTTCCTGCTTTTCTGATGCAGATCTTGGCGCTAGACGGCTCCGAATTATAACGTGTAATATGGCGGTGCGTACTTCAAAACGTCGTTGCTGTGATGCAGTGTCTAACCGCAGAAGACTTTCTCCACACAAGGAGCACCGTCTCTTTCAACATGACAATGCCAGAACACACAAGAGGGCTGCGGCATCTGGAACAATCCGACGCCTTGGCTTCAGGCCCCATCCGACTTTCATCAGTTTCTAAAACCTAAAGACCAATTTCGAGGACTTTACTTTGATTGCGCTGCAGTGGTGCAACCAGAGGTGGGGTAGTGTCACCATCAACAAAGTCAAACAGTCTACAGTGACGGTATCAAAAAACTAGTCTCTTGTTGGGAGACGCGTGTTCGTATCGATGGTGACTGTTGAAGATAAATACACTACTGGCCACTAAAATTGCTACACCACGAACTTGACGTGCTACAGACGCAAAATTTAACCCACAGGTAGAAGATGCTGTGATATGCAAATGATTAGCTTTTCAGAGCATTCATACAAGATTATCGCCGGTCGTGAAACCTACAACGTGCTGACATGAAGAAAGTTTCCAACCGATTTCTCATACACAAACAGCAGTTGACCGGCGTTTTCTGGTGAAACGTTATTGTGATGTCTCGTGTAAGGAGGAAAAAGGCGTACTATCACGTTTCCGACTTTGATAAAGGTCGGATTGTAGCCCATGGGGATTGCGGTTTATCGTTGTTCGAGATCCAGTGACTGTTAGCAGAATATGGAATCGGTGGGTTCAGGAGAGTAATACGGAACGCCGTGCTGGATCCCAACGGCCTCGTATCACTAGCAGTCGAGATGACATGCATCTTATCAGCATGGCTGTAAGGGATCGTGCAGCCACGTTTCGATCCCTGGGTCAACAGATGGGGACGTTTGCAAGACAACAACCACCTGCACGAACAGTTCGATGACGTTTCCAGCAGCATGGACTATCAGCTCAGATACCATAGATGCGGCTACCCTTGATGCTGCATCACAGACAGGAGTGCCTGCGATGGTGTACTCAACGAGGAACCTCGGTGCACGAATGGCAAAACGTCATTATTTCGGATGAATCCAGGTTCTGTTTACAGCATCATGATGGTCGCATCCGTGTTTGGCGACATCGTGGTGAACGCACACTGGAAGCGTGTATTCGTCATCGCCATACTGGCGTATCACCCGGCGTGATGGTATGGGGTACCATAGTTTAAACGTCTCGTTCTCCTCTTGTTCGCATTGACGGGACTTTGAACAGTGGACGTCACATTTCAGATGTGTTACCATCCGTGGCTCTACCATTCATTCGATCCCTGCGAAACCCTACATTTCAGCAGGATAATGCACGCCCGCATGTTGCAGGTCCTGTACGGGCCTTTCTGGTTACAGAAAATGTTCGACTGCTGCCCTGGCCAGCACATTCTCCAGATGTCTCACCAGTTGAAAACGTCTGGTCAATAGTGGCCGAGCAACTGGTTCGTCACAATACGCCAGTCACTACTCGTGATGAACTGTGGTATCGTGTTGAAGCTGCATGGGCAGCTTTATCTGTACACGCCATCCAAATTTTGTTTGACTCAATGCCCAGGCGTATCAAGTTCGGTGTTACGGCATGAGGTAGTTGTTCTGGATGCTGATTTCTCAGGATGTATGCACCCAAATTGGGTGAAAATGTAATCACATTTCAGTTCTAGTATAATATATTTGTCCAATGAATACCCGTTTATCATCCGAATTTCTTCTTGGTGTAGCAATTTTAATGGCCAGTAGAGTATGTAGACGTGAACAATAAAGATGAAGAATAGTAATACAGTTTGTTTTATTTTAAAAAGTTTAAGAGTTTCTAAATAGATAATTCGAAGCTGTTGCGTTTCAGCTTGCCCTCGTATATCTTGAACAGGCAAAGGTGAAAATAAACAAAGGCTTCTAGAGGGGATTAAAAATCGGGTTCAAAGTATATCAATGATAACATTCGCTGGTGAGAATTATTACCCACAGGAAAGTGAAGAAAAATTACAGATCTCTTGAATGGAATGAACAGTGTACTGAGTATAAAATACAATTTAAGAGTGAACCGAAGAAACATGAAACTAATGATGAGCAGCAGAGTTGAGTTCTGCGATGAAAGGAAGAAATTGTGCCACCGTATAAGCAAAATTTTACACGACGGATGAAGCAAGCACAAAATAGAAAGCGGGTTATGACAGGCAAAGAGGGCATTCCTGACCAAAAATAGTCTGCTAGTATCAAACTTCAGGTTCTGTCTGAGGGAAGAAACGTCTGATAATGGATGTTTGGAGCACATTACAGAGTGGAAGCGAATTGTGGACTGTGGACGTCAGTCCCGATAGCTGAATGGTCAGCGTGACGGAGTACCGTCCTATGGGACCGGGTTCGATTCTCGGCTGAGTCAGAGATTTTCTCCTCTCGGGGACTGGGTGTTGCGTTGTCTTCATCAGCGTTTCAACTCCATCCGACGCACAGGTCGCCCAATGTGGCGACGAATGTAATAAGACCTGCACCAAGGCGGCTGGGCCTGCCCCGCTAGGGGCCTCTCGACCACTGACGCCAACCGCTCATTTCCATTTTTTTCCATGCGCTGTGGAAAAACCGGAAAAGAAGCGATTCATTGTGTTTCAGATGCAGTGCTATAGAGAATGTTGGAAAATGTGTGTACTCGTTAAGATACGGAATGAGGAGGTTCTCTGCGGTATTGGCAAATAAATGAACATAGACAAAACACTGAAAAAAGGACAGGATGATACGACGAGTGTTAACACATAAGAGAATAATTTCCATGCTGCTAGAGGAAGGTGTAGAGGGTAAAAACTGTAGGGAAAGACATCACGTCCGAGAAATAATTGAGTACTTCGGTGCAGGAGCTATGCTGATGTGAACAGGTAGACACAGGAGAGAAATTCGTGACGAACTGCATCGACCCAGTCAGAAGACCGATCCTTGAATCGGAAAACAGAATCTTCGATAGAATGTCTCCTCATTTGTTCCGCGCCATGTATATATTTGCCTTTTATTTTAATTTTTAAAACTTCCACAATAAAACTCTTTCTCGACGTCTGGAAGAAAATCCGTAGATATTCTGATTATGTGTAAGACACATTAGCGGCAAGACGCAATAAATCTTCAATTCCCAGTACCAATGGGAATGTTACGGAGGTAGCAAACACGATTTTCGGAAATTCGTTCACCAAAGAAGACAAAGCAAATATTCCAGAATTCGAATCAAGAACAGCTGCCAACATGAGTAACTTAGAAGCTGATATGCTCGGTGTAGCTAAACAGCTTAAATCACTTAATAAAAGGCAATGTCACCGCTCCAGACTCTATACCAGCTGGGTTACTTTCAGGGTATCCTGATAAAATAGCTCGGTACTTAGCAATCATATACAGCCGCTCGCTCGACGGGAGATCCTTATCTAAACATTGGAAAGTTTCACGGCTCACAAAAATACTCAGAAAATGAAATAGGAGTAATCCGCTACCTATACACCCAAATCACTAACGTAAATCTGAAGTAGAATTTTGGAGCGTATACTGCGTCCGAAGATTATGAACCGCCTCTATAAAATGATGTATTGATAAATAGGCAACACGGATTCAGAAAATATTGGTCTTGTGAAACACAACTACCTCTTTTTACTCACGAAGGAATGAGTGCTATCGACAGGGGATGTCAAATTAATTCTCATTTTGAGAAGACAGAAAAAGTGATCTGTTTTCTTTGCTGAAACAATCTGAAGTCAAGATCGCCTTTTTCTATTGTGAAACGCTATCATTTTAAGTTTCACCTCATGCCAAGTTGTCATGCGGCTGAAAAACAACGCTTTCAAAAGATCTGTCGTAACTAAAATATTTAAGTTCATATTTTTAAATAGTTCAATTTAGACAAACCTTTTATGATGTGATGTTTTTAATGTACATGAGAACTTGAATGAGATTTTCACTCGGCAGCGGAGTGTGCACTGATATGAAACTTCCTGGCAGATTAAAACTGTGTGCCGGACCGTGACTCGAACTCGGGACCTTTGCCTTTCGCGGGCAAGTGCTCTACCAACTGAGCTACCCAAGCACGACTCACCTGTTCTCACAGCTTTACTTCTGCCAGTTTCTCGTCTCCTGCCTTCCAAACTTACAGAATGTCTCCTGCGAACACTGCGGAACTAGCAGTCCTGAAAGAAAGGATATTGCGGAGACATGGCTTAGCCACAGCCTGGGGGATGTTTCCAGAACGAGATTTTCACTCTGCAGCAGAGTGTGCGCTGATATTGTAACCTCCCCACAAAAATAATAAAAAATGAATTTAAAAAAGTGTAACCTCCCCACAAAAATATTTTAATGAATTTTAAATATTAATAATTGAATGTAACCTCTGAACAAAAATTGGTTCCCATTTGTTATCTCCGTGCAGAAATGCATTCACATTTAATGTACCCACCAAATTCTTTTCTCATTTGATGTTAAGTTCGAAACAGAAAAATTCCTAAACCAAAAAATAATAGAAAATTCAGTAACCTGGTAAATTTTATGACGACAGCAGCGCTGCGCCACGGCCCTGTACTCTGATTAAAAAAAGCAAAAGCTCTTACCTCAATAAAAACTGCGAATATATCTGCTCTTACCTAAAAATATTTTCGGCACAGCTTCGTGCAATGCTGGCCTATATTTTTGTGATTCTTGAAAGGAATGATCATGCATTGGACATATTCTTTAAATTGAAATGAATGCTTTTTTTAAAAAAAAAATTACTTTGTATTATAAAAATTATTATTGGGGCATTTTTTTGAAAGAAATTGGATGACAGTTAACATACATTACTAGATATGCGCAAGGCTACTTCTTTACCTTCTACAATAATACTCATCCTCCAGAGTCGCGACCAGAGCAGACTGCCGACACGCGCAGACACGCGCAGACCACCGCCGACTACTGAAGACTACCAAAGACTACTCTAGACTACTGTCGACTCACGCAGAGTACTGCATACTAGCACAGACTAATGCCGACTAGCGACAAGCAACAACTAACTGCTCTCTGGTCAGAGACTCTCCTAAATCTTGCCTGTTGCAGGCAGCGCATATAGCGCATACCTCTTACATAACCCTCCACTGGGGGGCAAAAATTTGGCAGCGATGGTGAGTCAATTGGACTTGCCATGAGCAACAAATTTTTCTTAATTAACTAAGTTTACAATCACAGAATATATACATATATATAAGTGCAGAACATGAATAAAATACAGTGCACAAGCACTGAGTACAGAGCGTATCAAGCAATGACAAAATATATACGCAATGAGTACAAAACATATTAACAAATGACAAAAGTGCACACACACTGTTGTTCATAATATATCAGCAAATCACAAAATGTATACGCAATGAATACAAATCACATTAACAAATGACGTAAAGTTCGCACGCACTGTAGTTCAGAATATATCAGCAAATCACAAAATGTATAGGCAATGAGTACAAATCATATAAACAAATGACATAAAGTGCACACGCACTGTAGTTCAGAACATATCAGCAAATCACAAAATATATGTGCAATGAATACAAATCATATTAACAAATGACATATAATGCACACGCACTGTAGTTTTTTTTCACTATTTTACAAGAACTAGGATAGGAAAGGGAAGGTTTGCAACATGGTTGTAGCACATTAGGTTGCATGCAGCTGCACTGAAAGTCCATACCTTTCTACAGAAGCACAACACCAAGTGAGACATTGTGAAGTTCTTTTCCCTGAAGTATTAATCAGTGTAGCCAAGACACTGAAATGTCGTATTAATATTCCATGTTATCATTTTGGTAGTACATTAAGTACACCAAACAGTGGGACCATAATAACATCTCCATCGCTCAAGGTGGTGGACAGCATGTCGTGTCAACACCGCGTTCTTGTAAGGTACACCAACGTAGAATTAGTGCAAAAACCAAATATAGTGCTCCATGAGCATGAGGATAGACAGGACAAACGGATATTGCAGTAATTTCTGGTAATTAGGTCAGAAGGTGAAGGACATTAAGTCACATGCTAATCTTCATTGAGAATTACACTAAAATAACAACTGATTTGAGGAATTCGTGGCACTCATCGCCCAGTTACTGAACATTTCTGTACCATGTATGAAGTATTACAGAATAATGTTCATAAGTAATCTGTTTACAGAGAACATTGGCACTCATTGACCAGTTACAAACCATCAGAAGTCATCAATCAAAACAGGAGCTAATGAGTGTAGCATTAAGCTACTGGTATTCATATATATAGCATGAAAGTGACATAATACAAATTTAAAGTATAAGAAACAGTGGCATTCATTGGTCAGCAAGTACTGAATATTACAAAACATTTCTCATCATTCAAGTGACATATGACATATTTAAAAATAATTATTGTCACTCATTGGCCAGTTACAAATCATCAGAAATCATCAGTCAAAAGAGGAGCTAATGAGTGTAGCATCAAGCTACTGGTATTCATATATATATAGCATAAAAGTGACATAATACAAATTTAAGAAATAAGAAACAGTGGCATTCGTTGGTCAGCAAGTATTGAATATTACAAAATATTTTCATCATTCAAGCGACATATTTAAAATTAATTATTGGCACTCAGTGGCCAGTTACAAAACATCAGAAGTCATCAGTCAAAACAGGAGCTAATGAGAGTAGAGCATGCATGCATTATTACAAAATATCATTCACTATTACTCAGAACTCATCATTCAAGTGAAATATGACATATTTAAAAAATGTAACACTCAGTAACTATTACTCAAAGTCTGTAATTACAAAACATCATTCAGTATTACTCATAACTCTGGGACTGGTAATACTTTTTTTTTGTGCTAACAATGCATTGCGTTGGGATCGATAATTAATTACTGGGGCATAACAATATTTGCATTTGACTTATTGCTGCAAATGAAGATGGGTAACGTCATTCGTCATGAGTCAGCTGTAGCAAGGTTATGAAACAAATAGAGTGTATGTGATCACATTCATAAATGACACAGGTTTAATGACCAACTGCTTATAGCACATTAATTTCATGAATAATTTCTCCTGCAAAAAATACAAAATGGATTATTAAGCTGAAAGAAGAGACGCATATTATGCTGAAAAGTAGTGAACTTCGAATTAAAAGGTAATAAAATGTGTATTAAATATATATGTCCTCTATCTGTCCATTCCAAAACCTTCAGTCATCATACCATGCGACATAAGACATACTGTCAAAACGAACTGCAACAAATACTTAAATAACTACATATCATTTCTTAACTAAAAGTAAATATATAAACGTCATCTGCAAAGAAAAACTTCATTATCATTACTATCATCACCTGCAAAGAAGAACTTCATTATCCATATCACCATAATTCCATTATTATTATCACCTGTAAAAAAAAACTTCATTACCCATATTAGCATATTCTGCATCGCTATTCATCATTCATTATCATCTGCAAAAAAGTCACTTCATTATACAACAATTCATAGTATATAGTTCCTTATTTCTAGCATATTTCATCACTAAAACTAAGATGTGTAGTTCTGTCTGACAGCCTGCATCAATCGCCTCGTATTCTGAAAGAAAAAATTAGTTAAGACTGCTATCATACGATGTGTATAGTATATTCTTGTTAATTCTTGTTAATTCTGATCCATTTACTCTTCGTGTCGAGGTATTGCATCTTCTTTCGTTCATTCCGAAGGTGTAATTCCCATACTTTATTTCTTTTCCACGTTATATCTTTCTGAAAATGATGAACAATGATTAATGTCTTGCATATAAATCATATACTCATTAAATAAAAGCTGGTTTATAGTGATATAATTGAGCATACAGCATAGCATGACAGAAAACGTAATATGTCAAAAGCATAGACAGTGTTCAGATGCAAAAGAGTACACAGAATATCTCAATATGCCAGCAAAAAAAAAAAAAAAAAAGGAAAATAGTCACGATGTTGAGCTATCATAAGGCATAATGTCAAAAACAACTGGTGTTTGTTTTATCTTAAATATTTTATAGTGCATACAAACAAAACAGTAAAACAATCATACATGCATGAAAAATGGAAAATGTGCACGGTCTGATGTGTAACGGCAAGAAATGCGACCAGTTAACCTTACCTTGCCGGGAACTTGCCAAGAAAAAATACGATAATCAACAGTAAGTAATCACATAAATATAATTGCATAAGTGGTCATAAAATGTGTAAGTTGATCTGGAAAAAATGTGCACGGTCTGATGTGTAACGACAAGAAAAGCGACCTGCTAACCTTACCTTGCCGGGCACTTGCCAAGAAAAATACGAAAATCGTCAGTAAGTGTTCACATAAATATAATTGCATAAGTGGTCATAAAAAGTGTAAGTTCATCTGGAAAAAAATGTGCACGGTCTGATGTGTAACGACAAGAAAAGCCTCTGTTGGATAAATAGTGCGTACGTACTAATATCTTCTGTCCAATGTGAAAGGCACGGCGTGTACAAACCTGTTTTTGCTGTCTTCTCCGGCGCTCTGCGGCACGTTTGATGTTGTTCAGCGTAATGTCAATTATTTCATGGTGTCGTAGTCTTTAATTTTGTTAGGTGGCTCAACATTTCTCAGTATAACAGTCGGAGATAGCATAGTAGATTCATTTGGTATCGAATTAATTACGTCCTGGAATGAGAATATGTGTGTGTCTCAATCAATATGTTTTTTATGGCAGTATATTCTACATCGTTTACCAATTTCTTTCATTAGTCGTTCACAAGGGTTCGACGAAGCATGGTACCTGGATATATAGATCGGAGAAATGTTTCTAGCTCGTAACATACGTGTCCATATAGCAGATTAAAACTGTGGTCCATTGTCGGAAATTACTTTCAACACATGCCCTATATGAAATAGAAAATGTTTTACAAAGGCTTTCGAAACAGTTTTAGCAGTAGCTATGCGTAACGGAGTGAATTTAACAAATTTTGAAGTGAGTTCAACAGCGACAAAGATGTGTCATAAACCTCTATTACTTTTGGGAACCGGACCAAAAATGTCTACAGCGGCCATGTGTCTCAATTTAACAGGTACAATGGGATGTAATGGAGGAATATGTGGAGTCGTATCTGACTTAGCTCTCTGGCAGATTTTACATGACGCTAAAAGTCGTCGAATACGTTTCTCCATGTTGGTAAAATATCAGTTCTGTCTCAGTATAAGAAAACATTTTCTGGCTCCGTAATGTGCGTAACTTAAATGAGCATACCAACTTAATTTGTTAACAAGCTCGTCAGGAATGCATAATAACCAATTGTTGCTGTCAGGGTGAGAGCGGCGAAACAGAATGTTATTGCGTACAGTGTAATGGTTTCTAATGGTAACATTATTCCTATCTTGCCAAAGGTGTTTAATTTCTTTCCATACGTTGTCTTTACTCTGCTCTTGTGCTATGTCTCGTAATGACGACGAAATGAAATTCTCAAATGCAACTTGTTGAATGTACATGACGCTGAAATTTGCTTTGCAGAAGTTGGTTGCGATGTCTCGCTGATTGTTGCTGAGAGAACGGGATAGTGCGTCTGCTACAACAATTTGTGTACCGGGGATGTGAACAATTGTAAAATTAAATTCCTGCAAATAAAGTTTCCATTTGCTTAATCTGTCGTGTGTAAATTTAGCGGAAAGTAGAAACTGTATAGCTCTATGATCTGTGTAAACGGTCGTATGTCTTCCATACAGAAAATGCCGAAATCTCGTAAATGCCCATACAACACATAATGCTTCAAGTTCTGTAACAGAATAATTGCGTTCAGCAGGTGACAGAATGCGACTCGCAAAGGCGATGTTTTTAATTACTGGACAACCATCTTCTTCAATTCCCTGAAAAATGTGTACGCCTAAGAGGTGTTAGAACTGTCGGTGGCAATGGAAAAATTCCTAGTAAGACCTGCGTGTGACAAAAGTGGTGCATTCAACAAAGCTTCTTTCAGGTTCGCAAATTCAGAATGTGCTTGCCTATCCCAGGACCAAATAGTGTTTTTACCTGTCAATTGACATAATCTAGGGGTGTCCAAAGCAGGGTAATGAATAAATTTACGAAAAAAATTTAACTAAACCCAAAAAACTGCGTAGTTGTTTCTTCGACGTAGGAACAGTAATGTCACGTAAAGCTTGAAGTTTTTCCGGGTCAGGCGCAATGCCCTCTGCTGAAATAACATGTCCAAGAAATTTTATAGAAGTTTTGCCAGAGATTAACTGTGAGTCCTTGTGCACGAAAAGTTCGTAACAGTTGCTCAAGAATCAGATTGTGTTCAGAACAGTTAGCTTCTGCAACAAGAATGTCGTCTACATACGTTGTGATTCTGTCTTTAAGTTCTGTCGGAAGCATTGTATTCAAACCACGAATAAATGCTGCTGAAGAAATAGTTAAACCGAACGGTAATTTACAAAATTGATAACAGTCACCAAAACAGAGAAAAGCCGTGTACTTTCTGCAGTCCGGGTGGAGTTGAATTTGCCAAAATCCCGATTTCAAATCTAATGTGCAATAAATAGCAGTACCATGAAATTTCTGTAGAAGTTCTTCTAGTGTCTGTGGGCGATCCGTTTCATTAATAATAATGTCATTGATGTGCCGCGAATCAAGTACGAGGCGAAGTGAACCATCCCTTTTCTTAACAATATGGAGCGGGTTTATGTACGGACTAACTGCCGGTTCAATAATTCCTTGGTCAAGCATAGCTTGCAATTCTTTCTTAACTTGTTCTCTCTGTGAATATACGGAATGGGATAATGTTTGGCTTTAAATGTGTCGTGCTGTTTAACTTGAAATTCCTACATAAAACCGGACATAGTACCAGGAACGTTGTCAAAAACTGGAGCTTGCTGTAAAAGAATTTTGCGTAGTTGCGTGCGTTCGTCGTCTGTATTTACAGTGCTCTGTTTAACTTTGTCAGAAATCATCTGTATAACGTCATAGTCGGCTTCGTCTGGAGTATTATAGTTGTGTACGTACGTATCTGAGAACAATGTGGAATGACAGTCTATGTTACGTGATGCGGAAATGACCTCTGTACGATTAATTGTTTGTTCTTCTGCAGATAAAGATTGCTGAAATTCTAAAGCCAGTTGTACATTTTCATCCTTTAACATTAAATAGGAGCTTTGAAAGTCAATAACTGCGTCGTGTTGTACCAGAAAATTCGTACCTAAAATAACGTCTGTCGTCAATAAGCGGACAATCCAAAAATTTGAGTGAAATGTATGACCTGCAATACAAGATGATAAATGTGTCTGTAATTTTACATCTACTCCTTTACCAGATACTGCTCCTTTTACTTTAGTTTTGCCTAATGGTAACGTTGGATAAGTATTCTCTTTGTTACATTCGTTGAAAGTTTCCTCATTTATGACTGACATAGGAGATCCAGAATCGATTACTGCTGAAAATTTCGATGATCCAATTTTTACTTCAATGACAGGATGTGAAATGGTTTTTTGAATAACTGGTCTTTCCTGCAAAAGAGTGTCTCGGATGTCGTCAAAAGTAATAACATTTTCGTGAACAAGATTCTGCGTGTCAAAAGTATTACCTGCGTTGCTGGAAGATGCAACCTGTACTGTATCGAGTCAAATTCTATCTGACGTGCTGTTATTTTCGCGAGGATGCTGTGGCATTTCCACTATTTGAACTGTTCTGTTATTTCTTCCTGACGCATTACGTTCGGAATGATATCTACCGTCTGGTTCATTCATGATAATCTGTTGTTGTGGATGAGTCTGCTTTTGGTAAGACCGACTGTTATTAAACGTACACTGAAACTTGTGCTCATTATTTTTACGTCTGTCATGATATTCATTGCTATATGGTGCATTGCGATAGGAATTGAAATGGTGTGTTTTCTGTGAGTACTGATTTCCTTGTTGCTGTGCGTTACTATTTGTTGGAGCTGACGCCATGCGTGTGGGCGGCGAACCATTAAAGCTTGCTTGATCTTGTACATTACATTGTTGGTTAGGTATGCTAACCGGCCGGCTTTCATGCTGTTGCGATGAAAAACGTCTATTGTTACCAAAATGTGGTTCCTGTTGCTGATAATTTTGACGATACTGATAATTAAAATTTTGTCTGTTATTAAAGTTCTCGCGGTTGTCATTTCTGGAGCGTCTAATGAAATTGTCACTTTCGGTAAAATTTGTCACATCAGGTTTTCTTTACACGTTCATAATTAGAGATAGATCGATAGTTGAAGAGCTGTTTTAATACATATAAAGGATAGTAGAAGAGAAGGCAGCAGTGCAGAAAACTAAAGATAAAACAGCACTATTACGGCTCGGGGCCATGTGCACGCTACGGCACATATTCATTTAAGCGTAATGAATCCCCTGAGGTCAATTACACGCTGCAAATAAATTTTAGTTTCTGCATTCTCCTCATGAATTTTCAGTCTCCAACTTTGTCCGATTACGAAACCATTTTGTTGGCGCTGTCCTATACAGAGAGGAATGTTCGTCATAAGAAAATAAGAGAAATCAGAGCTGGAACGGAAAGATTAATGTGTTCGTTTTTCGCGCGTGCTGATCGAGAGTGGAAAGGTAGAGAAATAGGTGGTTCGATCAACCTTCCGCCAGGCACTTAGTTGTAAATTGCAGAATAGTCATGAACATGTAAATATACCGAGTCACCTGCCCGAAGTGGCACGAGTCATTCCGTCTCCTGGTGGTTTGCGGGGACAGTGTTGTGGCTCGTCGGTGTAATCGCCCATACACACGAGCACACATTCCCTCTCTCTCTCTCATTTTCTCTCTCTCCCTCACACACACACACACCCATATATATTAGCTGCTAATGACTCACCATATGCACCAGGATGCGAAAGAAAATGAATGTCCAGGAGGTGACGAGATCAACTTCTCCGAAATGTATGTGTTACACTTCACAAAGTAGACATCGTCGACATTCCATTGCGACCGTTACGTTGCACCATGATACTGTATTATAAATGGCGCCCTGCAGTGATCACGAAAGTACACACCATAAAGATAGAGGGCAAACACTTTCGGAGTTACCGACGGTATAGGACGTTCAGCTAGGAATACACTCCCGAAGAATGCATACAGACTCATACTTGTGTAACGGTGAGAACAGATGGAATGTGATGGCATGCAACCGCATGCGAAACAGTCTACTGTAGAGCTTATTGTGAAACTGGCTATCCTCTGTGGCATAGCTGCAGATAGGGTAATAGTATGTTTAATCAGCATGGAAAAAGCAGACATCGAGCGATAGAATTTGTCCAGTGGTTCAAGGTAGTATGAACTGCAATGTCACCCTTTTCCGGAGGGTTAGTTTGCTCTAAAAGAGTATGATTTTTATACGCAGGCCAGGAATCAATCGAAGAAAGTTATTTTGACCAGCTGTTGGCCTAAATACCATAGGTGTAGTTCTCGTACGGCCACTTTCTCACTCTACTTTGCAGTGACGTAAATATTCCCTACTGCCCTTTCAAGATCACGCACACAAGGAAAAAACGTAGATGGCAGAGCCCCTCCAACTTCTCGTAGCACAATAAATAACTTTCAAGTCAGTTTACCATCTAGATTAACAGTTAGCATTATTGTGTAAGAATGCGCTGAATCACTGAAGTTAATTGAACCTGATACAACTGTCTAGTGCCTCTAATTTCTAGGGCTCCTTTCATACGCATTTCCTCTTCAAATCTCAGTTGAAGAAAAATTCGTCATTGAACGTTGGGATACGTTTATTTATGTCACCTATAAATCTGTGGGCCGATATAGCAGTTTGCTGTGCATCGCCAAGTTGACTCTTTGTTTGCCATTTACTTATCTTATGTCTTCCGATTTTGAAGCAGTGTTTCTAGCTACGTAACCACCCGCTGCTTCCCTCGAAATCACTTTCATATACGTCACGCGCCATTTCATCTGCATAAGCACATCCTGTAAACTGTATCGAGCATCCTTGACACGTGTAAACAATGTTTGTTGTAACAACTGCGCCTTGTCCTCCGTTCAATATCGGCAGCTTTTTAAGGCACTACACGTCATGTCGTTGCGGATTTATTGTAATCTGTCAGTTGTTCTTTTCTTATTATGCTCTGGTTTATCTTCCATGTACGTAATTACGTTTAGTACGCGCTCCTTGGCCAATGATCGTCCTTTGCTACGTCTCACTGAAGACAGGGTTTATGGCACCGTGTGTGACGTGATGGCTCAACACCTGTTTCAGTATCACTTTCACTTGTTAAGCACATACCGTCATCATTGACTCCTCACGTACATTGTCTGCACAATCGAGCGTATACGACACCCCAGATTTTACTGACTTATCTTGCACAAACGTTAATATTTCATATACTACCACTTTCCCTCCGTGCGAAATTCCTTGGGTTCCTTCTTGCCGAAATGTCAACTTCAGCAACTGTCGTTGTAGGTATGATGCAATGTTTGCTTTGTTTATCGTTGCCGTTGCTCTGCTTTGTATCAACACCACTAGCATTGTAACATTATTATGAGATACTCGTCAACCAGGAAGTTCAACAACTACGCTCTATAGCCTCATGCTGTGCTCACCATTGGATACCTCCAGTCCCGCCCCCTGTTTCATTTAGCAGCCAATACTGTGGTTGCGTGATAGACGCTACGTGGCTCGTGGGATACTGTAAACATCATTGGCCTTTGCGACCTGACACTCAAGGGCTTCCTTGTTAGCATAAGAGTGTCAGATCAATCCATCAGACACAAAATACGAGCCACATTCATTCGGACAGGATAACATATTTGTCCCAGCCCTTGTGCGAGTTGGCACGGGAAACCACATTCAACAGTCTGTCCCTCATTAGTATAACCAATACGCCAATAACGGCGTAAGTATTCAGGTACACAGTTGACAACTGCACACTCTCGGGACACAGCTAAAAGTTTAGGAACAATCATGAGGTCATTACAACAGGAGATAATTTTGCTACGGCTTAGGCTCGAGATCAATTGCTTTGTGTAATGACACCTTTCATATCAAGTTACTTAAAGTCATATATTTTGTGTTGTGGGTTGGCAGGAGAGCCAACATCGTGTTATTAGAGGAAGTCGAAAGGCACGCGTTTAACTCACGCAGGCTGGCGTGGGGTCTGGAACAGGACAAGGAAATAAGAATTTAGAAAAACGGACGTAGCTTGTGGAATACTTAACTTTAATCCATTAATGATGAGCGTCGCTCTTGAATGTACATTATTCACAATATCAATAGTAAATGAACATGGCGACGTGCTAGGTCGTAGCAAATGACGTAGCTGAAGGCTATGCTAACTATCGTCTCGGCAAATGAGAGCGTTTTTTGTCAGTGAACCACCGCTAGCAAAGTCGGTTGTACCAGTGGGGCGAGTGCTAGGAAGTCTCTCTAGACCTGCCGTGTGGCGGCGCTCGGTCTGCAATCACTGATAGTGGCGACACGCGGGTCCGACGTATACTAACGGACCGTGGCCGATTTAAAGGCTACCACCTAGCAAGTGTGGTGTCTTCCGGTGACACCACATTTTGTAAACCCTCGACGCAAATTTTGTAAATGCCTCGTCGCTACTGCAGAGGAGACCGAGTTACCACTGTTGTTACGGTAGGTCGAGTTTATGAGTTCGTGAAACGGCTTCTGGTGCGGTACACCGCACCCCGCGAAGATACACTCCTGGAAATTGAAATAATAACACCGTGAATTCATTGTCCCAGGAAGGGGAAACTTTATTGACACATTCCTGGCGTCAGATACATCACATGATCACACTGACAGAACCACAGGCACATAGACACAGGCAACAGAGCATGCACAATGTCGGCACTAGTACAGTGTATATCAACCTTTCGCAGCAATGCAGGCTGCTATTCTCCCATGGAGACGATCGTAGAGATGCTGGATGTAGTCCTGTGGAACGGCTTGCCATGCCATTTCCACCTGGCGCCTCAGTTGGACCAGCGTTCGTGTTGGACGTGCAGACCGCGTGAGACGACGCTTCATCCAGTCCCAAACATGCTCAATGGGGGACAGATCCGGAGATCTTGCTGGCCAGGGTAGTTGACTTACACCTTCTAGAGCACGTTGGGTGGCACGGGATACATGCGGACGTTCATTGTCCTGTTGGAACAGCAAGTTCCCTTGCCGGTCTAGGAATGGTAGAACGATGGGTTCGATGACGGTTTGGATGTACCGTGCACTATTCAGTGTCCCCTCGACGATCACCAGTGGTGTACGGATAGTGTAGGAGATCGCTCCCCACACAATGATGCCAGGTGTTGGCCCTGTGTGCCTCGGTCGTATGCAGTCCTGATTGTGGCGCTCACCTGCACGGCGCCAAACACGCATACGACCATCATTGGCACCAAGGCACAAGCGACTCTCATCGCTGAAGACGACACGTCTCCATTCGTCCCTCCATTCACGCCTGTCGCGACACCACTGGAGGCGGGCTGCACGATGTTGGGGCGTGAGTGGAAGACGGCCTAACGGTGTGCGGGACCGTAGCCCAGCTTCATGGAGACGGTTGCGAATGGTCCTCGCCGATACCCCAGGAGCAACAGTGTCCCTAATTTGCTGGGAAGTGGCGGTGCGTTCCCCTACGGCACTGCGTAGGATCCTACGGTCTTGGCGTGCATCCGTGCGTCGCTGCGGTCCGGTCCCAGGTCGACGGGCACGTGCACCTTCCGCCGACCACTGGCGACAACATCGATGTACTGTGGAGACCTCACGCCCCACGTGTTGAGCAATTCGGCGGTACGTCCACCCGGCCTCCCGCATGCCCACTATACGCCCTCGCTCAAAGTCCGTCAACTGCACATACGGTTCACGTCCACGCTGTCGCGGCATGCTACCAGTGTTAAAGACTGCGATGGAACTCCGTATGCCACGGCAAACTGGCTGACACTGACGGCGGCGGTGCACAAATGCTGCGCAGCTAGCGCCATTCGACGGCCAACACCGCGGTTCCTGGTGTGTCCGCTGTGCCGTGCGTGTGATCATTGCTTGTACAGCCCTCTCGCATTGTCCGGAGGAAGTATGGTGGGTCTGACACACCGGTGTCAATGTGTTCTTTTTTCCATTTCCAGGAGTGTAATTTCTCCCTTCCACTGTTACACAGCTGCGCCTCAGGGTCAGGTAACATGATAGGAGGACGAAGGCTCTAAGGCACTCCAACAAATTAGTAACAAAATCACACCAACGCGTTAAAATGTTTATTTATCTTTGTGATTTGTTGAATAATGAAGTCTGCGACACTGCATGATATATAACACAAAAAGCCCTCAATGGCTAAGTGCAAATAATCGTAGGTAAACTTCACAGTATAGAGCATATGCAATTTACAACTTCTGATAGTTCACTAAACGACGTTCCCTGTCTAAATCAGTCCTGGATGGTGTTCTGTAAACAGCTGGGGGAGATCTGCATTTCTCTCTTTCTTGAAGGCTTCTGGCGGATTGTACTCGGCCGGCAGCACTCCGAGGCGAAGCCGGTATTTTCATCAGCGCCGCCCGTGGTGCAGGTGGAACTCGCACAACAGGCGAGTCTCTATGGCAATGGCATCAGCTAGCATCTTTGGACCTGTGTTGCTTTTTCCCTGGCTGTGTCTTGTTCAGACGACACAGTAATATGAACTTCCAATACATATCCCAGACTAACACAATCCACTCAAAATGATGGCCTGTGTTCGACGTCAACATGCATAACCGCCCACAGGCGGCATGTGTCGGCACCAGCAGTGGAGGGTATACACCACGTGACGGCAAATGTGGAAAACAGTGCTGTCGTCTTTGTAATTAGAAAGGGGAGCTATTTAACTGACGTCCAAAAGGTCATTGTTATTGGCTTTCGGACCAAAGGTGCAAACATTTCCGAAACGGCTAAGGTTGTGAAAAGTTCGATTTGTTAAAGTAGGCCGTGCATCGCAAAATGCTACCCAAAACGACGCTGAGGAAATAGTGGTGCACGAAGGACAGTAGATGATGGGGGTGAACGATGCCTGCGAAGATTTGTACAGGATAGTGGACATGCTGCTGTAGAACAGCTGACCGCCCAGACGAACCAAGGGGCTATCAAGAGTATCTCCTCAACGACCGTTCAGCGAATGTTGCTGTCTTTAGGCCTCCGCAGCAGGTGCCTGGTTCACACACCCGTGCTGACTGACGCTCATCGACAACGGAAGACGGAAATCGCACGCCAGTACCGCTACTGGAAGCCACTGTAGGCGATACGTGGCCTTTCGAGGTGAATCAAGTTTTATGTTCCATAGTGCAGACGGCATTGGCGCGTACGGGGTGGAAGATCTGAAAGCAGACATCCTGTAATAGCGTTATGGTCTGGATAGTGCAGCTGATGCATTCCCTGGATGATCTCGACATTCTGGAAGGCATAGTCGACAACACAAGTTTGCATCTGTCCTAGGGGACAGCGTCCACAGTTGCACGCAGCTTGTTCTTCCTCGGCACACTGGCATCTGCCCTTTGGAAAATTCACACAGCTCACTGTGTATGAGCGTGATTTGAAGAGCACCGGGATTAGTTTATTGTATACCCCTGGCCACGAAACTCCCCGGATCTGACCCATCGAGAATCCGTGGAACAACCACGAACAGTTCTTCGCAACAAGAAGAAGCCTACAGCAGCTGGCCACGAGAATGGGGCCAGGATGGTTCCACATTCCTGTCGGTACCTCCCACACCCTCACTGACTTTCTTCCTGCGGTCTGCGCTGCTAAAAGTGATTATCCAGGCTTCCAACATTTGGTAACATTAATGTGACTGTAAAGTGTAGTGAGGCCCGTTCAGACAAACTGAATGTAGCGAACAATCAGATCTACTGGGCAGTGATCAGTTTTTCAACACATTACATACATTTGTTCTTCGATTCTTATAGATCAAAATAATCGCAAATTATACTCAGTAAATGCTAGTATACTGAGCTGGTTCACAGGCATCCAATAATACCAACGTTCGTTTCATGCGGAAACTTGGTTCATCCCTGCTACGCGCCGGTTCGGGGCATTAATCTGGTGGCGGGGGATGGAAGCCAGCGCCTCGAGCCCACAGAAGAATCACAAGTTTGCATCTGACCTAGGGAACCGCATCCACCGTTGCACGCAACTTGTTCTTCCTCGGCACACTGGCATCCGCCCGTTGGAAAATTCAACGTGTCACACAGCTCACTGTGTATGACCGTGATTTGAAGAGCACGCCTGTCTCACCTAAACAGCTGTTAGTGTTACAATGCCAGGCCGACCCTTGGAGACTTCTGAGCGCCGTTCCTTGTGTGTTATGTAGTAATTTCCCTGTTTGGATTTCAGTTATTTGGTTGATGTGTGGCTTTCAGCCGAGTACCAGTATCCGTTAATTCAATGTTCTTGCCTTGCCCTTAAGGCATGAGATTGTTATATTTTTATATGGGGCTTTCAGTCGACTTTTACTGCAGCTGCAGAGGATGGCTTCCTACTGTACTGCGTATTTCCGAGCGTAAAAGCTGACGGCAAAAATTACGCGCATTATATTTTCAATCACCAAATGAACCCAAAAATACAACAGACAATAATTAGCCGTGCACAGCTCGTGTCCATCCCATTAATTGTTTGTCATCTTCTATTACGGTAGTGCCGCCTCGTTTTCTTATTCCATTTACTGGCGTCACTAACTTCCTGTGTTAGTTACCCGTGAGTGGCAGCAGCAGCGCGTATCGATTAGCGCAATGTCATACCATCTCTGGAGCGACCGATAGTATTTCCGGACCATCGTGTGTCAGGTAGTCAGTGAGTGGGAGACTCATCAGCAGTGCAGTCGCGACAGAGCGGCAGTCGCGGACGGACCAGCAGTCCAGTCAGTCGGTTGGCGTGGAGCAGCAAGCAAGCAACCGTCACAGAGAGTCGGGCTGGAGCCGCTGGCTGCGTGCACGCGCGGTTGGAGTGTGCGTTGCTGCTTGCGAGTGCTACGAAGTTCGTCGCCCACCGATCTTGGACACCTCACTTAACTTACTATCGACCCCCAGCTGTTTACATTTCTTCGTTTGATCCTGGTTGTCGCTTTTGGGACATTCCCGTGAGCAACGACATGTGTGTATTTCAGTCGGCTAAGATTCCAGCCATCTTCTGGTGGAATTTAACTTAATTTATTCCCTGTTATGGGAGTTCACCAGCAGTATATTCTGCCGTGTGGCCGTTGACGTTCCGGTTACCTGCCCTGGTCGTTGACGTAATTTTAGGCAGTGTATTCTCCTCGGCATGTTGTTGCTGTCCAGCACGGCGTGTAGTTCGACAGGTGAGGCGTTGTTGGTCGTTGTGGGCGCCAGTATTCTGTGTGTAGTGTATTGAAATCTTGTGATCGTTTTGCTGGTTGCGTGGAGCGGAACTGATTTGTTTGATTGGTCGGTCGGCAGCCTGTCGGTGGGTTTGCCTCCAAATTAAGAAGTCATTAGACAGGCTGCGGATCTCACCTAAATGGGTGTTAGTGTTACAATCCCAGGTTGACCCTAGGAAACTTCTGAGCGCCCTTCCTTGTGTGTTATCTAGTAATTTCCCTGTTTGGATTTTAGTTATTTGGTTGATGTGTGCCTTTCAGTCCAGTAAAAATATCTGTTAAATTAATGTTCTTGTCTAGCCCTTAAGACATGAGATTGTTATGCACTAGTGGCCATTAAAATTGTTGCACCACGAAGATGACGTGCTACATACGAAGAAGATGCTGTGATATGCAAATGATTAGCTTTTCAGATCATTCACACAAGGTTGGCACCGGTGGCGTCACCTACAACGTGGTGACATGAGGAAAGATTGCAACCGATTTCTCATACACAAACAGTAGTTGACCAGCGTTGCCTGGTGAAACGTTCTTGTGATGCCGCGTGTAAAGAGGAGAAATGCATATAATCACGTTTCCGACTTTCATAAGGGCCGGATTGCAGCCTATCGCGATTGCGGCTTATCGTATCGCGACATTGCTGCTAGTGTTCGTCGAGATACAATGACTGTTAGCAGAATATGGAATCGGTGGGTTCAGGAGGGTAATACGGAACGCCGTGCTGGATCGCAACGGCCTCGTATCACTAGCAGTAGAGATGACAGGCATCTTATTCGCATGGCTGTAACGGATAATGCAGCCACGTCTTGGTCCCTGAGTCTACAGATGGGGGCGTTTGCAACACAACAACCATCAACACGAACAGTTCGACGACGTTTGCAGCAACATAGACCATCAGCTCGGAGACCGTGGCTGCGGTTACCCTTGACCCTGAATCACAGACAGGAGCGCCTGCGATGGTGTACTCAACGACAAACCTGGGTGCACCAATGGCAAAACGTCATTATTTCGGATGAATTCAGGTTCTGTTTACAGCATCATGTTGGTCGCATCAGTGTTAGACGACTTCGCGGTGAACGCACATTGGAAGCGTGTATTCGTCATGACCATACTGGTGTATCACCAGGCGTGATGGTATTGGGTGCCACTGGTTACACGTCTCGATCACCTCTTGTTCGCACTGACGGCACTTTGAACAGTGGACGTTACATTTCAGACGTGTTACTACCCGTGGTTCTACCCTTCAATGGATCCCTGCGAAACCCTACATTTCAGCAGGATAATGCACGACAGCATGTTGCAGGTCCTGTACGGGCCTTTCTGGATGGTCACCCATCCAAGTGCCGGCCAGGTCCGACAGCGCTTAACTTCGGTGATCTGACGGGAACCGGTGTATCCACTGCGGCAAGGCCGTTGCTGGAGACGTATAACAGCATCTCAAATATCACAAAGGCCAACAATAAAGTGTATCACGAAACTGACGGTCAGAAGGAGATTCTAGAAATATGACCTGGTGCCTAAGACATTGATGATTTAAACGAAGTCTTAAAACACTCTGAAAAAGGAGTTGAACTAAGCACAAACATCAATACCCTTAAATCTTAAATACGAACAGAGAATGCGACGATCGACTTTAGGCAGAAAGATTCAAAAGGTTCTCTGTTAGGTTTTGCGAAAGACTATGTTTTGGTGAAGGATTTCAGTACATTTTACTAATCAGATTATGCTGTGGTAGTACTACCAGTCAGCACAATCCACGTTGAGTGTAACATAGATGCAAACTCATGTCACAACGATAAATTGATTCACTCTATTTACGGATTCTTCCCTAAAGTTGGAACTGAGTATAAGATAGTTCAGACTTACACAAACGCCATGTACCTCCCGGTGAAAGTTTAGACTTTGAACTACCTTGAGTTACGTATTGTGGATCAGAATGATCGATTTGTCGACTTTCGGTGTGAAGAAATCATTCTTCGTCTACATCTAAGACAAGATGGGGGTAAGGTATAAAGCTAGCACGCAGGGCTCATTGTCATTGTGTCACAGCATCGCAAGATGATAACATGCATTAATTACGAGTTCCTTATTTCAGTTGGTCCCAAGCCATGTGATGACGTTTTCAACTTACCGCAGTCAGTCAAGTATGATGATAGGATTATACATCATGAATTCCCGTCGCATAAGTGCTACACCTTAAAAACATTTAACAAAAATTATGGAATTAGGATTGTTATTCAACACCAGGACACTTTAACACTACCTTGCAAGAGCTTCTTACATCTGGACTGCACATTTAAGGTAACTGATGGCACTGCGGTAACACTCTCGAAACTGACACGTGATGCGTTAGTATTCCTGTTTCAGGAGATTCGTTATGAACTAAATGAAATAGAAATCGAGCGCACACGTTATACCGGACTAGTATCAACCCTTCAGACGTGCGTTTCAGCCTCAACCTTCGATTTGAATAGCTTGGAAAATGTGAGCTGGTTCATAGATGGAACAGATGTCGGATAAAGTCGATTTACTGCTCGCTTCCATTTTTAATGTAGGAGGCTATGGGTGCACTCGTCGACTGAATGAGTGCATCGAATACAGCTATCATAACTCCCCCGTCTGGCACTAACATTTCCTCATGCTCCTTCCACACCGACAACTCATATCTCAGCCTGTTGTGACGGTAGCACCACACAAAGCCACCAACGATAAAGGCAGATAATAAATTTAAACAAACTTCACAAATTTAAATAAATTTTATCAAATTTATAGAAATTTAAGCAAATTATATTGGAATTTAATGGCATCATGAGTAGTCTCTAGAGCAGGCAACACTACTTTAACCCCTCTTCAGCTGCAAGAGAAATATCTTAGAGCAAAATTCCCTCCAAGGTTCGAAATTCCCGCCCATTTTGGAAGAGGATAACGCACATCATGCAAAAAAGTCGGAAAGGAAGGACCTGCAGAATTTCCTGCCATTATTCAAGCTTCCCAGCTGTTGGGGGGGGGGGGGGGGGGTGAGGGCGTGGACTTTCCCGCCCAAAATCCGCCATCTTGAATAATGGTATTCACGTCATCAGCTAACGTCACGGCCGCTATCTTGGATAACGATACTCGCGTCATCAGCTGACGTCACGGTCTCCACCTTGGATGACGTCAGTGGGGCCGCACCGGCCTAGTTCTCTTACTGACGTGATGTGTGGCTAATGAGCAGCCACTCAACCATGAAATCCAAGTTTTATCACCTCCTGCCTAACTGACATAGTACTTGCATTGGATCCCGACACAGTTTGGAATTCTTGTGTGATGGTCTGGATAGATGCCTACCTATTACACATTACGACCCTCGTCAACTGTCGGCAGTCTCTTGCCAGTCAACAGAGATGGTCGGCCTGTCCGCTTTTGTGTTGTACATGTCCCTTCACGTTTCCACTTCACTGTCACATCGGAAAAAGCGGAGCTAGAGATGTTTAGGAGTGTGGAAATCTCTCGTGTAGACGTATGACACTAGTGACACCCAATCACCTGACCACGTTCGAATTCCATGATTTCCATGGAGCTCCCCAATCTGCTCTCTCATGATGCCTGAGAGTACCGAGATTGCTGATCTACATCTACGTCTACATGGTTACTCTGCATTTCACTCTTAAGTGCCTGGCAGAGGTTCATCGAACCATTTTCATACTACTTCTCTACCATTCAACTCTCGAAAGGTGCGTGGAAAAAAGGAACACCTAAATCTTTCCGTTCGAGCTCTGGTTTCTCTTATTTTATTATGATGTTCATTTCTCCCTAGGTAGGTTGGTGTCAACAAAATATTTTCGCATTCGGAAGAGGAAGTTGGTGATTGAAATTTCATAAATAGATCTCGTCGTAAAAAAACTGCCATTGTTTCAGTGACGGCCACCCCAAATGTTGTATCATATCAGTGACACTCTCACCCCTATTGCGCGATAACACGAAACGAGCTGCCCTTCTTTTCACTTTTTCGCTGTCCTACGTCAATCCTACCTGGTAAATATTCGATACTGCGTAGCAATATTCCAGCAGGAGACTGACAAGTGTAATGTAGGCTGTCTCTTTAGTGGGTTTGTCGCATCTTCTGAGTGTTCTGCCAACAAAGCGCAGTGTTTGTTTCGCCTTCCCCACAATATTATCTATGTGGTCTTTCCAATTTAAGTTGCTCTTAATTTTAATTAATAGGTACTTAGTCGAATTGACAGCCCTTAGATTTGTTCGATTTATCGTATACCCGTAATTTATCGGATTTCCATTAGCACCCATGTGGATGACTCGCACATTTCTTCGTTCAGTGCCAATTGTCACTTTACGCAGCATACAGAAATTCTCTCTAGATCATTTGTAGTTGGAATTGATCGTCTGATGATTTTACTAGATGGTAAATTACAGCGTCATCTGCAAGCAATCTAAGGGGGCTGCTCAGATTTTCACGTAGATCATTTATGTAAATCAGGAACAGCAGAGGGCCTATGGACACTACTTTGCGGAATGCCAGATATCACTTCTGTTTACTCTATGATTTACTGTCTATCACTACAAACTGAGACCTCTCTGAGAGGAAATCACGAATTCAGCCACACAACTGAGACGATACTCCATACTCACGCCATGTGACTAATAGTCGCTTGTGAGGAGCGGTACAAAATACTTCTGAGATCCCTTGTCAATAGCACACATTAATTCATGGGAATAAAGAGCTAGCTGCTTTGCACAAGAACGATATTTTCTGTGTCCGTGTTGGTTATGTACCTTTAAGTCATTTTCTTTACGGTGATTCATAATGTTCAAGTACAGTATATGCTCCAAAATCGTATTGCAAATTGAGGTCAGTGATATGGGTCTGTAATTAATTGGGTTGGTCCTATTTCCTTTCTTGAATATTGGTGTGACCTGTGCTACTTTCCAGTCTTTAGGAACAGACCTTTCGTCAAGTGAGCGGTTGAATATGATGGCTAAGAAAAGCCCTATTTTGCCAGCATACTCTGAAAGGAACCTGACTGGTATATCATCTTGACCGGAAGACGTGCCTTTCTTAGGTGATTTTACTTGTTTCACAACACCGAAGATATCTACTTTTAAGTCACTCATGCTAACAGTTGTTCTGGTTTCAAATTCTGGAACATTTACTTCGTCTTCTTTCGTGAAGGAATAACAGAAAATTGTGTTCATTAACTCGTCTTTAGTGACATTATCTTCGGTAACATTCCCATCGCCATCGCGGAATGACGGTATTGGCTGTTTTTCCCATTGGTGTACTTTACATAATACCAGAATCTCTTTGAGTTTTCTGCCATTTTTTGAGTCAATGTTTCATTGTGGAAACTATTAAAAGCATCTCGCATTGACGGCCGCACTAAATTTCGAGCTTCCGTGAAACTTAGCCAGCCTTGGGGACTTCGCTTTCTTCTGAATTTGGCATGCTTTTTTCGTTGCTTCTACAACAGTGTTCTGACGTGTTTTGTGTACTGTGGTGGATCAATCCCGTCTCTTATTAACTTATTCAGTATGAATCTATGTACTGCTGTCGATACTGTATCTTTGAATTTGAGCCATATCTGGTCTACACTTACATAATTAGCTTGGAAGGAATGGGGATTCTCTCTTAGGAAGGCATCGACTGAATTTTATCTGCCGTTTTAAAGAGATATTTTTTGGGTTTATTTTTAGTGGTTTTCGTTGATATGGTTTTAAGCCTCGCTGCAATGACCTTGTGTTCACTAATCCCTGTATCCGTCATGACGCTCTCTGTTGGATCAAGGTTATTTGTCGCTAAGAGGTCAAGTGTGTTTTCTCAAACATTTACAATTCGTGTGGGCTCATGAACTAATTGTGCAAAGTAATTCTCAGAGAAAGTATTTAGTACAATTTCGAAAGATGTTTTCTGTCTTCTACCGGCTTTCAACGTGTACTTTCGCCAACAAATCTGGTGTAAATTGAAGTCTCCACCAATTATAACTGTATGAGTGGAGCACTTATTTGTAATGAGATTCAAGTTTTCTTTGAACTGTTCAGCTATTATACCACCTGAGTCCGGGGGGGGGGGGGGGGGGGTCGGGTCGGTAGAAGGAGCCAATTATTATTTTCATACGGCTGTCTCTACCCACAGTAATTCACGGGAACTACCTATTTCAACTTCACTACAAGATAAACTACTACCATCAGACACAAACACACTACCACCTACTTTATGTAATGTATCGTTTCTGAACACGGTTTGCGTATTTGTAAAAATTTCGGCAGAATTCATCTCCGCCTTTAGCCATCTTTCTGTTCCTATAACGATTTCAGCTTCAGTGTTTTATATCAGCGCTTGAAGCTCTGGTAGTTTTCCAACACAGCTACGAAAATTTACAACTACAATACCGACTGTTGCTTGGAGTACCTGGCAGTACGTGGCAGCACAATGCACCTAATATGAAAAAACTATATTTTTGGGGGTGTCCCAAGTGTACATTGTCACGGTGGTTCATTTATGGTATATAAATCAAAGGCCAGCATTTTTTAATACGTGGGTAATTCGTCTAGCTGAATCTTTGCTATGTGTATACACACCAGATACACTGATATAGTATTGAAACAATCAAGAAGAGATACACTCCTGGAAATGGAAAAAAGAACACATTGACACCGGTGTGTCAGACCCACCATACTTGCTCCGGACACTGCGAGAGGGCTGTACAAGCAATGATCACACGCACGGCACAGCGGACACACCAGGAACCGCGGTGTTGGCCATCGAATGGCGCTAGCTGCACAGCATTTGTGCACCGCCGCCGTCAGTGTCAGCCAGTTTGCCGTGGCATACGGAGCTCCATCGCAGTCTTTAACACTGGTAGCATGCCGCGACAGCGTGGACGTGAACCGTATGTGCAGTTGACGGACTTTGAGCGAGGGCGTATAGTGGACATGCGGGAGGCCGGGTGGACGTACCGCCGAATTGCTCAACACGTGGGGCGTGAGGTCTCCACAGTACATCGATGTTGTCGCCAGTGGTCGGCGGAAGGTGCACGTGCCCGTCGACCTGGGACCGGACCGCAGCGACGCACGGATGCACGCCAAGACCGTAGGATCCTACGCAGTGCCGTAGGGGACCGCACCGCCACTTCCCAGCAAATTAGGGATACTGTTGCTCCTGGGGTATCGGCGAGGACCATTCGCAACCGTCTCCATAAAGCTGGGCTACGGTCCCGCACACCGTTAGGCCGTCTTCCGCTCAAGCCCCAACATCGTGCAGCCCGCCTCCAGTGGTGTCGCGACAGGCGTGAATGGAGGGACGAATGGAGACGTGTCGTCTTCAGCAATGAGAGTCGCTTCTGCCTTGGTGCCAATGATGGTGGTATGCGTGTTTGGCGCCGTGCAGGTGAGCGCCACAATCAGGACTGCATACACCCGAGGCACACAGGGCCAACACCCGGCATCATGGTGTGGGGAGCGATCTCCTACACTGGCCGTACACCACTGGTGATCGTCGAGGGGACACTGAATAGTGCACGGTACATCCAAACCGTCATCGAACCCATCGTTCTACCATTCCTAGACCGGCAAGGGAACTTGCTGTTCCAACAGGACAATGCACGTCCGCATGTATCCCGTGCCACCCAACGTGCTCTAGAAGGTGTAAGTCAACTACCCTGGCCAGCAAGATCTCCGGATCTGTCCCCCATTGAGCATGTTTGGGACTGGATGAAGCGTCGTCTCACGCGGTCTGCACGTCCAGCATGAACGCTGGTCCAACTGAGGCGCCAGGTGGAAATGGCATGGCAAGCCGTTCCACAGGACTACATCCAGCATCTCTACGATCGTCTCCATGGGAGAATAGCAGCCTGCATTGCTGCGAAAGGTGGATATACACTGTACTAGTGCCGACATTGTGCATGCTCTGTTGCCTGTGTCTATGTGCCTGAGGTTCTGTCAGTGTGATCATGTGATGTATCTGACCCCAGGAATGTGTCAATAAAGTTTCCCCTTCCTGGGACAATGAATTCACGGTGTTCTTATTTCAATTTCCAGGAGTGTATTTTCTACAGATATTTATCAAAAAACTTTCATCCCTTAGTTATCTACAGCACACTCTGGTAACAAAGAGTAATCTGATTTATGCATAACAATGAGCTGTTTAGGGCAATCTGTATTAATTACAACGAACGATCGTCTTTAATACTAAGACAATACACACTATATATTGCACTGGCATTTATCTTGGTTCGGTCAGTAACCAAAGCATCGTACGTGGCTCGTTAATCTCTAACGTAAGTGGAACCAACCAACTGAGTCCTGTAAGTACAGATTAGAAGTAGTGTTGGCGACAAATTTGGTGCTACAAAAATGGGAAAGAAAATGGACTATACAATTTTCTTCCATTGTTGCTCAGAGCGATGATGACGTGGTCTGATCACCCAAATCTACGTCACACAGTCTTTCTTGTGATTAGTGGACATAGGTGTCATTTTACATTTTAAAATCATGTTCTGTGTTTTCTCGAAGTATCATTCTGCAACTGACTTCTGTTTGCGAGCAGCAATGAAAGTCGCTTACAGTGGTTAAGTAGGAGTTCTTTTGATTTTTTGCACAATACGCTCTACAGGTCTTCGCTGAACACCGGCTAAATTCTCAAGTCTACAATTCTTCTAACGTTTCATCTAGAGAATAGCAAAGCTACAAAATACCTAGCCACATCTCTATGACAAATATTCCTACTGTGAACATCCACGACCATACCGTAAGGACTTATGTTCGCTCCATTAACTTATACGCTAAGAAACCATAATCGGCATAATGTGGTTCTATTTACATATATGCTTACTGAAAGCATAGGTATCCTCGTTGAAACGTGAGAAGTATGTATTCCACATAGATTCCTCAGTGAAGGTCATCAGCTTCAGGATGTAAGGCTTAGATCTATTTCAGCTGATAAGTTCTGCCATCTTTTCTAAGCCTGCCCCTGACTTCATTGGTCTATCGTTTTGTACAACCGGAGCTGTCTTGGGTAGTCTAGATTAGCACATCCGTTGCAAGTACTATAACAAGTTAGTTGTTCTTGTGTCTCATCATTCCGCCAATTATGGCTTAAACTCCCAGATCTTCTTGCTTGTCTTATGAATAGCAAGAGCATTTTTCTCCTATATGTGCATACCTTGGTTGGATCCAATAGTTAAAGTTTCTCTCCCATATAGTAGTAATGATTACATAATTACATTATACAAACTAAACAGAAATTCTTCCCATACTTTGTGGAACAGTCAGAACTCTAGTGTATCCATGAATTGTCTAAATATGCCAAGTTTGATGTGTGGGGCCTGTTTTGTGGCATACGTTACGTAAAACCACAAATACGTGTACATCGAGACTTAGTCAACTATATTGTTATGTTTGTTAGTTATAAACTTTAAGTAATAGATAGTATCTGCATATCAGTATTTTAGAACATACTTCATAGTAAAAGTTCAGTAATCTTATGTCTATGAAAGCGGAGTATGGGTTCCGCTACCATTCTTAAAATCTTACTGTGCTTCCTCCATTCTGCAGTATTTAACTAACATATTTTTATTCAATGTATTAATCCGTGTATAGAAGTTACTAAGGTATTGTATATTAAGCGAGCTCCATGTTTTTATTATCAGTTCCAGATGGTTTTCTGTTCCTTCTTTCATTAAATACCTCCAACAGCTCTTATCTTGTCAAATGGTCAACACGGATCGTGGCAGTACTCATTACGAGAATTTCCCTCTTTACAGAAAGACTATAACTTTTTAAAATAATCTAATATCACTCACTGTAATATTCGTTTGGTTTCAAGAATTTGTAGACAATGCGGCACCTTTACAGCAAAGAAGTTGAAGCGTTAGTGCTGTGTTCCACAGCTGTTTCATGACGATATAAATATGTTCCAGTGTGACGTCAGCTTAGTTAGTACGACAAATTTCAACTGACTAAAATGGCGTCCGGTGGTAACTTTCACGGCGTCCTCCTCTTCCAAGTAACTTACTTCGCAGCGTTCAGTCTCTTAGTGCTGTCTGCGACACCTGGAAGAGAACCGCCACTGTAAATGTTCTACAGAGGAAAGACTAAATTTTTCACAAATGAGACAAAGTAAAATACTAATGGCTGTTGTTATAGTTCATTGCTGACACTCAAAGGAAAGTGGCGGACGTAATAACGTGAACACACATAAATTAACATGAACATCCAGGTGGTTTAAATCAGGACGAAAGCGTGTGTGCATTGGTCTGTATAAACTCTGAATATATGCTAACGATTCTTTACACACGCACACGCACACACACACACACACACACACACACACACACAAACACACACACACACACAGAGAGAGAGAGAGAGAGAGAGAGAGAGAGAGAGAGAGACAGAGAGAGAGACAGAGAAAGCTTAGTTCCGTAACAGATACTATTTTTCCCAGAACTGGCTACAGTGCTTTGAATGTGACTGTTGTGAAAGGCAAATACGAAATTTAGTTTCATTAAAATATACGTCTAGTAGATTACATGTACTGTTATTTTTCTTAGTAAGGGCGTTGTCACCTGAACTATGATATTTCGTGCTATGAACAATGCATGTCTTATTGAACGAAAAGGTTACCTAAAATATTATCAGGTTTCGATGTGCCCTTTTCTTTCTATATGGCCATGGGAGCCATTGCAAATGATTATATGACATAACAAAAAATTAATGGAACACTTCAATGGGTACGTTTCCCTCCTACTTAACCACTTACTTCTGTGTGGATAAAACTATTGCCATATATACCATTACAGAAACGCCACTATGGATTGCACGTTTCTTCTGACGTTCTCTTTTCTATATGAGCACAACAGTAAGGAACAGTATAGACGTCTACTCTTCGGACAAGATGAAATGCATCTCTTGTTTGATAGTCTCGGATTTCTAATCCTTGCAACACTGTAAAATGTACATTACCGTAGCTGGTTAGAGGTGCAATGACAGTTACTGTTTGCTGGAAGCCGTTTTGGTGCTTGTCAGAATGCAGCTAGTCAATCAAAATTTTGTAAGATTATTTTGCATGAACGCCATCATTACTACTAGGAAGAATAATTTAGGAAAGAATCCAATTTCACCATACGTACTCTTGGTTTAGTAATTGTGGTTGCTCTTTCACGTTTCCACTTCACAATCACATACACAACAACTGACTTGGACAGTTTTAGTAGGTTTGAAACGTCGGTAATGTAATTGTTATTCACATTACGCCCACTGACTGGATCACGTTAGAGGCCACTAACAGATCAGGTAGAACATTCTCTACTAAATAATGATAACGTTGGCCGTTGATCCTGAGTGGAAGAAAGCGAGGCCCTTCCAAACTGTCATCAACTATGCCGGCCCAAATGTTGACAGTAAATCTTTGTTGATAACTTGCTTCCACAGATGCGTGGGGATTGACGTCCGCCCATACATGCCTACTGCGAAAATTTGCACTCTGATCTCGCTCAAACTCGTTGGAGAAAATGAGTTGTAAGACAGAAACAAAGTGTTTTCAGATCAATGTTAATATAAAATAATTTATGCCTCTGCATGTGAGGAACGTATCCTGCAATTTGTGCCACATTGTTGTTACACACTGTGTAATTGTCCACACAAACCATTAAGCAGAAGATGTCAGTGCGTTTTCTCGGTATACGATAGATGCACTTACCGTGTAAGTGATCAGGAGCCAAAGTGCCATAAAGTGCAGCTCTGGTGTTCTCCATTTGTGAGTTCGCCATTTAACAAAAGATCAGTATTAATAAAGTCAGGTTTTGCGCACTTGGCGGTAAATAGTAAACGTGAACTTAAGAGTGACAGGGTGTGAGTGGATGAACGGTTAACGAAGATTCTGTCCTGTGAATTTTAGTATTCGAAACATTGTAGCTACCTCCATTTTGGCATGTTCTAGAGAGAGATCTGATAATAGCGCCCTTGAGAACTAGATACCTACGTCAGCATCGTTATGGGTATTCACGTTATATTCAACTGTTGTTATTTTACTGTGGCAGAAAAGAAATAAACTGAAAGGAAAAAGTCAACAAAGAAACATATTTACAACAAATCTGGACCGAATGAATGCTGTGTTGGAGAAACATTGACAGGATGTGCTATTAAATATTATATTCTCACATTTTGCCAGAAACTTCCTCGCTGTTGACTACAGTGAATTTTCCTTCAAAACACGTACTTCCCACGCAAAACGAAATGTGTTTCAAGTACGTAGAATAACGTGAAAAATAAGACAGTACATCCTTTCCAATAATTCTCTGTTACTGTGACGGTCTCGTACGTACAACAACGTAATGACATGAGTGCTATATCCCACACTGAATATGCAAGTGTTTGTGACGTTACTGGATCTACTGTCAGCACAATTTAGGCGAGAGCCCAGCAGTAACTGTTTTTCCTGTCACACTCTCTCACGCAATGGAGAACTCTGCTGTGCCACCACATCGCCTTATATGGTAAGGACGTATAATCGTAACACAATATATAAAGTTTCACGTCCCATTATTTGTAACTAATTATTAGCTTTACTATTATGAACTTTGCTATTATGTAAAAATACACACCAGTAATAGGTGCATAAAACAAAGTTGCAGTAATATCCCCATAAAATATGAGGAAAACTGTATTAGGAACTGCGATAAAACACCCCGTATCACATTGCTACTTTTAATTTTCATTAAAATGTTGCATGAACAACAATTATTGAAAAGATAGGCTACAATAGAGTAGAATCTTATAGCTGAAGAGTTGCACGTTAAGAAATAAGAAACTGCACATTAAATGTTGTGTGACATTGTGGTTAGTCATTTCCACTAATGTCAGATATCACAGAGCACGTCTTTATTGATCGAACCATGTATTTCTCCCGAAAATATTCCCTCCGTATTCAACTGATACATATAGTCAATTGACATTATAGGCCTCTTAATTTTACTGTGGTAGTTATCCTCCTCTTTTTTATATCTATCTGTCAATAATAGTAAGAATTGACTGTAATTACATATTCATGTCTGTTGCATATTACCATATTATTATCAACGGAGTGGGACTGAATTTACTGATAATTTAATTATATCAATTGCTAAATTACTCTCTATAATGATATTCGCATACTATAGGACGAAAGTAAAATATAAGTGCCAAATTTACCTATAAATGGTTTCATTTTATTATCAGATGCCGTACATTTATTAAAGTTTCAGAACGTACGTAACTTTGTTTGATATTCTGTATGAGCAACCAGATTATATTTTTACTAATGTTAGGTAATAAATATGCCTTTTGACACCTTTCAGTACTACAGTAAGTATTTATTATATGCCGGAGGTATAGATATGTAGAGAGTCCTGTTATACAATTGACAATTAGTTTCGATACTGAGGCTAGACCACTGTCCAACGAATATTTGGGTTTAGCTCGCGTTCCACAACAGTTATCGACATAAGTCATTCTAATGAACATCGTCAACCAGTCGCGCACAGCTCTGATGTTTTAACCTGGCAGACAGCTGCAGGCACAAACAATAGTGAAGTCAGACAGCTGAGGGGAGAGAAGTTGTCTTAGGAGCGTGCCCCGCCTGTCTCTTTCACGGCTACCGGCCTACATGCACACTGGTTTTATGATTCTACAAAAGCAGAATCTTTATATTCGTTGAACTGTGCAAGTAGTATTCCAACCTCATGATCGATTTGCTATAGTTTTTTATTCAGATCAACATAAGAAAAGCAAATAACGAAGAACTCACAACAGAAAGCAAAGTGGATTTGGAAGCGGCTGGTGTGCAACTGCATGCTGGGGTTGGCAGTGTCGTAAGCGAGATACTTAAGGCCACTCCCCTAACCCGTACCTTCTGCATCGATATTTCAAAAGAACCCCTCCACCCCCCCCCCCCCCCCACGCCCACACACACACACACACACACACACACACACACACACACACACCACAAACCGCCATGTGTATAAAATATTTTAAAATATTTAAAAATGTATTCCACACAATCACTCTTCGAAGATGATAAAACAATGGACTATCTCACTTAATATAATATTCCGGGTTATTATGCCACTGCAGGACGAATGTATTTTTGAAACGCAATGTTCTTTAAGGGAGATGTAGGTTTTTCCCCAAATTCAACGCACACACAGCTTTGCAACTGACTTATGTGAAATTCCGTCTTCGGGTGCTCTCGTGCTGAGGCGTGACAACAGACTTATTGAAAACTCGAGCTCATATCCACGGTTATCAGTTGTTATCGTTATGCTACCATCATTCGGTGGAAGACTGGTAGAAACCTTTTTCACCACTGGAATTCAAACGCCATTCTGTTTCACATCCTTCTTCAGATTACAAATACGTCCCCATGGACTCTAGCCATTGCGAATATCCAATTTAGGTTACCAATAACTCTTATCAAATCTGATACACACACACACACACACACACACACACACACACACACACACTGAGGGAACGAGAGAGAGAGAGAGAGAGAGAGTCAGCTGAGATGTTCTATACATATATATCCTCTTACCACCCGTCACAAGTTTCAAGTAACCCGTGATTTGTGGCTGCTTTCCTCTAGGCACTTAACACTTACAGTTTGGAAGAGCATAAACAAACACAAAAATAGCCCCCATAATAGAAGTGTATTTCACATTTACGTGCAGTGCAATTGTAACCACGTTTGGGTATCACATCCCATATCAGCACACACGTAAAAATATTAAGAAATGTGATAAGCCCTTCAGCTACATTCTTTTCGATCCTCTTCACTTTTAATTTAACACTGATGAAAAAAAATCGCATTCCTAAAAACTTATTAACTTAGAGTACTAAAATTTCCGATCACAGGTTAATGTAAGCGCGAGATAAGCCATTGCACAAGTGAACTGTGGTTACAGTCGTAATCAGTGTAACCGCCAGAATCTTGAACGCAGACATGCGCCTTGCACCATGATACTGAAAACATCATAAATACTAATCAATGTAGAATTATTAAGAACTCAAATAACAAGCCGGTAGAATTCAAGAATGTACCGTAATTGATTGGAGACATTATGTCACTCATTTTTACTTTTAATTACAAATTAAACTATTAATCTCTATGTTATTAAAACTACACCAAACAAAGAGAATAAAAAGTGTTGGTTTCTGTATGTAAATGAAAAAAACTGTAATTATTTTGTATCTGGATGTTTGTTTTCTTATTCATTGTCCTGCAGGAAAGAAGGAAAGAAAGAAAAGATGGATCTTCAAAAGTCTCTTCTAATTCCACGCACGTGAATATAAGGAAAGATATGCCTACAGCTTCGGTTATTTTATATGAATACCTGTTATGCATTCTCTGGCATAATTCAGCATTCAGTAACGAAGTAGGAAGTTCGAGTCCTCCATCGGACATGGATGTGGGTGTTGTTCATGGCGTAAGTTAGTTTAAGTTAGAGTAAGTAGTGTGTAGCCTTAGGGACGGATGTCCTAAGAATTTTTGGTCCCTTAAGACCTTATCACAAATTTCCAGATTTTAGAGGCATTGACACGGAAAATTAGACAAGTGGTGCACAAAATGGAGATGTATGATTATTACCTAACTTCAAACCAAAGCCTCTGTGTGCAATGAAAATAAACTATCATAACATTATTTCCACGTCTGTGCGACGCTAACCGTCAAGTACCACCGATTCCCAGAATTCCTGCTTTCACATCCCCAACGTCCTCCTTAGCGTGGTCTACTGTCTTCGAATATTCAACAGCAAAACCTTTCCACGATACATAACACCTCCATCTTGATGGGTATTACAGGAGACTGCGTGCATAACAGGAAAAAAAATTGACACGTTTTGTGCTGAAATTGGCCAATAATGTGCCGAAATCGTCTAATGCAACGGCGATTCTCCATGGCACAAGATTGTGGCAAGATTCCGGAAGTATGTAAAATTGGTTATTTACAAAATTCATCTGTGTTCCAAGTTCTGTAGTTGTGGATTTCCATAATTCATCACGTGAAGGGTATCCTCACTTCTGCCACCGACTCAAAACCGGCACAGTTAGGACAACGTAACGTCCACAATTATTTCTAATGAGCAATAGTACTAGCTGCTTTACGTGAGTCGATACACATCTACAGTTATTGCATAAACAAATCCGCCCCTCACAACATTTTCTAAGTCATTTCCAATGAATATAGATTCCATTCCTTCAACAAAGCGCTTGTGTGAAAACTCATTTTACTGACCAAGTTTGAAGATAACGTTGATAGAGAGGTCTGCTGTCGAGGCTTACACTAAACTATCTATAGTATCTAGGGATAGTCAGAAGATTGTGTGTAGTAGGAAACTAGTGCTACAATGGATTCCTTATGGTTTCCAGAGCTACTTAGCATAGCATGGTTTATGCAGATTCTAATGACATAACACAGCACATAGCACAAGGTTATGCTGAGTGAGATGTGTGAAAGAACTAAATAATTAGAGGAGTAACTGGGAATAATACAATAATATGATGCAGGCTTGACTGGCTTCTGTACTGGTATTCAAGCATGTATTTCTCACGATACTTACATACTTTTGTAAAAGTGAAGTACCACATATGGTGAAGTGTATTTGGTACAGATGTTTCGCTTCCCGCCGACATGGGGCATTGCAAGGGAGATACTGCTTGTGTGACAAAGTGTTAATGAATCATGATATGTTGCACTAGCCTCCCTGAATAGCAGCCAGTGTAATACGGTATGACTGCATCTGACATCTATCTGCATTAACTGATTGAAGGCCACCACCTGCAAGTCGGCATTTGGATTTCTTGTGCTGCCAGCGGTTGATGTTGATTAAATGAAGACATGATGAACTGTCAGTGCTGCTTGGTCTGTCCAGTGGTTGCAGCCACACTTGACCTCTAGCTGTCTGCACGTGTAGAAAGCACTCCAGGCACACGAGATTCGTACTCAGGATGCTAACAAGAGGGAGATGCCACCTCGTGTGTGCGGCCCCACGGACCGGCCGCATGTGGGATTACTGGCAGTTGTATTTTCTATTAGTAATAAAAGCATAGTCATTGTTCTCTAATCAGTTCCTGCAATGTCTTCCAGCAGGACAAACATGGGAAATCTGTGATGTGGTATATATGTTCAGCACCTAGAGTTTTGTGTGTCTACATGTGCATATGAGTGTGTAGGTAGAAGGCAAGGGCATTTGGTTTTAGACACAGGGGGTATATTGCATTTTAAATTTGGAGAAAAAAAACGTTAAGAAGAGAAGAGTGTACTAGATACACTGTATAGCATCACATGTCAGGTGTAAATGGCTTTCACAGCTTGATTTGTGAGATGTGGTAGATCAAATGGACCCATCTATTTCCGAGGGACTCATTCCTATTCCTTATTATTTGCAAAAAAATCATATATGATGAACGTATCCATTAGGGCAGTACAGCGAAATTTGGCGTTAATAGGCCAAGGCAGCAAACGACCGACGTAAGTGCCCATGCTAATAGCACAATATCGCCTACAGCGGCTCTCCTGTCTCATGAAAATATCGGTTGCACCCCAAACGACTGTAAAACTGTGGCCTAATCTGGTAAGTCCCGATTTCGATTGGCAAGAACCGATGGTAAGGTTAGAGTATGGGCACACCCCACGAAGCCATGGATCCAAGACACTATGCAAGTTGGTGGTGGCTCTATAATAGTGTGGGCTGTGTGTACACGGAAGGGACTGGCCCTCTGGTCCAACTGAATCGATAAGTGACTGGAAATTTTTACGTTCATCTACTTGCAGATCGTCTGCAGCCATTCATGAACTTCATGTTCCCAAACTACGCCAGAATTTTTCTGGACGACAATGCGTCATGTCACCAGGCCACAATTGTTCACGATTGATTTCAAGAACATTCTGAACAGCTTGAGCCAATGATATGGCCACCCATATCACCCGACATGAATCCCATCGAACATTTATGAGACGTAATCAAGAGATCAGTTCGTACACAAAACCCTGCACCGGCAACCTTTCGCAACTATGGACGGTTCTATAGGCAGCACAGTTTAATATTTCGGAAAGGGATTCCTAACGACTTTTTGAGTGCATGTAACATCGAGACGCTGCACTAGGCCAGGCAAAAGAAGATCGACACGAAATTAGAAGGTATCCCATGACTTTTTCACCTCAGTGTATGTGATGATATTGTAACAGCAATTGTTTCATGCATTTTCCGATTTTCAGTTGTAAAATATGTAACAGTGTATTTCATCTTCTTACCGGTGTACACATGCCCGATCTAAGTTCTTTAGGTTTATGATAATATGTTAAAGTACGTGCAGATCGTAAATGTGAATCCCAAAACCCATTGAAAATGACAGTTTCACTGCAAATAAATGTATAAGGCAGCTCTATAGCTGTGGCTACTGGTGTATTATAATTCTTTTCTGCCAAGATTGAAACATGGGTTACTTTAAACTTGGGACAAGTTTACTGCATGTGGGTGTATAAACTACGGACTGTAGCTTTACCCCCATTTTTAAGTCACGAACTGTTTTTTAGAGCTGCGGGCAGAGACAATTCGTAGTGACGTCGTAGTTCACCATATTTAGTTATGTGTTACTTCCACCCAAAGGCCTAACAAAGTGAATGGAATGAGGAGTATTGGGAGTTTGTAACAGCTAATTAAGCCAATTAAAACGTAAGCAATTGCGCTTGTATACCCACTGCTCCATTACCGCTGTTTTGTCTATATCATACACTTGCAGTACTTAACGTCATTAATTAAGGGCAAGAAAATTTTTGATTTCACAGGCGGCTGTACATCGATATGACCTTTTTATCTCAGTCGGCGAATATTGATTTTTTAGCAGTGCATTGATGAAATATTACAATTGCGCCTAGCGCAGCTCACTTCAACGACCTTTCTTTCTCTTTCCAACTCGTTTGTGTCACGTGCGGTGATATGAAATCCATTGTAATCGTCCAAGAGCGTGGGTAATTGGCATATCGTGTGGACCAAACTACCACTTTCTCTCCTGAAAACTAGCGTTTAAGAGAAATGCTATCTGTGGTCTACCTCCTCCGCTATAGTGGTCTTCAGATTGATCTGATTGAAGTGTTCGTGAAAACGCTCTAGTTGCTCTCCGCTATTCTCCCACGACACATATTTATCATCTATGTAACACAACCATATGTTCCTTTTTTCCGGAGTTCGTGTCTGTTCTTCAAATTTTTGCACAAAGAAAATTTCTATCACTGAACTTAAAGGACTTCCCATTGCCATGCAATGCGTCTCTCCGCAAAATTCATCGTTGCATCTGAACTAAATGACCATGATATAATATTTAAACAACGAACGAATAAGTACTAGATGAACATAAGAACAGCTGCATCAGGAAGGACTACAGGTCGGCTCTTGGAGAACGTGCTTTGCGCCCACGAGACCCCCAGAGTCGATCTGATAAGACTAAAGCACTGGCAGTCACAGCGGATACTACTAAATACTACACTGAAAGGCCGTACAAATTACTAAACGCACCGATCTTAATCGGAAGGAGGAGAGTATGAAACTGAATGGTTTCCCGTTTCCCTCAATGAAGAAGGTTTGTAGCAGTACATGGCTATGATTAATAGCAACAGCAGACGGCGGCAACCGACAATGGTGACCTGCGCTTTAGGTTTCAAAGCATGTCACATCAACGTCCATGCGGGAACACGAGGAAACGGAATTTTGCTTCAGTCAGTTTCCCAAGGAGGATCTGTATCGGAGCTTCGAGAAAGTTACAACGCCACCGTAGTTGTGCTTCGCAGATTGGGACGACACGTTGACCAGTACTGGCCATTAAAATTGCTACACCAAGAAGGAATGCAGATGATAAACGTGTATTCATTGGACAAATATATTATACTAGAAGTGACACGTGATTACATTTTCATGCAATTTGGGTGCATAGATCCTGAGAAATCAGTCCCTAGAACAACCACATCTTTCTGTAATAACGGCCTTGATACGCCTGGGCATTGAGTCAAACAGAGCTTGGATGGCGTGTACAGGTACAGCTGCCTATGCAGCTTCAACACGATACCACAGTTCATCAAGAGTAGTGACTAGCGTATTGTGACGAACCAGTTGCTCGGCCACAATTGACCAAACGTTTTCAGTTGGTGAGAGATCAGGAGAACGTGCTGGCCAGGGCAGCAGTCGAACATTTCCTGTATCCAGAAAGGCCTGTACAGGACCTGCATCATGCAGTCATGCATTATACTGCTGTAATGTAGGGTTTCCCAGGGATCGAATGAAGGGTAGAGCCACAGGTCGTAACACATCTGACATGTAACGCCCACTGTTCAAGGTGCCGTCATTGTGAACAAGAGGTGACCGATACGTGTAACCAACGGCACCCCATACCATCACGCCGGGGGATACGCCAGTATGGTGACGACGAATACACGCTTCCAATGTGCGCTCACCGCGATGTCGCCAAACACGGATGCGCCCATCATGATGCTATAAACAGAACCTGGATTGATTCGAAATAACGAAGTTTTGCCATTCGTGCACCCAGGTTCGTCGTTGAGTACACCATCGCAGGCGTTCCTGTCTGTGATGCAGCGTCAAGGGTAACCGCAGCCATGGTCTCGAAGCTGATAGTCCCTCCTGCAGCAAACGTCGTCGGACTGTTCATGCAGATGGTTGTTGTCTTGCAAACGTCCCCATGTGTTGACTCGGGGATCGAGACGTGGCTGCACGATCCGTTACAGCCATGCGGATAAGTTGCCTGTCATCTCCACTGATAGTGATAAGAGGCCGTTGGGATCCAGCACGGCGTTCCGTATTACCCTCATGAACCCACAGATTCCATATTCTGCTAACAGTCATTGGATCTCGACCAACGCGAGCAGCAATGTCGCTATACGATAAACCTCAATCGCGATAGGCTACAGTCCGACCTTTATCAAAGTCGGAAACGTGATAGTAAGCATTTCTGCTCCTTACATGAGGCATCACAACAACGTTTCACCAGGCAACGCCAGTCAACTGCTGTTTGTGTGTGAGAAATCGATTGGAGACCTTCCTCATGTCAGGACGTTGTAAGTGTCACCACCGGCGCCAACGTTGTGTGAAAGCTCTGAAAAGTTAATCATTTGCATATCACAGCATCTTCTTCCTGTCGGTTAAATTTCGGGTCTGTAGCACGTCATCTTCGTGGTGTAGCAATTTTAATGGCCAGTAGTGAATTTCATGAATTCGTCATCGTGTGTTTCAGTGTCTGCAGCAGCCGTACTCATTCTCCTATGAGTAACCAATGCACATCTCTGCATTTCCTGTTAAAATAAGAAGTGGATTTATTTACCTAGCCCTGGACTTTCAACTTTCATTTCTATATCTTGGTTACTGTTCACAGTCACATCAAAATCAAAATAAACTCGTTTCATCAAAGATTTACATAAGCCACGAGTCGTCACAATTAGTACATTGCCCTGAGGTCCTAAAATCTTGTCCTTCGTTGCATCGTAGCGGATGCGGCTGTCGATGTTTATTTCTCAAAGCACAGCACAGTTTTTCTTCTAACACAGTAAATGTATTAGTCATATCTCTTAAAATTATTTAAATTTCTTCAGAAATACCTGTATTGCGCTTAAAATTTTCTTCTAGTTTTGAAGCTTTGCACGATAGGGCAAAAGAATATTGCGCTTTCTCAAATATGTGTAAGCTTTTCGAGATATGAACTTTAAAGTTAGGTTGTTGGCAATATCCTGGGGACTCCATTTGATCCGTGATCCGCCTTTTGCCTCGTAACAAACAGTGAACTTATGCCGTAGTGTAACATTTAGATAATACATTTTCTGCCTTCTTCCGTTTCTCTTTTTTAACAAGACGCGGCTGACAGCTTTGATCTTTTTCAGGACTGCATCACGTTCTACTTGAGTCAAGGCTCCTACTGCTCTCTTTCGCACATCTCTACTGTCATAGCCTTGAGCTCGCTTATTGAGCCTCACGTAGCGTCTGGAATGTATGCGCGGCATTCGCACACTCCCGGCTGTTTACCGGATTACGACATAGCGCGAGGTGCACCGTGAGATGCTTGGCCGCTGGCCCGCCAGTAATGCGCAACCTTATACTGTCTAGCTACGCTGCGTCCCACCAACGGACTTACGAGGTGTGTGAGCGTAGTCCTGCAAGAGGCGTATAGTGGTTACCCTGCAATAATGGAGTAACTTTGAGGCTACCCATTGACGTAGTGTGGACTTGGAAAATTAAACTTTCAGAATATATAGATAAAACTGTAAAATGAGAGAGCTGGAACGTTTGGGGTGTACGTTAAAATAAGATTCGCAGTCAATAAGGGTATTTTAAAGCCCGTTCAGGTCAAAGATACAATATAAGTTATAACTGAAAACAAATTTTAATACGTTATGATTGTATGTAGAAAGAGCGCCTCTACTCTGTGCTATCGTACGAGTACACAAGCCAGTATTCAGCCAGTATAGAGTACGTTATATTGGACCTTACGCTGGTTTACCTATATAGGTATATGTTTTATTTTTTTCCGTTTTTATCCATTCTTTCGCCTAAGTAGTTTACGGCAAAGATCAAAACGCGGTATTCCCTCAGCGATCAAGCCTGTGTGGATCTAGCGAGGAAAGATGAAGAACATTAATTTTACTGTGTATGTAAAAACTCCTATTGGATGTTTCGTGAATCTTGTACTGTCTCTCTTTTTCGTTCCATGATGGAGAGATGATGTGGATTTCTGTTTAGTTCATTAATAATGTGACATACGTTAATTCTTACAGTACAAAGATAACTTCATTTACTGGTTCCTTAATTCACCTGATCTATCTGCGTTACCGGTATCTGTAATACTTCGGAGAAGCAAGAAATTTAAGCAGAACAAGCTGGAGGCCGAACGCTGTCTCCAAGACTCTATGAACTATCAACTGATAATCCAATTTAATATGTTTCAGATTGTTCACGTATATGGAAAATCATAAACCTGACTGTTTTGGAGTGTGCGTCGCTGTAGAGAGACAGGCCCCTGTTTTGCGGTGCCAACAAATATCCAACGTAATTATTAAAATTATTAATTAATCAGTAGAAGTGGCACCGCTCTATGGACTGCTGTTCTGTTTCCAGTTCGAAGAGATGAACCCATGATTCATCGCCAGTGACTACGTTCTACAAGAAATTGTGACGGTCGACCACATATAGCACAATCAGTTCCGCACAGATGGTCCTTCGTTGCTCATTCTGGCCTTCTGTTAGGCGGCGAGGAACCCAGCGACTGCACACTTTTGAGTACCCCAACTGGTTGGGGTGTCAGCCAGCACTATCAACAAAAAGGGGTAGCGAGGTGTTTGTGATCCGTCGTTTATCTCGAATAAGAACGTCCGCAAGTTCCAACACTGCAGGAGTCACGTCTGTGTGCGGTCGGACAGGTATGCCCGACCTTGTTGCGATGATGGCAGACGCCTCGCCCGACGGGTCGCCGTGCTTTTGTTTTCTGCCAGGTATCCCTAGATATTCTGCAGGCATCTACGAGTATTTGCGGTGCTCAGATTTTTCGACAAAATTAGCTCAATGACAGCTAGGAACGAACCTCTGTTACTGATGCCAATTGGAATGGATATGTATAGTGCCACCACGTATCGAAACTTCTTGTAATTATAGTGACTGAAGCGGGAATATTCCACAAAAAATTCCGAATTGTTCAACCGCAACATGCCGAAGAAAAGTAAGTATAGCATAGTCTTTTCAATTTGCTTTTTGGAAGCTCTCATTTCTTCTGTAGGGGCTTTTGCTGTGTTTAGTGCAGCAAAAACCTGGAGACTGATAGGTCGATACTGTATTTCTGGGCTGGGGTTGGCTATAACTTGGTACAACAGTGGTCTCGCTCAAGACTGACGAAACGCAGATCTGGATGTTGCCCTTTCTGCTATAACCCACTGTTATGGGAGTATGGTAATATAGCATCACAAATCAGCATTCTTATGTCGTGTGACTCAACGGCCTAGCAACTCAAATTTGACCGATAGTTTAATAAATTTTTTCTATTAAACTGTGGCTATAAAGGTCCAAACATAAAAGGATCGGCTTTTCAAATAATCTTAAATTTATCAAGTTTTCTAATGATGTCAAATGTCTTTGACAATCTGTTAAAAGTAAATGTAGTAATAGATATTGTTTAAAAAGAAATAAAGCATAATAATGAATAGTTTCTATGATTGTAAGGAAGTCGGTATTCCATTTTGGTCTTTGAACCCGTGGGTCTGGGGATAACGCTGGCGCCAAGTGACGCGGAAAGAACCTAAGACACGAAAAAGACAGCGGCCGCAGTCAAGCTGGCCTGGTGTGTGTACGTAGTTGTGCCATGGCTAGCGATGCCAATATTCAGTCGGTGCTAAGACCGTGCGTAATCAAATGAAAGTTGGTTTGGCAGCGGTATTAGTGTCTGCTTAGATCCTAGTTTCTGGAAGGAAAAAAAAATGCATAACTGATCTAAGATGGAATGTGGAGCCCACGCAACTTGAAGAGAAATGACGACTGCAATAATAATGAATAATAATAAATTAGTTCCATGTTACTCGAGACGTGAAGAACCTAGATAATTATCATTCAACAGTCTTAAAATACAGAATGACAACTACCATAGACAGTACCTCCATTAAATATAATGTAATACTTCATATCTAATTATTGCATAGCGTATTTTTTTAAAAAAAAGTGTCTGTTTATGTCACTATTTTAAAGTCACAAACTGAATACCAATATCCTTGTTACTGTCGTTAAACAATTTTGGGTAAATATAAACCGTCAAAGATTATATAAAAATTATTTCAGAGTTGCGACAGTGCGACATTGTCACAAGTGTATTTACCTGGAAAATACAGTTTTAAATTTATTTGTGTAGATATAATACCATTGGTAGCATTGCTGATTCACTTAATGCTTCAGATCTTGAGATTACTTTCACTTAATTTTCAGTTATTTAATTTTCACTAATACGTAACTGCAACTTGAATCCACCACTATCCCAAGTTAAACATTGACAATTGAATGTATAACAGTAAATTCGTTTCAGTAACAACTCCTGAAATAATTAAGTTATATTGGCCCTTCAGAGCTGGTAATCACAATTCCTACTAGAATTAGTAACCTTTTTTAAGAGGAACTGTTGCACGGTAAGATAATACCTTTCTAAATTTCGATTGCTACCGCGGTGAATATAAAACTACAAGGAAGTAAGTGCAGCGTATTCAGTGTAATATACTTTCATGTGTGGCGAAATTATTGCAAATCGAGCCCCGTGATCCTCATCGCACTTCGGAGACAGAACCAACAGAGAATAAGTTGCCAGGAAATTACAAAATTCCGGTAGGTTTCACAAGGTCAAATCAGTAATCATACACTCCTGGAAATGGAAAAAAGAACACATTGACACCGGTGTGTCAGACCCACCATAATTGCTCCGGACACTACGAGAGGGCTGTACAAGCAATGATCACACGCACGGCACTGCGGACACACCAGGAACCGCGGTGTTGGCCGTCGAATGGCGCTAGCTGCGCAGCATTTGTGCACCGCCGCCGTCAGTGTCAACCAGTTTGCCGTGGCATACGGAGCTCCATCGCAGTCTTTAACACTGGTAGCATGCCGCGACAGCGTGGACGTGAACCGTATGTGCAGTTGACGGACTTTGAGCGAGGGCGTATAGTGGGCATGCGGGAGGCCGGGTGGACGTACCGCCGAATTGCTCAACACGTGGGGCGTGAAGTCTCCACAGTACATCGATGTTGTCGCCAGTGGTCGGCGGAAGGTGCACGTGCCCGTCGACCTGGGACCGGACCGCAGCGACGCACAGATGCACGCCAAGACCGTAGGATCCTACGCATTGCCGTAGGGGACCGCACCGCCACTTCCCAGCAAATTAGGGACACTGTTGCTCCTGGGGTATCGGCGAGGACCATTCGCAACCGTCTCCATGAAGCTGGGCTACGGTCCCGCACACCGTTAGGCCGTCTTCCGCTCACGCCCCAACATCGTGCAGCCCGCCTCCAGTGGTGTCGCGACAGGCGTGAATGGAGGGACGAATGGAGACGTGTCGTCTTCAGCGATGAGAGTCGCTTCTGCCTTGGTGCCAATGATGGTCGTATGCGTGTTTGGCGCCGTGCAGGTGAGCGCCACAATCAGGACTGCATACGACCGAGGCACACAGGGCCAACACCCGGCATCATGGTGTGGGGAGCGATCTCCTACACTGGCCGTACACCACTGGTGATCGTCGAGGGGACACTGAATAGTGCACGGTACATCCAAACCGTCATCGAACCCATCGTTCTACCATTCCTAGACCGGCAAGGGAACGTGCTGTTCCAACAGGACAATGCACGTCCGCATGTATCCCGTGCCACCCAACGTGCTCTAGAAGGTGTAAGTCAACTACCCTGGCCAGCAAGATCTCCGGATCTGTCCCCCATTGAGTATGTTTGGGACTGGATGAAGCGTCGTCTCACGCGGTCTGCACGTCCAGCACGAACGCTGGTCCAACTGCGGCGCCAGGTGGAAATGGCATGGCAAGCCGTTCCACAGGACTACATCCAGCATCTCTACGATCGTCTCCATGGGAGAATAGCAGCCTGCATTGCTGCGAAAGGTGGATATACACTGTACTAGTGCCGACATTGTGCATGCTCTGTTGCCTGTGTCTATGTGCCTGTGGTTCTGTCAGTGTGATCATGTGATGTATCTGACCCCAGGAATGTGTCAATAAAGTTTCCCCTTCCTGGGACAATGAATTCACGGTGTTCTTATTTCAATTTCCAGGAGTGTATATTGTTAGAGTGAGTAAAAGTACTAAGAGTTATATGCTGCAGGTTAAATATCAATGCTCACCTCAGTGAACAGGAGGCATTAGTTTTCAGTGAAGAGAAACAGGGTACTCAGTGAGGCCATTTTTTTGTGACGATACGCGAAGCAGGGACTGGGTAAAGGGCCGTGCTTCCGTTATACCGGGCGGGACAGCAGCCCGTTTCTTCGTGGCTCCGTAAGTGTCGAAGCATTTTCTTTCCAGGCGCTTAAAACATTATTCTGTACCATATTTAACATCACAGAAAGTAAGCACAGCATTTACAATAGTTGAAAGTTGGTAGCTTTTTAGTCAGAAAGAAATATTTTCCCTGCTTCGAAAAGATTAAAAAGTTTGATTGAACGAGATTTCTGTAGTGCAAAATTAAAAGGCGGTTGGGTCACATGTGGAATCGGTGGGTTCGGTAACACATTACACGTGAGATCTGAGACTAATGTTGTATCATCTGATGATAGTGATATAATGAGATAATAACCATGCAGCCCGACGTTGGTCAAAGAATATCACAGCCGCAAACAATTAATACATTAGTTCTGTAGTCTTTCAGACTTCGAGTATTGTCGGTAAGTAACTTGATTATGTGGCTGCAGGACATGTTCTTGCTTACATTACCTACTGTTAAGACGCCCTGGGTCTTCGTACTTACGTACCTGTCGTATGAAATGGGTTTCGAAATTCTACGTATGGTCCACAATTATTTATTTATTTTTTTTTTTTTTTGTCATCAGTCTACTGACTGGTTTGATGCAGCCGAAACGAATTCCTTTCCTGTGCTAACCTCTTCATCTCAGAGTAGCACCTGCAACCTGCGTCCTCAATTATTTGCTTGACGTTTTCCAATCTCTCTCTTCCTCTACAGTTTTTGCCCTCTACAGCTCTCTCTAGTACCATGGAAGTCATTCCCTCATGTCTTAGATGTCCTATCGTCCTGTCCCTTCTCCTTATCAGTGTTTTCCACATATTCCTTTCCTCTCCAATTCTGCGTAGAACTTCCTCATTCCTTACCTTATCAGTCCACCTAATTTTAAACATTCGTCTATAGCACCACATCTCAAATGCATCGATTCTCTTCTGTTCCGGTTTTCCCACAGTCCATGTTTCACTACCGTACAATGCTGTACTCCAGACGTACATCCTCAGAAATTTCTTCCTCAAATCAAGGCCGGTATTTGATATTAGTAGACTTCTCTTGGCCAGAAATGCCTTTTTTGCCATAGCGAGTCTGCTTTTGATGTCCTCCTTGCTCCGTCCGTGATTGGTTATTTTACTGCCTAGGTAGCAGAATTCCTTAACTTCATTGACTTCGTGACCATCAATCCTGATGTTAAGTTTCTCGCTGTTCTCATTTCTACTACTTCTCATTACCTTCGTCTTTCTCCGATTTACTCTCAAACCACACTGTGTACTCATTAGACTGTTCATTCCGTTCAGCAGATCATTTAATCCTTCTTCACTTTCGCTCAGGGTAGCAATGTCATCAGTGAATCGTACCATTGATATCCTGTCCCCTTGTATTTTAATTCCACTCCTGAACCTTTCTTTTATTTCCATCATTGCTTCCTCGATGTACAGATTGAAGAGTAGGGGCGAAAGGCTGCTGCATTGTCTTACACCCTTCTTAATACGAGCACTTCGTTCTTGATCGTCCACTCTTATCATTGCCCATTGGTTGTTGTACATATTGTATATGACCCGTCTCTCCCTATAGCTTACCCCAACTTTTTTCAGAATCTCGAACAGCTTGCACCATTTTATATTGTCGAACGCTTTTTCCAGGTCCGCAAATCCTATGAAAGTGTCTTGATTTTTCTTTAGCCTTGCTTCCATTATTAGCCGTAACGTCAGAATTGCCTCTCTCGTCCCTTTACTTTTCCTAAAGCCAAACTCATCGTCACCTAGCGCAATCTCGATTTTGTTTTCCATTCTTCTGTATATTATTCTTGTAAGCAGCTTCGATGCATTAGCTGTTAAGCTGATTGTGCGATAATTCTCGCACTTGTCAGCTCTTGCCGTCTTCGGAATTGTGTGGATGATGCTTTTCCGAAAGTCAGATGGTATATCGCCAGACTCATATATTCTACATACCAACGTGAACAGTCGTTTTGTTGCTACTTCCACCAATGATTTTTGAAATTCTGATGGAATGTTATCTATCCCTTCTGCCTTATTTGACCGTAAGTCCTCCAAAGCTCTTTCAAATTCCGATTCTAATGGTGGAACCCCTATCTCTTCTAAATCGACTCCTATTTCTTCTTCTATCACATCAGACAAATCTTCACCCTCATAGAGGCTTTCAATGTATTCTTACCACCTATCTGCTCTCTCTTCTGCATTTAACAGTGGAATTCCCGTTGCACTCTTAATGTTACCACCGTTGCTTTTAATGTCACCAAAGGTGGTTTTGACTTTCCTGTATGCTGAGTCTGTCCTTCCGACAAACATACCTTTTTCGATGTCTTCCCATTTTTCCTGCCGCCATTTCGTCTTAACTCCCCTGTACTTCCTATTTATTTTATTCCTAACCGACTTGTATTTCTGTATTCCTGATTTTCCCGGAACATTTTTGTACTTCCTCCTTTCATCAATCAACTGAAGTATTTCTTCTGTTACCCATGGTTTCTTCGCAGCTACCTTCTTTGTACCTATGTTTTCCTTCCCAACTTCTGTGATGGCCCTTTTTAGACATGTCCATTCCTCTTCAACTGTACTGCCTACTGCGCTATTCCTTATTGCTGTATCTATAGCGTTAGAGAACTTCAAACGTATCTCGTCATTCCTTAGTGCTTCCGTATCCCACTTCCTTGCGTATTGATTCTTCCTGACTAATGTCTTGAACTTCAGCCTACTCTTCATCACTACTATATTGTGATTTGAGTCTATCTCTGCTCCTGGGTACGCCTTACAATCCAGTTCCTGATTTCGGAATTTCTGTCTGACCATGATGTAATCTGATTGAAATCTTCCCGTATCTCCCGGCCTTTTCCAAGTATACCTCCTCCTCTTGTGATTCTTGAACAGGGTATTCGCTATTACTAGCTGAAACTTGTTACAGAACTCAATTAGTCTTTCTCCTCTTTCATTCCTTGTCCCAAGCCCATATTATCCTGTAACCTTTTCTTCTACTCCTAGCCCTACAACTGCATTCCAGTCGCCCATGACTATCAGATTTTCGTCCCACTTTACATACTGCATTACCCTTTCAATATCCTCATACACTTTCTCTATCTGTTCATCTTCAGCTTGCGACGTCGGCATGTATACCTGAACTATCGTTGTCGGTGTAGGTCTGCTGTCGATTCTGATTAGAACAACCCAGTCACTGAACTGTTCACAATAACACACCCTCTGCCCTACCTTCCTATTCAATACGAATCCGACACCTGTTATACCATTTTCTGCTGCTGTTGATATTACCCGATACTCATCTGACCAGAAATCCTTGTCTTCCTTCCACTTCACTTCACTGACCCCTACTATATCTAGATTGAGCCTTTGCATTTCCCTTTTCAGATTTTCTAGTTTCCCTACCACGTTCAAGCTTCTGACATTCCACGCCATGACTCGTAGAACGTTATCCTTTCGTTGATTATTCAATCTTTTTCTCATGGTAACCTCCCCCTTGGCAGTCCCCTCCCGGAGATCCGAATGGGGGACTATTCCGGAATCTTTGGCCAATGGAGAGCTCATCATGACACATCTTCAATTACAGGCCACATGTAATGTGGATACACGTTACTTGTCTTTAATGCAGTGGTTTCCATTGCCTTCTGCATCCTCATGTCGTTGATCATTGCTGATTCTTCCGCCTTTAGGGGCAATTTCCCACCCCTACGACAAGAGAGTGCCCTGAACCTCTATCCGCTCCTCTGCCCTCTTTGACAAGGCCGTTGGCAGAATGAGGCTGACTTCTTATGCCGGAAGTTTTCGGCCGCCAATGCTGATTATTTATCAAAATTTAGGCAGCTGAGGGGATCGAACCCGGGACCGAACACGTTTTGATTATGAATCAAAGACGCTACCCTAGACCACGGGTACTCCACAACTATACTGGACGCTAATTCATTTCTGGAATTCGTAGTCCCATTCGCATCCACAGTCGCTAACACGTTATGGGCACATCGATTCATCTCTCTTGTTTGATTACGAACCAGTACATGCTATTCGATTCACATGTAGGTTTCAGTCCATCAAACAATATCACATAATTATGTTATTCAGCCGGCTGTGTTGGCCGTCGGTCCTAGGCGCTTCAGCTGTTACGGTCGCAGGTTAGAATCCTGACTCGAGCATGGATGTGTATGATGCCCTTTGGTTAGTTAGGTTTAAGTAGTTCTAAATCTAGGGGACTCATGACCTCAGATGTTAAGTCCCATAGTGCTCAGAGCCATTTGAACCATAATTATATTATTCAAAATGGTTCAAAAGGCTCTGAGCACTATCGGACTTAACATCTGAGGTCATCAGTCCCATAGAACTACTTAAGCCCAACCAAACTGAGCACATCACAGACACATCCATGCCTGAGGTAGGATTCGAACCTGCGACAGTAGCAGCAGTGTGGTTCCGGACTGGAACCTCTCTTGTGAAACTTAATTTAAAACTAGATTATAGATGTGATATGGCATAGGTCATCCTTCGATCCATTGTAGAACTTAGAAACCCACTCAGGGAATATTCGTTCACATTTTTGTTGAACGCAGTTGGTTTTTTTCCATCCTGCATTAAAACATTTCCTTTTATAAATAGTGCAATTTTTAAAGAATGTTTTGTGAGTAGAATAAAATTTCCAATGGTAAACTTAACTTATTTTTCGAAGTTATTTTACCAGCTAACTAAAAATAGGAAAGCCTTGAACCCCTTCCACTAAATTTAGTTAGTATTAAGAGTCTTTTACATGGAGTGCAGTGGAGCTGACGCTGAAATCATTAAGTATTTGGTTATATCATCGCTAGTCTCACTGAACTCTTTTGAACTCTACATGTCGTGTGTGGTCTGGCGTCTCCTTACCAGCAACAGGTCCCAGGTTCAGACTAGCCAATTCCCTAAAAACACGCTCAGAGCGACGTTGCGCGAAAGTGGTAGGGAGACACTATATAGAACAAACAAAAACCACGCAGAATGTTAGAATGTGTTCACGAGAGTCAAGCTCTAGGGATACATGGTATTTCAGCGCAAATGTCAGAAAGCTTTTGCTGATTTCATGATACAGCTAACCGCTGACTTAAAATCAAAAGGGAAAATTATGTCCAGAGTAATTTCAGTTTTCTTTAGAAATTATTTTTACATACAGTAAAGGATTGATTGGTTGGTTTAGAGACGTAAGAAACCAAAGAAATAATAATATTTTAAGATAAAATTTTAGCTGACTTATGGTGCTGAACACATTTAATGGTACGAAAGACACCTTTTCTAGTGGGAGCATAGACAAGGTGTTTGAATTGCCGAACTGAATTAAGTGTGACACGTTTGTTTGTGTGGCCATCCTCCGCAGCAAGCATATAAATACTCGTTTTGTAAATCAAACTGCCTTTTCCTGCTGCTATAGCAAAATGTTATTTGGCTATAGCAGCAGGGAAAGGCAGTTTGATTTACAAGACAAGTATGAATTAAGTGTGTTTGGCTAGTACTATAAATCAATTTTTTTGTTGCTAAACTGTCTGTGAATGAATCGATTCTACTGGGAAGGGAGTTCAGCGCCGAATCTATAGGCATTAGGGAAGCTATACCATTGTTGGCAGCCACACCACAGATGTATTTCGATAGCTGTCAACCTCCAGCACTAACGGGAGCCGCAGATTGACGCATCGTTCGACACAGTACGCGGCCAAGTGGATTATGGTTCAAAATGGTTTAAATGGCTCTGAGCACTATGGCACATAACATCTGAAGTCATCAGTCCCCTAGAACATACAACTACTTAAACCTAACGAACCTAAGGGTATCACACACATCCATGCCCGAGGCAGGATTCGAACCTGCGACCGTAGCGGTCGCGCGGTTCCAGACTGAAGCGCCTAGAACCGCTCGGACACACCGCCCGGCAAAGTGGATCATGAATTTCTGCAGAGGTGGCTGGACTGCGAACGATCTAAAATTTGATGACAGAACACCGATCGTGCGCTGTTTTTGTGATAGTGAAGTGCTTCGAAGAAATGCTCCAAGCAAAATGTGATTTCAAATGAGTGTAAGTAGAGTTGTCTCGAATGATTGCTAAATTTATATGATTTATGTTTATCTGCTAATTTAATAAATATTCCGTTTTTTTTTGTAATTCTTGTTACAGTTAGTAAATTTAAGCTGATGATAGATTATGACACACTAGCAGATACATGGTGTTCAATACACAACTAAAAAGATGCTTACATTATGGTTCTGACATGTAAGTAATAAATTTTGTTTATTATAGTATGTATTTATTTATTATGTTACGTATGTCAGATACGAAGTGATTGAATGTACCAAGTTATCGAACTAATATGCCACATTAAATGCAGGTATGTAACGTATCCCGTATGTAGGCGAGTTATTCCTTATTTAAATATTAATGTAACATACTAGTTAAGTTTGTGAAGTGGTCAGGTTGAGTCAGATCAAGTGGAGACACACACTTTTTGAGTGGTGCGCTCAAGTGACCGATTCTGAGGACTTTTCGTTCAGAACTTGAGAAAGATTTTGTAAGTTATTCGTTTATCTTTTATTTAATAATACTGTGCATTTTATTAACTGGCAATTCTAGCCAGTGCTTGGACTGTATAACTAAAGGTTCACAGCTAAAGGATTTTTTGCAGCGAGTTAGTTGCTGGGGACGAAAGCAAACGTGCGCTGAGAGACCTTATGACTGCTTCCACCAAATGTTTTGAAACAGAGACGCGGATAGCCTAATTACCTAAGGTGAGAGCAACATCAATTAAACTCACAACAGGTTTGTTGATATGGGATGCTGTTCAGAGAGTATCTACTCAGCAGAAAACCATTAGGCGAAGTGGCAGCTAGAATGAGAAATTCTCAAGTTATGTAATGACATTAAGTTTTGTTACCACTGACAGTGATCTTTATGTCAGATTTAAAGAAGTCGGAAGTATCATCATAACATTTTTTCTTGATGATGGGCTGTTTACTGGAAGGAGTACAGATGGTTTTCCTGAAGTTCTGAACAAGCTGAACCAGAAGTTTGAAATAACATTTGTCATATCTTGAAACGTAAATTAAAATAAGTTCATCGGGAATTTTAGGATATTAACCTATTTATAGAAAGAAATTCTCAAGATAGTTTTAGTTTTACTGTTTAAAAGCAGCAGGTACGGCTACAGAGCATATAATGGTGACAGATGAACAAAATCTCGTCAGCGATGAGCCATTGGTAAGGACTTAGCACTAATGAGAAACTATGGGGAGTCTGCTGTACATTGCAATAAAATATCTCGCCCATACATTTGATTTTATTATTAATTACTCAGAAAGATTTGGATATAAATCAATGGATTGTCACTGTAAAACGGTAGAACGAATCTTTCAGTGCGTAAAATAAATTATCAGTTGTGCTATATTCTTTGATGAACGTTACACACTACCTTCCTATTGTTATTCTAATTATAGAGATGATATCCCAACTAGATGCTCCACCAATGGAGGTCTTATCTTGGAAAAGGGACCTATTGTATGGCATGCTCGAAAGGAACGTCTAATGACAACTTCATTAGCTGAAACAAAATACCAATCCACCGTCTCCTCGATCTGTCTATATGTTGGATACGAAACTTTGGACAAGAACTTCGAATTTCAGCTCTGAAAGAATTGTGACAACAATGCGCTGACAATCAAGCTGTCATACATACGTTAAAGAACACCTATGAAGAAAAAAATGACAGGGAGAAGTAACATATAGAAATTCCACGGAAGTTTATCTAGCAGGATAACAGACTGACTATAATAATTAAACTTCTAGGACGTCCAGTCCATCATATTGACTTACTGCCTCAACCACAGAGTCGTAAGGTGTTCGAAGAGTTCAGAAAAGAAATTAAGGAACAGTACTGAGAGTTACTTGTTTTTATAGCTTGTTGTTACATGATGTGCTGACTGTTTATATACCTGTATACATGTTCCACATATTTTTTTAATAATAATATAGCCGTTACCCTATGTTGAATTAGTTGTTTTTCATCCAAGCACGTTATATGTGAAAAAGGTATATTAATGTTATTCCAAATATGGCTAAACTGTTACTTATCATTAAAACCAGAATTTATAAAGAAATTACCACAAAGGAAGATCATATGTAGTTACACACGACGAAGAACCTTCATTAGAAAGTAACCTAACATCGTGGAGACAATGAGGAAGCGTAATACTCTCTCTGATATATAGTACTAAGGTCATGTAAAAGGTTTATTAGATACCATCATCACTGCTCCAAAATGACGCTATTATAAACATGTAATTCCATTCATACATAAGTACAGCGATGGGTAGAATTGTTGAGAGTACTTCCTAACCAATTAATCACTTACAGCTGTTAAATATGTCTAATTACTAACTAATGAAAGAAGAACGTGATCTGTCATTTTCGGGGATTCTTGGATGCCTTAACAACACTTGAGAATTGACGGATAATGCTATAAAAGGAATTTAAATACGATGAACATATGTTATTAACATTACGATAAATAATTTATCTGCCTGAGGATACCCTCGAAGTCATATAAATTTTCTCAATACAATAAAGGAATACATAGGTCAAATAAAATAATATAATTATATACACGTATTTTTAACGATGACAGGGCAGGTGGTCGGCAGTATACTTGTTCAAAGAATGGTTTCGGTAATTTCCTGAATTGAAAAACTTGGAATACTTTAATGAGCATGAAAATCCATCCTTCCCAATCTAGCGCCAGTGACTATACAAATGCACCGTCTCACCCGGCTACACCCAATATACAGTGCTCTTACAATTGTAGATACTTGGAACATGTAAGTTTAATAACACAAAAAATAATAACATAAAAATAATAACATACCATTCATTGTCTCCATTCTCCTCGCTGCCCAAAGCCACACGCACTTGCAGAAGACGTGAAGACCACGACTACGCTGATGCTCAGCTGCTACATCTCCAAGTCCTCGCTACTGCCTCTCTGAAGTGCAGGGTCAGCGTTCTGCCAGGATAAGTGAGACATCGAGCTGAGGCAGACGGTGAGACATTTGTATTACACTCCTTGGATGTAAGACTTTCCTCCCAATATCGTTACTTTGCCGACGTATGTTATTAAGTCAAACATTTATATTAGTTATAGCTTATTTTATCAAACGATAGCGTGAGTAACTTACTTAATCAGTAATTCTATGGCATGCATTACTTAAGATCTAGACTTTGGTGGCCTTGTGAAGAATGTATTCGACATTTCTCTGCCTACTTTTTTCTGATGTGCAGAAAACACTTGTAGATAAATTCATTTGGTTCGGTAAGGACGCTAATATCATTTAACTGGTTCCTCACAATGGATTCGTGGTACTTTCGTTAATATTGTAACGGCCCTTGCCTGCAGTTCTAAAACTATTCCGGTGTGTCCTGTATTTAATCATCTGAAAACAATCTCATAGTTCTAAACTGTTTAATAATACAACTAGTATGTAATAACAGGCCACTGGCTGTTACACATTCATGGCAAGTGACTTATTTTCTGTTTCATACACAATCTTATCATTTATGTTGAATGTGTGAGAGTTATTTTATCTCTTTAAATTGAACTGAACACTTTTGATATCTTCGTGTTCACTGTCGGCGTGTTATATATTGCCAATTGTAAACATCGCTGACAGATAAACCAAAGTGCTCGATGCAGTCCGTCGATCTGACCAAAGCGGTCATAGCAACTCCTAAAATTCAACACAAATAAAATATAAAAATGACGAACAAGTAGATAGTCCGTTCTCATGTCGCAATAATGTAAACCAATACTGAGTCATATAAATTAGAAATACAAAATATAGAAGCTGATGAGACGAAAGTGGGAAATTATGTTTTTGAGGTGTAAAAAATATCCTCTGCAAAAGAACGAAAGTAATGAAATCCGCTTATCGAAAAAGCCAGATAAAAACGAAAAGTTGTGACTGTTGCTTTCCATGACGCAAAAAAGTAGGAAATTTAGCGAGTCGACTGCAATTTGCAATATTTTCGGGGTACATGAAAGCTCTAAAAAATTGAATTGCTGACTCCTGAATCACTGCCTCCTGCCAAAAGAAACGGATATTGAAATGTAACGGGTGTATCCGTGCAGCAAAAAAATACAGCGCGGGGAACAAATAAATGAAATGACTAAATAAATGTTAGAGATCAAAGACATGAAACTATAGGTTCATATGTTAAACTGACAATAACACAGAAACGGAGCCTCTATCTCCCAAAACAAGTAGTACGGCGAATAAGAATCATATATTGCAAAGAAAATATAACACTCAGTAATGTCAGGATCATGTAAATTGTAATCACTGTTTCGCTCGTTACTACGATAACCAAAGATAATGTTTAAAATGTGAATGATTGGCAGCCACGGGAATACGTTATTGCACTGGCAGTAATATCTAGTAATACTGTATACATTATCGTTGGTGTAACTTAGCGCTCGCCACTATATTACGATTTTAAAATGCTCGTAAACGACTGTTTGTGTTGAGATAACACAGTCGTAAGGAATTGGATACACCGATATAACTATATTTCCTTTACAGTTTTGACATAGTGATCAATGAACGTGTCGTGTTTGCTTCTGGTTTTTCGTGCAGACGACGGAAGATGGAATGACAAAAAAACATCTCAATGCATGAACAAATAGAAACATCTTACGTATTTTTGCTTTTGTACTGTATGTAAGCCTAAAAATTACATTACAATTTGTCTTAACTGACGTACCGCCACTCCTAAGTAGTTCATACGTATTTTATGGGTCTGAACAGAAAGAGTATTAAGAGACGTAGCCTAATGATGTATTCGTGATCAATGGCACTGTAATCGTGCCAAAGGCTGGTATCACCGTTCAATAGCATCGGTGAAGCAGGGATGTGGAGTGACGCGGCGTTCGTGTGGGTGGAGTGAAGAGGGAAGTTAGTTACTTCCGAGCAGTCGCATGGTACGGTTGACGCTCTCGACTGCGGCAGCTGGACAATTGCCTATATGAGTCAGCCATGTTTCTGAGGAGACTATATGGTACGAAGTTAAACGTCTTCTGGGTGGAAGCATTGTGATACACACAAGGAGCGGCGTGAGTCCCCTGAGTGGAATCTTGGGAGACTCTGTCGAGCATAAATGGTGTATGAATCAGTGTTGTGTGTTTGTGTAAGCCAGTCCTTGGTCATTTGAGTAATTGCAATAGAACATATGCTTCAGAGAAATTTCTGCACTTAAGTAAGAAAACAGTCTTGTTCGTGTGTATAAGGGAGACGGCCAAGGACTCAGCTTCTTTTGGGTGTGGATAAACGAAAGCAATAGATCCCGACCTGCGACACTCCCAAAGTGAATTAGTAGACGATTTCTGTAAGAAAGATTGATACAACAGAATCGTTATTAATATGTTAATATGGTCAATCTTTCTGCGTATTTTATATTAGCTCTTTGGTCTTGGGTGATGTTGCAGGGTTTGAGTTTTAATTAAGAGGCGATGTGAAGGCATTGGTCAGCCTTAATAATATATTAATCCTTTACTTAGATAAGGATGACCTGATTTGTTGCTTTTAATAAAAATACAAGTTCTGATAAACTGATCGTTTTGAAGATCTCATTGATTTTGTGGGACGATAATGGAGATCTAAAAAGAGGCTACCAATACGTAATGCTTCCCTTGATGCATTTACCATGTTTACCTAGTTTTGCCCCATCAAAGCAGCAACAACACAAGCTGTGGTTAAGAATCCGAAAAATAATTTTCTTTTTCATTTTGGGCCACCCCATTTCATTGCTGTTAATTATGTTTTTGGTGCCTAGTATCTCTTGATTATTACGATTTTTCACTTTTCCACAAAGGGAGAGGGCATACCTGGGTAAAAGCAGTTCGCAAGCAGTACGGGTCTCCTACAAATGTTTTATGTGTGTATTCCCAGAAGTTTCGTGAAGAACAAATGAACTTAACTGGTCAGACGGGAAGGCTCCAAGAAGACGCTCTTTCTCCATATTCCCTTCGTATCTGTCACATTCTTAGCAAGTGATCACCAGAAGCAAGATTCCTGTTCTTGAAAATATGATGAAATTTGGAAAGTGTCTTATAAGAGTTCATCACCGAGTTGAGATGAGTGTTGCTTAGCGAACGTGTCACAACGAAAATGAAAACCAATGGAGGAATTGAGAGAAAAAAATAGTTAATGGGCGCAAAGAAAAAACCTAATGTCCTATAGCGGCAGTTTAGGCGAAATGAAGACGGAATACAGACTGATCGGGATGCAGTTATTTACCTCTCAAAGGAAAGGTTACTAACGAAGAGGCATAAATTAAATGTATCTACAAAAACCTTATTTAATTTTTTATTATTCTTCAATTTCTGATACATGCATCAACTAATCACGCTGCTTTACTGGTGCTACTGCATTTATTAATCTTTTAGTAATTTTGATCAACTTCGAACTTGCTTCAAGTATAATGCTCGTTATAAAACTGCCCTTGAAGTAGGACGTGTTATTTGTCTGATAAAATGTGTCTTTATTGCTTTGCGTGTTCTTTCGAAAACCATGGTCTACTTTAAACCTCCACATAACTTGGTGTTCTCATGATAAGGTACTGTAATGTATGTTCTGAACACAATTAGTATTCTAATATTGGCTCAGGTGCAGAATTTGTTCAGACCACCTCGCAAAGCTCACAACGGCACATTTTCTTTTGTTTTTTTGGAAAATCGCAGTAGTACAAAAAAAATGGTTCAAATGGCTCTGAGCACTATGGGACTTAACATCTATGGTCATCAGTCCCCTAGAACTTAGAACTACTTAAACCTAACTAACCTAAGGACATCACACAACACCCAGCCATCACGAGGCAGAGATACGGGCGCGGGCGCAGTAGTACAATTCATAAGGTTCTTGTCGTTAGGTGAGGTCAGATGGCGGCTTCAAGCTTCAGTAACAGATACGCCTCAACCAGAGTAGTAATGTACGAGTATGTCAGTGTAATCATCGTACGCTAGATAACGAGTGACAGCATCGAACTCAATGGTACAACATCATAGCTTAAAACAGCTACAGGGTATCGAACTTTCGAATTCAGCTCCTTTCTCGATATCGTGTGCTTCCTCAGCTAGGAGTTACGGTGTTTACCAGTGAGTAGAGAATTGCTGTCATCATTAAACAGAATTTTCACTCCATGTGTTCAACTGTCTGGGAAGCCATTGATACATATTACGAACAGAACAGACCATAATATACGTTCGTGAATATTTCCCATGTTAATATTTTCACGCCGATATTTGTTTCACTAACAATTAAACATCATCTGGAATGTGGATCATTGTATCTCTCTAGGCATGGCTGTACTATTTGTTAGCTGTTCTACTTATTTCAAATGCTCACAGTTTGTTTAGCAATAGTTAATTTTCAAGAGTGGCCAACACGTACGTCACAAAAACGATGTCGTAAATAGAAGAAATAGTCACGATTGGGAATAAATGATAAGTTTATCTAGCTTTACCCCGTGATAGCAGCGACGACACAAGCTGCTGTTAAGAATCTGAAAAATATTTTTCTAATTTTTGGATCACCTCAATACACTGTTGTTAGTAATGTTATTAGTAGCTCATTTCTCGTGATTATTAAGATACTTCATATTTTCAAAAAGGAGTCGGTAAAAGTAGCTGGCAAGGAGAACGTGCCTTCTACTAAAGCACGATCCCAGCTGTTTCGTGAATAAGACATGGAATTCATCGCTCAAACTAGGAGACTTCAAGAAGCACCTGTCCCTCTGTTTTCCTTTCGCATCCATCGCATTTTTAGAAAATGGACGCCTCAAGGAAGCCTCACGTTCGTGGAAATGTTGGTGACAAAATTCGAAATGTGCGTTTATCACCATATTGAGATGAGCGTTGTATTGAAAATCTGTCATCAAGAAACAGAAAAATAATCGAAGAGCTGAGAAAAAAGATACAGTTAAACAGTGCAAAGCAAAGAAAAAAAGGAAGTCCTATGCAGCAAAGTAGGTGAAATGAGAAGAGAATACAGACTGACAGGGATATTGTTAATGTACTTCTCAAAGACGAGGTCTTTAACGAAGAGGGTTATGAAAGTGCAAATAAAAAATAGCCGCCAAAACCTTGTTTTATTCTTTATTATTCATCACTTTCTGATTCGTACTGTAATAACTCGTGCTGCAATAGTAGTTTTAATGTATTTGTTACTCTTTTATTAGTTTTGATCAACTTCGACATTACGAAAAATGTTATCCTAGTTATAAAAGTGCTCTTAGATAGATATCGCGCTGTTTGTCTTTGATGAAAAGTTTTTTATTCTTTGTGTGTTGTTATCTCATATTCTGAACGTAATCAAACTACCTCGTGAAGTTTAAAACGTTATTTCGCTTCAAAACATCATATTTGTACTATTCATAAAGTTCTTGACGTTAGATGAGGTCGGATGGCAGTATCAAGCTTCGGTAACCAGATGCGCTTCACCAATTTAGTAATGTTCGAGTACGTCTGTGTTGGTAGCGTATGCTTGGTAACGAACGATAGCACCAAACACAATGACACCACATCACGACTCAAAAACGCTATGCGGTATCAAAGTTTCAAATCCAGCTCCCTTGACGATTCGTGTGCCTTCTCAGCCAGGAAGTTTGGTGTTTACCAGTGATTAGAATGTTGCTGTCCTCTTCAAGCAAAATTTTCGGTACATTTCTTCAAAGGTTCTGGAAATCATTGATACATATTACGAACAGAACAGAAGATAATATACGTTCGCGAATATTTCCCATGTTCATGTTTTCAGTTTGATATTTGTTTCACTACCAATTAAACATAATCTAGTGGCGGTCATCCTACTTTTTAGGCATGGCTAGACTATCAGTTAGCTATTCTACTTATTCCAAATGCTAACAGTTTGTTTGGAATATTTTACTGTCGAGAGTGGCCAACACGTACGTCAGAAAAGCGATGTCAGAAATAAAAGAAACAGTCGGGCTTGGGATTAAAATTCAGAGCTGAAGAGCATCAGTGATATCATTGACTGGTGACATTGACATCTTCAGTGAAGGTACGGCAGTATCCCAGAACGTACTGAATCGTACAACAAGTCCCTAACCCCCAGGATGGAACATGAGTACTCCAGCTGTCTGATTGCACTTTTATTCGTGTGAAAGTGAACGGTACATTTGTAACTACTTTGCGATTGTTCTGGCTGAAGGGGAAGGGGAGGGGGGTGGGTACCAGCTGAGTAATCACCTACTGGGATATGGGAATCCGGCTAAACAACACATCCAAGAGAACAGTTACACACGTCGTTAATCCGCCGGCCGGATCAAATCCGTGGCTGTCGCACTTTCAGTCCTGGAAGCGGCGCTATAAAAAGCAAGCCTATCTGGGCAGATGAAAACTGTGGGATCTCGTCGACTCGTCTCACATAGGGTACCTAAGGGATGCTGCATTCTCGGAATGCTATACAACATTTCAAGCAAAATCACATTAACAGTTTTTATTACAAATAAGAAGAATGACAATTCTGAAAACGAATAACTGAGGGCGTTGGATGCAGCTGCTAGTCAGAGATGAAATGTTTACTCAGTGGAGGAAGTCTTGGAGTGCCTCATCAAAGCTGTCAAGAAACTAATGGTTCATACAAACATCTCAAAAACCTTGGACAGATCTAATGATATTGCAGTAACACTGTCATCCAAACCCAGAGGCTTCCTTTACATTTGCGACATCGCCCATACAGCTAGCGTCAGAATGACTTTTTTAATATTGAAATGTATCACAGCCTCAAACCATTTGTACAAAACATGCTATAACCGCAAATTAAGCCAATGGTGTAATAAAAATAAAATGAATTCATTAATAAAATATTAGGGTTCATATAATTAATCATAGATACTTATTACATATTTAGCCAATCAAAACGATTTCATTCATAAAGAAATGAGAGTCCGTATGACTAATCATATTTACTACATATTTATTACATTATAGTGCAAAAAATCGTTTTTCCTTCATTCGTATTTCCGCTTCTACTATGGAATCTTATAGCAGATCCATACTTTCAGGTCTTCTGTCTGTAAAAGAACTTTAATGTTCGTTGGTAATGCCAGAAGACATTATTCGCTGCCATGGTTTCGTGGTTCCTTAACATCTTCTGTCGTGGTCGATGGCGTTAATTAGGTTAACTCCTTCTTCACTTGGTATTCAAATGAAGAAGTTGGGATGATGTTGAGGCGACAGAGGTGTATTCGAGACCCCAAAAAGTGTCGTTTTCGCCATAAAGTCTCTACTCTAACCTGAATTTCGATAGCAAGGACGTAATGGGAGATTAGGTACCGCAGTGGCACAGTAGTATCTCACTTTCATTTCATAAGAGTGGCGCAGGTCGTTGCTTTGGCGACCATTGTTTCTTGTCCTTATGGCATGTTGGAGAAACTCAGGAACGACCTTACTGTGTTCCACTATACCAGTGCAGAGCGCTTCTCTGGCCAGAGTATTTACCTCGTCAGAAGTGGGTACTAGTACATTTGTAGACTCTGTAATGACCGATGCTCTCCTTCGGTTATCTTGGAAGTTTGACTCTTCTTGGTTAACAAATGAGTGTTCACAGAAATTGCATAAGCTAAGGCACTACAGGGCTGTTATGTGATAACGTCTGAAATGCAATATTTTATTCTGTATCAGTTGTCATTATGTAAGCATGACACAAGATGGCGAGCAAATAAAAGGACAAGCATCAAGAGTAATAATGAAGCTGAAAACATTATTGATAGTTTTAATATTAAATAAGATTTACTTTCAGCCGTGCCCCATGCATATCAGAGGACTGCCACTATTTATTCAGTGCCTCATAAAGTATTGTCAACGTTGGTGGAGCACAGCATGGTCATCGCAGATAGCGCTTACCGTCAGCCTCCAGTAAAGATTTAGGAAGCATCTGAGACGCGCACCACAACACAGACCTTAGACTTGTTGAGTGATGTTTCAGTTTCGTAAGCTTTTTCTATAGTTTGTCAATTGGCGCAAATCCTTGGGAGAGCTGCTGTCCACATACTGTTGGGAAGCCATATCTTTCCGCAATCCAATAAACAATCAATTTCCATAAATACACTCAACATGGAGAAGCGTGGATAAGGACTCAATAATCGAGACCATAGGAAAGTAATTTCACATCCGGCCAGCGACTTGATTTCAATTAAACACGGTTTAACTTGATGGTTCTTTACAAATGTTTCTCGTAATGTCTGAATTCAGTCATCATTAGTTAATTTAGTAGTTCACTCAGCAGTGTCTCGTGAAAAAATTAAAAACAATGGTTTCAATTTTCTCTATGTGCATTGTTTCACTTAATAGTGGAAACATAAACTCTTGAATATATTTATTATAGAGTGTATTTTTTAGCTTGGTGTAAAACCGTGCCACACAGCATTGCTAAGCAAGATTCATGGATTAACCGTAGGCAAGATACACGTTCAGACGGTCGATTGGATGACTGTGGAGGAGATAACTCCAAATGGGTAGGTCAGCAGGGACCATGCTACTAATGTTACAACACTCATCCCTTCTGCAACCTTACTGACACTCTAATGTCATCACAAACAACATCATGTTAGTGTTACTGTAATTGGTCCAAATTTCCTACCATATTTCTATATCATCAGAATCGGTTTCACCTGATTATGCAGACAACTGTTCTTAATATTTTCCGAACATATTCCAGCACATGTGTGTCATCATCAGTGATTCATTCTTTATACCTTAGTGGTAAGACTGTTTTCTATTGAAAAGAGTTTTCTAAAGTAACAATTTATCTGTGTAACTATTTTACAGTGTAAGAGTTTTCCAGGTAGACCATTTCCCTGTATAACTGGTTACGGCGTAACCTTTTCCAGTGTTAGGATTATCCAGATGAATCATCCTCCAGAATACCAATTTTGAAGTGTATCTGTTTCAATGCAACCATTTACCAATGCAACTGATTCTAATGCTACCTTTCAGCTTGTAACCACATCCAGTCAAAACTGTATCTAGTGCAAACACCTCCTGATCAACCATTTTCTGGTGTAACCATTTCCCAGGATAACGATTTCCGTTGGAATCATCTTCCAGTCGACCCATTTCCACTGTAACCAGTCTCCTTTGTAAGCATTCCCAGTGTAACTCTTTTCCATTATAACTATTTCCAGTGTGACCATTCCCAGCGTAACCATTTTCCATTCTGTTTTATAGTGTAACTATTTCCAGTGTAACTGGTTTCCGTGTTAACTGTTTGCAGTATAACCATTATGCATTGAAACCATTTTCCGGTGCAAATGCATTCCAGTGTAAACATTCTCCACCATTGCCTTTCTGCAGTGTGTCTGTTTCCATGTAAGCATTTGCGTGTCTCATTATGTCTGATTTCACCTTTTCCCCTTGTCTCCATTACCAGTTGAAATGATGCTTCTTTGAATAATTAATAGAATATGCCCCAATCTTTCAATTAAAACTAAAATACATTAAGAATAAATTTTCTCTGTGCAAATGAAATGATAGTATGGCATTTTTGGCCGGGAGGCCTTATCTGAGGAAGTTCGGCCGCCGAGTGCGATTCTTATTGCAGTCGACGCCACTTTGGGTGACTCGCCTGCCGTTGATGAGGATGAAATAATTATGAGGACAACACAATACCCAGTCCACGAGCGGCGAAGATCTCCAGCCCGACCGCGAATCGTACCCGGGCTATGGGAGTTAAGCACGTTAGCAGTCAGCTAAGCAGACGGACTTCTTTGTGTACATAAATCTGTGAAGTAAGGAGAATAGGTCACGATTAAATGTAAGGAATGTATTTTTTTGCTGTCCCGGTGACGAATGTTCCAGAGAAATGTTTCTCAATCGAAACAGTAACGCAAGTTGAAGGCAGTCGCCGTAATTTGTTTTTGTATTTTATAAAAGCAGGAGCTGTGAGCTTTCTCTCCCTCGTTTGTTTTCGATAGCTATTTCACAAGATGTAAGTGTCGCTATCGTATCTATAACGTTTGGTTCAATAATTACACTAATTTTATTAAAATAGTTGTGATTAAATTAACAATCTACTTTTCATTTTCACTAATTCCACGTATCAAATTATTGTGCTGCATTTTAGAACTTTTTCAGGCTGCAGTGAAGGAGAGCTGCCGACGAAATGTATGGTGGCCACAGCTGAACGCTGCTAGTGTTCAGTCTGCTTTTACTTTACCAGACTTTTATTTTAGCGTTCCTGAATCTCTTATACCGTTCGTCTCTATAAGTATCCAGGCAACGTAATGATGCAAACTCCGTAATTTGGAGATCGGTCACTGGCCTTTAGACAATACCTTCGGTCAACGTCTCAGCGGTGTAATCGGAATCTGATGACGGTTGGCGGAATATATAATTTCATTATCCACAAGTAAAAATTTTCTATGCACCATTTAACCATTTCAGAAGCTTTGCCACCAGCGAAAGCGATAATTATAATATTACTCTATTTAAAAAAAAAATACCAGTAATATTAATTTGCGCAACCAGCGTGGGGTTCGAACCAAAAACTGTATGATTTTAGTTGATGCTTGTTTGTTCTGTTTTTCGTGAATCAACTATATTGCTGGAGTCAAGAAGAAAGTGACAGGTACACGAAAAATAATTGAAATTAACTCATGTAACGGGAATTAGGGCGGACTGCAAGTAGAAACACGGAAAAAAGCATGGTTATCAACATCTTACCAGTTGCCTCTGCTTTCGTAGTCTGCAACGTGTAGCTCGTTTAATTCATGGTCAGTTTTGGATTTTCTGCCTTGGGCGTAGATTGTAATTGCAGTAGGCATTGTTGCTAAATGGTTCAAATGGCTCTGAGCACTATGGGACGGAGGTCATCAGTCCCCTAGAACTTAGAACTACTTAAACCCAAGTAACCTAAGGATATCAAACACATCCATGCCCGAGGCAGGATTCGAACCTGCGACCGTAGCGGTCGTGCGGTTCCAGACTGAACGTTGTTGCTAAGCACCATACTAAGATGGCTCGTGTTCCGCTGCGCGCAAATGAAATGAAAACGAGTGATAGTGGATTGTTTTAGTTTGAAGCATCCATATTTCAATTTTGGTAATACAACAATTAGTTGCTGGTCAATTTACGCTAATTATTCAATGTTTTGTCAAGAGATTTTATTTCAAAGTATATTTTCAATTTGTGTTGCGACAATGATAGGTAAACCTGAAAACACGGATTCCGCAAATGATAGTGTTTCTGAAAATAGCGTCGATGGCGGTAACAACAGTACGGATGCAACGATGGCAGAATCCGATGCTGAAAATGTGGAGGCAGAAGGTAATACGCAGGCACAAGCAATTGAAAGTTCCGAGCAAATACCTCCTGCCGCTGTAGATCCTTTTTCTCTGTTATTCAATAAAATTTCTGAGATGGTTAATGCTCGCGATAAGGAACTGTTAAAGACAGTTAATGCACGCGATTAAGCGCATGCTTCACGCATAAATACTACTCCTGTTGAGAGAGATGTAGCGCTGACATCTCAAATTTCTCAGGTAAATGAGGAATTAGTAAACGAGTTAAACACTGGTTTAGCAGCAATAGCATCCGAAATTACCAGCCTAAAGGAGGCATATAAGAATTTACCAGCAACGGTTGCCAAGCTATCAACAGATGTGGAAACAATGCAATCAGCAGAGAAGATGATGGAAGATGGAATGCGCGAATTAACACAACGTGTCGACAGCCTGTCTGTAGAAACAAAAGAAGAAGTGTTAAAAATCAGGTTACATGAGCAGAGTGAAAAATTAAATACCGAATTCTCCAAGTGGGTTGAGGAGAAAGACAAGATACACAGCATAAAATAGATTCAGAGTGGAAAAGCGCAATACAAAGGGCTGGGAGCGAAGCGATGGCCGAACTCGGCACCTCAAAACAAACGCTCCGCTCGGAAAAAGAGCACATAAAGCACATGATACATCAAGACCTTCCACAGTGGCGAGACGAAGTTTTGTCACAGGTGAGAGAAGTGCGGCGTGCGGTGGGAGCAATATCAAGAGAAGCACCGACTATCGATACGCATATGCAGGACGCGTACATTGCAGTTCACGGACATACTTTGAAGCATATCAGCCTGTAAACCCCAATGTACAACAATCGTGTGATGAGATTGGGGCAGGTGCAACCTTAACAGAGAACTTTCAGGAAGAAATCCTGTTGAAACACATACAATTTCAGGTCCTAATCCCACAAATAAGACAAGTCCATCCTGTAGTTTTTATACGTTCATTCAGCAAAGTGTTGCCCACGTCATGGAATTAGAGGCAGAGAATACAATTCATTGCCTCCAATATACAAGGAGACAGTGCTTTATGGGTAGGATGACCAGACGTCCGTATTAATCCGGACATGTCCTCCTTTTTAGCTCTTTGGCCAGGGTCCGGGCGGATTTTTACAGTGTCCCGCTTTATCACAAAGCTGAGCGTAATACAGCTAAATTAACAATTCGTCCCGTTCTATTGTTCTTTTCTTACATACTTTAACTATTGGCACAGTCTTCGTGATAAACACGTACCAAGGCGGTGTTAGTATGTGGCATCAGGGTCGCCGATGATATCGTTGATCGACCTATAAGCGAATGCATATATCGATTATTTAAAATTTTCGTTTCCTATCTTCGCTTTGTATTGGCTTGGCTTCCTGTAGTCCACGTGTGATTTGTGAGTGTAATATTTAACCGAGTGAGTTACATAAAGTATTTGGCTACGTCTAAACGAAAGTGTACGTTTTCTAATTCCTTTCCTGCAAATATCCGGCTTTCAAGAAAGGGAGAAATGAATTTGAAGCGGAATGTAAGGTATGTGGAGCTGGAACGTACGTCTCAGTGGCCAATAAAGGTAATAAATAACTCGACAGATTAACTGTCATGATTTTATTTCATTGTTTCATTGTCATTCAATTTATTGGTATTCGGAAGGTTAAAGTGCAGTTTACATGTCGTCAGCGGCTGTTTGAATTGTAGATGTTGGTAGCGGTGCGTCGAATGAAAGGAGGTGAATAGTCATACGTTTTTCACTTTTGTAAACAATTCCGTGTTGTTGACATAACAAAAAAATTGTCGCCACAATCAATGTTTTTAATTTTTGATATTGCTCCGTTAACCACCACCTGACCATCAGTAACAATAAACTACTAGTTTTGCCGGTATTCCCGGCAGTCACGTGACTTGTCCAAAGCTGACAGGTGGTATCCTCATCTGCATTTGACCCGTTTAATGTCTCCTCTTTTTTCTTCCTTTGTCCTCCTTTTTGAAGCTGTTTGTCCTCCTTTTTAAACAATTGCATCTGGTCACCCTATTCATGGGCTACCGAAGCCGCAGAGAACTGTATACATTATGAACAATTTGAAAAAGGTTTTTCTGGCTAAGTACTGGTCAGTGGGCATACAATAACGCCTTAGAAAGCAGGTCTTCAGCCCACAAATTTACAACCCAAAGCAGGATGGACTTCGGAAGTACTTCGAAAAATTCGTTCATTTAAAGAGGTTAAGGGACGAACTGGTAGAGCACAAAGATGTATTGCGAATCTTAAAGGCATAGTTTCCTCTGCACATAACGGAAAATTTATTAACAGTCCCTGATTTTGACCATGAATACTTTTTGTCAGTGCTTGATACCATGGACCTAATACAAGATGATGCGAAAACCAGCACTGCCAACAATGGCTCGCAGTCCGCTAATAGGAACGGCCACGGCCAAAATAATAGCCGTAACGGTGGGTCGCAAAGTAATGGAGGTACGTCGCAAAACCGGACATGCACATCAGAACGGCAACAATGGTGGTCCACAAAGCGGACAGGCATTCTTTCAAAGGCAGAGTCGAAATAGTAATCGGTACCATGCCGGTTACCAAAATAATCGAAGCGGGAACCGACAAAATAATAATAAGAATCAAGTCCACAATAATCAGTGGTCGCAAAATAATCAAGAGCAGTGTACGCCGGTAAAACAAAGTAGAAATAACTACAATCGGGACGTCCAGATGTTGAGGTAGCTGAAGCGCCACCGACAACGTCCGGGGTGTCAAACTAAACGCGACTGTATCAAGCTTCCGCGGGATGGAATGGGGGCAATAGTTTGAATGAACAGATAGGCATGCTCCGATACAACGATGAGACTGACATCTGTCAAGAGTTATTTAATGAGGTAGACAATAATATTGAAGGTCCCTAGGAGTACATACAAGCCGCCGTTCAAGCAGTTGTGGGAGGTATTCCCACGACATTGATTTTAGATACCGGTGCAAGTGTAAACGTGATAGAAGCCAATTTCTTTAAGAAATTTGCGCAGTCTGTGAAGATTCCGACTTTGCCAGTTCAAAACTGCGTGGTATCTGGTGCCATTGGTGCCAGAGGCCAGACTGTTACGCTGCAGGCACGGATGGGTATAGAATTCGGGAACGGAGCGGATCAATGCACGTTTCTCGTCATGAAAATTTAACCGTGTCCTGTCCTGTAGGCATGGAATTCATGCTGGAACGGGACGTAATGATCGACCTCCCACGCTCGAAATGCCATATAAGGTGAGGAGTTTGTTCTGAATCTGAGAAAAACAAAAGCAAAATACAGCAGACTTTGTCAAGGAATTCAAGTTAAAATTATCAGGAACACAATGCTGTGGGTGCAAGACTATTCAAAGAAATGGTTCAAATGTCTCTGAGCACTATGGGACTCAACTGCTGTGGTCATTAGTACCCTAGAACTTAGAACTACTTAAACCTGCCCGAGGCAGGATTCGAACCTGCGACCATAGCAGCAAGACTATTCACAGTATACGAAACTTGGGCCTCAACTAAAGAACAGTGGGCAAAACGAAAAAATTCTTCGTTCATACGATGCAAATACGATGAACCAAAAACCTTATCGGATGAACAGAAAAAGGGATTACGTATATTACTCAAGAAATAGATCGAGGTATTTTCATTAAAGCCTGGCATTATTAAGGATTATGTTTACCGGATGGAAGTACTATCGCATAAAACTTGCTGCCAAGCAACCTATTCTGTCCCGTGGTTCAAAAGGGAGGCTGTCAAACAGGAGCTTCAGATGATGATACAGTGGCGTGGTATAGAGCCTTCTGCTTAGCCATACAGCAGCTCATTGTTAGCTGTGGGCAAAGCTGGCGAAGGGGTGCTCCATGTTCTTGATGCACAATCTATCAACAAAATAATTGTTCCCGTAAGAATCACTCTGCACTGTGAATATGTACAATATTTGAAATTTTATGCTGAACCTGTCATACTATGAAAGTCCATTGCACCATCAAGAATGTATACTAATGTACCATAACTAAGTGACATAAATATTACCAGTGATATAAAGATAGCATTAGAAGGCGATAAAACTGGTGGCGTTTGTGTGACATTAGAAACAATAATGATCTTTTAGTTTTAAGTATTTGCTGAATTTATGTAGTAATTAGGAAGTTTTCTGTGTGTTTTCATGAAAGTATGTTTATGTTGTCAGAAGTGACAGTGTAATGAGAAAGTATCATTACGTCACTACGTGGCAGTGCGCCATATAACGTGATAAAATAATACTGAAGTATTTCGCAAATTTAACAAAACTGACGTCTATCAGTTAATATGATCTGCAAAAGTTATTGTAATTTCTGTTCTTTCTGAAAAAGGGTCGACTCTCTTCCCTTTTGTTTCTTGGTAGTGTAAGAAGCCAGTATGTGACGAGGCACGAAAACGTTTAAGTTTCTTGCAATATTTAGACTAAATATAATCAAATATTACTTAAAAGTGTCGCTAATATTTTACTGTATATTCATGAAGGTATATATGAGAATCATTCATGCAATATTCGCGCAGAGGTCAACGCCATTATTCTAAATGATAACGGCCCAAAGCTGTCATAAATATTTTACTATTTGCTAACTTTGACAAATAAAAATAAATGTAAATGTAGGATATTTCTGTTGATTGGCGGTTCTTCCTTTGATGCAATAATGGTAGTCAGTTTTTCCAATATTGAATCACAATTATGTAACATGATTTCAGTAATTCTTTGATCCCCACTTAACGGAAATTGCGAGAATCTCCTCAGCACTGAATTGCATAAAAATAAAACAAGTAATTAATTGCGCAGCTGTATATATGGGATATTGTGTGTTTGTGGTGTCTTTTAATACAAAAACAACGTGTCGGCCAAACTACCTGCGAGAAGTACCATAACTGAGTCACTGACGTAAATAATTTTCAACTTGTGAAGCAGGCAGAATAATATCTAATGCAACTATTCATAACATAACAAATATCACCAATACACATAGGGCTGCATGAAAAGAACCACCATAACCAAAACTGTGAAATGTGAAACTGAGGACCGAGTATTTTGTCAGTAAAAAAATTCCATTTTCAGCATTAGTTATATGAGGTCTAGAAGTTTGACAAATTTATTATGGAAGATACTTCTGTATAGATCATTTAATGTATAGGATTAGGGAAAGTGATTAAAAAGGGCTAAATGAGAACTAAAGCTGTTTTCATTATTTGTTGCCTAGTATAAACATGTCCACAGCTCGTCATAGCGTTCTCGCTTCCCGAGCATGGGGACCCGTGTTCGATTCCTGGCGGGGTCAGGGATTTTCACCTGCCTCGAGATGAATAGGTGTTGTGTCGTCTTCATCATCATTCATTCCCATTATGGTCAGAGGAAGGCAACGCAAACCACCTCCACTAGGACCTTGCCTAGTAAGCGGTGCGGGTGTCCCGCATTGTCCCCTACGCTCTATTACGGGGAATGGGACTTCATTATCATCATCATCATCATCATTATCATCATCAGTATAAGCAGAAACAGATGACCTGTTACCTGCAACTAAGTGTATTTAGAGTAAGAGACAGTAATATTCAGTGTAACTAGTAATCTTGTGGTAAACATCTTTCATTTTTCAAGTTTAATTTCCGCATGAATGTGTGTGAGGTCCTTAGGCTAGTTAGGTTTAAGTAGTTGTACATCTAGGGGACTGATGACCTCAGAAGTTAAATCCCATAGTGCTTAGAATCATTTCATCCATTTTTAATACTACCAACTAAATGACAATTAGTTAAAAGTGATAGTGAACTGTATGTAAACAGAGTGCATTCTCTGGTCACTCTTGTGCTATGTAGGGTGACACCAAACTGAGCTGATCATATACTGAAAGAAAGATGTACAGGCCATGTAATAACTATACTCATACTGTAAATATTAGTATGCAAGCAGCATGAAAGACAGCATTTCTAGTATATAAGTCAAGCAGAAGCTAGTACAAGGTGCTATTGGACTGATATTTTATTTTGTATGTGAATATTTATATGTATGCTAATCTCTTGTTTATCTATTTCATGTGAGATGATATGAATTGTATTTTGAATTAGAGAATTTCTTAAGCAAAAGTGTACTGTCACAATTTCATCAACATGATCCATTATATGTTAAATGATGTGAGACCGTGAGTTATGTGAGATTATGCGGAGCAGGAGCTCAGAATTTGGCCACATGCGATTTCGGCGGCATGTGGTAATTTTGTGATCGCGGTCTGTGTTGTTTGGATTTTGTTTGTGCTTTGCTCGTTGCCGATTCGTATCTAGAACGGGGTTATTTCATGAGTACATGGTAACATGACGACAAACCTAGTAATGGTACTCAACCTATGAAGTATAAAATGAGGGAAATAAAGAATTTTGTGAATATCAAACCACACATTATTCATATACATTACGCCACTTATAAGAAAGACAAATGTAAAAACTATATCAGTAGTTTGTACAAGAAGTACATGCGATCCAGGGAAAGAACAGACTGGTGTCGATAAGAAAATGGGACTCATTTATTTGTGAGTGTTTTTATGAAAGAAGGTTCAGACGTATATTGGTGGACAGTGGTCGCAATAGGACACTCAAGCGAGTGACGTTGTGGATCCAAAATGTGTAAAGTAAATAAGTGTTATGCAAAGTGAACAGTTCATATTTCAAACTCACCGTTGTGAACTGCACCCCAGCCAATGCAGTGAGAAGTCCAATGCACGTGACTTTTCTTCGATGTGTACACACACGATGACGCACATATCCGCACACAAAAGCGACGTGCTGAACTTATAAAAGATATTATTGCACTGGGGAGATAATGAACAAATAAAAAGCTTCCTCGTCAACAAACAAACACGTGTGAAAGCGTGCCTAATTGTCGCTGCACACAAACTTCGCAGTTATACACTGAATGATTTTTTTTTTTTAACAATTGTAATCAATGGCTCTGCAGAGACGTTCTTGAAATACCAGTGGTGAACACTACAAAGCCTAGACGAGTACTGTTTGTTAAGCCAGCAGTCAAGAACTCAACACATTTAGTTCGAAAATACTCCATGATCTGTAGACAGTGGTGCCAACTACAAACTAGTGATAAATAAAGATCCCTAAAGATAAACGGGAAACCTGGATCGCAAGAACAATACAAATGCTAGACAATAATGAAAGTGAAACCCATTGTACTAATCAAATTTTCCTGTAGGGCAGATCTGCGATACAGTACTAATTTTTGTAGAGCTGATACCGCTTTGCTTTGATCTGCATGTATCAACGGCCGCAGTCGGTCGTCACTTGTGTGGAGCAAGCACGAATGGCGGCGTGGCCAGCCACCAGAGCCCTTTCCACGCATTCCAGCTATGGTGGGGATTTGCTGGGCAGCGAGTTTTCTCGAATCGTCACCAGAGGTCACCAAACGAACTGACGGTCCCGTCTCCTCAACAGAGCGTGCCAGATCGAGAAAGTCTGTTGTGTCAATCGGATGCGCCGCGCGTGTTTCGTAGCTACAGACAATTGCGTGAAGATTTTTATTTGAAAAAATCAGTAAGTAAGAAAATGAGATAACAAACTCAGGCAGAATTTTTGTCTGCAGTACTGAATTTCTGTATATTGACTAAACCTTTATGAAGATTTTCTAAATGACAAATGTATTTGAATAAACTTTAAAAAACATGTACACAAAGACAATAAAGTGTAAAGTGTATGAACCAAACATTTTCTCTAAAAGAACTGCCAAATGGACAGTGTATTATATTAGTGATGCTGTTGGAATATGATATTTATTTACACCTCACAATGCATACTAATCTTACTCTAGTTGAACCCTCATTTTGTATTTTTAAGGACAAAATAAGAAACAAATGTTCGAGGAGTCAATGACATGTCACTTTCTTGAATAATTAATAGAATAACGCCCAATCTTTTAATGAAGGCTAAAATATATTACCAATAATTTTTCTCTGTGTAATTAAAGCTGTAAAGTAAGGCGAAATGGTCACGATTAATGTAAGTAAGGTACTTTTTTGCTGTTACGGTAAAGAATGTTCCAGAGAAATATTTTTGTATCGGTACTGTAACGCAAGTGGAAGGCAGTCGACGTAATTTGTTTTTGGATTGTATAAAAGCAGGAGCAGTGAGCTCTCAGTCTCTCGCGTTTGTTTTCGCTGGCTGTTTCACAAAACGGAAGAATCGCTCTCGCGTCTATAATATTTGATTGAATAGTTACGCTAATTTAATAACAATAACCATATTTAAATTAACAAGCTACTTTCCTTTTTCATTAATTCCACATATCAAAATATTATGCTGCTGTTACCAGACTATTATTTCAGCGTCCCTGAGGTCTCTTTCAGCGGTCGTCATTATCAGTTTCCTTGCAATGTACTTACGCAAACTGCGTAAATTTGAGACCGATCACTGGCCTCTAAACAATGCCGTCGGTCCACGTTCTCGTCGGTCTGATGGGAATCTGATGCTGGTTGACGGAATATTTAATTTCATTATCCACAAGTTAAAATTTTCTATGCACCATTTTACCATTTCAGAAGCTTTGACACCAACAAAACGGATAAATATAACATTACATTAATTTAAAAGAATACCTTTAATGTTATACAGTGTAACCGTCTTCCATTGTAACCTCTTCTGGATTAACCATTTTTTGCTGTTACCAATTTCCAGTATAAACATTTTCCAGTATAATTATTGTCAGTGTAAACCTTTCTACGGTCTAATCAGTTCCAGAGTAACCAGTCTTCCCTGAAGCAGTTTCTACACTAACATGTTCCCACTGTGTCCTCTCCCAGTGTAACCATTTCCAATGCAGCCATTTTCCATTGTAATTGTATATCAACATAACTGTTTTCCAATGTAGCGTTCTGCAGTGAACAATTTTTTAGTGTAACTTTTTCCTAGTCAAAACATAATTAATTCGCGGTGTAAGCATTTTCCAGTGTAACTGTTTTACAGTGTAAGTGAGTACTGAGGTAGATTTTTCCGCCATTTTCTGTATATGTGTTACAGTTTAATGGTTTTCCAGTCTGACTGTTTCTAAAACGTCACATTTCCAGATGTACCCCTTTCCAGTGTAACCATTTTCCCGTCTAAATTTCCTCCGCTTTACCATTTCCAGTGTAATCATGTTCCTTATTTCCAATGTTGCCTTTAGTCTGGTAAACCACTTCCACTTTAACTATTTTCCAGTGTACCTGTTCTCCAGGGAAGCTGTATTCCAGTTCAAAATGTTCAAATGTGTTTGAAATTTTATGGGACTTAACTGCTAAGGTCATCCGTCCCTAAGCTTACACAGTACCTAACCTAAATTATCCTAAGGACAAACACACACACCCATGTCCAGGGGAGGACTCGAACCTCTGCCGGGACCAGCCCCACAGTCCACGACTGCAGCGCCCCCGACTGCTCGGCTACTCTCGCGCGGCTGTATTCCAGTGTAACAGTAATTTAGTCTAGGTATTTTCCAGTATAAGTACTTTCCATTGTAACTATTTTCGTGCACAAATTTTGAGTGTAACCATTTCCAGTGCAATCAATCTCCAGTGCAACCATTTTCCAATGCAATCATTTTCCAGTGCAATCATTTTCCAGTGCAACCATTTTGTAGTGTAACTGTTTCCCAGTGTAACTGTATTCAGTGTAAAAATTTTCCATGATACCCACTTTTCCACAAAAAAATCTTCCAGAGTAAAGCCTTTATCAGTGTAAACATTTTCCAGCATAGCCATTTTCCAGTGTAACTGTTCCCCCTGTGATCATTTTCCAGCGTAACCTTTGACAGTGTACCTGGTTTTCATTGTAACCATTTCTGGTAAAACATTTTTCAAGTGTAAACTTTTGCATTGTTACTATTTTATAGTGTCACTGCTTTCAATTGCAACAATTTTCCAGTGCAAGATTCATCTAGTACAACCATTTTCCAGTGTACCATTTTCCAGTGTAACCATTAGATGGTGTGCCATTTCCAGTGGTACTGTTTTGGAGTGTATTAGTTTGCCAGTGAATGTGTTTTCAAGAGTTACTTAGTCTGGTTAAACTTTTGCAGTGTAACCGTTTCCTCAAGACTTGTTCCAATAAGAAAAACATACAGATTCCTGATGTCATATCCTCATGTCAGCACGCTTATCTGGTGAGCACTAACCGTGAAGCCCTTAAGTGTGATGCCTTAATGTCACGAATGTTTCACTGACTTTAGCTTCATGTAGTGGTATCATTAGCAGATGTTTACACTGGAAAACACTTACACATGAAAATGTTTATACTGCGAAATAATTACCCTGCGAGCTTTTACACAGGACAATGGTTCCACTATAAAGCAGTCACACTGGGAAACTGTTACGCTTTATAAATCTTTCTGTTAAAGTGTGTATGTTTGACATGTATATCTACGGTTAAAGTTTGGCCTTATCAGGAGGCTATTTGTTGGCTCTAACATAGGTTTTACAATTTTTGCTGTCACATAGGTTCTCGCATTTTTTGCGGTAACATGCATTGTTACAATTTTACTACAAATATAGGCTGTTACAATATTTGCTGTGACATAGGTTCTAGCAATTTTTGCAGTAACATGCATTGTTCAAACTTTTACTACAATTTTGGTTGTTTAATGATCTTCTTTACCACGCAGCATAAATTAAGTGTGTTTTCAGGGTAACAGTAGTCACCCATTACACCCACACACTGACAGCTATTGCCGACACAAACTTGTCTAAAGGCCAAATAACAAACACTGCCAAGTTATGACACATACACTATCACATTTTGAGAGTTAGAATGTCAGTTTCTGGTGTCACAGATCTATTTCAGTTACACATCCCCTTTTGTTTGTGTAAAATAGCAGTATCGTGCGTGAACATGGTTGTGGTCAACAGAGTTTAGGTCCTATGTTTTTGTGTGTCAGATAATGGTTTCTCAATGTGCTATGTGGCAGCTGACATTATCTTATGATGACTAATGAGAGATAGACAGTTGTTTTTCCAGATTTCATCAATGATTCGTGTTAAACCATTATAATGTAGCAATCACCATTAGCTGTCCTGAGAATGCTCACGGGCCTGCATTTCCTGGATCAAGTTTTTTTGGAGATTTTCTACGACAATGAACATGAGGCCGTTCTGGTACTTTGTCCTTCAAGCACAACATCCAGCAAGATCCAATAGTGGTCACACGCGTCAATACCAAAATCCAGCAGATGCGTTAAACACTTGATGCAAGCATAAATAATTGAATGAATAAATAATATGTAAAAGACGGTATTAAATGTGCAGCACACTTTATTAAATAGTAAGGGAGTACTACCCCCCCCCCCTTCATACATCTTCTCCCATCAACAATAGACTGTAGGTTTATTAGAACAGAAATCGTAAAAACAGGCAGTAATGGCGGCGACTTCTCAGCCGAGGTGCCACGGGTCCAGATCGCTTCCAAATTCAGGAACTACAACACAGTTGCCAGAAGCACTCTAAACATTAGAAACGTTCACTGTCCGATCAGAGAGACTGGGACATAGAACATAAAATTCTCAGAAATATTTTTGAAGCAATACACGTTATTTTGATAAAGAAAGCGATCAAAGAATTGTAAGAACATACAGACAGACTCATAGTCACAATCGTAAAACGCCTACTGACGTCACACGGACACACATATTAATCAGCAACAAGATACTCATGAAGAGGGTTTTTGATGCACTAAACATATCAACCGCAAACGCAGTTGCTTTCAACAAGTAGAAGAAGACCGAAATCTAAAAGAAATCAATGGGGAAAGTATAAATGAAAGAGTCAAAATCAGAAACAAATTTATGAACTCTTAATTTTAAATAAAATAAATGAAAAAAACAGGGGGAAATATGGAGGAAACAAAGAAAAGAAGAACACAGTCAAAGAATGAAGAAACTTTTGGAAGAGAAAAAAGAAACAAGAAAAAATTGGAAAATCTAGTAACAACGTAGTTAAAACAGTTTCTTAGAGGGAAAAACGTGTTGTAATTGCAATAAATGCAACATTCACGTTGGCAAATGGATTTATTATTTCCAAATCAATTCAAACTGTATAATGTTCACCATGATTATTCCGGTTTTGGCATACGAAGACTAATGTTTGACAGTGGAGTGGGACTTTATTTAGCACACACTAATCGCGATATAATTTTACACATTTTACGTTTCTAATTGTTAACGCGTGTTTCATGTGTATCTGAAACGAAAAGCTGTGTAGTAGTAGCAGCTTATCGCTGTCAGGCAAACATGTGAAACATTTGTTAAGTCAGTTATTTGTAAAGTAAGTATTTAGACTCAACACTGACAGTCGGAACTGTAAAATTTTCTATTTTACCGAAAGTAGGTGTTTCAGATTGCGTATGAACATAAGGGTAGCAAAAAGAAATAAACTGATGATTTCGAGGAAATTAGGGATCAAACTGTGACTCTGTTTTTTTGAAGTGTATTGCTGTGCATCTCGTGATTTAGTGAATTTTAACCACCGTTGTATAAATACACACAGATCCACCGTAAAGTTAGGAATGCGTCGCCACCGACTAGACATTTCGTAGTGAATTTCGGAGCTACATATTTGGCGCTGTATGTTTTGATATATTCCCCGTTACAGGCATGCATACGAAAGAACATGTGAGGTATGAATATGACACTTATATAGGAGTAATAAAAGATTTGTAGTCATTTCCACTGCAGACAGTAAGATTTTGCCAGTTTTAAGCTGAGAAATCATACCTACTCGGTCTTCAAGTGCAACATGAAATAATGGGTATTTAATGGAATGCACTCCACGAAAAGATGCTCCGTAATTTCTGTTTGGAACATTAATATCCCCTTTTAAACTATATCTAGCTATTCTTTTTTCATTGCCTGTTATTTCTCGAGTCACTTTCAAAATGTTGTATCCATTGGCATGATTTTATCATTAGGAATTGCAACATATTTTATTGGATGAGATACATGGACGATATCCACCACCAATAATCAGTCTGCTGGATGAAGCTATAAACACAACACACAGACAAAATTCACAGTAGAGAAAGAACATTACACCCAAACAAAATTTTTTGTTTATAACCATAAAAAAAGAAAAGAAGACACAGCATAGCTTTGAAATTTACCGGAAACCTATATCTACCATAAAGTACGTCTATACCAACTACAATGTAACATATGCGATGAAAGGTACACTATGTGACCAAATGTATCTGGACACCCACAATAGGTGCAGTGCTGCCACCTACTGCCAGGTACTCCATATCAGCGACATCAGTAATCAATAGACATCGTTAGTGAGCAAAATGGGCGCTCCGCGGAACTCACGGACTTCGAACTTGGTCAGGTGACTGGGTGTCACTTGTATTATACGTTTGTATGCGAGATTTCCACACTCCGTCCGATGTGGTAGTGAAGTGGAAACATGAAGGGACACGTACAGCACAAAAGCGTAGAGGCCGACCTCGTCTGTTGGCTGACAGCGACCACTATCAGTTGAAGAGGGACGTAATGTGTAATAGGCAGACATCTATCCAGACCATCACACAGGAATTCCAAACCGCTTCAGGGTCCACTGCAAGTATTATGATAGTTCCGGGGGAGGTGGGAAAACTTCGCTGCTCATATGCCACACATCACGCCGGTAAATGCAAAACGACGCCTCGCTTGGTGCAAAGAGTGTAAACATTGGATGATTGAACAGTGCAAAAACGTTGCGTGGAATGACGAATCACGGTACACAATGTGGCGATCCGATGGCAGGGTGTGGATATGGCGAATGCCCGGTGAACGTCATCTGCCAAGGTGTGCAGTGCCAGCAGTAAAATTAGGAGGCGGTGGTGTTATGGTGTGGTCGTGTTTTTTGTGGAGGAGGCTTGCACCCGTTGTTGTTTTCCGTGGAGCCATCACAGCACAGGGCACCTTCTTGCTTCTCACTGTTGAAGAGCAATTCGGGGATGGCGACTGCATCTTTCTACACGATCAAGGACATTATCATAATTTACGGCCTGTGGTAGAGTGGTTACACAACAATAACATCCCTGTAATGGACTAGCCTGCACAGAGTCCTGACCTGAATCCTATTGAACACTTCTGGGATGTTTTGGAATGCCAACTTCGTGCCAGGCCCCACCGACCGACATCGATATCTCTTCTCAGTGCCGCACTCCGTGAAGAATGGGGTGCCATTCCTCAAGAGACCTTGCAGCACCTGATTGAACGTATGCCTGCGAGAGAGGAAGCTTTCACCAAGGCTAAGGGTGGCCCAACACCATACTGAATTCCAGGATGACCACGAACTTGCAAGTCATTTTCAGCCAGGAGGCCAGATGCGTTTGATCACATAGTGTATGAGGGCAAACCAGCAGTACATTTTACACTTGGCACAAAGAACATATCAGTGCATGGTAATATCGGACAAACCATTAAGCATTTGCAGAACATTTAAGAGAAAATAGTCATCAATTTACTACAAGAGAGAAAGATATGAAAAAAGTCAGAATAAATAACGAAAGACGCGCTAAACGTTAAAAGATAATTATCACATAGAAAAAACAAAGACTGAAATGAAGCTACCACTAAATTACCGTGTGGATATGACTAACCACTCACTGTTTAGACTGACTGATCATATAACAGACAGATATTTCCAATGAATGATCACAAGTCCCACTTCCTCCTATGTATGGTAAAATTAAAATGGAAAATAAAAATAACAAATTAAATTAAGGAAAAATATAAATATTAAAAACAAAAATATCTACTAATTCAGGAAATTGGTAAATAAGAAAATAATAATAAAATGCGTAAAAAGACATATACACACAAACACACAAAACTCACATCAACATACATACAAACAAAAAAAAAAAGGAAACAAATAAAATTGGGATATTTGGCAATGCTTACGGGAAAAAGCTACACTCTAGACATGGATATTGGCAGTTACAAGGCTGTAAGTCGAAAACAGAGTGACCGCTAGGAAAACCGCAAAAATATACACTAGTTTTTCGCCTGAGAGAAAGCTGTTTCGTCAACAAACAATGATTTGGGCGTTGAAATATAAGTGCCTTTCCATTTTACTGTAAAAATTTCAATGAACTGTTTCAAATTTGTACTTAACCCATTTGTACAAACAAAAACCTAAATGTGCAAACGAAAAAATCGTTCCTGTAATATTTCATGACACCCGCTGCGGATGGATTGTAAATAAGGCGAAACCTGTCTGGGTGCATAAGATACATAAAAAAACTTAACGTGCTGCAATCTATAGCTGTTTTTCTTCCAGACGGCTGTAATTCGTATCAAAATGTGCATAAATGGCCTCCACAAGAAAACCGATTTTGTCATTGCTTAGAGTGGGTCTCTGGTAGCGTCAGGCAGGGCGCGAGTTCGCCGACAAAAACGATTTTGCTTCCCCGGTACCGTTCCACGTTTCTAAGAGCTTTAATTGTGCAGCCAATTCCGAAGTCATTGTCAATAGGAAGTCCTACAGTAGTTTGTACAGCCCTCCCGACCACGTTTTAATATCTGCATAAACGCAACCTTTTGTTCCTTCGTGCTTTGAACCATTCGTGTAAATCTTTTTGAGGTTCCTCCTGCATTAAGTTCATAAAGGATGTCATTTTAGTCATCAGAATTTAACGACACTGCGTGGTGTACATAGATGGAAGAGTCCGTTCAAAAATTTACATGATAACAGCATAAATCTCACACATGTATGGATCCGTCAGTATACCGTTTAATTTGTACACACTCTTGAACTTCTGGTGGAAGAACTTGAAACTTAAGCCTGGTAGGTACAACAAACGTTCCAGTGATTCTAGAAATGCATTCACACTGATCAGTCTAGTTCTCTCGTGCAAACGTGCCACTTCATCGGCTTCCGAGACTAATTTAGGGTTGGTTTAGCAGCGATAAATACGGTCCTAATCGAAATAATCTATCATCAATCATTAGTAGAGCTTTTGGATTCAGGACTTCCTTGCTGACAGAACTCAATAAGTCGCTCTTGACAGGAAAATATTGACCCTTTTAAAGGCAATTTCTGGGGTATCCCAAGCAAGCGTGATGGGAACTTTACTGTTTACAGCGTGTATAAATTATCTAGCAGAAAACATTGGAAGCTCTTAAGACTGTTCGCAGATGATGCGGTTGTCTATAAGAAAGTAACAATCCCCGAAGATAGTGCCCATTTAAAAAATTACCTGCAGAGGATTGATGAATTTTGCAGGCTTAAGCAGTTGACCCTGAACGTAAATAAATGTAGCATATGGCGCATACGGAGGAAAAGAAATCCACTACTGCACTCTTCACCAAATGTAACTCACGGGGGAAGGAAATGGCTTACAAGGCACTTCTTGGACAAAACCACAAGTATCATTCATCAATGTTGGATACCTACCAGGCCGGACTGATAGGAGTGATAGACAAAATCCAACGAAGAGCTGCGCGCTTTGTCATGGATTCGTTTTCTCGACGCGAAAGAGTTACAGAAATACCCCATTGGCAGTCGCTACAAGTCAAGAGTTGTGCATCAAGGAGAGGCTTTCTATTGAAATTTCGTGAGAAAATTTTTGGAAAAAGTCGGGCAACACACGATTTCCCCTACATATAGCTCACGAAAGGACCAGGACTTGAAAATTTGATACATTACAACTAAATCCGAGACTTAACGACATTCGTTCTTCCCATGGACCAATCGTGAGTGGAAAAGGGAAGGGGAGCGTCAGTTAATATTGCCAGAAGTACCCTCCGCCACACAAGGTTACGTGGTTTGCAGGGTGACGTAAATTATCATCAGTGTTCTACTTGTAGCTGCCTACTGCACCCACAGCTGCATCTATATTTCCACAGGCCACCTTACGGTGTGTGGCCGAGGGTACACTGGCTACCACTGTGATTTCCCCCTTCTTCTGTTCCAGTCGCGAATGGCTCGTGGGAAGAGCGATAGCTGGTAACACTCTCTGTATGGGCTTGAATCCATCTAATTTTACCCTCGTGGTCTTTTGGCGAGATACACGCAGCAGGGAGCAATATCTTGTAGGTCGACTCTTTCAGGGGCATACGTTCCTGCAACTTTAAAATTAAAGGAGACGGTTTTCCAGGACACTTTCCTTGCAATCTTGGTACATCCATAGTTGAGATGGAGGACAGTGGGACGTGACGTCAGCTGGTATAAATTTATATTAAAAATGAAGTAATTCCTCCAGCTGTATTTAAGGTATCGATTTTATTTTGGCAACTAGTTTCCTTGTTGTAACAACGTCATCTTGAGGCCCATACACTTGTTGACGTCAACTGCGTGCGGTTGCCCCTGTAGTTGGCTGAGCATTTCTGGTAGTCTTTCGAGCTTACTGTGTGAACCCTTCAGGAAATACGCTGCTCTTCTTTCCATTGCTCGAACGACTGTTTTGTAAGCTACTTCCTTTGATGACGGACTAAAGCTCCTGGCGGTTCTTACAATGAATAATTGTATGAAATCTGCCTTACCCGCCTTTGGTTTTATGACGTCTTTCCATATTAAATGGCTCCCTTACTCGTACTCATAGACATTTATCGATGTTACTCCCTCCAGCGATTGTCCTCCAATTGCACACAATCATGGGTCTTTATGCCTGTTTATGCACTTCCTGCTCCAAGTGTCGATTCTCTGCAGGTCTTTCTGCATTTCGCTACTGTTTTCTACTTTTATGGCTTCTCTTATAACAACATCACAAGCTAAAAGCCGTATGGAACTTCCGACGTCATCCGCTAGGTCGATTATATGGACGATTCCCAAATTTGAGAACGAAAATACCTTTCGCAAAATGATTCACTGCCAACCAATATTCCTCAATGAAAATTGGACCGTCCGTAGAAGTAATCGTACAGTACAACATAAAAGGTAACTAAAATCGTTCGCAATAACGCGAAAAGAAATTACACCTCTATTCAAAGTCAATAATTACACTGAAGTTATCGCGATGTATGATAGTCCCTTAGATATTACAAAAGGTGGTACTTGGTTAATAATAGGTCGTGTGATCAGGATGGAGATAATGCACGATGTGCAATGTGCTACCACCTGGCCACAGCGTTGGCAAGAAGTCTCTGTGGTGTGGTGCTTCATTCGTAAGCCAGCGCGAATGACAAGTGCTGGGTGGTCGTTGTTTTATGTCGTTGTGCAGCAGTACGTCTCCCCACGCAGCCCACACATGATCGATAGGTTTTCAATAGAGGGAATGGTAACTAAACCAGTCCATTCGCCGAATAAACTCTCGCTCCGAGAGTTCCTCCACCTGCATTGTTCGATACGGTTGGCATTGTCATCCACTAAAAAGGGAAAGGACCGAGTGTTTCCCTAAAAAGACAGACATGGGGAAGGAGTATATTCTCACAGTAACGTTGACCGTTGAGTGTACCATGTTGAAAGATTTGCGATGGTGACAGGACACCAGGAACTGCACCAACTATGAATAGGGTCGCTTGCTCTTCTCGGATTACTGATTCTCGACGTTCCCTCATATGGCGAGAGGTGGTATCACGTAATTCATACAGGAACACTGTCGAACATGAACGTTTTGGAGGTCCAGACAGTGTGGTGTGAGGAGTCATAATGACGCAGGGACCAAAAAGAGAAACTCCGTAACCTTCGAAAATTAGAAAAAAATAAACACCCTTAGCTGCTTACATGCGTTGACGAGGACAGATGAAAATGTGTTCCCCGACCGGGACTCGAACCCAGGATCTCCTGCTTGCATGGCAGACGCTCTATCCAACTGAGCCTCTGAGTTCTCGGTGGCTCAGGTGGATAGAGCGTCTGCCATGTAAGTAGGAGATCCCGGGTTCGAGTCCCGGTCGGGGCACACATTTTCATCTGTCCCCGTTGACGTATGTCAACGCCTGTAAGCAGCTAAGGGTGTTCATTTCATTGTAATTTCATTCTAACGAGCACCATGGTCACCGATGGTAGCTGTTCTTCCGGACGTGCCCGAAAGAACAGATACCATCATAGTATATACCTTTGAAAATGGTACAGTCCCTGCTCAACGGAATTGTAGCACTGTACTTCTTTCCTATGTGCGCATTTTTGGGCTGCATTGCGCTCTCACTTCATATTTAGGGTTCCGTATCACAATCGATAGCAATGTATTCCTTATAGGATCACTTTATAGTGCGTTGCCTGTGTGTCTGCTTGTCCATCAATTAAAACCACTTTCTCCCAGGAATGGGTAGTGGTATGAAGTTAAAATTTGTCAGATACCAAAGTCTGCGGTTCCTTGGAAGTGTAAGTAATTTCAGCTTCTGAGTCAATGTGATCAAAACATACGGCCGTATTTGAAACATATTTTGATTCTCGTAAGCTCTTTCATCAAAACCTACGGTGAACTATCTACATTCTGTTGACCCTGGACGGTTAGCGGTAAAAGACATGCTTGGAAACAAAGAGCTATTGGGAACTAAACTCGTAGGGATCATGGATTTTTCAGTTTTCGTTTTAACCTAATCTTCAGCTCTCAACAATATGTGGTGTCGCCAGAAACAACACGTGGTTCGGCCTACACGTTAGACTGCACGTCTCCATTCCACGGTTTCATAACTGGGATCGGTTGAGGACACGCAAGTCGCCCAATAGAACGACTTGCACCAAGTCAATGAGCAACGCCAAATTATTATTATTATTGTTATCATCAGTATACGTAATTAAGTCTGTACGAATCTCTAAGTGCCCGACACTTAACTGCACTTATCAAGGTTTTTTTATTTTATATATAAAAATGTGCGACCTCATCGAAAAGGGCAGGTGGGGGAGAGAATATTCCGCGAATGTACTTAACTTCCCGGTCCCCCCGACTTAGATCTCTCGAGAACGTGCGAGGAGTGTTGCGGAGATATACCGCAGCACGTCCGTATACACCAACGGCGGTTCAGCAGAAATAGATCGTGCTAAGACAAGAATTCCTTACCAGTCTAGGGGACTGGATGGGATCACGCCTCTCAGCATGCATTACTGTCCATGGTGATCACACAAGCTGTTAAGAACGATGTCCCGCCTTTTGTAAAGTTCAGGTGACCATCACAAATCGTGGTGATATCAGTGTAATTTTAGTCTTTGACTAAAAGTGCAATTCATGTTGGTCTCACTGCATATTTCTTGTTGTTACCTTCTGGACTGTCCTGTCCTGTAGCTGTTATTTCTACGTACGGTCAAATTTTCACCAAGGGATGTTTCCTGTAATGACTCATCGTGCGAACGTTACTTTCGTCCTTCAGTTTTACACAGCACTGTACATATTCTGGAAAGTGAAATCCCAATAGCATTTCCATGGTTTACGCCGTAATTTCTGTGCGCTAAAAATTCTTCAGTCTTATTACACAGTTGGTCTGATATTTGTGGTGTAACGACGTATTAGTTTTCGTTTGATATATGTATGACCATGTGCAGACTTCGTCACCTACGTCAGTTACAACCCACTTCAAAAATGATTCATATTCTTTTAAATTGTTATAGGATGGTTCTTGAACGAAACTGTAAAACATCCGTTGAGTCGTGTGCAAAGAATTACATCACTTGGGCCAATTGGGTTTTTTGTAACTTTTCCGAATTTAAATTTCGTTTGTTTCTCCTCAGAAATTATATTGACATACGTTATCTTGATCTGATCGATATCAGAATCACACATTAAATAAACCTTTTAGACTCAAAGTTTCGGTGAACGACGTAAGAATTACTAATCTTGTCAAATATATTATTAATCCGTTCACACAATTCTTCATAAATAAATCTTCAAGACACGTGTTTCAACTTTAGTAGCATACGCTATTTTATTAGCTTCCTACACATACAGATGTGAACTTGAGCGTTGACAGACAGTGACTAACTTTTCAATAAGGTTAAGATCATTATGACGTCATTGTTGTACAAACAGAGTATAAAAATTCATTTTTAATTTTTTAGAAACACGACGCAACAACTCGGTTCCAGGATCTTCTGTTGCTCCTTGGCTGTCGACCCGCGACGTATAGCGGCCAGCAATTTCCTCTCTGGTCGCGGCAACGAAGATGCTGTCCCCGTTCGTTGCGCCGATCTCTCCGTACATGAAACACATAAAAAAAATACAAAACTTTTAGATAATTCACATTTATTACAAATAATAAGAAAACACATAAACAAAAACTAAATTAAACTTATAGTCACCTGCAAACTGGGCTGACTTGGTGGATGGGTGACGTTTAATTTCGTCCCACTACATACCCCACCCACAAGCTCAGTTTGTCAGGTTTTAACCGGAATTAAACTGTTCAATATACAATATTTAACTGTTAATACATTTTCCTCACATTTTACGTAACCTAGAGTCCTTGCTATTAGATAGATTTAATCCTTTTAATACGATATTGTTGTGACTGTTTATCATTTCCTCTTAATTGTGCTATTATGGTAATTCGTAACCGAATATAGGGAGATTGCTCCTCTTCAGTTAATAGTTGCTAATAAATACCAATCTAGTACGTTCTTTAACGATGTACATTAGGACAGAGCGTTCAAATTGTGATAGATTAGTTATAGTTTCATTTATTTACTAGAGTTATTCTTTTCAAGAATGTATATTACTAATAAGTTTCTCACAATAACTAATAGTACTATTTACTTTACGTCATTCTCTTCCCTAATGCCTTATTTATGCCTGAGGTCAAGAAGAAATCAAGCAAAACTCTCTTTAGAATCTCGGCACGGCTTTCTTTACCTTCGGACACCTTGTTGGGTAATGGCCATTTATTTAGGAGAAACAAGCGAGAGAGCCCCGTTTGGTGTGTTCTATATTAACACTATTGCAAACCTCTATTAAAGGCACTCTGCTATGTTCTCGTGAGCCATATAGCTCTGGACGCCCATGGTCCCTAAAACTATTAACCATCCCCTTTGGTTCCTACTATCCGAGTAAATTTAAAATATGCAAAATTCCTTTTGACCTAAGAGCAAAATTTCTTCCATATAAATCCCCCTTTGGGTTATCTTTCTCTTTTTGAAGTACCAGTAGATTATTGTAGAACACTTGTTTAAGCTTTCTGTTCTATTCTTTAAAATAATACGTAACTATCACGAAAACTTCACATGAATAAACTATGAACGCTCTTCCGTGTGTAACATATACTAAATATTAACTTATTTAGAAATGAAGGGTTTCATTTGATCAACACTATATAATCCTTTAATTACACCTGATGAAGGTTCCATAAGGAGTAATGCTTTGGGATGTACAATCTTATGTACAACATATGGACCTTCAAAGATAAAGAAGAATTTTCTACATTCCTTATCGATCTTAGAACTTTTAGGATGAGATCGTACTAACACAAGATCTCCTACCTGAAATGAGGGTTCTACAGCCTGTTGATTATAACTTTTAATTCTCCGTTCGGCATTTTTTACAATCTGTTCGCAAACTTTTTCGTCTGGAATATCTTGTTGTATCTCATTTACTGGTGGCCAAGGTAAAGCAGCTAGTAAAGGCTCACCTATAAGTCGTTTGCCTAAAATTTCTATAGGTGATAATCCCGTCGTTAGGTGAGGCAATTCATTTAATATCTTTTCGAATTCAGGCATTAGTTTGGCCCACCGAGTATGTTTATGTACACAATAAGTTCTACATAATCGTCCTAATTCTTTCATGACTCTTTCTACTAAATTACTTTGAGGGTGATATTTCGAAATTAAGATATGTTTGATTCCATATTGTCTTATCATATCTCGAAATCTTTGACTAATAAAGGCACTACCGTTGTCAGACATAAGTCGTTTAGGAATGCCCCAGTTAACAAAGTAATTTCGGGTGAGGCAGCGTATAACGCTTGCTGTATTCGCTCGTTTCAAAGTATACAGTTTCACATGTTTGGACCAACATTCCATTACAACAAACACATAAGTTAATCCTCCTGAACTACGAGGCAGAGGGCCGAAAAAATCTAATGACAGTAGATCCCACAAACCTCGAGGAATTACAGCATATAATTTATAAGGCTTAGATTTGTTATTAACTTTAACCTTTTGACAGGTTTCACAAGCCCTAATAATACTTCTCACAATACGTGACATATTTTTGAAATAATAATACTTCATTAGATGTTTAATACATTTATGAATTCCAAAATGCCCGTAACCTTCATGAATATAAGTAATTAACTCGTCCACAACAGTTTTCGGAATGGAGATTTTCCATCTCTGGTGTTCCCTCTGTGCTTTCCAATACAACAAGTCGTTAAAATATAACCACACACCCCGGGTGTTAACTGTTTCGTCCCCATTATTAAGGTTTTGTTAATTCGTAGAATAACATTTTTCTTTCCTTTATGTAATACGGTAATCCACTAATTAGGACTCGCATTAGATGACTTTCAATTAATTTAGCACGGTTTAAATTCCATTCAAAATAATTCCTATAACCTCTCCACCGTTTAGAATATGGAGGAGGGGCTAACAACTCTAAAGTTAAGTGTTGTTGTTTTCGTCTTGACCAATAATTTTGTTTAAACTGCTTAACAAAATCATCCCAATCCCTGAATTCAGTTCTATGCAGTACTGCCCATTCCGCAGCTTCTGCTTCTAAATGTCCTATTACAAATTGAATGCGTTTTTCATTACTCCATTTAGGAGATAATGATGTTTCAAAAGCTTTTATAAAGATTATAGGGTGCAGTTCGCCTCCTGGTTTGAATACAGGAAATCGACTTGCTACATTTGAATTTGTTGTTATGTCATCCAGACATTCTGCGAGAGAAATAGTCGGATTTTGTTTAGATTGCAGAGACGGAGTTGCATCGGATTGGCTTGCCGTGATTGCCTTATTCATATTGTTGTCGTCCGTGCTAGCAAATTCGATGCGACTGTTGTCTCTGATTATGTTATTACCTCTGCTACCTGAAATGTTCTCGTTATTATCTAATTCCGATAACCGTTTAGTAATTTCCTGTATCCGCATTTCTGTATTGGATACGCGATTAGCTAATATCGATTCTTCACTGTGTTCACGATGTGAACGCTCTGTACCTTCGTCAATATTATTATCTTTGGCAGTCTCAAGATTACTGCATATTTCAGTAATTAAAAATTTCATGTTTTCGATTTCGGTATGGTCCTTTTCTACTTGATGAGTTAATGTCTCTAATTCTACATTATCTATTGAAGAAATCTCTACAGGTTTGGTAGAGACCTCATTAATAGATTTCAATAATTCTCTGCGAACATTTTCTGTTTGCATAGAAGGTTCATCTCGTAACATGTTGTTATTTTTCTGTATTTCATGTACAACTAAGATATTGACACTATCTAGTCTCTCGGTTAAGTCAGTGATATCGTTTCGCATGCGAGCTTTTTCCTCGCGCGATTCCTGGATATATTCTTCTAACCTTTTACAATTATCGGCAATCTTATTACTAAGTCGTACTAATTTTTCTTGCATTTCAACTTTAGAAGACTCTATTTTATCACTTAATTCTCGACTGGTTTCATTAAGATATTCCTGCAACCTGTCTGTTGATTTTGTTAGCTCCCCTTTCAATCTAGCAGTAGATTCCTCGTTAGACTGTTTTAATTCCTGTTTTAGTTCCTCTTTAAATCTAGCAGTAGATTCCTCGTTAGACTGTTTTAATCTAGCCATAGATTCTTCGTTAGACTGTTTCAATTTAGCGATCGCCCTAAAAAGGGATCTCACGCTCCTATCGGACATAGATTGCTCTTCGTCTGACATTTCACTTCCCGACATTATTGTAAGATATTAACTATTTACACACGCAAACTTGTAATCAACAATCCTGTAAAAGCACACTTCCTATGTACAACACTCCACTTCCAACTTGAAACAAACTCACCGGACACTAATATTGTAATTTGTAGTTCTCGATGATCAGTGTGCTGCTATGGGCTGCAGATGTAACAGCCGTCGATGCAGCCGCTGAGATGCTGCGACCCCGCTTCCGCAACCGGCAGGACGCTGAGTCGAACACCGAAAACGTCGCTGGCTGCAACCACGCCCGGCACCGCCGTAGACAGGCGAAGCCCTCAGCAACACCTCTAACACCAGCCGGAGGAACGCCCCGCAGCTGACGTACTGGGCCTATTAGTTTAGGGAGAAAAAAGGTTGTCGGGGTTTGCAGCGTTCAGCTGCTGCCCAACAGATGCGCCTTCTCGTGGAACAACTGCGTGACCGTACTGCTTGGCTGCGGCTCCGTCAGATGCCCACACCCACGAAGTCGCCGCTGGCTGATGAAGGCTCCACGAAAACTCGCGTTGACTTCCGAAGGACTCTTGATGTTTTGTTTCGTACCTGTGTGCCTTAGTTGCACACAAGTCCTGTTTCTAAGGTCGCCACGGTGTGGTGTAACGACGTATTAGTTTTCGTTTGATATATGTATGACCATGTGCAGACTTCGTCACCTACGTCAGTTACAACCCACTTCAAAAATGATTCATATTCTTTTAAATTGTTATAGGATGGTTCTTGAACGAAACTGTAAAACATCCGTTGAGTCGTGTGCAAAGAATTACATCACTTGGGCCAATTGGGTTTTTTGTAACTTTTCCGAATTTAAATTTCGTTTGTTTCTCCTCAGAAATTATATTGACATACGTTATCTTGATCTGATCGATATCAGAATCACACATTAAATAAACCTTTTAGACTCAAAGTTTCGGTGAACGACGTAAGAATTACTAATCTTGTCAAATATATTATTAATCCGTTCACACAATTCTTCATAAATAAATCTTCAAGACACGTGTTTCAACTTTAGTAGCATACGCTATTTTATTAGCTTCCTACACATACAGATGTGAACTTGAGCGTTGACAGACAGTGACTCACTTTTCAATAAGGTTAAGATCATTATGACGTCATTGTTGTACAAACAACGTATAAAAATTCATTTTTAATTTTTTAGAAACACGACGCAACAACTCGGTTCCAGGATCTTCTGTTGCTCCTTGGCTGTCGACCGGCGACGTATAGCGGCCAGCAATTTCCTCTCTGGTCGTGGCAACGAAGATGCTGTCCCCGTTCGTTGCGCCGATCTCTCCGTACATGAAACACATAAAAAAAATACAAAACTTTTAGATAATTCACATTTATTACAAATAATAAGAAAACACATAAACAAAAACTAAATTAAACTTATAGTCACCTGCAAACTGGGCTGACTTGGTGGATGGGTGACGTTTAATTTCGTCCCACTACATATTCCGTAGACTCGTAATATTTTCATCAGGTTGCCGTGCGGAACTGCATGGTACACCGTATGAATTCGGGAGGCGATGTATACTTCATTTTGGGCTTGTGGACGAACAGAGCAAGATGTGTTGTTTTAGGTATCCATGCTGATGCCTATAGAGCAGATTTGCAGTCTCCAGAAATATCACAACAAACGATCATGAAACATGTTCCAAAACACTACAGCAGACCGAAGTCAGAGGTGTGGGCCTATAATTTGATGCGTCAGTTCGATGACCCTTCTTGAAAACGGGAATGACTTTCGTTTTCTCCCAGTCAATAGGAATGCTCCGTTCCTCCAGCGAGCTACGGTACACAGCCGCTAGGAGAGGAGCAACTTCTCTCGCGTACTCCATGTAGAAACGTTTTGGAATCCCGTCAGGTCCAGTGGCTTTCCCCCTGATGAGTGATTTCAGGTTGATTTGACGTTCGTGTGACGATTCAGAGGAGGGACTATAGTCCAGTCTTCCTCAGAGAAACAGTTTTGACGAAAGGACTTCTGGTAATTTGGCTTTCCTTGTGGCGTCCCCCATTTCAATATCATTATTATCATTGAGCATCTGGACTGGTGACTTCGATTCGTATGTTTTTGTCAAGTCGGTAGATAAAATTTTATTTTCGAGTTCGTTGAACGCTTCAAGCGTACCTCTCCTTAAGTTACTTATGGCTTCGTTTAGGTTTTGTTAGTCCGCGAGGCTTTGCCTACGTTTCAATTTGCAGTAGGGTTCTCTTCCCTTTAATATGAATTTCTGTCATAGCTGTCGAACAAAGTCGCGTCTTTTCCATTCCTCACGAGTTTGATCGACAAATATGTTTTTAAAGCGTATTGAACAATTCTCTTGAACTCTATACATTGATGCTCAACATTATCGGTACAGGATATGTAATTTTCACGTTGAACGATTTTAGAATCCTATGCAGTGGTGTTGCAGCGGCCTTATCATCACTGTTTTCCTGATCAACTAAGACAGAAAGTTCTCTGCTCTTGGTGACCAGGAAATCCAGTACGTTCTTTTCGGGAGTCGGTTGTCTGATTAGCTTCTCAATAATATTTTCGAATACGCTATGTAGAAAATTTCACATATTTCCCTGCCCTCAAAACCGGCCATAATCATTTCTCTCCGAGATAAGTTGGTATTTATACCTAATACTACTTTGCAGGAAGCAATTGCAGTGAAGAAATTAGTAGTAGCCTCACTTCTATTAATTGTTATCTACAGATCGCCTGACATGGTCATAATCATACCTAGCCACAATGTATTCGTACTAGGTGGACATCTGTGATTTATTTCACGCTAGTGAGATATCATTTTGCCTGAATGATTGTTGGATCATATTCATTACGTACCTCATCATTGCGTAGTACTATTCCTAAGAATCATATTCTGCATTTTTAAATAGGTATTGTAATTTACTGTTCTAATTTATGGGTTAAATAACAGCGAGATTCCTTAGGAACGGATAACACAGCAGATTTAAAACTTTCTTAGAGCCAATAACAACATATGAACTCAACAAATCTTATCAAGACTAAGGAAAAACAACGCACCAGGGTGTGGTTACATGAACTCTAAATACACTCATGTTCATAAATTAAGGATAATGCTGATACATGGTGAAACAACGCTCTGGTGGGTGGTTTGCGGGTTTAAATCACCTCGGGGTATGACCATGCTGTGCATTCGACCTGCGATCGTCGCACGGTGGCGCTGGTAGCAGTCCACATATGCTGAGGTGTTGTAAGTAGGCTGTTTAAGTTTTTATATTGGTAACGCCACGTAGCGCTCTGTGTGTGCTGTGTGCAGTCTGTGGCTAGTTTGCATTGTTGTCTGCCATTGTAGTGTTGGGCAGTTGGCTGTTAACAGCTCGTAGCGTTGCGCAGTTGGAGGTGAGCCGCGAGCATTGCTGGATGTGGGGAGAGAAATGGCGGAGTTTTGAAATTTGTAAGACTAGATGTCATTTACTGCTATGTATATTATGATTTTTCAACACTGTTAAGGTAAATACATTGTTTGTTCTCTATTAAAATCTTTAATTTGCTAACTATGCCTATCAGCAGTTAGTGCCTTCCGTAGTTTCAATCTTTTATTTAGCTGGCAGTAGTGGCGCTCGTTGTATTGCAGTAGTTCGAGTAAGGAAGATTTTTGTGAGGTAAGTGATTTGTAAACGGTATAGGTTAATGTTAGTCAGGGCCATTCTGTTGTAGGGATTATTGAGAGTCAGATTGCGTTGCGCTAAAAAAAAATTGTGTGTCAGTTTAAGCACAGTCATGTATAATTGTTCAAAGGGGACGTTTCAGTATGTTGGTGCATTTCTGAGTACGGTGCAGCGAGAAAGTGTGCAGACGTTTTCAGACGTGCTAATGGTGACCGTGTTGAAAATGTCTCAAAGAACACACGCTGATGACGTTATGAGGAGTAGAATACTAGGGCGACTGGAGGCTGGTCAAACACAGCCTGTCGTAGCATGGGCCCTGCGTGTGCCACAAAGTGTGATCTCAAGATTAAGGCAACGATTCCAGCAGACAGGAAACGTGTTCAGGCGCTACAGTACAGGACGTCCACAATATGCAACACCACAAGTAGACCAATATCTCACCAGCAGTGCCTGCAGACGGCCACGGAGTACTGCAGGTAGCCCTGCTCGCGACCTTACCACAGCCACTGGAACAGTTGTCTCCAGGCACACAGTCTACAGACGACTGAACAGACATGGTTTATTCGCTCGGAGACCTGCAAGGTGCATTCCACTGACCCCTGGTCACAGGAGAGCCCGTAAAGCCTCGTGTCAAGAACACAGTACATGGTCATTGGAACAGTGGTCCCAGGATATGTTCACGGACGAGTCCACGTATAGTCTGAACAGTAATTCTCGTCGGGTTTTCATCTGGCGTGAACCACGTACCAGGTACCAACCACTTAATGTACTTGAAAGGGACCTGTACGGAGGTAGTGTTTTGGTGGTGTGGGGTGGGTTTATGATTGGTGTACGTAAACCCCTGCATGCCTTTGACAGAGGAACTCTAACAGGTCAGGTGTATCGGGACGTATGTCCTCCTTTTCAGGGGTGCAGTGTGTCCCACCTTCCTCCTGATGGATGATAACGCACAGCCCCAATGAGCTGCCATCGCTGAGGAGTACCTTGAAACGGAAGATATCAGGCGAATGGAGTGGCCTGCCTGTTCTCCAAACATAAACCCCATCGATCACGTCTGGGAAGCTCTCGGTCGACGTATCGCTGCACGCCTTCAAACCCCTACTACTCTTCAGAAGCTCCGACAAGCACTTGTGCAAGAATGGGAGGCTTTACCCCAGCAGCTGCTCGACCACCTTATCTAGAGTATGCCAACCCGTTGAGCGGCCTGTGTACGTGTGCATGGTGATCATATCCTATATTGATGTCGAGGTACAAGGGCAGGAAACAGTGCCTTTTTGTAGCACATGTGTTTCGGGACGGTTTTCTCAACTTATCACCAATACCGTGAAATTACAGATCTGTGTCGTGTGTGTTCCCTATGTGCCTCTGCTATTAGCGCCAGTTTTGTGTAGCGCCACGTTGTGTGGCACCACATTCTGCCATCATCCTTCATTTATGAGCATGGGTGTATTTTTAAGTGTAAGTATCAAAATGATTGATTGTATTAACATTGCTCTTGTGTTTTTATTGCCAACGAGAAAGCATTTAAAAAGACAACCCAAAAGGAATTACTCCGAGTCGCAAGCGATACAATGGTTGGCAGAAAATGCATCAAAATTATAGTGGATTGACGGAATTTCAAATAATACAGGAATTTAGGCAATGATGCCCTCTGCTACCTACTCGCCTTTTTTACTTATGATTAACAAATTCCACATATTTCTTGTCTTCACATTTACAAAAAAAACATAATACTACTATAGACTTAGCTCTATTTGGAGACGGCCGAATTATTTTATTTGGAACCCAAGAAGGTCTATAAAGTTGGTTGCTTGTGAAAATATTGTATCGCTCATCACAACTTCCTTAGAGACGTGTGTTAACGCACTTCCACATATTATAGCGCTGGTAAGTCATGTCGTGGCGACATGAACTCGCCGGTTAGGAAACTACGCAGCTACGGGTTGGGACAAACGTCTTCGTAGCGTCTAAGGAGTCGAGCACTCGTGAAACCGTTGATGGCGATCCGTGACCTTCACTCCAACAACTTTTCTCACAATATTAAAAAATAACATAACTCCGACCCTAGGTTCACATGACATCCTCACCACCACGTAAGCTGATTTACACATGGAACATTATAATCAGTTTTCGCAACGAGAACATGCCCACTAATGTGGTAATCATGAAAATTTAATGGGCGCGTTGCCAAAGACGGCAAGGAAGCCACGATAATTGTAACGCAAAAGATGGACGGGAGAAAAAACACTTCGGTTCAACTCAGCATGGCTCTAAGCAGCGGGAAAACTACCACTTCACAGATAGCAGAAAATGGCAATATCACGATGCAACGAAGGTCACAGAGATTAACTATGTATCATCGACCAGGGAGAATGTCTAGTGACAGTTTGGCAACGTGAAATGGATAAAGAGGAATTTGCGATACCAATATAGAGGCATCTTTGACCTGTGACTTAATAGTAATGCTTTCCTTGACATCATGCCTTGGAGTACATTTCGAATTTAATTGTTCTACACTAATTTTCGATTTCATATTTTTGCTGGTTTCGAGGTAAATTACTTTTCACTCTGCGAGGCGTCTCTGGAACAATACTGCTGTGTGGTAGAAATCTGTATCGTTGTAAAGCTTTCGTAGAGATACTCGATTCGTCCTCTCTCTCTCTCTCTCCCTCGTGTTATTAATTTACAGCTGAGTATTGTATTTGTAACTGGTTTTATCTTTCACTAGTTAATTCACTGAGCCGCCAAAAGACACGCGATAGTGATATGGGCATATACAGATCGCTGTGGATTCAATAGTATCGCGTACGAAAGATACAAAAGGGCAGTGAGTTGGCAGAGCTGTCATTTGTAGTAAGGTGATTCATGTGAAAAAGTTTCCGACGTGATTATGGACGCACGATCAGAACTAACAGACCTTGAACGAGGAATGTTAGCTGGTACTAGATGCATGCGACATTCCTCTTCGGAAATCAGGGAATTCGGTTTTCCGAGATCCACAGTGTGAGGAGTGTGCCGTGTATACCAAATTTCAAACATTACGTCTCAGCAAGGACAACGGAGTGGCCGACATCCCTTCACTTAACGACCGAGAGCAGCAGCGTTTGTGAATGGTTGTCAGTGCTAATAGTAAAGCGACAGTGCGCGAAGTACCACCAGAAATCAATGTGGGACGTACGACGTTAACGTATCCATTAGGACCGAGCCACGAAATTTGGCGTTAATGGTCTGCGGTATCTGACGACAGACGCGACTGCCTTCGCTAACAGCGCTACGATGGCTGAAGTGCCTGTTCTGGGCTCGTGGTCATAACTATTGGATCCCAGACGACTGGAAAACTATGGCGAGCTCACAGGAGTCCCGATTTCAGTTGGCAAGAGCTGATCGTAGGGTTTGAGTATGACGGGGAGCCCACGAGGGCATGGACCCAAGTTATCAACAAGGCACTGTGTAAGCTTATTGTAGATCCATTAAGGTGTGGGGTCTGTTTACATGGAATGTAAAGGACTCTCTGGTCCAGTTGAACCGATCACTGACTGGAAGTGGCCACCGCTGGGCGCCGTGTCACCGGCTCATAACGGATTATGATTAGTTTGAAGAACATTCTGTATAATTTGAGTGGATGATTTGGCCACCCACACCATCCGACATGATTCCCGTAGAATATTTATAGGGTATAATCACGAGGTTAGTTCATGCAAAAATTTCTGCGTCGCAACACTTCCGCAATTATGGACGGCTGCAGAGGTAACATGACTCAATACGGCTTCTTGAGTCCAAACCATGCCGAACTACTGCACTATGCCGTGCAAAAGAATGTCCGACACGGTATTAGGAGGTATCTCTCGAATTTTGTCACCTCAATGTACAATTCACGTAATGAAAACTTCCTCGTTCATTAATAGTTAAGTACATTGCCACAAATGTGATGTTGTGTTGAATACCTAGTCTGACGCATAGCCGCCTTGCTCCTTATACCGCTGGTCGATAAAATGACAATCCCCGCAATCCCTACCGAGCGAGGTGGCGCAGTGGTTAGCACACTGGACTCGCATTCGGGAGGACGACGGTTCAAATCCGTCTCCGGCCATCCTGATTTAGGTTTTCCGTGATTTCCCTAAATCGCTTCAGGCAAATGCCGGGATGGTTCCTTTGAAAGGGCACGGCCGATTTCCTTCCCCATCCTTCCCTCACCCGAGCTTGCGCTCCGTCTCTAATGACCTCGTTGTCGACGGGACGTTAAACACTAATATCCTCCTCCTCCCGCAATCCCTATTAAACGTCTGATTGTCTTTGAGAATACTCAAATTCGCTTCATACGCACCGTCACATATTCAATAAGCAAGTCTCAAAAATTAAAGCAACGGAGACTTCAGCTGCGTGACAAGTTAATAAGAAGCGCTAGAATGCGAAAATGTGACTCAGAAGTATACTGTCATTGAGAAACCAGTTACCAACCAGGTATCTGCAACTTGTATCAGCATCCGGAAACAAACCCTAATATACCGGTACCAGTGTCCAATACACATAATGAAACAGAAGTGTCTACGTTGTTCGGATTGTCATTAAATATCTCGTGCTACTAGATGAATAAAGAGTGACACCAAGTTGATGGATCATACCTCTTAGCACTGATGCTTCCGGTGCCCCCAAAGCTGGAGCTAAGGCTTCTTGCGAAGCTCACAGGCCCGAAATGAGCTTTTAGCAGCGGCTGCTGTGCTGTAAAGAAAACTCTATCACTTCAAAAACGAAAATCGATAGTTTCTTCTGGGTTTCTATAAGCGCGCGATTTCGTAACGACACTATTATAGCTTCGGCAGAAATTGCAGTGATGCTAGGCAACGACACAGGTCCCTCCCAACGACCATCCATTGTTAGGAACGTTCCCAGGGATAGTAACTAAGCAAAACCGCCGCGAATTACAAAGGGCACTCTGCAGTCTTTTAGCTTTAGCATTATGCAGGCATTTTGTATTTGTTATGGTTTATAAAGATAAAACATATAAGTACGCAGATATAATAATGCATGCATATTGTGACGTTGGTTCATACGTTACGTCCTATTGACACATCTGGCATCATTAAAGGGAGCGAGTTTTTGCATTAAAATTAGTTACAAGTGAGTAAACAAATTACCTAACTAACGTGCTACTGGAAATATCTAAATGACAACAACGTTTATGTTCACACAGAAGGTAGAGGTAAAAGTTAGTAGAAGTTCTTGCGTCTGTAAAATGTCGATGCGCGAAGCGTCGACTAGCAGCCTCATGCGTTAGCAAAAGATATTGCCGAGAACTCGAGCAAATTCTGGTCATACGTAAAATCGCTAAGCCGTTCTAGGCTTATATTCTGTCAGTCGTTGATCTGTCTGGTGTGGCAGTAGAAGATAGTAAAAGATACTATCACGAATCACATTTATCACGAATTTTTCACACGGTGACAGTCCAAAGCGATGGAAAAATCGCGGTTGGCGTCTAAATATACTAAGGGTAAAAGACCGAACCCGCCGTATTAGAGACCAATAGCCTTAATATCGACCGAGCGAGGTGGCGCACACGGGACTTGCATTCGTGAGGACGACGGTTCAAACCCGTGTACGGCCATCCTGATTTAGGTTTTCTGTGATTTCCCTAAATTGCTTCAGGCAGGTGCCGGGATGTTTCCATTGAAAGGGCACGGCCGATATCCTTCTCTATCCTTCCCTAATCCGATGAGACCGATAACCTCGCTGTCTGATCTCTGCCAGGAAATCAACCCCCCTTAATATCTATTATCTGCAGAATTTGAGAACATATTTTTTATTCGAATAAAACATATTTCCTTCAAATGAAAAAGCTCCTGTCCAAGAATCAGTATGACTTTAGAAAGCATCGTTCGTGCGGAATTTAGCTTACCCTTTTCTGACATGATGTCCTGCGAACCGTGGAGCAACAGCAACTGGCAGATTCCATATTCCTAGACTGCCGATAAGTGTTTTGCACAGTTCCCCACTGCGGTCTGTTAAAGAAGATACGAGCATACGGGTTAGGTACCCAGGTACGTGAGAAGCTCGAAGACTTCGTAAGACGCAGACACTATTCGTTCTCCTCTAGACAAATGTTCAGCAGAGCCAAGGACATCGTCGGGAGTGCCCCAGGAAAGTGAGATAGAACCGCCTTTACTTATGCACACATAATGCTCCCACGGAAAGGGTGACCAGCAATCTGCGGCTGTTTTCTGATGATGCTGTGGCATACTGAGTGATGCCGTCGCTGAGAGACAGTTGGAGGATACAGGCTAACATTGTCAAAATGTTTTGTTTGTGTGATGGAAAAATGTGGGCAACGGCCTTGCCGCAGTGGACGCACCAGTTCCCGTGAGATCACCGAAGTTAAGCGCTGTTGGACGTGGCCGGCATTTGGATGGGTGACCATCCAGCCGCCATGCGCTGTTGCCGTTTTTAGGGGTGCACTTAGCCTTGTGATGCCAATTGAGAAGCTACTCGACCGAATAGTAGCGGCCTCGGTCAAGAATACCATCATAACGACTGGGAGTGCGGTGTGCTGACCCCACGCCCCTCCAATCCGCGTCCTCCTCTGAGGATGACACGGCGGTCGGATGGTCCCGGTAGGCCACTCGTGGCCTGAAGACGGAGTGATGGAAAATGTAGGTTAAAGTGTGTGAACAAGAAAAATAATTCCGCACTGATCGAATACAGCATTAGTAGTGTGCTGAATTATGTTCATTCATCATCCAGGCGTAACGTTGTAAAGCAGCATGAAATGGACCGTGCATGTAAGGATTGTAGTAGGGACAGCAAATGATTGACTGACGACAAGTTTGGTGATGAAGCAGGCCAGGGCAACATGTCGACACACCGTAGAGCATGTCGGGTTACAATAGCGGCATATGGGCGAGCGTTATCCTGTTGGAAAACACTGCCAGGAATTCTGTTCATAAATGGCATCTCAACAGTGCGAATCATCTGATTGACGTACAAATTTATACTCAGGGTGCGTGGTACTACCTCACGAGTGCTCCTGCTGCCATGGGAAGCCACACAACAGGCAATAACTCTAGGCGCAGGTTCAGGATGTCTACCACGCTGCAGATTGGTTGCAGGCCGTCAACTGGCTTTCTTCTAACCAACACACAGTCGTCATTGGCACCGATCAAGAGCCAACTTTCATTAGAATACACAACAGAACTCTTCCCTGCTCTCCAATGAGCTTTTACTTGATAGCAGTGAAGTCTCAAATTGGGGTGGTCTGCGGTCAGTGTAATGCACGCTACAGGGCGTCTCGGTCGGAACTGTCCTGGAAATAACCGATTTGTAACAGTTCATTCTGTCACTGTGGTGCCAGCTGCTTCCCAAATTACTGCTGCAGTTGCAGTATGGTGCGTATGAGCCATACGCCAAACATGATGGTATTCGATCTCGGTAGTGATACTTGGCCATCCGGTACACCGTTCTCGTTGCGACCGTACATTCTTTTGACTATGCATCCGCAATTATATACAATGGCTGCATTCCTGCCAAGTCTTCCTGCAACACCGCAAAGGAACATCCAGCTCCTCATAGTTCTGCTACACGAAATCTTTGAAACTCTGTGGGCTGTTGATAAAAGCGTCTTTGTCTGCTTAAGGGCATTTTTGACTAACATCAACTCACCACGTCCAGTCTCAAAGGTAAGTAAAGCTCACGACCTTTGTAGCGTATATTTAGAGCAAACCTGATTTTCATCGTCATACTGGCACTACTAGCGACACTCGTATGCGAGTGGCTCGAGATTGGGGCAAACATAATCTTTCAGAAATTGAAACATGCCTACGAACTTTCGTTTCTGTTGCACAGCTCCTTCTTGATGCTGTGATTCTTTTCTCCCAGTGTGTGTAGATGTAGATGTACAAGTAGTTTACTGAATCAGAGGGGAGCGACGATGGAAGTGAGCTTATTCACAGCTACGTTTTTTTTTTTTTTTGTTTCACGAAAGCTGTTCCAGAAATAAAAGCTGTTACTGAATACTGGTACACCTTAGAGTAATGACTACAGAGGAAAATTACAGTTAGATGCATTCGACAACGAACGCTGGACAGAAACAAAGCTCACATCGCGTTGACAATGAGCAACTGTTATATGACCCCTCACGTTCTGAGGCCACCTGTCAATGATATACGATTTATCCATTTCATACAAGGAAAACATAAGTCATGTATGTGTTTAACGTGGAAAGGACAGGTGATTGTAAACTTGTTTAAGGGCTGCGACTGGCATTCGCCTGAAGTGGAAACCACGGAAATCTTCAACAGCATGACCGTCCATACTGTCGCCAGTATCTTGAGAATGCACTGCCTTATTCGGTTATACCTAAAATGCAATGGTCTCATATTTGTACAAACTTGGAACAAGTTAGCTTAATGATGCAAAAAATAGTAACATACCATTTGGTCTTTTCATACTTTCAGCTGCCCGCAATCACGCGCAGTTCGGAAGAGTTCATCATCATGACCCTGCTGATGCTGGTGGACCACTGCTACATCTTCAAGTCTTCCGTTCTTCTCTGTGAACTCCTGTGTCAGCCTTCTGCCAGGACGAGTGAGATATCGAGCTGAGGAAGACGGTGAGACGTTAGTATTACGCTCTTTGGGTGTATGACATTTTTGCAAAAAAACTGTTGCTTTACTGACGAATTTTATAAAGTGATACGGCTATTTTACTCTAATATTCTTAATTAATTATAATTTTATGGCATGCTTTACTTAAGACGTAGGATTTGTTGTTTTCTGAATTAATGTAATCGTGCTACCTCTTTCAACTTTTTTTCTGAAGTGCACGAAAGATTGGCAGATGAACTCACTTGTCTCCGCAAGGGTACTACTGACTTTGTAAATACTTCCTTTCAGTGAAGCGCATTAGTAGTTTCAGTTAATATCGTAATGGCCCGTCTCTACTGTTTGAAGATTGATCCACATCTTCTGCGCTTAATCCTCAGAAGAACTGAGTGTAAATAGGATTGGTATGCAACCACAAGCCACTGGCTGCTACACAGTCACGAAAGGATCCAGTTCACTTTGCTATATTCTTTTTTATTTATTCCATGTTAATTGTAAATTGTTAAATATTTTGTGTCTGTTACAAAGTCTCTAGGTTTTCCATTTCCATTTAGTGTGTCAGAGCCGTATTGTCATTCTAACCTGAATTTCAGGAGAGAGAGAGGAGTGCAACAGGACAGTGCACACTCTCCATCAAGTTTTGTTGCATTTTTGGATGTGAATATAGAGGAAACCAATTAGATATGATGATGATAAAGCCATTTGTGAAGAAACTGAAATAGAATTACAGGGAAGATTAGATGAATGGCGCCCCAAGTTTAAAATGTACCAGCTGTCAATAAGCAAAAGCTAAAGTGTAGAAATGATTATTAAGAGGATACCTGCCGTGGGCAGAGATATGCTAGACGGAGAGAAATGGAATGTGCGGAACCCTACTAATTTGTGGGAAGTACAATATCAAGGAATGGAACTGCCAACTGGAAGTACAGTAGACAGTAATAAGGCACAGCCAGGAGTTCGTTTGAGAGCCAAACAGGCCTTGTTTAAAACGTATCTCCAGTCGAATATGACATACAGCTTGGAGTGCTGTGTACGAGCATGACAGATGGCGTTTCTGTGATCAGACGTGTGGAAGACTAGACGAAATAAAATTATGAATGAAGACTTGAGAGAAGTCAGTGACTGATAACTACACGGCTCAAGTGATTTGGACATATGAAGAGGGCGAAGGATAACCGCCTGCAAGACCAATATTTGGACAGAAATGTGTAGGAAAAATACCGGTAGGACGATCCAGAAAAAGACTGCTGGATCAGATTAATACGGCTCTGAATACTAGAACAACAATCCCGGAATGAAGATCAAGACAAGAAGTATATTAAAATACCGCAAAATAGAGGAAAGTTGGCCACAAAAGCCCTACCAGTCTCGCTACAAGTCTATGATGTTGACTTAATTGAGTTTAATGCTTTTTGATCTCTTTACGTTCACTGTCAGTGTATTACATGCTGCCCAACTGCAAACATCCTTGATGCATTAACCAGAGTGTTCGATACCACCAGTCGATCTGACCAATGTCGTCATAACAAGCCCGCAAACGCAGCACAAACCAAATTTCAAAACGACGAGCAGAGAGACTGCTCGTTCAGATGACGCGGAAATACAGTGCCTGATGAAAGAGTAGTACACCTGGAAGTATGAGTTCGACCTTGATCCGATAACGGTGTATGCCACATGGGGATAGTACGTGTAGTAATAACGGTTTCGACATCGTCCACCAAGAGATAGCGTAGTGGCGTAGCTATCAGTGCGCCATCTGTGTCTACCCTTTAGTAGGGAGTGCTCACATCTAGAAGGATCAGTGTGGTGCAAACGTGCAAAGCAAGCAGGCAATCATACCACGGAGACCCGCTTCTCCTTCCGGTAGTCAAGTGAGCCAGTCCAAAAGGAGTCGAATTGTGGCCTTACGGTCTGGGGTGCGATAAGCTAAAACTCTCATTCACCTTTGGTGTTTCTAGAGAGGATCCTAACCAACTCTCGGTTCCTGCAGAATGTTGTTAGACCCGTACTTTTGCCATTCTTGCAACAGGTTGGCGATGTGTTGTACCAATTGCGCGATGCTGGCCCACACACTATCCGTGGAACTCAGTAGGCTCTGCAAGGCGTGCAGCAACTTCCCTGGCCAGCTAGATCTCCAGGCTGATCTCCAGACGAGCACGTGTGGCATGTGAGAAGTGATTCGTGTGACTCGTCAACCAACAAATATTACTGAACTAAGTGAACAGGTCGAGCAGGCATGGTGTACCTTATCCCAGCATAGTATTTGCCATATACATGATCGACTGGATGCCAGAATCAGCGCATGCATCGCAACCCTTGGAGGCTACACCACGAACTAATATGGGTATTTCAGCGTGGGTCAATAACTGGTACTTCAAAACCGCTTGTACTACTGATCTGTAAATATAATCGTTTCATGTACTCCATATGCACTGTCGCAACAATAAATCATGAATGAACTAGAAAACTCTTAAAGAGTTTACAATTTTTTTTCTGGTATTGTATAAACTTCAAATATGGAATCATAAAAATTCGTAATAAAATATACAGAAGCTACTTGCACTAGACAACGGAAAATTAGGATTCTGAGTGGGAAGAAAATATAACAAGCACAAAGTTACGAAAATAATAAAATACACAAAACGAAACAGCTAGAGAAACACGATGCAATGGTCGATTTTCAGGACGATAATAAATTGTAGCAAACCGATTGTAACATAACATTTTCAGTATTTTCCCAGTAAAGCAACATCTTCAAAAATATGAAAGTCTACTTCTGAAACACCACCTCCCGCCACAAAAATTAATTTTAAATGTAACGATAGGATCCATTCAGCAAAATCTACAACGCGAGGAACAAGTAAAGCAAAGGACGAAAATAAAGGTATAAAAGAAGGAGATGATATAAACGATTGATAGGGTAATCTGTAGCACAAATACAGAGCCTCTGACTCTCAAAGCGAGTTGTACGCCTGGAAAGAGTTTTATATTGGAAAAGAAAATATATTAATCAAGAATGCCAAGGTCACGTAAAATTTAATTACTGATTTCGTTCGTTACTTGGTCAACCAATGATAACGTTTAATGTATGACCGATTAGTAGCCACGGACGTACGTTACTAGACTGACAATACTGTGTCCAGTGTCAATGATGTCACTTTGCACTCGCCACCCTATTATGATTCTAAGGAACGTGTAAACAACTGCATCGTACTGACAAGACAGTCGTAAGAAATAGGTATGAACTGACATAACTACGTTTCCTTTAGAATTTAGACATAATGGTCAATACAAGCGTCGCGTTGGGCTGCTATTTTTCGTACAACAGATGGAAGAGACAAGGAAAGGAAATTGTCTCAATGGCTGGTTACGTGTATTTTCTTTTGTACTGTATGTAAGACTAAGTACTCTTACCCGAAGTGCCACCAGTGTTTGAATAGTTTATATACATTTTACGGCTTTCAGCAAAACTAGTTTTAACATACATAGTTTAATGATGTGGCTTTAAGCAAAGGCATAGTTACTGTGTCAGTGGTTGGCACAATCGCTCATTAACATCGCTGGACCAGAGATGTAGATTGGTTCATGTGACTGGAGGCAGTCCGTGTATCTGAAGTGAAGAGAAAAGCTAGTTACTTCTGTACAGTCGCATGGTACGATTGACGCTCTCGACTTCGGTGGCTGGATAATCGTTTACAAGAGTCGCCTATGTTTCGGAAGTTACTGTATTCTATGGTACGTAGTGGGACGTCTTCCGGGTGAAAGCAGTATGACATTCACATGGAACGTCGTGAGTCATAAGCGTATTTGTCCTTGAGCGGAGCGTTAGGAGCCTCCGTCGAGCATGGTTCATGTGTCCTCCATCGTGTACCATACCGACGCATCTTATAGTGATGTGGACTCAACTTAACTCAGTCTTTTCATAATGAGGTGGACTCAACGTGACTCAGTATTTTTATAGTACATTCTGTACATCAAGCATTGATGGCAGTTTGTATATGCGGGGCAGTGCAAGTTATGGAAGCTTCCGATATGGATGTCGCCTTGTCAGACTAGACAAACTACCAACTATAAGTGATTGTTTTCGGGAATGTGTACCTGGATTTGCTCTCGTCGTAACGAACGACTATTGGTTTTTGATATCTAGTTTGAGAGTAGTGGCTGTGAATTTGTGTTGCGTATTTGTGTAATCCAATCAATTGAGTAATTCCTGTGGTACTTATGTTCCAGAGAAATTTGCTGCAATTTATTAAGAAAACAATCTTGTTCATGTGTACAAGGGGCACAAGGGTTGGTGTGGATAACCGAAAGTAATTGATGCCGACGTGCATAACTTACTAACCAAATTTATAGGAATTTCTGTAAGAGGTATTGCTTCTGCGGAATTTTATCAGTTGTTTATGTATTCTAATGTAGGTATTCTCCTCTTGATTTTTTCTGGTGGCTACAAGTATTAATTACGAGGTGACATTACAGACACTGGTCAGCATCCAAAATATCTTTATCGTATTACTTTCACATGGTTGACTTATATTGATCTTTTCTACGAAAGTAAAATTCCTGTAAGATGATCAATATGACTATCTGATGAAAAAAATTCCAGTAGACTTCCTTGTCTTGTTAACTAATTATGACGAATTTGTAGCGATACTTTATGTGAAACTAAGAGAAGAAGAATATCTCATTTCATTCTCGAGTTATTGGGTTTTATAGCTGAAGGAGGGTCGTGCGCGATTGCCCATTCACGTCCTAGCCAATCGCGAATCATGTGGTCTCAACAATCGTCATATCTCATAAACGATTCAAGATATCGATACGAAATGGTAACATGCAATGAGGTTCATTTGTTATATGGTAAATACTCGAAATATTATGTTCAACGAGACATGGAAATAACCCGTCCGCTGCAGTGAGATGTCGGCCGCTCAGGACGCATTCAGACGTCCACAGCACTGTAGGAAAACCCGAGCTGCTCAGGATAACTGTCCATAACACCTACAGAAGGCATAGCAGGACTTCTATACACGCCTCATGGGTAAAAACGTATGAGGGGAATCTTTGGTTTGGGATCCGTAGTACTGCGTCGAGCACACAGTACAGAACGAATACTCAGCAATATCATTCTTTATAATTCGGTACTTCCACACAGGAGATCGACGTTGTAGCTAGCAACAGCCGGTGACGTCTGGTGAGGCAGTGGAATGCTGTAGCACCATAACATTGGCTGCCGACGACGGTGATCTTGCTGACGCTAGTCAGGGAGCACCTCTGCAGTATATGGAGTATTGCTGCTCGGGTGACGTTCACTGCATGCAGCCCATTGTGGCTGACTGGAATGTCTAGGACCATCGAAGTCTCAGGCGATGGTACCAGTTGGGGAGGAGCCTCGTCTTCTTGGACCCATTTCGAATCTCAGAGTTATCGGTACTAGTTGATGACTCGTAGATCGGCGGCTTTGCCTAGCACACGACGTTGCTCGATGGCGCTGCCGCAGGTTGCCCACACATTCGACTCACGACTTGCACGGAGATTCCACTGGGCAAATACAGGACACCGGTGGAATACCACTACGGCTGATTTGGAAACATATAATATGACTTCTCTCCAATCAAAGGTGTCAGCAGTGGCTGAACATTGCCTAGAAAACAGGCAGGAAATACAATTTTAAAAACATCACCTTACTGGGATTTCGTTGTGAAAGAAGCGCTTGAAATTAGAGTAAACAGCAACGGTTTTAACACATACCAGAACTACACACTTAGCAGGACATGGGAACCCGCTTTGGACATTGAGCGAAAGCAAAGACGTGTTCCTGACGCTTGTAGGGACGCGGGAGCGGCAGTTTTAAACATGGCGCCGACCGCTCGAGCCGTGTGACGTCACTCGGTCCCGCGGCGGAACGGAACAGCTAGGAGATGCCCAAAGTGCCTTCGGACTTCTCTGGAAGGTTCTAGATGTTGCCATTACATCTGCACAAGCAGAACGCTGTGCTAGCTCCGGTAGTTAGTGATTTCAACTCCTTATGACGTTGGCGAAGAAAGGTATCGGAAGCTCGAGTGTTTTATTCGAAATACGAGAGGTTTCTTTCCCGTTGGTTTGTATGAAGTTCATGCGGAGTAAGTCGTCTCTGTCTCACGCTCACGAGGAATGTACTGGCTCACACAACGCGTTACACCTATTTCTGCGTAGTCATAAGTTTTAGTGACACACCCCGACCAACTCAAGAAAATAAAGTATTGGCGTATGACTTGTGCCGAAAGAGTTTCCTGCTTCATCTGTCAGCATATTTATTGTTCAGCAAATATTTCGTTTGCTGAAAGCTGACGAGGTACTAGTAGGCTGATGAAATTTGGCACCACAAATGATTATTTCTGTGCAATCGTGTACATTTCCTTAACGTTTACTAGTTTATCATTATCACCAGTCATTTGACAGAAAATTGCTGATTAATTTGTATGTGTGGCAAAAACATTCAGGGCATTAACTGTCATCATCAGTATTTCGTCAGACTTCAGTAGACGAATCATTAGCTGAAACAAAACTACACTGACGGGACGTGTGGGTACACGACTCGCATGCACTCTTTGTTTGATTACGCTTGTGAAGTAATGTGACGGAAACTTTCGGTCGCACGCAGAGGCTCTAAAACAACACATTAAATCCGTAAGCGGTCCGCTGCGAGGTGTGGTTAACGAAACGTCCGTCATTAAAAGTAAAACCATTTTCGGGGCATATTATGGTCGCAGAATTTCGGGTAGTTGTTTTTCACGAATCGTAACTTTATAACGAGTGATCGGCAATTCGACATGTATTCTGGTCCACATGGACGTTCCTGCTTCCCATACTTTTTGTTTATAATCCCTTACGCCCTTTCTCAATGTGTTCCTCAAAGCATTTTTAACCATAATTTTTATCTAGGTTGGAGAGGCCTGCAATTTCGATAATACATGGTCCCGCTTCTGTGCTTTTAGTATTTGGCCATGTGCACCCCTATCTTGTGATTAGATCACCTTTTTATTGCTAATTTTGACTCTATAGAGATTAATTCGAAATTCTGTTACCGGCTATGCGCAGTTAAGGCATTACTTCCCGTAATCCTCGGACTAAATCTGCTATGGTCAAAATTTAGATTTTTTGTAACAGCTGGATCTACGCATTTTTGGAGAATTTTCATTTGTTAGACATATTAACAATAATTTTTGCCAGATATGGACAAAATGTACAAAGCCAGTAGCTTCCTAGAGGCCGTCATCTTGTTCTTTCCCTACCTCTCGGGACATAACGAGGAACTTCATACGTCAGTCTACCATTCATTCAACTGACCACATATGCAGTCTAGCAAATTTTCTTTTTCATTACGGTATAATTCTCTCACATCTAATATAATATCGTAATGGATTATCGAAACAAAGTCGATAGCAACACCTAAAGCTGAATTCTTTCAACTTAATCAATTTTTTTTCGTGTAAATACCATTTTCAGTATACACGAGACATATTTATAAAATACATCCGAAATTGTGGTTTAAGATCCTTATAAGAAATCCATATTACGGCCTCTTAAATCAGTTTAATTCATGAACCGATACTTTGCGGCCACTAACTGAGGATCTACAGCAACTGCAGAGCACAGCGGAATAAAATAATTTTCTTTGGCAACCAACTCATATGGCTAATTCGAATATTTTATGAGGTATGAACAAAGAAACAGTTACAAAATATTCATATTAAATTAAAAGACGTTTCGTCATTTTTTGTCTTTTCCGCCTTTCCCTTAGTTGCATAAATTCGTGGAGGTATTTACCGTCTATGCACATAATTAAAGCCAGTTTTTATTGCCATATGCGTTTCGCTTCATTTATTTGGGAAGCATCTTCAGTGGTGATTTTCAGAGCTGTTAACTCACGTGTGTGGTCCTGGGGATATATTCGTTGGTTTCCATACCGCAGCTGGACGATTTCTGGCGTTCTTCTACCCACATTTGTCACGTTGCATATATCACTTGCACTTTCCATTTCGTGATCAACATATGTGCCATCGCCACGGATGATGCTTCCTAAGTCAATGAAGCGAAACGCATATGGCAGTAAACAAACTGCCTTCAATTAGTTGCACAGACGAAGTAAAAGTTTTTCTTTATAAAAGCAACGTTTAATCAACACCCACTGGAAGACGAATGATCGTATTCTAATTTTCATAAAAATATGACGAATTTTATGCTAATAAGATGACAGGCAGGTTTGAGGATGTAATAGTGGATTCAAATATACTTGTTGTGGCATTAATATACATTCAAATAAATTTAACTGAAAAACTTTTTAAGTCAATAGTAATATCAATGAAAATAGAGCTAGCGTTCAGGCATCTTAATTGTTCTATCATATACCCCACTGGCGAATAAAATTACTACACCACGAAGATGTGGCCGAGCGGTTCTAGGCGCTTCAGTCTGTAACCGCGCTTCTGCTACGGTCGCAGGTTCGAATCCTGCTTGGGGCATGGATGTGTGTGATGTTCTTAGGTTTAATTAGTTGTAAGTGTAGGGGACTGATAACCTCAGATGTTAAGTCCCATAATGGTTAGAGCCATTTGAACCATTTTTTTAATTTTGCAAGTGCTCTTCTGCTGGGCTGAAGGTCCAGATATACTCGTCTGGTTGGCAGTGTTGTGACAAGAATTCCCTCTTGTTGCCAAATTCACCTGAAAAACGCTGTCCCAGATGATGTGTAGCAACGTGGCTCGTTATGCAGCAGTTTGCGGAGTTGAGGATGGTGAGGCAGCAGTGCCTGCCCCTGTAACATCAAACTGGCGGCCCACTTGACCGACAGACGTGGTCCTCTCGAGCTGATGCTGCGATACAGTAGAGAGATAGAGTTAACGCTGCTTGCTTGCCTGTTGTTGCTTAATGTTTGAGTGTCGGTATCATTCGGCTTTGGCTACATTCGGTTCCTTGGTAGCGCTAGGTACTTACAGTGTGCGTTATACTTCTGGACATACCGTCTTTTGGTTTACGATATCCCGGCCCCCTCCCCTCGCTCCCCTTTCCCGCTCAACCACCAGAAAACGAATCTTTAAACTGTTGTGCACAACTGTCTCTCGTACCATTTGTTGCTTGAAAATGAATGTGTGTTCAGATGACGAAATATTGGCGATGGTCGAGGATGGTTCCCGGCTTTATTCCCATAAGTTAGGATTTCAGTGAAGAAGTGGTCGTCAATAGTTACTTGTGTTACATGCACGTCAAGATGATAAACCCAATGGAGCCATCAGTCTAAGGATCTTACAGGATTTGTTTGTGATTTCATGAATGATGGTGTGTGCAAAATCTGTTGGAGGTGCTGGAAACCGAAGGGTGACAAAAAAGTTATTAGAAGGGAAATGGTTTGGCAACTACAATCTCTGAACGTCGGAAAATGCTATGTTACTCGAGAGTAACGAAAGTTGTCAACATCTGTCCTTATGGTAGAAGTTCACTCGCTCATGAGAGAACAATGGGTTCAAATGATCGATGTTGAAACATTAGTGCAACCCTTTTGAGCAACCTTAGTAAAAGCAATGTCCGCCATTCGAGAAATTCACAGTAACACCAACACTGGGAATGCACCATCTGATAATGAAACGCACGAACCCAACCGCACAAGAACTCTCACGGCAACGTAGCACATTTCTTGCTGGAATAGAACTAAGAAACATTCGGGAAGGCGACTCTGAGTTGAATTTGTGGTGTTATTTTCTTCGAGGTCAGTTGGTGAGTAATTTTGCTCAGGCCAACTATAATATGGGCATGGTTAAAACAAATGAATCTTATGGTAGTAAAACATTTATGATGTTCGTAGGAACTACTTTCACCACATTTTTGCAATTGGTACATCTAATATGTTTATTTTCTTTAGTTTTAAATACTTCTCCTAAATACATAGATTGTAGACAGTAAATTCGATTACCGTAATTCAGTTTCTCGTGCTACAAAACGAAAATAACTTAACGTACGGCTACCAAAGTAGCACCGCTCACTGCATTCCGGAAATTAAACAGCAGTAAAAGCAGAGTTTACAGGTATGTAAACATATAATAGAAGAAGATTGGGTAGCTCTGAGGGATGACGTAGTGAAGGCAGCAGAGGATCAAGTAGGTAAAAAGACGAGGGCTAGTAGAAATCCTTGGGTAACAGAAGAAATATTGAGTTTAATTGATGAAAGGAGAAAATATAAAAATGCAGTAAGTGAAGCAGGCGAAAAGGAATACAAACGTCTCAAAAATGAGATCGATAGGAAGTGCAAAATGGCTAAGCAGGGATGGCTAGAGGACAAATGTAAGGATGTAGAAGCCTATCTCACTAGGGGTAAGATAGATACTGTCTACAGGAAAATTAAAGAGACCTTTGGAGATAACAGAATTAGTTGTATGAATATGAAGAGTTCAGATGGAAACCCAGTTCTAAGCAAAGAAGGGAGAGCAGAAAGGTGGAAGGAGTATATAGAGGGTCTATACAAGGGCAATGTTCATGAGGACAATATTATGGAAATGGAAGAGGATGTAGATGAAGATAAAATGGATGATAAGATACTGCGTGAAGAGTTTGACAGAGCACTGAAAGACCTGAGTCGAAACAAGGCCCCGGGAGTAGACAACGTTTCATTAGAACTATTGACGGCCTTGGGAGAGCCAGTCATGACTAAACTCTACCATATGGTGAGCAATATGTATCAGACAGGCGAAATACCCTCAGACTTCAAGAAGAATATAATAATTATAATCCCAAAGAAAGCAGGTGTTGCCAGATGTGAAAATTACCGAACTATCAGTTTAATAAGTCACAGCTGCAAAATACTAACACGACTTCTTTACAGACGAATGGAAAAACTGGTAGAAGCCGACCTCGGGGAAGACCAGTTTGGATTCCGTAGAAATGTTGGAACACGTGATGCAATACTGACCTTACAACTTATCTTAGAAGAAAGATTAAGGAAAGGCAAACCTACGTTTCTAGCATTTGTAGATTTAGAGAAAGCCTTTGACATTGTTGACTGGAATACTCTCTTTCCAATTCTAAAAGTGGCAGGGGTAAAATACAGGGAGGGAAAGGCTATTTACAATTTGTACAGAAATCAGATGGCAATTATAAGAGTCGATGGACATGAAAGGGAAGCAGTGGCTGGGAATGGAGTGAGACAGGGTTGTAGCCTCTCCCTGATGTTATTCAATCTGAATATTGAGCAAACAGTAAAGGAAACAAAAGTAAAATTCGGAGTAGGTATTAAAAATCCATGGAGAAAAAATAAAAACTTTGAGGTTCGCCGATGACATTGTAATTCTGTCAGAGACAGCAAAGGGCTTGGAAGAGCAGTTGAACGGAATGGACAGTGTCTTGAAAGGAGGATATAAGATGAACATCAATAAAAGCAAAACTAGGATTATGGAATGTAGTCGAATTAAGTCGGGTGATGCTGAGGGAATTAGATTAGGAAATAAGACACTTAAAGTAGTAAAGGAATTTTGGTATTTGGGGAGCAAAATAACTAATGATGGTCGAAGTAGAGAGGATATAAAATGTAGACTGGCAATGGCAAGGAAAGCGTTTCTGAAGAAGAGAAATTTGTTAACATCGAGTATAGATTTAAGTGTCAGGAAGTCGTTTCTGAAAGTATTTGTATGGAGTGTAGCCATGTATGGAAGTGAAACATGGACGATAAATAGTTTGGACAAGAAGAGAATAGAAGCTTTCGAAATGTGGTGCTACAGAAGAATGCTGAAGATTCGATGGGTAGATCACATAACTAACGTGATGGTACTGAATAGAACTGTGGAGAAGAGATGTTTGTTGCACAACTTGACAAGAAGAAGGGACCGGTTGGTAGGACATGTTCTGAGGCATCAATGGATAACAAATCTAGCATTGGAGGGCAGCGTGGAGGGTAAAAACCGTAGAGGGAGACCAAGAGATGAATACACTAAGCAGATTCAGAAGGATGTAGCTTGCAGTAGGTACAGGGAGATGAAGAAGGTTGCACAGGATAGATTAGCATGGAGAGCTACATCAAACCAGTCTCAGGACTGAAGACTACAACAACAACAATAGGCATGTGACGCACAGCATCCCCTACAGACTGTTGTCAGTATTATCTAGGTAATTAGTATGAAAGGTAATTTTGTATGAAAGCGTTTTCTGTAGATGATTTGCTAAAGAGGCAGATTTTTGGAGGAGACAGTAGGATTTAGATCTACTCCAAATGCAAACGTAACTAGATGAGGAAATGGGCTGAGGCCCTGTGATTTGGCGCGGACTATGTGAGTGGAAGTACGAAGACGCCCGTTCAGGTTCCTAGAGTATTTGACGTGAGTGACTGTACGAATATGTAAAACGCTCACTCGTTGATTATGAGCGATTTTTGAGCAGCAGTTCACTTATTGTCGTGGCAGCCCAGTAGTCAAACACGCCAATTAGTAATTCGTCGGCTTGAATTGGTTTCCACTTCTACCACCTTCCTTTCATTTTTGTTTCGTCTCTGCGATGTTAAGCGATTGATTATAAAATTTAAATATCTTTAAACAGTTCAGTAAAATTAATGTATTCGATTTGGTTATGATTGCCACCCTTGTACGTCCACAGGCTACAGGCCACCAAATTGTAGCACACTGCTAAAATTTTCCTTGGACCACCACTGAGTGGATGCGTATCACCGCCTCAGCCTCCGGCACAGGCCAACTACACTGTAAAATATGCGTTGCCAATAAAAGCTGTTTAACTTCTGAGGGAGTTCTCTGACTTCGGAGTCGCCACGGATCCGTCATCATCTCCTGAGGCCACCCATACTCGATATCTTGCGTTCTTGGATGACTACATAATAGTCTAGAACCTGGACTGCTAAGTTTTTACCAGGGAAAAAGCAGAATTGAAATATTGATCTCCATCTCTGTTTATAAGGTCACGAGCTCGTGTCATCTCAACGGTGTCCTCAATAACACTATACCAGTAGCTGTAAGTGTGTGCCGGCCACGGTGGCCGAGCGATTCTAGGCGCTTCAGCCGGGAACCGCGCGTCTGCTACGGTCTCAGGTTCAAACCTGCCTCCGGCATGGATGTGTGTGATGTCCTTAGGTTAGTTAGGTTTAAGTAGTTCTAAGTTCTAGGGGACTGATGACATCAGATGTTAAGTCCCAGAGTGCTCAGAGCCATTTGAACCATTTGTAGGTGTGCGCCAGAGGTGTATTGCTTTATTCTACTGTGCGACAGATAGGGAAGCCATTTTCTGCAATCACAGGTTTGCTCGGCTAATGTAAATGTGTGTCACGCTTCTGGTCTGTATACCGGTCCTCTATTATCCTGATCGCGGCACCGATGTGATACATGCAACAACTGCACCAGATATCGTAGACACCTGCCTTACGCAAACCAAGACCATCCTTTCTTTACGTACGGTAAAACGAGCCTCATTTTGCATAGTGTACAGTAAAGGCACTTCACACAATGCTTCCCATAATGTTTCGTCAGAATACGATCAATTCTCTTTGGAAATGCCACATATGTAAGGGAAAAATAACTGTGGATTCAGAATTTTCTCCTCTTAAACAGGCAGTATTTCCAATAGGACTGGTTGTATGTGGGTCGCTATGACACACAGTTTTCATGGACGATGGGAAAGGGCCATGATATATGGAGCCCTTATACGAAGCCGAACTGATAGGAAGCTAAGTATCGTCGTTTGTACGAAACTGTAGTGACATTGCGTCCGTTGTTGTAAACATTGTAAGAAAGACGAAGTATATCATCATAAGTGGTGGAGGTACTAAATTACTTTAATGCGCTGCAAACGACTCGATCTTTGTGTTCGTAAGTCTGTCCAACGTATTGTGGCCACATCTCACTTTGCTCATCTTCTTCGTGAACCCCTAGGAAAACGCCCACTGAAATATGTATGGAGTGAAAGGTTAAATTTTATGGCGATCTGACTTCTTCTAAAACACTTCTGGTTGCTTCTAATTGGGTCGTATAAAATGTCTTGTGTATGACTTGTTGAACACGAAGAAGATGTCCTGATTAGAAATATCGTTGTTTCGACATACGTAGAATAACGTCGGGTGCGACAGATATTTGTCCTGCGTGCTTTGAAATACTGTCTGAAATTCAAGTTCTAGAGATAAAAGAGAAATAATAAAAAAAATTGTTTCTTATGGTTTTTTATCATCGCCTGAAAGTCAATGGTAAATATGGGCTCTCTATTTCATTACTGACTTATGTCTTATTGGATTCCAGATCATGATTTCCTATCACAACTCGTTACATTTATCGCTATCTATCATGTCCCAAACTTACTATCACGCTCATGGAAACGCCCTGAATGACAAAATGATCCCATAACTTAGCACCTAACGCCGAACTGACGCACAAACTACCGAATCCACTATTCTCACGACACCAGATTTCTGGTAAATTTCCACAAAGCAACTGTTTCACCACGGTTTATCTTAGTGCTCAGATGTTTTCCGATCATCTGCAGAGAGAAAAAGTATCCTCTGTTTCGTACAAGCGGCAGATGGCGATATCAGTTATGTACATTTCCTAAAATATGGGATATTATTTGTCAGTTCATGCATACAAACTGTATAGAAAAATGGAGGTGGAGATTGGATGTCTTACGTAAGCAATAAGAGTAAAACCCATATCAATTGGACTGTAAAGCACAATCTTCACTTCAAACGCTCTGAGAGCGGTTAACTACACTTCACACGAAGATATCAAGTGTCATACTCCAGCACAATATAACGCTAAGCTCACAACCACATGACGGTCCGAACACGTTCAAATTTGCCTGTAGTCTAACATATATTTTTAAAACCCTTGAAGGCGGAATTCTTCAACAATGACGGGCGCTAAATTATGCTAAGGACAAACACACACACCCATGCCCGAGGGAGGACTCGAACCTCCGCCGGGACCAGCCGCACAGTCCATGACTCCTGCGCCCCTAGACCGCTCGGCTAATCCCGCGCGGCTCTCGATTATCCCCCATAAATGTTCAACGGGACTCACATCGGGTGACCTGGATGGGCAAACTATTAGCTCCAGTTTTCTGTTCTTCACACCAATCGCTAACAACTGTGTCCCGGTGACATGGCGCATTGTTGTCCATAAAAATTCCATCGTCTTTTGGGAACATGAAAGGCTGCAAATGGTCTCCAAGTTGTGGAAAATAACAAATCCAGTTAATGATCGATTCAGCTGGACAAGAGGACGCAGTTCATTCCATGAATGGAGCCCCCACCAACTTGCACAGTGCCTTCTTGACAACTTGGGTCCATGGCTTCGTGGGCTCTGCTCCACACCCGAACCTTGCCGTCAGCTCTTACAAACTGAAGTCACGGCTCATCTGACCGGGCCACGGATTTCCAGTCACCCAGGGTGCAACCGATATGATGAAGAGCCCAGGCAAGGCGCTGCAGGCGATGTTGTGCTGTTAGTAAAGGCACTCGCGTCCCTCTTCTGCTGCAATGGCCCATTAACGCCAAATTTCGCCTCATTGTCCTCACGGATATGTTCGTTGTACGTCCAACATTGATTTCTTGGTTATTTCACGCAGTGTTGCTTGTCTTTTCGCCCTGACTACTCTACTCAATGGTGTTGCTCTCGGTCGTTACGTAAAAGCCGCTTTGTCCGTTTTGAGTGGCAATGCCTGAAATTTCATAATTTTGGTGCACTCTTAAGATTGCGGATGTCAGTATTTTGAATTCTCTAACTACTTCCGAAATGGAATGTCCAATGCGTCTAGCCTCAACTACCATTCCACGTTCGGAGTCTGTTAATTCCAGTTGTGTGGCTGTAATCACTTAGAAAATCTTTTCACTTGAACTACCTGTGTACAGCTGACTGCTCCGACAATTCACCGCCCTTTTACATCTTGTATTAGCGATGCGTCAGCCAAATGTATATGTGCATTTCGCTATCCTTGTCACCTCAGTGTACAAATGGCGTACATAACATGAGCCCACAGAAAATTATATGCTTACGGGGGCAACAACAAGAGGAGCACAGATGCGAACGCTGGACTGCTTAGTAGTGCTGTGGTGCACACCCTGAATAACCAGCTAAGTGTATTTTATGCTAGTAATTAGCCAATGCTTCGTGCAATATACCATAGCTCTGTTTTGAAAGAAGTTAGTGAGGCAATAGCCTTAATTCACGGTCTAATTTAACGCAAACGGAACTTTTCCTGAACAAAATTTGCTGATTTAAAAATCAAATTACTACTTGAAGTAATGCTGGTAATTACTTTATACTCTTGTTTATAGGTACTTGTGAGGCCTCTTCTCTGTCTCTGTCTCTCTCTCTCTCTCTCTCTCTCTCTTTCTGTCACAAAAAAACACATCCCCTGAAGAAATGTCGTGTGGCAAGGGCCTCCCGTCAGGCAGACCGGTAGGCTGGTGCAAGTCTCCTTAGGTGCCGCCATTTCAGCTACTTGCATATCACTGAGGATGATGTTATAAAGAAGAAAACCCAATCCTCAGGCTGAGAAAATCTCCAACCCAGCAGGGAATCGAACCCGGTTCCTTAGCACGGCATTCTGCCGAGCTGACCGCTCAGCTATGCAGGCGACATCCACTGATGAGCCTGCTGTTTATGATCACCTGCTTGTTCCACATTCGGAATGCAGTATATAATCGATTCTGCGTGGCGTGTATGCAATAAGGCCTAGATAGGTATCCGGTGGCATATAACATCAGTGTCTACACACATTCCTTTAAATTACAAGCCTGGTTGTATGTGATCGGAGCAAGGGACTGAAGCGTCTCGGATATATTCTACATTTTATTGGATTCTGATCATGTGAATTCTGACCCTGTGAAAGGGAAAGTTATTCTGTTGGACGATGTGATACTCGTGCTCCAAAATACCAATCTTGAAGGAATGCAGGGGGTCCGCAATAACATATACGTAATTCACAGCTGCCATGGTGCCTCCATCTACTACCTCAGGTCCCATGGAAGGCCTGGTGAATGTTCTCCATCGCACAATAGGTCCCACCGAACAGCGTCTTTAGCCCGATGCATATTCCAAGCAGCCATTCACCTGGTAGATCGTGTATCTGTTGCAACCAGAAACGTAATGCGTCCGTCCAGGCGGTAAGTTTCTACTAGTCATCCGTCTAATCTCGGTGATGCTATGCCCACAGCATTTGCAACTGACGATGTCATTGGATCAACATTGGAACGTTCACAGCCCGTGGTCTATAAGTTGGCATTGTTGCCGCTAGATCGCGGAGTCCCAGATCCGACCCTCAGTTAAGATGGAGATTTTCTTTGCTTGGGAACTGGGTCTTTGTACTGTCCTGATCTTTTATTCTCACCCTCTTATCAAAGACTTACAAGTCGCCGAACTGGCATCAAATAGAAGGACTTCCATTTGGCGGCCGAACGAACGCAGGCTAGTTCTCAGAGACAACTATTTAACACGAAAACACGCTGGGGTCGTCACCACTACAACCACATGTTCAACCACTAGCACTGCACAGTGTGTTCAGAAATGCCTGACACTGCAGCAGCATTGTACTCCGTCGTCAGATCTACCACAGATCCCACCTGTCCCACTTTACATAGTGGGTAAATCAGTGACCTCCACGTTCTGTTTCGCAGTTGGAACGCCAACAACTTGTCGACTACTTGTGCTTTTACCGTCCTTGAACAACATACCATTGACAGCAGCCGAAACAGCCGACCCTTTTCGCCGTTTCCGACATCCCCGTTCCCAGTCGCCTGACCAGAGCAATCCGCCCCTTACAAAAGTCGCTCATGTCAGTCATTTTCCCCTTTTGCAGCCCACAGCGTCTATCTAATATGTTGACAAAAGCAATAACAGAAGAATGGAAAAGAAAACTGAGGACTTTTTACATGACGATCAGTTTCGATTTAGGAAAGGTAAAGGCAGCAGAGGTGCAGAAACTTCCTGCCAGATTAAAACTTTGTGCTGGACCGAGAGTCGAACTCGGGACCTTTGCCTTTCGCAAGCAAGTGATATACCGGCTGAGCTACCGCAGCTCAACACACGACGCTTCCTAACAGCTACAATTCTGCCTATACCTCGTCTCCTATCTTCCAAACTTCACAGATACTCTTCTGGGAACCTTGCAGAACTAGCACTCCTGGAAGAACAGTTTTAATCTGCCAGGAAATTGCATATCAGCGCACACTCCGCTGCAGAGTGAAAATCTCATTCTTGAAGCATCCTCCAGGCTGTGGCTAAGCCATGTCTCCGCAATATCCATTCTTCCAGGAGTGCTAGTTCTGCACGGTTCGCAGAAGATCTTCTGTGAAGTTTGGAAGATAGGAGAAGAGGTACTGGCAGAAATGAGGCTGTGAGGACGTGTCGTGAGTCGCGCTTGTGTAGCTCAGACGGTAGAGCACTGGCCCGCGAAAGGCAAAAGTGCCGAGTTCGAGTCTCGGTCAGGCACACAGTTTTAATCTGCCAAGAAGTTTCATATCAGCGCACATTGCGCTTCAGAGTGAAAATCTCACTCTAGCAAAGATGTAGTTCTGCCACTGCACTTCATAATGGAAAATTGTTGTAAGAAAAATCGAGGAACGTGTTTAGGATTTGTCGACCAGTGTTGGACAATGCTAAATGGTGCAAGATGTTTAAATTTCTGAAAAAAGTAGGTATAAGCTTCAGAGAATGATGAATAATTATATGAAAGGAACAAGAACCAAGAGGGAATAATAAGAAATTCAGTCCTGAAATTCAGTTTAACTGGAAGAGGTATAGGGGTAATCAGTAAAGCGACATATGAAAATTTGTGCCAGAACAGGATTCCAAGCGGGATTTGTTACATATCGCGAGTGGTCGTCTTACCGCTTAGAATACTCGAGAACGCTCCTCGGACCGACCCGGAGTTCCATGTGACACTCTCCTATCTATTTCTTCTCATAGATTATTAACGCCTTTACCAGTACACTGGTAGCGTAAGTAGTACGGTGTCCGCTCGCGTAAGTGGGAAATTTGGGTTCGAGTCCCGTTCCGGCCGCTGTAGGTAGTGTACTTATACCTACTATAGTTAGTTTGAATTCCAGGAATAAACTTTAGCATTCGAAGCTCTACATCCACATCAAATAGGAATAATAAGAATGGAAGACCAAGAACGAAGTGATACGATTAAAAATGCTGTATGGCAGGGATGCACTTCTTCGTTCTTACTGTTCAGTCTACAAGGGCATGCTGAGAAGTATTGTCTCCAAATGTTTTATTCTGTTCTCAGTATTGGCTGAAGTATTACATTTCATCAATAATACACGGTCGACTTTCCTGCTTTTCTGATGCGTATCTTGGCGCTAGACGGCTCTTAATTATAACGTGTAATATGGCGGTGTGTACCTCAGTACGTCGTTGCTGTGATGCAGTGTCTAACCGCAGAAGACTTTCTCCACACAAGGAGCACCGTCTCTTTCAACATGACAATGCCAGAACACACAAGAGGGCTGCGGCATCTGGAACAATCCGACGCCTTGGCTTCAAACCCCATCCGACTTTCATCAGTTTCTAAAACTTAAAGATCAATTTCGAGGACTTCACTTTGATTCCGCTGCAGTGGTGCAACCAGAGGTGGGGTAGTGTCACCATCAACAAAGTCAAACAGTCTACAGTGACGGTATCAGGAAACTTGTCTCTTGTTGGGAGACGCGTGTTCGTCTCGATGGTGACTGTTGAGGAATAAATACACTACTGGCCACTAAAATTGCTACACCACGAACATGACGTGCTACAGACGCAAAATTTAACCCATAGGTAGAAGATGCTGTGATATGCAAATGATTAGCTTTTCAGAGCATTCATACAAGATTGTCGCCGGTGGTGAAACCTACAACGTGCTGACATGAAGAACGTTTCCAACCGATTTCTCATACACAAACAGCCGTTGACCGGCGTTGTCTGGTGAAACGTTGTTGTGATGCCTCGTGTAAGGAGGAAAAAGGCGTACCTTCACGTTTCCGACTTTGATAAAGGTCGGATTGTAGCCCATCGCGATTGCGGTTTATCGTTGTTCCAGATCCAATGACTGTTTTCAGAATATGGAATCGGTGGGTTCAGGAGAGTAATACAGAACGCCGTCCTGGATCCCAACGGCCTCGTATCACTAGCAGTCGAGATGACAGGCATCTTATCAGCATGGCTGTAACGGATCGTGCAGCCACGTCTCGATCCCTGAGTCAACAGATGGGGACGTTTGCAACACAACAACCATCTGCACGAACAGTTCGATGACCTTTCCAGCAGCATGGACTATCAGCTCAGATACCATAGATGCGGCTACCCTTGACGCTGCATCACAGGCAGGAGTGCCTGCGATGGTGTAACTCAACGACGAACCTCGGTGCGCGAATGGCAAAACGTCATTTTTTCTGATGAATCCAGGTTCTGTTTACAGCATCATGATGGTCGCATCCGTGTTTGGCGACATCGCGGTGAACGCACATTGGAAGCGTGTATTCGTCATCGCCATACTGGCGTATCACCCGGCGTGATGGTATGGGGTGCCATTGGTGACACGTCTCGGTCACCTCTTGTTCGCATTGACGGCACTTTGAACAGTGGACGTTACATTTCTGATATGTTACAACCGTGGCTCTACCCTTCATTCGATCTCTGCGAAACCCTACATTTCAGTAGGATAATGCACGACTGTATGTTACAGGTCCTGTACGGGACTTTCTGGATACTGAAAATGTTCGTCTGCTGCCCTGGCCAGCACATTCTCCAAATCGCTCACCAATTGAAAACGTCTGGTCAATGGTGGCCGAGCAACTGGCTCGCCACAGTACGCCAGTCACTACTCTCGATGAACTGTTGTATTGTGTTGAAGCTGCATGGGCAGCTTTATCTGTACACGCCATCCAAATTCTGTTTGACTCAATGCCCAGGCGTATGAAGGCCGGTGTTAAGGCAAGAGGTGGTTGAGCTAGGTGCTGATTTCTCAGGATCTATGCACCCAAATTGCGTGAAAATGTAATCACATGTCAGTTCTAGTATAATATATTTGTCCAATGAATACCCGTTTATCATCTGAATTTCTTCTTGGTGTAGCATTTAAGTTACTCATGCTAACAGCTGTTCAGGTTTCAAATTCTGGAACATTTACTTCTTCTTCTTTCGTGAAAGAATAACGGAAAATTGTATTCATAACTCCTCTTTAGTGACATTACCATCGGTAATATTCCCATCGCTATCGCGGAATGACGGTATTGACTGTTTTTGCCACACGACCTGAATCTCTTTGAGTTTTCTACCATTTTTTGAGTCAATGTTGAAAGGTGGCTACACTGTGCCACTGCGCCACAGAGTGCGCCAAAGAGTACTATTAAGCCGCCTCCACAGTGGTTGTCGAGAGTTCATAGCAGTCAGTGCTAGCAGAGAGCTCGTAGAGGACAGTGTGTGTTAAGAGCTCGTGGTTGTCGTGAAGTTGGAGTAAGATGTTGTAGTAAAGAGTGTTCCATGTTTTATGCAGTTATTTGATGGGAGAGATAGCAGATGTTATTGTAATGAGTGCATTTCGTCAATATATATGAAGGTAAAATTTATAATGTTCCTTTATTAGTTGTGTATCTGAAATAATGTGTCACTACAGGTTCAGTCAACAAAGCATCTGGCTCGTGTTCTTGTATTAGAGTGAATTTTGGTTTTCTTGCGTAATTATAGTTTTTCTAAATTTCTTTTGTCACGTCAGTATAATTGGTATCAAAATTCTTGTCTTGTTGGAAAAGAACCGTGCCAGATGTGGGCGTTGAGTCACACTCCCACATACAGAACAGTTACTCTTGTGCTCATTGGTTTCGTAGATTTTTATAGTTGCTGGGGTCTTAATTAATTTACTGTGTTTACGGAAATTTTCTTACATTGTTCTTTGCAGTCAGATAGCGTAATAATACTAGTCAGGGCCAGCCGATTACGAGACATTACGTAATCGGACATACAGTTACTAAAACAAAAAAAGTATTTTCAATCATATATATTTAATTAAGCCCCCATGCACGTGGCGACCTCTGCTTCGGATCCTCCCTTGGAATTTTTCTGATTGTGAAAATTGTAGACTGTAGTATTGTTGTAGTAATTTTGAGTTTAGTGATTGTAGTCTGTATTGAGTGTGTAGATTTGGTAATTGGCATTCTTCTAATGGTATTTTTCAAAATTTAATTTTTATTGCCTTGTATACGCGTTTGACAATCTTGTGCAATTATTTCAATTGTTCGATTGATCGTGTTTGAGGGAGACATTGCGTGTGAATAGTATTGTTGGAGATAAGGGGTCATTGTGTGTGATTTTCGTACAGTGACGAATCTTTCGTATATTTTGTAAATGATTACGCGATCAATGAAAAAGGCAAAAATGATGAATAGTGAGAATAACGAAATTGTTAACATGGCGAACTCGCCAACAGAGGAAAACAGTATGATGGATAATGAAGTGGAGAACAATGTAATAAGTCGGGAAAATAGTCCGGAACCATTTCAAAATTTTTCTCAATCGGAAAATTCACAGAATCCGAGATTAACGATAGAAGATTCTGAAATTGTATCGAACACAGATAGCTTTACAGCTATGACGGAGGAAACTGGTTTTGCGGGAAATGTTAGGCGCGAAAAGAATTGCGAACCGGCTACCTTGGAGCAGTTGATGGGTGCAATATTAAATCTGGGATCACAAATGGGAACAATGGTAACACAGATGGGAACAATGAAAACTGAGATGGGAACAATTAAAACTGAGATGGGAACAATTAAAACACAGATGGGAACAATGGAAACACGGATGGGAACAATGGAAACTCGGTTAGGATCTGAATTAAAAACAGAGATAGGAACAATTAAAACAGAGATGGGAACTTTGGAAACACGGTTAGATTCAAGAATAGGGACATGTTTCAAAAATATGAAAGATGAATTAAAGAAAGAAATCAGGGAAGAAGTACAACCGATTCTGAATTCTCACAATAATAGATTAATTGCAGTAGAAATCAGACAAAGGGAACAGGATAGAGAACAGGAAGAAAGAGATCGCGTGATAGTACAGAATTTTTCAGAGTTAAATTTACAACGTGCAAAGGATAAGGAAGAAATATTTGAGAGAATCGAAGGATCCGTACCAAATGACAGATTAAATAACCTAACACAACAATATGAACAGCTAGCTACCAAATGTGACAATACTGACACCCGAGTCGCGACACTTACGGAAGACGTAAATAAACAGAAAGAACAATTTGGTGACTTATCGGAAAGAGTGGAGGAAATTTCAGATAAACTGACAAATCTTAGTTTACATGGGGACAGAGATTCGGATGATACAGCTCCATTACCATTTGCAGAGACCGAAGAATACCAGAACATAAATAAGCATGTTGAAAATCAGGGAAAATTTAATGAACGCGTGAAAAAGGAATTTGAGGCATTACGGAAGCAAGTCAAGCAGATCGAAGGCGAAATTGTAGGAAAAGATAGCAGAAGAAATTTAGAATCACAGGTAGCAGAGGGGTTTGAAGAAAATAATTTGTTTCATTTACGGGATGCAACAAGAGAGCGCCAGGCGCGCGAACTTTACAATAATCGACATTCGGACCGGGACAGACGCGGTAGGTCTTTGTCGCCACGAGGCGAAAACTTTGATTATAAACACTTTTTGACTGTCCGGAAATTTAAGATCTTCCGCAATTATAAGAATGACATACATCCATGTGCATGGTCAGGTCAATTTGCGTACACACTTCCGCCAGATGTGCCACAAAGACACAAACTGGAAATTATGTGCAGTTATTAATGTCCTCAGGGGATTCACTACTCTAAGTGAATATGTGCCGTAGCGAGCATAGGGCCCCGAGCTGTAGTGGTGCTATTTCTCTTTTAGTTTTCTGTACCGCTGCCTACTCTTTCACTATTCTTTGCATCTGTCAAACCAGCTCTTCGACTATCAATCTATCTAGAGAGTAAGTAAATAATAACCTGATTTGACTAATGTACCTAAAAGTGATTTCGTAAATTACCATTTGGACTTATTGTATCTTCAGCAGCATTCATTCGTAGCTTAAATGAAATTTTACCTGTTTATCTTCGTGACAATGTTACTTCTTATGTTGACGACATTCTTATTGCTAAACGTTCTTGGAGTGAGCACAACAAAATTTTGGACTCATTATTACGTATCTTTGCAAAAGTTGGCATGACAGTGAACTTGGAAAAATCTGAATTTGGTCGTTCTCAGGTGAAATTTCTCGGTCACATTATTTCTACAGAAGGTATTCTTCCTGATCCAGAGAAATTAGACGCTATTCGTAATTATGCTGTTCCTACCACAAAACGTGACGTTCGTAGTTTCCTTGGTGTCTGTAATTTTCTTAGACGCTTTGTTAAATTGGACGATTTGGCCACACCTCGTTTATGTGAACTATCTGGAAAGAAATCTAATTGATGTTGGGATGAGGAAGCTCAGTCAGAATTTGAACAGCTTCGTGATGCTTTAGTTGCTGCTCCACTTCTTTCACATCCAGATTTATCTAAAGAATTTTGTTTGGCGACGGACTCATCATACAAGGGCCTAGGGGCACACTTATTTCAAGAGATAGAAGAAAACGGCGTTGTAGTACAGAAAACTATTGCATTTGGAAGTCGTGTTCTCTCTAAATCAGAAAAGAATTATTCGATTACGGAACTTGAAGCTTTGGCTGTTGTTTGGGCTTTCACAAAATTTCGCACATTTTTGTTTGGCAGACATACTAAGGTTTACACCGATCATCGAGCTCTGGAATTTCTTATGTCGACAAAATTAACTCATGGTAGATTGTCGAGATGGGCGTTGTACCTACAGGAATTTGACTTTAGTATTGTTTACATACAGGGTTCTTCAAATATTGTTGCCGATGCTTTATCACGTGCACCTATGGGTTTGAAACAAAGTGCTGAAGAGGACTGCAAGGAAAACAATTTTTGTTTGATGTATATTCAAGGTGTTGCGTTTGAGAACTTTATTTCGTCTTCGTTCCAGGATATCGCTAAGGAGCAAAATAAGGATCCAATCTGGAAGGACATTAAGGAGAAGTGGAGGAGAAAGGAAAGCGTAGCGATTAGACAGCATTATTTAGTTCGCAATGACATTCTTTTTAAACGAAAATCGGTCGACAACTCTGTTTGGTTAGTTTGTATTCCTGATGAATGGGTCAATAAATTGGTTTGGTACACACATCTCAGTTATGCACACTTTGGTCCCAGAAAATGCTTTCACAAATTACGAGAAAATTGTTACTTCAGTAATATGGAAAAACGTATTCGATCTGTTCTGGCCAAATGCAAATTATGTCAAATGGCTAAGCCTCCAACGATTTCTCACAGAGCACCGTTGTTTCCCATCATTCCAGCGAAATTAAAGGAGATGGCTGCAGTCGATTTGTTTGGTCCAGTAGTTCGTTCTACTAATGGTTTTGCGTACATTTTCGTAGCAGTGGAACTGACGTCAAAATATGTGTGTTTTACACCTTTACGCAAAGCAACAGCTCGTTCAGTATCTAATGCTTTCATCAAACATTTTCTTAAAGAAGTTGGTCATGTTGATAAGGTCATATCAGATAATGGATCACAGTTTCGTTCTAAAATTTGGCTTCGTACTCTACAGCGTCGTAAAATTAAACCAATTTTCATTTCCCTTTTTCACCCTCAATCTAATGCTTCAGAGAGATGGATGAAGGAAATCAATAAACTGTGTCGTCTTTATTGTCATCAGAATCACAGAACTTGGGATCAGTTTCTTCATATTTTTCAAAATATTCTGAATGAACTCCCTAATGATTCAACTTCTTTACCGCCGTTACTAATATTAAAAAATAAAGCACCGACAAATCGCATTTCTGAAATAGTTCCTTTTCCGCCTTCACGGAAACTGCGGCATTCTGAAGTTGTCAACCTGGCTCTACGAAATATTGCATCTGCGGCTGCTAGAAGAGAGAAATCAGCTAAGCGTCCTGGTCGTTCAAAATTCTTGTCAGTTGGTCAGAAGGTATTAATTAAGTCCCACCGTTTGTCTCATAAAGGAAAAGGCTTGTGTCGCAAATTTTTTTTGCTTTATAACGGTCCATACAGAGTTCGCAAAATTATACATGATAACACTGTTGAAGTAGAAACTCTTAAATCTCGACGCTCTAAAGGGATACATCATATATCAAACGTTAAAATTTTTGTGGAATGACATACTTTGGAGAACTAACAGCTACATGTAAACACGCAGAGAGTACAAGGATACCGCGCTGTGTTTTGGCGGCGGCACATACTCAAAGCAACAGTCAAGTCTGCGCGCCGCACAAGGCAGTCGTTGACCGCGAACAATAGCTTCCTACGTCACGCGGCTACAGCTGATCGAGCGCTCAGTGCGAATGCACTGACAGCCGTAAACAAATACACAGTCTAATTTCTCCGACTAAATTCTGTATAAAGCTATAAGGACTTGTTGAATTGTGTTATTAACATTCAGTATTTTGCAGGATACGGTTGTATAAAATATTTAAGACCTTCAGGTAAATTCTGTGCGTGTCCGACGTTAAGACGACCTGCTATCGAGAAAATTTCAGGAAGAATGTAATTTCGAAGAAGAAAGTAATAAACTAAAAAAGGGTAACTATTAATTGAGTTTATTTTTCAGGTAACAAATTTCCACTTAGGTACGTACTTTAGACGTAATTTGCTGCTCGCGATTACGTGATTCATACTTTGTGCTAATTTCATGTTCTATGAATTTACTTGTGAAGCGACGTGCTGGTATACATTTACTGATTTTGACAATTATTGATTAATGAACTGGGTTGTAACTTGTGTATATTATGCATCGCTTGGCTGCTATGCTTTTTCACTGATGTCATATTTTTCTATTATGTGCCTGCTGTGCTTATTTATTTAAATTATAATTGTTATCTGATTAATTGTGCTGACTATGATTATGTATGTATGTTGTACTTTGTGATTTATCTGCTTGCGCCTCCATGTTTACTTGCTAAGATGACATATGAACATTTATTTGCTTATGCTGATATGATGCTAATGACTTGTTTATTACGTAAGATATATGTTTACTGCTATGCGTATGGATTACATATTTACACATTTCTGTTTTGTTGCCATAACTGCTCTTTAATTTGGTGTATAGAAATGCTGATATACTGTGTATAAACATAGAGTTTAGGTTACACTGTGGTATTAATTATAGATTGTTCGCTTGGCAGAGCCTCGTTGTAGGAATTGTGCTGCATCCACTTGTTGACATTCTGTTCTCTACTGGTATATTTACTCGCTATTGCTTGTTTTGCTTACGCTCAGTGCCTTACATTTTTAAGATAAGAAAATTCACTGCTATAATTCGACGAACGACATTAGTACAAGAAAGTCATTGAAGTCACATGAGCTGAGGTTTTATGGAAGCTGTATAAATTTATGCAAATAGGAAGGAGGCTAACGACATGACAGACCGAAACTAGGTTTAGACCATTAACAATTATTAGACTGCATTTTTCGTAAGCAATTGAAATAGGAAGTGACACTTGACACAAAAAATACTCCACATGTTTGCTTCTGCTATGATTCTTGAAGTGGTGTACACACTGTGAAATATTATGATCATTCACACTCCGTAATCGTACTTAATTACTGAGAGTTATTCGAACTAAGTCTGTTAGAGGTCAGGTATGCATTTCTTTTATTTAATGATGGACAAGGAACCAAAATATATCTTATAATTTATAATGAGTAGAAAATTTGGGTCAGATGGATTACACAGAGGTTGTGTGTGGACACTGTGTCTTCGGATTGTATGGGATGCTGAATTGAAGTTGCATTAGGATTTTATCTGTACTTGTTCAAGGAGACTGACTAGAGAAAAGATTTGTGTTGGAAGTGAGATGATATTGGCAATGAGGTTTATATTTATCGATGTATTACTATAGGTATTGAGAGTATATGAAGTTGTTTGTGGACAAGAGGTAAGGTGATATTGGTGCTGAGGTTTACATTTATCGACGTATTATTGAGGTATTATTGAGATTATGTGATGCTGATGATTATTGGAGTTTTGGTGGATAAGAGGTAAAGTAAGTGAGGAGCATATTTTTTTTGTTGGTCTTATGGAACAAAGAGGATGAAGATAGCAGACTAGAACACTAAAGTAGAAAGAAGACAGTCTATACACACACTTGTTAAATCACTAAGCAGTATATACTTTTTTTTGGAGAGAGGAAGTAATTGCATATCGTGGCTCACTGACAGTTGTTCAGCAACAGTACATTTGATCTGGCTTGGCAAACATTGGTCTTGACATGATGACTATGACGTTGACCTAACTATTATTGACTGTTATACATTGCTGCCACTACTACTTGATACACATGATGAACATCAGATTTTGACAGAATTACATTTACACAATTAACACTATTCAGTTACACAGTAGTACTTAATGTGGATGAGAGATGAGTGAGTGTGTTCTGTGTGTTTTCCTTTACTAATCCTACCCACCTATCTCCTAAATATTATTTTATTTGTTTGTAGTGGCTTGCACTGACACCCATAAATATTATAGGTTTACTGGTATTTGTGTATTGTAATAGTTAATAGGACAATTATCTGACATCATTTGTGTGTTTGTTATGATTTGTATCTTACTGTAAAAGTATTTGTATGTGCATTCAAACTATTGTTCATGCCTGAACTGTCTGATTAGTGAAGATAAATATTCTGAACTGTTACCTGCACTTTTCAACATGATGTGTGACATTTGGTCGTGTTTAATTTCTGCTGATGAACAGAGTGATCAGTGCTAGTGAATTTGATGGAATTGCTTCTGCTGAGAGATGTGACTTTTTGCTATCTGCACCTGCTCAACATTGCTGGGTGCTAATGATGGACTGCTTCTACTGAAATAATGTCACTTGTTGCTGTCGGCACCTACTCAACATTGCTGGGTGCAACTGATGGACTACTCCTACTGAAATGGTGTCACTGGTTGCTGTCTGCATCTGATCAACATTGCTGGGTGCCACTGATGGACTGCGTCTACTGAAGAGATGTCCCCTGTTGCTGTGTGCACCTGATCAACATTGCTGATGCCACTGATGGACTGCTTCTACTGAAATGAAGTCACTTGTTGGTGTCTGCACCTACTCAACATTGCTGGGTGCAACCGATGAACTGCTTCTACTGAAATAATGTCACTTGTTGCTGTTTGCACCTACTCAATATTGCTGGGTGCAACTGATGGACTGCTTCTACTGAAATGAAGTCACTTGTTGGTGTCTGCACCTGCTCTCAACATTGCTGGGTGCAACTGATGAACTGTTTTTACTGAAATAATGTCACTTGTTGCTGTCTGCACCTACTCAACATTGCTGGGTGCAACTGATGGACTGCTTCTACTGAAATGAAGTCACTTGTTGGTGTCTGCACCTGCTCTCAACATTGCTGGGTGCAACTGATGAACTGTTTTTACTGAAATGAAGTCACTTGTTGGTGTCAGCACCTGCTCAACATTGCTGGGTGCCTCTGATGGACTGCTTCTACTGAAATAATGTCACTTGTTGCTGTCTGCACCTGCTCAACATTGCTGGGTGCAACTGATGGACTGCTTCTACTGAAATGATGTCACTTGTTGGTGTCTGCACCTGCTTAACATTGCTGGGTGCCACTGATGAACTGTTTCTACTGAATTAATGTGACTTGTTGCTGGGTGTACCTGCTAAACCTTACTGAGTGCAACTGATGGACTGCTTCTACTGAAATGATGGTCACTTGTTGGTGTCTGCACCTGCTCAACATTGCTGGGTGCCTCTGATGGACTGCTTCTACTGAAATAATGTCACTTGTTGCTGTCTGCACCTGCTCAACATTGCTGGGTGCAACTGATGGACTGCTTCTACTGAAATGATGTCACTTGTTGGTGTCTGCACCTGCTTAACATTGCTGGGTGCCACTGATGAACTGTTTCTACTGAATTAATGTGACTTGTTGCTGGGTGTACCTGCTAAACTTTACTGGGTGCAACTGATGGACTGCTTCTACTGAAAAGATGTTACCTGTTGGTGTTCTTTTTTTGTATAAACTAATCATTGAAGGCATTTTATGTGAACATTTGCATAAACTGATTTTTTGTATATTGTAAACTATTATGTAAAGTCACATGTATGAAAAGAAGTTGTATTGCTTACTGTATTTCATACATTAGGTTAGTGAAAGGTCAGTGCAAAGCCAAAATTTTTAACTAATTATGTGATATTTAGGTATTAATATTATCTTTTTTTTTTGTCTGTATTTTTGTGGACGAATTTGGTGGTATTTTCACCACCAATGCTGGCAAAAATACCATCAAATTCTGGCCTGTGGAGGAGGGGCATATGAAAGGTGGCTACACTGTGCCACTGCGCCAGAGAGTGCGCCAAAGAGTACTATTAAGCCGCCTCCACAGTGGTTGTCGAGAGTTCATAGCAGTCAGTGCTAGCAGAGAGCTCGTAGAGGACAGTGTGTGTTAAGAGCTCGTGGTTGTCGTGAAGTTGGAGTAAGATGTTGTAGTAAAGAGTGTTCCATGTTTTATGCAGTTATTTGATGGGAGAGATAGCAGATGTTATTGTAATGAGTGCATTTCGTCAATATATATGAAGGTAAAATTTATAATGTTCCTTTATTAGTTGTGTATCTGAAATAATGTGTCACTACAGGTTCAGTCAACAAAGCATCTGGCTCGTGTTCTTGTATTAGAGTGAATTTTGGTTTTCTTGCGTAATTATAGTTTTTCTAAATTTCTTTTGTCACGTCAGTATAATTGGTATCAAAATTCTTGTCTTGTTGGAAAAGAACCGTGCCAGATGTGGGCGTTGAGTCACACTCCCACATACAGAACAGTTACTCTTGTGCTCATTGGTTTCGTAGATTTTTATAGTTGCTGGGGTCTTAATTAATTAACTGTGTTTACGGAAATTTTCTTACATTGTTCTTTGCAGTCAGATAGCGTAATAATACTAGTCAGGGCCAGCCGATTACGAGACATTACGTAATCGGACATACAGTTACTAAAACAAAAAAAGTATTTTCAATCTTATATATTTAATTCAGCCCCCATGCAATGTTTCATTGTGGAATCTATTAAAAGCATCTCGCATTGACGTCCGCACTAAATTTCGAGCTTCCGTGAAACTTAGCCAGTCTTGGGGACTTCGCTTTCTTCTGAATTTGGCATACTTTTTTCGTTGCTTCCACAACAGTGTTCTGACGTGTTTTGTGTGCTGTGGTGGATCAATCCCGTCTCTTATTAACTTATTCAGTATGAATCTATGTACTGCTGTCGATACTGTATCTTTGAATTTGAGCGATATCTGGTCTACAATTACATAATTAGCTTGGACGGAATGGAGACTCTCTCTTAAGAAGGCATCGACTGAATTTTATCTGCTGTTTTAAAGAGATATATTTTGGGTTTATTTTTAGTGGTTTTCGTTGATATGGTTTTAAGCCTCGCTGCAATGACCTTGTGTTCACTAATCCCGGTATCCGTTATGACGCTCTCTGTTAGATCAGGCTTATTTGTCGCTAAGAGGTCAAGTGTGTTTTCTCAAACAATTACAATTCGTGTGGGCTCATGAACTAATTGTGCATTGTGCAAAGTAATTCTCCGAGAAAGTATTTAGTACAGTTAGGGAAGATGTTTTCTGTCTTCTACCGGCCTTCAACGTGTACTTTCGCCAACAAATCTGGGGTAAATTGAAGTCTCCACCAATTATAACTGTATGAGTGGAGCACTTATTTGTAAAGAGATTCAAGTTTTCCTTGAACTGTTCAGCTCATATATCATCTGAGTCCAGGGGGGAGGGGGGGGGGTCGGGTCGGTTGAAGGAGCCAATTATTATTTTGGTACGGCTGTTGAGTATAACCTCTACCCATAGTAATTCACGGGAACTACATATTTCAACTTCACTACAAGATAAACTACTACCAACAGACACAAACACACTACCACTTACTTTATTTAATCTATCGTTTCTGAACACGGTTTGCGTCTTTGTAAAAATTTCGGCAGGATTCATCTCCGCCTTTAGCCAGCTTTCTGTTCCTATAACGATTTCAGCTTCAGTGTTTTATATCAGCGCTTGAAGCTCTGGTAGTTTTCCAACACAGCTACGAAAATTTACAACTACAATACCGACTGTTGCTTGGAGTACCTGGCAGTACGTGGCAGCAAAATGCACCTAATATGAAAAACATATGTTTTTGGGGGTGTCCCAAGTGTACATTGTCACGGTGGTTCATTTATGGTATATAAATCAAAGGCCAGCATTTTTTAATACGTGGTTAATTCGTCTAGCTGAATCTTTGCTATGTGTATACACACCAGATACACTGATATAGTATTGAAACAACCAAGAAGAGATATTTTCTACAGATATTTATTAAAAAATTTTCATCCTTTAGTTATCTACAGCACACTCTGGTAACATATAGTAATCTGCTTTCTGCATAACAATGAGCTGTTTAGGGCAATGTGTATTAATTATAACGAAAGATCGTCTTTAATACTAAGACAATACACACTATATATTGCACTGGCATTTACCTTGGTTCGGTCAGTTACCAAAGCATCGTACATGCCTCGTTAATCTCTAACGTAAGTGGAACCAACCAACCGAGTCCTGTAAGTACTGATTAGAAGTAGTGTAGGCGACAAATTTGATGCTACAAAAATGGGAAAGAAAATGGACTATACATTTTTCTTCCATTGCTGCTCAGAGCGATGATGACGTGGTCTGATCACCCAAATGAACGTCACACAGACTTTCTTGTGAGTAGTGGACATAGGTGTCATTGTACGTTTTAAAATCATGTTCTGTGTTTTCTCTGCGTATCATTCTGCAACTGACTTCTGTTTGCGAGCAGCAACGAATGTCGCTTACAGTGGTTAAGTAGGAGATCTTTTGATTTTTTGGCACAATAAGCTTTACAGGTCTTCGCTGAACACCGGCTAAATTCTGAAGTCTGCAATTCTTCTAACGTTTCATCTAGAGAATAGCAAAGCTACAAAACACCTAGCCACATCTCTCTGACAAATATTCCTACTGTAAACATCCACGATCATACAGTAAGGACTTATGTTCCCTCCATTAACTTATACGCAAAGAAAACATATTCGGCATACCGTGGTTCTATTTACATATGTGCGTACTGAGAGAATAGGCATCCTCGTTGGAACGTGAGAAGTATGTATCCCACATAGATTCCTCAGTGAAGGTCATCAGCTTCAGGGTGTAAGGCTTAGATCTATTTCGGCTGATAAGTTCTGCCATCTTTTCTAAAAGTGCCTCTGACTTCGTTGGTCTATCATTTTGTACAACCGGAGCTGTCTTGGGTAGTCTAGATTAGCACTTCCGTTGCAAGTACTATAACAAGCTAGTTGTTCCTGTGTCTCACCATTCCGCCAATTATGCCTTAAACTCCCAGATCTTCTTGCTTGTCTTATGAATACCAAGAGCATTATTCTCCTATATGTGCATACCTTGGTTGGATCTAATAGTTAAAGTTTCGCTCCCATATAGTAATAATGGTTACATAATTACATTATACAAACTAAACAGAAATTCTTCCCACACTTTGTGGAACAGTCAGAACTCTAGTGTATCCATGAAGTGTCTAAATCTGCCAAGTTTGATGTGTGGGGCCTGTTTTGTGGCACACTTTATGTAAAACCACAAATACGTGACCTCCGAGACTTAGTCAACTATATTGTTATGTTTGTTAGTTATAAACTTTAAGTAATTGATAGTATCTGCTTATCAGTATTTTAGAACATACTTCATAGTAAAAGTTCAGTAATCTTATGTCTATGAAAGCTGAGTATGGCTTCCACTACCATTCTTAAAAACTGACTATGCTTCCTCCATTCTTCAGTATTTAACTAACATATTTTTATACAATGTATTAATCTGTGTATAGAAGTTACTAAGGTATTGTATATTAAGCGAGCTCCATGTTTTTATTATCAGTTCCAGATGGTTTTCAGTTATTTCTTTCATTAAATACCTCCAGCTGCTCTTATCTTGTCAAATGGTCAACACGGATCGTGGCAGCACTCATTACGAGAATTTCCCTCTTTACAGAAAGACTATAACTTTTTAAAATAATCTAATATCACTCACTGTAATATCCGTTTGGTTTGAAGAATTTGTAGACAATGCGGCACCTTTACAGCAAAGAAGTTGAAGCGTTAGTGCTGTGTTCCACATCAGTTTCATGACGATATAAAAATGTTCCAGTGTGACGTCAGCTTAGTTAGTACGACAAATTTCAACTGACTAAAATGGCGTCCGGTGGTAACTTTCAAGGCGTCCTCCTCATCCAAGTAATTTACTTCTCAGGGATCAGTGTCTTAGTGCTGGCAGCGACACCCGGAAGACAACCGCCACTGTAAATGTTCTACAGAAGAAAGACTAAATTTTTCACAAATGAAACAAACTAAAATACTAATGGCTGTTTTTATAGTTCATTGCTGATACTCAAAGGAAAGTGGGGGACGTAATAAGGTGAGCACACATAAATTAACTTGAACATCCAGGTGGTTTAAAGCAGGTCGAAAGCGTGTGTGGATTGGTCTGTATAAACTCTGAATATATGCTAACGTACAGGGTTATAAATACAAAATCAAATAGGGGTAATGCAGGAGTAGGTTTAATAATGAATAAAGAAAATAGGAGTGCGGGTTAGCTACTACAAACAGCATAGTGAACGCATTATTGTGGCTAAGATAGACACAAAGCCCATACCTACTACAGTAGTACAAGTTTATATGCCAACTAGCTCTGCAGATGATGAAGAAATTGATGAAATGTATGACGAGGTAAAAGAAATTATTCAGGTAGTGAAGGGAGACGAAAATTTAATAGTCATGGGTGACTGGAATTCGTCAGTAGGAAAAGGAAGAGAAGGAAATATAGTAGGTGAATATGGATTGGGGGGAAGAAATGTAAGAGGAAGCCACCTGGTAGAATTTTGCACAGAGCATAACTTAATCATAGCTAACACTTGGTTCAAAAATCATGAAAGAAGGTTGTATACCCGGAAGAATCCTGGAGATACTAAAATAGATTACATAATGGTAAGGCAGAGATTTAGGAACCAGGTTTTAAATTGTAAGACATTCGCAGGGGCAGATGTGGATTCTGACCACAAGCTATTGGTTATGAACTGCAGATTAAGACTGAAGAAACTGCAAAATGCGGGAATTTAAGGAGATGGGACCTGGATAAACTGAAACTACCAGAGGTTGTACAGAGTTTCAGGGAGAGCATAAGGGAACAATTGACAGGAATGGGGGAAAGAAATACGGTAGAAGAAGAATGGGTAGCTCTGAGGGATGAAGTAGTGAAGGCAGCAGAGTATCAAGTAGGTAAAAAGACGAGGGATAGTAGAAATCCTTGGGTAACAGAAGAAATATTGAATTTAATTGATGAAAGGAGAAAATATAAAAATACAGTAAGTGAAGCAGGCAAAAAGGAATACAAACGCCTCAAAAATGAGATCGGCAGGAAGTGCAAAATGGCTAAGCCGGGATGGCTAGAGGACAAATGTAAGGATGTAGAGGCTTGTCTCACTAGGGGTAAGATAGATACTGCCTACAGGAAAATTAAAGAGACCTTTGGAGGGAAGAGAACCACTTGTATGAATATCAAGAGCTCAGATGGCAACCCAGTTATTAGCAAAGAAGGGAAGGCAGAAAGGTGGAAGGAGTATATAGGGGGTCTATACAAGGGCGATGTACTTGAGGACAATATTATGGAAATGGAAGAGGATGTAGATGAAGATGAAATGGGAGATAAGGTACTGCGTGAAGAGTTTGACAGAGCACTGAAAGACCTGAGTCGAAACAAGGCCCCGGGAGTAGACAACATTCCATTAGAACTACTGATGGCCTTGGGAGAGCCAGTCATGACAAAACTCTACCATCTGGTGAGCAAGATGTGTTAGAGAGGCGAAATACCCACAGACTTCAAGAAGAATATAATAATTCAAATCCCAAAGAAAGCAGGTGTTGACAGATGTGAAAATTACCGAACTATCAGTTTAATAAGTCACAGCTGCAAAATACTAACACGAATTCTTTACAGACGAATGGAAAAACTGGTAGAAGCGGACCTCGGGGAAGATCAGTTTGGATTCCGTTGAAATGTTGGAACACGTGAGGCAATACTAACCTTACGACTTATCTTAGAAGAAAGATTAAGAAAAGGCAAACCTACGTTTCTAGCACTTGTAGACTTAGAGAAAGCTTTTGACAACGTTAACTGGAATACTCTCTTTCAAATTCTGAAGGTGTGAGGGGTAAAATACAGGGAGCGAAAGGCTATTTACATTTTGTACAGAACCCAGATGGCAGTTATAAGAGTCGAGGGGCGTGAAAGGGAAGTAGTGGTTGGGAACGGAGTGAGACAGGGTTGTAGCATCTCCCCGATGTTATTCAATCTGTATATTGACCAAGCAGTAAAGGAAACAAAAGAAAAATTCGGAGCAGGTATTAAAATCCATGGAGAAGAAACAAAAACTTTGAGGTTCGCCGATGACATTGTAATTCTGTCAGAGACAGCAAAGGACTTGGAAGAGCAGTTGAACGGAATGGACAGTGTCTTATAAGGAGGATATAAGATGAACATCAACAAAAGCAAAACGAGGATAATGGAATGTAGTCAAATCAAATCGGGTGATACTGAGGGGATTAGATTAGGAAATGAGACACTTAAATTACGAAAGGAGTTTTGCTGTTTAGGGAGTAAAATAACTGATGATGGTCGAAGTAGAGAGGATATAAAATGTAGACTGGCAATGGCAAGAAAATCTTTTCTGAAGAAGAGAAATTTGTTAACATCGAGTATAGATTTAAGTGTCAGGAAGTCATTTCTGAAAGTATTTGTATGGAGTGTAGCCATGTATGGAAGTGAAACATGGACGATAACCAGTTTGGACAAGAAAAGAATGGAAGCTTTCGAAATGTGGTGCTACAGAAGAATGCTGAAGATAAGGTGAGTAGATCACGTAACTAATGAGGAGGTATTGAATAGGATTGGGGAGAAGAGAAGTTTGTGGCACAACTTGACTAGAAGAAGGGATCGGTTGGTAGGACATGTTTTGAGGCATCAAGGGATCACAAATTTAGCATTGGAGGGCAGCGTGGGGGTAAAAATCGTAGAGGGAGACCAAGAGATCCATACACTAGGCAAATTCAGAAGGATGTAGGTTGCAGTAGGTACTGGGAGATGAAGAAGCTTGCACAGGATAGAGTAGCACGGAGAGCTGCATCAAACCAGTCTCAGGACAGAAGACCACAACAACAACAACATATGCTAACGATTCTTTACACACACACACACACACACACACACACACACTCACACACACACACACACACACACACACACACACACACACAGAAAGAGAGATTAAAAAGCTTAGTTCCGTAACAGATACTATTTTTTCCCCAGAACTGGTTACAGTGCTTTGAATGTAACTGTTGTGAAAGGCAAATACGACATTTAGTTTCATTTAAATACGTCTAGTAGATTACATGTACTGTTATTTTTCTTAGTTAGGGCGTTGGCACCTGAACGATGATATTTAGTGCTCTGAACAATGCATGTCTTATTGAACGAAAAGGTTACCTAAAATATTATCATCAGGTTTCGATGTGCCCTCTTCTTTCTATATGGCCATGGGATCCACTGCAAATGATTATATGAAATAACAAAAAATTAATGAAACACTTCAATGGCTACCTTTCTCTCCTACTTAACCACTTACTTCTGTGTGGATAAAGCTATTGCCATATATACCATTACAGAAACGCCACTATGGATTGCACGTTTCTTCTGACGTTCTCTTTTCTACATGCGCACAACAGTAAGGAACAGTATAAACGTCTACTCTTCGGACAAGATGAAATGCATCCCTTGTCTGATAGTCTTGGATTTCTAATCCTTGCAACACTGTAAATTGTACATTACTGTAGCTGGTTAGAGGTGCAATGACTGTTACTGTTTGCTGGAAGCCGTTTTGGTGCTTGTCAGAATGCACTTGGTTCTCACTTAGTCAATCAAAATTTTATAAGATTATTTTGCATGAACACCATCATTACTACTAGGAAGAATAATTTAGGAAAGAATCCAATTTCACCATACGTACTTTTAACTCTTGGTTTAGTAATTGTGGTTGCTCTTTCAGGTTTCCACTTCACAATCACATACACAACACCCGACTTGGACAGCTTTAGTAGCTTTGAAACATCGGTAATGGAATTCTTATTCACATTACGCCCACTGACTGGACCACGTTAGAGGCCACTAACAGATCAGGTAGAACATTCTCTACGAAATAATGATAACGTTGGCCGTTGATCCTGAGTGGAAGAAAGTGAGGCCCTTCCAAACTGTCATCAACTATGCCGGCCCAAACGTTGACAGAAAATCTTTGTTGATAACTTGCTTCCACAGATGCGTGGGGATTGACGGCCGCCCATACATGCCTACTGTGAAAATTTACACTCTGCTCTCGCTGAAACTCGTTGAGGAAAATGAGTTGTAAGACAGAAACAAAGCGTTTTCATATTCATGTTAATATAAAATAATTTATGTCCCTGCATGTGAGGGATGTGTCCTGCAATTTGTGCCGTACGTTGTTGTTACACGCTGTGTAATTGTCCACACAAATCATTAAGCAGAAGATGTCAGTGCGTTTTCTGGGTTTACGATAGATTCACTTACCGTGTAAGTGATCAGGACCCAAAGTACCATAAAGTGCAGCTCTGGTGTTCTCCGTTTGTGAGTTCGCCATTTAACAAAAGATCAGTATTAATAAAGTCAGGTTTTGTGTACTTGGCGGTAAATGGTAAACGTGAACTTAAGAGTGACAGGGTGTGAGTGGATGAACGGTTAACGAAGATTTTGTCCTGTAAATTTTAGTATTTGAAACATTGTAGCTACCTCCATTTTGGAATGTTCTAGAGAGAGATTTGATAATAGCGCCCTTGAGAACTAGATACCTACGTCAGCATCGTTGTAGGGATTCACGTTATATTCAACTGCTGTTATTTTATTGTGGCCAAAAAGAAATAAATTGAAAGGAAAAAGTCAACAAAGAAACATATTTACAACAAATCTGGACCGAATGACTGCTGTGTGGGAGAAACATTGACAGGATATACTATTAAAATTTATATCCTCACATTTTGCCAGAAAATTCCCCGCTGTTGACTACAGTGAATTTTCCTTCAAACCACATACTTCCCACACAAAACGAAATGTGTTTCAAGTACGTGGAAGAACGTGAAAAATAAGACAGTACATCCTTTCCAGTAATTCTCAGTTACTGTGACGGTCTCGTACGTACAACAACGTAATGACATGAGTGCTATATCCCACACTGAATATCCAGTGTTTGTGACGTTACTGAATTTACTGTCAGCACAATTTCGGCGAGAGTCCAGCAGTAACTGTTTTTCCTGTCACGCTCTCTAACGCAATGGAGAACTCTGCTGTGCCACCACATCGCCTTATATGGTAAGGACGTATAATCGTAACACAATATATAAAGTTTCACGTCCCATTATTTGTAACTAATTATGAACTTTACCATTATGAAGTTTGCTATTATGTAAAAATACACACCAGTAATAGGTGAATAAAACGAAGTTGCACTAATATCCCCATAAAATATGAGGAAGTCTGTATTAAGAAATGCGATAAAACACCCCGTATCACATTGCTACTTTTAAAGTTCCTTAAAATGTTGCATGAACAACAATTATTGAAAAGATAGGCTACAATAGAGTAGGATCTTATAGCTGAAGAGTTGCACGTTAAGAAATAAGAAACTGCTCATTAAATGTTGTGTGACATTGTGGTTAGTCATATCCACTAATGTCAGATATCACAGAGCACGTCTTTATTGATCGTACCATGTATTTCTCCCGAAAATATTCCCTCCGTATTCAACCGATACATATAGTCAATGGACTTTATAGGCCTGTTAATTTTACTGTGGTAGGTATCCTCCTCTTTTTATATCTATCTGTCTATGATAGTAAGAACTGACTGAAATTACATATTCATGTCTGTTGCATATTACCATATTATTAGCAACGGAGTGGGACTGAATTTACTGATAATTCAATTATATCAATTGCTAAATTACTCTCTATGATGATATACGCATACTTTTGGACGAAAGTAAAATATAAGTGCGAAATTTACCTATAAATGGTTTCATTTTATTATCAGATACCGTACATTTATTAAAGTTTCAGAACGTACGTAACTTTGTTTGATATTCTGTATGAGCAACCAGATTATATTTTTACTAATGTTAGGTAATAAATATGCCTTTTGACACCATTCATTACTACAGTAAGTATTTATTATATGCAGGAGGTAAAGATATGTAGAGAGTCCTGTTATACAACTGACAATTTATTCAGATACTGAGGCTAGACCATTCTCCAACGAATATTTGGGTTTAGCTCGCGTTCCACAACAGTTATCGACATAAGTAATTCTAATGAACGTCGTCAACCAGTCGCGCATAGCTCTGATGTTTTAACCTGCAGACAGCCGCAGGCACAAACAATAGTGATGTCAGACTGCTGAGGGGAGAGAAGTGGTCTTAGGAGCGTGCCCCGCCTGTCTCTTTCACGGCTGCCGTCCTACATGCACCCTTCTTTTATGATTCTACAAAAGCAGAATCTTTATATAGGAATACCGAGGGTTGATTCTTCGTTCAACTGTGCAAGTAGTATTCCAACCTCATGATCAGTTTGCAGTAGTTTTTTATTCAGATCAACATAAGAAAGCAAATAACGAAGAACTCACAACAGAAAGCAAAGTGGATTTGGAAGCGGCTGGTGTGCAACTGCGTGCTGGGGTTGGCAGTGTCGTAAGCGAGATACTTAAGGCCACTCCTCTAACCCGTACCTTCTGCAACCATATTTCAAAAGAACCCCTCCACCCCCCACCACGCCCACACACACACACACACACACACACACACACACCACAAACCGCCATGTAAGGTGTATAAAATATTTTAAAATATTTCAAAATGTATTCCACACAATTACTCTTCGAAAATGATAAAACAATGGATTATCTCACGTAATATCATATTCCGGATTATTATGCCACTGATGGATGAATTTATTTTTGAAACGCAACGTTCTTTATGGGAGATGTAGTTTTTTCCCCAAGTTCAACGCACACACTGCTTTGCAACTGACTTATGTGAAATTCCGTCTTCGGGTGCTCTCGTGCTGAGGCGTAATATCAGATTTATTGAAAACTCGAGCACATATCCACGGTTATCAGTTGTTATCATTCGTTATGCTACCATCATACGGTGGAAGACTGGTAGAAACCTTTTTCACCATTGGAATTCAAACGCCATTCTGTTTCACATCGTTCTTCAGATTACAAATAAGTCCCTATGGACTCTAGCCATTGCCAGTATCCAATTTTGGCAACCAATAACTCTTATCAAATCTGACACACACACACACACACACACACACACACACACACACACACACACACACACACACACACACTGAGGGAACGAGAGAGAGAGAGAGAGTCAGCTGAGATGTTCTGTACATATATATCCTGTACAATTGCCTCTTACCACCCGTCACAAGTTTCAAGTGACCCATGATTTGTGGCTGTTTTCCTCTAGGCACATAACACTTACAGTGTGGAAGAGCATAAACAAACACAAAAATAGCCCCCATAATAGAAGTGTATTTCACATTTACGTGCAGTGGAATTGTAATAACGTTTGGGTATCACATCCCGTATCAGCACACACGTGAAAATATTAAGAAATGTGATAAGCCCTTCAGCTACATTCTTTTCGATTCTCTTCACTTTTAATTAAACACTGATGTAAAAAAATCGCAATACTAAAAACTTATTGACTTACAGTACTAAAATTTCCGATCACAGGTTAATGTAAGCGCGAGGTAAGCCAATGCACAAGTCAACTGTAGTTACATTCGTAATCAGTGTAACCGCCAGAATCTTGAACGCAGACATGCGCCTTGCACCTTGCTACTGAAAACTTCACAAATACTAATCAGTGTAGAATTCTTAAAAACTCAAATAACAAGCTGGTAGAATTCAAGAATGCACCGTAATTGGTTGGACACATTATTTCACTCATTTGTATATTTAATTACAGGTTAAACTATTAATCTCTATGTTATTAAAACTACACCAAACAAAGAGAATAGAAAGTGTTGTTTTCTGTGTGTAAATGGAAAAAAACTGTAATTATTTTGTATCTGGATGTTTGTTTTAATATTCATTGTCCTGCGGGAAAGATTGAAAGAAAGAAAAGATGGATCTTCAAAAGTCTCTTCTAGTTCCACGTACGTGAATATAAGGAAAGATATGCCTACAGATTCGGTTATTTTATATGAATACCTGTTATGCATTCTCTGGCATAATTCAGCGTTCAGTAACCAAGTAGAAAGTTTGAGTCTTCCATCGACATGGAAGTGGGTGTTGTTCATGGCGTAAGTCAGTTTAAGTTAGAGTATGTAGTGTGTAGGCTTAGAGACAGATGTCCTAAGAATTTTTGGTCCCTTAAGACCTTACCACAAATTTCCAGATTTTAGAGGCATTGACACGGAAAATTAGACAAGTGGTGGACAAAATGGAGATGTATAATTATTGCCTAACATCAAACCAAAGCTTCTGTGTGCAAGGAAGATACACTGTCATAACATTATTTCCACGTCTGCGCGACAATACCCGTCAGGTACCACCGATTCCCAGAATTCCTGCTTTCACATCCCCAACGTCCTCCTTAGCGTGATCTACTGTCTTCGAATATTCAACAGCAAAACTCTTCCACGATACATACCACCTCCATCTTGATGAGTATTACAGGAGACTGCGTGCATAACAGGAAAAAGAAATGACAAGTTTTGTCCTGAAATTGGTCAATAATGTGCCGAAATCGTCTAATGCAACAGTGATTCTGCATGACACAAGATTGTGGCAAGATTCCGGAAGTATGTAAAATTTGTTATTTACAAAATTCATGTCTGTTCCAAGTTCTGTAGTTGTGGATTTCCATAATTTATCACGTGAAGGGTATCCTCACTTCTGCCACCGACTCAAAACCGGCACAGCTAGGACAACGTAACGTCCACAAGTATTTCTAATGAGCAATAGTACTAGCTGCTTTACATGAGTCGACACACATCTACAGTTATTGCATAAACAAATCCGCCCCTCACAATATTTTCTAAGTCATTTCCAATGAATATAGATTCCATTCCTTCAACAAAGCGCTTGTGTGAAAACTCATTTTGCTGACCAAGTTTGGCGATAACGTTGATAGAGAGGTCTGCTGTCGTGGCTTACACCAAACTATCTATAGTATCTAGGGATAGTCAGAATATTCCGTGTTGTAGGAAACTAGTGCTACGATGGATTCCTTATGGTTTCCAGAGCTACTTAGCATAGCATGGTTTATGCAGATTCTAATGATATAACACAACACATAGCACAAGGTTATGCTGAGTGAGATGTGTGAAAGAACTAAATAATTAGAGGAGTAACTAGGAATAATACAATAATATGAAGCAGGCTTGACTGGCTTCTGTACTGGTATTCAAGCATGTATTTCTCACGGTACTTACATACGTTTGTAAAAGTGAAGTACCACATATGGTGAAGTGTATTTGGTACAGATGTTTCGCTTCCTGCCGACATGGGGTATTGCAATGGAAATACTGCTTGTGTGTGAAAGTGTTAATGAATCATGATATGTTGCATTAGCCTCCCTGAATAGCAGCCAGTGTAATACGGTATGACTGCATCTGACATCTATCTGCATTAACTGATTGAAGGCCACCACCTGCAAGTCGACATTTGCATTTCTTGGGCTGCCAGCGGTTGATGTTGATTAAATTAAGACATAATGAACTGTCAGTGCTGCTTGGTCTGTCCAGTGGTTGCAGCCACACTTGACCTCTAGCTGTCTGCATGTGTAGAAAGCACTCCAGGCACAAATGATTCGTACTCAGGATGCTAACAAGAGGGAGATGCCACCTCGTGTGTGCGGCCCCACAGACCGGCCGCATGTGGGATTACTGGCGGTTGTATTTTCTATTAGTAATAAAAGCATAGTCATTGTTCTCTAATCAGTTCCTGCAATATCTTCCAGCAGGATAAACATGGGAAATCAGTGATGTGGTATATATGTCCAGCACCTAGAGTTTTGTGTGTGTACATGTGCATATGAGTGTGTAGGTAGAAGGCAAGGGCATTTGGTTTTAGACACAGGGGTTATATTGCGTTTTAAATTTGGAGAAAAACACGTTAAGAAGAGAAGAGTGTACTAGATACACTGTATAGCATCACATGTCAGGTGTAAATGGCTTTCACAGCTTAATTTGTGAGATGTGGTAGATCAATTGGACCCATCTATTTTCGAGGGACTCATTCCTAGTCTTTATTATTTGCGAAAAAATGATATATTATGAAAGTATCCGTTAGCACAGTGCAGCGAAATTTGACGTTAATGGGCTATGGCAGCAAACGACCGACGTAAGTGCCTGTGCTAACAACACAACATCGCCTACAGCGGCTCTCCTGTCTCGTGACAATATCGGTTGCACCCCAAACGACTGGAAAACTGTGGCCTAATCAGGTAAGTCCCGCCGATAACGATTCGCAAGAACTGATGGTAAGGTTAGAGCGTGGGCACCCCCCGCCCCCGAAGCCATGGATTCCAAGACACTATTCAAACTGGTGGTGGCTATATAATAGTGTGGACTGCGTGTACACGGAAGGGACTGGCCCTCTGGTCCAACTGAATCGATCAGTGACTGGAAATTTTTATGTTCATCTACTTGGAGATCCTCTGCAGCCATTCATGAACTTCTGTTCCCAAACTACGATGCAATTTTTCTGGATGACAATGCGCCATGTCACCAGGCCACAGTTGTTCACGATTGGTTTCAGGAACTAACTGAACACCTAGAGCGAATGATCTGGCCACCCATATCGCCCGACATGATTCCCATCCAACATTTATGGGACGTAATGGAGAGGTCTGTTCGTGCACAAAACCCTGCACTGGCAAGCTTTCGTAACTATGGACGGTTGCATAGGCAGCATGGCTTAGTATTTCGGAAAGGGACTCCTAACGCCTTTTTCACAGCATGTAACATCGAGACGCTGCACTAGGTCAGGCAAAAGAAGATCTACAGGAAATTAGAAGGTATTCCATGACTGTTTCACCTCAGTGTATGTAACGATATTATAACAGTAATTGTTTCATGCATTTTTTTCCGATTTTCGGTTCTAAAAGATGTAACAGTGTCTTTCATCATCTTACCGGTGTACACATGCCCAACCTAAGTTCTTTAGGTTTAGGATAATATTCTCAAGTACATGAAGATCGTAAATGTGAATCCCAAAACCCATTGAAAATGATCATTTCACTGCAAATAAATGTATAATGCAGTTCTACTGCTGTGGCTACTGGTGGATTATAATTCTTTTCTGGCAAGACTGAAACATGGGTTATTTTAATGTTGGGACAAGTTTACTGCATGTGGATGTGTAAAATACGGACTGTCGCTTTACAGTCATTTTTGAGTCACGAACTGTTTTTTAGAGTTGCGGGCAGAGAGGATTGATAGTGATATCGTAGTTCACAATATTTAGTGATGTGTTACCTCGACCCAAAAGCCCAACAAAGGGGATGGAATGAGGAGTGGTGGGAATTTGTCACAGCTAATAAAGCGAATTAAAAAGTCATAAATTGCGCTTGTATACCCATTGCTCCATTACCACTGTTTTGTCAATATCATCCACGTGCAGTACTTAACGTTAGTAATTAAGGGCAGGACAATTTTTGATTTCGCAAACGGCTGTACATCGATAAGAGCTTTTTATCTCAGTAGCGGATATTGATTTTTCAGCAATGCATTTATGAAATAATTCAATTGCGCCTAGTGCATCTATTTTCGAAGATTTTTCTTTCTCTTTCCAACTCGTTTGTGTCATGTGTGGTATTTGAAATCCATTGTAATCGTCCATGAGTGTGAGTAATTGGCATATTGTGTGGGCCAGGCTACCACGTTCTCTCTTGAAAACTAGCGATCTGTGATCTACCTCCTCCGCTATAGTGAACTCAGTCTTGAGATTAATCTGATTGAAATGTTCGTGAAAGCGCTCTAGTTTCTCTTTGCTATTCTCCCACGACATAAATATATCATCTATGTAACACAACTATACGTTCCGTTTTTTCTGGGGTTCCTGTTGACTGTTCTTCGAAATTTTCCTCAAAGAAATAATCTATCACTGAACTTAAAGGACTTCCCATAGCCATGCAACGCGTCTCTCCGTAAAACTCACCGTTGCATCTGAAGTAAGTGACCATGGGATAATATTTAAAAAACGAACGAAAAATTACTAGATGAACATAAGAACAGTTGCATGAGGAAGGAATCCTACAGGTCAGCGCTTGGAGAACGTGCTTTGCTCCCAGGAGCCCACCAGATTCGATCTGATAAGACTAAAGCGCTGGCAGTCACAAGCGGATAATACTAAAGACTACACAGAAAGGTCATAGAGATTACTAAACATACCGATCTTAATCGGAAGGAGGATAGTGCGAAACTGAATGGTTTCCCGTCTCACTCACTGAAGAAGGCGTCTAACAGTACGTCGGTATGACTGATAGCAACAGCAGTCGACGGCAACCGACAATGGTGACTTCGCTTTAGGTTTCAAAGTTTGTCACGTCAACCTCCATGCGGGAACACGAGAAAACGGAATTTTGCTGCAGTCAGTATAGCAAGGCAGGATGTATATCGGAGCTTCGAGAAAGTTACAACCCCACCGTAGTTGTGCTTCGCAGATTGGGACTACACGTTGTACACTACTGGCCTTTAAAATTGGGCATTGAGTCAAGCACAGCTTGGACGGCGTGTACAGGTACAGCTGCCCATCCAGCTTCAACACGATACGACAGTTCATCAAGAGTAGTGTCTGGGGTATTGGGACGAGCCAGTTGCTCGCCCACCACTGACCAGACGTTTTCAGTTGGTCAGACATCTGGAGAATGTGCTGACCAGGGCAGCAGTCGAACATTTTCTATATCCATAAAGGACCGTGCAGGACCTGCAACATGAGATCGTGCATTATCCTGCTGAAATGTAGGGTTTCGCAGGGATCGAATGAAGGGTAGAGCCACGGGTAATAACACATCTGAAATGTAACGCCCACTGTTCAAAGTGCCGTCAATGCGAGCAAGAGGTGACCGACACGTGTAACCAATGGCACCCCACACCATCACGCCAGGTGATACGCTAGTATGGTGATGACAAATACACGCTTCCATTGTGAGTTCACCGCGATGTCGCCAAACACGGATACGACCATCATGATGCTGTAAACAGAACCTGGATTTATCGGAAAAAATGACATTTTTCCATTCGTGCACCCAGGTTCGTCGTTGAGTAAACCATCGCAAGCGCTCCTGTCTATGATGCAGCGTCAAGGGTAACCGCAGCCATGGTCTCCGAGCTGATAGTACATGTTGCTGCAAACGTCGTCGAACTGTTCGTGCAGATGGTTGTTCTCTTGCAAAGATCCCCATCTGTTGACTCAGGGATCGAGACGTGGCAGCACGATCTGTTACAGCTATGCGGATAAGATGCCTGTCATCTCGACTGCTAGTGATACGAGGCCATTGGAATCCAGCACAGCGGTTCCGTATTAACCTCCTAAACCCACCGATTCCTTATTCTGCTAACAGTCATTCGATCTCGACCAACGCGAGCAGCAATGTCACGATACGATGAACTGCAATCGCGATAGGCTACAATCCGACCTTTATCAAAGTCAGAAACTTGATGGTACACATTTATTCTCCTTACACGAGGCATCACAACAACGTTTGACCAGGCAATGCCGGTGAATTGCTGTTTCCGTATGAGAAATCGGTTGGATACTTTCCTCATGTCAGAACGTTGTAGGTGTCGCCACCTGCGCCAACCTTGTGTGATTGTTCTGAAAAGCTGATCATTTGCATATCACAGCATCTTCTTCCTGTCGGTTAAATTTCGCGTCTGTAGCACGCCAACTTCGTGGTGTAGCAACTTTAATGGCAAGTAGTATATTTCGATAAGAAATTAATTTGACCACGATGTAGTAACCCTGAACGTTTTGATAAGTGTGACATTTCCGGCAACAAAAGGTGACATGTTATTTGGTATTCGTTGGTCAGATCTCTGCATTCTTGCTAACACATCGACTACTTTGCAGCCATAGAATGTCGGAATAACTGTAACTGAGGGCCAGAAGGTGAGGAACAGGGTGCTGTACGTGGTCACTATGGAGATGAATGCACTGACGAGGCTCAGTCTAACGGTGATCACGCCCAGCAATTCGGCCACTGGGCGTCCAGAGGACACCTGCCGCGCCAGCAGCCGCAGCTCACGGTGGGCGGCGCCGCCCACACGCAGCCCTTCCAGCAGTAGCTCCGAGAACTACCTCTTAGTGCTCCTCGCTTCTGCCTCCACACAGTGAGCTGGCAGGACGATTAGCGTCAACTGAACTAGGCAGAGGCACATTACCAACTTTCCTTACCAGCTGTCTATATTACTTGAACCTAGGAATGCTGATTTGATTCCAAGGAGGTAGAACCCAACTGTCGACTGCAGTGCAAATGCTAGGAAATAGAACACTAGGAAAACCTCATGTGCAGATGCGGCCAAGTCTGACAGTTCACAGAGCTCTGCATGCACTCGTGTGAGAGCCCGCACATCGGCTGACATACGCCAAACAAATCTACTGTGTGCTTGTAGCCTCCCTATGCTTACATATCGGTTCTTCGTAGACTCTTTACCAATACTTGCCGCAAGCACGTCATTTCTCATGTCACGTAAACAAACATTCAGAAGTGAAATTCTGTACTTTATCATGAACTGTAAATTCGCAAATCTCAAAATAGTTAAAAAGGCGCAAAGAAAGGAGCCTACAGTAACTACAAAGCCCAGCTGGTGGTCCTCGTTATTACTAACCGTAAAAATGAATCTGTACAATGAAACAACATAACAAAGTAACAGAAAAAGTTGGAGTTTTACTACATTTCCGTCATATGTATTCACAGGCCCAATATGGGTCGTCAGAATTTTGTCACATGACACTACCGACTTCAGCATGTTCTCGTACTTTTTTGTATTGCAGAAGGCGTCTGCAGTTATCGAACAGAAGCTCATTGCTGACCAACTCAATTCGCCGAAAAGCGTGATAACGTTTACCACAAAGAAAGTACCTAACAATCTACTGTGGAAGTGCACCAAAATGTATACAGAAATGAGTTGTAATACGCTGGGAAGTATCACAATAACCAAATCCGATCTCACTTTCTTCACTAATCCGGCCTTCTCATCAACTGTGAATGGCATGAGCCCAAACAATTTGCATGTGAAGTGAAACGGTTTAATGGCCAATAAAAGCCTTTTTGTGATTTCAGGCACCATCGTCGTAGATTCATATGCTGACATCATCTGCAAAAGTGGAAACTTATAGTTTAGTCATGTTGCATGCTTCACTATTCATTGCTTAATGGAATATTAAAGTATCTCTAAAACTAAATATATACACCAAGTAAGGTATGTATATTAAGTAGTAAATTACAAATCACTATAATATTTATCTAACAAAATACCAGTTAATGAAATTTTTAGTTTCCTCTGTAGGAGTAAGGATTAATAAATAATGGTGAGAATAAGATAAGATTTATTGCTTCCTTAACATTTCCAGAAATTTCTACAGAGATCACTTCGTTCTATATGATTGAATGTGGCCCTAATGTTTTCAGGTAACATGACATGATTGTTGACAACAACTCCACACACTGCAGCGTTTATCACAAGACAGTCTATCTCCTCAGACAGGAAGACCTGTAGACATTTTAATAAAATTTGCAACAGTTGATTTGGTCTGTTTCCTCAAATTCATCCAGGTCTTCTCCCACCAACTCCCAACCCCTCCATCCCACCTCACCCCAACCCACGCATTCTCCCCACAGGAGATTAGGTTGAAGCTTCAGAGAGAACTTTAGTAATAATCATTATACTGAAGTTATGAAAAATTCTGATTTGCAGTTAATATTCCCTGAGGCTGTAAAGTATGTTTTTCAGCTGAACAGAACTGGTCATCTCTTAAAATGATAACCACAAAAATTGAACAGACAAACATAGATAGAAGGAAGACCACGGAAAAGAAACTGTGGGAGAGGGAAGATATATATTTATTGAGTTATGCTCGAAAGAATTACAAAACCTATCAGCAAACTAACTCAGAAATTTAATCTAAGAAGCGCAAGGAAGAGATTGAAAAATGACTGTAGAAAAAAAGTGCATACATACAAGACGAAATGTTTGTTGATAACTGTCAGAGTAGCTTCCTGGAAACTAAAAGCATAGGCGTCAACATTAATAGCGCAAACAGAAGAGCAGTGGTAACCGCAAAGAAAAGAACAGATAGGTAGAGAGAATACAATGAGGATCTGTACAGTAAGGTAGGGCCGTATGCCATGGGGATAGAAGAAAAAAGTCATCTTGGAAGACCTGGACGGCCAGAATTAAAAGTCAAAGATTTCAAAGCTTTGAAAGAGTAGTCGAACAAGTACGAAGGCATAGATGACATTGGTTTGGAATTGCGAAAGTCATTGGAGAAACTGGCACCCAGATGATAAGTTACGGTATAGAATTCGGTGCCAAACCTTCAGCCATTCAGAAGAATACCATCCACGCAGTCCCTAAGATAGTAAGCCCATGGAAACTAATGCACAGTACACTTCACAGCTCATACGTCATAGATGCTGAGCAAAAGAATAGAAATGAAAACCGAGTTTCTGTTACACAACATTTTCTTCATGGGATGACCAAAGCAATGAAGAGAAAATGCCAGATTTATTCACAAAACAATCAGTTTGCTATAAAAAAGATAAAGACATTATAAAATCAGTGCAGAAGTAATAATAGAAGCAAGAGATTTTTTCAGGAATTATCAAAAGTGCTCGACAAAGTGAAGTGGAACCAGATATTATAAATCTTTGAAAAATAGTAATAATGTACAGAAAATGAATGATACAATACAGTAATACTAGAAGACAAATAAATTATTGTTAATATTAAAAAGGCTGTAAGGCATATACCGTCTCTAGTATGTCAAAGAAACAATAAAAGAAATAAAAGGAATGTTCAGAAGTAGGAAGATATTACTGGGTGAAACGATATCAATGCTGGGAATAGCTGATTACATTGCTGTCGTTTGTCACGTGAAAAAGAAGCACAAAACCTGTTGAATGAGATGAATAGCCTACGAATCGCGCAATATGTACCAACAGTAAACAAAAGAAAGAAAAGTATTGAGTAATAGCATAAATGGGATTATTGACGAAATTAGTATCAGAATTGGGGACCATGCATTAGATGACGTGAAGCAACAATACTACCATGAAAACAAAACAACGCATGGGATATGTTGCAAGGACGATATAAGAAACGTATTAGTTCAGCTGAAGACAGCATTTTTCGGTATAAGAAATCTGCTTGTGTATTTATCAGGTTACGTGGGACCATGCGTGCCAAAGCTTCTACATCGTGGAAAGACTCGGTAGATACTTCTCATAGCTGGGGTTAGAAGATTTATAAAAAGCAGAAATAATAAAACACGAGAAAGAAAATCAGACAGATTACAAATGAATAAAACATTAAAGAGAAAAATTGTAGACTACACTGAGGAGCTTTTGTATAGAATAGAACTGTGCCACAAGGAAACCTCTCAACTTGGATTTCAGTCAAATTTTTACAGTTATCTTAAAAGTCAATGCTGCATACTTCTCTGCACAATCAATAAGGAAATATTATTCAAATGCTTATCGTTCTTTCGTCCACTGTTCACTGAATGGATGCTGCTGTTTGTTCAGATTGAGGGGTATTGTTAATAACAAATTCCTTGATGGAATATAGACTATGTACAGGAACGGCAGAGCCAAATTTCCTAATTACTTGAACAATGCCGTACACGAAGTTCACGAACTGACATCGTCAATCAGTCTGTCTTTTTCTGAACTGTGAATATTCTTTGTGAGCGCATGCAGTAGCTCCAAACATATAACAGCACGTGAGATAACAGACTGAAAATAAAAAGAATCAACGAACCTTGGGGATTTAGTGTCAGAGACAGAGGAGCTGATTGTTATACCGAAGACAGAACAATGGTTCAACAAAGACATTGCATGTGATTGTTAGAAGAATTTTAATGGTCAGTTGTGTTCGACCAGCTTGCGACAGTAGATTCATCTTTTTCAAGAGTTCCATCGAAGAAATTATATCTATTGTGTTTTGTTTCTGTTAAGTGAATCTGTTCTCTGAGAACCACGTGCTTTTGTTACGGGCTTTCTTATTAGCTACATTATTTACAACAGGTCCCACGTTTTTTAGAATAACACTTGTTTCATCTGAAAAGTGACATATTTTGCGTCAGCTGTCATATTTTTTGGCAAATCATGCATACATATCAAGAGAAGCAATGGTTCAAGAACAGAAATCTGGGAACCCATTCCCTACCCACATTCAACTGATTCAACCTTTTTGCCTGTTTGTTGGTACTGGAGGACGCCAACCTTCTGTTTCCTGTTTGGTGGTGAAACTCTCAACCTCCTAGTTCCTCAGTGCTCTCCGTTATTCAAAACAATTACATGGTCCACACAATGAAATATTGTTGTTAAATTAAAGAAAATACCCGTTCTGCACTATATGTCGTAAAGCCCTGTTAGTGCTTCATACAAAAAATAACACAAAGATTTTCTCTGGATGCTGGTTTTCTGAAGGTGAATTGCGAACGAGACAGCAACCAATGTGTGTTGAGATGGGCCACTACTCTCTTACACCATGCTTTTTCAGAATCTTTTAAAAACACAAATATCATAGAAAGTGGCTGATAACTGTCTACATTACCTGTTTCACCCATTTTATAGGATAGATTCGCTAGCGAGTATTTCACTCTTTGAGGTAACTGACCACATGTGAAAGACATATACACAGATGCTTGGATATAGAGCTAACATAAGTAACACAGACCTTCATAAACCTACTTCAATTTCTCCATGACTGTGGGTTCTTTTTAGTTATTCAGTCAGTTTTACCTTTTTTTCCTGTAGCTACAAGCGAATCCTTTGCCTCGAAACATTAGCTTTCAGTTCTGCCCATTTACCTGTAAAACAAAATTTTTATTTAACTTTCAGGTTATTGACACAAAGTTATTACTGAATATTTTACTCAGTTTCTCTCTATCAATAACAGTTTCCGTCCCACAAAATCGACGTATAATACGTTGAGCACCAACTCTCCCCTCTCATACCTCTATTTGAACTGATGCTATGTATTTAACTTTATTGTGAGAACTTTCTATTCTCTTCATGTAATGAACTTTATTACTCTGATGATATTCTTCATCACTTTGCAGAAATTTGAGTAGTAATTTCCTTCAGCAATTCCTGACTGTCCAGCTCCCTCCTGTCTCCACATGATAATCTAATGCCGATAACTATTCATATCACATGTTTATTATTAATGCGTATCACCCTCCAATATTTTTCTGCTAATGTCAAAGAATGCGAAAGAGATTTGAAAAAAAAAATGTATTATACTTGTTCCAGTTGTTTGTATGACAGACTTCTTGTTTGAATTCTATTTCTAGATTTGCATGAAATACCTGCACTGCAACAGGACTAATAACTTTAAATCTTTTTTCTTTATTACTGTGGAGTACAGTTCAGCCTTGACTACTTTCAGTACCTCTATCTATGCATAATGATATGATAGGAAATTGCTAATTTTTCTCACAAAAAATTGGTCAGTTAGAGAGCAATCCATTAAGTTATTTAATCAAACATCAGCCTTGCAAGTGATGATTACGTGCTACTTGTTTGTAACTGTATGCTTGAACGTGAATAATGGGCTGTGTGAAAACCAGAAAAGAGAAGAATCGTAGCAACTGAGCTGCTGTGCACGAAGGAAAACGACATTTAAGGGAACTGATATAAAAAATTAGGTCTTCTTCACATCATGACAAGGGAAGCAGAATATGTAAATGAAAGTGCAAGAAGGGCTAGCATTTCAAGACACGTATTACGTAGTCAGAAATTCCACGTTGCTGGACGACAAAAATGCAGAGGAAGACGCAGAACAGAACACATACAGGGTGACAATTATCGAACTACATGAAAATAACGTAAACTAGTTTCAAACTACGGCGTCCACACACTTTATTCAACATGAAAACGACACCACAGATATTCGGATTTAGGTTATGATATGTTCGATATGCCTGCCCTCACTGCCGATGATGTGGGGCAGACGAACAGCGAAATTCTGCATGACCCGCTCAACTGTCAGTGCTGTCGATGCTCCTCTGAATGGCTGATTCTAGCTAGGCAATGCATTTGGGGTTATAGCCTTACACCTTGTCTTTAATATGGCCCCACTAAAAGCAGTCGCGCGTGTTCATATCCGGAGAATATGGGGGCCAACCGAGACCCATGCTAGTGGCCTGGGGGTACCCCGGAGGCAGAACGTGGTCCCCAGAGTGCTCCTCCCGGACATGAAACATTCTCCAGCTTCGATGGGGTAGATCTCCGTCTTGCATGAACCAGAAGTTGCCGAAATCAGGATGACTTTGGTTAATGGGAATGAAAACATTTTCCAAAATCGTACATTCGTTAATCACCGTGGCATCAAGGAATATCGCACCAATTATTCCGCGACTGGACATTGCACGCCACACAGTCACACGTTGAGGGTGAAGAGATTTGTCGATTGCGGAATGCGGAGTTTCAGTCGCCGAAATGCGCTAATTTTGCTTACTGACGAACCATCCAAATGAAAGTATGTTTCCTCTCTAAACCATACAACAATGCGCATCCTAATTCTCACCACGCCCCGCAGCCAACGGTACAGTTTGAACGTCCTACTGCAAACCTTTCATATGGTTCAATAATTGTCACGCTGTATAACATACGCCGCCCTGAGATGAGCTATCTGATTCTCTGCCTCGTGATGACTGGGTGTTGTGTGCTGTCGTTAGGTTGGTTAGGTTTAAGTAGTTCTTAGTTCTAGGGGACTGATGACCTTACATGTTAAGTCCCATAGTGCTCAGAGCCATTTGAACCATTTTTTTGAGATATCTGAACACTTTTATCGATAATAATACATACTCGACAACAACTATTACGCACAATTGTTCCAGACGGTTTATTGCCTTCGAAGTTTCTGTGAAAATGGTATTTAGTCGAATTTCACTATCTTAAAATACAGCTTCATTTAATGAAAAATGACCTTAAAACTCAAGCGTTTACTTGTCGAGTTTGGCAACCAGGAAAACCGTTGCTAGGACAATATATTACTGATGACAAGGCAACATGGGCAAGATGACCAGCGTTCACAATTATTTACTTGCAGTAAATTTCGACACTGTTCAAACACATCTGCAAGGAAACATACGCCTGTATCTGTGTATAACCCATAAGCATTCAAATTTTAAAATGCCACACATGCAGCACCTGTTCATAAGGTAAAAGGTTCACGTATGGCGGTTTCAGACAGTTGCTGCCATGGGACTAAGTACTGTTACGTGAAAACACATCTTGAGAGAAATTCATATTCTTGTGACGAAAAGCCTCAACCGGGATCAAGAGTGACGCCTACTGATTCTAAATCAGTCTGAGAACCACAGTAGTTTTAGTCTTGATAATCTTCTTTGAAAACGAAGTGTACTCGTTGTTCACTTGCTAGATTATTTACAGATGACCTACAAGTCTGCTTGGCAGCAGGTCGTCAACAAATGGGCATCGTACCAACGAACGACGCTACTCAAAACAACTGTCACCACAAAACATTAGCTGGTGCTCGTCAGGATGTTAGATATCATATCTAATATGAAAAATGGAAATAACTCTGTAAGATGTGATATTTCATGCCAGTCGGAGTAGCAGACAACGGATTGTGGTGATTCCACTACGCGGAATTGACAAACACAATACCGAAACGTCCTCTGCAACTGTCTGTACCCCAGGTAGAGGCATACGCTTTATTTGTGCATAAAAGGGTACGAATGCTAAGCAAACTGCTGGGCGCTGCAAATTGAACACACTCTTCGACTACAGAACTAAGAAGAAATAGATCAATAGTACTAGGGAAAAGGCGGTATCACTCCATCTTCGATATAAAATTGATAAGAAAATTAATTAAACTGATCAATTAATTATCTCCACCCCCACTCCACGCTTCCCCACTCTCACCCCAGGATTACATAGTGCTTTCCTCAGCTTACTAGTGGCTCCCCGCCACCCCCTCCCCTTCCCTCACCTACCGCACTGGTGGAATTTCGATGTATTTCGAGTTTTGGCCAAAAAATCAAAATAAGGCAGGAATTTCAAAATTGGCAGAAATTTACCCAGAAATTGGCGGGAAATTCTAAATGCTGGTGCTCTTTGTGGGACTCGAACCCTGCTCTTTCCGGACAAATAGTCCTAGTGCATCCTCCACCACAGGAAATCTGTCCACATGCAAGAGGGGAAGGTTTATTTTGGGAGAGAAACTGAAGTAATCATCAGTCCTGATTACGTAATTACTCATAAAGTTTGGTCCTACTTACACATCTATATGCATATCGCTTCAGTAGGAGCGCCTGAAATCGCGACACTGCTCAAAAATTATTGATGTCATACACCTGGTGCTACCCTCTAGGAAACAAGCGACAATACCACTCGAACCTAGTGGCAGACAATCTCAAACTTCACATAAGATGACCCCTTCACCTACAGTACAGCGGGAACAAGGCTGGATTGGAAAGTACTTTCTTTATTTTTGCCGGAATAGTGTTCAACTGATGAGATGCTGGTGTTGGACAGAATGGAGTTTAAGAAGTGTATTACTTGTAAGCATACAGCCGAAGACTGCATCTGTTGCTGTTAGATGTCTCAGTTTTCTACAGATGCCTCCCACTGTATTGCTCGACAATCACCCAACAGTGTAGATGCTCTTAATCAGGAATTCCAATAAACGCTACAACAGCTGATGGAACAAGCGTCACTGTTCTAATTATACATCGAAATTATCGTGAAAAATACCAGCACTCGTAAATAACGTGTCATAATGCAGCTCTGAGAAATGGGAAAATTAATCCTAATAACACAATTACCACAAAAACTGGCCCCAAAAAGTTGCAGAAAGAGAGAGGGCGGCAGTTGTACATTTGTTCTCCTAACCTGCATAGAGCCAGTCTTCCTCTGTCCAACAACACCTCATTCCTCCCTCTCCTTACGATAGGTAGGGATCCAGGTGTGTTTTATCTTGTCGCTGATGGTCTACAAAGAGATCAATCCAGTGACAGTGATACGCTGACTACAGTCTATGGAACTTACTTACAGATGGATGCTTCCTGCAATCTTTCAAACGTATTTCTCGGAAAGAGTGGACCCCCCCGCCCCCCTCATTAACAACAACTACATTCCAGAAAAGTCTCCAGAATGTTTTTTCAGACGTCTGTTACTATCGCTTCTGCATGCAGGCACACAATACACTCCAGCATGTAGGCATGGTCATCTGTAGCCGAAAGTAAATGTGGTCGGTCAGCGCTATCGAGTTTGTTTGTTTAAAATCACAACTGCACTGCGCTGTCCCTACCACTACCAGTTGCTCCCACTGGCGCTTTCCACTCTGGAAGAAAAAACACTTCACTGTAGCAGCTGTATTTATTGTCAAAGCATCTCTTGCAAGCGAGTCTCTAGTAAAAAGAAACGCACAGTCACAAAGATAATAAATGTCCTGTATCCACGTAAAGAGGCACAGTAAATTTAGTTTTAGTTTTACAAGGAATGTCGGTATCATTAGAGAGAATTCATCAGGTAAAAAAAAAAAAAAAAAAAATCGTCGTGCACGGGTGCATTACATTCCTTTCAGATGGTTGATTAATCAGTATATTTTACGTTCGACTGCCGCATACAATTCACATCTCTCACCCAACTTCCCCTTATTTTGTACCGAGCGAGGTGGCGCAGTGGTTAGACACTGGACTCGCATTCGGGAGGACGACGGTTCAATCCCGCGTCCGGCCATCCTGATTTAGGCTTTCCGTGATTTCCCTAACTCATTCCAGGCAAATGCCGGTATGGTTCCTCTGAAAGGGCACGGCCGACTTTCTTCCCTAATCCGATGAGACCGATGACCACGCTGTCTGGTCTCCTTCCCCAAACAACCAACCAACCAACCAACCTTATTTTGTGACATTCAGTGGAGTGAAAAAAAAAAGACTACAACACCACCACCAGTTACAAACGATCAACCTGCAGAGGTCGAATCCCTATAGCGATACATCCGACACATGTATAAAGTTATCTCAATTCTGCTATACATGTCCACCCAGCATAAAATAAAACAAAGTATTTGCACAATTTTGCTGAAAAACTACAATTCACTCCAGAATATTCACGTTATTTCGCAACTTTCACCAGAGTGAAGAAAAACCGATAATTTAAACTGTGAAGTTCATGGTTCGAGAGCTTCCCTGGCGTTCAAATCCTTGTCTGTAAATAAATTGTCATGCATGTGGGTATTACAAATATTTGAGACACATGAAGTACCATTACACAGTACAACTTTGAAATTGAACCTTCTCAAGTCGCCTAGAAGAGAACCATATAAGGTTTCTCCAATACATCGAAAACAAACATTTTTTGTGTGCTGACATGTAACGTTTTTGTTCCATAACTCCCCTCTATGAGCCATCTGTATTTCAAGAAGTAGTCCACTCGCAGTTGGGGAAGATCATCGTATTGTAGTTTGTGAAAAGCACCTTGCAGCGATAGTCAACACCAGAACCCTGACCATCAACATGACTGTAAAATGAGGAAACCATACTCTTGGTGTCTTGAGAATGGAGCACCGAGACACCTGCTACCCAATCACTGTTAAAGATGAGATCAACTGTATACGTTATCACCTTCGGACATCCGTTTGGAAATTCTTCACAATATCGCAAAATTTTCCAGTTTCTGTATGTTGTGATATCTTCGATATTTTTGCCACTAAGAAACATCGCATCTGCGTTTTATTTTTGTCATCCTGTGTGTTGTGAGAGCAGCGTAGTTTACATCATGCAAAAAAAAATATGGTTCAAATGGCTCTGAGCACTATGGGACTTAACATCTGAGGTCATCAGTCCCCTAGAACTTAGAACTACTTAAACCTAACTAACCTAAGGACATCACACACATCCATGCCCGAGGCAGGATTCGAACCTGCAACCGTAGCAGTCGCGCGGTTCCGGACTGCGCGCCTAGAACCGCTAGACCACCGCGGCCGGCTACATCATGCAATGGCCAGCTTTCTGAGAGAGGCAGTGCTTCGAAACATGTTTATGTCAGTTCAGCACCGACACAGACCTCGATGTCAAGGTAGAAAGCAAATAGTATGGCGGTGTATGGAGCTGTAGTCACACACTGCTTGGACGCGGTGCAGCTGAAAAACAATGTATCAAGCAGCTTATGAAAGAACAGCACAGGAACCCCTGCTGGTGACTGATTGTGGGATATGATCTTCTTCCAATACAGGTGACAAAACTTTACACAGTTCTCTGCAAGCGACTTCGATCATAGGACACCTGCTCCAATGGTCCAGTAAGTATATATGTAATATGCTCGATGCCAACACGCAGACAATATTTGTTTTCCGATATATCAGAAGAGAGAGATGACGTTAGGAGGTGCTATTAAATGGTGTGGTATGACTGGTTGAAGTTTGGATCAAAATAATTCGTAGTTCTTTACCTATTCTGTATGTTACAAGATAACAATGAGCAGTCCTCTGAGACACAATAAATGCTATATAGATCCTGATCTGTTTCGATATTTCATACATCTGAAATGAATGTATGCATTCGTGCACGACAATTTGTAATTTGAACATGTGTAATGCTCTCAACCTACACCAGTTTCACTGATAAAACTAACAAAAACCGAATGCATCTGTGGTCATGGAATCACGACTGTTGTTGTAGTTTGTGAAAAGCACCTTGCAGTGATAGTCAACACCAGAACCCTGACCATCAACATAACTGTAAAATGAGGAAACCATACTCTTGGTGCCTTGAGAATTGAGCACCGAGACACCTGCAGGATTGTGTATTAAGAAATACGTATTACCGTCTTGTGTTATGTCATACTACATACCCTCTAATCGTAAAGTTGACACCAGCTCATTGTGGAACCTAGATTTGATAGTGTTTCTCCCGACATGATAACAGATGACTTAAAAAAAGTTGTTCTGTGATGACCAAACAAATTACAAAAGTACGATAGAAGAACCTGCTGCTATTGTGAATGATAATCTGCTGGATGTGGACTTCTTATTCTAGTACTGGTGACAGAAACATTGGTCATAGGCTGGTAGAGGGGAGTTATGGAGCAAACGTATCACATATCAGCATGCAGACAGTATTTGTTTTCGGTGTATTGGAGGAATCTTATAGGGTTCTTTTCTAGGTGACCTAGGAGATTCTATAAAAGGGCATGGTCTCACAATTCGCTTTTTTTCTACTTTTCGAAAAAGCCAGTGCGAGATAGCATCACATATGGGAAACGGGACTTGCAGTGCCTACAAAACAAGAAAGTCCTCTTGAGTTACGTCCTGTTGTTGCCAAATTTAAAATTATTATGTTCTTTCTGATGTGAAAATATGGAGTGAAAGATTGTACCGGCAATGGTATTTCATGTCCCGTAAATGTTTGAAATACCCATATGCACAACAATTTATTTACAGACACAGATTTGAGCGCCAATGACGCTCTCAAACCATGTACTTCTGAGTTTAAATTATCGGTTTTTCTTAACTCTGACGAAAGTTTTGAAATAACTTGGACATAGTGCATTGATATGTAGTTTTTTCAGCAAAATAGTGCAAATTATTTGTTTTATTTTATGCAGGGTGTACATATATACGGGAAGTGAGATAACTTAATACATCTGTCATATATATTACTATGGAGATTCGACCTCTGCAGTTTGATTGTTTGTAACTGGTGGTGACGCTGTAGTTTAGTTTTCCAGTCATTGGATTGGATAAGGGGGGGGGGGAGGGGGTAGGATGACAGATGTTAATTCTATCTGGCAGTCGAATGTAACGGAATAGCTGTGTAGATGCCGTTCTATCTTGATTATTCAGTTATCTGAGAAGTATGTAATGGACTCATGAATGACTTTTTTTTTTAACATGGTGAATGCTCTCAAATTAAACCGATATTCTTCATAAAACTATAACGAAACTGAGTGTTGTTATTTATGTGGATACAAGTCATTTATTATCGTTGTGATTGTGTTTTTTGTAATAGACGCTCCCTTATAAGAGGTACTCTGACATTAAGTACAGCTGCTACAGAGAAGTGTTCTTTCTGGTACAGTGACATGCGCCCGTCGGAGCAATAGGTAGTGGCACGGACAGTGCAGTTGCAGTTTTAGACAAATAACTTTCAGTCAGGATAGACATCTTTTATCTCGGTTTGTTCGCTGGAGCACTGGCGCCACGACCTAATGTGTATGCCAGCATTGATAGCAGTGGATCACTGCCTATGGTGAGGAGAGTGTGGGATGTTACGAGTATGGTTTTTGTCAATCTACGTGCTGCATTATGACCCGTTGTTTACGAGTGCTGGTTTGTTTCACGACAAATGGAGTGGAAGTGTCTGTAGAAAATTGTGACATCAAACAGCAATAGACACAGTCCTGAGCTGTATGCGTACAGGTAATACACATATTAAACTCATCTGTGTACAACACCAGCATCTTGTCAGTTGAACACAATTCCCGCCAAAAATAAAGATAGTACTGTTTTTCAAACAACTCACGGGAATTCAGCCCGGTAATATTTACAGTGACCGCCGATATTTCGGCGAGAGTACACCGTGCCATATTCAAGGATAATCTGCAATGGACAGGTGATGCACAAGCAAATTTAAGACCTCGGTTCTTGGATTAATTCAGGAAAGATAAAACACACGCACTGAACACTAGTGCCACCAAAGTCACAGGTATCCATAGTGAAAGACTACGAAATAGTTGATGAGGTAATATTAAATCTGCCTCTCTGTTTTTTGACAAGGGAGGGAGCAGGATTCCAAGCAGAGTTCAAACAAAAACTTCCATCCCTGTTTACACAGTAGCTCGCTAATTTAATCTCATCAGCTTCCAGTATTGCAATAGCAGATCTAATTGGCTGCTGTAATCGCGTGTGCTGTTTGTGCTCGGTACATCAGTCCTCCACCGTCCTGATAGTCTGACCAATGCATGCCATGCCACGGCTACAAAGAATGCGATATACACCCACGTAAACCAAGATCATCCTTAACAGAATCCAAAAGAAGAGGACGGGAAACACATTTCACTTCGTATCTCCGTAAAATACAACCGATCTTGTAGGAAGTGCTTCCTGCATAAGGCAAATAGGCAGAAGGCAGTAGACTTCGGTGTCGACTCAGTATTATCATCAGTCACCCAATGCACGGTTGGTCGATAAAGCAACGCACGTTCAATCCGTCTGTCACTGTAACCATTTTGACGAAATGTATCTTCAAGATAGGATAGCTCAGTATGCAAAGTCTCAGTGTCGGAAATTGCATGTGCCCTGTGTACCAAGGTACGAAATAACCCTTCGTGCTGAACCGATTGGTGACAACTAACAGCCTTTAAATACAAGTCAGTGTGAGTACGTTTCCACTAAACTGCATATCCCAATGATCCATCAAACTTCCTTCTCACCAAAACGTCAAGAAAGGGAAGGCAACCATCCTCTTCCACCTCCATCGTAGAACGAATGTTCGGATGGATCGAGTTCAGATGTCCTAAACAGGCATTCAAATTCTCCCTACCATGAGGCCAAGCAACAAAAGTATGACCAACATATCTGAATAAACAGGTGGGTCAACACATGTCGAAAGAGATGAGTTAATTCAACAACCACCCTAACCTCAATTAACCGCAACGCATCAGACAGAGGAACACAAGTGAAGAGAAATCTCATATCAAAACTTACTAAAACATTAGAGTCATTAACCGCATTCCTCGAAACAACGCAAGAAACCAGCTGAGTTCCTGATATGATGTTCACACCGTCAAACTTGTGGACTTAACAGAGAAAGAAGATACTTGGCAATACGATATGTTGGAGCGCCAATATTGCTCACTATAGGACGGAAAGGAACCCCTTCCATGTATACCTTCAGAAGGCCATATAATCTAGAGGGAACAGTGCTATAGGTGTTAAGACTCTTGATAGTGTCCTGCGAGAAATCCACTTTTCTTCAGGAGGCTGTTGGTCTTTCTGTCAACATTTTTCGTGGCGTCAGCATCGATTATTATACGACTCAGCGTATCGCAGGATGTGGTACAGCTAAAGGACGATGTATCAAATTGCTAATGAAAGAACAGCACATCATCGCTCTCTTGCGATTGATAGTCTATGAAATTTGATCTTTCTCCAGTATAGACGACAAAACTTTACACAGGTCTTTGCAAACGACTCCGATACGGGACACCTGCTCCATTGGTCCAGTATGCATATATGTAATGTGCTCGATGTGAACACACAGACAATTTTTTTTTTTTCGAGACATCAGAAGAGAGAGACGCAGTAAAATCTTTTTGTGTGATGTTAGGAGGTTCTATTACAAGGAGTGGTGTGACGGATTGAAGTTGGGATACAGATAATTTATAGTTTATTACCTAGTATGGATGTTACAAGGTAACAGTGATGAGTGCTCTCAAACGTAATAAATAACTGTATAGTTGCAGATCTGTATTAGTATTTCATATGTCTAAAATGAATGTATGCTATCGTGCATGACAATTTGTATCTTGAACATGTGTAATGCTCTCATATTACACAGATTTCACTCATAAAACTAACACAAGTCGACTGTACCTCTTGTCGTGGAATCATTACTGTTTTTATTATTATCGTCACGATTGTGTGATAAAATATATGCGTTATTCATACTTCACAACCTCTAATTATAGACACCAAGTTAATTACTGTTCGTTGTGGAACTTAGAAATTATAAGCGGTCCTCCAGAGAAGTGAGTGGGTTGCGTGATACAGGCTATTCTTTGATGACCAAATTGATTACTAAACTACAAAACAAGAATCTCCTGCTATTGTGAATGATGCTCTACTGGATGTGCTAAACTTCTTCAAGTACGAGGGGCAGAAACTTTACTTGCAAGTCGGTAGAGGGGAGTTATGAAGCAAAAATGTCAGGTGTTGGCACGCATTTGGTATTTGCTTTCGATGCATCGGTCATATCTGATAGGTTCTGTACTAGGTGACGTTAGAAGGTTCAGCACCACTGGCCATTAAAATTGCTACATCACGATGATGACGTGCTACAGACGCGAAATTTAATCTGCAGGAAGAAGATACTGTGATATGCAAATGATTAGCTTTTCAGAGCATTCACACAAGGTTGGCGCCGGTAGCGACACATACAATGTGCTGACATGAGGAAAGTTTCCAACCGATTTCTCATACACAAACAACAGTTGACCTGCGTTACCAGGTGAAACGTTGTTGTGATGCCTCGTGTAGGGAGAATAAATGCGTTCCATCAGGTTTCCGACTTTGATAAAGGTCGGATTCTAGACTATCGCGATTGCGGATTATCGAATCGCGACATTGTCGCGTTGGTCGAGATCCAATAACGGTTAGCAGAATGTGGGATCGGTGGTTTCAGGAGGGTAATGCGGAACGCCGTGCTGGATCCCAACGGTCTCGTATCACTAACAGTCGAGATGACAGGCATCTTATCCGCATGGCTGTAACAAATCGTGCAGCCACGTCTCGATCCCTGAGTCAACAGATGGGGACGTTTGCAAGACAACAATCATCTGCACGAACAGTTCGACGACGTTTGCAGCAGCATGGACTATCAGCTCGGAGGCCATGGCTGCAGTTACCCTTGACGCTGCATCACAGACAGGAACGCCTGCGATGGTGTACCCAGCGACGAACCTGGGTGCACGAATGGCAAAACGTCATTTTTTCGGATGAATGCAGGTTCTGTTTACATGATGGTCGCATCTGTGTTTGCCGACATCGCGGTGAACGCACATTGGAAGTGTGTATTCGTCATCGCCATACTGACGTATCATCCGGCGTGATGATATGGGGTCCCATTGGTTACACGTGTCGGTCACCTCTTGTTCGCACTGACTGCACTTTGAACAGTGGACGTTACATTTCAGATGTGTTACGACCCGAGGTTCTACCCTTCATTCGATCCCTGCGAAGCCCTACATTTCAGCAGCATAATGCACGACCGCATGTTGCAGGTCCTGTACGGGCCTTTCTGGATACAGAAAATTTTCGACTGCTACCCTGACCAGCACATTCTCCAGATCTCTCACCAAATGAAAACGTCTGGTCAAGGGTGGCCTAGAAACCGGTTTGTCACAATACGCCAGTCACTGCTTTAGATGAACTGTGGTATCGTGTTGAAGCTGTATGGGCAGCTGTACCTGTAGACGCCATCCAAGCTCTGTTTGACTCAATGCCCAGGCGTATCAAGGCCGTTATTACGGCCAGAGGTGGTTGTTCTGGGTGCAGGTTTCTCAGGATCTATGCACCCAAATTGTGTGAAAATATAACCACCCGTCAGTTCTAGTATAATACATTTGTCCAATGAATACCCGTTTATCAACTGCATTTCTTCTTCGTGCAGCAATTTAAATGGCCAGTAGTGTGTTACAAGACATAGTCACACTTTCTTTTTCCCTTGAACGCTAGTGCGTTATAGCATCGCACTGGTAAAACGAGACCCGCAGTAGCGTATAAGGGAACAACGTCCTCTTGAATTACAGCCTGTTGATGTCGAACGTAAAGTGATAGTGTTTCTTCCAACGTGTGAACAACTGGCATGAAAGGCAGTATTCTGTAAGGTTATTTCACGTATGTGAAATGTCTGTAACAGCCACAAGCATGACAGTTTATTTACAGACACTGATTTGAACACCAGAGTCCTCTCAAATCATGTGCTTCAGGGTTTATATTCTCGCATTTTCTTTACTCAGATGGGAGTTTAGAAGTAAAATAGACATTCTGCAGGGATCTGTAGTCTTTGCAGCAAAATAGTACAAGATTTTTTTTTATTTCATGCAGAATGACAATATATATGAGATATGAGATAAGTTAATAGGTCTGTCAGATGCGTCGTTATAAATATTCAACCTATGCAGGATTGATCATCTGTAAATGGTGGCGGTGCTAAACTTTTTTTTTCACTTCATTGGATGTCACAAAAGAAAGGGAAGCGGGATGAGAAATGCGAATTGTATCTTGCAGTCGAACTCAAAAGAATGACTGTATAGATGCCGTTCTATATTGATAACTAAACCATCTGAAAAGAATGTAATGCCCCCATACATGATATATTTTGTAATTTGAGTATGATGAGTGTTCTTACCCTATACCGATTTTACTCATAAAACTAAAAGAAAACTGATTGTACAGGGTGTTATAAAAAGGTACCGCCAAACTTTCAGGAAACATTCCTCACACACAAAGAAAGAAAATGTGTAATGTGGACCTGTGTTCGGAAACGCTTACTTTCCATGTTAGAGCTCATTTTGTCACTTCTCTTCAAATCACATTAATCATGGAATGGAAACACACAGCAACAGAACGTACCAGCGTGACTTCAAACACTTTGTTACAGGAATTGTTCAAAATGTCCTCCGATAGCGAGGATACATGCATCCACCCTCCGTCACATGGAATCCCTGATGCGCTGATGCAGCCCTGGAGAATGGCGTATTGTATCACAGGCGTTCACAATACGAGCACGAAGAGTCTCTACATTTGGTACCGGGGTTCGTTGACAAGAGCTTTCAAATGCCCCCATTAATGAAAGTCAAGAGGGTTGATGTCAGGAGAGCGTGGAGGCCATGGAATAGGTCCGCCTCTACCAATCCATCGGTCACCGAATCTGTTGTTGAGAAGCGTACGAACACTTCGACTGAAATGTGTAGGAGCTCCATCGTGCATGAACCACATGTTGTGTCGTACTTGTAAAGGCACATGTTCTAGCAGCACAGGTAGAGTATACCGTATGAAATCATGATAACGTGCTTCATTGAGCGTAGGTGGAAGAACATGGCGCCCAGTCAAGACATCACCAACAATGCCTGCCCAAACGTACTGTAGAACAATGAGTCGCATGTCAACACAAGCACCGACGTCAACATTACCTTCCTTCAATTGGGCCAACTGACGGTGAATCGAGGAAGTACAGTACATACTGACGAAACTGAAATGAGCTCTAACATGGAAATTAAGCGTTTCCGGACACATGCCCACATAACATCTTTTCTTTATTTGTATGTGGGGAAAGTTTCCTGAAAGTTTGGCCGTACCTTTTTGTAACACACTGTATATATATCTGCGTGGAAATTAGACATTTCTTAACGTAGTGATTATGCTTTTTTAAATAGATACTACCTAACAGAAGGTTCGAAAACGTTAAATACACCTGTTGATGTGACCGTTTTTCTCTTGCAGAATGACATCTGCCGGAGGAAGCAGTTGGTCATGGCAGAGACAGTGCCTTACCATTGCAGTTTTAGACAAACACTTGCGGTCGTATTGGTAGTGCTGGCCAACCACTTGGACCTCAGACCACTGATGGCGACGCGTACATGCTGGGGTGGATAGCGTGCCTGAACACAGAAGCGGTAGCAGCAGACGTTTGAAAATGCATTCTGAAGAGCTCTCTGGAATTTCGTTGTTGTTCTATGGGGATGCACTCGTACCAAGAGATACATCTATCTGTGACTGAGTTCTGAGGACAGTAGATAGTATTTCGCTCCCACCAGATGGATCTCTCTGTCGACCATCAGCAACAAGATATAGCAGCCCTGTATCACCTATGGTGAGGAAATGGAGGCATGAAAGGTAGTAGTACGGCGGTTAGACTGGCTCTAAGTTGGTTAATTTGTGACCACACTTCTAAGACAACAAATGTGCAACTGCCGCCTCTCTCTCCTTGTCCAATGTTTCGGTTCGGTTTATTGAGTAATTTTGTTATAATAATGATTTTTGCCAATCCCCAACATATATACTGCATTGTGACCCGTTGTTTACGAGTGCTGGTTTGTATCACAACAGCTGGCGTGGAAGCATCTGTAGCGAGCTTCAACATCAAACAGCAACAGACACAGTCCTCAACTGTGTGCTTACAGGTAATACATGTATTAGCCCTCCTGTGAACAATACCAGCATCTCGTCCGTTGAACACAGTTCGAGACAAAAATATAGTACCTTCCTCTCAAGGCCTTCTTCCAGCCAGTTTATAGGTGAAGGGATCTTCCTATGTAATAATGACTACATCTAGCCACTAGGTTCGAGTGGTACTGTGAAACTTTTTCCCAGCAGAATAACAACAGTTCTAGGCAGTCGTCAGCTTGTGAGTTTTATTGCGATTTAGGCGATCCTTGTACAGCGCTATGTGTAATTGGGACAGATCTTTATGACTAATTATATAATTAGGACCGACTTTTACTTCAGTTTCCCACCCAAAATAAATGAAATACACTAACGTAACCTTCCCCTCCTGCATCTGGACAGTTTTCCTGTGATGGGGTGTGCACTTGTGCTTTCTGTCAAGAAGGACTGGGATTCGAGTCCTGAAAAGGGTGCAACTCAAATAACTCATGAACGATTCTTGTGAGCAAAATGTCTGCAGTGCACACTGATACGCACAAAACTCTGGAAATATATAGACGAAATGCAATGCTTTGTCCAGCCATACTGAAATTGTATGATACGGATTAAGAAGGAACACCATCGATTACGACCACAGATGACAATTATCAGGTAATCGAGGAACTGTTTCGCGGCTACCGAAGAGGTTTTCCAACGAGAAGGAGTTGACACGGGTGCTCTGGGACGGCTTGTTAACAAGGAGCGGAATTCTGCCGTTGAGGAATTCAACACCCCAACCGTAGTTTACAGGCACATTCTGACTATTTCGAAAATACTGTCAAGTATTTATGTAAATTTTAAATGTACTCAAGGATTTAGTAAAACTTACTTGGCCCGCCCAGTATTTTCTGCCCAGTTTACTAATTTGAGTGGATAAAATAGTTTCATTGAACTCGTGCCCATATAGTGCAGCTGTTTACAGTTTATAACGTGAGTACTTACACTACTGGCCTTAAAGATGCTACACCACGAAGATGACGCGCTACAGAAGCGAAATTTAAGTGACAGGAAGAAGATGCTGTGATATGCAAACGATTAGCTTTTCAGAGCATTCACACAAGGTTGGCGCCGGTGGCGACACCTACAGCATGCTGACATGAGGGAAGTTTCCAACCAATTTCTCATACACAAACAGCAGTTGACCGGCGTTGCCTCGTGAAACGTTGTTGTGATGCCTCGTGTAAGGGGGAGAAATGCGTATCATCACGTTTCCGACTTTGATAAAGGTCGGATTCTAGACTATCGCGATTGCGGTTTATCGTATCACGACATTGCTGCTCTCGTTGGTCGAGATCCAAAAACTGTTAGCAGAATATGGAATCGGTGAGTTCAGGAGGGTAATACAGAACGTGCGCTGGATCCCAACGGCCTCGTATCACTAGCAGTCGAGATGACAGGCATCTTATCCGGATGGCTGTAACGTATCGTGCAGCCACGTCTCGATCCCTGGATCAACAGATGGGGACGTTTGCAATACAACAACCATCTGCACGAACAGTTCGACGTCGTTTGCAGCAGCATGGACTATCAGGTCGGAGACCATGGCTGCGGTTACCCTTGACGCTGCATCACAGACAGGAACGCCTGCGATGGTGTACCCAGCGACGAACCTGGGTGCACGAATGGTAAAACGTCATTTTTCCCGATGAATCCAGGTTCTGTTTACAGCATCATGATGGTTGCATCCATGTTTGGAGACATCGTGGTGAACGCACATTGGAAGCGTGTATTCGTCATCGCCATACTGGCGTATCACCCGGTGTGATGGTATGGGGTGCCATTGGTTACACGTCTCGGTCACCTCTTGTTCGCATTGACGGCACTTTGAACAGTGGACGTAACATTTCAGATGTGTTACGACCCGTGGCTCTACCCTTCATTCAATACCTCCGAAACCCTACATTTCAGCATGATAATGCGCGGCCGCATTTTGCAGGTCCTGTGCGGGCCTTTCTGGATACGGAAAATATTAGACTGCTTCCCTGGCCAGCACATTCTCCAGATCTCTCACCAATTGACAACGTCTGGTCAATGGTGGCCGAGCAACTGGCTCGTCAGAATACGCCAGTCACTACTCTTGATGAACTGTGGTATCGTGTTGAAGCTGCATGGGCAGTTGTACCTGTACACGCCATCCAAGCTTTGTTAGGCTCAATGCCCAGGCGTATCAAGGCCGTTATTACAGCCAGAGGTGGTTGTTCTGGGTACTGATTTCTCAGGATCCATGCACCCAAATTGCATGAAAATGTAATCACATGTCAGTTCTAGTATATTTGTCCAATGAATACCCGTTTATCATCTGCATTTCTTCTTGGTGTAGCAATTTTAATTTCCAGTAGTGTATTTGCTAATGTTAAGTGAGCAGTTACGTAAAAGAGCGCGTAGCAGGAGCAGTCTACCACACCGATATAGCCTTTCCCAGATGTAAGATGATATCACTGCCTTGAGTACTTTTCACAGTATAATGGATATCAAATGCTTCTCCAAGTAATAGCCTCCGAGCAAATTCTGAGGGGGCCCAGAGGCTTAAATTGTCTCCATCTCCAACAGAAGCGGTTCACCTAGGTGTTACAGAACTTTAGATGGTTCGACCTAACTCAAGCAATGTAGCACAGATTTCTGTTCTAGCCTCTAACACGATCAGTACTGTGCCATCAGATAAATTCAAACTCACGCTGCAATACATACTGTGAATGTGTGGCGAGCGGTTCCACTCAGTGCAGCCCATTCTACAAGTGTCAGCGTTTCCTGAATGGTAAAGCTTTATGCAGTTGACCAGTAACACAATTACAGCTAATGGCGAAGAAGTGCCATAACTTTCTAGTCATTTACTGTACACAGCTAAGTGACTAAAACACAAGTACACCGACTTACAATATGGTCTCAACGATAGACACCGCACGGTACTGTACCACATTCACCCATACATTCTCTTTCCTGCCAACACTACGCGGGTTACTAATAATAACACAGTATAAATTAATGTGCAGAGATTGGTGGTACGTTCGGTCCACGTGCATTACGTGTGTTAATTTTATTAGTAACGCATATTTGCATTTCTTGTAGGGTTAGCACGATTTCTGCAAGAAAAATATCCCCAGCATGTCTACGCACTGCGTTGCCAGTGATCCACAAACCGCGCTGTGGAGTTACACTGTAGCTGCTTCGTGTGACGTAGGGGGGCAGAGAGAATGGGAAATCGCCTGACACAGTTGCAGGTTGCAGTCACACGAAGGAGGAGAATTCGATTCAGAGTCTAGGGGTGGCGTCTTTAAACAGTAATCAAATCGTACTCATTGCTAGGTTCTAAAGCCGTCACTAGTCATGGGGGCAAATAGCAACAAAACGATTATTCACATTGATGTATAGAATGTATGAGAAAGGCCATATGTTATCAGACTTTCAGGAAAAGGTCAACCAGAAAAAACCATTCGATAGTGTAAAGTGGTGCAATATATTCGAAATTCTGTGAAAAACAGGAGTAAGCTATAGGGAAATATGGGTATATATATTCTGAACAAGAACCAAGCGGGAAGAATAAGAGTGGAAAAACAAGAACGAAGTGTACGTATTAAAAGGACGTAAGACAGGGATGTAGTCTTTCGCAGCTACTGTTCAGCTTATACCTTCAAGAAGCAAGGTAGGAAACAAAAATAAGGTTCAAGAGTGGAATAAAAAGTCAAAGTGAAAGGATATCAAGATTAATAAACCCTGATCACATTGCTATCCTCACCAAAAAATGTGTGTGAAATGTTATGGGACCCAGCTGCTAAGGTCATCAGTTCCTAAGCTTACACACTACTTAACCTAAATTATCGTAAAGACAAACACACACACCCATGCCTGAGGGAGGACTCGAACCTCTGCCGGGACCAGCCGCGCAGCCCATGACTGCAGCGCCTCAGACCGCTCGGCTAATCCCGCGCGGCTATCCTTAGTAAAAGTGGGGAGTAATTACAGGGTTTGTTGAATGGAATGAACAGTCTAATAAGTACGGAATAAGGGCCGAGAGTAAATCGAAGAGAGCGGAAGCAATGAGAAGTATCAGACATGAGAACAGTGAGTAAGTTAATATCAGAACTGTTGATCACGTGCCGGCCGAAGTGGCCGTGCGGTTCTAGGCGCTGCAGTCTGGAACCGCGAGACCGCTACGGTCGCAGGTTCGAATCCTACCTCGGGCATGGATATGTGTGATGCCCTTAGCTTAGTTAGGTTTAACTAGTTCTAAGTTCTAGGGGACTAATGACCTCAGAAGTTGAGTCCCATAGTGCTCAGAGCCATTTTTTTTTTTTTTTTTTTTTTGATCACGTAGGAGATGAAGTTACGGAATTCTGTTACCCAGGCAGCAAAACAACCCATGATGGGCGGTACAAGGAGGACATAGTCGGCAGACTAGTACTGGATAAAAGAGCATTCTTGGCCAAGAGAAGTCGACTGGTATCAAACATAGGTCTTGATTTTAAGAAGAAATTTCAGAGAATGTACGTTTGGAGGACAGCATTGAATGGCAGTGAAACATGGATAGTGGGGAAACTGGAACAGAAGAGAATAGCAAAATTTGAGATGTGGTGCTACAGAGGAATGTTGAAGACTATGTGGGGTGATAAGGTAAGGAGTGAATAGGTTCTGCAACGGAATGCGAGAAAAGAATGTATGGAAAACACAGACAAGAAGAAGGGACAGAATGACAGGACATCTGTTAAGACATCAAGGAATGACTTCCATGGTACTAGAGGGAGCTGTAGAGGATAAAAACTGTAGAGGAAGACGTAAACTGGAATATATCAAGCAAATAACTGTGGACGTAGTTTGGAAGTGCAATTCTGAAATGGAAAGGTAGATATCGCAGAGGAATTCGTGACATTTCGCATCAAGCCAGTCAAGAGAGTGATGACTCAAAAACAACAACAACAACAAAAAATGGAAGTGCATGAAGACAATCTCACGTCCTATGTTACGTTAGAATTCTACACTGCAGATCTTTCCTTTTAACCCATGCACAACCCCCGAAGCAATTTATCGCATAATACCGCTCTTCTGTACCTAGATGTGGTATGCACGTCTTGGTGTTCATTGACTGGGTACATAAAGGACGAAGTAAGCATTTAAAACACGGAGGCTTATATTACTAGTGTATCTTGTACGTCATTATTTAACATAATGGCATAATGCAAGTGAAGTTGCTGATCGTTGATGAAAATGGCTCTAGACAGCTTTACTGCTAAATCGTAGACATGTGCCTTCTACGTTGCTCAACATTATCCGCACATGCAGAAAAACGACACGTATGTGTACGATGCTTGGTACTTTCTCGGCCTTTGATTCAGCAATTAAAGTTGCCGTGCGAGTAGACATGCCTGGTGCAAAAGTATTGTTCGTTGTCTATATAGAATTCCTCGCGGCTGTGTCAAATTGTGATGGCAGTAATGCTGCCTCAGACATGACCTTTACAGAGAGACACATATTTTCCGTCTCGGTGAACCAAGGAGCATGTTCCTATAATTCGAAGCACAATTATTTTAAATGATATGACGTGCAAGATACTGAAAAACAGCTGCCAGGGGAATTAATGTAGCGACAACCCGCCACAGGTCAGGTGTGGTTAGTTTTATTGAGAGCTTCCTTCCCTATACCCACGAGATCATCTTTACAGTTCACCGCTCTCACGAAATACGCACAAAGTTTTGAACCATGCTCAGCACCACCATCTCTTCGCCTTTGACGACGGTGTTGGGCGGGCTTATTGACATATTCTCGTTGCGATGAGGAATATCTATAGATGCACTCATAAGATGAGTGAAATTAGTAATAGAGAAAGAATTTTAATATATGTGGTAATTTATGAGTACATAATGAGGAGACTTAAAAAGTAACCTATGAAGTGATGGTGGATCAGGGATTAGGTTGATGAATGTGGTACCTTGCTGCTGTCTTTCGTTGCCACAATATTGTAAACCCGTTTAATTGTGTTTTGCTCACTTGGTGGTGATCACTGAATGACCAAAAAGTTACTGCACATCTCTTACCACTGGTTGTGTTACTTGTTGACTCCATTAATATGTTCCATTCAGGGATTGCAGACACGTGTGGATGAGGCAGCAATGAGTGTATTCATTTGTCACACATCCATACTAAGTTTTTCAAGATTTGTGTGTGTGTATGTATGTCTGATGGATAGGACTGATCACGTTCAGATCTACAGCAACAATCTGTTGAAAAGGATTTCTTTAGTTATGTTGACATGTTTTAAGTTCTATAGAACCTACGTGACCTGCTTCTGCTGCAGAGGGACACAATTTAAGCCTCTGGTCCGTTTCAGATTCTAGGAGAGCTGGGGCTGGTGTGATTCATTTGATACGCATCACGCCGAGAAAAGAGTGAAAGTGATAGTGGTGACAATGAAATCGATATTGTTGACTACATATTGACAGCTTGTTACATTTTGAAAACGCTCCTCAGATGGGCAGCTATCAGACCCTATGTTGAGATATTTTCCATAACAGTTCACTCAACAACTGCAGGTAAGTACTCACTGAATGAAATGAAAACAACTCCACTATATAAACACGAGGACAGTTAGTTTATTTTGTCTGCTCGCGTAAGAGAACTGGACAGGAAACGCTGGGGACATATAGTGCGTATGTAAACTGAAGAGAGACCAACGCTGTTGGTTGGGGGAGGGGGGGGGGTGAGGGCGAAGCTGCCTTTCCCGGAAAAACTCAACAACTGCTTTACCAGGAATTTCTTCTCTAGCAGCGTAGAAAAGTGCACCCACATTTCCGTAGATTTGGTCCTTGTTAGTTACCAGCGCTAGTGTTATTAGTAATTCGAATCCGAATTCGATGTGGTGTTAACGCATTTTGTGAAAAATAACACCCCTCCCTCATGTCAGCACTCCACGTTGCCAATGACTCATATGCCACGCTGTGAAGGGCCTGTAGAACTTGGTTGAATAACCTGTGGTTGCTTCTTGCCACGTAGTAGGGAGGGGGGAGGTGGGTGGAAAGGAAAATCCCCTGCACGAAGGCAGTATGTGTGTGAATACTGCGACCTCTATTGCCTTGGCCATCTTCCCCACACATCTCTCCCCTCCAACCTGTTAGACTCCCTGAACACAATTTATCCCTCAATACGCCACTGCTGCACGTAGATGTTGTACGCACATTTATTTTATCTACTTCAGTTAAAAATACACATTAATTTTATACCTTTGGAGCAATATTTTTCATGATCTGAGATTTTTACATCGCTTGAAAGCGGAAACTATTACTCCAAGAGAAAAAAGGATATGACCTTTTTCGTAGGAAACTGAATATAATATCATCTTACACTGGGAAACATATTCGCTGGAAGCCAAGGTTTACGAAATACTCGAAAAGACCATATAAAAGAGAACTTTAAGTCCACTCTCGCCCTAACAGACACTCCCTATTGACCAAGATTTTTAATGTATTGTTCGCCTGACGCTCCCTACCAACAGGTTAAAATATTTGGACTACAGGATTTTCCCTTAATTTTCCTTGTTTAATTGGACTGACATGGCAGATTCTAAATCTGTGTAAGCGGATAAGCAGAAAGGTGTAGAAAATACGTTAAACGGAGTGGGCCAAGTTATATTACTGCAATTTAATTTTATTCATATTTTGCAACTTCAGACGTGACTGTACTCAACACACTCGAGATACGAATTTTAAAAAAATGCTTTCCGTCATAATTTTTCTTGTTTTATTCAGCATACGATGCATTTCGGACCCTGTGGGTCCACCTTCCGCTGTAATTCGTCTTAATACATGATTTATTTCTTCTCTTGAACGAGATGAAATGCATATTCCTGTCACGAAAATGTTTGATGTTAGGTTACGTAATTCGTAAGTCAGACGCGGAAAATATGTGCGCAATAGTGGAAAAGATTAATAGTGTAAACTTACCAAATAATCCAAGAGAAGCGTTTTTAACGTTTTAGTAAGAGCGGATGTTTTTCCCTCCATCGATTTCAAGCATATCACTTCATCCAAGAGGCACATTCGCAAACACATGTTTGTAAACATCTCACAGATATTTTTTTACATGGTGTGGTCAAAGATGGATTTTTCATAGTGCTCAAGACATAATTATTAAACAATAGACATATGCACGAAAGAATTGACGTATGCAGGAAATAACTTTAGAGCAGATCTTTAAAATTACTAAAAAAAGCTGTGGCTTGTGAAATCTGTTTGTTCATTTAACGTCGATTCTGGTTTTTTAGTTTTGTATAGGTATATCTTCAGTTGTTCCAAAAGATTTGGGATATTACCATTGCCTTCATTACTTAATACTATCAAATTATTTTCTAGACTGTTGATGGCATGTTTCGTTCCCAACATATGTTGTGCAATGACTGATTTCTCAAAGTGGTTGAGCCTGAAAGCATTTACATGTTCTTGAAAACGGGTTTTGAAGTTTCTGCCTGTTTTCCCTACATAGTAGGCAGAACAACTGCGTCATGATACTTTGTACACTCCACTGTTGTTGTATGTTTGTGTATTTTATTTTATGTTATGTGTTCCAAATTATGTTATGTTTTCTAATTTATTATTAGTTGAGAATGAAACTGTTATATTTGTTTTTTTGGAAAGTTTAAATATTTTTTGTTATATGGGGCCCAGGTATGGGATATTGGCGAATATTTTCTCCTCTTTCATAGTGTTGTAATTCGTTGCCTTGCTTTTGTGTATTTGTCTAAATTGTCAATTGTTTTGGCTGTGTAGCCATTGCTTATGGCAATGTTCTTTATTGTATCTGTCTCATTGTTGAGTGTGTTTCCTTCTAGATCAAGAGAGTGTACTCTGTGTAGCATGGACCTAAATGCAGCATGTTTCTGTGTGGTAGTATGGCATGAGTTGTCCAGTGTCATGTCTGTGTATGGTGAGCTTATGTTTTTGTTGATGGTTGGTGATTTTAAGATCCAGGAATTCATGGTTTTGTTGTTCTCATGTACTATTGTGAATTTTATGTTTTTGTGGAAAGAATTTAATACTGCTAGTAGTTCTTCGATCTCATCTTTTGTTCCATCAAACAGAAGCAAGGCATCATCAACATGTCTCCAGTAATATATTATTTTACTTTTGAATCTATTGTTTTCTTTAAACAACTTACTTTCCAGATGACTGACAAATATGCCAGAAAACGTGATATGCTACTGCCCATGGCAAGACCCTAATTCCATTGGTAAACTTTCCTATTGAATGTGAAGTAATTGTGGGACGATATTAGCTGCAACATGTCTTTGACTTCTGACATTTCTGCGTTTGACAATTTTTTTTGTTTTATTAAGTTTTCAGAAATTCTTCAGTTGGTACATCTGTAAATAGGTTAGTTACATCAAAAGAGGCACACCTGGCTCCTGCAGGAATATTTCTGTCTTTAATTTTAGTTGCTAATTCCTTTGTGTTCTTAAATGAGTATGATTTATTAAATGTATAGTACTGTTTCAGAATTTTGTTCAGTAATTGGGAGACTTTGGAAGCAGGTGTATGCCTAGAATTAACAATAGGCCTCAATAGAACTTGGGATTCATGGGTCTTAGGTTGAGCTTTCAGTTTTGGAGCTGTGGGATTCATTGAAATGCATGTTTTTGCTTGTTTTTCTGTGAAGAGTAAAGTACATTTATTAATAATTTTTCTGATTTTGTTGTGGAATTTTATAGTTGCGTCTTATTTTCAGAAAACGAAGTTAGTGTTTTGGTGATGTATTCGTCTTTGCTCATCTCATTCAAGAGAACAAGTAAAGCACATATTAAAACCACAGGGTCCGAAATGCATCGTGTACAGAATTAAACACGAAAAATTGTGACTGAAGGCGTTTTTTTTAATTCATACCTCTACTTTAATATGATGCAGCTTTGATTTTTTATTTAGAGAATTTGTCACATTTACAAGAATTCAACTAGCTCTTTCACCAAAACATTTACTACGATGAGTTGTAATTTCTTAAGTCAATAATCTAAAGACTCTCAGACTCAGACTACAGTGAACCAGACTGTCACAAATACAATTTAATTTTGTGAAGTTTAAATTATTAAGTAAACTTACCAAAAAGAACTAACTTACTCATAGTCAGATATGTGCCGCTTCAATTAATAACTGGGACGCCAAGGAATTAAACAAAATGAAAACTACTTCTTAGTTGCCTGTGTCACGTCTAACACTCATTCGCATTAACAGGTTCAAGAACAGCAGTGCTGGAGGTACATCGTCGATAAGCTCTCTCCTGTATCTAGTTAATGAGATCGATAAACACTTCCTCCATTCCCTAATTGAGCTAATTGAGCTCTGTGTTTGAGAGATGATCCCATAACGAGTTGACTAACAATATTTTAATAACTCAAATATGACATATGTACAGAATCTTTATGTTTAGGTAGTTAGTTGCTACTTATTGTAATGTAAGAAAAATATAATAGCCCAAAAAATTGTTAGTATTATTATGTATCAATCGCCGGTATATTTTCTCAATTCATTCCCCAGCGCTGTGAAAATTTTGTTGCAACTGTGAGGATGAGCATCATGTGGTATGCCATTATTTAGGAATTGTTAAAGACATATTGAAATCTCCTTTGATATTGTTCATCCAACATTTACGACATTCTTCTGGAGCTATTGAACAAAATCAGTGATATCTTAAGTTATAGCGGCCAGATCAGCGAAACTATGTTATACTCATGAGTGTCGCAGTTCGGTAAATGTAAGCACAAAATCTAGAAGCAGATTACAGGATACAGCAAGTAAAACGTTAGCAGTAGGTGAAATTTAGCTAGTGGTACGGGCTACGTTCAGATTTGATTTTGTAATCCCAACATTAGCCTCACATGGTGCAACTGATGAGCTGAGTCATATTAACAAGAAACATTTGGCCATAAATCTATGTATGTAGCAGCCTGAATCAGACATCATGCAGAATAGTTTCAGCCATCACCTTTTAAGTTGATATGGTGCATATTTCCGTTCCTGTTCATTTCAGTATCCCAAATCTGCTTCGTAAACAACATCGAAGCCTACCCCTGCGATTGTCTCCTTCCACCAGCTCTTCGACCGTAGTCGTCTCGAGTAGTTATTTGCATAAAATATTTCAATCTCTCGATTCATTGAGTTTTTTGAGTATTTTTTGTCGTTGACTTGTAAAAAGGGGTTATAATTTCTTACTCGATCAGTCCTTCTGATCTCCAACAGTCTCCTGTAATAGCATATTTCAGGGACGTGGAAGTTTCGTATCTGTTTCCCCATTGTCTGCATTTCGAATCCATACCGTTATAATGGTCTAATGGTTAAGATGCAAAATCAAGTTGCACAGTTTGCCCCTCTTGACACTGGTGCGGCAAGACAAAATGTTGAATTCAACACTCCGAAACCTCAAGTAAACGCAAAAATTTACCGTCAAACTATGTAGTTGAAGAATATACGTCCACATTTCGCCAAAAAGTTCAGCTGCCTTTGTGAGAAGCCACACAGCAGATACGAAGAAAGAGAGCCAAGACAAATGATAGACCTCAGACCTGATGAGGAAGGTCAAGACAGTGCTTGCCCTTATTGGCAATGAAATGCACTTCGGTTTAATTAAGTGATCAACCATCAAGCAACATCGAGTAGTTGTTTTAAGTACCAAAGAACAAGTGGTATATATCCAAAATCAAATGAGTTCCGCTTCGTAAAGTGTTTGGCAGCATTCCAAGGTGACAGTCAGATAGCAATGAAGGTGAGTGAGTGGCATTATCGGTTTTTGTTAATGAGAGGCTGGGTGATCGGCAGGTTCCTGTTCCTGGAACGTGGATCATTGTAATTGTGACTGTGTTACCTCAGGCTCAGCTCCAGAGTGAGGCGGTAGTTTCCACAGCCGATTCATTGGGCAATTCTGTCCTCCTGGAAAACATCATAATGAAGTCCCAAACAGATGATCTGCCAGTAGCAGCACGGATCACATGCAGACCTTACTTGCAGCAGTGTGTGCACACAGCTAGTAGCAAGGTCTGCATGTGATCAGTGCTGCTACTGGCAGATCATCTGTTTGGGGCTTCCCTATGATGTTTCCCAGTTGTGTGCACACACTGCAGCACAGGACTGTACTTTGCGCCTATCGAACGCTCCTGACTGAGAAACATTCAAAAGGTAGTGTTTTAAAATACATCCAGTAGCCAACTTCACTGAATGTTTTGCTCAGTAACACTTCAAGACCCTTGAAAACTCAGCTTTAATGGTCGTTGTTTAGAGATATACACTAAGTTTTAGCTAGACACCAGCAGGAAGTCTTGTGCGACTACCCAACAGCTGAAGTCAGACACTTTTATGCAGAACTGGAGGTGGAGTAAGCAGCAGATTGTGAACTGGAACCTGATCACTGACCTTAGTGCAACGTCCAGTTAGGAAGCTCTCACGCATTCTCTCGGCCGCCCAACTCTTAAACCTGGATCAAAAAGATCCCTTGGCAACCAACGAAAGCCCGAGTGGGTAAGATGACAGTTCGTCGTTCTCCCATTAAAATCAGTGGAAGAGTCGGTGAAGGAATTTTTCTCATTGGACAAGTTCCGGACAGATTGTAACAGAAACTATCTACAACTCTTAAGCAGCTAAAGAATTCACCACAACGTGATGATGTGGGCCGTGAACAGAGACGGGAGACAAACGGACAGAACACTTAAAAAAACAACTCCTCGTGGCAGGCAGGATGACATGTGCAGAGAGCAGCACCATTGTGGCCTACACATAACACAGGAAAGTCGTCGGCGCTGTAGGAATATGGGAAGAAAAGAAACACGAACAGCAGCGAGGAGGGGAGCACTCAAACAGTGAGTCTGCCCCTAACCGCTCCCCCCTACATCAGGAAACACACGTTACGTCCCCTACATCTCCATGTGTAAAACCATTCAGACTCGAGCCTTAACCATTATGGAGAGAACTATGAGCTGTGCCCAAAAACTATTAGAAGATTTTTATTCCTAAATAGAGCAATATAGATGAAAATGTATATGACAATTGTTCCTCATATTATTGTTATGCGTCACGGTGAAACTGTAACTGTCCTCACTGACACTGGAGCAGTCACTTCTGCAATATGTGAATCATTTTTAATACCGTCTAACAGCTACAAGTAGCTCCGTTTCCTGTCTCACAATTAAACGCTAGAGGATCTACAGATCAATGGTGTAATAATTCCTGATGCACATAGAAGTAAAAGACCTAACGCGTGTACAGCCGACATTTGTCATCAAAGGACTGAGAGCAGCAGTGTTGTTACTGTGAAACTGGCCGGCATCAAGTGCATGTTGTGGTGTTTGTCTGGGTGGTCGTCCAGTTGTTCCAGGAGTGGACTTTCACTGAGCAATTTTCCAGGCCATCAGCTTTACCTGAATAGACAATGTAACAACCTCAAAGTGGTCGTCAGACGTCGATGGGCCACGTCCCTCGCTCAAAAGAAAATTCCGAAGTTCCACCTGCAACACGAAGGTCCACACGGTATTAAAACGGGAACTGGTGAACACAGCTATCTTTCAGTTTAGTCAGACACTGAAAACGAGAAAGACCTACACTATATCAGCAACCTTAGGAGGTTTATATAATAAATAATAGATGAGTCAACTGTTGTCTATTAAGCAGAAGAACATTTTCCCAAGCATCTTGGTAAGCAGAGAATAGCCTCAATTCCTAGTTTAAGACTTTTGTGCGTATTTTACTGTTTTAACTTGCTGTTTCCATACACAATGATAAATGAGTGTTGTATCAGCTCGATGAGGATCTAAAGAGACGGATTTTTTGCTAAATAATTTTGACTCATTGAAGTTCTGAAATTTGGAGAGTGTAGGACTAATAGAGGAGAACGATGGCCTGTTCCTTCTGTTGTTCAAAACATAATAAGAATGCCCCAGACTCTACCTCTTCAGGAAACTTCAGCACCAAGGTGCTTCACCATGGTCCCGGCAACACTCCTGGAGTACGAGGGCTGGGAAGGCTGTAGCTCACATCTTCTACCCCCTCTCTTTGTCTACTAGCACACTTGAGGTGCAAGCAATGAGGTCAGCACACAGCTCCAGACTGACTGTCAAAAGCTAGATGGGGATCTAAATTCGCCGCCACTTAACGTCATCGCAAATCAAAACATAGCCCGAGGACCCGTGTACATATACGAGTATACTACAACCCGGAGTCCGCTAGTATTTGAAAATGAGGGTCACATACTGAGCCCGCAGTTGTTATTCATTAGTGTTACATATCGTATAAAACTCTGAAACAAGAGTTTCAAAACCGTAACTCACATAATTAGTAGACGTCCGGCTAAAATGACATACCATTTTGTTTTAAGGTCATTATTGCTTCAGAAACTATGGTGTTAAGTAAAATTTGTATCAGGACCATTCCTCATTCACTTGCAGTTTTCGTTATTTTGGTATCTTGTTTTTTTATTTATGTAAGCCACACATTTTTGACATTCCTGTAAAAAGTGCATAGTATATCATTTTAGGCCGATGTCAAGATATAACGACAGAGAGGTAAGAAATTTATATAACCATTCGAAATCTGATATATTTAATAGATCTGAATTTAACAAATAAAAGACTACTCCTGTAACAAGTTTTTTATTGACACTACCAAGATGAAAGTTGGCAGCTCGTCGTCATATACGTAGGAACGAGGTTGCCTATCGGCTTTTCTATTCAGCTTAATACACGTGGCACCACTCACCTGGTTTCGTCCACAGCCCTGCTATGTCATTTTGCCTGGGTATGTCATTATAGCCTGACTTGCCCTACAATAGTAAAAACTTTTTTGTTTGAGGAGCCAAATTGGTGGTATTATAGTTCTAGTACCAATGAAATTCTTGTAAATTTTTAGCTGCATGAACCCGTAGCTACACTCTTTGTATTGTAACTTGATATCACAGGTCATGACGAACATTGGAGTTTGAACCTTTGCTCGATCGACAGCTAGCGCACGTCTCCTGGAAGAAAATCTTTGGCGTGAAGGTTCCGTGGCATGTTTGCCGCAAGTTCCGTTGAGGCCGTTTTCCGGGGGGAGTGGGGGCGGGGGAGGGGGTTAGGAGATGGCTGTGGGGGGCAGCCAGTGAATCAGCATGGCTGCACAGTTCAGCAGAACAACAGGTTGGCTGTTTGTATTACCACCCGAGTAACTTCCAAGATGGCGGCTGAGCATCTTCCAGACGCGAGGGACTTGCAGCGGAAACGGGAGTGGACACGTTGTTCCTTTGGCCTACCATGATCTGGAGGCTAGCGATGGGTCGTCGTTATCCACAGATGTCTTGGCGACTCCATGTTTTCTCGCTGTCTGTCACTGCACAGTGGCTTTGTATGCTCGGTGAGCTACTTTTAGTTCGTTGCCTCAGTGTCGAGATCACGCGGCATTCGTGAGGACTGACCTTCCTCCCAGTTGTGAGGGTGATAATTGTGACTGTTCTGCTGCTAGCGCATGTTTGTGCCCTGCTGCTTCTGTATCGGACTCGGTTTAGCCTCCTGTTGGTGTTCCCTGTTCCTGTGTATGGCCAACCGTCTTATGGAGTGTGTCTCTCGTAACAAAATACTGTAGTTTTCACTAGGTAATTACAGTTGAATTATGATTCGGTGGTATGTTTTGAATTATTGGAGTCTTTCAAACGCCTATTATGTTCTGTGACATTAATAATGACTTTTAAAACATTTTTGTTGCCTAGTGCCTTGTGTACTAAGTGGCCAAGTCGCTTTCTTTAGCCATTTGAATGAGGCAAGCTTATGCGCCATGCCAGGGCTAAAGTCTTTGCTTGTGTCTACGCAAAGAAGTGGGATACGGAAGTACTAAGGAATGACGACATACGTTTGAAATTCTCTAACGCTATAGATACAGCAATAAGGAATAGCGCAGTAGGCAGTACAGTTGAAGAGGATTGGACATCTCTAAAAGGGGCCATCACAGAAGTTGGGAAGGAAAACATAGGTTCAAAGAAGGTAGCTGCGAAGAAACCATGGGTAACAGAAGAATTACTTCAGTTGATTGATGAAAGGAGGAAGTACAAACATGTTCCGGGAAATTCAGGAATACAGAAATACAAGTCGCTGAGGAATGAAATAAATAGGAAGTGCAGGGAAGCTAAGACGAAATGGCTGCAAGAAAAATGTGAAGACATCGAAAAAGATATGATTGTGGGAAGGACAGACTCAGCATACAGGAAAGTCAAAACAACCTTTGGTGACATTAAGAGCAACGGTGGTAACATTAAGAGTGCAACGGGAATTCCAAATTCCACTGTCAAATGCAGAGGAGAGAGCTGATAGGTGGAAAGAATACATTGAAAGCCTCTATGAGGGTGAAGATTTGTCTGATGTGATAGAAGAAGAAACAGGAGTCGATTTAGAAGAGATAGGGGATCCAGTATTAGAATCGGAATTTAAAAGAGCTTTGGAAGACTTACGGTCAAATAAGGCAGATGGGATAGATAACATTCCATCAGAATTTCTAAAATCATTGGGGGAAGTGGCAACAAAACGACTATTCACGTTGGTGTGTAGAATATATGAGTCTGGCGATATACCATCTGACTTTCGGAAAAGCATCATCCACACAATTCCGAAGACGGCAAGAGCTGACAAGTGCGAGAATTATCGCACAATCAGCTTAACAGCTCATGCATCGAAGCTGCTTACAAGAATAATATACAGAAGAATGGAAAAGAAAATTGAGAATGCGCTAGGTGAGGATCGGTTTGGCTTTAGGAAAAGTTAAGGGACGAGAGAGGCAATTCTGACGTTACGGCTAATAATGGAAGCAAGGCTAAAGAAAAATCAAGACACATTCATAGGATCTGTCGACCTGGAAAAAGCGTTCGACAATATAAAATGGTGCAAGCTGTTCGAGGTTCTGAAAAAAGTAGGGATAAGCTATAGGGAGAGACGGGTCATATACAGTATGTACAACAACCAAGAGGGAATAATAAGAGTGGACGATCAATAACGAAGTGCTCGTATTAAGAAGGGTGTAAGACAAGGCTGCAGCCTTTCGCCCCTACTCTTCAATCTGTACATCGAGGAACAATTATGGAAATAAAAGAAAGGTTCAGGAGTGGAAATAAAATACAAGGTGAAAGGATATCAATGATACGATTCGCTGATGACATTGCTATCCTGAGTGAAAGTGAAGAAGAATTAAATGATCTGCTGAACGGAATGAACAGTCTAATGAGTACACAGTATGGTTTGAGAGTAAATTGGAGAAAGGTGAAGGTAATGAGAAGTAGTAGAAATGAGAACAGCGAGAAACTTAACATCAGGTTTGATGGTCACGAAGTCAATGAAGTTAAGGAATTTTGCTACCTAGGCAGTAAAATAACCAATGACGGACGGAGCAAGGAGGACATCAAAAGCAGACTCGCTATGGCAAAAAAGGCATTTCTGGCCAAGAGCAGTCTACTAATATTAAATACCGGCCTTAATTTGAGGAAGAAATTTCTGAGGATGTACGTCTGGAGTGCAGCATTGTGTGGTAGTGAAACATGGACTGTGGGAAAACCGGAACAGAAGAGAATCAAAGCAATTGAGATGTGGTGCTATAGACGAATGTTGAAAATTAGGTGGACTGATAAGGTAAGGAATGAGGAGGTTCTACGCAGAATCGGAGAGGAAAGGACTATGTGGAAAACCCTGATAAGGAGAAGGGACAGGATAATAGGACATGTGCTAAGACACGAGGGAATGACTTCCATGGTACTAGAGGGAGCTGTAGAGGGCAAAAACTGTAGAGAAAGACGGAGATTGGAATACGTCAAGCAAATAATTGAGAAAGTAGGTTGCAAGTTGCAAGTGCTACTCTGAGATGAAGAGGTTAGCACAGGAAAGGAATTCGTGGCGGGCCGCATCAAACCAGTCAGTAGGCTGATGACAAAAAAAAAAAAAAAAAAAAAAAAAAAAAACGCAGGTGAGGTCCACCAGCGAAACATTCGCGTCTTCCTTCCACCTATTTAAAGTATTTGCCGTTTCCTCCTCGTGTCGTGATTTGAAGCTGAACGTCAGTTTGCTGCTGAATTTCTTTACTAACGGGAGTAAACGGGGGTGGTTGCCATGGCTAGTTATATTATCTTTCAGCGACTTTTCAGAAATATTTTGTGTACGCTGCTAGCATGTGATCTGACCATTTAAGGTTTACTCATTTTACTGAAAAATTACATCTCTGTTCATCAGGATATGGTCTTATGTTTGTCCCTCGGGGCGTGCTTCCTCTGGTTGCTTAAAAAGGAGTACGGTGAGCAGCATTTCAGCCCGACCTAAGCAATATCGGGTTCGTTTTTTCGGACAACTTCGCCCTACGCGTAATGGTTCCATATCAAGCAGATTAAATTGTTTTCTGTTTCCTGTTAATGGACATCTTTTTAGGTAGACCTGAATTATTTCTAGTTTTTTAATCAAAAACTTTCTAAAGATGTTTGTGGACAGCCTATTTGAAGGTTGTTTTCTTGGAATCATTGAAGAGGTTGTTGTATAGCTTCAACTGGTGAATTGTTATCTTGCTTCTCTTATTGAAATTTGCTGTAAATATTTCAACAACAGTAATAAGTGGCACGCAAGCTTTGTTTATTTTTGGAAAGAGTATTTAACATTTGTTGTAAATTTAAAATTTTCTGCTTCATGTCCCCATAATGAGTTTTGGAGAGTTGAGAACAAATATATCAATTAACATTATAACCTTTTGACATTTGAGCTCACTGGAAAATTTGATAGCGTTACTGAATGATTATCAGTAATTGTTCTTAAATAATTTGACATAATTGAACAGTTTTGTCTTAATATTTCAAGGTCCTGTTGACCTAATTTGTAAAGTAATTTTTGCTGACATGTGTTAATAAAAATCTTGATACGAATGTTGTTCAACCACGTATTTGGCCTGGTCTTTCCACTCCCGTGCAACCTTACGCCAGTAGTGCGTAGCACAGTTATTTGGAGAATTTTCTTATTCTTGATGTGCTTTCGGTGAAATGTAGGTTACTGATTTTGTTTAGATTTTTTTTTCATAGGTTCTCTACGTGAGTAGTAGTGATATAACTGAATGGGAATACGAATCTGCTAGGCCAGTTCAGTGGTATGATCTAGACCCTGCATGGTGAAAGTCTTGAACGGAGCACTTCTAGAATTCCGTTTAGATAACTGCTGTGAGAGCAGGCCTGCTTTTAAAAAAATCATTAGTAATAGCAAATTGATTTTTGAGTAACTTGTGGATGGCATATGACAATTTCCTACATGTGAAAGAATTAAACAAAATGTCTTATAATTCAAGTACCAAACTGTATTCGTACGATTAAAAATAATGACTGTAATTTGTTTGAACGACAGTCGTTTCACTAAATTACCTACTACTACTATCATGTTCTCATTAAATGTGATATGAGTATCTTGCTGCTAGAGAAAGGCTCCAGTTTTGGTAAGCGTAGGAATATACAGACTCCCGAGAGCCAAGCGCCCAGTGTACAGCGCAAAGGATGTGTCGGCCCCTTTTTGCAGGCTATCATTGCGTCTTCCTGACTGCGGGAGGTGCTTGATCCAGGCATGTGAAAGGTAACAGCCGCCGGTGGTTCCTTCAGACCATCTCCACTTGAGTTGGTAACCTCGGCCAGGTGGTGAAAGAACTGCTCACTTGACTAACTACCAGACGTCGAAACTACAAAGCCGCCAGCGTCTCGTTGTCAGAAAATTGGTTGCTCAGCCGCTCTCAGTCCATCTCTGACACCGCCGGTGGAAGTCCATAGTGCGCCACGACAACATTTGTGCAATTTTTCCACCTAAGGTCCGCCTTTCTCGTCATTCACTCCCACTCAGCATAATTCATTTTATCAACTATTGTTGGGCCGTTGCTGGGTCGCAATGTGGGTGACTAGCTTTTGAAGAGCAATACTTTCTCTCTCTGTATTCTTTAAAATGTATGTGTGTGCTCACAAGTTCCTTTTAACTTAAACCTCCCTTTTTCCCTCTGCTATGTCATATGTTTAATTTATGTTTCGCGCCTCTGTTAGATCACATTCTGATGTTTTCTTGCTGGCAATGACCTTAAAAAATCCCTCATAATTATAACTTCATCATGTTGAGTGAGTGCAGAACAAGGTTCAGAAAATTAGTTTTCGAAACAATCCAAGTAATTCTGTCCCGTCAACCTGTCGTGTAAAATGAATCAACCTACCAACATTTTAGCGATGATTCCGCGCTGAACAATGACTGAAAACCGAGCTTGGAAATTCGTCTCCACTGTAGTATGCGGAGTTTGCTGCGATAATCAGTGATTACTCGTACTACGTGTGTAATTGCTTCTGCTCCGTGCAAACGTAGCTTCATCAATGAATAGCACTAATGGAAGCAGATCACGATTGTCATTTAAGCAACGACAAAATTCATGTCTTGTGGTAGATCGCCAATGTAAAGATTATGGACATGCTGTATGGGAAATGCATTACTCTTCCACGTGCGATGTTAGCCATACTCGTGTTCGTGGAACACTGATATTTGCTGAAATTCGCCGTCTGCTGGTAGTAGGATTACGCTGCACAATTCCAACAATCAGTTGCTGATCCTGTGCAGGTTGTTGACCCACACCCTCAGAAGGAATGGGAACCTCGAAGAATACCTCTTTCGTGCAATGTGGTGAAAAATCTGATGAACACTCTACGGTCAGGAATTGGACGTGTCGGAAAGCGCCGTAGGTGTTCTTCGATAGCAGCAGCTGCACTACCATCAAAGAAGCTTACACATGCATCGTATCTGCATAGTCTTCATTAGTGTAGATGTGTGGCATTTTAGGCAGCGCATTGATAAACACAGTTAACCGATCCACCTCTGTGATAGACTCTCAGTTCCTCGCACTGCTTCACACGCTACACACCATGGACAACGGCGCGTTCAACGGGCTAGTTTAATGGCAGAAACGCATTCCTAGCGAACAGGTTGAAAGCATCGAGGTAGGACGGGCCATAACAAAACGTCAAAAAGGTTGGGTAGTAAGAAACACCTCGGGCGCCATTCGGAGTAGAGCGCATGTCCATTTGAAGCTCTTTGCTTCACTTGAGGTTTCTTGTTATATGCCTGAATATTGACCATTCCCAAAAAAATGATGAAAAGAGTTTGTCACATATACTGCAGCAAATGAATGCAACAGTTTCACGGTCGCACAGTTTTCCCTGTGCTCTGTCAAAACATATGTTTTTTTACGTTTTCAAATATTTCCGTGGGTAGACCGTCAAATCCTGCCTATGTCCAAGCAAACCTGAACATGTCCTGGAATTTTGGAGAGCGAAGTTGATTATGTGTGAGTGCCTGAACTTTAATAATTGTCTGAAAATAAAAAAAAACAAACTTTTCACTCGAGAGAAGACTTGAGCCAAGGATCTCTCGTTCTGCAGCTGCCCACGCTAACCACAGAACCACGGCGCTCCTAAGCTCACATTATCCTTGATGTTGCCTACCTTGCGCATGGCCTACTCAGTTTGTATATTTTGCTTATTTTTTTCATAGCTCCACACAACTTCTTCCTGCTTTCTCGATTGATCTGTGTTCAGTTTTTCAAGGCCTATCGCTGTGCCAACTTATAACTATATCTGAGGAGGGTGCGATAGAGAGGTTCCCCTGTTAGTAAATTAGCCGTTATGTATGCCTCTCATCTGCAGGATTGTGAAGAATGAACCTGGTGTATGATGGTGGCTGATCCATGTCTTCAGGTAATCTGCACCGATGAGTACAGTACAATTTGGGAAACAACACAGTTATCGAAAGTTTACAGACTGAAAGAAACAACTTTGAATACTCATGGTACTGGTAAACTTCCCTGAGTAGTGGTTCTTTAAGAAGAGTAGTGGAGATACTCTAGAAGCCTATTCAAGAAGTGACGGAGCGGAAGACACATTTAATAACTTTCATAGAAAATCAAACGTGTCATGTGGATAGACCTTGTAGATCACTGTCTAGTGCCACCAAAACGTAGCTGATAGTTCAGTGTACTGATACCATTTGAGATTTACGGCTACGAAAGCATTTTAGTGACTGTTAAGTTCTGCAGTTTAACACGTGGAGATTCTTATTAAAGTTCCAACTTTCAGAAAATTTTATCCTGTTACGATCAAACAACCGCAAACTCAAATGTAACTGATATAATTTACTACCTGAAATAGGGTCAGAAGTACCCCTTGCTTGCATTCGAGGTTAATTCAACACAATGTACTTGTCATTTTTAGTCTGCTTCTTAGAAACTGACGAAATGAACTCACTGCAGTGCTGACGTTGCCTCCAACTGATATTTCAGTGGATGTATTCCTTGCTGACGCTGATGATATTGGTTGGTTAACTACTGTTATTGCAACTACGCTTTTCCTGTTGGTGCTGTGGTTGTTGTTTAGCTAATTATAGCCACAGAATCTATTGTTAATGCTGTTGCAATTCTTGCTGACGTTCTCACAAATGCAACACACTCAAGACCTTATTGAACAGTCACTGCAGTTGGAAAACTATCCTTGTTGTCATTTATTTATCTCAACAAACAGTAACCAAATTCAAACATACTGTAGCCGAGAGAGCTGCGTATGTTCATGAATACTGGAGAAGCAGTAAGCTGCGAGAGTGTGGTTTGGGGAAGATCAGCAGCAGACAACCGATTACCAACATAAGAGGTTGCATACATAATAAACAGTTGGCACTTGCGTACTTGAGAACTAGTATGCACTATGGTGCAAGTCTGCGCAATGTCATTGCATTGGTTTTGTTTGGTGGGGGAAAGAACAGGCTCACATGTGTAGCGACTATGCCACCGAATATAGCTTTTGTGGCTCCATTCGGAATATATCGAGTGAGCTGTGGAGTGCTGTTACTCATGAAGAGAGCTGGTGGAAAGAAAATTCTTCTTTGTCATAGTCGTGAAACTGTGTATAAGATGTAGAAGTGCAACAGGATTAAATCGACCTTAACGATCCTTTTAATTTAGAATGGCGTTGGAATGTGATTGTCAAGTTCCTCTGCATTGGGTGAGTGATTAAAACGCATTGTCAAAGAGTGTTACTGCGTTAAAATGGAAACTGAATATTTTACCATATTGAATAAAAAACGTTTCGTGAAGAAGCTGCAAAAAAAATCATTGTGACGCACTGACTCGGCAAACAATCGATTCTTTCCACACGGCTAAGAAGATGATGGGTATGAAACTCGTCGAAACGCTGCCACAAGACGACTGACTGATAACCCGAGAAGAATTTATCACTATTGCAATATTTACAAACAAAACTACAGACATAGTTAATCACCTCACATGTATCCGAACGACACTTACGTCCACTGACCACATGCACCAAATCATTGTTTTAAAAACTGAAAAGAACAAATGTTCACTGGCATCAGTTTCTAAGGGAAAGCAAGCCATCATTTTGCATGCTAGATGTAATGTTAGTTTTAGTGCTAAATGCACTGCTAATATTTAAGTGCAATGCAAAACATTGTGGTTTCCATGCTAACGTAACTGTAAAATCTTTAACAAATGACTCAGTGGTAATTATTAATGATGCTTCTGATTACAACATAGAAATTTATCCACCATCAACCTTACCTTCTCATACGGAGGAAATGATAACAGCATTCCGCGAACAGGCATTCCATTCCATGAGTCCATATGTTGTTGGGGTCTTCACTCTTAAGACTGTTTTGATGCATCTCTCCATGCTACTCTATCCTGCAGAAGCCTCTTCATCTCTGAATATTTACTACAACCTACATCCTTCTGGATCTGATCACAGTGTTCATCTCTTGGTCTCCCTCTACGATTTTTATCCCACAACACTTCCAGTACTACATTGGTTATCCCTTCGTGTCTCAGAATGTGTCCTATCAACCAATCCCTTCTTCTAGTAAGATTGTGCCACTATGTCTTTTCACCCCAGTTCTATTCAGTACCTCCCCATTAGTTACGTGATTTACCTATTTAATCTTCACCATTACTCTGTTGCACCGCATTTCAAAAGCTTTTGTTCTCATCGTGTCTAAACTGTTCATCGCTCATGTTTCACTTCCATACATGTCTACACTCCATACAAATTATTAGAAAAAGGACTTCCCGACACTTAAAGGTATATTCGATGTCAACAAACTTCTATAGAAATGTTTTTCTGACCATTGCTAGTCAACATTTTATATCCTCTCTACTTTGGCCATCAGTTCAACACTTAAAGGTATATTCGATGTTAACAAACTTCTATAGAAATGTTTTTCTGGCCATTGCTAGTCAACATTTTATATCCTCTCTACTTTGGCCATCACCAGTTCATTTACTTCCCTAATAGCATAACTCATCTACTTTAAATGTCTCGATTCCTAATACAGTGCCACCAGCATCACATGATGTAATTCGACTGCATTCGATTGTCCTTGTTTTGCTTTTGTTGACATTCATCTTATATCCTCCTTTCGAAACGCTGACCATTCCGTACAACTGCTCTTCCAAGTCCTTTATCGTCTGTGACAAAATTACAATGTCGCCGGCAAACATCAAAGTTTTTATTTGCGTTCCCTTTACTTTAATTCCTACTCCAAGTTTTTCTTTGCTTTCCTTCACTGCTTGCTCAGTGTACAGATGGAATAATATCGGGAAAGGGTACTAGCTCGTCTCACTCATGCTTCCCTTTCATGCTGCCTTCTGGTTTCTGTACAAGTTGTAAGTAGCCTTTCGCTCCCTTTATTTTACCCCTGCTACAAACCGAATTTCCAAGAGAATATTCCAGTCAATATAGTTAAAAGCTTCCTCGGAGGCTACAAATTCTATAAACATAGTCTTGCCTTTGCTTAATTTATCATCCACAGAAATCGTATGGTCAGTATTGCCTCGCACGTTTCTGTATTTCTCTGGAATGCTAACTGATCTTCCCCTTGGTTGGCGTCTATCAGTTTTTCCGTTTCTCTGTAATGAATTCGTGTTAGTATTTTGCAACCATTATATATTAAACTGATAGTTCGTTAATAATCTCACATGTCAGTATCTGCTTTATTTGGAATTGTAATTATGTTCTACTTGAAGTTTGATGGTGTTTCACCTGTCTCATATGTCTTACGCACCAGATGGAAGAGTTTCGTGATGGCCTGCTCTCCCAAGGCTATCACTAGTCCTGATGGAATGTCGTTTATCTCCCGGGACATTGTTTCGTCTTACGTCTTTCAGTGCTCTGTCAAATTCTACACGCTGTATCGTATCTGCCATCTCGACTTCATCTATGCCCTCTTCCATTTATACACTATTGCCCTCAAGTACATCTCTGTATACACATTCCACTTTTCAGCTTTCATTTCTTTGATGATTGATTTTCCATCTGAGTTCTTGGTATTGATATAGCTCCTTCTCTTTTCTACTTAGTCTAGTTAATTTTCCTGTATCTTTGCCCTAGTGACACAAGCTTCTAAATCCTTGCTTTTGACCTCGAGCCATTCCTACTTAACCATTTTGCACTTCCTATCAGTCTCATTTTTTGCACGTTTGTATTCCCTTTCGCCTGCTTCATTTACAGCATTCTTACATTTTATCCTTTCATTCATTAAATTCAGTATCTGCGGTGTTGTCAAAGGATTACTACAATGCCTTCTCTTTTTACCTATTTCATCCTCTGCTGCCTTCACTATTTCATTTCTCAAAGCTGCCCGCTCGTCTTCTAGTGTATTCTTTTTTCCTGTTCTTGTCAGTAGAACTGACTATCGCTCCCTCTGAAACTCTGAACATCCTCTGGCTCTCTGAATTTATTAAAGTCCTATCTCCTTAATTTCCGGCCTTTTTCGAATTACTTCAGTTTTGACCTTCAGCTCCTAACCAATAACTTGGGGTCAGGGTCCACATCTGCCTCTGGAAATGTATTACAGCTTACGTGTACGAAGCCGATATGCCCTACTTTAGGGAACCATTACGCTACACCTCGCTGCTGAGACATCGCTGGCATGGCCTTGCCATTATGAAACTAACGAGGTCTTACCACCACATGTAACCTGCAGCATCATATCGCATCCAGGCGATGTTGCATAAGTCAAACTGCTTTGGTTTGTCTAACGGTGTCCACTGCCAGCCGTCCTGGAATTGGATCTAAGATTGTCTTCTTCAGTCACTTACTTTGGCTATATCTACATGGCGAACTAGCTGGTCGAGCAGAGGCATGCAGTAGGATATGCACAGATCATCATGGACCAAATTTCTACGGTGAAACTGCTAGCTGTTATTACTCTGACAAGATAGCAGTTACTATTATCGGATAAGTTGACAAGATATTTCTAGTGGTAAAATATAATAGTCATTAGTTTTGCATTTAAGATTAAAAATTCTGTCGATGAAGGAAATTAGTACAGTAGAAAAGTATGGACTTAAGCAAGATAACTGTCGAATCACTAAATCTTCACTGTACCCACATTTCTTAGCAGTGAAGATGATATAAAAAGACCTAGACAGCACATCAGTAGGCAATAATGGTGCTGGGAAATTCTTTTCCTCTTTTTACGTTAAGGACACGATACTCCGAAAGCATCAACCAACATAAAATCTTGCTCGTCAAGTATAAAGATTGTTAAAAGCAAGTGTTCCATATTTTGAGAAGTGATAGTGTGGGCAAAAATAAGACAAAAATGCCGAGTAAACATGGACTCCGATTTCACGCTTTAAAATTTTTTCATCTACGCTCGCATAAAACACGTCTTTTTTGTTGCATGCTCTTCACTTTCCATGTTATGAGACGTGTTCATACTATTATCTCTCATAATAAGGAAATCAAAGGACTTGCAGTAGAACAGGTTTGTTTCATTATGGAGAAGATGAACTACTGCTGATAGTTCATATATATACAGGGTGCAGCGTGGTCAATTGGTAGTGACCGGGCCAAATATCTCACGAAAAACCTACAAAGAACGAAAATCGTCTAGTTTGAAGGGGGAAAACAGGGGGCGCTATGGTTGGCCCGCCAAATGGCACTGCCATAGGTCAAACGGATATCAACTGCGTTTTTTAAAATAGGAACCCCCTTTTTATTACATATTCGAGTAGTACGTAAAGAAATATGAATGTTTTAGTTGGACCACTTTTTTCGCTTTGTGATAGATGGCACTGTAATAGTCACAAACACATGGCTCACAATTTTAGACGAACAGTTGGTAACAGGTTGGGTTTTTTAAATTAAAATACAGAACGTAGGTACATTTGAACATTTTATTTCGGTTGTTCCAATGTGATACATGTACCTTTGTGAACTTATCATTTCTGAGAACGCATGCGGTTACAGCGTGATCACCTGTAAATACCACATGAATGCAATAAATGCTCAAAATGATGTCCGTCAACCTCAATGCATTTGGCAATACGTGTAACGACATTCCTCTCAACAGCGAGTAGTTCGCCTTCCGTAATGTTCGCACATGCATGCACAATGCGCTGACGCATGTTGTCAGGCGTTGTCGGTGGATCACGATAGCAATTGTCCTTTAACTTTCACCACAGAAAGAAATCCGGGGACGTGCGGGCCATGGTATGGTGCTTCGACGACCAATCCACCTGTCATGAAATATGCTATTCAATACCGCTTCAACCGCACGCGAGCTATGTGCCGGACATCCAACATGTTGGAAGTACATCGCCATTCTGTCATGCAGTGAAACATCTTGTAGTAACATCGCTAGAACATTACGTAGGAAATCAGCATACATTGCACCAATTAGATTGCCATCGATAAAATGGGGGTCAATTATCCTTCCTCCCACAATGCTGCACCATACTTTAACCCGCCAAGGTCGCTGATGTTCCACTTGTCGCAGCCATCGTGGATTTTACATTACACAATAGTGCATATTATGCCGGTTTACGTTACTGCTGTTGGTAAATGGCGCTTCGTCGCTAAATAGAACGCGTGCAAAAAATCTGTCATCGTCCTGTAATTTCTCTTGTTCCCAGTGGCACAACTGTACACGATGTTCAAAGTCGTCGCCATGCAATTTCTGCTGCATAGAAATATGGTGCGGGTGGAATCGATGTTGATGTAGCATTCTCAAAACCGACGTTTATGAGCTTCCCGATTCTCGCGCAATTTGTCTGCTACTTACGTGCAGATTAGCCACGACAGAAGCTAAAACACCTATTTGGGCATCATCATTTGTTGCAGGTCGTGGCTGACGTTTCACATGTGACTGAACACTTCCTGTTTTCTTAAATAACGCCGGCCGGAGCGGCCAAGCGGTTCAAGGTGCTACAGTCTGGAGTTGCGCGACCGCTACGGTCGCAGGTTCAGATACTGCCTCGGGCATGGATGTGTATGATGTCCCTAGGTTAGTTAGGTTTAAGTATTTCTAAGTTCTTGGGGACTGATGACCTCAGATGTTAAGTCCCATAGTGCTCAGAGCCATTTTTTCGAAACATAAGTAACGTAACTATCCGGCGAACGGTCCGGACACGTGGATGATGTCGGCCAGGATACCGAGCAGCATACATAGCACACGCCCGTTGGGCATTTTGATCACAATAGCCATACATCAACACGATATCAACCGTTTCCGCAGTAGGTAAACGGTCGGAATGTTACGTGATACCACGTACTTATACGTTTGTGACTATTACAGCATTATCTATCACAAAGCGATAAAGTGGTCCTACTAAAACATTCATATTTCTTTACGTACTACACGAATATGTAATAAAAAATGGGGGTTATTAATTAAAAAAAAAAACGCAGTTGATATCCGTTTGACATATGGCAGTGCCATCTAGTGGGCCAACCATAGCGCCATCTGGTTTCCCCCTTCAAGCTAGACAAGTTTCGTTCTTTGTAGTTTTTTCGTTTGACGCTTATTTCGTGAGATATTTGGCCCAGTCACGATCAATGGACCACCCTGTATACTGTAGACCGAAGTCCGCTAGTATTTGAAAATGAGGAACACGTACTGAATCCACAGTTGTTAATCTTTAGTGTTACATATCGTATAAAACTCTGAAACAAGAGTTTCAAAACCACAGCTAACATAATTAGTGGATATATGACATAGCATTTTGTTTTAAGGTCATTATTGCTTCATAAACTATGGTGTTAAGTAAAATTTGTATCAGGACCATTCCTCATTCACTTGTAGGTTTCGTTATTTTTGTGTCTTATTTTTAAATTAATATAAACCACACCTTTTTGACATTCCTGTAAAAAGTGCATAGTATGTCATTTTAGACCGATGTCAGGGTAATATGACAGAGGGGTTAGACATTTAAATAACCATTAGATGTCTGATATATGTAATAGATTTGTATTTAACGAATAAACGACCACTCTTACAACAATTCTTTAGCAGTATCGATTACGGTTTCTCAATTCAGTCGTACAAAAAGTGAAGACTGAAAGTAGAATTACGAATGTGAATCCATGAAACAACTATGTTGGTTAAGTTTTTGAAAAAATTAACTCTCACCAAACCTATCTATTTGCAGATATCACAAACAATGTTTCCTATTCTGTGGCTTACTTCAGCACATTCTCTGTGTGTTCACAAATTACACTGCCGCCACCTTAACCAGTGTTCTCAGGGTTTTGAAAGGGAGTGTAGTTCCAAGCAGTCAAAACAGTGACAATCTCTGGAAGCGTTACTGCTGTCGCCAGAAAGGTCTTTTTCGTATAATTTTTCAGTTGTGTCACCTCCTTCATAATCATACGAAATATACGCGACTGCAGTAGTTTCAGGTGTTGTACCAGTTCACGCTCCAATGCAGTGTTGACGGTTGTTTGGAATCCAACCATTCCTTACTGAACACCACTGAAGAATTTGATCGTATTCCTAGTTCGTCTTCTAAGCGTAGTCTGGGGAACTCCGAATGCTTTCGACGCCCGCAGCCATCCCATCTCGCCCCTGTTAGCAGCATCTGTAGCCTTCTGCGTCTGCAGCCATTCCCATGACTGTCTCGACGATTTACTTACGTTATAGCCTGCCATCTGAAAGCGTAAATTCACGTGCTTACATATGGCCTAAGTAAATTCACTGCATTTGTGTCCCATCGCACATTTATCAATGCATGTTTCATTTTTAGTTTCAATTATTTTATTGTAGAATGACCTATTGCTATTGTTGTTCAGTTGAAGCAGATACGTAAAATAAATCCCTTAAGTAATATAGAAGATCACACAGAATAGAACTAGAGTCCATATTGGGGTAAAATGACATGCTGTATCATTTTACCGTCACATTGATTCATTCGACAAACGTCCAAATACCCCATGCTCTAGCAGAACCTTCTATCTCTCAAAACATAGCTAAAAGTATGCTTTCAAGATAACTTATACTTTTCTCAAACATGTAATTACTGACTATACTAATGAATGGCTGTGTATGAATAGAAGTAGAAAGTTGGAGGCTTACCTGTAAGTTTTTCATTCACATTACCAAGACGAAAGCTGGCAGCTCGTCGCCATATACGTAGGAACCAGGTTGCCTGTCGAACTTTCTATTCAGCTTAATACACGTGGCACCACTCACCTGGTTTCGTCCACAGCCCTGCTATGTCATTTTACCTGGGTATATCATTATAGCTTGACTTCCCCTACAACAGAAAAAACTTTTTTGTTTGAGCGGCCAAAGTGGTGGTATTAAAGTTCTAGTACCAATGAAATTCTTTTAAATGTTAAGCTACATGAACCCATCGGTATACTGTTTGTATTGTAACTTGATATCATAGGTCATGACGAACATTGGAGTTTGAACCATCGCGTGATCGATAACTCGCGCACGTATCCTGGAAGACAATCCTTGGCTTGACGGTTGCGTGGCATGTTTGCCGCGACTTCCGTTGAGGCCGTTTTCCGGTGGGGTAGTGGCGGGGGGAGGGGGGGGGATGGGTGGAGATGGTTGTGGGGAGCAGCCAGTGAAGCAGCGTGGCAGCACAGTTCAAAAGAGAAACAGATCGGCTGTTTGTAACTACCACCCGAGTAACTTCCAAGATGGCGGCTGAGCATCTTCCAGACGCGAGGGACTTGGGACTTGGGTTGGGTTGGATTGTTTGGGGAAGAAGACCAGACAGCGAGGTCATCGGTCTCATCGGATTAGGGAGGAAGTTGGCCGTGCCCTTTCAAAGGTACCATCCCGGCATTTCACGGAAAACCTAAATCCGGATGGCCGGACGCGGGATTGAACCGTTGTCCTCCCGAATGCGAGTCCAGTGTGAGAGGGACTTGCACCGGAAACGGGAGTGGGCGCTTTATTCCTTTGGCCGACCATGATCTGGAGGCTAGCGATGGGTCATCGTCATCCACTCATCTCTTGGCGACTCCATGTTTTCTCGCTGTCTGTCACTGCACACAGGCTTTGTATGGTCGGTGAGGCACTTTTAGTTCGTGCTTCGGTGTCGAGATCACACGGCATTCGTGGGGACTGATCTTCCTCCCCGTTGTGAGCGTGATAATTGTGACTGTTTTGCTTCCACCGCAAGTTTGTGCCCTGCTGCTTCTATATCGGACTCGGTTCAGCCTCCTGTTGATGTTCCCTGTTCCTGTGTATGGCCAGGCGTCTTGTGGAGAGTGTCGCTCGTATCAAACTACTGTAGCTTCCACTTGGTAATTGTCATAGAGTTATGATTTGGTGGTATGTTTTAAATTATTGGAGTTTTTTAAACGGCTCTTACGTTTAGAGACATAAATGATAACGTTCAAAACATTTTTGTTCCTTGTGCCTTGTGTACTAAGTCGCCGATTCGCTTTCCTTAGTTACTTGGAGCCGCCAAAATTATGCGCCATACCGGGGCAAAAGTCGTTGCTTGTGTCTGTGCAGGTGAGGTCTACCAACAAAACATTCGCGTCTTCCTTGCACCTATGTAAAGTATTTGCCGTTTCCTCATCGTCTCATGATTTGAAGCTGAATCTCGGTTTGATGCTGAACTTATGACCTAACGGGAAAAAGTGGGGTGGTTGCCTTGGCCAGTCATATTATCTTTTAGCGACTTTTCACAAGTATTTTGTGTACGCTGCCAGCATGTACGTATGTTTTACTCGTTTTACTTAAAAATTATTCCTCTGTCCATCTGGCTATGATTGTATGTTTGTGCCTTGGGGCGTGTTCTCACAGGTTGCCTAGAAAATATATATAGAGAGCACCTTATCGGCCCGACCTAAGTAATTTCGGGTCCGTGCGTCCGGACCATTTCGCCCGACTACTGATGGTTTCATATCAAGCAGCTTCAATTTTCTTCTGTTTCCTTTTAATTAACTTCGTTTTAGGTACACCTTAATTATTTGTAGAATTTAAATCAAAAACATATTAACGATGTTTGTGGCCCGCCCATTTGAAGTCTACTTTCTTGGAATCTTTGAAGAGATTATCACGTAACTTCAGCTGGTGAATTATTATCTTGCTTCTCTTATTGAAGTTTGCTGTGAATATTTCAACAACAGTAATCAGTGGCACGCAAGATTTGTTTATTTTTCGAAAGAGTATATAATATTGTTGTAAATGTAAACTTTACTGCTTCATGTTCCATAATGAGTTTTGGAGAGTTGAGAGCAAGTATATCCATTAACGCTACAGCCTTTTGACATTTGAGCTCACTGGAAAATTTTATAACATTATTGATTTATTTGTATTATTGTTTCTTAATAGGTACTATTGGCCTAATTTGTAAAGTTATTTTTGCTGACACGTGTTAATAAAAGTCTTGATACGAATATTGTTCTGCCGGCCATTGTGGCCTTGCGGTTCTAGGCACTTCAGTCTGGAACTGCTACGGTCGCAGGTTCGAATCCTGCCTCGGGCGTGGATGTGTCCTTAGATTAGTTAGATTAAAGTAGTTCTAAGTCTAGGGGACTGATGGCCTCAGATGTTAAGTCCCATAGTGCTTCGAGCCATTTCAACCAGCCAATATTGTTCTACAACGAATTTGGCCAGGTCTATCCAATCCCACGCAACCTTACGCCAATAGTGCATAGCAGAGTTAATTGGAGAATTTTCTTAATCTTTGTAGCTTTCTGCTTTTTTTTTTGTTTTCATTATTTTATTAGCCTTTCCTCGTGAATATTAGTGATATAACTGAAGGGGAATACGAATGTGTTAGGGCAATTCAGTGGTAGGATTTAGACCCTGCACAGTGAAAGTCTTAAATGGGGCACTTGTGGAATTCCTTTCAGATTTATTTTATTATTTATTTAGCGTATGGCACTACACACGTGGTTAACACTTCTTACATTATGAAATTTTATGATAAAATACACTATAGAGTACATAAGTGAAGGATGCATATTCAGATAAAATATTATACATGTTGTTTGTTGTTGTTGTGATCTTCAGTCCTGAGACTGGTTTGATGCAGCTCTCCATGCTACTCTATCCTGTGCAAGCTTCTTCATCTCCCAGTACTTACTGCAACCTACATCCTTCTGAATCTGCTTAGTGTATTCATCTCTTGGTCCCCCTCTACGATTTTTACCCTCCACGCTGCCCTCTAACACTTAATTGGTGATCCCTTGATGCCTCAGAACATGTCCTACCAACCGATCCCTTCTTCTGGTCAAGTTGTGGCACAAACTTCTCTTCTCCCCAATCCTACTCAATACTTCTCCATTAGTTATGTGATCTAGCCATCTAACCTTCAGCATTCTTCTGTAGCACCACATTTCGAAAGCTTCTATTCTCTTCTTGGCCTAACTATTTATCGTCCATGTTTCACTTTCATACATGGCTACTCTCCATACAAATACTTTCAGAAACGACTTCCTGACACTTAAATCTATACTCGATGTTAACAAATTTCTCTTCTTCAGAAACGCTTTCCTTACCATTGCCAGTCTACATTATATATCCTCTTTACTTCGACCATCATCAGTTACTTTGCTCCCCAAATAGCAAAACTCCTTTACTACTTTAAGTGTCTCATTTCCTAATCTAATTCCCTCAGCATCACCCAACTTAATTCGACTACATTCCATTATCCTTGTTTTGCTTTTGTTGATGTTCATCTTATATCCTCCTTTCAGGACACTAACCATTCCATTCAACTGCTATTCCAAGTCCTTTGCTGTCTCTGACAGAATTACAATGTCTCGGAGAACCTCAAAGCTTTTATTTCTTCTCCATGGATTTTAATACCTACTCCGAATTTTTCTTTTGTTTCCTTTACTGCTTGCTCAATATACAGATTGAATAACATCGGGGAGAGGCTACAAACCTCTCTTACTCCCTTCCCAACACCTGATTCCCTTTCATGTCCCTCGACTCTTATAACTGCCATCTGGTTTCTGTACATATTGTAAATAGCCTTTCGCTGCCTGTATTTTACCCCTGCCACCTTTAGAATTTGAAAGAGAGTATTCCAGTCAACATTGTCAAAAGCTTTCTCTAAGTCTACAAATGCTAGGAACATAGGTTTGTCTTTCCTTAATCTTTCTTCTAAGGTAAGTCGTAAGGTCAGTATCGCCTCACGTGTTCCAGTATTTCCACGGAATCCAAACTGATCTTCCCCGAGGTCGGCTTCTACGAGTTTTTCCATTCGTGTATGTTATACATAAACACAATAAAAGTAACACGCAGCAGAAATTTTACTTTACACAAGTCTTCAAATTCTGACGTCCAAATTGGCGATTCATTCGAAGCAGGGCGGTGTGGCGTTGAAAAAGTCAGCCCGACTACCCTGTTAGGCTCTTAATTCACAGTCCTGGGCGATGTGCTGCATTGTCTGATTAGGTGCCCCACAGTCACAGTTAGGCCTGGGAAGCTTTCCCCACTTCTGTGGATTGTGTGCGCATAGTCCATGTCCTGTTCGGATTCTGTTTAGGCTTTTCCATAGCTATGTGGAAGTTCAAGGCCCTGAGGTTTCTCTGATGGACAGATAAGTTCACGGTTTCAGGGTAGGCACTACCACTCCTGCTCTCGTGCCATTTAGTGTCCATGCTGAAGTTGGCAGCTGACAGTTGTTGGGCCAGTCTTAAAGGGGGATTTCTGGAGTGGAGTCGTATTTTTTCAAAAGTTGGGACATCTTCATGGATAGGAAGTAGGGGGTTATTCATTATTTTTGTGTATTCCTTCATCAGAGCTTCCTTTCTTCGCAGGGAGGGTGGAGCTATATGACTAAGTGTTGGAAGCCAATATAGTGGGGTAGTATTTATGCATCCAGTTATGGTTCTCATAGCAGCGTTGAGCTGAGTGTCCACCTTGTTTACATGCTTCCTGGTTAACCACGCTGGTGCACAATACTCGGCTGCAGAGTACACTAAGGCGAGTGCAGAGGTTCGTAGCCTGTCTGCTGCTGCTTCCCAGTTAGTGCTGCAAAGCCTCTGAATGAGGATGTTCCGTGAGCTTATTTTATTGGATACATTTTCTAGGTGTCTTTTGAGGGATAATGTCCTATCTACAGTGACCCCCAGGTACTTTACATATGGCTGATATCGCAGTTGACTGTTATTCGTATGAACCTTCATCTCATATCCCGCCATTCTGTTGTTCAAATGAAAACAGCTGACTTTAGTCTTGGTGGGATTTGGTATTAGCCTCCATTTGGTGAAATACTCACGCATTTTGTTTAGGTCAGTTGTGAGGATGTTTTCAGTGTCTTCAACTGCTTGCTTTGGATAGCTAGGGCCATATCATCAGCATAGCTGAACTTCCTTGAGATGGTTTCAGGCAGGTCAGAGATGTAAAGGTTAAAGAGCATTGGTGCTAAAACTGATCCTTGAGGCAGTCCATTGTTCAGTTTCCTCTGTTGGCTTATGCCATTACCCTGTATTACCTGGAAGCATCTATCCTAAAGCATGTTGTTGATAAGTCTCAGTGTCATACGGCAGGGGATTACTTATATCAGTTTGTGTAGAAGTCCTACCTTCCATACAGTGTCATAGGCAGTTGTTAGGTCTATGACAGCTACGGCAGTCTTTTTCTGTTTTTGGAAACCTGCTTCAATATATGTCGTTCGACTTAGAACCTGGTCTGTGCATCTCCTATTGGGTCTTAAACGGGCCTGCTCTGGTGGGATGACTTCTAGGATTCGTGGGCCCAGCCTGTTGAGGAGTAGCCGTTTCAGAAATTTGTAGCAGCAGCTGAGAAGAGCTATAGGACGGTAACTTTCAGCTTTATCTGATGGTTTATGTGGTTTCAGCACAGAAATTATTTTAGTAATTTTAAAAGCTTTTGACAGGCAGCCCGATGTTAGTATACATGTGTAAAACTTGGTCAGAGCAGAACTGAACGTACTCAGACATTTCTCTCTTTACTTATTCTGATCAACACTAAACTGACACATAATACTTTTAGCGCAACGCAATCTGACTTTCAATAATCGCTACAAAAGAATGGCCCTGACTTACAATAACCTATACCTTTCAACAATCACTTAACTCACAAAAATCTTCGTTACTCAAGCTACTGCAATACAGCGTGCGGCAATACTGCCAGCTGAATAAAAAATTCTATCTACTGCAGGCACTAACTACTGATAGGCATAGTTATCAAATGAAAGCTTATGATAGAGAACAAACCATGTATTTACTTTAATAATGTTCAAAAGTGATATATATATATATATATATATATATATATATATATATATATATATATATATATCAGTTCATGATATCCAGTATTATAAATTTACTCTTTCTGATGGACACACGTCCAGATCGCCCGCTCTCAAAATTCTGCCATCTCTCTTCCAACATCCACCACTGCTGGCGGCTCACCTCCAACTGCGCAACGCTACGCGCTGTTCACATGCAACTGCCCAGCACTACGATATGAAATATTTCAACACTGTCAACCAGTCACAGACTGCACAGCACAGCCAGTGATTTTTCATACAGAGCGCTACGTGACCTTACCAACATAAAAACCTAAACAGCCTACTTACAATTTCTTCGTTTCCTTCCCACATCGAGTCAGAAATTCAGGGTGCATTCCATCATAACCAGGCGTCTTACCCGTTTTAACATCACTGAGAGCAGCTTCTAGTTATTCAGTTGTGAAGCTCCGAGAGTACTCAGTTTCTTGAGGTGTAGTTCGCTGTGTTTCTGTATTCCCTTTTTACTTTTTGTGTGTGGTGTTTGTTTCGTGGTGCTCTAGATAGTGATACAATTCGACTTGGTATCTGGTCCGGTTGATTGGTGGTTTAGTTCCCCTCAACCACTTTAGTAAACTCCAAGCTTCTCTGCTTGATTTCTTAAAATCTATTTCAGCAGTTGTCTAATCCATCTATTTCTTCGAGCCTCATACAGTGTCGTTAACACTTCATCGGCTACGTCTGTATCACCATGTTTTATGTATGTTTCAAAATGTTCCTCACAATCTTTGTTCCAGCCCGGAATGTATTCATTGCGGTACCCACGTGGCATACACTTTTTTGCTGTTGCAATCACTGCACCTACAAATCTGTTGTAATTTTTAGGTGTGGCTGGGACCCATCTTACGACCTTTTCAAGTTCTTGGCAGAAGAGTTCCCAGTTTGCCTTTTGGAAATTCCATCTAGGTCTTGGTATAGATCGGATCACCAGGATTTGTATGCCTATTTCATATCGTTCTGGTTATGCTAAGTGGTTGGCCACTGTGCTTCTGGGTGGAGAAACACAGATCTGGATTTAAGTCTCTACCCCATGCTGCTGATCAGAAAGTTTCCTTATCCTTTGCATCGAATATGAGACTTAAGCTGTTTTCTTCCATCCAGTCTGTGAGTGCAACGCCATTCTGGTCACTGATGTTGTACTTCCACATTGTATGGTGACTATTGAAAACTCCCAAGTACAGATCTGGAGGGGAGTGTGGGGGTATTACCTCTGGAGGCCACTGGACGAGTGGAGGTATGTAAACATTAGTTATTGAAACTTCTTCCACCTTTATAGTGACAGTGTGGATTCCACTGTCAATGCCAGAGTGCAATACTTCGGAATTTTCTATGTTGCTGCTGATATAAGTAGCACAGCCATGTGACACATGGTATGTCGCACCTAGTATCTCGTATCCTCGTATTCTGCCTCTTGCCTTGTCACACTAGTTATATGAGTCTCTTGTATGGCAACAACATCAATGTTCCTCTCACGGAGCATTCGAGACAGAGTTTCACATTTGGATCTGCTTAGTCCTTCAATATTCAGTTGGAAAATTCGGAGGCTAGGTCCGATATTTCTTGTCATGCAACTCCTGCAGGAGCCATTATCTGACAGGCTTGCTTCCATGTGCGCAAGGTCAGGAGATCCTCTAGAGAAGATAAGTCTGGCGCCAGCTTTCGTTCTAGCTCATTTAGCATTACCCAGGGTGCACGTGTGGACTTCTTCCACGGACGCGACGTAGTTCACACCCATTCCTTTTAGAAAACTACTGTGAGAGGCTCTAAGAGCACACCTGCTTATAAAAAAAAAATATTAGTAGGAAACTGATCTTCGAGTAATGGATGGCGTATTACAAATCCCTTCAAGTGAAAGACTTAATTAAAATGTCTTATAATTCAAGTATCAAATCATGTACGCACGATTAAATGTAATAACTGTAATTTTGCTGAACGGGCAGCCACTTCACTAAATTACGCGCTACTAGTGTTATTTTCTCATTAAGTGTGATATGAGTATCTTGGTGCTAGAGAAAGGCTCCAGTTTTGATAGGCGTAGGAATATACAGAGCCCCGACACCCTACTGCCAAGTGTACAGCGCAAATGGCATTTCGGCTCTTTTCTGCAGGATATCATTGAGTCTTGATAAATGCGGGAGATGCTTGATACAGGCATGAGCAAACAGTCTCCAACGAATCCTTCAGACCATCTCCACTTTGTTGGTAACCACGGCCATGTGGTGAAAGAACTGCTCAATGGACTAACTGTCGAACGGCGGAACTATAAAGCTGCCAGCGTCTTGTTATGAGAAAAATAGTTGCTCAGCCACTCTCCGTCCATCTCTGTCGCCGCGGCTGGAAGTCCGTGGTGAGCCGCGACAAGTGAGCCGCGACAACATGTGTGCAATTCTTCCACATAAGGTCCGCCTTTCTCGTCATTCCCTCCCACTCGGCATACATCATTTTATCAACTGTTGTTAGGTTCCTGCTGGGTCGTGCTGTAGGTGACTAGCTTTTGCAAAGCAATACTTTCTCTCTCTGTGTTGTTTAAAATGTATGTGTGTGCTCATAAGTTCCTTTTAAATTAAACCTCCCCTTCTCCCTCTGCTCGGTCCTATGTTTAATTCATGTTTCGCGGCTCTGTTAGACTACATTCTGATGTGCTCTCGCTGGCAATGGCCGTAAAAAATTCCTTGTTATTCTTTTGAATATAACTTCATCATGTTGAGTGACTGCAGAAGGAAGGTTCAAAAAACGAGTTTTCCAAACAATCCAACTAATTCTGTCCCGTCAATCTGCCGTTTAAAATGAATAAACCTACCAACATTTTAGCGATCATTCCACGCTAAACATTGACTGAAAACCTAACTTGGAAATTCGTATCCACTGTAGCATGCGGAGTTTGCTGCGATCATCGATGATTGTTACGTATGTTATTGCTTCTACTCCGTGCAAACTTAGCTTCATCTGTGAATAGCACTAATGGGAGCAAATGAGGATTGTCTTTAAAGCAGCGACAAAATTCAAGTCTTGTGGCCACGTCGCCAATGTAAAGATTGTGAACACGCTGTGTGTGAAATGCGTTAGTCTTCCTCTTGCGGTGTTAGTCATACACGTGTTCGTGGGACACCGACATAAGCTGAAATTCGCCGTCTGCTGGTAGTAGGATTACGCTGCACAATTCCAACAATCTGTTGCTGATCCTGTGCAGGTTGTTGACCCACACCCTCAGAAGGAATGGGAACCTCGAAGAATACCTGTTTCGTGCAATGTGGTGAAAAATCTGATGAACACTCTACGGTCAAGAATTCGACGTGTCGGAAAGCGCCGTCGGTGTTCTTCGATAGCAGCAGCTGCTCTACCATCGCTTACACGTGCATCGTATCTGCATAATCTTCATTAGTGTAGATGTGTGGTATTTTAGCCAGCGCGTTGGTAAACACAGTTAATCGATCCTTCTCTGTGATAGACTCTCAGTTCCTCACACTGCTTCACACGCAATACACCATGGACAACTACGCATTCAATGGGCTACTTTATAGGCAGAAACGAGTCCCTAGCAAAGAGGTTGAAAGCAACGAGGTAGGCTGGGCCAGAACAAAACGTCAAAGAGGTTCGGCGGGTAAGACACACCTCAGGCACAATTCGGAGTAGAACACATGCCCTTTTGAAGATGTTTGCTTCACATGAGGTTTCTTGTCATAACCCTGTTATATTGACCATTCCTTCTGGACATCCTGTATATGATGAGCCATATTGTTGATGCACACTGGCTGAGGTACATATTGGCCAAACTGCCAGTCTTGGCTGGCCGCTGTGGCCGAGCGGTTCTACGCGCTGCAGTCCGGAACCGCGCGACTGCTATGGTCGAAGGTTCGAATCGTGCCTCGGGCATGGATGTGTGTTATGTTCTTAGGTTCGTTAGGTTTACGTAGTTCTAAGTTCTAGGGGACTGATGACCACAGATGTTAAGTCCCATAGTGCTCAGAGCCATTTGAACCATTTGCCAGTCTTGTGAGTAGCAAAGCTCTTCACATTTCTAGCACGTGTGGTGTATTAGAATGGAGAGGATTTTAGTAAATTGTGATGACCTTAAGACGACAGCGTGGTGGGGCCATGGCTTCTACCTAGCTTTTGTACTGGAGACCAATTGCGCTGTACACTCTTATCTCTGAGCTTCTACTGACACTGTGATTCGAGGCGGGGCACTTTACGGTGTAACTTACTTAGTAAACTAGCCATTATGGATGCCTCTCATCGGCAGGGTTGTGAAGAATGAACCTGGTGTATAATGATGGCTGATCCATGTCTTCAGGTAATCTGCACCGATGACTACAGTACAATCTGAAAATCAACACAGTTGTCGAAAGTTCACAGACTGAAAGAAACAACTTTGAATACTCATGATACTGGTAGACTTGCCTGAGTAGTGGGTCTTTAAGAAGAGTATCAGGAGATACTCTAGAAGCCTATTCAAGAAGCGACGGAGCATCAGATACATTTCATAACTTTCGTAGAAAATCAAACGTTCCATGGACCTTGGAGATCACTGTCTAGTGCTACGTAAAATGTAGCTGATTGTTCAGTGTACTGATTCCATTTGAGATTTACAGCTACGAAAGCATTTTACTGACTGTTAAGTTCTGCAATTTAACACGTAGTAATTCCTATTAAAGTTCCAAATTTCAAAAAATTGTATCCTGCTACGATCAGTTAACAACCGCAAACTCAAATGTAACTGATATAATTTACGAACTGAAATAGGGTCAGAAGTACCCCTTGCTTGCATTTGAAGTTAACTCACGCAACTAGACTTATCATTTTCAGTCTTCTTCTTAGAAACTGACGAAATGAACTCATTGCAGTGTTGACGTTGCCTCCAGCTGATACTTCACTGCATGTAGTGCTTGCGGAAACTGATTTTATTGGTTGGATAATTGCTGTTATTGCAGCTATACTTTTCCTGGTTCAGATGGTTCAAGTGGCTCTGAGCACTATGAGACTTAACATCGGAGGTCATCAGTCCTCTAGAACTTAGAACTACTTAAACCTAACTAACCTAAGGACATCACACACATCCATGCCGGAGGCAGGATTCGAACCTGCGACCGTAGCGGTCGCTCGGTTCCAGACTGCAGCGCCGAGAACCGCACGGCCACCACGGCCGGCCGCTTTTCCTGTCGTGTTGTGGTTGTTGTTTGGCTAATAGTAGCCACAGAGTCTATTGTTAACGCTGTTGCAATTCTTGCTGACGTTCTCACAAATGCGACACGTTCAGGTTCTTATTGAACAGTCACTGCAATTGGAAAACTATCCATATCTTGACAAACAGTTACCAAGTTGAAACACGCTCTAGACGATAGAGCGGCGTATGGTCATAAACACTGGAGAAGCAGTCAACTGCACGAGTGTCGTTTGAGGCAGATCAGCAGCAGACAGCCGATTACCAACGTAAGAGGTTGCATAATAAACAGCTGGCTCTTGCGTACTTCAGAACTACCATGCACTATGGTGCAACTCTGAGCAGTGTCAATGTGTTGGTTTTGTTTGGTGGGGGAAGGAACAGGCTCACATGTGTAGCGACTATCTCACCGAACATAGATTTGTGGCTCCATACTGAATACATCGAGTGAACTGTGGAGTGCTGTTACTCTTGATGAGGGCTGGTGGAAAGAAAATCCTGCAGAGTCGTGAAACTGTGTACGAGATATAGAAGTGCAATAGAATAAAACCGACCTTAACAATCCTGTTAATTTAGGATGGCGTTGTAATGTGTTTCTCAGGTTCCTGTGCATTGAGTGTGTTGTTAAAATGCATTGTCAGAAACTGTTACTGGGTTAAAATGGAAACAGAATCTTTTACCATATTAAATAGAAAGCGTTTCACGAAGAAGCTGCAAAGAAAACGATCATTGTGATGAATTGGCTAGAAAAACAATCGATTATTTCCACAAGGCTAAGGGATAGTTAGTACTGAGAAAGTTGCCTCCCACTCTGAAACACATCAGTGTTTCGGGCGGCAGTTTATCCCTACGAAAGGTCGCTAACGTTGTACGATTCCGAGGACGTAAAACGGCTATAAGCGGAAATTATTTACAAAAAATGAAGACATTCTCGAAACACTATTGCAATATTTACAAGCTAAACTACAGACATAGTTACCTAACATACATACATCTGCACGACACTTATATCGACACCACTTGCTAGAAATAATTGTTTTAAAATGGAAAGAACAAACGTTAGCTCGCAGCACTTTCAAAGGGATAGCAAGCTATCATATTGCACGCTAGAGGTGACGTCAGGTTTAGTGCTAAATGCACTGCTAATATTTAAGTGCAATGCAAAGTATTGCGGTTTTCCTACAAACGTAACAGTAAAATCTTTAAAAGTGGCTCAGTGGTAGATACTAAGATGATTCCGATTACAACATCGATATTAATCCACCACCAATCTTACCTTCCCATAATGTGAAAATAATAACAACACTCCGCGACGAGACATTCAGTTCCGTGTATCCATGCGTTGTAGTCTTCACTCTGAAAACTGCTTTGATGCATTTCTCCATGCTGCTCTATTCTGCAGAAGCCTCTTCATCTCTGAATATTTACTACAACCCACATCCTTCTGGATCTGATCACAATATTCATCTCTTGGTCTCCCTCTACGATTTTTATCCCACCACACTTGCTTCCAATACTGCATTGGTTATCCGTTGATGTCTCAGAATGTGTCCTATCAACCAATCCCTTCTTCTAGTAAGATTGTGCCACAAATTTCTTTTCACCCTAGTTTTATTCATTACCTCCCCATTAGATACGTGATTTACCAATTTTAATATTCAGCATTATTCTGTAGCACCGCGTTTCAAAAGCTTCTATTCTTATCAGGTCTGAGCTGTTTATCGTCCATATTTCATTTCCATACATGGCTACACTCCATACAAATACTTACAGAAAAGACTTCCTCACACTTAAAACTATATTGGATTCTAATAAACTTCTTCTCCTTAGAAATGCTTTTGTTGACATTGCTGGTCAACATTTTATATCCTCTCTACCTTGGCCATCATCAGTTATTTTGCTGCCCTAATAGTGTAACTAATCTACTTTATGTGTCTCGGTTCCTAATATGGTTCCCATAGCATCAAGTGATGTATTTCGACTGCATTCCATTGTCCTTGTTTTGCTTTTGTTGACATTCACCTTATATTCTCCTTTCTAAACACTGCCAATTCCGTTCCACTGCTCTTCCCAATCCTGTAGTCTCTGACATAATTACAATGTCATCGGCAAACTCCAAAGTTTTTATCTGCTTTCCTGGACTTAAATTCCTATTCCAAGATTTTGTTTGATTTCCTTTACTGATTTCTCAATGTACAGATGGAGTATCATCGTGATAGGGTACGAGCTTGTCTCACTTATTCTTCTCTTTCATGCTCCACGACTCATAGCTACCACCTGGTTTCTGTACAAGTTGTAAGTAGCCTTTCGCTCCCTTCTGAAAAAAAAAGACCTAGATAGAACATCAGTAGGCAACACTGGTGCTGAAAAATTTTATTCCTCTTCTTACATTAAAGACAGGATACTTTGAAGGCATCAAACATCACCATCATCAAATCTTGCTCGTCACGTATACAGATTGTTAAAAGAAAGTATTTCATATTTTGAGAAGTGATAGTGAGGCCAAAACAAGACAAAAATGCCCAGTAAACTTGGACTCAGATTTCACACCTTAACAGTTTTTCATCTGCGCTACTGCAAAACACATCCTTTTTTACTGCATTTTCTTCACTTTCAATATTATGAGATGTATTCCAGACTTCTATCTCTCAAGATAAGTAAATAAAAGGACTTGCAGTAGAACAGATTTGTTTCATTATGGAGAAGATTGAACTAGTGCTCATAGTTCATAAATATATATATTTTTCAACGCTCTGTGTATGGGCACTTGAAGTGTGACAGAGTGACAGACAACATGTCGAAGCAGGGTGAAATATATGGTCGCTACAGCCCGCTACTATAAAGATACCAAAACACTTCATCATTTGTTTTCTAATTTTTATGCATGTAGTCATTACAAATGATAATGCATTTAGGAACATTTACACGTTTCTACAAAATACCATCTGGTTAACTGACATCAAGCATGATCTTAAACCTGTCAATGTGAATTTCAGTAGTGGATAATAAAGCTTCATTAAGTGTTGTTACCCAGGACTCAGTTAGAGAAGTAGATTTGTGCATAGAAATATCAGTTTGGTAAAGCTGCACATTTGTGTTAGTAAAGTACAAGCGGTAAATAGTTTCCATTCTACTTGAAATTTCGTTACTCGCCTAAAAAAAAGTTGAGTAGACACAGAGTGATTGGCAGCTTAGCTAGATTGTCTTGTATACGATCACTATTATTCTTGTTACATATAACAGGAACCTCACTTCACACCAAACTGCCTTTTGTTGCTAACGTTGGAAACAACAACAGGCTCTAGGAAGACAGATTAATAGCACGGATGGGAACTAATTTCTTTGCATGGTGCACCATTAGTTAACACGGCATCTCTCTAACGAGTTGTCAGCTGCTGTAACTGTATTTCAGGAGAGGATAAACGTAAGAATTACAGCAACTATAGAAACATTTCAAATATAGGGAAGTGTAGTAAAGAAACAGTCCTTCATTGTTCACTCTTGATTCATATATTTTACCAGGAAGTTTTGGGTTCAACAAAAAATTCAAACTAAGCATCCAATGATTTAAATAACATGGTGGATGATACAAATAAAATATTTTCCTCTTCATGACTTCTTCAGATACAAAATAATCTCTCATTCAAAATTCTGTCATAATATTTTTTTATTCCTCGCATAAAATTGTTTTCCTCTTTGAATAGCCTATTGTATTCAGTACCAGAACAAATAAATTCTAAAACTGAGTAAGTAACAAACATGCTGCGATGTACACCATCACGCAAAGCATCATGAAAAAAGAAATTTTTTGAGTTGAAAGAAGTCCAGTTTAAACGAAACACGGAAACCTATCGATCTGTTAGCTGATACAATCGCACTCTGTTGCATCAAATTAGCTGATGAGCAAGCACACTCCTTCCAGATGTTCGATATTCAGGTCTTCGTGCAGCGGCGTTTTACCATTTCACAACGTACGTAATACTTTCAATAGCATCTATTCCTTTCACGTGCAGCATAATTCCGTATATTTGGTGTCTAATATTAATACAGTAGCTTCATATGAACTAATATCGTAACTATAGAATTTACCCTGAGCTATCGTCTTAAAAAGCAGATGACGTCTCGGCACAGTCCGATGCCAATACAGTCATACAAGAATTTTTCATATACCGTTTTTGCAGCTTTCTTTGTGCTCCACAGTCGGATATTGTGTTCGCAGGTCGTCTTCTTCTACCAAAACATATCTTATCCGGGAGTATGTGACGTGATACAGTGCGGACACTGCAGGTAAAGCTTATATGTCTCTCCTTGGTACTCCACCCTTCAGTGGGTAATATTAACTGTGTAGATTCCTGTGAGAACTGTTCATCCAAATTCTGTTGCGTCACTAATCTGTTTAACAGTTTTAGTTTATATACTTTTGGAAATTTTGTTTAGGTTTACACCATGTTTTTAAGTGTCCTCTTTACAGTGATTTACTGATCCTGCAAACTGTTAGCGATTATCTTATGTCCATTCATTGCGTTCATTACTTCGATATCGCCTAGTGATGTACACGTCTCGCTTTATTGCAAAGTGCAACTGTTAAGTGATGTGTTGCTCCAGTGAAAAAAATTACAGAATATGTATAGTGAAAAGGTTGAAAAATTTGCGTCAGATAATCACAAACTCCACATCAAAGTAATAACTATGATGCCTTAAGTCACGTTGCCTTCATTAACTATTGTCATACAGCCACATCTTTTCAAAAACTTACCTCTTATAAAGACGAAAAACATCCACATGACATAACAATTGACTATAACAAGACATAGGGTGCCTATGTCCTAACCATTACTCTTTCACTCTTTCTCTTCATTAATCATCATAATATTTGCCTCATTCTGTTAAAGAACACATCATTAATCTTACAATTGTCATCTCATGTACGTCACCAGTATAAATCTCTTCTATATCCTATTACAAAATTAATCATATGCGCTGCCTTCGTCTCAATATACATTTCAAATAACAATTCCCTGCACTGTTTTCGTCCAATTATTTCCGCTTAAACAATATTTCATAGCTATAATCGTAAATGTTACAGTTCAGTAAACACGGGATCACTATCTCACAACAGATCCTTAAAAATTTCTTACATCAAAATACCCATCACTCTTCCTCCCAGACAACACAATTACCATCCTAACAGCAGTATAACTCATCAAAAATGGCAGGAAGTGTTAAATGTCGCTGTATTTTCATCACTGTATGCAGCTAAAAACATTTTTCCAGTGAGCAATTTATTGCTAGTAACCTTTGTATCCTCTCAGAGATGGTTAAGAAAATACTGTCAATGTTTATTCGATTAGAAATTATTTATTCTTATTTGGATTCTGGATGAAAATTCGAAGTTACTAGCAGTTTGTTTACTGTATGCGTCATGAGAGCAAATCTCTCGGTTTATTTTGCGATTAATGAAGTTTGGTGCCCAACGATAGTTGACCGATTCTTGTCAAAAGTACCCTGCCGTGCGACGGGAGTCGCTCTAACATGATGTGCAGTGGCACTTTTTATCGCTAACTGTTGCTGTCCGAAATAGTTTCTATATAGGTGACATGTACTTCTATCATCTGGGTCCAGCTTTAGTATTATATAGGATTATTCCATATACGGTTCGAAATTTGAAACATGATGCAGTCCTTTACTCTTGCGTGCCAAATATTTTCAATTTCCCCAAAATTATCGTGTACAGTTGCCTCACATACGAGAAAGAATTTGTGACTAAGATGCTTGCTTTTACAAGATAAAGGTTGAGATTTAAGTAGAATTTTCAGTCCAACCTCTAGCTTTTTGATGTTTACTGGCCCCTGCTGAGATTTGTTTGTTCATTCTGCAGCCTTTTTAATGTTGTTTAGTCGTATATATACTTTTTGAAGCTGCAAATGGTATTATCTCCCTGACACAATCTGGTGGTTGCTTATTTTTGAGTTCAAGTGGCGGAGATAACGATGGAGAATCGTGTGATAAATCATTGAGAATGTCTTGGAATGTGTGAATGTGTTTGTCCCAAATCTGATGTTGACTATGACAATATATTCTGCACAGATTCTTAGTTTCTCGCATAATCCGTTCTGAAGGGTTGGACCGAGATCAACAGAGTGAAATAAACGCAGGTCTACTTTTGCGACGTCGTAAAGTCCATAACCAAATATTTGAACGAAATTGTGGAAATTGTGGAACTGAGTTTATCAATATGACCAACTTCAAGTAAAAAATTATTGACAAATATTGAAACTTCCTGGCAGATTAAAACTGTGTGCCGGAGCCAGACTCGAACTCGGGACCTTTACCTTTCGCGGGCAAGTGCTCTACCAACTTTTTTTTTCTTTTTCTTTTTTTATTCAGGAAATTGTACACTATCACACAACGCATTAATCATATACTGTAGGTTTTTTTGGGGGTCTCTTCACGGCACTGTCAATGCGTCGAGGCCCAAACCCCTCACACCCCCTCTTTCATGTCCCCTGTTGGGTGATAGCACTAAGTGTGCAGAAATCTTAACACAAAACTCCCATTCTCCGATGTAAGAAAGACAAAGAAACTTCTTCTCTTAGCAGAAACTGAACACTGATAAAACTTAACAATTCTTCTTGAATCACACAAATACTTTGGAAGTCGAACACGAGTAATTCTGAACAAAATGTTTTGAAGAAAAAAAACTCTTCGTGTAACACAGAAGTTTCGGAAGCAAGGTAATAGTAAATAATATTAAGAACACAAGTGACTTTTAATTTTCTTCTGTTTGTTCTCTTTCAAGGTGTTGTAGTGGTTCCACATATTTAACCGACACCCATTCCTTCAAAAATGATCCCCCCCAGGGGCTCAGCATTCATTTGCTGAGTACGGGCTTGGCGACCCCGGGGTCCTGAGCTGGGGACTGGTCAGCGCCGCCAGGCTCCTGTCACCGTAAACCCCGGACATGCTTCAGCGACCACCGCATGGCGCAGCGGTGGAATGTTGTGTGCTGCGGGGAATGGTAATCTTGGCTTGACCGCCTGGATTGCGAGGAAGGTAAACCTCTATAAAAACCCCTCAATCTTATGGTGTGCTGCGCGCCTATAAGATGCACGGCTGTTGTGGTGGAACAGTCGCAAGCGGGCAACCTCTGGGGCACCTGCCGCACCCCAGTTGTATAAGGCTTACTCAGGCACGCGGGGCTCTGTCTGAGTGGACCTTCAGTTCCCTAGCTGCTCGTGGGACCACAATGGACCCTTCGACTTCTACGTTTCCCCCTACCAGTGGATTGGGTGGGCCACTGGTAGGAAAACACACCCAATCGAAAAAGCGACTTCGTGCTGCGAGTCCTCCAGCGCCTGGTGTTACAAGAGATTTATCAGACTGTCGTAACAGAGCACATGCTGATATTCAGAATGTGTTTCTGATTGTCAAACGGAAGGAAGGTAGCTTTGAGAGAGTTTCTCCCTTTTACATCCACAAGGGTCTTGAGGGAATTGCAGGAACACTGAAATCTGTGAAGCGTCTGCGCAATGGGACTCTGTTAGTTGAAACTTCTAGTTCCCGTCAAGTCACTTCTCTTAGGAAAGCAACCTGTCTCGGAGAGTACGCTATCGAGACCGAGCTCCACTCCATTTTGAACTATAGTAAGGGTGTTGTGACATGTAGGGACTTGGTGGATATCCCCAAGGACAAGTTGAAATCTGAGTGGGCTGACGAAGGTATTGTCGACGTGCAGCATATTATGAAACGAGTCGATGGGGACCTAGTCAAATCCGACTCGTTTATTCTCACGTTCAATCGCCCAAGACTCCCAGAGCATGTTAAAGCGGGTTTCTTACGTTTGCCAGTACGGCCATATTTCTCCAATCCAATGCGCTGTTTTAAATGTCAGCGCTTTGGGCATACTACGTTGGGATGCAATGGGATAGCCACTTGTGGTAAATGTGGTCAGCCTGCCCATGAAGGAGCCGATTGTTCATCGCCTTATAAAATTAATAAAATAAAATAAAAATATTAATTATTTTATCTGTATGATTGTCTCTCCTATGAGTCGTCAGGTTTTAATTATTCGGTATCAGACGCTTGACAATGGCTTTTTCGTAAAGGCAATGTTACTCGTAGTTGACCGTGAAATAAAACTGAAATAATCGGACTTCGTAATTAAATCGTTTCCAAAGACTGCTGCGGTAGGTGCGGACTCATAATCTAAATCTCAATATTACAATAATTTGCCAGCCATGCCAAAACGTCGTACAGAGGTGATTGTCTACTAAACAAAAAATTACACAGTTAGTTAAATCAGATATATTCAATGAATAAGCCTACAGTTCATAATCCTACTTACTTTTATAAATATAAATTCTTTTCAGAATCGAGTGCCTAGTATGGTTGCAACTCGCAGTAATTTTCTATAACATGAAATATGGCGGTGTGCCAGACAATAAACTAAAATACGTGCTTCTCGCACCACTTCAACCAGAGCTCTCTTTTCTTAATCGAACATACGAGTAACGTAATTGTGCTTTTGTTTTATCAGCGACACAGCGCTGCAGTTGTGTGCCATAGGCTTTATTTATTTGTCACTGATTATTTATTTAATTAATATCTCGCGTTTCCGAGGAAACTCACGCTCGGCATGCAAATGTGCCTTTATATTGCCCCCTGAATTGCGAGGCGAAAGGACACACCTGCAGGCAAGCAATTCACCTAAAGGCGCAAGAAAATCTAAGTTATCTACAACTATTTACATGACCTACATTATACACATTATACACATTATATACAAACTTTGAATGACGCGGGTGCGCCGTAAAAGTTCTTATGTTGGCAGATAGAGTGCGCGCATGCGCAGAAGCGTCTGTGTGACTGCCGTTATGTCGTACAGTTAGATCACGCGGCACAGTATTGCAGTTCATATTGTTCGTGTGCGCGCGTTTCTCAGTCGTTGCACAAAGAAAATATTCAACCAAGATTACATATGAAGACTACATTCTATGACAGGTAACTTAGTTTTAAATTTACAATATTCGTTATAACACAATACAACTTAGATTGTTGAATGTTCTTAGTTACATAGTATTGTTTTGAAATACTTCAAAGAAAAATGTCCGTATGTTTCAGGTGCGTTGACCTATACACATCGTGTCGTTATCACAGTTCATATTCATCTGCTGCACAATAATTTTTTACAGGTTAGTATCGTCGTGGTAAAGTTTTTTGATCAGAGTAACATCGTTGTATAACAACGTGATTAATACATGAGCGTGTCCATTTCCTATTTCCATTATAGTCGTTGTGATGCAGTTCGTAGTGAGTAAAAGCATTGCTTATTACAGATCAGACGTGACCCGCTGAGTAATTGGTCCACGTGCAGTTCGTTTTTTACATACCATGGAAGCTTGGTTGCAGAACCTCGGACGGCACATAGCTGGCGTCGATCCTTGGACAGTCCAGGTAAGAGTGTCCGTCACATTTCGAGAACATTTCATTCCCTGAAGTTCCAACCAAAATTCTTCCACCCGTCGTGTTGTTTTCTGGACAGGCACTTTGTGTCCATTTAATCCAGTTAACATCTTGAAGTTGGGTACTGTAGTAATGTCACTAGACGATGCACGAATTATGCACTTCACAATTTCAGTTTTTTGCTGAATATAGCTCACCTAAATGTTCGTAGTTATTAATCAAGGAAATCGTTCATCGCGTTTACATAGGTACGATGCATAATGAATGGCATTAACCGTTTCCTTCACATAGGTTTCTGCATAGTTGCAGAGTTAGTAATGTTCGTTAATGTCCGTGAACAGAGGTTCACTATGCAATGTCTTTTTGGCACTCGTTTTGTTCAAATTTTTACATGATACATCAGTTAAAAAAATAAGTAATTATACATACACACGTCACATATTTTCTTAGTATAAACATAATACAGTTGCACATAAACATGTTTGCATCATCATTACATCGCTATAGGTTATTACATTGTGTCACATTTGATTACATGAATTGCAGATATTTACATCCTCTTTAGCGGTTTTGCTGGGATATTATCGATGTTTTTTGTGATGTCATCTGAAATTAAGATAGGTTAGATACAACATTCATTACATCAGTAGGCAAGACCAGGCGTTTTCACTACTCAATAAATATTCAAAATAGTAAGAGAGAGAAAATGTTCGATTCCTCGCGTTTTGTGCGTGTGTGTAGAGTGTCTGTGTGGCCTTGACTACTGATAGACGCTTTTCGTGTTGAGAGATGTGCGTCTAATCTATTTCTCAAAGTAAAAGATCGAATCACAAATGACGTCTGTCAGTTCGTCAGGTGTCATACCAAGTCAGTAGTACCTACAATAACAATTGTTCCGTGAAAAATTAATATGTCATTCACTGCTACGTAATCATAAATTTTACTTTAATATTCAGTCTTCTCGGTGGAGCCGCGGCGTTGAAAGAAAAGTTGTTCTGTCTTCAACTGCGACTCCGGAACGCTGAAATGAAAATTTCTATTCTACTTATTATCTGTGTTGTAGCAACAGAGTTTTTCGAGTTGCTTAGCAATATTTTGATGGATATGACTTTGACATTATTCAGCATGAAATGCTCTAAGATCTCGGTGTGCGTATAGCCCAATAATTTTGTTAGTTCTACGATGTTGTAACAGATACGCATCAGGGTGCGGTATGTTAACAATTATATAAGGTCCTTCATATAGCAGACGCCACTTAGCGTTGCGTCGTTTGAGTGCAACAGATTTATGATGAGTACGAAGTAGTACAAGCATTCCTACCTCGAATTTTTGTTTTCTTTTTATTATGTTTCTGTGATGTTTGTTTCGTATTTGTGCGTGATGTGTCAATGTAGTCAATACTTCTTTTATTTTCTGTTCAGGTGTGATTTCCTTGTCTGACAACTTAGGTAATGGTTCTATCCACTGATCGTTCTGTTTGCAATTGAACATGATCTCGTTAGGTGTGTAATTTGTATCGTAAATATTTAAGTTATTGTGTACGTCTTCGAAAAGACTTAGGTAGGACACCCAATTAGTATGTTTTGATGAAATATAGGTCCTCATGAAACGATTTAATTCTCGGAAAAGTCTCTCAGTCGCGTTACATTGTGGACTAAACCTCGAAATAAATATACTTTTAATGTTATTGTCCTTCAAGAAATTTCTCCATTTGTACCCAGAGTAGTATGCTGCATTATCTGACAGAATTGCTTTAGGTTTACCCACGCGCGTCAGGTAATCACTTGAGAATCTTCGTATTATAGCACTTGCAGTAGCGGATTTTAAAGCATAAAGTTTAACATGTTTAGAAAATATATCGTAAAAAGCTAAGATATATTTGACGCCTCCAGAGCTTGCTGGATGCGGTCCACTGATGTCAGTACACAGAATTTCCAGGGGTTTACTAGGTAAAATAGAATGTAAATCTGTTTTTGTGGATAAATTCTGAGGTTTTGATTTTTGACATATGACACATGTTTTCAGTTCCCTGTAAATTTTTCTTCTCATATTGCTAAAATAACAGTATGTACTGAGCTTCGCTAAACACTTTTTTGTCCCATAATGACCCCAAACTAAGTGTGTGTGCCAAATTAAATTACGTTCAGACTCTTTGGGAATGCATACACACCAGTTAGTAGCATTTGGATGTCGTCGATAAAATAACACATCATTGTGTAACTTGTAATACTTAGTCGAAGGATGATTGTGTTTTTCTACCAGTAATGTTATTATCTTATACCAGTGAGGGTCAGATTTTTGTAATTTAGCCATGTCTCTGCACATATCAATATAATATTGGTGATACTGCTTGTCTTGCATTAAGAGAATCCTGTAGTCATTTATATTTTCTAAGTCACTGTTGGTATCATTCATACCTTGTGGAAGTCTAGACAAAGTGTCTGCAATGGTGTTGTCCTTACCTCTTATGTACTTAATTTCAAAAGAGTAGTTCTGAAGTGTAACTGCCCATCGTGATAGTCTAGGATGTACAAGTTTACAAGTTAACAAAAATGTCAGGGCCTGGTGATCGGTGTAAATTACTGTATGTTTTCCAAATAAATAATAATTGAATTTCTTGAATGCCCATACTATGGAAAGTGTTTCTAACTCAGTAGTGGAGTATGTACGCTCACATTCAGTTAGAGTGCAACTCGCAAACCCAATAATTCTTATCTGTTGCTCCTCTTTATTCTTTACAACTTGAAATAAGCAACAGCCCAAGCCAGTACGTGAAGCGTCACAAGTCATACAAAAATCTAAATTGAAATCTGGATGGCTCAATATGTTAGCATTCACTAAAGCATGTTTAATTGTATTAAAGTCATTCTGGCACTGTTCCGACCAGATCCAAACTTGATTCTTTCGGAGTAGATTTAGCAGATGTTTACTGTTCAAAAGTGGTTGTGGCAAAAAACGTCTGAAAAATGAACATAGCCCAAGGAATGATTTTAACTGGTTTTTAGTTCGAGGGCTAGGAAAGTTTCTGATAGCATCTAATTTACTGGGATCCGGACGTATGCCCTGTGAATTAATGATATGTCCTAAATACTTTATCTCACCGCAACCAAACTTTGATTTTCTAAGATCGGCTGTGACTCCATCTTGTGCAAATTTTTCTAAAATTCTTTGAAGTGTGTCAACGTGTTCATTCCAGGATTGTGTAGCTATCAGTATATCATCTACATAGTGTGTGACTGTCTCAACTAAATCGTCGCCAAGCACGGTATCCAGGGCTGTAATGAATACCCCAGAGCTGACATTCAGTCCGAAGGGTAGAACACAAAACTGATAGGTTCGCCCCCCGAACATAAATGCAGTATATTTTCGAGAATCAGGAGTGATACCCACCTGCCAAAACGAATTAGCGAGATCTATTGTGGAAAAATATTTTGCATCTAGAAATTTCTGTAATTGCTCTTCTAAATTTTCAGGTTTTGTGTGAACCGGTAAAATTATTTCATTAATAGCTCGTGCGTCTAACACTAACCTAATGCTTCCATTTGATTTTTTGACAACAGGTAGAGGACTACAGTAAGGTGAGGTGGATGGTTCAATGACCTTCCAGTCTAACATTTGTTTTAATTCTTGCCACACAGCAGGTCGTTGAGATAACGGTACGTTATATGTCTTATGGTAGAAGATCTTGTGAGGCTTAACTTCAATCTTGTACACATACGTGTTGATAACACCTAATCGTTTGGTAAAAACTTGTAAATATTTGAATAACACTTCCTGTAGTTTTATACGTTCATGTACACTGAGAGCTGTAGCTTCACTTATCTTATGATCAAGCAATGTTTTCAAGTCCATTAGCTCTGCGTCAGATGAGTGTGTTTGCATGTCTTGAATGTCTTTGTCAAGTACTAACTGAACCTTGTACCCTGTACAGTGTTTGTCATGCTTTAGAGTTCTCCTGTCCAAATCAATAATAATTACCCTGCTTTTATCATTTAAAATACATTTACCTTTGGAGAAGTCTATAATGCAGTCCTTCTCGCTCATAATATCTATTCCTAATATGCAATTAGTCACAAGGTTTTGTACAACCAGGAATGGCCATTGTACGGTTCCATTACCTATTTTAACGTTTACAAAAACTTGCTTCGTAACCCTACATGACTTATTACCTAGTGCAGTAGTTATTTTACAGTTTTGGGCAGGAAACTCAGGCACAGGTTCCAATTCACACATCTTTTTATAAAAATTAAAAGATAAAACGCTCACAGCTGCACCTGTATCTAGGATAATAGTAGTTGGAATCCCACCTACTACACCAGTAGTGGATGCTAAAACAATTTCTTTTGTGTTTAAACGACATTGTGTACTGTCTTGTAAAAGTTCATCTGATATATTGTTATTGTGGTTGTATCTTATAAATAAAACAGGTAGTTTTTGTTTAGAATTACTCGGCATATCATTATTCTGTTGTTCAAGTGTGGTGTCAAATAACTGATTAACATTGAAGCCGCCCCCCAAGGATTCTTCAGCCACGACCTGGGGCAAAGTAGTGACTGTTTCTAGTTTGTTGGATTAGCACTTGTACTAGGTACTGACACAGATTGAGGTTGTGCATCAGGTGTCATTTCTATTATATTCACATTCGGATATTGCCTATTATGATCTCCAAACTTTTGCGGTTGTTGTTGCTGTTGCGCATTATAACTTACCTGTCGGTCGTAAGGTATGCTCCAATTTTGTCCTGGTGGCTGCTGTGGTAAAGCAGAGTTTGAATGAAAGTACTGATCGTTACGAGTCCAACCTGGATGCTGTCTTGGCTCGTAGTTATTATTATTTCTATTTCTGTTTGTGTTTTTGTTATTACCTTTGTATCCGTTGTTACCGTTGTAGTTATTACCGCGGTGCCTTTTGTATGGATTGCCGCATGAAATGTTATTACTGTTGTAACTATTGTTTGTATTGGAATACGCGTGTTGATTTTGATTTCCGTACTGAGACGGCATGTGAGTTTGCTGTTTTTGTTGTACCGCGTATCCAACTGTGGGCGCGCCAGAATTGTGTTGGCAAGCCTGCATGTTTTGCATACCACTAGTGTAAACATTGTGGCTGCTGTTTTGCCGCGCGAAGCGCTGATCTTCAAGTAACATGTCAACCGAATCTAAAGCTGTTAAAAAATAATCTGAATCGTCATCCGGGATATGTAGGAGTTTTTCTTTAATGTTGAAAGGCAATTTGGCCTTCAACGCACGGAGTATATCTCGCGTTGCGACTGGTTCGTCTAAAAAGTGTCCCATGTTCAAGTATTTTTCAAAATATCTGCGTAAGTTACCATTTTTACTGTTAAAAGTTTCAGGTTCTAAAATTTGTCTTCTGAGTCGCTCCTGAACGGGTTGCGACCAGAATTTGTTCAGAAAAGCACGCTCAAACTCACTGTACGTGGTACATACGTCAGCTTGACTGTATGCCCAGACAGCTGCATCGCCTTGGATGTAACCGACAATATATGAAATCTTTTTCCGGTCACTCCAAGTGCGTGGAAATGCGTTACTAAAAGATTTGAGAAAAATCACCGGATGAATGGTTCGTTTTTCTAGGATAAAAATCTGAAATTGCCTTTGTTTCATTAAGCTTTCGTCTTCCTTTGCATTATGATATGTATTTGTCCCACTGTAATTATTGCTATGTCCAGCTGGCGAGTAATTACGATAATGTTGCTGTGGTTTACCATGATAATAGCTTGTGTTTGTGTTTGCACATCGTGGTATGTGTTGTAGTCGTGGTGTGTTTTGTTCTTGTGTGTTTGTCGTGTGCGGTATGTGTGTGTCATACTCGAATGTATATTGGTTCCTGAACTGTGCATTTTGACTGATATTTTCGTTACATTCAGACTGTGGTCGATCGGTGAATTGTCTCATGGGTGCAGTGACGGATTGTACTGCGTCACTGATCAGCAGTTTGTTATTAGTAATGTATTGCGTTACGGAGTCGTGCACAATTGTTGGTAAATTTTCACGTAAGCATCTATCAAAATGTTTGTCTTTGTTGACTACCCAATCATGAAATTCTTTATTAATATTTTGAAAATGAGCTGTGGCATCAGATTGTAAGATGTCAGTCAGGTGTTGTTCAACATTGTCAAATTTATTCTGTACGTCAGTAATTCGTTTTTCAAGGTTGTCATGTACTGAAGGATATGTTTGAATTTGTTCAGTAAGAACTTCACACGTGACATTAAGGTTTTTTACTTGTGTCTGTAAAAGTGCTACGTCAGTTGTAGTCTTTTCTTGTCTCGTATTAAGCTGGGAAAATTTAGCACTGAGTTCAGTCATCTGTTTGGTCAGTGTGGCGTCTGTAAGTTCCACACACTTACATAAAGTGTCATTACCTGTCTTGAGTGCTATGAGATCAGATTTGATTCCGTCATTTTGTGTCTTTAACTGTTCATTTTGTGTCTTTAAGGTTGCCATGTTTTCGGCGTTCTGTTTCATTAGCATTTGTAACATGACGGCAATGTTTACCGTTTGCAGGGTCTCTGCCCCCGCCGCGTCATTAGACGTGACGTCATGCATTAACATGGGCTTTGATTGAGACTTTGAAATTTTTGTGGTGGAAGGCCTTTCGTCAACACTTGCCTCAATGTTTGATGAATCGTCACTACCGGTTGCTGTCGTAAAGTCATTTTCTAACATTTGTCTCTCGTCCGAGTCGGATTGGGTCTGAATAGTACGTCTTTGCTGTTCCATTTTTGCGTATTGTTTTCTAGTTATTACCATGCCACACGTGATATATGTTTCAAGAAAATATTTGACACTGATTTTAAAATAAAATGCAGTTGAGCATGAATCGGTCATAGCAACAATGGCTGTCTGTTAATTTAAAAATACACTCCTGGAAATGGAAAAAAGAACACATTGACACCGGTGTGTCAGACCCACCATACTTGCTCCGGACACTGCGAGAGGGCTGTACAAGCAATGATCACACGCACGGCACAGCGGACACAACAGGAACCGCGGTGTTGGCCGTCGAATGGCGCTAGCTGCGCAGCATTTGTGCACCGCCGCCGTCAGTGTCAGCCAGTTTGCCGTGGCATACGGAGCTCCATCGCAGTCTTTAACACTGGTAGCATGCCGCGACAGCGTGGACGTGAACCGTATGTGCAGTTGACGGACTCTGAGCGAGGGCGTATAGTGGGCATGCGGGAGGCCGGGTGGACGTACCTCCGAATTGCTCAACACGTGGGGCGTGAGGTCTCCACAGTACATCGATGTTGTCGCCAGTGGTCGGCGGAAGGTGCACGTGCCCGTCGACCTGGGACCGGACCGCAGCGACGCACGGATGCACGCCAAGACCGTAGGATCCTACGCAGTGCCGTAGGGGACCGCACCGCCACTTCCCAGCAAATTAGGGACACTGTTGCTCCTGGGGTATCGGCGAGGACCATTCGCAACCGTCTCCATGAAGCTGGGCTACGGTCCCGCACACCGTTAGGCTGTCTTCCGCTCACGCCCCAACATCGTGCAGCCCGCCTCCAGTGGTGTCGCGACAGGCGTGAGTGGAGGGACGAATGGAGACGTGTCGTCTTCAGCGATGAGAGTCGCTTCTGCCTTGGTGCCAATGATGGTCGTATGCGTGTTTGGCACCGTGCAGGTGAGCGCCACAATCAGGACTGCATACGACCGAGGCACACAGGGCCAACACCCGGCATCATGGTGTGGGGAGCGATCTCCTACACTGGCCGTACACCACTGGTGATCGTCGAGGGGACACTGAATAGTGCACGGTACATCCAAACCGTCATCGAACCCATCGTTCTACCATTCCTAGACCGGCAAGGGAACTTGCTGTTCCAACAGGACGATGCACGTCCGCATGTATCCCGTGCCACCCTACGTGCTCTAGAAGGTGTAAGTCAACTACCCTGGCCAGCAAGATCTCCGGATCTGTCCCCCATTGAGCATGTTTGGGACTGGATGAAGCGTCGTCTCACGCGGTCTGCACGTCCAGCACGAACGCTGGTCCAACTGAGGCGCCAGGTGGAAATGGCATGGCAAGCCGTTCCACAGGACTCCATCCAGCATCTCTACGATCGTCTCCATGGGAGAATAGCAGCCTGCATTGCTGCGAAAGGTGGATATACACTGTACTAGTGCCGACATTGTGCATGCTCTGTTGCCTGTGTCTATGTGCCTGTGGTTCTGTCAGTGTGATCATGTGATGTATCTGACCCCAGGAATGTGTCAATAAAGTTTCCCCTTCCTGGGACAATGAATTCACGGTGTTCTTATTTCAATTTCCAGGAGTGTATAAACTGAATTTGAGATTATTGGTAATGGCTGCTGGCCATGTTACATGATATCGTACAGAAGTCGGCCATATTGTACACTCGTGTATTGTTATTGTTGTATACATTATTGTTTAGGGAAAAGTACTGAGAATGAAATTTATCACTGAAACTGTTATGTGGAAAAGAAACACTACAGAATTTTACTGAAAAGCTAATACACTGAATTATACGTCTGGTCAAGCCTGCTAATGCAAAGATGCTGCGTCTTACCTTATTTTGCTGGAAGCTTCTTTGCGTCTTCCCGCAAAATTTTATAATTGCCAAATATCTTCTGATTTTTTGTTATTTCTCATATAGTCAAGTCCAGGTCCAGAAAGTTGATTTTTCACATGAAACAAAGAGAACAATGTAACAAATGACAAAATAACAAGTCCTGTCACGGTCGCCAATATAAAATTAATAAAATAAAATAAAAATATTAATTATTTTATCTGTATGATTGTCTCTCCTATGAGTCGTCAGGTTTTAATTATTCGGTATCAGACGCTTGACAATGGCTTTTTCGTAAAGGCAATGTTACTCGTAGTTGACCGTGAAATAAAACTGAAATAATCGGACTTCGTAATTAAATCGTTTCCAAAGACTGCTGCGGTAGGTGCGGACTCATAATCTAAATCTCAATATTACAATAATTTGCCAGCCATGCCAAAACGTCGTACAGAGGTGATTGTCTACTAAACAAAAAATTACACAGTTAGTTAAATCAGATATATTCAATGAATAAGCCTACAGTTCATAATCCTACTTACTTTTATAAATATAAATTCTTTTCAGAATCGAGTGCCTAGTATGGTTGCAACTCGCAGTAATTTTCTATAACATGAAATATGGCGGTGTGCCAGACAATAAACTAAAATACGTGCTTCTCGCACCACTTCAACCAGAGCTCTCTTTTCTTAATCGAACATACGAGTAACGTAATTGTGCTTTTGTTTTATCAGCAACACAGCGCTGCAGTTGTGTGCCATAGGCTTTATTTATTTGTCACTGATTATTTATTTAATTAATATCTCGCGTTTCCGAGGAAACTCACGCTCAGCATGCAAATGTGCCTTTATAGCCTGTGAAGTGCGTGAATTGCTCTGGGAGTCACCCTGTCTGGAGCCGGGTCTGCCCCATCTATCTCGAGGAACGGAAGATACAGGAGATCTGAGGAGACTAGTCACTGTCAGTCCGATGATGATGCCATCGTAGTATCTGACATCTCCCTTGGGTCGCCATCGGAGCTGATGGACATTGATGTCGACCGGGGGCGATCTTCTCGCCCCAGGAATACATCTCCGGCCAGTACGGGCTCCCCTCCAAAGCAGAGGGGCAGGGTGAAAATTCAGCCACCCTGATCACTGGCTCCCATATTACAGTGGAACCTGAATGGGTTCAGGACGCATGTGGCCGAATTACAACTCCTTGTACGAGAGCGCCCCTTGTGCTTATGTCTCCAGGAGACACATTTCCGGGCCACTGATGCTCCTTCTTTACGGGGCTATACCGTGTATCGAAAAGATGATCTGATGGGGGAAAGGGCAAAGGGTGGTGTTGCGGTTTTTGTCCATGACATGCACCACTCATCTGAGCTCCCTCTCGTTACAGACTTGCAAGCAGTTGCAGTTGACCTTCTTGTGGGGCAGAGGCTCACAATCTGTTCCATTTACTTACCGCCTCAGGACGACATAGACCCTGAGGCTCTCACAGACCTTATTACCCAACTCCCCCGCCCATTTCTCCTTCTGGGGGACTTCAATGCTCATAATGTCTTATGGGGCTCTATGACTACTTGCCCCAGGGGTCGCATTCTGGAAAGCCTCATGGCATCCGAAGAACTGTGCATCCTCAACTCTGGTGCTCCCACTCATTTCTGTACTGCTTCTGGGTCGTCGTCAGCTATTGACCTTTCCTTTTGCTCTCCAGCACTCGCGGATTCTGCTCTGTGGGAGGTTGCCGCTGACCTCCATTCTAGTGACCACTTCCCCCTTTGGATTCGCCTCCTGGATGAGACTGTGGCATTACCAGTGCCGCCCAGGTGGAACCTCTGCAGAGCTGACTGGACACTTTTCAGCGATTTAGCTGTTTTGGAACACCGTACCAGCCATGTTACAGCCGTGATCTCCCATGCTGCTGAATTGTCGATCCCACGGACCTCAAGTCATCCCAAGAGGCGCCTTGTCCCTTGGTGGACCACTGAGTGCCGCTCAGCCATCCGAGCCCGCCGTGCAGCTCTGCGCCGCTTCAAGTGCCGTCCCTCAGCTGACAATCTTGCGGCCTTTCGGGTGGCAAGGACCAAGGCGCGGCGAGTGATTAAAGAGAGCAAACGACGGTCATGGCAATCGTTCTTGAACTCCATCTCCCGCTCCACTAGTTCTACAAAAGTGTGGGAAGCCATCAGGAGGATCTCCGGGAAACGCAGCCAACTACCTGTCATGGCATTGCTGCATCAGGGTAGTCTACTCACGGCGCCGAGAGACATTGCCCAGACACTGGCCATGTATTTTGCCGAATCTACTGCCACTATTAACTGTGATCCAGATTTCTGCCGCTACCGCACTGCCATCGAGAGGGATCACTTGGACTTCCGGTCTCCGAATTCTGAAACCTACAACTGCCCCTTCACTATGTGGGAACTGGATTCGGCGCTGTCTGTGGCTCATGATACTGCGCCAGGTGATGATCAAATCCTGTACAGCATGCTGCAGCACTTGTTGCTGCCATCCAAGGAAGTACTCCTGAATTGTTTTAATATGATATGGTCATCAGGCACGTTCCCTGACTTGTGGAGGGAGGCGATTTTGGTTCCCCTCCTCAAACCGGGAAAGGACTGAATGCATCCCAGTAGTTATCGGAGTATTGCTTTGACGAGCTGTGTCGGGAAGACATTGGAACGCATGGTCAACCGTAGCCTGGTTTGGCTGCTCGAGACCAGGCAGCTCCTTAGCCACTCTCAGTGTGGCTTTCGGAGATGTTGTTCAACTATAGACAACTTGACCCTGCTTGAGGCGGTCATCCAGCAGGCCTTCTTACGTAACCAGCATTGTCTAGGTGTATTCTTTGACATTAATAAGGCGTATGACACTACTTGGCGCCGCCTTATCCTCAATCAACTCCATCAGTGGGGCTTTCGAGGCCATCTCCCCATCTTCATTCGGTCCTTTCTTTCCCGCCACCTCTTTCGATATTGGGTTGGTAATGTGCTATCTGATTTGTACGTGCAGGAGAATGGTGTTCCTCAGGGAAGCGTTTTAAGTGTCACCCTCTTTGCCATCGCCATTAACAGTATCACGTCCACTATCCGGAGTCCTGCCCAGTGCTCCTTGTTTGTGGACGATTTTGCTGTTTTCTGTTCTTCCTCCAGTCTTGTCACTGCTAGTCGGCAGCTGCAGCTTACAATAAAGCGATTAGAGGCATGGACTGCGAAGACGGGTTTTACCTTTTCTGCAGACAAATGTGCGTGTGTTCATTTTAATCGTTCTCGACGTGCTTTTACCTCCCCTGAATTGCATCTGAGGGGCACCATTCTTCCTTTAAGAGACACTGTGAGGTTCCTGGGCCTCACTTTTGATTCCAAGTTGTCGTGGTTGCCGCACCTTAAAGAGCTCAAGGTGCGGGCCCTGAAGGCGCTGAATATTTTGAAGTGTCTGAGCCATCGGTCCTGGGGAGCAGATCGGGCGCGTCTGCTGCAATTTTATAGGTCTTTCGTCCGGTCGCGTCTTGACTATGGATGCACTGTGTAAGGGTCAGCGAGGCCTTCGTATCTGAAGATTCTTGACGCAGTACACCATGAGGGTATCAGGCTGGCCACTGGTGCCTTCCGTACCAGTCCCATCCCCAGCCTGTGTGCTGAGGCAGGGGAACCGCCGCTCGCCATCCGGCGGAAACTCCTCATGGTGCGACGAGTGTGTCAATTCCTTGCCTGTCCTGCCTCCCCTGCATACCCTACTGTTGCCCGACCGCCTATGGAACGTCTCTTTTCCAGTCGTCCAAGGGCAACGAGACCATTTGGGATTCGTTCCAAGCATTTGCTTGAGTCCCTTGGTGTGGAGCGTGTGGCACCCCAACTCCAGGGTTTTACCCGCCTGCCTCCCTGGTTGCTCCAGAGGCCCAGCGTCCTTTTAGACTTGTCAGAGTACCGGAGGAGCTGCACTCCTGCGTTTGTTTTTACCTCCTTATTTTACGATATTTTAAACCAGCATCCCGACCATGTACCAGTATTTACGGATGGCTCTAAACAGGAGGACTCTGTAGGTTGTGCTGTGGTTTTCCCCGATCGAGTCATCAAATTACGGCTTCCTGCAGCGTTTACCATCTTTGATGCCGAATTGTTTGCGATCTTGCGGGCATTGGAGCAGATGAGATGTGTTCCCAGTCTTAAGTTTCTCATCTGTTCTGACTCCCTGAGTGCCCTTCAGACCATGCAACACTTGTACCCAGCGGATACGGTCGTCCAGAACATCCATGATGCCCTACTCCACCTGCAATGGCAGGGGAAGGAGGTTTCTTTCTGCTGGGTGCCGGGGCACGTGGGTATTAGTGGAAACGAACTGGCGGATGTGGCTGCCAAAGATGCATGTTCCCTCCCTCACGTTGTTGAATGTGCCGTAACCCTCCATGCTGTTACCTCCCTTTTGCGTTCTCGGGTTATGCGTCAATGGGAAGAGGAGTGGCTGGCAGTCGGTGAAAATAAGCTGCGTTTGGTCAAGGCCACCACGCGGCCATGGCGTACGTCCTACCAGTCATGCAGGCGGGATGAGGTTCTCCTCACCCGCCTCCGCATCGGGCACAGTCCCTTAACGCACGGTTTTTTACTCCGGCGGGAGGACCCACCAATCTGTAGTGCTTGTGGCGTCCAGATAACTGTGCGCCACATTTTACTTGACTGTCCTTTATTCTCTGACCAGAGGGCGGTGGTTTCCTTGCCACCGGATTTGCCCTCTATTTTGCAAGACGACGCAACGACTGTGGTTAAGGTCTTACGGTTTTGTGTCCTGTCCAATTTGTTGCCTCGGATTTTAGGGAGAGGATTTTAATGTGCTGCTGGGTGACTGGTTCACCCAGGCTTTAGGTAAGAGGTCCGCCAGTCACGATTACCTACTTGTTTCACTTCGATTTCTGTTCTCTTTTCCTTGTGTTTCCTTTCCTTTTTTAGTGCGTTTCTTCTCCTCTTGTTTTGCCTCTGTATGTGAGGATTTGTAACTGCGTCAGGCCTGTGTCCTTTAGCCGTACTCCTTGTTCGCTGTCCGTCTTCGTCCCTTCTCCACATGTGTTCCTGTTTCTATGCGTTTGGGCGCTGATGACCACGCTGTTTAGCGCCCGAAAACCTCAAACCACACACACACACACACACAAAATGATCTTCAGCATGTTGCCGTAGTGCTTCTTGTGGTTGCGATACATGCAGATTTTTGCGTATTCACACTTCATGTAAACGCGGAATTCTGTCTCGTTGCCCGACACAAGTTTGTTGATGACATAACTAACATATTTTCCAAGTAACCAGCTAATGTCGTAAGTTTTTAATTTCGGAAAGTGTGTCATGTCTGGTCTCAGGAGGAGCGATGGCGTTATATATTCCGTCGAGGATCTGGTGAGAAAGGCGATTTGTTGCCTGATCCAATTCCAGTTACTCACATTGCCGCCACAGGTGAATCTGTGGATGTGTGTATCCACAAGATTGCATTTTCCACAAAGGTGTGTCTGGTTTAGACCAGTCTCTCGTTGTTAACTGTTTTGTACCATGCGGAAATAGCGTCTGTGGATAGCCCGGCATAGTTGATGTTCCGCCATACAGCTTTCCAGTCACAATTAGGGAATTTCAATTTTGTTGCTGCCCTCATTTAACTCCCTTTCAAGTATGATGTTGCGTGCTGTGATACATGTGTTGCTTCTGATTTCGCCACTAAGATAACTTGCTTCGAGGGAAAAGTTCCTCACATACTGCAGACGGGCATTAATCCTTTGCACATCAATCGGTGCTTGCAGGCTATGGGGTGTCAGCCTCAAAGAGCTTTGCGGTTATACATTGTGGAAGTTCTCTGAGTATGTGGAAAGTCCGTTTGAGGAACAGAGCAGACGCCTTATTTCGAGTATCCACCAAACCGAGGCCCCCGTTTCTGACATCCAGTATAACGGTAGTCGCACCAACTGTGAATATGTCTCCTCACCGTAAATAATTGGTAACAGTGGACATGATCCCCTTCGCTACTAGTTTGGGGATTTGAAATCCCTGCGCAGTGAAATACGCTTTAGACAAAATGCAGGAGTTGATGAATCTGACTTTTTGCACCTGGTCCATAGTTCGATCGATGTTCTCATTTACAGCACCATGAAGTTTCCGCCTAGTTTCCGTCCAGTTAAAAGCAGCCATCCTCATCGGACAGGCCATTAAGGTTATTCCCAAAGTTGTATGTTTCTTGTCTTGTTTTGCCCATGCCCATCGGAGGTGATCTAGGCCTCGCAGATTCTAAATTTTACTTTTGTTTTCATATGTTGTCGCTCCCGCCGCTAGACAATACTTTTGGATTCCTCTTTCCAGTGTAACTGTCTCCTCGTTATTTCTTATTACAACACCCACGTCATCAGCATAAGCTCGTATGACAGTTTTCTCACCTCTCAATGTTATGCCTGTTAATGTTGCGTGGACAGTGCGGAGAAAGGCCTCTAAAGATACGGAGAGTAAAAACATAGATAAGGGACTACCATGTGGAACCCCTCGCCATATCTGTGTGGGTTTAGATGTTTGGCCATTGATTGCTATTTTCGCATTTATACCTGTTGCAACATTTCTTAGCATGTTGACAATGTGAGGGTGGAAATCCAATTTTCACAGCGTCGCAAAGAGGTATCTATGACTAACGCGGTCAAAAGATTTGTTGAAATTTATAAAGATTAAAACACATTTTATACTTGTCAGTGAGGTAATTGCAATGACATCTCTGTATGCAGGTGGACTTTCGAATTTCGTTCTGGTTGGAGAACGAGATTGCTGATGACTCAATATTTTGTTGGAAAAGGCAGAGAGTCTTTTGTTGAAAATACGCGAAATTATTTTGTAATCAGAATTTAGTAGCGAAAGAGGCCGAAACTTGTTTAAGTTTGTTTTGCCTTTAATCTTAGGAATCCGCACTATTTTGCTTTCCTTAAACTCTGCAGGGACCGCTTTTCCGTTCAGGACCTCATTCGCCATGGAAGTGATCTTGTCCCCAATTATAGACCAGTAGCGGGCATAAAACTCCACAGTGAGGCCATCAAGTCCAGGAGATTTTTTGAGAGGTGAGTTACGCACTGCCTCATGCACTTCATCTTTAGTAATAGGTGACAGGATGTCAGCGTGTTCCCGACAATTGAGGACCTAAAATAGTGAGAAAGTCCTCGAAAGCAGCATCGTCCACTGTGATAGGGGCATATAAGTTGTCATAGTACCTGTGGACTTCGTCCAGTATATCTTTCTGGCATGTGAGGCTTGTACCAGAATGCGTCTGGACTTCATCAATAAAAGTTTGACGTCTGTTTTTAGGATGCCGCACCAAGTGGGACAAAGAAGCTGTTTCATCTGCTACTAGTGGTGTGGCTTTCGATTTAATTTTTAATTCCTCCATCTGTTGCCGTTTAATGCTTAATAACTTGGCTTTTATTTTTTTGATATCATTCAGACGAATTACATCGTCATGTGCCTGTTGATATAACTCTCTTAAAACTTTATAATAAAACTCCATTGTATTCCTCAACTCCCTGTGCCTCGCTACACTATACTGCATGACAACTTTCCGCTGCCTTGGTTTAGCCCTCCTAGTTCACCAGCCAATGACTGTTGGATGCTTGTCTTCTGCTGTGCGGAGGCACATAGTCCACGCTACTCTTATTTCCTGTTCCAGTTCTCCGTCAGTTAAAACAAAGGTATTCAAATTACATTGGCCTCTGAATCGACGGGTTGACTGTACACTTAAATTAAAGGAAGTTAAAAGTGTACTGTGATCGCTAAAATACACGGGAACAGTTACAACGTTTAATAAAAAATTTTGCAAATTTGGTGACACGTAAATTCTATCTAGTCTGCTGCGGGAGTGGCTGGTTATATACGTGAACTCGACTGACGTCGGGTGCTGAAGTTCCCACACATCCTTAAGTTGTAGATCATTTACAAACTTTTTTGACTGTGGCGAGCAGTTGAAATTGGGTTGTTGATCTTTCTCGTTTAAAACACAGTTACCCAGCTAGTATAAGAGAACACGGATTTTTCCTCAATAAATAAATTAGTTCATCTTGAAAAAACTTCGCACGATCCAATTTATGGGAATTTCCTGATGTGGCGTAAAGGTTAAGCACGGTCACATCGAAAATTTTTATGCCTACGGCTCTTCCATATTCTAGTCGTTCGATTTCAGTCACCGGAATGCCTTCCCTTATAAGATTGGCTGTACCGATATTGGCTTCTGTAAAAACATTAACAATTTCTAAAAAGCCTGGAATTCGAAATTCCGTTATCGCAACTTCTTGTAGCAACGCAATATCTGTTCCAGACTGGTACAAAAATTCTTTTAGTTCTGTCAATCTCAAGGGTGACTGTATTTTATTAATTCCTTGTGCGGAAGTGGGAGCCACATCGACGTGAATTTCATCTCCTTTTTACACTTCCAACAGATCTTCAGGACTTGGCTTAGGCTTCCTGGCAACGGGTGTTTCACAGGAACAGTCCTCATCAATATGTTTTTTTTAGTGTCCTCCAGAGGACGCTTTTTAGTGGGAATTTCGCTGTCACGGGACGGAATTTCAGCACTTAATGCAGGTTTTAAAGACGGAAATTGATTAAGTGCAACATTTTCAGGGGTAGTAACAGGGTCCAAGACAGCCACCGGCACTGTTGTATTACTGGCTGGCAACAAATCGTTGAGTGTTAATTGCCGGCTTTGCGTAAGGTTATTTTTTTACACAAAAAGACGGCGAGGGCAATCCTGACGGAGGTGACCAGACTCGTCGAGGAATGGGGACAGATCTTGAAAAACGCCCAACGCTCGCCTCCCTTTAATGTGTACAGAATGCAGCAGGAAGATTTCTCTCAAGTTTCTTCACTGAAGGCATTGTTTAGAGCACCCAAAAATGTAATTGCTGCGTCTGTCAAACTTCTGTTGATCCGCGAAGAACCATATTCACTGACTGTTTATAAATCATATTTAGGATATGGTGAAGAAATATCATTGAAACTGAAAGGTCGTCTTCTTACAGAATATTTTCTCTGGAAATTCAACGCACCTCTTCCACTGCTGTATAATACACCAATACCAGTCAATAAGGAAAAATTGCGCGATGTCCTCAGCCTGTTCAAGTATATTCCAAAGGCATATCACGGATATTACACGAGTTTAGTTCCTGAGCATTAAATGTAAAATTATTGTACCTAAAAACTACTAATAAAAAATTGTAATTCAACTTTTGGCTACTTTATTTTATTTCCAGTGTGATTATCATGTTACACCTCTGCACTGTAAACATCCTGGCAAGGTTCCATCTATGTGGTAACTGCCACGTACCAGAAGCAACATTTAACGTCAGTTGTTGTGAAACATGGTATCTGGCAGATAACAAAGTAGCAATGTCTCATACGTGAATGTAAAATATGGTATCTACGGGCATCTTTCCTCTGATTTTAGTTCTTATATTCGCAAACAAAATGTTATGAGGAGCAGCTAAGAAGAATTTTACTTTTCAGTACACATAGAATATCTGAGTAACATAATTATGTGAGTTTTGTTAGAGCAAACTATTTAATATTTTCCTCAAAACTTAACAGCCGATTTCCTGTAAGTTTTCATTTTGTTGGTTACCATGTTTTACGACCGAACGCCTCAAATATTGATTCCTGTTTTGGCAGTAGCTTTTCGTAAAGGAGTGAATGAAACGAATTTTGAAATCAATTTAACAGCAACAAACAATTTACGAGAATCCACCGAGTGATCTGACAAAAGGTCCTAACAGGTCTACTGCAGCCAACATTTTAGTTTAGAAGGAATTACAGGAAATAATGGTGCTCAATTTATAATGGTTGATGCCTTGCCTTTCTGACACAGTTTTCATTTTGTGAAAACTTCCTGTTTACTTTTCTGCATTTGATTAAAATAAAAGGGTGGTACGAAGTTTGTAAAGCATTTTCTCGGACCAAAGTGAGATGTGTACACCAAATAAGATTATTTGAAAAATAAAAAATTGTCTTATTGCAGTGGGTTTTTATGCCATTTACATTTAACAACTTCCAGGTAGGATCCTAATCCTATTCATGCGCTATGTCTCGTAAAGAGATAAAGTTTTCAAAGTTTACCTTTCGAATATACAACAAACTGATGTTTTTCTCCAAATTATTTCAGAAGTGATCTTAATAACGCCAACAGGAACATGTGATAGTGTCCGCTACAACATTTTGAGTACCAGGAATGTGAATAACAGTGAAGTTAAACTCTTTTAAATATAAGGACCATCGTTTCAAACGATTAAGGTTCAGTTTAGATGACATTAAGAACTGGAATGGTCGATGACAGTGTACACCTCTGTATGTTTGGCACCTAAGACGAACCGAAATTTATAAGAAGCCCAAATAATTGCCAATGCTTCCAACGCGGTTACAGAATAATTTCTTTTAGATTTAGACAAGACACGACTGGCAAAGGCTACACTTTTCTGCACAGTTATATCCATCTCTTCAGATTCTTGCAATAGACGAGAGCCAAGCCCAAGTTTGAAGAGTCCGTTGATGAGCAAAAGTCTCGTGATAAATCATGAAGAGGAAGTATTGCAGCATTACGAAGGGAATCTTTCAAACTCTGAAACTCTAATTGTGCTTGTTCGTCCCAGTGCCATATCGTGTTTCTTCCAGTAAGTGAACATAACTTACGAGTGGCTAGAATTTTATTACTTATCAACGCCGATAAAAATTTGCTGGACCAAGGAAACTTTGAATTCGACGTTTTGTGGTAGGAGGGGGAATTGCCCTATTTGCTTCAAATCTCTCGGGGTCTGGCTCAATACCTCCTGATGAAACTGTATGACCAAGAAACTTTACTCAGGTTTTTCCTAACTCTGATTTTCCCAAATTGACAATGATTCCCGAATCATCAAAAACACCCAATAAATTTCTAAAAATACGCTTCTGTTGTGATCAAGATTTTTATGCTATAAGAATATCATCAACATAGGATTTTATGTGTCTTTTCGAGTAGTGAAGTAAAGTACTGTTCAAGCCTCGAAGAAAGGTTTGTTGAGACCAAAAGATAATTTACGAAACTGGTAACACACACCAAAACACAAGGAAGCAGTATATTTTCTATAGTCTGGGTGTAACACCATTTGCCAAAACCTAACACGGAGGTTTACAGAAGATTAGCAGCAGCAGCAGTAGTAGTAGTAGTAGCAGTAGTAGCTTTATTCGTCCATAGATCTCTTTTTACAAGGATGTAGGACATGTCAAAGTATTTACAAATTTAGATCAATTGAAAATAAGCTAATTCGTATACACGTGTATTTACAGACTTCTAGTTGGAGACAATCATTAGATTTACTCCTGGTATACAATACTATTTTTACAATTAACTTGTTAAATAATGTAATGCCACATTGTTCACTCATATCTCACTATCAGTCACTGCACACACTATACACATATTGTTTCATAACACTTCACTCGCTACACACACACACTCACACACACACACACACACACACACACACACACACACACACATACACTGGTGATCAAAGATAAAATTTCCACACCATAAAAATTTTAGAAGAGTTCTTCTAATGTTTGTGGTTATCTGTTTGAGCCTTGTGCGGCTGGCGTTAATGCTGTTCATAGCTTGGCCTCTTGTAATAGCGATAGTGCGTCTTGTTTTCTTGGTGTGTTCACTGGCGTCACTATTTCTATTTGCCTTGTCTGTCCGTGAGTAGCGGCAGCAGCGCTTATCGATAGCGCGTGCCGAGGTACAATATTTGGAGCGGCCTCTAGTATTTCCGGATCGTCGTGTGTTGAGAAAGTTGAGTTGGGACGGAGCAGCAGTGAGGGCCAGACAGCCAGTACTCGTCCGACTGCTGGCGACACACATGCGCTGTCCGACGGAAGGATGTGGTTGCGAGAGTGCACGGCCACGTCAAGGACCAGATCCAACGAGATTTAGTTGAGTGGACCATGATATTCGAGTAGAGCAACTTTCACCTCTGTGTGTGTGTGTGTGTGTGTGTGTGTGTGTGTGTGTGTGTGTGTGTGTCGCCCGTCGAAGTGTCCTCATGACAATAAGTTGTCAGTCGACGATTTATACTGGGATCTTTTCGGTGCCTGACTTGAGTGGGGACGACCGTTGGTTGGTCGTTCGGTCGGTCGTCGCTGGGGACGACATGCATTTGGTTTTCCGACCACTTCTGACTTCTCTGTGTTTGTGCCAACTTATAATTCGTCCGTGTCGTTTCACAGTGACAGGTTTTAGTATTGTTTGAGACAATTTCGAATTGTCTTCGCGGATCCGTGTGTTTCATGTGTGGTTTTTAATGCCCAGTTATTTAAATGGTGCCTGCATTTTGGTGTCAGCAGTTCAGCTTCGGACGGAGCAGCGAGGAGATCCGTAGCGCTAGGGCACATCGAGACCGCTGACGGCGTACCGGCACTGTCGGACCGAGGGGCTGTAGCCGACGACCGAACCCAGGACGTTTGAAGTTTAGTGAACCGTGTCCAGTGCTGGAACCTCCACTGTTTGAGATCTCGCTGTTATTTGAGTGTTGCTGTTTCCAGGCTCGGTGAGACCAACCACAACAAGTGAAGTCGGTCAGGTTGGCATTGGCAGAAGCTATCAGCCGCCTTCGACTCCTTGATGTTAGTTTGGATTTAGTATTATTCTTACTAGTCTAGTGCAGCCAGCGTATTTTCTGCCTTGTGGCCGCTAACGCCCCAGTCACCTGCCCTGGAGGTAGCGTACGTTCCGGACAGTGTACCTTTCCTCATCGTGTTGATGCTGTCCGAGACGGCTTGTAGTTCGACAGCCTCTTGAACTGTAATGTGCATTTGTTTTTGGGGGGTCTACCTTGGTTCTAGTGTTTACTTCGGCCTCGGGTGTGTTTCTGAACACGTGGTGCTGTCCATCTCTTCCCTCTTGCCTAAAAACATTCCGTCGTTGTACCAGTGATCGGACGTTAGGCGGATTGGTTAGTCTGTCAGTCGGCGCTTAAGCAACCCCTAGTGTGAGTTGCCATCCCGTTATGTGAGTGCAACTCTTGCCTACCTGTCTCACCGCTTACACAGCTGTAGTCACCTTCCTCAGGTCGATCCAGGGAGCACTGTCTGTGGATGACTCCGTCTTATTTGGTGAAGTGGTTATAACGTGTAATTGACTTCCACACTTCTAATTCAGGCCTTCAGATATTAATTTTTAGTAAACTTCTTGTGGCTTTGAGCTGACAAATAATTTTCAATTTTGTTCTAATAAGGCCTTTAGCCATCACTATAGCCTGTTGCAGTTTAAGATTGTTTAAAATGGTTTTAGTACTTTTTACTATGTAATTGCCTCCTTACTTGTAATTCAGACCTTCAGCCGTTGAGTATTCTGAAATTGCTTCTGGCCATCAGCCGACGAATGTTTTTGAACCTTCTTAATCAGGCCTTCCACCGTTGATTGTGTGTAACATACCTTGTGTCCTGCAGGAGACAGTAACTTGTAGTCCTCCTAATAAGGCTTTCAGCCACCAGTGTAGTAAAATCTTTGATAAAATGATTGTTGAGAGTTTTGACTTTTAAAAATAAAATGTATGTGTTTTGTGTGCAACCTACAGTAACTGATTAGGCCCCGTCCACACCTTTCCTGCTTGCCCTAAGTCCCACGTCCCACAGTTCCTGTTGAAATAATAGTTTTAATCTGTCTAGAATCTAATACAAGTGTAATCGAGCCATCTTTCTTCTTCACAATATGTGATGGGCTGTTACATGAATTGACTGAGGGTTCTATGGTGCCCTGTTCCATCATGGACTGAATTTCTCCTTTCACTTTTCCTCTGTAGCAAGCTGGAGATGTATGGTTTAATGCAAAACATACTGTGCTCTTTGACCTGGAATTTGTCGAAAACCCTTAATAGTTCCTGCACAATGTGTAAAAACAATGTAATGTGTCAGCAGAATGTCAAGAAGATCCTTTCTGTCAGTTTCTGTGCCTTGCTCTACTCTATCTACCTTTTCCTGAATGCGACTCTGTTTATCGATCTCCTGATCCATCTCATCGAAAAATGTATGTGCACAACTTGTGTCATTACGAAAGTAATCGGATGGAATTTGAGATGCATTATCTGTCAAAACACATAAAAAACTTATTTCTTCTTCTTGTTTCGAGATCCAGACTTGAAAAGTTAGTAAAACTTACTTACCTTTCACTTCCATTCCTACTTCGGCGTCACTGAAATTCAAAGCAGCTTTATACACGCATCAAAAAAGTTTTGCATCACCCCTGTTCCTAGAACTCCTGATGATAGACGTTGACTGTGGATATTGTATCACAGACACGGTCCCTTTGACTGTTCAGAGATGTCACTAAACCCGCCCAAAGATGTAAATAGCCATGCATGAGCTGCGCCTATTGGGCGGAAGGGGTCATATAGCTGATCAGTTCCAGTCATTCCACCTGGAAAGAGGTACGCGGCTCGTGTTGTCTGTAGTTCAACCATGCCTAGACGGTCAATACCGCAGTTCGATGTTATCCGGACATGGGGGAGAAACAGAGAGACAGGAATTGTTGATGACATGCCTCTCTCAGGCAACCCCAGGGCTACTACTGCAGTGGATTACCGCTACCTCCGGATTATGACTCGGACGAACCCTGACAGCAACGCCACCATGTTGACTAATGGTTTACCTGCAGCCACAGAACGTCGTGTTACGTCTCAGACTGTGCGCAATGGGCTGTATGGTGCACAACTTCACTCCCGACGTCCATGGCGAGGTCCATCTTTGCAACCACGACACCATGCAACGCGGTACAGATGGGCCCAACAATAAGTCGAATGGATCGCTCAGGATTCGCATGATGTTCTCTTCACTGATGAGTGTCGCATGTGCCTTCAACCAGATAACCGTTGGAGACCTGTTTGGAGGCAACCCTGTCAGGCTGAACGCCTTAGACCCACTGTCCAGCGAGTGCAGCAAGGTGGAAGCTCCCTGCTGTTTTGGGGTAGTATTATGTGGGGCCAACGTACGCCGCTGTTGGTCATGGAAGGCGCCGTAACGGCTGTACGACACGTGAATGCCTCCTCTGGCTGATAGTGCAGCCATATTATCAGCATATTGGCGAGACATTCGTCTTCATGGACGACAATTCGCGCCCCCATCATGTACATCTTGTGAATGACTTCTTTCACGATAATGACATCGATCGACTACAGTGGCCAGCATGTTCTCCAGACATGAACCCTATCTAATATGCCTGGGATAGATTGAAAAGGACTGTTTATGGACGATATGACCCACCAACCACTTTGAGGGATCTACGCCGAATCTCCGGTAAGGAGTGCGACAATCTGGACCAACAGCACCCTGATGAACTTGTGGATAGTATGCCACGACGATTACATGCATGCATGAATGCAAGAGGATGCGGACTTTCAGACATTATTAATGTGGTGAGGTGTTGGTAGTGACCCTCAGCTACGTACTCACTGACTCAGAGTTGCAATATTAAAAGTTTTGGCTGGTTTCGTTGTCTAGGGGCTGGGGTACATAGTTGCCGCATTACAGGCCGAATACTGATGAGTCTACAGTATACGATAAGAATACACACATGAATCGAATGTTAGAAGGTTTCTATCACTCGGCAATTGCGGATTATGAATGTAACATATAAATTTAAAAATGAAAGTTTTCAATTAAATAAAATCTGCAGGTACGTCTTAGAGACTTTAAATGATGAGTACGATAGTAGAAGTACTTTTGAGAATGCGGTACATTTCTGCAAAAGACTTATTGGTGTCGATGGTCCAGCAATTAAATAAAATATAAGTTGAATAACAGGGAAACAATAGATTCCCACAGTACGTAATTAGTTATGAACAACACAGCTCGCGAGATATTCACCTCTAAACGCACAACTGTAGAAGCCACGGAAATCTCACAAGTGCAAAAGTCGGCACTCCAAAGTATTTCTATCTGCCGCGACGCGCGCAAACCGCTCCACTCTCTGCAAGTCTCTGCCGCGACTCTGTGCGTCCATCGCGCCGTCCCTGTCCTCACTCACTCCCGTGTCCCGTCCCTTACTCCCCAGAACTGCCGCACTGCCAGAACTCCCCCTCCTCCTCGGAGACGATCGCTGTGATTGGCTAGAGCGCTCCGCCCTGTCTTCAAGCCGACGCCCACTACCAAACATAGTGAAACATACGAAATACTGGAGTTACATTTAAATAACTTGAAATTAAATAAATATTCCTACAGCTGGACCATAAAAACGCTCTAACACACATTATTAGATACATAAACAAATTAAATAAACATATATCAAAGGACTAGAACAAAAGGTAGGTCAGTAGCCTAAACTCTCTGTGCTTTCTAAAACACAGTAAATATTTAACCAATTTCTTCATGAATAGTAGATATAGAGATATAAACAAAGACATAGATGGATAAATATATTTATAAGCATGCTGCTACCGTTTTTTGGTGTAACTGTGGAGTACTTATGGCCGGACGCGATTTATAGTAATCGGCCACTTTGACCTCATATAACGCATGTACTATTCAAGTTACATGCCTGTAATTTGTACCAATTTAGGTTTACAGTAATAGCTTTCTAAAGACACGTCTATCGACGAAATCGGATGAAGCGTTTAAATGTTGGAAATTCGTTACTGGGTGTTACTTGTTTAATTTACCGTCAGATACTAAACTTTAAACTAATAAAGACACTGAAAATCTCAATACACGATCGGAATTGTCGTGCAAATAATGGTAATGTATACGTTTCTTTTTGAGGAGTCACGATTCCTCTGGCTACTATTAATTACTATATGAACCGTGAAATGTCTGCCATTAAGGTTTCACAAAGTCCACCATCTTTGGCACTCCCGGCGTGTCTCCTTCATCAAAACAGCGTCACCATGGAATCCCCAGCCACGTGGCTGGAGCCCTCTTGCTTCGGCCAGCGTCTGCCACCACATGGTCGGCCTGCCGAGCGATCCGTGCGGCCACTGCTTCCTCCGAACTTAGAATATTTTCAGGGCGCGTCGACTCGCCCGTTGCCTCTTAAGGACGTGTTACTGCGTATTAGAGGTACAGGTGTGTAAAACAATGTGTACCACCACCTCTGAAGGTCTTGTTGTATCGTAGTACAACATGCAATGTGTGGCTTTCATGAGCAATAGAAAGGGCGGAACTGATGTTTATGTTGATCTCTCTACCAATTTTCTATACAGGTTCAGGAATTCTCGGAACCGAGATGATGCAAAACTTTTTTTAATGTGTGTATTTGTTTAGAAAATCTGCTTCTAATATTACTTCAGTGGACAAGAGAGGAACAATCAAGAAATTCATCGCAAATCTATGGCCTTGACACAAAAAGTCTAAATACGTTTGAGGCTTCACGTCTACACTTTTCTAAATATCGCTCCCTGTATATTCATCTTACCTAAGGTCGGACAGTCTGTTGTTGTCATAAATTTGCTGAATGCAATGTGTCTGACTACAGAAATAGGGCTACGTGAGTCAAGAACAGCGGAAAGTGTAGTGTTGCCGACTGAAACTTTTATTATTTGATGTGCTACAGAGTTTTATTTGCCTTCAGTCTCGTCCAGTAAAATATCTCTAATGTCTTCAAAACGCTCAAAGTTTCGGCTGCGGCGTGTTTTGTCTCATACACATAACTGCTTGCTGCCGAAGCCGCGAGTCATTGTCTTGTATTACTTCCTCGTCGTTGATTATCTCTTGGATCTGGTGATCTGGTTTTAGTTGTTTCTATCTGTTGCGCTGGGCTTGCCCTTCCAGAATTTTGCCTCTGTGAGTTATGATACAGCTTACTGTGACATATTCCTTTTCACTGTGTTTTTGACTGTGTTGGTTGCTATTTACATAACTGTTATTGTGCCACGTATTTTGCGGATTCAATGTGCCTGAAATGAACCCCATGGAAACCTGTATGATTACCATGTGAGCGAGGGTAATGTCTGTGACTATTTAGATTCTTACGCTTGTTCTCACTACCTTAGTTCCGGATATGACTTCTATGACAATCACTGTTCTGATGCGAGAACTGTTCTACATACGGACGATGTCTATTATCCCGTCTGTAATTGTATCGTCGATTGTGTTTGTTATGTGAAGTCCCATAATTTTTGGTTTCGTGCGATACGAAAACGTCATGTGTGTCATACATCCTGTTCTGATTGTTATAGCGTATTTTCGTTACACCGTAATCACTGGCCAATCCCAATTCCTGTTGTAATGTTTGAAATGGTTCTAATTTATCTTTACACCTGCAGTCCAAATTTGTTTGTCTCAGATGTATAGGTAGCTTTGTTAAATAAATGCGAATTAGCTCTGTCAAAATGTATGGGTTTGATAAGTACTGATTTCTGGGTACCTTGTCTTCAGAGTCTTTTGCTGGGATCGAGAAGTCAGACTCTTAGAAGTTTCGTAACATTATGATGTTATCTTTTGCGCGATCTTGTGTGGCCTGCGACGAATAGGGTGACAAAAATGCTCGATAGAAATCATTTACGCTTTGGCAGTCTTTCACTACTGAGCGCATTATTCTCGCAGTTTCATTTTCTAAATAGCTGAAGATAAATTATAAGTTGTGTTCAAGTGGTCAATTTAGTGGTAAAGAAAACTGGAACTCATCAATCAAGTTTTTGGGGTGAATTTCGTTACTGTAATAATTCCTGAGAACTTTGAATTTATGTACTGTCATATGTTGTAATCAGTTACCATTCCTGTGTTAACCAAATTGTTCTCTATTGCATCACATCAGCGATTCATTGTCGTATCTGGAAGTGTGGTACTGTTCTCGTGGAAAATCATCTGAACGCTGTAAATTTGTATGGTCGCCAAAGTTTTCTGAATATGAATCTACACAGTCAAATTCGTCCTATTCGTCTTCGCGGTTAAGCGTTCTTTCAACACGATCGACCTTCACATTCATAGTGTTCCCGTAATGCTTATTTTCCCGATTTATCTTCTCTTGGTTGTCTTTAAAATCTATTAAAGACTTGTATTCTGCTGTGTCTGATTATTGTACTGGCATTGTGTCATTTGAAACTCTGGCTACACTGGTTGACAAATTTGCCATTTGCGTTATCAGTTCAACTTTTTCTTTTATTGTACTTATTTGTTCTTTTACTTTTTCAGAATTTAGTGTCAAAGTTTCTACTTATTGGGTTAATCTCTTTTACTGTTTTGTTAAGACGTTCGTTCTGTCCTTTTGTCTTGGTAACTAACGCCCTCAGGACTAGAGTGTTGATTTTAGGTGACAAATCGTCCTTGCCATAAGGTGACTTGTCTTCACGTTTTCGTGGTCCGTTTCATCATCACGTGATCTAGTTGCAAAAATGCTGATTATTGGTTGAAGATCATTTTTAATTTCTTCAGTGATCTCCACTGATAAATTGTGTATTTTCAATTTCTTTCCATGTGATTTCCTACTCTCATCTTGTGGTTTTTTATGTTCTTCCTACGTTTCTTCGATTTTCTTACTCATTTCATCTTGTATTTTGTCGTTTTTCTTACTCAGTTCATTTTGTGTCTCTTTAAGCATCTGGCGAATTGATTCTTGAAAATTTGTCCGATTCGCAGTGTGGTTCTTTTATAACTGTTAACTGAAGGTGATGTGTTCGTTCAAAAGACACTGCCGTACAACCATATTCTGACGTGCCTGTTACAAGTCGTTGTAAAGTTTCGCATGACTGTGGCGAATATAGCACGCTTTCGTTAGACTGTAGCGAGTAATCGCCGACCGACACAACTTCAGAATTCACGCGTTCATTACCCATAGTTTGTTCTGTTTCGTTATTGTACGCTAAACTGGTTAATAATTGTGGATCTGTGCAATTTTCTACAGTCTCCTGTTAACTACTGGTATTTGCTAATCCGTGTATTTCCGTTTGCTAATTCGTATATTCTCGTATAATCCTTTCCTCGTCAATTCTCCAGAGAACATACTCAATACCTATCTTATCAGTATACCTAATTTTCAAAATTCTTCTGTACCACCGCCTCTCAAATGCTACGATTCTCTACCGCTCCGGCTTTCCCGCAGCCCATGAGTGTCTATAATAGAATGCTGTATCCCGAACATACATTCTCAGAAATTACTGCAAATTAAGACATGTCTTTGATACTAGTCGGCTTCACCTGGCCGGTAATTCAGTTTTTGACAGTGCTAGTCTGCTTTTTCTGTCCTATTTGGTCTATGGTCTTGAGTATTTTGATGTCTAGGTAGCAGAAATCCCTAAATTCATCTACTTCGTGCTCCCCAGTTCTGATGCTAAGGTTCTCGCTGTTACTTTCGTCTCTCTTCGATACACTCTCAATTCATATCCTGTATTCATTAGACTACTCACTTCATTCTATAATTATTAGCAATGCTATCAGCGAATTTTATCATTATTATCCTTTCACCTTCAACCCTATTAAACATTTCATTTGTCTCCGTCACTGTTTATTCGATGTATAGATTGAATAACAGGGACGAGAGACTACATCCATATCTTAAACCCTTTTAAATTCGAGCACTTAGTTCTTGGTCTTCCAGCATAATTGTTGATACTTGGTTCTTGTTGATATTGTACGTTACGATCTTCTAAGGCTGACATGTATTTTTCTCAGAATTTCAAACATATTTAATCATTTGACATAGTCGAACGTTATTTCCAGGTCGATAAATCGTATAAAAGCGTCTTGAGTTCTTGAGCTTCTGTTATCAACTACAGCGTCAGAACTGTCTCTCTAGTGCCTTTACGTTTCCTAAAACCAACCTGATCGTCATTTAAAATAACCTTAGCTTTTTTTCCATTTTTTCATGGACTTGGATGCATCAGCTGTTCGGCCTACTGTGAGATAATTCTCTCACTTGTCGTCTCTTGCAAGTTTCGGAATTGTGTGGATAACATTTTTCCGGAAGTCTGATGGTATATGATTAGTCTCTTACATTCGGCACAACAACGTCAACAGTCGTTTTGTTGCCACTTCCCAGAATGATTTGAAAAATTCCGATGGATTGTTATCAATTCTTCTGCCTTGTTTCATCTCGAGTTTGCAAAACTCTTTTAAATTCGGATTGTAATACTGGATCCGTATCTCTTCCCTGTCGACTCCTTTTTCTTCTTCTATCACGACATCAAACAATTCGTCAACCCCATAGAGGCCTTCAATGTAATCTTTTGAACCCTCCGCTCTTTCCTCTCGATTAAACAGTGGAATACCCATTGCAATCTTAATGTTACCGTCCTTCCTTTTAGTTTCATCGAAGGTTATTTTAACTTTTCTATATGCTGATTCAGTCATTTCGACAATAATTTCTTTTTTGATTTCTTCACGTTCTCATGCAGCCGCTTCGCCTTAGCCTCCCTGCATTTCCTATTTATTCATTTATTTTGTAAGTGGGTAGTACTTGTTTATTCCTGAATTCCCTGAACATTTTTCTACTTCCTTCTTTCTTGTATTACCCACGGTTTCTTCGCAGCAACCTTCCTTGTACCTATGTTTTGCTTTCCAGCTTTTGTGATTGCTCTCTTTAGAGATGTCCATTCCTCTTCAACTAATCTGCCCACTCAGCTACTCCTTATCGCATTATCTATAGCCTCAGAGAACTTCCTGTTTAACTCTTCAATAGTTCCATGTCTCACTTCTGTGCGTGCCAATACTGTTTGACTAGTCTCTTAAACCTCAGCGCACTCTTCGTCATTACTAAACTGTGATCTGAGTGTCTATCTGCCCCGTGTAAGCCTTACAATGTAATATCTGATTTCGCAATCTCTGCCTGTTTGTGATGTAATCTAACGGAAATCGTCCCTTATTTTGCGGCCTTTTCCAAGCAAACCTTCTCCTCCTCCAGTGATTTTTGAACAGATTATTCGCTATTACTAGCTAAAAGTTATTGGATTTCTTGATTCGTCATCTCTTCTTTTACTTCCACTACGGTGCGCATATCCTCCTGCAAACCTTTATTCAGCTCTATCCTCTACAACCGCATTTCAGTCCCCAATGACTATTAGATTTTCATCTCCCTTTACGCTCTGAATTACTCGTTCAATATGATCACACAATTACTCTGTCCCTTAATCTTCTGCTTCTGGCGTCGGCATGCATACCTGATATTTTCAGATTTTCTAAATTCCCTACCATGTTCAAACTTTTGACATTTCACGCCCCTACTCGTGGAACGTTGTCCTTTCGATAGTTATTTAATCATGTCCTCCTCGTTACTCTCCCCTTGGTAGTTCCTCCTGGAGATCCTAATAAGGGACTAGCCCTTAATCTTTAACCAGTGTAGAGATCATTATTTCAGTTTTCCCATTACAGGCCACGTGCCCTTGGAAAAATATTATATGTCTTTAATGCAGTGTTTTCCATTGCTCTCTACCTCCTCATACCGTTGAACATTCCTGATTATTCCGCCTTTTAAGGGAAGTTTCTCAGGCCAAGGACAAGAGAGAACCTGAACTTTTCTTTGCCCTCTTTGACAAGGCAGTTTTCGGAATGAAGGAGACTTCGTTTGGCAGAGATCTTCGGCAGCCAATGCTGATGGTTTTTATTCGAAATCAAGCAGTGACGGAGCTCCAGCCCGGAACTACGGACGTTCCGGTTACTGCTCAAAGATGCTACTGCTTTCCCCCTTACGTTCGAACCTTCGATATCCGCTTGTCGCGAGAAGTCGCCTTACCGTTTATGTTACATTTTCTCCTTCCCCCTCACCTCCCTGACAATAAACGTACCTACACAAAAAAGTCTATCTACCACCACCACATTGACCCTAAAGAAAATAATACCCGTGTCACTTCAGGCTTTCGCCCCTAACTACACCTATCCCAACAGTTCTACCTAGTCCAAGAAAGCAGGAAAGGAAAGGTGGGGCGAAGGTATCGCATGGATGAAACAGAGAAGAATGTTTTTTGTTTATTTATTTTTATTTTTTAAGTTTTTTCATTTTCTTTCAGTTTTTATTTTTATTTACTTATTTATCTTTTTTGAAACGTGGAGTGAAGTCCTGGCAAGTCACGTCGTGCAACACCGCCACAACACCAACTGCGAACCGACGAAAAGGGCGCGAACTCTATCCGGTATATGGTAAACATCCACAATGCCTCGAGTCTGGGGAAGGGTGAGGGACTCATAGCGGACTTTGAAGACCATCCCCTGGTTAATAAGAAATGAACCGATTGCAGATAATATCTGGCGAGCCAAGGTGTGTGGGGCGGGAAGGGTTTGCGCCACGTGAGGAATCCCCAACGCTATGTCACTGCTGACAAGGCAGGTACATTGCAGGAGTTCAAGGGAGCGAAGGCGTCGTTTAACAAGTCTAACCTGCTCCGTTACAGCAATCATCTGCAGTCACGCAGTGCGCTGCATGTCAGCCATAAAATCGATGCTAAGGCAATGTCGCGTTCAGTGGAGCGAGGCTCCCCTCCGACTGGCCAGTACCTCAGAACATAGCTCGCAATTTACGTACATTAATTGAGCTGCCCGACTCCTCACCGTGGGTCACCACCTACGCAAGCGATGCCTGGGTATTTTAGGCAAAGAACCAAATCGTACGCATAGGCTGTGTAACAGAATCGATGTCGACTCATCGACATCACTATCATTCGTTGTCGTAGAACACAAATAATGGTTCTAGGCAGAAGGTGTATAGTACCGCGACAGAGGACACACCTGTTCCACCGAGGGCCTGGTCAGAATTTGTTGCATAAGCCTATCATTATACAGCACCCGAGATGTCGCTCCTAGTAGGAGACATATGACAACATCTTCTGGATAGCCGTAGGAAAAAACTGATCGACTCGATCAAATGCCTGCCCGAAGTCGAAGAACGTCAAAGCCGTGGGCAACGTTGAGCTGGGGCGAGGGCTATCAGATCCCTTTAGCGGTAGAGCGCTGCCCGAATTTTGTACGCCCCCGCCAATCGACGCCTGATCGTAGGACACGACATGACGGGCCGTCTTCTTAAGTCGTGCTGCCAAAATACGAATAAAGACCTTCATGTCACTATTTGGCAAGATCGATAATCAACGATGTGCTGACTGCCATGTTGTTTGTGAATAGTTACAATGATGCCCTTTAGCATCGAGGACTTGGTCTACTGTGACTGGAGCCTCCAATTTCATCGCCACGTTCTCCGGTATCGTGCTGAACGTTAGTGGGAAGACTTCTCCAGTAACAGCTGGCGAATGAAGATGGTAAGCGTACAACCGATCATAATGGGCGTGAAAGGAAAGCCCACTGCCGCATTCTCGGTAATGTTGCCTGCCTCCGTCATCAATGATGGTGGGTATAAGACCGCTAGACCATGTATTATTGCGGATATTCAATATGAAAAGTGATAAACATTCTGATAGGTCCTCTTACCATTTCTCTATGTGCCCATTCGCTGCTCTCTTTTTTCTACAGTTGTGCTTTTCCTGCCTGTGCTACGGCTGAACGTAGTCTTTATGTTTTGATTTGCTTCGGTGAAGCAGTTCCAAAACATTTAATCTGAGATATTTTTACCATCTTCGATCTAGGTCAACGGGTGTTTCGACTGACTACTTTATAATATTGCATGGCTTATTTGTGCGCTTAGACGAATGCTCTTTCTGTAGACACCCAAGTCCGAGTTACACTATCTAAGTCCTGTCCCTTGTTTAACTATATTCTTTTTCGCTAACGAACCAATGGTATTGTTACACACTTATTTTTAAGGGTGTTACAATGATTTGTATTTCAAAAGTTGAAAACGGCTAAACAGCCAAACGCACATAGTAGCGGAGAATCTAAGAAAAAGATATTTTAAATAAACTGACGTCAATGCTGAGTTCTCATTCAGAAAATGTGCTTTGGACGTGGCCCCTATTGCATCTTAAATACTGTATAAAATAGGACAGGCTTCAAATCAGTTCCGTACACCTTTACATCTGTTAACATTTTAGATTATTTTCTAGAACATGGCTTTTTATAAATTTTTGTTATTAATTTGTTTGCTACATTTACTTTGTTACACATTTATGCGCTAAATATGAGAAATCAAAAGTTATAGTTAAACTTCAGCTTCGATGATGCGAATGAATGTGGAGATTTTAGATAGATAACTAGTAATGGTTGCTTTCATTCACGAAATCAACTGAACTTTATGCAAATAAAGAGAGTATTGATCAGAAATTTCAACGTGCGAAACATATTAGAATATGCTTTTTAATTTGAAATAATCAAAGGAGGCATCTCGCTGAATAAGATGATGCTAAAATTTAAAAACATAATCAATAACTGGGCACGAATTTCAGTATTCTATATTCTGAGAGTAAAGACTCAAACCAGAACGATCTCCTTTACTCAACTTACCTTTGTTTCAGATGAAGCCAGTAGCAGAAATGACCGAGCGACTCCTGTTGGCTGGAAAACCATTTTACTTTGCATGCAGATTATTTGGCCTGATGCCGTTTACCATTGACGCCAGAACTGCATCCCTGAAGAGGTCGCAGACGGATATTATCTTGACATGCCTAGCCTGCCTCTTCCAGCTGCTTTGTGCCTGTGTGGCGTTATATTTTGGATTGCGGATAAAACGCTCGTCTTCTGCAGAAGAAATTATTACACTGATAGGACTTCTTCAGTATTTATCCCTGTCGTTTATTGTGATAGTTGCTGATAGCTTGTGGAACACAAATAAATATGAGAAAATACTTCGTTTGTTAGCATCGTGTGATAGATGTCTGGCTGCCAAAACGGGACAAACAAGAACGGCAGCAGGAAGGTTTGTGAAGGCGCAGTTATCAATAGCGTTTCTCCTTTACTGCTTGATGTTTAATGCCCTTCTGGCTGCAGATACTGCTCTGGATGATACATTATGTTCTATAATAGGTCTTAACAATTTTGGAATCTCTGTGATGACGATCTTACGATTCACAAACATGCAGTTGGTTATCAACAACAGATTGTCATTACTGAACATGAACCTCACCAAGATGAAAGACAGAGCAGCACATAAGCTGAAGTACTCAGGTATAGATTCTGAACGGAACAGAATCTTAACTTTGACTAAGATAGGTTCTCTCTGCACACCGATCTCTGTGAGAGCTCTTATTCGAGGGTACTTGGCACTGTGTGAATTGTCAGTGGTGGTGACATCTCTTCACCAGACTTTTCTGATCCTTTATCTCGCAGCGTTATCATCAGCAGTTGTGATATTTGCTTACTACATTGTTACTAAATCAGAGGTCCTTAGCACAGGAAATGATGGCAGCTTGTGGCTCCTGTGGTTCTCCTAAATTTACAACACAAGCACCATGGCTATATTCATTGTGCCTGCCCAGTGGGTGTCTTCCGAGGCATACCGCACAGTCAGGCTATGCTCGCAGCTGCTGCTGGGAAAGAGAGGTGCGGCGGACGACACACAGCGAGAACTACGCCTGCTTGCGCTGTGGGTGACCTCTGGTCGTCCCACGACCACGCTGATGGGGATGCTCTCTCTCGACCTGGGGGTGTTCTCTGGCTTCATCTCCGTCGTCACAACCTACACTACTTTGCTTGTCACCTTTCTTCCTACAGGTACGGCTTTAGTATACTGTGTCTACAGGGTGGACCATTGATAGTGACCGGGCCAAATATCTCACGAAATAAGCATCAAACGAAAAAACAAGAAAGAACGAAACTCGTTTAGCTTGAAGGGGGAAACCAGATGGTTCTATGGTTGGCGTGCTAGATGGCGCTGCCATAGGTCAAACGGATATCAAGTGCGTTTTTTTTTTTTAAATAGGAACCCTCATTTTTATTACATATTTGTGTAGTACGTAAAGAAATATAAATGTTTTAGCTGGACACCTTTTTTCGCTTTGTGGTAGATGGAGCTGTAATAGTTACAAACGTATAAGTACGTGGAATCACGTAACATTCCGACAGTCCGGACGGTATTTGCTTTGTGCTATATTACCCGTGTTAAAATGGACCCTTTAACAATTGCAGAAAACTTCGATATCGTGTTGATGTATGGCTATTGTGATCAAAATGCCCAACGGGCGTGTGCTACGTATGCTGATCGCTATCCTGGACGACATCATCCAAGTGTCCGGACCATTCGCCGGATAGTTACGTTATTTAAGGAAACAGGAAGTGTTCAGCCACATGTGAAACGTGAACCACGACCTGCAACAAATGATGATGCTCAAGTAGGTGTTTTAGCTGCTGTCGCGGCTAATCCGCACATCAGTAGCAGACAAATTGCGCGAGAATCGGGAATCTCAAAAACGTCGGTGTTGAGAATGCTACATCAAAATCGTTTGCACTCGTACCATATTTCTATGCTCCACGAATTGCATGGCGACGACTTTGAACATCGTGTACAGTTCTGCCGCTGGACGATGACAGATTTTTTGCATGCGTTCTATTTGGCGACGAAGCGTCATTCACCATCAGAGGTAACGTAAACCGGCATAATATGCACTTTTGGGCAACGGAAAATCCACGATGGCTGCGACAAGTGGAACATCAACGACCTTGGCGGGTTAATGTACGGTGCGGCATTATGGAAGCCGCGCAGGATTAGCCGAGCGGTCTGAGGTGCTGCAGTCATGGACTGTGCGGCTGGTCCCGGCGGAGGTTCGAGTCCTCCCGTGGGCATGGGTGTGTGTGTTTGTCCTTAGGATAATTTAGGTTAAGTAGTGAGTAAGCTTAGGGACTGATGACCTTAACAGTTAAGTCCCATAGGATTTCACACACATTTGAACATTTGAACAAGCATTATGGAACGAAGGATAATTGGCCCCCATTTTATCGATGGCAATCTAAATGGTGCAATGTATGCTGATTTTCGACGTAATGTTCTTCTGATGTTCCTACAAGATATTTCACTGCATGACAGAATGGCGATGTACTTCTAACAAGATAGATGTTCGGCACATAGCTCCTGTGCGGTTGACGCGGTATTGAATAGCATATTTCATTGCAGGTGGATTGGTCGTCGAAGCACCATACCATGGCCTGCAAGTTCACCGGATCTGACGTCCCCGGATTTCTTTCTGTGGGGAAAGTTGAAGGTTATTTGCTATCGTAATCCATCGACAACGCCTGACAACATGCGTCAGCGTATTGTCAATGCATGTGCGAAAATTACGGAAAAGGAACTACTCGCTGTTGAGAGGAATGTCGTTACACGTATTTTCAAATGCATTGAGGTTGACGGACATCATTTTGAGCATTTATTGCATTAATGTAGTATTTACAGGTAATCACGCTGTAACAGCATGCGCTCTCAGAAATGATAAGTTCACAAAGGTACATGTATCACATTGGAACAACCGAAATAAGATGTTCAAACGTACCTGCGTTCTGTATTTTCATTTAAAAAACCTACCTGTTACTAGTGTTCGTCTAAAATTGTGAGCTATATGTTTGTGACTATTACAGCGCCATGTATCACAAAGCGAAAAAAGTGGTCCAACTATAACATTCATATTTCTTTACTTACTACACGAATAAGCAATAAAAATGGAGGGTTCGTATTTAAAAAAACGCAGTTGACATCCGTTTGACGTATGGCAGTGCCATCTAGCGGGGCAACCATAGCGCCTTCTGGTTTCCCCCTTCAAGCTAGTCGAGTTTCGTTCTTTGTAGTTTTTTCGTTTGATGCTTGTTTCGTGAGATATTTGGCCCAGTCACTATAAATGGACCACCCTGTATGTCTCGAATTTGGAATCCTGTTCTACCAGAGTAATTAATTTACTTTCATTACTTAAAAGATGCTGTATACGCACTATTCCGATCCTTGTGGCAATTTAATATACACTGTTGAACATTAAAATGATAACTCCATGAAAACGACATGCACCAATCGTCGGATTTGATGTTCCAACATGCAAATGCTCGGCATTTCAGTGTAACCATATAGAGTAGGTGCCTCACTCTACATAGACTGGAAGTTAATGCCGTAGGTTTGTCATCCAGGAATCGCATTGGGTTGTGTATGAGAAGATCATGCACGCTTCGACTGAGAAGTATTTACCAGTATGGTTAATGGTTAGAAACATGATAGTGGCGTTATGAGAGCCTATGGGGACAAAAAATTCTTGTTCTGAGGTACCCATATTGCTACGTAAGGTGTACTCAGGCTTTCAGCGAAGTCAAGTGGTTAAAATACCATGAACTTTCGACCAAGCATTCGTTGACCATTGTGAAGTGGAGTAAGTCTCATTCCACTTGACACTGGTCAGGGAGTGCTTGTTCCAAAGCTCAGAACATGTTAGCTACCTGACAGGGCTGCAAACCTCAGAATATTTTATTCCGTGTTACTGCCACATAACTCTTTATTTTTACACTCATAGCGCTGATTTGTGTGGATCCCCGAGTGTCATGTAAAGGTGCTCTTTATCGCTTTAGGAGGGGCCAACGCTATGCAGAATCTCACTGGCCCTACACAACTAGCGCCTGAGACGACTGAGATACTGTTCATTGGACCGTACAAGATAGTACAGACACGTCACGTACCACGGGTCATTAATTGGGTTTGTTTGCTGCTAGACAATCACCCACGCAGATATACATTTATTTATTTTTTTATTCCAATATCTTATGGAGTGTATATTAATACTTAATTTTATCTTTCACAATACTACCTCCCATCACCATAACTGTTTATGTTATGAATAATAATAATAATAATTATTATTATTATTATTATTTAGAACAATAAAGAAGCAGAGTCACTATTTCTTCCATGAATAAAAACTAGACCTACAATATTATAATATCAGTTCCAATCTGTCACATTCGACAATCCCCTCCAGCACTCCAACGATCTCGGTTCCTTGCACTCTGCAGAATACGTCGTGGTTCTGTCTGCTTCTTCCGCTTTTTGTTGGCTCCCTGGTTGCAGGGATGATTCCCCTGTTAAAAGGGAACATCATTATTGCTGGTAAGCGGCGCAGCCACACGCCAATCCACTCCACCCTGGTTCTGGTTCGTTGGGTGGCGAAACACGGCCCACGCCTGCGTTTCTCTCTGGTGTTATTGCGAAGGCTGTGCTTACGGTGTTGGTAGTTCTTCTGCCGCATCTGTTGACTTCAGTTGCCTTTGCTGCGCTGCTTCTCGATCTTCTGCCGCCACCTCTCGTAGTGTTGTGGACGTTGGTTGTTTGACAGATTAACGGATTAGCCAAGGTTTTCTTCAAATGCCGTCGGCAGTGTTGACGAAGATGTGCCATTCTTTCTCGCAACGCAGTATCACCTTGACATTGAGAATTCCGTATCGATTCAGATGTTGTCGATCAGTATCAGCAACATTGGCATACGGCGGACTTACCCAGATAGCGGGTCTTTTTCCCATTTCATTTCTCGTGTAGACCATTTCTTCTTCCTTTTTGCTTAGAAGTGCTTCCGCCTTCGGTGGCTGGACTTCCTTCGTGTATAGTTTTTAGCATGATTTTATTTCATCTCTCTTTATTAGTAACTTGGGCTGTTGCCGTCCTTTGAGCGCAATATGGTGATTGCTACGTTTTTTTCTTTAGTTCATTTAATTCCTTGTTATGACTCTGGCAGCTCTCACTCTCGAGGTTCCACCATATTCTAGGTGTCCGGTTGTATTTCTTAATAGGCCATTTTTTTCCAACAGTTTTCGAGTTTCTTTCAGTATTTGTTGTGTGACTATTGGGATATTTAATTCAGCGCACAGGTCGTTTATTATAGTTCACTTAAAGACTTCGATACATTTATTCGAAACTCAAGACATTTCACAAGCTGTCTCCGACAGCGACGTATCATACAATAAACCCGTTAACTGAAATAGTACAGTAACCGCACAAGCAGTTTATCTGACTCATGGACTTCTTGCGACTGCGAGGGACGGATTGTCTCACATTCTTGATATAAAACCTCTGTGGCTATAATGCGGAACATTACGTGTACAATGGACTGATTATTTCTCATTGAGAATTGCAGAGAGTAGGACCGCAGTGGAATTGTAATTAGCGGCATTGTTCTAAGCCGCCACTTTAAATATTGAATGTTACTGGATTAATTATGTTGACGTATCATCTCATACAAGAGGGTGATGTATCCGGAAATGTAGCTAGGAATAACATTTATGGAAAAATATAATTTCATGAATGGAAAAGGTACGTTCAGTTCTTTGGTTATTTTAAATTCTCCCTTGCCTGTGGCTCGTAATTCTTTCTTGTATCGTAACTCGTTGGGAATTTCGTATCCTGGGAAATCAGTAGAGCCTGCACCACGGTTGTTTACACTCTATTTTAAGAGATTAAATTCTGGACTTTATCGAAATTAATGCACAAATTGGGCACTGATTCCCAAGCTCCAGAGTGAGTACGTCATAGCAGCCAAGACGGCTTCCCCACGGCGTACGATTGTGCCTCTAATTATTTTAAGAATTTTCAGAGTCGACTATCGCCGGAATTATGTAGCCACAGAGATTTTATTCCAGGTGCTTACTTTGACACCAAGGGTCAGACAGAATATGCTTATGAACTGTAACTTCTAATTATTTTGTTTTATGGAGTTGAGAAATCAAAAGAGTAACAAAATTTCTACCTGGAAGCGTGGGAGGTATTGTGTAAAAATATTGGAGAAGCGACTTCTCTCGCCCAAAACTTTCCATTCAAGTAACTGGATATTGTTCAGTCCTAATAATTTAACTTGCATTTCAGGGAGAGGGAAGTTAAAGCGGCATACGGCCGATGACCCATCAAGAAGTGTGTAAGGTCTCTTGCGGAATTTGCTTCATTCAGAGTCTTTCTTTTATATTTGGCAGAAAATATTTGAACCTCCTCCTTTACGCATCATCCCATCGTTTATGCCGTAGCATATGATGTTGACTTTGCTGCTTTCTTGTGGCCCGTATTCGTATTAAATTGAGCATTTAGTGATATCGTTCTTTCTTCGGCCAATACGTCACCACTTTTTTCCTATCTGGAGATCGAGTGAAGATATTGCTAGTACTACTTGTAACGTCTCAACTGGCACCCTGTCAGTTATCCTTGCTGCTGTCACAAGCAGAAGTCTGCGGTTCCAAGCACTCGCGCAGTATCCCACGATTGCAATTAAGGCTGTGCTATGATACGTTCTTAGCGTTATCCTTATAAGGGTAACTGTCGAGACTAATATATGTAATGTTCCTGCTTCTAGTGCTCGTTGTTTTTCAATATGTGCGCCACAGCTCTGTCTTTCGCCCAAGAAGACGACTAATTACGTGATGACGGACTTTGTCTTTACGGACAGTATGACGACATCTGGAACACCACGAATTCTCAGCACAACTTTTGATGCTGCAGTATGCACATACATGCCGACAGCGATCACCACGCCAGTGACAGGAGTGTCAACATAACTTGTTTTCAGATGAGTGCAGGTGCTACATACAGCAACAACATGTATCTATCTTTGCCAGATTCCGTTCGACACTATAATACACAATACACACTTGGCGCGATCGTGTGTCGCACCAGTGTGTCCGTAATACGAGCATCTCTGGTTCTCATAGCTGGAAATTTGGACAACACCGTTACATTTCTGATGTTATAAGGTCGAAAGCTGGACCTATTTTCGAAGTTTCCATGCTGTAAGTCCGTGGTGTTCCAGAGGTCTGGAGGTCGTTAGATTTTTTATGAGGATACCTGCCTTGTGGTACATAAACCCTACTCCCGACTCAAAATATGTGACATGTTTGTACGATCCTGCATGGCAGAGAGCACGAAAAGCCTATCCTCACAGGCAACAGTTGTATGGGACAATTGAGATCCTGCACGGAACTGAGTGTGGTACTCCTGAAACCATCGATTCTATGTTCGGATGACAGTGGTCGGACCCCAACAAATGCGAGCAACAGTATTACGGAACGATAAACTGTGGCTATTATAGGCCACAATCCTGCTGCTATCGAAATCCGACACACGCCGGTAGACATTGCTCCTTATGTTCCTACGAACAACTGACATTTCAACTCGATTTCTGAATAACAAACCCGCTGCACTATATTTCCTACACTGAATGTAGATACCTTCACTAGTACATATTTTGTACGATTGCGCTGAAATGCTAATCATCTATGCACTAATGTGACGAAAGTCATGGGATAGCGATATGTATACATACAAATACCTATAGTATCAGGTATACAGGGTATAAAGGGCAGTGAATTGGTGGAGCTGTCACTTCTACTCAGGTGATACATATGAAAAAGTTGCAGTCGTGACTACGGCGGCATGAGGGGCATTAATAGACTTCAAATACGAAGTGGTTGTTGGAGCTAGACGCAAGGGACATTCCATTTCGGAAATCGTTAGGGAATTCAATGTTCCGGGATCAACTGTGTCAAAAATTCCGGGAATACCAAATTTCAGGCATTACTAATAGCTCACCTCACACAACCCAGTGGCCGACAGCTTTCACTTAACGGCCGAGAGCAGCGGCGTTTGCTTTGAGTTGTCAGTCTTACTAGACAAAGAACAGTGAGTGAAATAACGACGGAAAACAATGTGCGGCCTATGACGCACGGTTAACTGCGTGCGATACAGCCAATTAGATGTTTAAACCTTGAAACTAAGTACATGAATGGCTGAATATCATTATGATTCATCAAGCCACTATCGCTTCTACTTGAAAGTCTTAAGGACAACTCAAAGACTGTTTACTGGAGTGAGTAGTGCCATGTTATAACCAAGACTACAAATGTGAATTTTCACAGCTTCAGAAAAGACCCGTTCCCAAGAAACTCACAGACTCTGTTTACCGAGATCTAAAAATTAGCAAATTATAGAGGAGACCAAGAAAGGACTTTCTAAACACTATTAACGCTTCAGATAGTCCAAATCAGTGGGTGATTATCTGATAGAGCTCTGTGTGAGGTGGACATTACCCGAGTATTCACCAACAAGGAAGGCATGGCACTGACAGTGCTATCTCCAGCCAGATTCAGATATCTGCTATCACAAAACTATTCCTCAGGGAAGCAGAAAGGAGTTTCGATTCAGCAGGGACGAACTGCGCAGGCGCAGGTGCGTGTGCTGGAAACTGCATTCAGTACCATTTGGGGCTAGTGGCGACACCTCTTCTCAACAAAATTGACGTCACATTGCGGTTCTTCACATGAGGTGCTCAGATAATCCTGGTCGCTATTTTCATGTGCGACAGAAAGATGATTATAATGTTGACGTGACCTTATAGAAATGATTATACTTATGAATGTTAATATTAGAAATACATAATCAATATAGTAACATGTGTACTATTTTAATAACGTCGTATTTCAATTTACAGGTACCGCAGCAGCCATCGTTCATAGGAATATGACACACTAGCCCAGTTTGTCACCAGGTTGACACTTCAGAATACAAAGTTCCGCCTCAAGAATCCACGAATCATATCGACATCACACCTCCTAGCCCATGCAGCCAACGTAGTAGTGTGAGCCATTGTTATGCGAGAATGTCTATTAGTTATGCTTGCCAAGATCAAAAGCAGAATATTTTCCCAAGGTACACGAAAGTGGAATATTGTTGTTACGACTCCCTTCCGTTTTCTGTAATAATCAGAGGTCGAGCATAGTAAATACATTAAAATTTAGAAAATCTCTCCTTAAATGCCAAGCAAGAGAGACTTTGGACGGCGATTTTGAGTTATGTATAAAGTAATCAGCATATACGTGGAGTAGTTTCTTATGTGATTGTATAATAGAAGATAATAGAGGAGGCCGACTAGCCTCATCACGTGTATAAATACAATGTCTTCCAAATGTCAGCATTAATTTACATAGTAATAGAACAATTAAAACTGTATTTTCTCTCTTTCGTATGCTCTGTGTAATTGCATGACAGCAACCGCAGAATATAGGGCTCAACCTTGTCCATGTCATTCTGTAGCTGTCTTCCTGCATATATTTCCTATGTGTCATCTACTTTTTAGGGGTTTAACCGAATCCGAAAGCATTAAACTGAGGAAATATTTTGTAGAAGGATAAGCGACGCTCTGAACACTTTATTGGCACAGGTAACCTATACCGTCGACGCGTTAGGTTGTAACTGCACAGTGGTTTTCGTACCACACTGTTACTGGAACGCTGTCCAATATCCAGAGTCGCCTAGTGGACAGTAGTGCAGTGTAGCAGATCGACCAGAACAGCGATCTAACAGATAAGTGACGGCGGGTGGGAAGAAACCAACGCTGTTCTACACACAAGGCACCAGGGTGCCAGAAGCAAAGAACTGTCTCACCTCATAACCGAAAGGGCTAAATACGGTATTTTCTTCGACGTTTCACTGGCCAGAGAAGTTCAAATGGTTGAAATGGCTCTGAGCACTATGGGACTGAACATCTGAGGTCATCAGTCCCCTAGAACGTAGAACTACTTAAACCTAACTAACCTAAGGACATCACACACATCTAAGCTCGCGGCAGGATTCGAACCTGCGATCGTAGAGGTCGCGCGGTTCCAGACTGAAGGGCCTAGAACCGCTCGGCCACATCGGCCAGCGCCAGAGAATTCAGACAACTGTTAAGTCACTCATTCGTCATTCATTAGTTCATTCACACGCCATGTCTCATAAATTCTTATACAAGATAGCCTTCAAGAACAAAGAAATGGAGATTATACACTAATTGCCACGAACAGTCACTATAGTCTACAACTATACAGTACAAACAAACAATTAGAAATAGTGTAAGTACTCACAGTGATTCGTATGAGAATTTCTTGAAGTCTTCTAAGAAATGGAGCCTCTATCACTACTTCACAGCTATTCTCGTCTGCAGTATGTGATCAAAAGTATCCAGACACCTGGCTGAAACTGACTTACAAGTTCGTGGCGCCCTCCATCGGTAATGCTGGAATTCAATATGGCGGGCGTTGGCCCATCCTTAGCCTTCATGACATCTTTCACTCTAGCAGGTATACATTCAGTCAGCTGCTGGCTTTCTTGGTGAATGGCAGCCCCATTCTTCACGGAGTGCTGCACTAAGAGAAGGTATCGTGTCAGCCGGTGAGGCCTAGCACGAAGTCGGCGTTCCAAAACATCCCAAGGGTGTTATATAGGATTTAGGTCAGGACTCTGTGCAGGCCGATCCATTACAGGAATGTTACTGTCGTGTAACCACTCGGCTACAGGCCGTGCTTTAGGAACAGCTGCTCGATCGTGTTGAAAAATGCAATCGCCATCCCCAAATTGCTCTTCAAGAGTGGGTAGCAAGAAGGTGCTTAAAACGTCAGTGTTGGCGTCTGCTGTGATAGTGCCACGCAAAACAACAAGGGGGACAAGGCCCCTCCCTGAAAAACACGACCACACCACAACATCACCGCCTGGCAGATGACGTCCGCCAGCCATTCACCATAGCCACACCCTGCCATCGGATCACCACACTGTGTACCGCGATTCGTCACTCCACACAACGTTTTACACTGTTGAATCGTCCAATGTTTACGCTCCTTACACCAACTGAGGCGTCGTCTGGCATTTAAACGGCGTGATGTGTGACTTATGAGCAGCCGCTCGACCATGATATCCATGTGTTCTCACCTCCCTTCTAACTGTCATAGGACTTGCAGTGGATCCTAATGTAGTTTGGAATTCCTGTGTGATGTCTGCCTATTACACATTACGACCCTCTTCAACTGTCGGCGGTCAGTCAGCAGACGAGGTCGGAATGTAAGCTCTTGTGCTGTACGTGTCCCTTCACTTTTCCACTTCGCTATCACATCGGAAACAGTGGACCTAGGGATGTGTAGGAGAGTGGAAATCTCGCGTGCAGACGTGTGACACGAGTGACACTGAATTACCTGACAAGTTTTGAAGGCAGTGAGTTCCGCGGAGCGCCCGATTCTGCTCCCTCACGATGTCTAATGCCTACTGAGGTCGCTGATATGGAGTACCTGGCAGTAGATGGCAGCACAATGCACCTAATACGAAAAACGTATGTTTTTGGGGTGTTCAGATACTTTTGATCACATAGAGGATACTCTATATGATCAAAAGTATCTGAACATCTCAAAAAATATGTAGCATTTCTGCCAAAAAATTGAAGCACCCAGAACAGCAAGAGGAAACGAAATGAAACTTCACGTTCGTGATATAGTACGCGACGTCATTTCAGTTATTGCAAAGTCGAATGAAAATTTACAAAGAATTAGGCAGTATGGCCCTACACATCAGTAAGAGGTGGCACCCCTCTGCCATGCACTGATTCGTAGTGAAGGTTGTCATAAAGTAGTTTTATACTCCGCTGAGGCAAGCTGGCACACAACTGTTGTATCTGGTATTTGATACGTTGTATACCGTCTTTGGGACAGAGATGATGTGCGAGTTGGTTCCAGACATGTTATATGTTCATAGAGACACGGACCGTACCGTGTGAGGGCAAATATCGTCTAGTTGAAAAATTGCGTCCCGATACTGTCGTATGAGAGGTAATAGATGAGAGCTCGACGTTCAAGGCGTACCACTGTGTCGTCAGACTACCCCCACCCGTTACCAGCCATAATATGAAAGTCACCGCCATACTCGTCGACGACTGTGATGGGACGTAGTGCAGAACCACGATTCAGTGGCGCAGTATCTGTGGGGCGGTAACCTCCTAGTCTGGACGGTGCTAGTCTTCGACCAATGGTACGGGATGACATCGAACGTTGCAGGAAATCCGTTGCTTGTTCTCGGATGGCATGCACAGATGTGAAGGGGTTATCATGCGCTTGGTGCACAATATGCCGACCATCCCCTGTGGTGGACAAACGTGAAGGACCTGAACTTTGACTCCACGTATGCCTGCTCTCAGGTTGTCATGCAGTCCAACGTCGGGTCACTGTCATATCCGAATCCCCCATAAATATGAATATTGCACAAGTAGACCAGCCAAGTAGAGACCCACAGTGAGACACCTCCCAAACTCAACTAGGCATCTCCGTGTTCTTCACAACGATCATAGAAGATCTGACGCTTTTCATTCCCCTATACACCCTACCAGACCTGGTAACAACACTAAACCTAAAAACATTAATGTAACTTGGTGGCCGTTGCGCAAGCCAGAAATTCATTTACATCATTTACATAGCCCGTGATAGTCCGTACGCATACAAAGCTACATTTGCATCCAACAATTTCTTCTGGGTGCGTCACATTCTCTGTCAAGCGTTGTACGTAATTTTACACAGAACACTAACAGACGCTATGCACTGTAGAAGTTAAGAAAGTATTTAACCTGAAGGTTAGTGCCATCAGGAATTTGTATTCTCATGTCCACATATTCTTTTATATATATATATATATATATATATATATATATATATATATATATATATACAAAGAATATCTATTAAAGTATTCTTTTACTTATGTTTTTAATGTTTCATGATTCTCAGTTTCCTCACAGAGGTCTATCAAACATAAAACTCCTTCCTGAGCCTTAGACAAAGATGTATAATCTGTATCAGTGGTCGCCCAACATTTTTGCTCAAGAGCCAATAGTGACACTGTATGGACGTAGCCAGGATTTTGCCAAAGGGAAGGGGGCACCGACTTCGTAAAGACTATCATAAAGAAACTAATATTCTTCTTTTATTCTGGAAATTTCCATTCCGGAAAGAACGCTAAGCGATTTCATTCGACAACGGTCTCTGAGTTTTCACTAATGGAAATGTAATCTCACTACGAAGAAGTCCTGTATTTTCGCAAACCTCTAAGAAGCAGTCATTCGTCAGTCTTCCTTCACCCTCCGACGTCATTTTACACTCTTCTTCTTGCAGTCTGGATTTGAGCTGAGAAAGTGATCAGGAATGAACCAGCGCTTGCCGGCCGCGGTGGTCTCGTGGTTCTAGGCGCTCAGTCCGGAGCCGCGCGACCGCTACGGTCGCAGGTTCGAATCATGCCTCGGGCATGGATGTGTGTGATGTCCTTAGGTTAGTTAGGTTTAAGTAGTTCTAAGTTCTAGGGGACTGATGACCAAAGATGTTAAGTCCCATAGTGCTCAGAGCCATTAGAACCATTTGACCAGCGCTTTATTTTTGGGAAACTATGATTATTACCCTAGAGCAGTTTAGGAATATAGAGTTCTCTGGTCGACAGAAGAGCTAGAAGAATTTTTGGTGTCTGAAATGCAAAACATCTGGAATTATTCAATCGTGTTCTATTTCGAATTTTCTCATTTAACCATGCATCTGTTATTTCTTGCAATTTAAGAAAGAAGATTTTCTGCATTGAAGAGTATCGTGGCAGACAAATGCATGGACCTAAATGAGTAGATTTTGGATTACCGTCTGCAGCTCGTGGTCGTTCTCGCTTCCCGAGCTCGGGGTCCCGGGTTCGATTCCCGGCGGGGTCAGGGATTTTCTCTGCCTCGAGATGACTGGGTGTTTGTGTTGTCTTCATCATCGTTCATGAAAGTGGCGATATTGGACTGAGCAAAGGTTGGGAATTTGTACGGGCGTTGATAACCGCGCAGTTGAGTGCCCGACGAACCAAACATCATCATCATTTGGTTTATCATTTGTTTATAGTATGACTTCCTTTCGTTGCATCTCTTTCCATTTAAGCAGAGGAGACTGGAATTTGTCAGGAGAGATACTTATTCGGCGGGCACTGGATGTGGCCTATAGTATGCGGCTGTCTCCTGCATTTTCGTAAACTGAAAATGGCAAACTGCGGAAAACCATTTTCAAGGATTCCAGCTGATGGATTCAAACTACCTCGTCTCCCGAATCCGTGGACTGCTGGTTTAGCGGCTCATCATGCAGAGCTACCGTAAGGTGGTGGAGAACTTAGAAAAACCGGTTGTTGTTCATTATTTTATTAAAATAACGCAAAATGCATCAAAACAAAAGATAGAATTTAGACATTGCATGTTTTTCCTTTAATCTGGCATGGTTAGTCATTTGATAGAGCATGAATGCATTAAGATTTAATTGTACCTGTAATTGCTGTCTTCAGTTATTAGAGCGTTACAAGAGCGTAATTAGATGTTGGACGATAAGGGGGGGGGGGGGGGGGAGGAATGAAGGGCCCAGTGGGTTCAGACGAGTTGAAGCAGTCAGCAGAAGAAACCTTTTAGAGACGAACGAACTATACAGTGTGCAGACATCACATAACTTCACATTATCTTCACAAACCCCCCCCCCCCCCCCAATCATTCGTTATCGGAACCGGTTTTCACAACAGAGTTACGCACAGGAGACCAGATTGGACGATATTTTGCCATTTGGGTCACTAATGTTAGAATATTGAGCACATTTTTAAAGAAATGCAACAATAGCCATTTGGGCGATATTTTTGTTGATTTGTGGGTGACACAGACAAATTCAACTGTATTTTTATTCTCTTATTTTAATGTTCTCTTATTTGTAATCACTTTTACCTCTCGACTGCCTTGTTAAATACTGAAATATTCCAGCCCCTAAGTTCTACCAACCCCTAAATAACGACATTAAACTGCTATAGATAGGTAATTAGGATGTTGCAGTAATGCAAACATATTTTTAACTTAGAATAACGTTAGTGGACGTATCGAAATCAGTTCCCCTCTTCTTACATCACCAAAAAAAATAAGCGGTAGCACTTACATTAAATTCAACTGCAATTAGAACACGATTAACAAATCCGCAACTGAGCTCAAACAATGTCAACAATTGGCCTTGGCTAAAACAGCCGATAGTATAGTGGATTTGTACATAACTTAAATCCATCGTTGACCTTGCTGACTGTAGAGAGTTCATATCCCCTTTTCGTCGTATGACTGGAAATCAAAATGTCTTTCTATTACAGTACATAGGGACTAGGTCATACACTATGTGATAAGAAGTATCTGGACATTACCAAAAACATACGTTTTTCATATTAGGTGCATTGTTCTGCCACCTACTGCCAGGTACTTCATATCAGCGACCTCAGTAGTCATTAGACATCGTGAGAGAGCAGAATGGGGCGCTCCGCTGAACTCACGGTCTTCGAATGTGATCAAATGATTGGGTGTTACTTGTGTCATACGTCTGTACGCGAGATTTCCACACTCCTACGCATCCCTAGGTCCACTATTTCTGATGTGATAGTGAAGTTCAAACGTGAAGGGACACGTATGGCACAAAAGCAAGAAAGTTGAAGAGGGTTTTAACGTGAAAACGGAAGAAATTTTCCAGACCATCACACAGGATTTCCAAACTGCATCAGTATCCACTGCGAGTACAATGACAGTTAGGCGGGAGGTGAGAAAACTTGGATTTCATGGTCGAGCGTCTGCTGACAAGCCACACATCATGCCGGTAAATGCCAAACTACGCCTCGCTTGATGTAAGGAGCGTAAACATTAGACGATTGATCAGTGGAAAACGTTGTGTGGAGTGACGAATCGCGGTACGCAATGTGGCGATCCGATGGCAGGATGTGGGTATGGCGAATGCCCAGTGAAAGTCATCTGCCAACATGTGTAGTGCCATCAGTAAAATTTGGAGGTGGTGCTGTTACGGTGTGGTCGTGTTTCTCATGGAGGGGGCTTGCACGCCTTGTTGTTTTGCGTGGAACTATTACAGTACCGGCCTATATTGATGTTTTAACCACGTTCTTACTTCCCACTGTTGAAGAGCAATTCAAGGATGGCAATTGCATCTTTCAACATGATCGAGCACCTGTTCCTGTGACGGAGTGATTACATGGGAGTAACATCCCTACAATGGAGTGGCCTGCACAGAGTTCTGTCCTAAATCCTACAGCACACACTATTGGGATGTTTTGAAACGCCGACTTCGTGCCATGTCTCACCGACCGACATCTATACCTCTCATCAGGGCAGCACTTCGTGAAGAATGGGCTGTTATTCCCCAAGGAACCGTCCAGCACTTGATTGAACATATGCCTGCGACAGTGGAAGTTGTCATGAAGGCTAAGGGTGGGCCAACACCATACTGAATTCCAGCATTACCGTTGGAGGGTGCCACGAACTTGTAAGTCATTTTCAGCCAGATTTCCGCATACTTATGATCACATATTGTATGTAATTTCATCTTGTGACACGAGGGGGCTCCGTACCCCCATGGCCTGCCTTTGGCTACATCCTTTGTGGGGTGGCACCTCAGGCTGTGTATATACTGATCTTATTATTACTATATAAACTACTTAAATTAGTGTGTCTTGAGCCCCAGTGGACTAACTATAGAAAGGGAATGATAGGATTTCCGCTGGCCGCCAGGTAATAATCTTCAAATGTCAACTGCTGGTTAACAATGCTACCTCCTTCACTGACCCAAAGATTGAGACACTGTAACTGCCTGATGAGGTGGTCTTTGGGAGCATGTGATTAAGTGATAAAAGTTAATGGACTTATATTTAATGCATTACGCAGCATGATACACGAACAAAGAGATTGATACAAAGCCCACACTACACGCCCATGACTTATCAGCATTGGAAGACAAGCCTGGAATCATTCCCTGTCATGTTTCTTCACCCCACATTGACAAATTTATCTGCTTCTCCATCAAGCTTCGCCTCTAAGGTGGTCGGCCAACTTTCAGTTTATTTTAGATTCATCGAAGGGGTCAGCTACAGTCAACACCTGTAGATTGTACACATTTCTTCTTTATCGGATTCAGATATAAATCAGTTATCCTTGTTCAGAAGAACTTAAACATTAATGCCTGTAACAAACGGAAATGTGTTCTCAAAACTGGTAAAGAATAAATAGTTACCATTCCCAACTGACACCTTCACCTACTAACATTATTGTACAGTTTCTGACAATGATCAGCCATGTTTTTGATACTAAAATCCTGCAACAGATGGAAGAAGAATTTTAAATCGTCATGCACCGGTTTGACACACAGAAATGCAAAAGAACAAGAATTGGCAGTTGCTTGAAGACAGACACCAACTAAGTCTTAAAAGTCAACATACAAAAATCTAAGAACCCACACACACACACACACACACACACACACATATATTCGCACTCGCGCGCGGGCAAACGTAACTTACACACATGTCCGCAGTCTCAGAGAGATGCAGACGTGTGTGTATGTTACATTTAACAATGATGCCTGTGTGAACAGTTGATGGTTGGAGACACAGCATCACTGTTAGAGACAGTCTGTGAAAACCAGTTCATAGATGTTGGCCACTGATGAATCATGTATACAATTGGAATTAACAGCCTTAGCATCAGTCAAGGCATGAAAATGATGCCCTGAAGTCCCTCAAACCCCCTATCAGAAGAATGTACATAAAAATGAGTGAATTCACAGTTTGTCTCACCTGATCTTGAAAAATTTTACCAGCATAATTGATCACAAATTCAATCATCAACCCATTCCATTCAACTTTCAAGTTGGAGGCAGAATGGCAGAGGAAGACCTCCAAGACTCAGATGAGTTAACCATTCAGTAATACCTTGAACATTTTCATTGTTAGTTACAAGTCCATTCTCCATTAACACTCAAACGCCCACACTTTGTCTGCCCGTCGAGTGCCCAGAGGGGTCTTTTTGACCTCTATCATTTAAAAAAAAATTCCAAACTATTATTTCAAATTTGTATGCACTTTTATATATTTTTATGTTTACAACATTTGTAGCCATTTCAGATACAGGTTTGTGAATATTAAGGACACAAATTATATTATTTATTGACACATAAACAAATTTCACTGAACCTGGTAACACCTAAACAAGTGTAAGCAAGTGACAGTCTTTTCTTTGATCTAAATTCATAAAAAAATTGAAGTTTTCATGTACACAGAAATTTCATCTACTTTATTGTTTTACACAATTCACACATTTTTATACAGTTTCCTCAATGCATTTTCCACAAACCATCTTCTTATAAACACTGCACTTGGAAATATTTTACTAAATTTGCAGAATTTGAGAACTTTATATTTACAGTGCTTCTGTGGCATTTAGTTTTCATCTTCATTTTCATTCTTTTAATACTTTTCTGTGGTCATACGAGAAAAGCTATCCTTTACGTAGAGTGTAGTTCATCTGCAAGCTGCTGAATAAAATGTCTTCTTTGACCATCCCAATAACTGTCCTAAATACTACATATGTGTTTATTCCTGATAGGCCAAGGATATTGTAAAAGGAGTGCACTGCCCTTGATTGAATGCTGCCTCACCATTTTGTCTACTATGTCAACCCCAAATTTTGTTTTGTTGTAATAAAATACAGTTTGTGGAGTTTTTTCTCACTGGTATTTACAGTAACATTAGGATGAAGGGAAGACACTACTATCATATCTTTTGCTTCCTTTCCGTGATATATGGTCAAGGAAATATCAAATTTTAAAACTTTAGTGGAATACAGAGGACTCTTCAAGGACTTGAAAGCATGTGGTATTTCTCTGCTTGCTCTGTTTGCTGCTCCTACAGTGGAGGTTGATTTTTCTTTCAATTTTTTGTCTAGTTTGAGTGAAGTGAAGTAATTGTCCGAAGTGCCATTTCCACGTTTGCCCAGAAATGGTTCCATGATACGCGTCACTACATAACCTGAAACACTTTTGTCTTGGCATCGTGCAGTATCCTTACCAAGATAAGGGAAACCATTGAGTATACATCTGCTTTCAACATCAAAAGCTAATCTGTATTTTTGGCCATACTTCTCGGGCATTGATGTCTAGAATTGTGAGAACGGGCACCTAGTTTTACTTGGGAAGACCTGGTCATCTAATGTTATGTCACTTCCAAGTTTGTAACACATTGTATAATTTTCTATTAATTTGTTATTCATTTATATATTTATTTATTATTTATTTGTCCTGCAGATCAAATCAGTACAATGGCTTGTACAACTGATATGGGATAAGTCAATACAAATATACAGTTTACAGGAGTCTAAAACAGTAAACAAGAACACAGAAGAATGATTATTTTACATTACCTACAAATTATGTAACTTAAAGTTACAGCTTTACAGAAAATTGTTACATGATGTGACAAAATTGACTTAATAATATTCAGCTTTGATACATTATCATGCACTAAGACAATTTTGATTCCAAATATTCCTGTATGCTATAAAAGCAGTCTTTTATTAAAAGAGATTTCACTGTCTGAATTTATTTATTTCTTGGATTTCTTGTATAAAAGTGGGAAGATGGTAATATAATTTTATTCCCATGGACTTGACACCATCACAGTACAGTTTTGTTGATTGGGGAAGTATTCTTAGAGAGGTTTTTTTATCTTGTGTCACAATCGTGGTAATCCATATTTTTGCTAATTTTGTTGATACTTTTTTTGGTAAAGAATAATAATTCTTGTATGTATTGGCATGGGAGGGCAAAATATTTAGTTTCTTAAATAATGGTTTACAAGTGTCTCTTTGTTTTTTGAACATAATTGCTCTGACTATATTCCTTTGCAGTTTGAATATCTTAATTGATTCAGAATTTTGGTCCCAGAAGATGATTCCATAGTTAAGTACAGAGTGAAAGAGTGCATGGTACATTGTGGTTAGGGTACTTGTGTTAGTGACATTCCTTATTGATCTAATCGTGAAGCATACTGTACTAAGTTTTGTGCTGGTAACGTCAATGTGCCTTTTCCATGTGAGCATATCAGTAACAGTGACCCCCAAAAACTTTATTTCATTTTCAAGTTTAACATTATTTTTTTCCAGTGATATAGTTGGTAGTAATGGATTTGTGTTTTGGGCAGTGTGGAAGGTTATTCCAGTTGTCCTTTTTGCATTAAGAAGCAGCCTGTTTCTTTGAAGCCATCGACTTATTTGATCTGTGGTCCAATCTATATTAGACTGGAGAACATGTTCAGGTGCAGATATGAGTACAGAGGTGTCATCAGCAAACAAAATGGTTTTTGTGTCTGGTAGGCTGTGAGGAAGGTCATTTATGTAAAGTAAGAACAGCAAGGGGCCCAGGACAGAGCCTTGGGGAACGCCTTGCTTTATCGAATGTATGGAGGAATGTACAGTGCTAGCTGTACCTGAGAGCTTAGTTTCATTTAATTCGACATACTGCTGTAGATCTTCCAGATAGCTTTTAAACCAGACAGTAGAAACCGATGCCAACTTATCATGCTGTTCATGTACAGGGCATGTAGACTTCTCGTTGAACCTCAGGAATGTTATAATCTGTCAGAATCTATTTCTACTCATTGTTTCAACACAAAATGGCAGGCCTCTACAATCTGACCATAAGCTGTAAAGGTCTGCACTTTGGCAACCACTCACACCATGACCGTAAATAAATGCAATAAATGCCTCTAGTTCTTCAGTGGTCATTGACCAGTTGTCATTTCCTAGTAATCTCTGGTCCTTCTTTTTTAGTGCATTTCAAGATATGTTTGATTATATAATTGTCTATAAACACGTGCCAAGCACTTGATACAAGTTCATCACTTTTTTGCATGTGACGTAGGTCCAGGAGATTCTCTCAAAATTATGGTGATTAGGAAGATGCCCACCTAGGGAATTAGGCACTGCTTATCTCCAGATTGAGCAGTAAAATGGGTGATCTGATAGCCAGCTGTACCACTAAATTTTAAAAATTTTGAGATCCATAGACTGAACATAGGTTGGTAGTTTGTTCAAAGCTTTGAATGTGTTCGTTTTGCGAGAATTTCCAGTTCTTGCTAACCTGTGCCTTGGTACATCTAAAGTATCCTTAGTTCTGGTGTCAAACAATTCCATAATATTATTTTTAACACAGAGAAAAGGCACTTGTGCAGTAAGTATCATTGTGAGTATTCTGAGCCTGGAAAAAAAAGCATGACAGTGTTCCATGTGAGATGAGCAGATGCGTTGATCTGTTGTAGAATTTTAGAACATGTTTTTTGCTCGAGTATCATGTCATTTTTGGAACCCCAGAATCGACTCTGTAGGAATCAACATGGATTCTGGAAACAGCGATCATGTGAGACCCAACTCGCTTTATTTGTTCATGAGACCCAGAAAGTATTAGATACAGGCTCCCAGGTAGATGCTATTTTCCTTGACTTCCAGAAGGCGTTCGATACAGTTCCGCACTGTCACCTGATAAACAAAGTAAGAGCCTATGGAATATCAGACCGGCTGTGTGGCCGGATTGAAGAGTTTTTAGCAAACAGAACACAGCATGTTGTTATCAATGGAGAGATGTTAAAGTAACCTCTGGCGTGCCACAGGGGAGTGTTATGGGACCATTGCCTTTCACAATATATATAAATGACCGAGTAGATAGTGTCAGAAGTTCCATGCGGCTTTTTGCGGATGATTCTGTAGTATACAGAGAAGTTGCAGTATTATAAAATTGTAGCAAAATGCAGGAAGATCTTCAGTGGATAGGCACTTGGTGCAGGGAGAGGCAACTGATCCTTAACATAGACAAATGTAATGTATTGCGAATACATACAAAGAATGATCCTTTATTGTATGATTATATGATAGCGGAACAAACACTGGTAGCAGTTACTTCTGTAAAATATCTGGGAGTAGGCTGCCGAACGATTTGAAGTGGAATGATCATATAAAATTATTTGTTGGTAAGGCAGGTACCAGGTTGTGATTCATTGGGAGAGTCCTTAGAAAATGTAATCCATCAACAAAGGAAGTGGCTTACAAAACACTCGTTCAACCTATACTTGAGTATTGCTCATCAGTGTGGGATCCGTACCATATTGGGTTGACGGAGGAGATAGAGAAGATCCAAAGGAGAGCGGCGCGTTTCATCACAGGGTTATTTGGTAACTGTGATAGCGTTACGGAGATGTTTAGCAAACTCAAGTGGCAGAATCTGCAAGAGAGGCGCTCGGCATCGTGGTGTAACTTGCTTGCCAGGTTTCGAGAGGGTGCGTTTCTGGATGAGGTATCGAATATATTGCTTCCCCCTACTTATACCTCCCGAGGAGATCACGAATGTAAAATTAGAGACATTCGAGCGTGCACGGAGGCTTTCAGACCGTCGTTCTTCCCGCGAACCATACTTGACTGTAACAGAAAAGGGAGGTAATGACAGTGACACGTAAAGTGCCCTCCACCGCACACCGTTGGGTGACTTGCGGAGCATAAAGGTAGATGTAGATGTAGATGTAGATGTTTTACACATTATACTTAGCACTTTCTTTGTATTTTTAAAGTATTCCTGATGTGAGTGGAGTTTCCATGTAGAATCAGACTCTATAACATATGTGACTGGAACAGTCCAAAGTATGTCATGATAAGGTAATCCAAGCTCAGTAAAGTGTTTAACTTCAAAATTAGGTATGATGCCTGAGATATTTTTTCACATATGTGATTGATATGTTCCTACCAGTGGAGTTTGGAGTCAATGTAAATACCTAAACATTTTACAGGCTTATTTTTTCTTTCATTAGACATTCCCTATTACAGTTGTTGGTATTATCAGAACTGCACAGGAGTTTATTAGCTGCAGACCAGTCCAACACTGTATGAAGAGTTTCTTTTGTTGTCTTATTCAGGTCTGAGATTCTCTGATGTGTGGTAAGTGGGACTGTACCATCTGTATGACACATGACAGAGTGAGCTATGTTATTAGGCAAATGATTGGTAGCTGCAATGAAGAAGAAGGGCCTGAGAGAAAGTCTTGTGGAACACCTGTAATTACTTATATTAAGGAGAAATTTATATTTCTGACTCAGACTAACTATTTTCTTTTGCTTAAGTAAGAACACAGAGTTATTGTGCTCCCAAGCATCCCATACAACTCCAGCTTCCTCATTAGTGTCAACACAAATTGAATCAAATACTACTTAGGGCACATAATAGCAGTAATACCATATGTTTTCTTCAAGATCTGTTAGTATGATCTATAATTTCCTAAATGTCTGCTGTAATTTTTCTCCTTTTGTGAAAACCAAACTGACTGTTACACTGGAGACCATTGTTCAAAGAAGCTGCTTATTTGTGTGTGTGGCAGCATCTCAAATATTTTTGAAAATATGGCCACAATTGAGACTGCTCTTTAACTGTGGATAAGATGTTTGCCCCCTTTTTTAAAAACTGGGATACATTTGATACCTTGAGTGACTCCAAATTCTACAAATTCCTTAAAAGTAAATGCAAATGGTTTAAAGACTGGGTGTATGTAATTTGACAACCAATAGCATTCCATACGTTTAGAATTTGAAAATTTTGAAACATCTTTTGTAACATCAGTGAACATGATATGACTCCACTAAAATACCTGGTCATCTGGCAGTCGGCTCCAGTCAGGTTCATTGCTGATGAACTTGTTGCTTTAATATTGTTTCCTATTTCTTTACCTGAGTTTCAAAAGTAGTGATTCAATTCATGAGGATGTAATGGAGCTATTTGTGTGCATTTTGTTGCATCCCCTTGTGTTATTATTTCCAATGCTGCCTTGCATTTATTTGGGGGGCCTTTCTATGTGGTTTTAAACTGCTAGTTTTTTGCCATCCAGATCTTAGTTTTGGAGAATTTTTTGCTTTTAAGTTAGGACCCATAAATGTTCTCCCTTTGCTTTGTCCTTTGGGTACAAGCTTGCTTATGCATCTGGTACAGTGCGAGTATGTTTTCTTCTATTTCCACAAGTTCTTCAGGAAACCAGTTCAGCCTTTTATTTTTCTGTGTGGTTGGAGGACAAGAGTACCATAAATCTATATGTTTCTTAAAAATGTTATCAAAGCCTATTTCAGCTCCCCTTTTTTCCAATTTGCAATTATATTTAGAGTCGCAGAACACATTACCTAGTCTCTCAGTAAAAGCTCTTATGTACTCTTCCTTTTGCCCCCTTACCAGTACCACCTTAGTTTCTTCGATTTTAATTTCTTGTCTCCTATACAGCATGAGGAGTAAAGGCTCATGATCTGCCAGACCTTCTCCTGCAAGTCTGACTGTAAATACTTCGCTCTGGAAATTCACTATAATATTGTCTATGCAGGCATTCTTCGATGTAGCACAATTATTTGTACAATATAGGCCTGATGATCTTAGCATATTCAGAAATGTCCTTGTGACTTGCCCCTCTGTGTTTCCCATTTCTATGTTAAAATCACCACATATAGCAATTCCTGGCTTATTCTTGAAGATTTTATAAACTCTGAACCCACATCTTTCAATAAACAAAAATTACATCTCCATCTGGAGACCTATACAGACTAACTACATCTACTTTTCCATTCTGTAGTTTTACACAACTAAACTCCCCATCCAGTTCTGAGCAACGTGTAGATAAATTAATTTTTGTTGAATTTTATTCCTTCTTTGACAGAAAGGCCATCCCCATCCTTCTTTCTCTGCTTTCTGCTTATTATGTCTGCAACAGCATAGCCTTGGCCAACAACTACATTTATTTTGTCTTGGGTTAATAAGAGCTCAAATACACATATGACATGTCGAATGTTACATAAATGTGCTCATGTACATATATAAAATGCAGAATGTTAGACAAATGTTCTAATTCTAAAAGCTTATTTCTAAGGCCATATATATCAATTTGTAGAAATGTGAGTAGTTCACCTCCATTTGTATTCCTCTGGGGACTATTTGTCTCTAAACTTGAATCTGTAGGTTATGTTAATGCTTTTAATTCTAGTACACCGTGACAGTATTTCTTTCGATAGCCACATACCTTTTTTTCTAATTGTTGGGTCACTTTGTTAACTGCTTCTGAGCCTACCACAAATACCCTGGGTACCAAAAATTTTGATACTTTTGTGTGGGCTTTCTGTTCTTATGCTTCTTTCCATGCATATAAGCGATACCCCACAAGCTGTCGAAATATATACTGCTGACATTTGCACTGCTGTTGCAGTTGATGCAAGACATACTACTGACCATGTGGTTGGTAGCTCCTCTTTTGCAGATGATATTCCATCTTCTTTTGCACATGATATTTTGGTTGGTTGGTTGGTTTTTTGGGGAAGGAGACCAGACAGCGTGGTCATCGGTCTCATCGGATTAGGGAAGGATGGGGAAGGAAGTCGACCGTGCCCTTTCAGAGGAACCATCCCGGCATTTGCCTGGAGCGATTTAGGGAAATCACGGAAAACCTAAATCAGGATGGCCGGACGCGGGATTGAACCGTCGTCCTTCCGAATGCGAGTCCAGTGTCTAACCACTGCGCCACCTCGCTCGGTCATGATATTTTCATTTATGGTAAGATCACAACTTCCTTCAGAAGATGTAATTTTAGAGGCAGAGGGGCAAGTCACAAAGACATTTCTGAAAATGCTAAGATCATCGGGCCTATATTGTACAAATAATTCTTATGTTTCCACTTGTTAGTCAGTTGGGAATTCTTTTTTCTCTTTGACATTATCAGCTTAAGAAGGTGTTTTAGTCTGTCCTTGTAGTTCCACATTCAAAACAAATTTGGAATTTTTTACCCTTATTTAAATTTCTGATCCTTTCTCTTATTTTCTGGTAAAAAAATTATTTTACCTGAGTTGTTTAAATGCACACCTTGGTTGGTGAAATGTATTCTTTCATAGGCATGCAATTCAAGAAAAGTTGCATTTCAAAACACTTTAGAAATTTTCAGTAGTTTCCTATTACTGTTTTTGGTTGCTCTGTTTACACACAAAGTACGAATTAAATCATAGCATGAGGGTGTGCTGGAGAGAATGACATTTTCATTTGGTAGATTATTGAGGGCTTTCACTGTTGATCTGATAACAAGTTATGATACATATTATTAGATTCTCCCATTCAGATAATAATATCATTTTATGTTAATAACTCAAATTGTTTTTGCCATCTTTTATTACCTCATACAGAAGTGCAGCTAGTTATAGGAAGTATGCCACATTGAAGATAATTTCACTTAGTATTGTAAAATTTAACGCCCATAACTATTGGAGGGAAGCAGTAACTTTCCTGTTTTTCACTTATGGCAATGCACTTTTAGTTGTTACATTTAGGCCACTTTCATGGCATCATTTTGAACTTCTGGCATTTAAAAGTGAAGATTTACTGCATCAATCAAAACACTTGTTTTTTCCTATGCTTGTAGACACAAAAAGATGTGGGCATTTGATAACTTCAGTTCACCTGAGAGGTTATCTTAGACACGATGTAACAGTTCTTTTTTCATTGCTTTGACTATAAGTTTCCATAGTGAGCAATTGTATGAGAGATCCCAATGCTTGGACAAACTTTTTTGCTGCTAAAAGAACCTGACAAGGAGCTTCTGCAGTACTGTACTTCCTTTTATTCCAGTACAAGACTTCGTGACTCCAGTTGCTTCACAATACAATATGAACTACAAAATTAAACTTTGTGACCTACTTGTGACTCACCTATCATGCATTGCTCAAATGTTGTGAGGCAACAGTCCCTAATGCTCTGTGAAAATTACTCCAAATTAAACCAAATGACCTTAAATAAATACTAACTTTTGGCTGTGTCCCATATGCCGCTGTGAAACAAAAAGGCTAACAAGCAGAGTTTTTTATCTATCACTTTCAGCAGACCCACAGTGGTGTGGAAGTAGAATGGGTAGCATATATGACTATTTTACGCACTATAAATTGTTCTTTTGGCAAAATATTTCACGCAATGTTATTTGTGAACAGTCTTGCATAGTTATAGTGTGTAAATAACAAAATTTCTCATAACTATCTGTGTAGTCAGATAAAAGTTTATTCAGTATTTAGCCCATCTTTCTGATAAATAGATAGTATGTAGTTCCCTTCAAAACATAAACTTTCCTCTTTCATTACACTGTGTGTATTTTGTGTGAGTAGATACAGGTGACACCAGTTTAGTGACATTCAATTATTAATAAATCTCACAAAATTACATTTCAACTGCTTCTCTCAGCAGACATACATCCTAGCTTGTTCCATATTTACTTCATAATGATGTCTATGAAATATAATGGTAAGTGAGGGAATGCATTCCAACAGTCCAGACCACCTGCCATGTCATCTTCAATTGATGTATGTCACAGGATGTGGACATGGAGGGTACTTGGTTAGCACACCACTCTCCCACCCAATGCCAGTTTATGTCACTAGAGCCACTACTTCTCAATCAAATGTCTCCTCAATTGGCTTCACAAGGGGTGAGTATGCCCAACTTGCCAGCAGACCCAGATGGTCACTCATTCAAGTACAAGCCAAACCCAACAGCACTTAACTTATGTTATCAGATGGGAACTATTGATACCTCTGTGTCAAAGCCATTGGTAAGAACATGAAAAGCTGTGGGAGAAATAAAATTATGGAACAGTTAGTAAATATGTTTATGAGCTCCACATCACGTCATAAAAGAAAGTGCTCATCATGGAGAAGTAAATATTACAGGCCATGATGCTTGTAAATTACTATTTTCCACCTCATGACCTTTCAGTGAAATGGTTTTTGCTGCAAACTTGTATTTTGTTAACTCCTAGCTTGGATTCAACTGACAGCTTTTTTTTCTGTAAGATACACTAGACACACATCTAAGTTGAAAGTATTTTATTAGCACTGTGCCTCCTTACATCACAGACAGTAAGACTTTTCATTTCAGTATAATGATAAGGTGAGGGATCTTGTGAATTATGTCACCTAATGCAACTTAAAATAATTTAAAAAAATAAAAATAAAAAAAAGAAACAAGATTCCATCATCCAAAAAAACCATTTATTCTGCAGGATGATAACATGCATTCTCCAAATAAAGAACTGCTTTTTGAAATAATCATTTTCCCTCCAAATACATAAGCACAGCACTGACAACATGGAATGTAACCAGTTTCAGAAGGTGGTACTGTTCATCAAGGCTCTTCTTGGATGCGTGCAGTAAAATGGCTATTTTTTTTTTTGTTCCTTTGAATGTGAGAGGCTTTTTCAATTTGCCAATAAGGATTGGCAACAATTTGTGTTTATCCATTGAATCTGGGAAGAAACAGTTAGTTTTTTGATGCTAGGCTTTTGTCCAGTTGCATGCACTTTAATCCAGGAGGCTAAAAATCATGTGGCCGTGTCCTTACCTACTGCCCAGTTTCACCGTCACTGTAAATCTGTTGCAGAAAAAAATGTACTATTCAAGGTGACTGAAAAAATCATCAAAAGAAACAACCTCTGTGTCTTAGTTGCACTAAGTATCTCATCCTGAACAGCAATTTTGAATCCCACGGTGATGTTTCCATCAGTTCAATCATCCTGATAATGTGTCAAACTTGCTTCATTCTTCAGAGTGTCAAGGAACTCTCCTACTATCATTGCACCTCATACTGGACCTCCTCCATCTCTATTTTGCTGGAAGCACAAGTGCAGTCTTTCACCTACTTTCACACTACTTGAACATTTCAGGGTCCTAAGCTGTGACAGCCCTGCTTTCCTGTTAGTTTTGGTTGCCAAATTTAACATCTTTTCTCTATTTTCCTGTATGTCTCTCACTGTTTGTGTTTCTATTCGATTGCACTGAGAAAATCTGGCAGCAGATTAGCCCTTTTCTAGCTTATCCATAATTTCTAATTTCTTTTAGATCGTTACAACATGTTTGTGTTTCTGTCATGTTCCTAGCTTGTATGAACCACCCATAACTTCGACAAGGAAAATGATATAGGGCAACACTTATCCATTTTCGGTAGCTATGTTCAACACTGCATTTCTGTTGGCAATGTTTAAAAGTGTGCTTATATTTTGTATGAACACAGAGCAATAATTCTGAGGAGAACTGTCTCTGAAGAACACTAAAGTTATTTTCTTTTTCCTTAAGCTTTAAGTGAGTTCCAGATTACTGACCTTTAGCTCATAGGGTAAACACTTAGTAAACATATAGACATGAAAGTGGCCACCTACATGGTACGTGGGTAAGGTCATCACATTTCCCTGAAGATGAAATGGATGGTAGTAGTAATAGCAGTAGCTTTATTCATCTGTAGATCTCATTTTCCAAGGACATAGGACATGCCAATGTATTTACAGGTTTAGACCAATTTAAAATAAGATAATTTGTATGCACATACATTTCACTCATTACACACACACAAACACACACACACACACACACACACACACACACACATGCGCGCACGCACGCACACACACACACACACACACACACACACACACACACACACACACACACACACTGGTGATCTCTGGGTCATTTTCTGTACCTGGGAAAAACATGGAAAGCAATAGAAAAATATTTGTGGGATGTCTGACAGTGGGAATGGAGCCCGTATTATTTTCTGGAGTCATAATATTAGTCACATGCCTAACAGAGTGTTCTAAACAAAACAAAAATTCTAGGTACAACAAAAGTTTTCAGGTTTGGTTATTTGTTAGTCTTTTTCCATTTTCTTTCAAAAATCACCATACTATACATAGATAATCCACAAACTGATTAATCTACCACTTCAAAATTAGCAGCTTGCTGTACAACACACTTACAGGTATAGTAGGTGAAAATTTGTGTTTACTTACAGGTTTACTTAGAGATGGATGAGACACGTAGTTGGCTGATGACCAATAACGGGAACCACCATGACACCTATGTCTAGCAATCTAGAGAAATTGCAGAAAATCTAAATCTGGACAGGTTGCTGGAGATAGAGGTTCAATCCTCCCATATAGAACACCAGGCTGTTAACAATGGCATACCCCATTTGGTTTCTGTTCATAGTTTTTGAACGCAGCAGTGTGTCACTGCAACACTATGTATGTACCACATGTTGAACTGAAAGTGTCTGAAAATGCTGTCAGAGATCCATATACTTAATTTCTTGCCATATTATAACACAGTGGTGACAAAGAGTGCCTAGAAAGCAACACAAAACATTTTTTGATTCTATTACATGGGATGTACCAGGCATGCCCCTACTAACGACAAAATTTATGACTGAAAGAAAGAGGTGCTCATTAAGCATAAACTGATACAGTTCTAAACTGGACAGTAGCACATATACATATTTCTCAGTATAAATTGAAATAAATCTTTAAATAGGGCCCCAGTAATTTGAGCTAATTCTGGCCTGAGGTTACCTCTCAAGACGGAAAAACTCTGATAAAAAAGAAATATTACTAAATCAGTGGATAAATCATGAATAAATGTTTAATGACCACAATAATGATTAAAACCATACATAAAAACAATATAGTACATACCTATGTTGTTGTCATTGTTGTTGTGGTCTTCAGCTTGTAGATTGATTTGATGCAGCTCTCCATGCTACTCTATACTGTGTGAGTCTCTGAGTAACTACTGCAATCCACGTCCTTCTCTATAAGCTTACTGTACTCATCTCTTAGTCTCTCCCTCTAGGATTTACTTCCCTCCAGTACTAATTTGGTGATCCCTTGGTGTCAGAATGTGTCCTATCAACCGATCCCTTCTTTTGGTCAAGCTGTGAAACTAATTTCTCATCTCCCCAATTCTATGCAGTACCTTCTCATGAGTTACATATTCATCCTTCCTAATCGCCATCATTCCTCTGCAGTACCACATCTTGAGAGCTTCTATTCTGTTTTTAACTAAACTGTTCATTGCCCATGATTCATTTCCATTCAAGGCTATACTCTATACACATATACTCAGAGAAGACTTAATAACACTTGAATCTATATTCAGTGTTAATAAATGTTTCTCTTCAGAAATGCTTTTCTTGAAATTGCCAGTCTACATTTTATATCCTCTCTACTATGACCATAATTAGTTACCTTTTCTACCCAAATAGCAAAACTAATCTTATTTCTTAATCAGATTCCCTTTGCACCACCGGATTTAATTTGAGTAAATTCCATTACCCTTATACTTTCTTTTCAAGACACTGTCCATTCTTGGTCTCCTTTACTCCTTGTTCAATATACAATTTGAATAACATTGTGGATGGGATACAACACTGTGTCACTCCCATCCCAATCGGTGCTTTCCTTTCATGCTCCTTGGCTTATATAATTGCTGTTTGATTTCTGTACAAGTTGTAAATATCCCTTCATTTCATGCATTTTACCCCTGCTATCTTCAGAATTTAAAAGACAGTATGTGTGTCAACATTGTTAAAAGCTTTCTATTAGTCTACAAATGCTATAAACACAAAGATTAGTCTTTCCTTGACTTAGGGTCAGTAGTGCCTCACATGTTCCTACATATCTCCAGAATCCAAATTGATACTCCCTGACGTCAGCTTCTACCAATTTTCCCATTCTTCTGTAAATAATTTTTGCTAGTATTTTCCAACCATGTCTTTTTAACTAGCTTTGTCAAGCATTAGGATTGCTTTGGAAGGCAATCATGTTTCATTTAGGTATCTTTTGGTCCCTGGAACAAAGTCTTCAGAAAACCGTTTCTTAAAAATATTTTGGCCATCCAAACAGTTTTTTTTTTTTTTTTTTTTTTTTTTTGACATACGTAACAGGCAGTGCAGAAGCAGTGATACTTTTCTTTTTAAACTATAGGTTTAGCAGACTTCTCTCTTGCCAGCAGCTTCAGTTTATGGTCTCCACTTGCATGCAATGCAGCAAGAACTGTTAACCTCTCTTTTTTGTCTTTTGTAGCCTGTGGCAGTCTTTCCTACTTTTGAGGCTAAAATTTTAGATGGAAGTGTTTTATAATTTAGCCCTGTTTCATCACCATTATACATTTGATCTGGAGTAAGATTATCTTCTTGTATAAATATTCTTAATTCCTCACAGCATTGTGTAACAGCTTAAGAATCCACAGAATGTTTCTCAGCATAAATTTCAAGATGCCTTTTGCTGCATTGCTTTTTCCACCTGTACAACCATCCCCAACTTGCAGTAAAATTGTCCTCACTTTTCTTTAACTCTTTTTAAAAATATAGCTTTTTCTTACAGAATAAGTCCTGAAATTGGAACTCCTTTTTGTGATTATTGAACAAACCAAAAAAACAATGTTGCACTTACCTTTTCATACTCAGATTACTTTATAGGTTTCCATTGAAATGATGAAACTTCTCAATTTTGTCTCTGATTCTACATCTGTCTCCAACTGCCACTTCACTGATTCCATACTCAGCAGCAAGTATTTTTTAATGTTCCTCTTTCGTGCAGTCTTTTCAGAGCTGCCAGTCTCCATTCAATGGCATAAATTTTCTCTTACTCCTACAGCTCATTGTTTTCTACATATTAAAACACTAAGAAACCCACCGTTACACATGTACTTTACACTGTATGTTTGGCTAACTACAGTACAGATGTTGTAGCAGTTCCACCCACTTTATTTAAATTCTTTGTTGTCCACGGTGTTGACGTACTGCATTGCTACACTGGCTGATAAATGGGTTGTGGATTCTGACACTGACTACTGTAAATAGTGTAGCCAACAGGTGCACAGTTGCATTTTACAGTACTTTAGTTTCACTGTTCACAACCCCCCTATTAATGCATAGTTATATGGCCAGTGCACTATTGTTTAACTTTTGATAAGCCTCATTAATACTTTGCAGGAAAACCTCCACATACTGCTACAATAGTTTCCTGTTGAACATCTATGAGCAGTAAAACCTAACCATAAAGTTCCCAGAAAGAGATTTTCACTCTGCAGCGGAGTGTGTGCTGATATAAAACTTCCTGGCACATTAAAACTGTGTGACTGACTGAGACTCGAACTCAGGACCTTTGCCTTTCGCGGGCAAGTGCTCTACCATCTGAGCTACCGCAGCACGACTCACGCCCGGTCCTCACAGCTTTACTTCTGCCAGTATCTCGTCTCCTACCTTCCAAACTTTACAGAAGCTCTCCTGTGAGCCTTGCAGAACTAGCACTCCTGAAAGAAAGGATACTGAGGAGACATGGCTTAGCCACAGCCTGGGGGATGTTTCCAGAATGAGATTTTCACTCTGCAGCGGAGTGTGTGCTGATATGAAACTTTGCAGGAGTGCTTCTGTAAAGTTTGGAAGGTAGGAGACGAGATACTGGTAGAAGTAAAGCTGTGAGGACCGGGCGTGAGTCGTGCTTCGGTAGCTCAGATGGTAGAACACTTGCCCGCGAAAGGCAAAAGTCCCGAGTTCGAGTCTCGGTCGGGCACACAGTTTTAATCTGCCAGGAAGTTTCATAAAGTTCCCAGTTCTTGAAAAATAATCAGTAACATATGGAGCAGACACTGTCATTGTTTTTACATAAGGCCTAATTGTTTAACACTGAGGACCGGGCGTGAGTCGTGCTTCGGTAGCTCAGATGGTAGAACACTTGCCCGTGAAAGACAAAGGTCCCGAGTTCGAGTCTCGGTCGGGCACACAGTTTTAATCTGCCAAGAAGTTTCATAAAGTTCCCAGTTCTTGAAAAATAATCAGTAACATATGGAGCAGACACTGTCATTGTTTTTACATAAGGCCTAATTGTTTAACACTTATTCCAAAGTTTAGTTGACACATTGTTGTTGTTTTAATCAACACAGGTTTATTGTCTGAAACTCGGCCGTGGACTGACTGACTCATGACCGAAAGTTGGGCTCTTATATATCTTCACAATAATAGGTTCTGAAAGTACACATTGTTTGATGTTTAATTTACAGAAATTACAATTAAAACTGAACTCATTGAATTAATTGAATACACTGAAAAAATTTGCCCTAACAGTTTCTCCTACTAAAAGATTTAGGCCAAATCATTTGTTTAAATAATGAAATTAACATATATAGTTATGTAAACCATACTTTTGACAAAACAATGGAATTAATGAAGGGCTGGTTTTGCCACCATGTTTTTGAATAGAGCCACATAGATCCTTAAAAAAGCTATAGTTTTGTCTCCCACAATCTATATATCTTTACATATCAACAATAGAATTTAAGTTATGAAACAATTACTGATTTCACCCTATGATGAATGATACTAACTAGGAACAGAAATAAATTAGAAAATCAATTTATATACATAAAACTAGGCACAAAATTTGATCTGGTGTTACATTCTTTAAAACTGAGGACCAGCCTTTCTCTTTTATGAAAATGCAGATTATATTCACATATGCTAATGGTAAATAGTAAAAGTAACAAAACGAATTTAAGGAGGCGGATGGCACAACGAGACGGGAATTAAAATCATCCCAGCTTGCTTTGTCACAATGTTACTACACAATCAACTTGGTATGTATAAAAATATTCAGCCAGTGTTGTAAATTGTGTTCTGTATTGTTATTTAGGCATGCTTCATTTTAATGAACACTGTTGCTGAGTAGACACAGCAATAGGGGAAACAGTAAGGATGATATGCAATGTACAACTGATTGTCATGTGGTCCCGGTTAGTGAAGTTTCAACAAAGAAAGAGCAAGGACACTCGTTGAAACTTAATGGTACCTGTAGATCTGTAATAAAAATGCATTAGCAATCTGAGGCCAAAGTTATTTCAGTGCATTATGAATGAAAACCCTAAGTGGGGCAGTTATACCTGTAGTGTTCATGGAAAATTGGAAGAAAGTTCAAAATTTAACACATTCAAAAGTGCGTAAAACATACATGTGGACAATGTACGAAAACTGGTTTTTACTCTAGTTTTACGTACAATTATAATTTTCAGAAGACCAGCTCAAATTACACAGAACCTTGAAATACTGATACTCGAATTACCAGGGCTCTTCTGTGCATGGAATCTGAAGCAATACGTTGCTTACCAGCATTTAAGTTGCCGATTGTGTATGGTATACATTGTGTGTTCAGTGACAGTGCTCAAAAATGAATGAACGGTGTAGCACTAGCTTCTTACATGATGAAATATTGTGAATATAGTGTATGTAATGTTTGCAGTGATCAGTGCTGAGAAATGAATAAATGTTATAGTGCTAGCTTCTTAAAGTAGTAAATAGCTTCTTTTCAGGAATGTATAAGGAAAACGTTATTGCACACCTGGAATTGTGCTGTATTTAAGAGATCAGCCATGTTGTCAGGAGGATATGGGTTCTAATCTCCCCTGGAATATCCTGATTTCGTTTTATGTGGTTTCCCTAAATTACTGCGACAATGTATATCTTTCAACAAGAGACTGCAGTTCTGGAGGAAATTAAAGGGGAACAGTACTTGAGAATGGAGTGAGACAGGATTGTAGCCTATCCCTGATATTATTCAATCTGTGTATTGAGCAAAGTGTGAAGGAAATGAGGAGAAATTTGGAAAAAGGAATTACAGATGGGACAAAAGAAATAAAGTGTGCTGATGACATTGTTATTCTGTCAGACATGGTGAAGGGCTTGAAAGAATGGATGAACAGAGTAAACAGTGTCTAGAAAAGAGTTTTTAAAATGACTATCAAGGAAAGTAAAATAAGGACAATAGAAGTAGTCAATTTAAGTCAGGTGATGCTTTGGGTATGAGACACTAAAAGTTGTACATGAATTTCACTATTTGGGCAACAAAATAACTGATGATGGTAGAAGTATGGAGGATATAAAATCCATATTGGCAGTATAAAATTCATTTTTGGGTAAGGGAAATCAGCTATAATAGAATACAAATTTTGATGTTAGGAAGAATTATTTGAAGATATTTATCACAAGTGCAGTGTTGAGCTGAAGCAGTTTAGGCTATAAGAGAACAGAAGCTTTCAAAATGTGGTTCTCCAGTAGAATGATATAGATTAAATCAGCAAACTAGATTAACTAATGAGGAGGCACTGAGGTGACTTGGGGGGAAATTGTGGGACAACATGACTAAAATAAGGGATCAGTTTTTAGGTCATATGCTGAGGCACCAAGGAAGTGTGGGGGGTAAAAATTGTAGTGGGAGACCATGGCTCCATTTTGTATCCAATCTGAAATTGATGTGGGTTGCAGTAGTAATACAAAGATGCTTGCAAGTGGTACAGTAGTATGGAGAGCTGCATCACAACACTCTTGAGACTGAGGACCACAATAACGACAACAGAGAGAAACAACAAACCTTTATCAGTGTGCATCAATGACATGTACTCAAGAACTGTCTGATATTGGAGACAACTATCAAGAATGTCGCTACTGACCTATAGGCATTACGCGTATCACAGTGTGCACAGAATATAGGGTTAAACCTCAGTCAATTAAGACCTCATGTGGTCCCAATTACTCATTCTAGGCTCATTGCCCAGAAATTTCAATATTGCCTCTTGTCTTTAGATTTAAATATGGTAACCACAAATTTCACCCCTTCAATGAAAAATTTAGGAGTAATATTTGATCAGGAGACATGCAGCAAAACTGGAGATTCTATCAGATATTTGCATTTATAAAACAAGATGCTGAAATAGCAGGTAAGGTGTTATATGAATGTCTCAGCCGTTATTAAGAAAATTCATGAATCAAGTCTATGTCTACTTAATTCACTCTTTATTATTAATCAGAATTACCATTAGGGAGTAAATGCTTTGGGATGTTAGTATAAGATTTTCAGTGTTAAAATGGACAGTTTTTAGATCTTAACTGCACTGCTTAAAAAGAAAATGCTGTAGGACAGTTTGAATAAAAGTATGCTGTCTGTCCTGTTTGTGGGCCAGTACAGTAACAAAGATTTCTTGGTGCAAAGCAGGCAGTACTGAGGTTTTTAGGTTGTACCAAAATTCACACACTCTGAACAAATGTTTCAAAAGTAATTAAACTTCATTGTAGATAATTTCGTCCTGTGTTCTTACCATTTGGCAATCACTGTCTATTACCTATTTACTACTTGAGAGTAAGGTTATTTGCAAAGGATCAGGTGCTAATTCTACACCATTCTGCTTCGATATAACTGTGGTGTGTGTAATCTACCCCTCCTACCTACTTGCAGCTATTGTACACAATAGTCTGTTATGAAGATCTGAGATGAGCAAAGATTACAATAAACTTTCTATTTTACTTATCATTTCACATACGGTTGGCTCCTGTTCTTTTTGTCTAGGGATCTAACTCTTGACGCCAAAATTCTCACATTCTACGTCCCCATAATTGAACTGATCTAAATAAATTTGAAGATTGTTGTTGCAGAATTCTTGTTGTTGTTATTGTTGTTGTTGTGGTATTCAGTCCTGAGACTGGTTTGATGCAGCTCTCCATGCTACTCTATCCTGTGCAAGCTTCTCCATCTCCCAGTACCTACTGCAACCTACATCCCTCTGAATCTGCTTAGTGTATTCATCTCTTGGTCTCCCTCTAAGATTTTTACCCTCCACACTGCCCTCCAATACTAAATTGGTGATCCCTTGATGCCTCAGAACATGTCCTACCAACCGATCCCTTCTTTTAGTCAAGTTGTGCCACAAACTTCTCTTCTCCCCAATCCTATTCAATACCTCTTCATTAGTTATGTGATCTACACATCGAATCTTCAGCATTCTTCTGTAGCACCACATTTCGAAAGCTTCTATTCTCGTATTGTCCTAAACTTTTTATCATCCATGTTTCACTTCCATACATGGCTACACGCAATTATAATTCTTGTTGTTATGTTAATATATTTTGTCACATTTTAGTATCTCATTCAGTCTTTTGATTTCTTGCATTATCTAAGACAAAATTACATTGTTCACACAAAATACAAAAGTATGTAGGATCACATCAGAGGCATGCTTACTACTGTCCCACTCAGCAAACATAACAATATTCCAAAGGGTTTTAAACTGTTTATGACAATTGAATTTCTATTAGTTTCAATTATTATTTCATAAATTAATCCAGAAACAAAGTAAACATTACTAGATTGTATAATTAACAAAATAAATTTCAAGTATATGAAATAATTCATAATTTCAAATATTTTTTAAAAAAGTATATATAATTTTAACTGTACATTCAGAACTAGTATTTATTGATTATATCGTCCTAAATAAAGTAATCCCTTTTCACAAATTTTAGCTTGAAATAAAACACACTGTGTATAAAATTATATGAAAATTTTCTGAAAAGCAGCTTAGATAATACTGACCTGTCCAAAATTTGAAAAATAATAGTGGTATCAACAACTACTGCTGAGGAAAAGTAATGCTAGGGGTGAATGTTCCATTACGTGTATTGTGTGGTGACATGGTGATGCTTCATGTTTTTGATCCTATTTGTTTTGTAGATGATGTGTTGTAGTATTTGGTGGTGCTCTCTTGTGCTGGATATTTGTTAGTGAGTTGTTTCATGTTCATAATGTCTAGGGCTTTGCTTGAGGTATATGGCCAAAGTGAAATTTGCAACACCATGTTTTAGAGTTGTATGTTGGTTCTGGTATCGAGGGCTTTGTAGGAACTAGGTAGGTCAAGAGAAAATTGTGGTGATGGGTTACTGGTATTGTATTCTTCATTTGAGATGTATAGGTCATGCAAAATTTACAACACCAATAGTTTTCAGTTTTTCAATTTTTTTGTGTTAAATATTGAGAATTTTGTAAGCTTGATTTTTAGATGGATATTTGCTTTGCAGTGATTTCATTATTCTTATTGTCATATATTTAGTTTGTCCGCACCCAAAATCCCCTTCTTCATTTGGTTATCCTGTTTGTTTCCTTCTGTTGCTGGAGTTAAATACTCCATATGTTATTTATATTTGTTCGTAAGTGCAATGAGAGATGTCTTGGTCACCTTATTGTATGTGCTTGAAATATAAGTGTACACCTCACTGGTGACATTACTGGTCAAAACAAGTGGGTGGAGTCACAAATTTCAGTTATGCCAATCTGCCTTTTATAATAGTTTGTTCTTCTGATATAGTTTGTGTGTGATTTGATTAGTTAAAGATAATGCTATGTTCCAGGGATCACTGATCTATTTTTATCAAAGTGGCACAAATTACATTGGTTTTACACTGTGTCTCTTCTTTGTATTTGTGGTTAGCCATTAATAGATTACCAGCTAGCTCACTGGCTGAAAAGTAATAATAATGAACATATTGGTCTCTGTCATTGGTCATGTTACTATTAAGGAACACTTACATTTATTTCTTAATAGCACAAACAATCATTTGTGTTTCATGCTACTAGATTTTTGTTAAATATTTATCTTGAGAGCAGGAGTTGCCAGGAAAAGCTATTTGAGTTCAGATTTAAAACTGAGTAAAAGTTTCTGGTAGCCATCACCTTTGGTTCTGTTCTTCAGTTTTTATTTCCAATGACCTATTTTGAATTGACAAGCAATTTATCAGCAGTTTGCACATATGTATTGCATATTTGGAACAATGTGAGGGTCATGTAGCTACAGCAAGATGTGAGGATGAAACATGTGTGCACTGATTGTGGTGAGAAGTACAGTTTATGTCTGGCCACAGCTGCACAGCTTCAACAATGCTGTGAACATGTAACAAATATCTACCGTCTGATGACAGTGATTCAAAACTGGTCATGGTAAATAAATATTGAAAAATTGTAAAAAATTGTGGTTGATTGCACTAAATTCTGTAAACTTTTATTCATCACAGTCAATGTCCCACATCTATAATGGATAGACCTTATAGGCTGATATCGTTTTGGTACCTGTCAAATTATATTAGTGGGAAAATAATAGAAAACTTTTGTGGCTACTATTGAATGTTTTTGTGGGTCTTTGGCAGATTTAGTGATAAACAGGTACTATGTTTTTTATTTTTATTATTTTTTATTTTAATTTTGAGTGAAATAAGTTTTTGGCTGACAAACAGTCATGGTGGAGTGGTGGAGCAGGGTTTTTGGTTGTATACAACATTGCACACACTTAAAATAAGAAATAACTGCAAATGCAATGCAAAAGGAGCAAAACATACATCCAGATTATTTTTATTGTTGTCATTGTCAGTGACAGTTGGAAGTACATCAGTGGGGGTGGTGGTTAGGGCAACATTTGGTTCTCCCCTTCCTGTACATCCTACAGTGCCTGAGAAAGTTGTGTGGTGCATGAAATATCCATTATTATAGTGGGCCCATAGATGCCAAGGAAGAACTGGAGTTGGCTGACTCATAGCCACTGCCACAATCACAAAGATATTTTAGTCAATGCTTGGTGTGGCTGTGAAAAATCAGTTCAGGATGATCTGTGATCTGCATTATCAATACAAGACAGAAATATAACTTTTGTGCAAAATTAGCAACCTCACCTCTGATTTACAAGAAAGTTATGTACTATGCTGTGAAGATATTTGAGAATCTACCATCCAACATTCAGCAAGTAATTGGTTATCCACTCAAAAGAAAATTTAAAACTTACATTAGCAACTCCTTCCACTGATTAGATCCTCATTAAGCTGGATGGCAAGTTGCATGATGTAAACTGTCTTGTGTAATGACATATTTAGCTTACTGTTTTCTATGATAAATGCCTGATGAATCAAATAAATATTGAGTTCCTGATAAGATGGCCTGCAGGTACCTAATATAACTGAAGTAGCAGCAGCTTTCTTTCTGATTTACTGGAACACATTTAACTGGCATAAACAGAACTAGTATTAAGTAGTATTGTGATAGTTTACTATTAATGTAGCATATGACTTAACCTATGTTTGGTTGTCTTTTGTTTATGTTTGACTTTACTTGTTCCATAGCCCAGTAAGTTCACCTTCTTGGAACGATATACAGAATATGATGAGTGGCAGAAATCACAATTATTTTGAAATTTTAAGTGTTTATTTATGCCAATTCTCATTAGTAAATGTATATATTGTGGAGGTGCAGTTACAATGCTTAATGCCTTGAAGATGCACCTACAAAATCACTGTTGGCACCCAGATAGTACTGAATTATTTGTTTTTCAAAATTGATTTATATCTTATCTACATTCATTCACAAGGTTGTAAGGAAGAAAATAAAAACAATTTTGAGTATTTACTTTTATTTAGTATTTACAAAAATGGGCGTCCTTCCAGAAGGACGTCAGGACAATAAGAGAACAGGTTTTTAAAGTATATGACATTGCACAATTAACTGGTTTTGGTTTTTATACTTTCAAATAAACATAAATAAATTTGAATTACGGGCTAAACAGCTAATAAATACAAAAACAAAGACCATTACCTATACACATATTTTATGCACTAGTATGATAAGACAAAAAGCAGCAAACATGAAGAGATTCATCACATTTTGCGCACATAGTAGTAGTTTCTTTGTGGCAACTTCAACATTTCAGCTGCTTCTTCTTTTTTGTTATCTCATCCGTTGGTAATTCAGCAACATAATGTGCTCTTCCATCAAATCTAGAATCTAGTTTTGCCCTCTTACTAGGATGTCCTCTGCTGGTAGTGACTCTTTTGTTACTTTCAGGAATTTCAGTGATAATTCGACGACAAAATGTCAGATGATCCATGTGTTCTTCGTTGTGCTTGTAAAGATCCCAGGAATTTTGCTCTGCAATGTCTATAAAATGTGCAATGATTGGGAAATACCACTTTTTCCCTCTTATAGAGCATCTATATAGGGATACATTTTGGTCAGCTCGATCTATGCCTCCCATATGAATATTGTAGGAGTGTAATAAGTTAGGTTGAAGCACGCTAATTCTTTTCTTTTGTTCCCTGCAAAATCTTGCTACAGAGCATAGAGGCTGCACTCTGTCAAAGTTGGTGGCTACTGTAACAACATTGTTGTCATTCCAACATACAATGGAAATCCCGGATGCTGAGTCAGAACAAATTTTGTATGATCCTCTATATTCTTTTATCATTTTATCTACAGATGATAGAGTACAATTTTTAACTCTGTTTCCTCTTATTGTTCTTGTTGCTTCCACACCACACTCTTTTAGATCATGTAGTGCAGTAGCATTGAGCTGACTTGCTGGTAATTTATCTACACTTGGATTTTCTTCAGCTCCTGAATCTTCATCTGTTACATCATCAGTTGAATTTAGAGGAGGTGTAATGCTACATTCACACCAGTATTACATCGTTTTCTGTGAATACAAAATGACAACATATTACCCTGATGTCCTTCTGGAAGGACAGTTGAAAACCTTATTGAATTACAACTGAGGAAAACTTTCAATCGTAATATGAACCCATAAATAATATAGGTTAATTCTTTAAGATATTATATGACAAGTTTCAGAATTATTGACGCAATATGAAAGAAAATATACATATCCATCGATGACAAGGTCAGTCAGTATGTCCGTGGTAAAATCGGCCCTATTTTCAAGACACAATTTCTCACTCACTATGAACGACAGCATCAAATTGACTATCAGAGCGTGCAACTGACTCTGTCCACTTTATATAACAATGTGTCACAGTCCATTGCAAAAATGCATTATTCACAAAAATAAATAATTTCAACAGTGAGTTACGTCGTCCTTCCAGAAGGACGTCAGGGTTATCTGGGTTGCCTTGAAGATGCACCTACAAAATCACTGTCGGTAAACTATTTCCAACTGACCACTTACAATGTGATTGGAATATCTGATCAGATTAGCTGATCATGTGCTTCCTCATTTGACAACTTAATATTTGCACAAATTCAGGGGTTTCTACTCCTGGGTACTTCATTGGAGATTTGTTTGCAACTCATTGTTGACAGAGTGGTGTACACTACATAAAAAATTCATGTTACTAATCAGTCCGTATTTAATTATTTTCTGATTTGACATGTAGTGATGTTATTCTACTTATGTTTGTTCTTTCCTTTACTGCCAGGTTCAATCAAAAATATTTAATAATACATTCAATGTTGTTGTCGTGGTCTTCCGTCCTGAGACAGATTTGATGCAGCTCTCCATGCTACTCTATCCTGTGCAAGGTTCTTCATCTCCCAGTACCTACTGCAGCCTACATCATTCTGAACCTGCTTATTGTATTCATCTCTTGGTCTCCCTCTACAATTTTTACCCTCCACACTGCCCTCCAGTACCAAATTGGTGATCCCTTGGTGCCTCAGAACATGTCCTACCAACCAATCCTTTCTTCTAGTCAAGTTGTGCCACAAACTCCTCTTCTCCCCAATTCTATTCAATACCATCTCATTAGTTATGTGATCTACCCATCTAATCTTTAGCATTCTTCTGTAGCACCACATTTCGAAAGCTTCTATTCTCTTCTTGTCTAAACTATTTATTGTCCATGTTTCACTTCCATACATGGCTACACTCCATACAAATACTTTCAGAAACGACTTCCTGACACTTAAATCAATACTCGATGTTAACAAATTGCCATTCTACATTTTATATCCTCTCTACTTCGACCATCATCAGTTATTTTGCTCCACAAATAGCAAAACTCCTTTACTACTTTAAATGTCTCATTTCCTAATCTTATTCCCTCAACATCACCCGACTTAATTCGACTACATTCCATTATCCTGGGTTTGCTTTTGTTGATGTACATCTTATACCTTTCTTCCAAGACACTGTCCATTCCATTCAGCTGCTCTTCAAAGTCCTTTGCTGTCTCTGACAGAATTACAATGTCATCGGCAAACTTCAAAGTTTTTATTTCTTCTCCATAGATTTTAATACCTACTCCCAACTTTTCTTTTGTTTCCTATACTGCTTGCTCAATATACAAACTGAATAGCAACCCTGTCTCACTCTCTTCCTAACCACTGCTTCCCTTTCATGTCCCTCAACTCTTTAACTGCTATCTGGTTTCTGTACAAATTGTAAATAGCGTTTCGCTCACTGTATTTTACCCCTGCCACCTTCAGAATTTGAAAGAGAGTATTCGAGTCAGTATTGTCAAAAGCTCTCTCTAAGTCTACAAATGCTAGAAACGTAGGTTTGCCTTTCCTTAATCTTTCTTCTAAGATAAGTCTTAGGGTCAGTATTGCCTCACGTGTTCCAATATTTCTAGAGAATCCAAACAGATCTTCCCCGAGGTCAGCTTCTACCAGTTTTTCCATTCGTCTTTAAAGAATTCACGTTAGTATTTTGCAGCTCTGACTTATTAAACTGATAGTTTGGTAATTTTCACATATCTCAACACCTGCTTTCTTTTGGATTGGAATTACTATATTCTTCTTGAAATCTGAGCGAATTTCGCCTGTCTCATACATCTTGCTCACCAGATGGTAGAGTTTAGTCAGGACTGGCTCTCCCAAGGCTATCAGTAGTTCTACTGGAATGTTGTCTACTCCCAGGGCCTTCTTTTGACTCAGGTCTTTCAGTGCTCTGTCAAACACTTCACGCAGGATCAAATCTCCCATTTCATCTTCATCTACCTCCTGTTCCATTTCCATAATATTGTCCTCAAGTACATCGCCCTTGTATATGTCCTCTGTACACTCCTTCCACCTTTCTGCTTTCCCTTCTTTGCTTAGAACGGGATTTCCATCTGAAATCTTGATACTCATGCATGTGGTTCTTTTTTCTCCAAAGGTCTCTTTAATTTTCCTGGAGGCAGTATCTATCTTATCCCTCATGAGATAAGCCTCTATATCCTTTCATTTGTCTTCTAGCCATCCCTGCTTAGCCATTTTCACTTCCTGTCGATCTCATTTTTGAGACGTTTGTATTCCTTTTTGCCTGCTTCACTTCTGCATTTTTGTATTTTCTCCTATCATCAATTAAATTCAGTATCTCTTCTGTTACCCAAGGGTTTCTACTAGCCCTCGTCTTTTTACCCACTTGATCCTCTGCTGCCTCCTCTATTTCATTCCTCAAAGCCACCCATTCTTCTTCTACTGTATTTATTTTCCCCAATCCTGTTAATTGTTCCCTTATGCTCTCCCTGAAACTCTGTACATCCTCTGGTTCTTTCAGCTTATCCAGGTCCCATCTCCTTAAATTCCCACCTTTTTGCAGTTTCTTCAGTTTTAATCTACAGTTCATAACCAGTAGATTGTGGACTACCACATCTGCCCCTGGAAATGTCTTACAATTTAAAATCTGGTTCTTAAACCTCTGTCTTACCATTATATAATCTATCTGAAACCTTTTAGTATCTCCAGGGTTCTTCCATGTATACAACCCTCTTTCATGATTCTTGAACCAAGTGTTAGCTATGATTAATTTACCTTCGGTGCAAAATTCTACCAGGCGGCTTCCTCTTTCATTTCTTAGCCCCAATCCACATTCACCTACTACATTTCCTTCTCTTCCTTTTCCTACTGTAGAATTCCAGTCGCCCATGACTATTAAATTTTTGCCTCCTTTCACTACCTGAATAATTTCTTTTATCTCATCATACATTTCAGCAATTTCTTCATCATCTGCAGAGCTAGTTGGCAGATAAACTTGTACTACTGTAGTAGGCGTGGGCTCCGTGTCTATCTTGGCCACAATAATGCATTCACTGTGCTCTTTGTAGTAGCTTACCCGCACTCCTATTTTCCTATTTATTATTAAACCTACTCCTGCATTACCCCTATTTGATTTTGTATTTATAACCCTGTATTCATCTGACCAACAGACTTGTTCCTCCTGCCACTGAACTTCACTAATTCCCACTATATCTAACTTTAACCTATCCATTTCCCTTTTTAAATTTTCTAACCTACCTGCCCGATTAAGGGATCTGACACTCCATGCTCCGATCAGTAGAACACCAGTTTTCTTTCTCTTGATAACGACGTCCTCTTGAGTAGTCCCTGCCCGGAGATACGAGTGGGGAACTATTTTACCTCCATAATATTTTACCCAAGAGAACACCATCATCATTTAATCATACAGTAAAGCTGCATGCATTCATTGTACCTTTGATTTATTTTCAGAAACATATTGCAAATCCAGTACTACACAGAATGACTACTGGTCTGCACAACAATACTTTCTCTGCCATCACTCTAATTTTCTGGGGTGGCGACTAAGGATAGGTCATGACCATTACCCAAGATCATTATTTTATATTTTACCATCTGTGCCAAATTAATGTGTTTGGTAATTTATTAATGTTATGGCACTATCAGTAGTAGTCTCATAGATACACTTAAAGAAACTGAAATGATTTGCATTCCCCTGTGAAAACCCACCGTCATTAAACATTTATTGAAGTGGAGGACACTTGAACCTCATGTTACTGTTGTAATGAATGTGATTTGTTTAATATGACGAGTTAAAAGCAACAGCAGTAAAGTAAATTTTTTATTTCAAAAGGAGTTATGCCACTTATAGTATCTTGTTTTACATACACGTGTTGCTGACAATCCCTGCTCCCCACCCCCATCCAGAGAAAGTAATCACAGAATCATTGCATAATGTTACATTTGTGTGTGTTGGGAGGTGCCAAGTGCATGCACTATTGAGAAGAGAGTTTATTGGCCCATCCACTAATGATTATAAGTCCAGGGAAAGTATTTTTTGCCTGAGTGGCTTACATTTCTTCAAAAGTGAAGCTGTCAAAAATATGAAATTAGAATAGTATGTGATTAACTCAGCATGGAATGCTAAATGTTTTGTTATAATATAATCAGTTATTTGTCAGCTGCATTATGTATAGATGTAATACTAATTACCGATGTTCAAAAATTTCTGCCAGAGCACAACTTGAACCTGCATTTATTGGAGACAATATTCCATGAGGTTTTGGGATTGCAGTCAGATGACTTTGAACCAGTCTTTTGATGCTTAACATCCAGCAATACCAAACTGAATGGGATGAAGAATTACTGAATATTCATCTGTTCTCGAAGCCTCATCAAAAATTCAATGTGTATATGTTTAGAATAAGATATAATGAGCCAATTGTGTCACATTCAGCCAATGATACACAGCATTTTCCTTGTCATGTGTTCAGTTCTTTATCCTAGTTTTTTTTTCACACATCACCCCCCCTCAGCTTGTACTTCAGACTGATCAGTCTCTGAAGTATATAACAGGCTATGAAAATGAAAACTTATTTACAACAGTTTTTTCTAGATAAGTTCAGTTTGGATTGATCTTTTGGATGTGACATGAACTTTTAGAAATAAGAGTAAAACAAGCAGAAGTATCAACAGTCACAACCATTTCTTGATAGGTAAAAAATGAGGTTCTAGTGTTGTGACCTACCTAGGGGTGTTTTTTTTTTTTTTTTAAATCTAATGTCTTAAGCTATTACTTTAATGCTTTTTTTAAATCATAGATATCGGTACACATACTGTCATAAATCAGGCACTGTTTATAACAGCAAAAGCAGATGTTTGCTTTGGTCTTGTGACACCAGTAACTGCACCTGGATTCCTTTGTCATTCACAGCAATAAAAAAGGAAGAATAATGTTTGACAGTTTTATGAAAAGGGTAGTCATTCCTCACCATACAGTAGATATGCTGATTTGCAGGTACACACAATAAAAAGACTGTCAAACAAAGCTTTTGGCAAAATAGGCCTCCATTAGAATTAGACAGCACACACACACACACACACACACACACAATTAAAAACAAAACAACACTCCCTGGCAGGTCACAACACTAGAATCTTTCTTTTCTTACAAATCAAGAATTGGTTGTAACTGTTGCTACTTCTGCTTGTTTTACTCTTATTTCTTCAAGATCATGTCACATCCAAAAGGTCAAACCAAAGTGAACATATCTAGAAGAAACTGTTGTAAATATGTATTCATTTTGCCTTGGCAGCCAGACACTGTGGTCATGTGCATGTGAGTTGCTTGCAACTCACAAGCACATGACGACAGTCTCTGGCTATCAAGGCAATACTTTGTGTGTGTGTGTGTGTGTGTGTGTGTGTGTGTGTGTGTGTGTGTGTGTGTGTGTGTGTGTGTGTGCGTGCCTGTCAGTGCGTGTGCATGTGTGTGTAAGGTCTGTTTGGCTGAAAGCTTTGTTTGAAATTGATATTGTTGTACATATCTGTGACTGAGCATCTCCACTGTGTGGTGAGTAGCAACTATCATTTTCATAGTGCTGTCATTATTCTGGGCTGGATTTTCCATTGTTTGAAGATTGGTGTTTAACATGCTATTGACCAAAGTTGTAAAAACAATCAGGCTTGTAGTGACAGATGATGGATGTCTTGCCAAGAGCATATTTTACCTCTTACTATGTGGTGCCCTTCAAGATGGACAGTCTTAAGGCTTTTCACATCAGACCTCTGGCTGAGCAGCCACCAACTGTATGTTGCCTCATACTGAATAACAGATTAGTAAAGACATAAACTGAGAGGAAATTTTTTCAGGGTATAAACTTGAAACTGATATAAAATTGAGCAAAAGTTGGCTTACACTTCACCAAGTGCTCTCATAGTACAAGTTTTCTTCTTAACTGAAGATCATGACAATTTCTGTTCATCAGTGTGTTTGAGAATTATTCACAAACAAAAAATTCAAAATGCAAAAATTTATAGCACCAGCATTTGAGTCTGACTACAGAATGGTTCCATTGCTGCCAGTGTGCATTTAGTATAAGGAGCATGAAGGTAAGATTACAGAAATAATGGCTTGTACAGAGGCACACAAACAGCCATTTTTCCATTGCTCGATTTGTGACTGGAAGATTAAAGTGATTGTCTAGCGGTGGTATGGGGTACCCTCCACCACACACCATATGGCGACTTGAGCAGTATCTACGTAGATGTGGATGTAGATGTAGAAGTCCTCCTTTAGTAGTTGAGACAGCTTGGGAAGTCAGCTTACAGGAACACGTTGCATAGCCAGCAGTTGAACTGCCATATGTTGCAGAGGAGGTTGTGGTGTATGTAGCTGTTCTGTAAAATCTTGATTGAAGGCACCGTATGAAGTGGGATGAAGATGTGATACATCACCCAAGATTGCTGTGTGGGGAGGGGGTGGGTGGGATAGTGAGGTGCTGCTCACATGTGTTGCATGGCACAGTAGGCACGGATGAGAAAACTGCCTGCAAACATGGATGGAACAACTGTGATTACTTAAGGATGAGTTGGTACGTCTGAATGCCGATCAGTACCTTGCAGCATGAGTCTGGAATAATTGTCCTGCTTCTGCTGTGGGTAAGATGTGGACATACATTGTAGATGCATTGAGATGGAAGGTTGTGGTATGAATTCTTGCATCAACTGGAGTAAGCAGTGTTCTGGGATGGCATACAGTGGTAGCCAACATATGCTGCCATTTGGAATGGAGCTGTCATATGTAGATCTGGTCATTGTAGTGCAGACGAGGTTACGTTTGTTGCATGAAGACTGGCATGGCATGTAGTTCCACAATCAAGTGAAGCTGGCCTTTCAATGCCTAGATTGCCTTTGCCTCAAAATCAAATTCTGCTATGTAGGTATGAAAAGCAGGATCCAAAGCTCTAGACATTAGATGATCCACTCACTGCCTGTTGGCCAATAATGAGTAATGGTAGTACGAAAAATGAAATTAGTAATTCATGAAAAAATAAACAGATTCAGTAGTGATATGAGCTAGCGCTACTGTAGATACAAAATTCACTTTATTGTTGAAGAAACACAATATGTAAACTGGAGCATATGTGAAAGTTAACACACAACCTTCGACCCTAGAGTCAAGATCATAGTTTATCATAGGAGTAGTTTATTTGGTTATAGGTAGCTGCCATGATGTTACGTATTGAAGTTACTGTTGTAATAGATGTGACCACAAGAGAGATTCTGAGTTTCACTTAGATTCTGTGAGCTTGATCAGCACACGCTTCTCAGTGTGGTATGTAGTGTGGTTGACAGAGTAGTAATTTATTCATCAGAATGTACATTTTTTAACATAACATGATAGTACAGCTGTAGTAAACTAAATTTGTTTATTACAACAAGAATGTATGGAGTAGTTGTAATGTCCAGTTTTATATGTCTTTTGTCAGTTATGTCCTTGCTTCCCACCACCACCCAAAGAATCTGATAAAAGAATCGGTCTCACTAACTGCTGCATGTTGGAGGTGCGAAGGGGGGGGGGGGGGGGAGGTTTGAACTGCTCACAATAAAAAATGTATCTTAGTATGTGTTAATTAAAAAATCTCAACCTAATCATGAATCTGCCACTATAGATTTTATCATTGGGTCAGTATAGCAGACCTGAAAAAGAATTTGAAATTGATGAATGAAATAAAAATATCTTGTGATTGGATCCCCATGGGATCTGAGCCCTGTCACATTCATCTTTTGTTGTAATATGTTTGGTTATACTGATGCAAAGTTTCAGAAAAAATACATGATATGAGAGCTCCATGTATAAGAGGCAGTCAAATAAAAACGAGACTGATGGGTAGGAAAGTAAGTAAACTGTTTATTATTTGAAAAGTAATCACCATAGTTGTTAATACATTAACGCCATTGTGAGACTAGATGGTCAATCCCTTCATGGGATAATGTTGGCAGTTGCCTATGGAACCAGGACTGTACCCATATGTGCACCTCTTTGTGTGAAGCAAATTGGTGGCCTAGAATGTTTTTCTTCAGGGTTCCAAAAATATGCAAATCACATGAGAAGAATTAGGGACTGTGTGGACGTTGTGTAAAGACTTCCCAGACAAAACACTGCAGTATATCTGAAGCAATCTACCTACAAATTGCGTGCCAATTTTGTACAGAGTGCGCAGCATAAGTTTCACTGAGAAACCCTTACACATTCTCAATAAAGTCTCAATCTCTCTCCACATTCAAAATGGTTCAAATGGCTCTAAGAACTATGGGACTTAACATCTGAGATCATCAGTCCCCTAGACTTAGAACTACTTAAACCTAACTAGGCTAAGGACATCACACACATCCACACCCGAGGTAGGATTTGAACCTACGACCACAGCAGCAGTGCGGTTACGGGCTGAAGTGCCCAGAACGGCTCAGCCACAGCGGTTGGCTATCTCCGCTCGTGATTTCCACATCTTTAGAGCCCTGAACAAAGCCATTCATGGCTGTCCTTTTGCTTCAGAAGAAGAGGTGAATGCCTCGGTACAATTACTTTTTCTGGAGGCAACTGCAAACACTTTTCCACAAAGACATTGGCCATCTTGTCCTACAGTGGGATAAATGTGTTAACAACTATGGCAATTACTTCTGTGTTAATGAATTATATACTTACTTTTTTCCATCTGTTTCATATTAATCTGACTGCCCCTGTATGCCATTGTCACTTTGTTGATTCATGTATTAAGTACACAAGTGCTCTATTATTATTTGACAGTATTTTATTTCTATTAATACCATGTTGCCCTCAGAAAATTGCAGCTGTATGCTGGGCTAAAGATTTCCTAAATTTGGTAGGTTTCCATACTGCAGCTAACTTTTGGTAGGTTTTCATACTGCAGCTAGCTTATCTGCAGTGCTTGAGCGATTAACAGTAACTTCGTAAACACTGATTTAAATGCATCATTTTGGATTTGAGAACTGTAGACTCACTTTTTCAAGGTGGGGCAGCAGAAGACATGGCTCTACTGTACAGATGAGGAACTTGAAACTTAGCAACAGCATTTGCTATAACTCTACTCCTTAGATAATCCTTTTCTTTTTCTTTTTATGTTTCGCTGGCAGTAGATGTACCACTTTTACATAAAGCACTAAAGATCTAATTCAGGGGAAGTTTCAGTAAAATTCATTATTCATCAGCTTATTTGATTTCTTCTAATGCCAACAATTTAGTTACTTTTCCAGTATACATATTCTTTTAAGAGAAACCTGTAATTTACTTTATTTGGAAGTCATATGCTCAGAAACGTATCATGAGGTAACAATTGTTTATTTCCAGAATGACATAGTATTGTTTGAAAGCCCTCATTTCACTCTTTCAGTAAACGTTTTATAATTTGTGAAAAGTCATTAACTAAAGAGTTATTCAAAATTAAAATTTCAACAATGCAGAAAATAATATTATTAATTGGACCTTTAAGTAGGTTTAGAACATCATAACAGAATTTACAATTTTCTTGGCCTAATTTTTCTGAACTACAATGTATCTTTGGCTATCCGAGTAATTTCATAATTAAAAATGAAGACTACTATCCTGTGAATTTTACAAGAGGCTCGGTAAAATCCCACAGATGTGCACAGGTTATGAATAAAATAATCCACCCAACTTTATTTATTTCCCAGTCATCTACCACACAGCTAAACCAAATTATTACTTGCTTCACCACAGTGTCATTGCCACTAATTTCAATATTGTTCTGTTTATATAGCAATATGAAATTACTGCTAGTAAACATTACAGTAACTTCTCCATGGCAGAGTGATGATTAGCTATTTTCATCTTAATATCTCAACGTAAAATTCATAGAGTGCACTCATCCATTCCAAATTTCAAAGTCAAAGTCACTAATATGAACAGATCTTACTGTTACAGTCACTCAGTGTGATCATTTCACGAACTTCTTTGGAAAATTTGGCTGTATTCATCCCCATACCTTCTCTGTTTTAAAGTGTTAGTAAAGCTTCAGTGACTGAGTTCTTTGAAATGTTATTTTGTGAAGATTTATTTTTTACTGACTTGAATGAGGACTTCAACATGGAAAGAACCTGCCACTGTTTGGAGTTTATCCAGTGTAGTAGCTGACTTAGTGTATTTGAAATATAAACTATAAAAAAAGTTAATCTTCATCATTACAGGTTTTGGCTCTAAGAAATGTGAAGTAATCTTCAATTTAAATCAATGGTGTCTTGTCCATCATTGAAATATTAGACTGCATCTCCAACCAATTTCAGAGAATGAGACTTGAACAGTTTAGTATTACCAAAGAATACCAGCAATATAACCAGGTCGGTAACATTACACAGTGTGTTTGGCATTTCATTGGGCAACTTAAGGGCCACTAATGATCAAGAAAGGCTTCCTAATGATGCATAAACATGTGGCTACCCATTCTACTAAGTATGAGAGGACCAGTGGCGGATATATTAGGAGGCTGTGCGCCCCCCCCCCCCCCCCCCCCCCCTACCTTTTGGGGCCGCCGCATTGCTCTCCCGCAGTGCCGCCCCCTCCAGTCAGCCTGCAAGCTTTTCGTTCTCTTATGAAAGAAGAAGTCAACTAAGCTGAATCGAGTTATCGAGTAGTTGTACTTTCCTATGTAGCACGTGTGTCTGTGTCATCATATTTTATATGTTTCTGCCTAGCACATAGATAGCTACTACATATCAATGAGAGAAGTCACGGCCATTCTAGTGATCTCACTGCATCATTCTGTCTGGCATTTGATCAAGAAAAGTCACAAGTGCCCTACTGCTTTCTTGTACAGAGAACCTTCAATTCATAACATTGTAAATATGGACTATTTGCTGAATAGGAAGCTAGTTTACATTCAGAAGCAGAAGTATTGAGACTGAAGAATGAATAAATAAAAAGTCCTAGTTGTTGCTAGTACAAGTGTGAAGACTACTCAAGAGTGAGAGTGATAAGTTGATTGTGAAGTATTAAGAATAGTAGTAATATCAGTAAAAATATTGTTATGAGACTTGTAAGAATATTTTTGCTAGTAATGTAACAATAGTTTCCTGTAACTAACACATAATATGGGCAACTACTGATGTGTATAGCTCCAATAACAGTGACTTTCGAGAAGATCCACAGATTTCTTGAGATAGCCCAAGATATTTTTAGCGCCCCCTCCTTGGGGTTTTTCTGTACACGCCACTTGAGAGGACTTCACATGAAAAAGAAAAAAGCATTTTGTAAGCAACTTCCTTTCCAGCTGGTAAACAGCTTGCCCAAAACTGCAGTACCAAATGTTATACTGTACGGTTTCCTCATTGTTACTATATCATGAAGTGAACAGATCATATAAGGAATAAGTTATTTTTGTAAAGTTTCTATTCTTCATGTATGAGATATGCTTGTAAGAGTTACTGTTAAGTCAATTAAATGTTCATCAGACAAATTCAGGGAAACTAATATTATGAGTGGAGGTTAAATACCTACACACAGTATTAATATGCACATCCTACAATGAAATTATGGAGTAATCTACAAACTAATGCTATGAGTTTGTTGAGGTGATGTATCTGTAAATAATAAACACATTCCAAGTACTGGAAACATGGACTAAATAGAAGGCCAAATAGAAAAAATAAAAAAGTACAGGAAACCATTCATTGCATTTATGTAACTATCTGGATTAAATTATCTTTGACAGATGAATAATACAGAAATCGGTTTCTGTTAAAAACCAAATTCTTAACTAGTTCAGGGATAAGCATTATACCTCTTGGATCAAACATAATTCCTTCCTTATGACAAAGTGCTAGCATGTTCTAATAATAGTATTTCTCTGGGTTAGTACACACAGTAACAGAACACTCTTGTTGTAAAAGAGAACAGTAACATTTGCATCAGATCTACATCCATGAAGGTACTATCCAGTATAAATATTTCACTATATGTACCTCGGACAAAGAGCTACAAAAAAGAACTCTGGGTTAAGTAGGTATAACTTATGTAGGAAGAACCTCAAGTCAGGATGTGATACTAGAAAATATTAAAAAAGATATTTGCTTTCACTGTTACATTTCATTTTCTGTATACTACCAAGACTAGTGAAATATCTGTAATAAGATACATGATCACAATACCATTACTACAGACAAACAAAAATTTGTAAATAGGCACAAGTGGTACAATAGGCTACCAAAATGTTTTAAGAGCAGTAACCAAAATCTGTTGTATGTTACAACACACAGGTAGTGAATAAGCAACATGGATTATGAACTTCTCAATACTGTGTGGCGTAGTCCAAAATAAAAGAACTGCAACTTTACAATTAAGAGATAGCATAATCGAAAAACTGAATCCTACAAATGGCAACAATTGCACACCTATTGCAGTAAACTATACATTAAATCATGGTTTCAGTTTCAGATATCACTATGAGAGATTTATGCTTACAATGAAAAATGGATTATGTGCACTTTTGTACTTATGTAGAACTGACAAAAATTGCTTGTGTAAACTGTTTGAAATCCCACTTGTGAAATGTGACCAACAGGAGGCAAAGTTGGGGCTATGGGCTATGAGGGGGGGGGGGGGGGGGGAAGGAAAAAGTAGAGGAAGTAAAAGGATTCTGCCAATTCACCGGTGGGGTAGAAGGGTGTGTAGGGCTTGAGTGGGAGTAGAGTAGGGGATAGGGAAGGTTGAGTTCAGCAGGATGGTGTGGGTGGAAAGAATCCAGCCAGTGAAGCAGTCATTGAATTCAAGCATATCATGTTGGGTAGCATGCTCAGCAACAGGGTGATCCAGCTGTCTCTTGGCAGTTTGGCAGTGGCCATTCAGAGGTGCATCAATGTTTGACTACTGTAAGCAGGTTCAAATGGATGGAAGTTGTACCCTACCACAAAGCTTTGCATTATAATAAAACATATACAAGTTTCCTGAGTAAATGAATTACAGTTACAGCCAATGCTTGTAACAGTGTGATATCCTCATGCATTTGTGCAGCAGTACAAATTGTCAGAGTTGCTTCTCAAGGGTATGAAATATATGTCTGTATCATTATTATCTTCAGTTATCTGTTCTGTTCCCATACTTACTATCAACACAATATGTAGAACCATTTATAACATGGTTCCAGCATGTTCAAGAAAATGTTTAAAAAAACAAAAACAAGCAAACTAACACCATCAGATAAGGCCTTGAAGGCCCAATGGTACTGACCGACTGCTGTGTTATCCTCAGCCCTTAGGCGTCACCAAGTGCAGATATAGAGGAACCTGTGGTCAGTACACCACTATCCCAGCCATCCCCAGCTTTCGTGACTGATATCGCTACTTGTCGGTCCAGCAGGCAGCAGCACTTAGCACACCAGGACAATGGCCAACAGTGCTAGCCAACCCCAACAGGTCTTAACTTTGGTGATCTGATGGGAACTGCTCTTACCACTGCAGCAAGGTCAAAGCCATGAAAATATAGGTTTCATTTTAATTTTTTCTGACCAAAGGAAACTAGGGTGCAACTGTCTTGTACATGTTCCTTAGTGTATTACATAGTTCACAGAACTCAGCATATTTACAATAGAAACTTTAAATACAAAATAATTTTTATTCTTTATGGGCTCACAATATTTAGTTTCTCTGTGAAATATTATCACTCCTAGCAGATTTGTATGTTTGCAATATTTTTTATTTCAGTGTCACAAAATCACTGATTAAAAAATTGGCTATTTAGAAATTGCTTTCCCACAAATAAAGACTATTACATGCATATTTAAAGACAGAAAACAAACTGTACAGGATAATCCCTCAAGGCAAGCTTCACATCCTTTGGCAGCACTTTGTCAATGGTGTTACCAGTGTGGTATGTCTTATGCCCTTGGTCCTGCAAACCAAGTTCATCCTGGAATATTAGACAATGAATGCCAGAGTAATAAAATCTCATTCCATACTGTAATGTTTAATACAATTACAATTCCAAAATTTGCTCACCTTTACTCTCGGTGGATTTCCTTTGCCACAACTATGTAATAAATCTGTAAAAATGCTATTGTAAAGATCATAGTACAGTTTGTAGATGTGCTATCAATACTGTACTTAAGTGTTTAATAACACACTTCTATGCAGGACTTTAGTGGGTACTGATACCTTACTTACAGAAAATTGACAAAATCAACAGAGGTCAATTAATATCGATATAATCAACTTGGTATTTTTGTTAAAGCTTGTTAACATCATGTAATAGAATAAAGGTAAGAAGAGAAACAAGCACATACATTATGTATTTTGTTTATTAACAAAGCTTGGTATTTCACAACATTGTAAGCGGTATCAAGCCAGATAAGTTACTAATTGTTTTACATGGCAAGTGTCCCAAGGCCTGTAGGCCCAAATCTCTCATGCTTTAGTGTGTGTGTGTGTGTGTGTGTGTGTGTGTGTGTGTGTGTGTGTAGGACAGTTTTTGTATCTGAAATGTGACACCAGGTGGGGACAAGACTATTACTCCTGCGTAGCCAAAATGAAATTATTGTGAGACAGGCATTTAGTGAAGCAGTTTGACGATTTTCAGATAAACTGTGGCAATTTGTAGCATGTTCCATTCATTGATCTGGTCAATGTATTTAACTTCAGTCTTAAGTATATTCCAGTCCAGTTTTATTTTGGCCATCCTATAACATCTCATATGTTATGAAGAAACCAGTACTTTGCAAACCTTTTACTAGCCATTTATAAGCCAGTACTGAAGAGATAAGTCAGAAAGGTCACCAAAATGCTCACAGATTTCTTTGCAACTTGTGATTTCATCAAACTTAAGCATTTTCATTAGAATTTTGTAATTAACTGTAGTTAATGTTGTTATTTTGGATATTCAAAAGTATTTGTGTGTGTTTCTAAAAGAAAATACTTGGTCAATACTAAATTTAGAATACAGTGAGTATTGTTATTATCTAACAGGAATAAACGCTACACTAACCATTGTTGATTAGTTTGTTTATGACGTTAATGTAGAATAGAATCTAATTGTTCAGAGAATAGGGCATTAATACAAGGAAAAATCTTTATTGACACATGAAAATAAGAGTTTAAAACTGCATCAGAATAATGGCCACAAAGGATGAAACTCAACATATGTACCAAGAACTGTTCTTCACCTGTTGGTAGGAAAAATAATATTAACTTAAATGTGCACATCATAAACTATTTACTTTACAGTGTTCCTTACCATCCGACAACTGGAATATAGTCATTCTTTTGAGCACTCTGCAGTGTACCCTTGCTGCCCATGCACTCTCAAATAAGCCAAAAACCTGTAGTCATCCTTGAAGGACTTAACAATGTCTTCTGCTGTACTTTATGCAGATTCTCAAGCATGGATACAAATTCTTAGTGTTAACTCATCATTCCAGACAATTCTTGCAGTAAAATTCACAATTATAAATACTGAATTCAGTCCTTGCAAAAGCAAGCAGCATTCTAAATTGGCTTGGTTATGATATAACATCACAAACATTAGCCAATCAGCATCAGTTGTTGGACATAGTCTGACAGCACTGAGACAATTCACAGTACTTGAACTAGATGTGGTAATGTCTGTAAACTATGCTACTTCCCACATTCTGGTGCAGAAACAACCTTGTGTTTATTTCGTAAAGTTCTGTCGAATAATAGTTAAAATAAGATGCATCTTTAAATAACATATTTCTAGTTTGTTAATGAAGTTTACTCTAAGGGAACATGCATTCAGCCTATTTATGATGAGAATTGTCACACTCATTGATGTACTTCATTGGGAATGCTATATAATTTTGTTGCGAGGAGCTTACAATCTGCTGAGTTGGAAACAGTCGGTTCCCTACTGAAAGAGGTCTACGTCCTACTGAGCAGCCTACCACCAGCGACCATAAGCAGAGTCACTATCAATGCACATCAGTGCACAAATGGGTGGCTCAATAGCCTTCCAAATTAAAGATTACTCTCAACAACATCAAGGGATGCAGACATCCCAATTGGACAACCACAAAAGTCACTCTGAGATGAAAAGCTAAAAGATGATGTTGCACAACATAAACAACAGAGGCTAACTGAGAGGGCAGAGTCTGATCAACTCGAACAGTGGAGACTGACCAAATGATTAATGAACACGGTTTTCAATAGGTCTGAGTATTATTTTGTAAGAAATTGTGAGTCGCTGCATCCACCAATTATCTTTTGCTCAACACGAATTGCCTCTCTCCCTTCACTTCCAACACCTTGCTCATATCCTGGGTATGCCCTTTGTTGTGCCTAATATTGCAGCACAGTTGTCTTCTGCAAACCTTTGCCTACAGCAAGCACACTACGATTTCTGGCCTTCTGTGTACATCACACACTGCCCTCATTTTACTAAGTTCTGCTAGTGATTCGTTAATCACGCTTTTCATATGTTCAGTGGAGATGGTGAAGTTCTGGTCAGATGGCTCACCATGCATGTTAGTTTTTCAATGCTTTGGAGGGTCGTTGGATGAGGTTTCTGGATATTGTTTTCGATCATAAATATTTCTTTTTTTTTTCTTTTTTTTTTTTTTTTGCTCTCCATATTTACTACAATAAATTAAACTCTGTAAGTGTAACTGTGAAACATTCTGGATATGTAGGGTCTATGTAGGGCTTGTAGAGAGTACTTGCTACATTCAGTTCTTCTAAGAAATCCATGTGCGGAAATGTACTTTTTGGGTGTAAAATGAGGTTGAAGTCAGATAACTTTTAAATCGCTTGCTTCACGGCACGCACACAGCAGAGACAGTGAACTCCCAACTGTGTGTTCTACAGTATAGGAGCCCACGGCATGGGCAATGTTTGGAGTACTCGTCGTCTAGTTATCTTCTGCGGCATGAAGGACGTTCTACTCAAGTCGAGAGTGCGCCACGGTCACGCCTCCTAATTTCTCATGGTCGTTCTTGTATTCGTACGACAATGGAAAGTGGTTTCACAATTACAACAGGGACTGATCGGCGCCCTCTTCTCATTCAGTGTGCGTATCGTGAAGTGAAAGATTTCAGAGCGATCCCATCTTCATGCTTATTTTACATCCTAACGCTACATTTGCGGACTTGGGTTTCACATAAGAACTGTACACTTCAAAATCCCTCCACAACCCCCAGAAGCAGGTAATAGGAACTGTGAAACATTCTGAATACCCGTAACACGATCGTATGTAGGCAGCTGTTCATCCCATGCAACCACAATCGCCACGATTTTATAATCATTTACATGTCACAGCCTTTATTTCATTTTCATATCATTTCCAACATTACATCACAGCACTGCTGTTTTCACACACTTAAATGTTTGACTGCAGGTGTTTTATTAGTGCAGCATAATATAAAGGAAAGAGTCAAATGGTTTAGACCAAAGTGGCAAAGGTACAAGGGTAATCCCAAAGGTAAAGTCTCCTGACCTGTTTATTTCTACAATGGTTAACATCAGATTACAGCTTGAACATTTAGCTGTTTTTCGACATAATCACCATTTATGTCGATGCTTTTTTGTAGACGCTGTGGCAGTTTTGCATGCCCACGCCATACCAGCTCGCCGTCATGCTGTTCAGAAAGTTATGAACCTCTTCTTTCACCTCGTCGTCGGAGCTGAATCGCTTTCCGGCCAAATGTTCTTTTAACATAGGGAATAGTTGATAGTCACTGGGCGCCAAGTCAGGACTATAAGGTGGGTGGGTGATTGTGTTTCACTGAAACTGTTGCAGGTGAGCAACGGTTTTCCGAGCGATGTGTGGGCGAGCGTTGTCATGTAGATTGTAGAATGTGTACGCCCTTGCTCAACATTCCTCTTATCCGGTTCTGGATTGCCCGTTTGAGCATTTTCAGAGTCTCACAGTACCTGTCAGCGTTAATTGTGGTCCCAGCAATTCAGCTCCGACGACGAGGTGAAAGAAGAGGTTCATAGCTTTCTGAACAGCATGGCGGAGAGCTGGTATGACATGGGCATACAAAAACTGCCACAGCGTCTACAAAAATGCATCGACAGAAATGATGATTGCGTCGAAAAATAGCTAAATGTACAAGCTGTAAACTGATGTAAACCATTGTAGAAATAAACAGGTCTATGTACTTACAAAAAAAATTGGAGACCTTACTTTTGATATTAGGGGAGAGTGGGGGAAATACACGCACCTAAGGAAAATTCGATGTGAACCATTCGTTACGTCATTAAAACCTACGAAAATAAGTTCATACCATAGAATGGACATTTCTCCCCATATTCCAATCGTCTGTAAATAGTTATAAGCAGTAACTTAATTTTGAACATTAAAATAAAAAAAAGGGCAAATGCGTGGTGTTCCCCACCCCTGAGGGTAATGACACGCAAACTACTGGGTAATAACACGTAAAACAAACAAACCATAAAAATGTACAATAATTGCTATTTTTATTTGCTTATTAGTTACTACAAGTAGTAAACAGTATATTCAAGAACGAAATAATGTAATTCTACAAACATCTCTTATAATTTTCGTTCTTTACATCTTTATTGGTGTGAAAAGAGTTCATTTTCTCATACAGCAAAGATCGCACTTGTAACCTTTTGGAGTGTTCCAGCCACTACATTGTTCATGACTCCATCTGCTACAAGAAATACATCGGTACCTCAGTTATCCATCTTCCCCAAACTCTCCACAAACTAAACAGACATCTTCTGAAATCGCCAATGGATCAATATCATCCATTTCATCGTCATCACAAATGTTCTGCAAGTCCAGATTTAGGTCATCCTTGCTGCGACTTTCACTTTCTTGGTGGTGTTTCTACTTACATAATGTCTGTTTCTTCTTTGAGACTTTTAAGTTGCAGATTTATGTACTTATCTGCTTTATCCTTAAGATTTCTTTTCTTGTTTCCTTCAGCTTTCTTTTTCATGGCTTCTTTTTGTTTCTTTATTGGTAACTCCGTTAGCAGTTTATTCCTGTCTGGGGTTGCTGTAAGGATCACTGACTTTCCCTTGTGCTTTCCCTTGGCTTGTTTCGTCTTAGGTAGAACTTGTTTTTGCTTTGGAACAGGAGATATGTCAAATACACTAACGTGCTTGACACATGCACTTTTAGTTGATGTTGTTGTGACCTCTTCTAGGCCTACTAGAAGTGGAACATCTTCTGCTGAAGATTCAGGAATCTGTTCTTGACTCCTTTTGGGGATATGTGGCTCGTTTGTAGATGTAACCACTTCATTTCCATTTGTTGCATTCGGAACCTCTTCATCTTCAAGGACAACATCTCTGAAGATCTCACATTGTTGTAAGTCATCACTCTGAAATTTGTTTGGATTGAAAGGGCAAATCCCACATGCCTTAAACCCTGACTGCCCATTGTCCATGGTAGCGACCTTACTATATGCCTTATTAAAAAGTTCTGCTAACTCATATGGTGTAATTTTTTGATACACCTGTGACTTCATATACATGTCACATTCACGATTGAAGGCTGATTTCAAAGAGGAAAAGAATGTAACATCTAGTGGTTGAAGCTTGTGAGAAGTGTGTGGAGGTATGGTTACCATGACAATAGAATGTTTTTTACAAAATTCAAAAATATCAAGTGACATATGGCTGCTGTGATTATCTAAAATAAGCAGCAAAGGGTCATCAATAGTTGATTTTACATTGTTCTGAAAATGTTGGATCCATTCAAAAAATAATGACTCATTGCACCAGCCATTGACGGAACAACCATATATTGCTCCAACTGGTCCACCTTTACTTAAGAGACTTGACATCCTCTTCCTGGGGAAGATAAACGTAGGGGGGATGTAGGTACCAGCAGCACTGAAACAACATATCACAGTCACGGTTTTCCCCCTTTCCCAAGACGTGGCCCCACCTATTTGTTTAATACCTTTAGGAGCCAAAATTCTGTCGGGCTTTTGTACAGTATTTATGCCCATTTCATCGATGTTGAACACTCGTCCCTCTTTAAATTTATAGTTTTCAAAGACACGTTCAAAATTTTTAAAATATGCATTAACCTCTTCTTCATTAAATGCCTGTATTCTTTTAATGCTAGTTGCTTCAGGTTTTCTCAAGCTAATACTTGGTTTTTTTTTTTTTTTTTTTTTTTTTTTTTTTTTTTTTTTTTTTTAAATAGAGGTAGCCAATCCTTTCCAGCTAACCTAGATGATTTATCAAAATTGTTTGCAGTGTTGTTAGCCTCTGCATACTCAAATGCAATCTTTCGCAGCTGGATGCATGTAATGCCATAGAACAACTTGGCCATTGTAATAACATGATCCCTAATCTCAGTTTCCTGTTCTGTCGAAAATGTTGGGTTTCTTCCAAGTTTTGGACCCTCAGTATTTTTAAACTTCATTCTCGTTCACAGTGTAGCTTCATGAATCCCGAAAGCTCTTGATACTTCTCTTATTTTTCTTCCAGATATGATGACATCAAGAGCCTTACAAAGTTCCTCTTGCATCCATTTTGCTTTCTGGGTTTTTCTTTTATAATATCTACCCATCTTAAATTAAAAAAAAAAAACTTGTTAGTATTGAAAATATAACCTGCAAGGGGGAATACCACGCACTTCAACAGCTGCGTGGCATTACCCCACAGTAAGTTCGATGACTAACCTAAGCATAACTCGGCACCTAATTCAAATAGCGGGACAAATCTATGATTAAATTAAAGGTTTCATCTAGGGTTAGTAGTTGATACGCAAGAATTACATTAAAGCAACTTATAGTAGCACCTATGTTGCAAAATACAGCTGACCTAAATTACATGAGACACGCCGAAAATAAACAATACTTCACTGCTCCAACAATGCCACTGGAAAACGGCTGGCGTAAGCTGCATAGTAGTTGTTACTCCTGCCGGCAGGGTGTAGCACCAACTGGGAACAGCTTCCGCCATTCAAAGTGCATAAATCAGCCTGCGTGGGATTACCCACATACGTGTAATTGCGCCACCTTCCCCTACCCACATACTTATGCAGCAAAAGACGTATCAGGTATGAAGAAGAAGATGAATCCTCAAAACACGAAGTCCAGTGTTGAACAGGAGTAGGCTACTGTTTCAAAGAAGCAATAAGAGATGAAATAAAGAAAAAAAATCGATGGTATTCAAGAGAATGTGACAAGTGATGATGAAAATTTGTTAAGAGAAACAACTGAAAAATATATAAATGTGAAGAAAACAAAACAGAAACTTATCTTAGGTAGACATCACGTTCTGCAAAGCTGAGATGGCAGATAACACAGTAATTAACAACAGAGAGAACATTACTCAATCTTCAAAGGTTTCGTTAAATGTTTACATAATTCAAGAAATCAGTGATAATGGAGGTAATTAATAATGAAATCTAGGAAATTACGGAATAATATAAAGGAGTTATATAAAGCTATGTACAAAGCTATTTGGGGTATGAAGAAAGGAAAGGCGACAGGAGATGGCGATATCTGCACAGAGATAGTTAAAGCAGCACGCAAGATAATAAAAAGTAACTTGACAGATTATTTACAGAGTATGTGCAGAGGAAATCAGTTTATTAAAAGTAGAATAAAACTGTTAAAAATGATTCTCGATCACATAGTCATGTATTAAAAATATGAGCAGTTCCGGTCTACTACTTGTTGCCGAAATCGATAATTTTTTAAAATTAATGGTTATGAGATCGAGACTCCTTTTTTGGTGACTTTACTTAACTGTCACATCACTATTTTACAATAATGTTATCTAAAGGCGGAACAATTTTTCAGTTCTTCTACTTCATCGGAAAGGAAACCAACAAGAGAAAAAAATCCATAGAATTATCTTACTGCCGTCTACAATAAGCAATATGTGTATAAAATGTCTCATTCGCCACAGAATGGTTCCTGGATTTAAATCAAGCAAAGAAAGGAGCTGTCATTAGTGCAGATATATCATATTGAACAACACATAACTGATTTCCACCTAAATTGTCATTAATGTCCACGACACTAGTTTAGCATATGTTAATGTAATGACCATGAAATAAAGCATCAGTTATAGTTCATCAAACTGTGTGAAATCTATAACTGAAAGGATAGTCGGGTAAGCAGATTTCCTTTTCACTAAGACTGCTTTCAGCAATCTCTGTGGAAGTTTACAGGCCCTTGAACTGAGAAAACCGAAAAAGACTACGTCAATATAACGCAAATGAACCACTTTTGTTTTTCCGTTGCTGTTGAACCTTTGCATCTGGCGCATATGAAGTGGAAAATATTATGAAAAGCATATATTGCTACTTACTGTAAAGATATTTTGAGTAACAGACAAGTCTTCCAGACTGCACATGACTCTTTTGGTTGTGCCTGTTTGCAACTCGTCATCTTTACAGTGAGCAACAATATTGGTAATCAACATCTTTGTCAGGTTGGTAACACTGGTACGCACCAGGTCACTAAGGTTAAGCAATGTGGGTTCTGGGTGGTGCTTGGAAGGGTGACCGTATGGGAAAAACAGGGTGCCGTTAGAATAAGGGCACTCATATCGCCAAAGTGACGCCCAATTGAAAGAACTGCACCAGGCCGTGATGCCACACAACCTTAAATTAAGTGAAAATATTGATGATATTCCCAGCTGTACTTTCTATTATAGGTAAAGTTGAACAATAGGCGGATAGAGGATTTTAAAATCTGCTTTGAAACTCATCCTACTGTATGGACATAAAATTAATAAAAGTAAGAGGAAAATTTGATACCGCATGTTACTGGTAAAGTAAAAGCACAGATTAAATTGTGTCTTAAATGGAAAGTTTACGATTAATCTGGATTACCAGTTTTGACTGACAGTAGTGAGACCAAGTAATGGGCACTTTGTGTGGAAAAGTATTACGGGTATTTTATGTCAAGTAAAATTAAGTTTTGCTGTCGACATGGGTGCACGTTCTGGCTGTCCGGAAACACCTCCACGAAAGTCAATATTATGCGATCGATAGGTAGGTCGAGTCGGTCACCGTGCTAAGTTCAAGGCCTCCAGCATAGTGTGTTTTTAGATTTCTGTGTAGATACGGAGAGGGTACACAGCTATAAGGTGACGTAAATTTCAAGGAACAAATGCATCTGCAGTTTAAACGTTGCTAATTTTATTAAAGAAAAACATGAGTCCGTTTTATAGAGTCACACTTGTAAAGGTCAAGGGAAATGGGAAGCTTATTAAGGCAGTGAAATTTTTGAAATCTTAATTCAGACTTTTAATAAGATTTGCATGCCTCTGAATGATTTTTTTCATGTTTCACATATAATATTTGCTTGTTGCTTAAGAGTCAGACATGTATGGCTCGAATGTCTTGACAGCTACATAGTTCCAGACTGCATTATTTGTTCCACGGCGGAGTGTGCTCTGATATTAAAGACTGTGTGCCAGACTGGGACTCGAGCTCGGGACCTTTGCTGGGCGAAGCCATGTCTCCGCAATATTCTTCCCTCCAGGACTGTTGGTCCCGTAAGTTTGGGAGGAGAACTTCAGTTTGCAATGAAGGAGACGAGGTACCGGCGGAAGTAAAGCTGTGAGAACGGTTCGTGAGTCATGTTTACCTAACTCAGCTGGTAGGGCATTTGCTTGTGAAAGGCAGACGTCTCGAGTTCGAGCTTTCGTCTGACACATAGTTTTAATCTGTCACGACGTTTCAGCTGAATATTATTTTGAGGCCATGACAGAATTAACAGGTTACTCTTTTCCCCGAAACACGCAGCATAAAAAATAACGTGGCGCTGCCTGTCTGTGAGTTAATACGGCTAGAGACTTCATGTGTAAGACGGCGGAATTAAGACATGTTTTTAACCCTTTCCCAGTCTTTGTGTCTACAATCCATATTCTCCTTGATCGATTTCTGTTTCCATTCAGTTTCTAAGTCCTCTTTTAAATCCGAATGTCAACAGCCTCTTTTTACCTTCAGCTTCATGTACTTTTTATTGCAGAGAAAAATTAACCTTCTCTGGATGGCTTAACAAATGTCCCATTAACGGTCTGCTATTCTTGCATTTACTTCCACTCTCTAACGTGTCTGTTATTCTAGCAATTACGCCCATCTTCGATTTTTTCTTTACGCTGTAGTTTTATTCTATATTTAAAAAATTTCCTCTGTAACATCACATTTTAAATGTTTACAGCTTTATTCTCCAACACAGATGTTAACTGCCTTCGAGTTACATACATTGCAATGTTTCATACGTTGTTTTTGTTGTAGTCGTCAGTCCAGAGACCGGTTCGATGCAGCTCTCCATAATACTCTATTCTGTGCTAGCTTCTTGATCTCCCAGTACCTACTGCAACCTACATCTTTCTGAATGTGTTTAGTGTATTCAGCTCTTGGTCTCCCTCTACGATTTTTACCCTCCACGCTGCCCTCCGATACTAAATTGATGATCCCTTGATGTCTCAGAGTACGTCCTACCAACAGATCCCTACTTCTAGTCAAGTTGTGCCACAAGGTCCTCTTCTCAAGAATTCTATTCAGTACCTCCTCATTAGTTATGTGATCTACCCATCTAACTTTGAGCATTCTTCTGTAGCACCACATTTCGAAAGCTTCTATTCACTTCTTGTCCAAACTATTTATCATCCACGTTTCGCTTCCATACATGGCTACACTCCATACAAATAAATTCAGAAACTATTTCCTAACACTTAAATCTATACTCAATGTTCACAAATTTCTTTTCTTCTGAAACGCTTTCCTTGCCATAGGCAGTCTACATTTTATATCCTCCCTACTTCGACCATCATCAGTTATTTTGCTCCCAAATGGCAAAACTCATTTACTTCTTTAAGCGTATCATTTACTAAATCTAAATCCCTCAGCATCACCCGATTTAATTCGACTACATTCCATTATCCTCGTTTTGCTTTTGTTGATGTTCATCTTATATCCTCCTTTCAAGAAACTGTCGATTCCGTTCAGCTGCTCTTCCAGGTCCCCTGCTGTCTCTCACAGTATTACAATGTCATCGGCGAACCTCTATTTCTTTTTCTTCTCCATGCATTTTAATTCCTACTGCGAATTTTTCTTTTGTTTCCTTTACTGCTTGCTCAATATTCAGATTGAATAACATGGAGGATAGGCTAAAACTCTGTCTCACTCCCTTCCCAACCACTGCTACCCTTTCATGCCCCTCGACTCTTATGACTGCCATCTGGTTTCTGTACAAATTGTAAATAGCCTTTCGCTCCATGTATTTCACCCCTGCCACCTTCAGAATTTGAAAGAGAGTATTCCAGTCAACATTGTCAAAAGCTTTCTCTAAGTCTACAATCTATTTTCTAAGATAAGTCGTTCAAATGGTTCAAATGGCTCTGAGCACTATGGGACTTAACATCTATGGTCATCAGTCCCCTAGAACTTAGAACAACTTAAACCTAACTAACCTAAGGACATCACACAACACCCAGCCATCACGAGGCAGAGAAAATTCCTGACCCCGCCGGGAATCGAACCCGGGAACCCGGGCGTAGGAAGCGAGAACGCTACCGCACGACCACGAGATGCGGGCAAGATAAGTCGTAGGGTCAGTTTTGCCTCACTTGTTCCAGTATCATATCTCCAATTTCATCTTCATCTACCTCCTCTTCCATTTCCATAATATTGTCCTCAAGAACATCGCCCTTTATAGACCCTCTATATACTCCTTCCACGCTTCTGCTTTCCCTTCTTTACTTATAACTGGGTTTCCATCTGAGCTCTTGATATTCGTGCAAATGGATCTCCTTTCTCCAAAGGTCTCCTTAATTTTCCTGTAGGCAGTATCTGTCTTACCCCTAGTGATAGACGCCTCTACATACTTACATTTGTCCTCCAGCCATCCCTGTTTGGCCATTTTGCACTTCCTGTCATTCCAGACTTTAGTTTCAGAAATTGATTTCTTAGTTTTACGTTGGTATCCAATAACAGCAGGCTAATTCTGACAAAGAAGTCTTTCAGTGACTGTGCTAAAAAGTATCGATCTACATTCTTAGCTGCTGCTGTCTTGTACAGTGTTAGAAATAGAAGAATTTGTACATATTCTTTGTTCTTTTCCACTTTATAAACATTTATAGTCATACTCTTTATCACAACCCTTCTTTGCTTTTTTTCGATCTTTTATTTTTCTTAAGTGAGGCAGTAAAATAACCAATGACTGACGCTAGAAGGAGGATACCAAACGCAGACTAGCAATAGCAAGAAGGGCATTCCTGGCAAAGAGAAGTCTACTAATATCAAATACCGGCCTTAATTTCAGGAAGAAATTTCTGAGAATGTACGTCTCGAGCACAACTTGGTATGTTAGGAAAACTGGAACAGAATAGAATCGAAGCATTTGAGATGCGGTGCTACAGACCGATGTTGAAAGTTGGTGGACTTATAAGATAATGAATGAGGAGGTGCTGTGCAGAATCAGAGAGGAAAGGAATATGTGGAAAACAGTGACTAGGAGATGGGACGGGATTATAGGACATCTGTTAAGACATGAGGGAATGACTTCCATGGTACTAGAGGGCGCTGTAGAGGGCAAAAACTGTAGAGGAAGTAGAGGAAGACAGAGATAGGAATACATCAAGCAAATAATTGAGGAGGTAGGTTACAAGTGCTACCCTGAGATGAAGGGGTTGGCACAGGAGAGGAATTCGTGGTGGGCTGCCTCAAATGAGTCAGAAGACTGATCACAAAAAAAGTACGAGGGGTAGCCATAAAGGTTTAAAAATCATCTCGGAAGTAAAGGACGTAACCAATTTTTTCTTTGTTTGCAGCTACACGACTCCACTCTTGGTACACACCGATATGCCGGGACGACAGTACCGTAGAGGACCTATGAGAAGATGACGAAGCCCTCTGATAAAGTGGAGAATTTTGTAGTAATCGGTTTTCTGCATTAGAAGACGAGCAACACTGAGACAGTTCGTACTGAGTTGGTGGGTACGGCACATATGGTCCATCATAATGGTACAGTGGTTCGGGAGGCTCGGACGCTTGCAGCGTTGTCAAAAAAATCTGAATGACGAAGAACGAAGCGGAAGAGCACCTCTCTTTAAAGCAACAGGGACCGCAACAGAAGCAGAGGGCCTGTTGTTCGGAGACCGCCGTGTCATAATCGAGTCGATAGTGGAAAAAATATAAATAAGTCATGGATCAGAGCTCAGCATCTTAGATGACATTTTGTTCAGAACAGCAGTGACCGCCCGCTGGCTTCCATCACTCTCACACCGATTCGAAAATCCTGCCGAACCGCGACAGCAGGGGACCACTGTACTGGACCAAACCACGTGACTTCATTAGCAGCCTAGTTACCATGATAAAGATCCCAGGTACACACATCAAAAAAAGTTTTGGATGACATCGGTTCCGAGAGTTCCGGAACCTGTACAGAAAATTTGAATACAGATCAACATAAAGATCATTTCCGCCCTTTTCATGGCTCATGTAAACCACACATTGCATGTTGTACCACCATACAGCGAGATCTTCAGAGGTGGTGGTCCAGATTTCTGTACACACCGGTACCTCTAGAAGGAAATCATTCACAAGATGTGCAAGATAGGGGCACGAATTGTCGTCCATGAAGACTAATGCCTCGCCAGTATGCTGTCGATACAGATGCGCTATCAGTTGGACGATGGCATTTACGTATCGTACAGCGTTTACGGTGCCTTCCATGACCAACAGTGGCTTACATCGGTCCCACATTATGCCACCCCAAAACAGCAGGGACCTCCACCTTGCTGCACTCGCTGGGCAGTGTGTCTAAGGCGTTCAACCCGACCGGATTGTCTCCAAGCACGTCTCCACGATTGTCTGGTTGAAGATATATGCGACACTCATCGGTGAAGAGAACGTGATGCCTATCCTGAGCTGTCGATTCAGCATGTTGTTAGGCCTATGTGTACCACGCTTCATGGTGTCGTGGTTGCAAAGACGGACGTCGCCATGGACGTCGGGAGTGAAGTTGCGCATCACGCAGCCTATTGAGCACAGTTTGAGTCATAACATGACGTCCCGTGGCTGCATGAAAAGCATTATTCAACATGGTGGCGTTGCTGCCAGGGTTCCTCTGAGCCATAATCCTAAGGTAGCGCTCATCCACTGCAGTAGTAGCGCTTGGGCGGCCTGAGCGAGGCATCTCATCGACAGTTCCCTTCTCTCTGTATCTCTTTCATGCCCGAACAACATCGGTTTTGTTCACTCCGAGACGCCTGGACACTTCCGTTGTTGAGAGCCCCTCCTGGCACAAAGTAACAATGCGGACGCAATCGGACCGCGGTATTGACCGTCTAGGCATAGTTGAACTACAGACAACACGAGCCGTGTACCTCCTTCCTGGTTGAATGACTGGAACTCATCGGCTGTCGGACTCCCTCCGTCTAAAAGGCGTTGCTCGTGTATGGTTGTTTATATCTTTGGGCGGGTTTAGTGACATCTCTGAACAGTCAAAGGGACTGTGTGTGTCACACAATATCCAAAGTGAACGTCTATCTTCAGGAGTTCTGGGAACGAGGGTGATGCAAAACTTTTTTTGATGGGTGTATATCAATATGATGCCATGTCAAAGGAGCAAACCAAGCAGTGGAAACATGTGGATTCAACGCTAAAATAGGCGATGACCCAACTCCAACAGACAATGTGACGCTGAGTACTTCTTGGGACAGCCGTGGTATGGTGCTAACACATTATGCACAGGAGCGTACTACCAAGATCTTGTGATGCATTGCAGGATGCCATCAAGACGAAGCGTTGGCGGAAGTTGTCCAAGGGAGTGTTTTTGCTCAACGACAACGTCCCAGCTCGTACTCCACAGGACACAGTCCACGGATGAAGAAACCACTGCGAGGCAGGCATTTCCTGAATGACGCCGAGGAGATTTTCGAGGTGAAACATTTCCTAATATTTTTGATGGCATCTACCATCAAGGCCTCCACCAATTGACCTGCTTTGAAAGAGAGTGTCGTGCTGAATGGTGAATCTGCAGAGATGACTAACATAATCTCAAAATGTCATGATCGTAACTTCTTGTCTCAAGATGATAAATAAGACTTTAAAACTGCCCCTTGTATGCAGATATATCATTCATCACCCTTTAGATAATATATTATTTACCTTTCTACTCACGAACTAAGTCGCCTGTGGACCTTAGTATCGGCGACTGTTGTTCTTGAACGTTTACTTACGGTTTGAAGTTACTTCCATGTTACTTATTGACATTCGACTACAAAATGAACAACACAATTCTGAAACTCTGGTTTTCTCCCGTCTAAGCAACGTGTACTATATTACTTTTATTACTTTCCTTAGGTTTTTGTGTAAATTTTTTATTTTCATCTGTATCTGTACATTATCTCCATTAGCTTCAGGGTTCCACCAGATATCTGTGTGTTTCCAAAGATCACTAAGACTCCTATTTCTTCTATACTGTTTCTTCAAGACTATTTACCTAGTACTTTTAAATTTTCGAATGCTAAACCCCATATTAATATAGCACTTTCACTTTTTTTACTGTAGTGGTCAACGTTTTACAGTAGTGAGACGTAAGATGGATACAGCGAGAGTTCCTTCATTACTTTGTCCTTCTTCGGTAACGTAATAATATTACTTTTCTAGCAAAATTTAGCTGTCTTATTTCACGGATATTGACATCAAATCAGATTTCAAGTTTCCTCAAGACCCACAGATTTTAGTAGCGGAGAAAGCATATCATCGACTTCTGCTGACGTTTCTCAGCTCAGATAATTTATCAGTTCGTCAGACTGGCTGCATTTCTCGTCATCCGCTTCTCCACAACCGCTCCTCTCTTTTGGTGTGCTTTGGGGCTTCTAAGATATTATTCTCAGGTATAAAGGCTTAAACTATGTCTCTCTCGACTTCCTGCTCATTTTGCTGCAAATAATAGTGTCTTACCAATGTATTTTAAGTTTCACACTTTTATTTTTAACCTCTCCAAACTTATAGTTCATCTTCACGCATGTGATATCATGTTATCCTTTCACCGTCTCGTCTTTATTTCGAAACTCTTCTGTCTAATTCATACAGTTTACGAGATGAAATCAACAGATGTGAAGGAAATTTTCTAAAACGTCAGTATTGCTTAACATGTTCCAAAATTTTTCGGGAACCCAAACTGATCTTTCAGAAAGTGGACTTCCACAATTTTTTCCAGTTTTCGGTAAATAAACCGTGTCGGTATTTTGCAGTTCATAATTCGGTAACATAAATTTCAAGTCAGCTCCTACCTTCCTTGAATTTAGAATTACTGCAGTCTTTTCGAAGTCCGAGGGTATTTCGTCTGTCTCATATATCTTATTCACCAGATGGAGTAGTTTGTCTTTGCTGCCTCTCCCCAGTATCTCAATAATTCTGAAGGAATTTCGATTAGTCCGCGGGCCTTTTTTAATATATGTCTTTGAGTGCTCTGTCAAAATTCTTCTCGCAATGACCACCCTTATTAATTTCATTTGTTTCTGTAGCATCGTCTGCTCATTTATGTAGCCATTCTACACTCCTGGAAATTGAAATAAGAACACCGTGAATTCATTGTCCCAGGAAGGGGAAACTTTATTGACACATTCCTGGGGTCAGATACATCACATGATCACACTGACAGAACCACAGGCACATAGACACAGGCAACAGAGCATGCACAATGTCGGCACTAGTACAGTGTATATCTACCTTTCGCAGCAATGCAGGCTGCTATTCTCCCATGGAGACGATCGTAGAGATGTTGGATGTAGTCCTGTGGAACGGCTTGCCATGCCATTTCCACTTGGCGCCTCAGTTGGACCAGCGTTCGTGCTGGACGTGCAGACCGCGTGAGACGACGCTTCATCCAGTCCCAAACATGCTCAATGGGGGACAGATCCGGAGATCTTGCTGGCCAGGGTAGTTGACTTACACCTTCTAGAGCACGTTGGGTGGCACGGGATACATGCGGACGTGCATTGTCCTGTTGGAACAGCAAGTTCCCTTGCCGGTCTAGGAATGGTAGAACGATGGGTTCGATGACGGTTTGGATGTACCGTGCACTATTCAGTGTCCCCTCGACGATCACCAGTGGTGTACGGCCAGTGTAGGAGATCGCTCCCCACACCATGATGCCGGGTGTTGGCCCTGTGTGCCTCGGTCGTATGCAGTCCTGATTGTGGCGCTCACCTGCACGGCGCCAAACACGCATACGACCGTCATTGGCACCAAGGCAGAAGCGACTCTCATTGCTGAAGACGACACGTCTCCATTCGTCCCTCCATTCACGCCTGTCGCGAAACCACTGGAGGCGGGCTGCACGATGTTGGGGCGTGAGCGGAAGACGGCCTAACGGTGTGCGGGACCGTAGCCCAGCTTCATGGAGACGGTTGCGAATGGTCCTCGCCGATACCCCAGGAGCAACAGTGTCTCTAATTTGCTGGGAAGTGGCGGTGCGGTCCCCTACGGCACTGCGTAGGATCCTACGGTCTTGGCGTGCATCCGTGCGTCGCTGCGGTCCGGTCCCAGGTCGACGGGCACGTGCACCTTCCGCCGACCACTGGCGACAACATCGATGTACTGTGGAGACCTCACGCCCCACGTGTTGAGCAATTCGGCGGTACGTCCACCCGGCCTCCCGCATGCCCACTATACGCCCTCGCTCAAAGTCCGTCAACTGCACATACGGTTCACGTCCACGCTGTCGCGGCATGCTACCAGTGTTAAAGACTGCGATGGAGCTCCGTATGCCACGGCAAACTGGCTGACACTGACGGCGGCGGTGCACAAATGCTGCGCAGCTAGCGCCATTCGACGGCCAACACCGCGGTTCCTGGTGTGTCCGCTGTGCCGTGCGTGTGATCATTGCTTGTACAGCCCTCTCGCAATGTCCGGAGCAAGTATCGTGGGTCTAACACACCGGTGTCAATGTGTTCTTTTTTCCATTTCCAGGAGTGTATATATTCCTTCCACGTTTTAGCTTTCCGTCTTTGCTTAGCACCGGCTTGCCATCTTAGCTCTCGATATTCACACAGGTGCCTCTCTTCTCTATGAGTTTTTCACTTTATTCATCACCAGCTGTGCTAGTTCGCATAAAAACGCGTGCTGCTGTGTTGAATGTGGGCTTTGTCTCTACCTTGACTATGATTATCCATTCACTATGCTGTTGATAGAAGTTTATCCACGTTCTTCATTTCTTACTCAGTACCGGACCTTCTCTAGAATTACCCGTATTTGATTTTGTTATCATTCATTTGTGCAGAAGTCCTGTTCTTCTGCTATCAAAATTCACTTATTCCCACTTAATTAACTTTCCCCAACCCCTTTCCTCTTATAAATCCTCTGTCTTGCCTATGCGATTAGGGGCCCTAGATAGTGGCAAAGTGGTTAGCGCACTGGACTCGCATTCGGGAGGACGTCGGTTCAATCCCGCGTCCGGCTACTCTGACTTAGGTTTTCCGTGGTTTACCTAAATCGCTCCAGGCAAATGCTGGGATGGTTCCTTTGAAAGGACATGGCCAACTTCCTTCCCCGTCCTTCCCTAATCCGATGACACCGATGACCTCGCTGTTTGGTCTCTTACCCCAAACGACCCCCTAGGGGCCCTAACATTAAATTTATCGATCCGTAGAATAGCAGATTTTTAATTATGACCGAGCGAGGTGGTGCAGTGGTTAGCACACTGGACTCGCATTCGGAAGGACGATGGTTCAAATCCACATCCGGCCATCCTGATTTAGGTTTTCCGTGATTTCCATAAAACGCTTCAGGCAAATGCGGCGGTGGTTCCTTTGAAAGGGTACGACTGATTTCCATTCCTATCCTTCCCTTATCCGATGGGACCGATGAGCCCCTGTTTGGTCCCCTCCCACCAAATCAACCATCAAACCAACCAACCTAACGATTACATCCTACTCAATAGTCCCCATCTGGAGATCTATATGGGGGACTACGTCATCTCCCAAATATTTTACCCCAGGGGATGCTATCGTCATTTAACCATACTGTAGAACTACATGCCCTCGGGAAAATCAGTGGTGGGAGTTTTGCCTTGCTTTCAGCGGTTTGGAGCACCAGTGCAGTCAGGTCATGGTAGCTAATGTTGCAAGGGCAAACCAATAAAACGTCTAGACTATACCCCCGCAACTACTGAAAAACCTGCTGTTCCTATGAGGAACGATAAGTTAGTCTGATATCTGCACAGTCACCCCTCCGTTGAGGTTGCATCTGCGGTACAGCAATCTGTATCGTTGAGATACACAAGCAACAACACCTTGTCAAGATCCATGATGGTGAGGTGGGTAGGGGAGGGAGGGGGGAGGGGGCACGTATCACTTGTGGAAAGAATCACGACAAGAAAATCAGAGTAGTTTATTGACAGTACTTTCTTCCACGCACCATTCGCGAATTGAACAACAAAGTCCGCAGCACACTGTAAAGTGGTTTGCAGAGTATAGAAGCAGATCTAAGTAACGTATGCTGTTGGTCTCTCATCTTACCTTCCTCCTTCTTTTATCTCTTCTCTCGTTGTTTGGTTGCACTACTGCAAGCATTACCTGTGATTTTATGCACTTGCCTTACCTTTGTCGCTTCAAATATGTCTTTCATTGTGGTGTCACCGCCAGACACCACACCTTTAAATCGGCCGCGGTCCGTTAGTATACGTCGGACCCGCGTGCCGCCACTACCAGTGATTGCAGACCGAGCGACGCCACACGGCAGGTCTAGTCTAGAGAGACTCCCTAGCACTCGCCCCAGTTGTATAGCCGACTTTGCTAGCGATGATTCACTGTCTACAAACGTTCTCATTAGCAGAGACGACAGTTTAGCATAGCCTTCAGCTACGCCGTTTGCTACGACCTAGCAAGGCGCCACATTCAGTTACTATAATTACTTCAAGAATGTATTCTGAACAGATAATATTGTGAATCATATACCGTCAAGAGCGACGTTCATCATTAATGGATTAAAGTTAAGTATCAAACTAATTACGTCGGCTTTCTGAATTCTCATTCCTTGTCATGTTCCAGACCTCACGTCAGTATAGTTCTTCCCTCCTCACGCCAGCCTGCGTGAGCTAAAACGCGTGTAATTCGGCCTCCACTCATAACACGGTGTTGGCTCTTCTGCTAACACAAAATTCTTTATTATACTGTTTTCTCCTACTGAAGTAGCGCAACCACTGGAGGACATACTCGACTACGACGGAAAAGAAATCGCGTAATGAACCGTCAGTCGTACTGTAGATTGATCCTTCTGAGGTTATATGAGCCGTGAAGTTATTCGAAGAGTAAAAGAAGTTAAAATTTCGTTTTTCTCTTACATCAGGATCTTATAGACATAAACTGTACGAATTACAGTTGCGCAACTATGGGATACCAGTGAAGCACCAGTGATATGATACTGCAGAGCTGGATGGAAAAGCAACCTATTAAATGAAATATGTGAATGAAATCATTTCCTTCTCTGTGATTTTATTCGCCTATCGTGGCGAATGAACTATACTGCTATTCAATTTCGGATCTCCGACTTCATGAAGAGTAGTCGCAATAACGCATTACAAAAACTGAGAATGTTTCCAGGACTGTCTTTTTCCTCATATCATTTTCAAACTAAAGAGATTCTCACACCGTATATGGGAACAGCAGCAGTAGGGAGACATATTTGGTGCCACAAGTACCACTGGCAATCACGTTAATTTTCCATGAGATATGAATAAGTTAGGATTGACTGTCTTAATGAACTTACTTCATTGGCGGCATTATATCAACATCACCAGTCCGTGGCATAGCTGTTTGCTCATTGGGTTGCCTGTCAGGCGGCGGGGATAGACTTATGACCTTGAAATACTTTTTTTTTCTTTTAGTTTTCGTTGTAATGGAAGAGGTGGGAACGTCAGTAGCTAACACTTTCATGGCAAAATGTAAATACTACTTATTTCTTTCATTTCCTTACCCAAACAGCACTGTTTATTTCCACTACAATTGCAACAGTTTTCGAAGCTACAAGGTTCCATCTTTAGGCATATAATGCGGGAATATGTACTGTGCACCGATTCGTGCGCTTTGTGCCTCAAGATGGAACCTTGTGGGTCTGAAATATACCGCAGTTAAAGTGGAACTAAAAAAATATAGCTGTTCGGGTAGAAAAAGAAAGGAAAATCAGTATTTGTTTTCTGCCTTGAAAACTTAGGCGATCTGGTTGTATATGCACTCTCCGCGACTGTATTCACCTTTCTGAGGGGCCTTCAACCTCCTGCAAGTATTTCGAATAGCATGGTCGACCGAATAATAACAAAAACAGGAAGTCTTTGGTATTGTATCTATCCATGCATCCATCGTGAGAACATTTCGTCATTTGCGCTCTCTGGGAAACACAGCGCGACTACAATCACCAGTGAATACATGCCAGCATTTTATGAGGTCACTTGCTAATTACATCAGCTATTGTACAGGTAACTGCAGTCAGCTTGAAGACATGCTAACAATTTGTGAGTTGCTTCCAAATTAAATCGGGTACTGAAGAGGGAATTACATTAAAAAATTAAACAATAAAAGTAGTAGACGAAGTCTAATATCGTCAGCGACAAACCTATAGATAATAGAACGAAAAAGTACATCAAATGTAGCTGACAGTAGCAAGAAGAGATTCTCGCAAATAAAGAAAGCACGTAGTGTATATGACATTTTGTAAAATGAAAGGAAAGGTTGTGTTCTAAATAAAGGTAACTGTTTACAGCATATGGCCGCTCTTACGTTTTTCAGCGGAACTGGGACCATATCCGACTCTATCCCGAAGACCTCCGCCTGGCGTTCATAGTATCAAACGACGCAAGATTGGATGAGTTGACTTTAACCTTCTATCCCAATTGGAATTCAAATAAATGTGTCTGCCGGAGTTGTTGTGCTGGAAGAATTATGCTATTATAAACGAAACTGCGACGCGGTAATAGGATACTGTACAGGCTCTTACAAAAAAAAAAAAAAAAAAAAAAAAAAAAAGAGCACTTGTTGGCAAAGAGTGTAAAGTGAAGCGAAGGAAGATTTTATCATGAAAGTATATGACAATAGTTTAGCCTTTTATACGGGAGTTAAATGTAGATTATAAGCAGAACATACAAAGAGAGAATAGAAATGAGAAGAGATCTTGAAAAAGAATGCTGAAGATTAGACTGGTAGACCGGATAAATAATGAAGAGATACAGCGTCGAACTGGGGAGAAATGAGCTTTATGGGATAGTTTGACCAAAAGAAAGGGTAGATTGATCGATCGCATCCTGAGGCATTAAGGAGAAGGTAATTGGGTAACGAAGTAAGAGGTCTATAAATTATAGACGTAGCCAAGGCTTTTCTGTAGTTAGTTTCAACTGGATGAATTTTGCACTAGTTACGTAGAGATGAACAGACTTGAATGGATAAACCATAATGTCTCTCTGATGGGGAAGGGCCATTTAATGTCTTTGCTTAAAACACTAGTGAAAACAAGTAAAAGAAGTGAATTTTGGAAATTTGTGGTAAGGACTGTGGGTCCAAACCGCTGAGGTCATCGGTATCTAGGCTTACGCATTATTTATTCTAACTTAAACTAACTGACGCTAAGGACAAGACACACACCCAAGCCCGAGGGAGGACTCGAAGGACCTCCGCCGGGAAGAGCCGCACGAGCTGTGACATGTCACCTCACACCGCACGGCTATCCCGTGGGACTAAAAGAAACGTTATAAATTACCAAGTGCTTAAATATGACATTTAATTTTACGTTGGTTCCCAAGGCGACCAAGACAAGATGGTAAGGCAATTATGTTCCCCAAGTAATTGTGTATGGATTTTGCTGATTTCTTTTGGCTCAATACTTGTTGACAGTAATATCTTACCAGTTATCTTCAATGTGGCAATTTCGGTTAACACCCAATCCTACGTGGGAAAGAGCCCTCTTTCATGCACAGTGCTTCACCTGCAAGGTGAGGTTTGCCTTAAAATTTCGGCATGGCGTAGCATCACAGGTTGCTGCTTCTTCAGAAGTTGCTGTATGAAGACACAGTTAGGTTGATTACAGAAAGAAGTTCCACTTTTGTAAGTATACTTCTTTATCTACACAAAAGACACTAAACAATACCCGGAGAGAACACTGACCATCACTTTGTATCTGTGCCTTGAGGAGACAACACGCATATTCGCATCAAACAGTGGGATTTCCATTGTACTCTTTATATTACTGCCCTCGCTTTTAATTTCACGGAAACTAGTTTTCACTTATCTATTTGGTAAGTCAGGCCTTCCGACAATGTACACTAGTAAAGATTAAAGAATATAAGGGTGTTTTTTTTAGTATGAGTGGCAAACAACAGGATTTTTAGAACCCTAAAGCAAACAACACTGATACCGTCGGCATACATTTAAAAAAAAGAGCGGTTTCATTGCCTGCATGAAAATTACAGGAAAACAACACAGATTAAGTGACTGATTGCAGTTATACCTTGGAGTTCCTGTTGAATCACTACAAAATGGGCTACCTTCCTCGGGAGAATAGTATACATTTTTAGTAGTTTTTGGCCTGATGTGGCAACCGAGCGGGCTGCAGCAGTAGCTCGTTCCAGCGTCGATTCGCCTGGCTCAGCAAGACTGAGACTTTCTTCAATCCATCTCTGGGACCAGAGGAGCTTTAGAGTTGTAATCTAAGGATGACCTGTGCCTTTTCATGTGGAAGGGGAAGTTGCGTCACAGACAAAGCACTCACTGGCTCCAGTGAATCAACACGTGATTCATTCATCATGTCGGCATATGCTGGTGCCAAGGATTAAGCAATGCATGAGACCAGTTATGGTTCCTTGAATCATATTAACATTACTCAAACAATTATAGAAATTCTAAGACGAAGGCTCAGTAACCGAGTCGATATCAGTTCATCAACATCCATGTCTATTCATCAGACACGTCTACTTTGTTGATTCTGAATACCAGTGAGCGGAACTCACGATCTACATGCAGGTGGTGCGTATTTAAAATATGTGCATCATCACCAGCAGAAAAAAATCAGGCGATTGCCGAGACGGTCCCATGAACAACCGTGTCTTTCCTCTAAACGTCATTAAATGACTTTAATGCAGCCTATTATGATCTCGACTCTAACCACTCCTCCCGCTTTCAGACGCGAAATGTGGATAATACTGTAGATATCTCTGTGAATTAACGTTAACAAAAAAAGGAAATTTCAAAATGTATTGCAATCAGTTATGAAGAAAATGGTTCAGGCGATTTTTTTCTAACGTTCGTTTTTATGTTGGCGATTACAGACACAATTTTCTACACTGACGGAAAAAAATCTCAGCACCCACAACGAGTTTTGCAACATCATCGAAATTTGGTGGGCGTGTTTCTAGTTATGACAGACGATGTTTATTAGAGTTTCACGCCATTTAAATAAGACTAGACACCACTTCATTAAGTTTGAATGAGATCGTGTAATAGGGCTATGAGAGCCGGGATGTTCCTTGTTCGATATTGCGGGAAGACCTGAATGGAATGTAGCTACTGTGCATGATTTCTGGCAGTGTTCGCCACGGTTGCAAGAAGACCGGGCTCCGAACGGCCACGCGACACTACCTAGAGGAAGGACCGAACACATGTTCGGGGAATGACTCTGGCGCATAGTACTGTATCTACAGTAGTAATATGAGCTTCACTTTGCACCACAGTGACACAACAGGCTATTACATATCAGTTACTTCAAGGACAGTTCTGAGCCAGTAGCACTATAGCGTGCATTCCACTGACCGAAAACCAGCTCCGTTTGCGACTTCTATTTTGTCTGATGACAGCTGATACTGGCACGGTGCCTGTGATGGCTGTGTGTTACAAAATGTAAACTTTAACTGCGGGAATTGTCACAGTTAATAAAATATTCAGAGCTATTATGGCGTGGTCAAAGGTGTTTCACTTCGAAATCCGACGTTACGTCCCCATCTGCGGTGGACATTTTCAAGGAGAATCGAATTAGTTGAATGTCCGATTCACACCCTGGATCGCTACTGGCCACAGCAAAATTCCGCTTCTGCGACCTTCCACCAAGTGGCGTGACGTCACATGTTTGAATACGTTAGCACAAATGGTCTTTGTCGACTGTGTAAAGGATGAACCAGACAGTAGGGGATTTTACATTATTATTTGAGCTTTCAAACGGTAACTTCATTTTTCCATTACGGCCAAGCCACGGCCTTCAGTGTTAGCTGCCTGTAGATTCTTTCGTCTCACGGTCTAGTAACAGGAAGTCAGCACCTTGATCACAAGCCTCCCTCATGTGCTTACGAGGTAACGCCGCCCCAGGCGTCGCTTAACAGGCAACGCTCTGGAAAGTTGCCGCCCCCGCGGCTTTCTCGGACCCGACCAATCAGGGCGGAGGAAGCCGCGTTGTGCGTCGAATATACCCGGCCGCCCGTCGCCGCGCCCGCTCTCTTGTGCTCTTGCCTTCCCGCTCTCTTGGACGTGCGCCCTGTAGCAGTATACAGGTGCTGCGGCACTGTGGACATAGTTTTGGCAGACAACAACTTTCGTTAGCTTCGCGAACTACGTTTCGCCAAACTCTACGCTCTGGCTCCCCCTCACCTCCCTAGGCCCATGTGACCCCTTTTTAACGTGCTTTCGCCAATAAATGGCCTTTGTCTAAATTCTCTGCTATTCATTTCATAACGCCCACCGCCTTCCCAACCGCATAACCTGTATAACTGTTACTATCATTCCATGGTGGAAGATTGGTACACATCTTCTTCAGCATCGGAATCCAAATTTCATTCAATTTCACCCCCTCCTCCTTCCTATTCAAATTACTTGGGTGCATCACAATCTCTATGGCCTCTCTGTATAGAATTTCTTAGTATCCGTTTGTGGCTGCCAGTACTTGAGTCCGGTCAAAATCAATGTGGTGGTCTGCTGGCTGTAAAGCATATTCCGCAATAGCTGATATGTCAGTCTCCCCTCTTCAGCAATTGCCCTTGTTCTCTTAGAGTCGCTTTTTGACATTTCTTTTTGTAGGACCCACAACTACAAGGAATCTATAAGTTCCAGATTTTTCCAGCGGTTGGCGAGCATCCGTGGCTGATTTTAGATGGTCTTGTATCTTCCATGTGGGTGTGTAAATTACCGCGATGTTTCGCTTCCTCAAGATTTTTCCTGTGCCGTCAGTCACTTCCTTAATGAATGGCAGGGAAACTTCCCGTTTAACTGGCGCTTGAGCATCACAACGATTTACAAGCAGTGATCTTAACGCTCTTTTCACCTCAGCAAAAGAATGTCTTCTTGAGCAACGCAGTCGTGAGATGTTTTAATTCTGCGTCAAGCAGCTCTGGTTCACAGATTTATCTTGGCCCTATCCGTCCTACGTTTCTATGAAGCCTCGCTTTCGCTGTGGATGTTGGTTCGAATCCCACTGTAGATAACGGTGTGTGTGCGTAGGTATTCGGTAAACTGTGTGGCCCAAGCTACCATATTCTATCTTCAAAACTAACACATCAAGAAAATTTAATCTTCCTCCTGCCTCCTCCTCCTTCGGAAACTGAATCTTTGGATTGATCCCGTTCAGATGTTTGTGAAAACGATCCAGTTCCTCCCTGCCATGTCGTCACAAAATAAACGTGTCATCCAAGTAACGGAACCAGATTTTCGGTTTCTTGTTGCCTTGCCCTCGAATTTTTCCATAAAGAAGTTCGCTATAACCGATCTTAAGGTGCTCCCCAGAGCGACATCACCCGTCTGTTCATAGAACTCTTCGTTCCATTTGAAATACGTGGTTGTGTGGCAATATTTAAACAAGTCCGCAACGTCGGGAGGAAAAGTCCGATTTAGCTGTTGCAATACTTTATTGAGAGGAACCATTGCAAATAGCGACACCACATCCAAGCTAAGTAATATGTCCTCCGGCTGTACCACTATGCCATTTAATTTACCGATAAAACGTGCCGAATTCTTGATATACGAATCTGATCCGGTCACATACGTTGGTAATAACGTTGTCAAGAACTTGGCAATCGAATGTATGGGAGAACCAATAGCACTCACTATAGAACTTAGAGGAAAATGTTCTTTGCGCACCTTCGGCAATCCATAAATTATTGGTGCGAGCGCATATGAAATGAACAGACTTGTTAATGCTCTGTTCGACAGAGGACTTCTTTATCAACCGCGTAGCAGTTCTAACAACTTTGTCAGTGGGGTCTTTAGTTTCCTATATGTCTGTGGATCTAATAAATCGTTAATCTTACTATGATAGTCGGTCGCATTCAAAACAACCGTTGCATTTCCCTTGTCAGTTGTGAGAATGATACCACTATCGTCCTCATTCATGCGTTTTAAGGCATTCCTCTCACCCACAGCTAAATTACTTTTTGGAGGCCTTGTACTCTCACAGCCTCAATGCTGATTTCTTCAGCCGTAACCTTGTCGTGTTTTGAAGTGAAATCCTTTAGACCACAGCGCGGCAAAATAGCCCAGAATATTTTATTAATTGTAGCCATGTGTCGGTTATCCAGATGAAGGCCTGCTAGACAAACTGCACCTACACCTGGAATTATGGTTTACGGTGCTATTTCGTATGACAGCAGGAGCACTAACGTGGTTATCCCACGCATCCTGACTGCAAATTGTTTCGTCAGTCTGGTGATTCGACGTGTTGTGCAGCCGTTCATAAACAGTATTCCACGGGGTGTTTTCCAACAGGACAACGGTCGCCCACAAACCACTGTTGTTACTCAAGATATTCTGCAGTGTCGAGTGTTGCTCTGGCCTGCTCGAGCATAAGATATGTCTTCAGTCCTGCACATATTAGACATCATCGGAGAACAACTCCAGTGTCATCCAAATCCGGCATTAAATGTCCCTGTGTTGCCTGAAAAAATGAAACAGGCATGGAACTCCAACGCAGAAACGGACATATGGCAGCTGTATAACACTCTGTATTCATGTATTAATGTATGCTTGCTTACATTCAATGTTCTGGTGATTACGCAGGTTATTAGTATACCAACATTTCGCATTTTCAATGGCTTATCTGGCGTTTATATTAACCTGTGGTCTTGCATTGTTAATCACTTGAATATTCTTTTTCCTATCTTTCTTTCTTTTGCTACTGCCTTTATCCCGCATTGTGCCTACGATGGGCAGGGTTAAGTACGGATTTGGCAAGGTGAATTTTTAAGGGAGGGCCGGATGCCCTTCTTGCCACCACCCCATAGCCCCTGTGAAGGAAGTAGTGTACCCCAGCTGTCTGCGTCTAGTGCAAATCGTGAAATAGTGTGAATGTGTTTCAAATGTCTGCGAGTCGTGTAACCGGGGCGGGACGTGGGGACCAGCCCAGTATACACCTAGTAGGATGTGAAAAACAGCCCAACAAACACATCCAGACTGGCAGGCACACCGGCGTCGTCCTTAATCCGCTGGGCGGATTCGATCCGGGGCTGGCGCGCCTACCTGACTCCAGGAAGCAGCGCGTTAGCGCTCTCGGCTATCCTGGCGGGTCTGTTAATCACTTGAATATGTCACCCACAAAAATTTAATTCCAAAATTTCATTCGATACATTAAATTAATTTTGGTGTTGCGATTTTTTTTCTCTCAGTATATTTCTTATTACGTAACCACGGTGCAAACAAGGTCAAGTCGTCAGATTCTTGAACGTTTGTGGACTTGCTGCAGAACTGAACTGGAAAATTCACATGTAATAACAGGCCGTAGTGTTTTCATCTTGCTGGATTTTTTCTCTGACTGTATTTAAATGTTTTCCAACACCACAATAAATGCATTACGTCTGCATTTACTTGGATGTACTCTGGATGGCGTCGTCACTTTTTATACATTCTTCATCTAAAACTGATTATGCCAGTTGTACTCCACTGCTTGTTTAAAAAATGCTTCGTGATGCTGTGCTATTTATAATATACTCTACTCGTTTTTTATGTTCGAAAGACCCATTGCAGATTGGTATTATGATTCCATCTGAACCCTAAGAGAAATAAAAGTCAACAATATTTTATTTAGAAAACTTTTATTGTCTTTATGATTTTTCTGCTATTGAAAATGGTCTGTCAGACAGTAAAAACACACACGTATTTCACCTCTTAGGTACCTGCCTGAGAGTAATGGTACCAGAGAGTTTTGTGTCGTGACCGGTGACATAGTTACATAAGTGATGATTCCCAGTCATTTACTGTCATAATGTGATGTACATTTGCTCCTTTATAGACGCAGTATTTCATCAAATAAATGAACAGGAGCACCCACTTCGTCTTCTGAAAGTCATATGGTTGGCTGCTCTGTGTGTATAGGTTCCTCCTTACAGATCGACTACTTTTAATACATTTGGGCCCAATATACAGCTAAAGAAAGTACTTAGTTTTCTAAGAAAACAGCTGACAGGTGTTTTTCGTCTTAAGAGGGGTTTCGTTGTCTGATAAGTGGTTATGCACCTGTGTTAAATGGGAGCTCCCGTAATTCAAGGCTCCTATGTTGAGGAGAAGGGAGGTCGATGGAGCTAACTCCATCGATTGTAATCGGGTGGATATAAGTGATTAGTTAATGGAAGTTCCTCAGTTAAACCTAATGGTCATCAGTTGTCGTTGGCATCATCTCAAGTGAATTTCAGCAGCTTTACTGGCATTAAAACGCACTAATACGGAAGAAGCTCTCTGAGGAAGTAATGAGTTTATGGAAACCAAACGGGGATATTACGATTAACACACGTACAAAGACGAAAACGTGTGGTTACATCACAAAAGAGTGTCTTGGATGGTAAGTTCACCAAATGTTATTTGAGCTATAATATATATATATACACATATACACACGTATATATCTATAATCATCACTTAATTTAGAATTTTTGAATATATTTCGCCAATAGAGGAGCTATGCATACTTTCCTTTATTTGTCTTATTTTACTGTTGGAATCTTAGCTACAATGTGTACACACTAAAAAACAATATTCTGCTATGTAGTAAATATATAACTCGTTTATTAGCACGTACGACACATGTTCTATACATCCCATTGCCATCAGAGCACAAGATACAGAGACTGTGGAGAGAATCTGAATAGTGCGGAGAAACGATTGTTGTATTTAAATAAACAATGACAATTTCGTGAATTATAATTTTGTTTCATTTAGAAGGTTTTATTTTACACACTCCCTGTTGCATGACTGTAAAATTTTAACGTGCTTCTCTGTATTAGTTGATTTTTTAAAGCTATTTGTGATTATACTTTATTGGTGATTGCAGTATATACATTACTAAAATTCCCTCCTGTCTTAAGAGATTTGAGCAGGCAAAATACGTATAACATGTGCAGGCACTTTTAGTCGTAAACACTTTTTACATGTGAAACAGTATTTTCTCGAAAGGAGAGGTACAATTCATAATGTTTACGCAATTAATTTAAAAGTATTTGTATAAACACTTTGTTTTTACCCAATTTTCCTATTTTGTTCTAATCAGCAATTTAAACATAAGGTAATGGCCAATTATAATTGAAAACTTTCTCAATTACGATTAGTCAAAAGTCAAAGGAAAAGAGACCATCGTTAATTAATAAAGTTGTGACCTATTACTGTCTGTTACAGTTTCTTTATAGCTTTAAAAGAACAGAAGAAAAAGCTTTGAGATATGTGTTGTAACTGGAAAAGTGATTATGTTAATTATAAACAGATAAGAAAGATACAATTGTCAAAGAGGCTCAAGTGTATGGTCGTAAGATATATATATATATATATATATACTACTTCTCGGTGTACTAAAATACCCAGTCCCCCAGAAATCCGTGTGCAAAATATTATTTCCCAAGAGTTGGTCATTCCATACTGCATTAAAAAAATTTTTAGCTGTTGTGGACATTGCAATGTAACAAGACCTTTTACTCAAGAGAAACGGCTAGTTCGTGTAGTGAGAGTAAAAAAGCGCCAGGTGAAAGTTGGTTCCAAAGGAAACAACAGGACGACATACAACTATCAGCCAGAAAATTATGATCACCAACCGAATAGACATGCCATATGTGACATGGATAACAGCGGCGATGCATCGTGGCATGGAACCAATGAGGCCTTGATAGGTTGCCGAAGGGAGCTTGCACCACATCTGCACACACAACTCACATAATTCCAATAAATTCCGGGGAGGTGTGAGATGAGCTGTGACACCACACTCAATCACATCCCAGACGTATTCGATCGGGTACAGATCTGGCGAGCTGGGGGCCAGCACATGAATTGGAACTCGCCACTGTGTGCCTTGTACGCTCCATCACGCTTCTCGCCTTGTGACATGCCGCTGTCTCATGTTGAAGAATGCGGGTGGCGTGAGATAAAATCACTCTCATATGGTCTGCAACCAGTGTTTGATACTCCTTGGCCTTCATGGTACCATAGACAAACAGCAGTGGACCCATGGATGCCCACATGAATTTTCCCCAGACATTGGCACATGCATGGGTTGTCGGCTGCAGAGGGCCATAGTTAGGAGTGTTAGGTGCGCTGTGTGTTGACTCACTTGCACTCTGCCCATCTCTGATGTTAATTCCGCCATGCACTGTGCGTGCCTCTGACTAGCAGTTATTCCTCACTACATCTCGCTGCTAGCGCGTCGGCGGATTTATATCGATAGTATTTTGGTGGTCATAATATCCTGGCTGATCGGTGTATTTTCTACCTCCCAATGCTTATTCTCCCATGTTCGTCGGTCATGTACAAGTTCTAACATCTGTGGCACTGTTTCTTAGTGTGCTTTAACCTGTTCACATAACTTCATTTGGTCTGCTTCCATTGTTTCAATACTGTCCTACACCCTTGAAAACAAAGCATGTCGTTCAGTCGTGACTTCTTCCCGCATCTGAATTCTAAGTGTGTGTAACAACTTTTCCACGCTAATTTCCTCTGTTTTGTTGGTAAGTTATTCAGCCATTTCGCGACATTACCTGATGCGCTTTTGTTTATATGCAGTAAGCTCGGTCAACTTTTTGCCATGGCTCTTGCCTTGTTCCTTATTGACTTTAATTTCTCCCAAAAACAGACTCACAAAACTCTGAATGCTCGTTTCTTGCCCTATAGATCCACCACCTTTCCTTTCGTTTCTACAGAACTGCGTATGAATGGACTCTGAACTTCGTGTATCATCTTGTGTAGTACGAAACCCCTCCGTTAACCAAACGCTCGGAGTTTCAACTTCCCCATTAACTGTCACAGTATATTGCCTAATGGACGATAAAACTGCTTCCTGCTTATAGTTGCTATTTTCGAAGCCAATAAGCACATCCTGTAATGCCTCCAACTTGTAATCACATACGCCTTGTGCTCCTAATTCCCTTAGTTCTTCACCCAGATCACACTTCACTCGCTGCGAACGATTCAGTGAGCGTAGTTCTGAGGACTTCTCCGGCGATCTGTTAAGATCTTGAGGGGTCGGGTATTCTGCCACATATCAACATCATTCATACATTACACTTCGACCATGTGACTCATTATCTTCATCCGGTGCAGTCTGAGTCTGCTCGTCCGGTCACAGGTCACTTTAATGCCAGGAATGCCCTCAACCTCAGATGGTGGTTCATATGCTTCAAATGGCTCTGAGCGCTATGGGACTTAGCTTCTGAGGTCATCAGTCCCCTAGAACGTAGAACTTCTTAAACCTAACTGACATAAGGACATCACACAAATCCATGCCCGAGGCAGTATTCTAACCTGAGACTGTAGCGATCGCGCGGTTCCAGACTGTAGCGGCTAGAACCGCTCGGCCACCTCGGCCGGCTCAGATGGTGCACTTGTGTGCTGTTCCTAGGAATGCTGTCGGTGTTGCTACTTGTGGCCTCTCTGGTTGAGTTACCTTTTGTTGATCTGAAATCATAGTAAAAACGAAACAAGTGGCGATGAGCAGCTGCTTGGAAGGTTCGTCCATTGTGGTGGTCGCCTCTTCCTGATGGTTGGCGTTGCGGTGAATCATCTGCTGTATTCGGAGAGTCTCCTCCGCAACGCCAACGATGTGTTGTCACTGCGCCGGGATGAAGAGGGCCTTGGCGTCGATCAGCATGGCGGATTCAATGGAGAGGAATCTAAGCAGCGTCTCTTGCTGCTCAGAGATAGAAGGATTGGGATGATGGGAAAACGGGAGCGTAGGTTTATTTGGGATAGGTGAACGGGTAGAGATTGAGGAGATGAAGACAGGCGCTGTCCTGAAGGAACGAGGGTAGCTGGCTGAGCAGCGGTCCCACACTACCGACGCGTGGATGGTCTCAGCTCCACTCGCAGCTGCTGTAGCTTGATTAGGACAGCTTCTACTTCTCCCTTCAATGCTGTTTTTTCTGCTGCCATGGCGGCTTTGATGGTGGCCATTGTGTCATCGATGAAAGTAGGCAGCATTGGGCGCATGCTACCATTCTCGACGGCCTTATCTTCGCAGCGGCACTGCCAGCCACATCTTCTCGCGGTGGGAGGGACACCGGTAGCCCCCTCATTATAACTGGTGGTCTTGCGGGCGGGTCTTCACTTTTCTTCTTTTCGGGGCTCCATCTCATAATGTAGCTGCAACCGCGAAATTTCGCCTTGTGTGCGCCATCGTAGTTGACACACATCGGCGCGGCGCCACGTGTCTTCCTTCAGGTTCGTGTGTCGTGCACTTGCACGCACATCATTCACGCCACGTCTTCCTTGCAGCACTTGGCGACGTGGCCAGGTTTCTAGCAGCCTTACGGCTGCTCCACCCTCTTCTCCTTGTCACGGTTAGCGGTCCCAGCCAATTCGAGCACCTCGACTACCGGGCACTCCACGACGACTGCGAGCAAGTGAGACTTCGGCTTCCCTTTATCTCCGCCTTCCTTTCCGTGTCTAGACTGCTACGCACTACTGGTGTAAGGTTACCTGGGAGTGTAAGGAACAGGACAAATAAAGGTTGAACACCATTCGTATCAAGAGTTCTGTTAACCCTTGCCAGCAAAATAATTTCATTCATAAGGCCAACAGCACATTTCCGTACTAAGATGTTAATTTAAATAAAATTACTTCAAACAATTACAGATAAACGATTGACAATTCATCATATGTTTCAGTGAGGTCAAATAAAATGTGCAATGTTAATTCAAATACTTGCTTTTAGCTCTTCAAAAGTCACTAATTGGTAGACGAAGTACGAAATTAAAATTTACAACAAATATTTTTCTCTTTCCAAAAATTATTAAAATTTTTTGTGCCACTGGTTACTATTGTTGAAATATTTACAGCAGAGACGAGAAGAGAAGCAAGATAATATTCCAGCAATTGTACACAACATTTCTTGATTGTGTTTGACTAAAAGACCAAATAATCGAGTTTTACCTAAAAAGGGGTTCATTAAAAGGGAACAAAAACAAATAGAGCTGCTTGATATGAAACCACCACACATCAGGCACTGTGATCCAGACGACTAGACCAGAAATTTCCCAGCGCAGGTTGATACATTGCTCACCACACTCCTTTTCTAAGCAATGGGCGGGAAAACACCACACGTCGCAAACATGACAAATGTACAATGATATCCTGATGAGCAGAGAACTATTTATTAAGTAAAACGAGTAAAATCTCAAGTAATCAGATTGCACACTGCCATTGCGGGCACAAAAGGTGTGAAAAGTTGCTGCAGGTTAATAAGGTAACTGGCTAAGGCAATCACCTCCAAGTTACTACTGATACTGAAGCCGACACATATCTAAAAATCACGTCACTAGGCGTAAGCCGTAAAAACTTAACCGTCACATGGGATGGAAAACACAGATGGATGGCAGACGCCAACGGTTTGCTGATGACCTCTCCAATGTAAACGCATGCTTGGAACAACCCTTGAAAATACGTGCAGCAAGATTTGTCCCGGTAAGACGCATAAGCTTGCTGGCTTCGTATAACTAAAGAAAGTAACTTGGAGATTTAGTGCACAAGGTACCAGACAAAACTAATACCTCAAAAAAAAAAAAAAAGAATCAATTGTCACCTTTGTCACTATTACCAACTGGAAGCTCCTCAAATTGCATGCGAGACGCAGGAACAGAGAACAACACAAACAAGGCTAAACCGAACCCGATATAGAAGCAGCAGGGCGCAAACACGCGCAGGAAGGAAACCAGTCATAATTATCACCCTCACAGTGGAGAGCAAGATCAGTCTTCAGGAATTCCACAATTCCGCGTGGTCTCGGCACCGAAGCAACGATCTAAAAGTAGCAATGATTCCGTACCTCACTTGGACCCACTTGCGATCCAAAGCATTTACTTTAAAGCAGCTAATTAGATGACAATGCCGATGTTGACGCTCTCCTCCCAAGCAGCTCTCCAACTGGAGACTGCATTACCGAAACAAAGTTTAGACCACACACAAGATTGATATACGCGCCGCCAACGTGCACCTTTTTCGAAATCTTGTGATCGCTTCATAGACCAAATTTGCGTAATTCTTCGTTCCAATCCGAAGTCAGGACCAACAAATCACTTCTCAGCCCTTGAATGACCACACGATGACCGCCATCGGGACGACACCGGCCCTCCACACTAGGATCCTCGAGCCCACGGCGTTCCGTCCCCAACCGACTGCTTCCGCGGGCACACCGACCAAGCAGCCTTGCCCACCGACACCGACGTCGTCGCTCCTCACGCACCGTCCAAAGGTAACTTCCGGCCACCCCCTTCCATTCTCTCACCTCGCGGCGCGAGGGGAAGCCAACTCATCAAAAATATGCAGCGACCGGAGGCTCCAGTCCGATATTGATATTGACATCGTAGCGAGTACTGAGAAGGCGTGTGATTTCAAAAACAAAAAATATTTAAATAGCGAGCCTGACCAGCTTACTCAGGTCAGTCATCATAAAATCCAGCAAGACAATGCACTGTGTGGGGGGACTCCTACAAATTTAAGTGTATGACTACAATGCATCAAATCCACTAGCACAACTATTGGGATAATTTAGAAATCCGACCAGATTTGGAATTTCCCACCATTTCATACATAGATCAATTGGCCTATGTCAGACACATGGGGGAGGGGCTACAGACACATTCCGCATCATTACTAAGTGTTGCATTCATGATCCTTGGAACAAGTATTCATCTAATCTAATACTAGCAATACCATTTGCTCCAAAAGTGCAAACCGAAGGGTAATGGGTGACCTTGGATGACAATACCCTTGTTCCAGAACAATAAAGGAGGGTAGAACATGAAAAAGCACTTAACAGAGCAATAGGGACACTAGAGAAGAATAGGGGTTTTGTGCATCATATAACTGACAGGCCAACATATATAGTTCTTACAGCTTTATTTAATAGGAAGAGGTACATAACATGAAGTTTAATAGAAAATCTCTAGTGAGATGACCAGTTGCACCGGCCAAGTAATATTTCTTCCATCGAATATTTGAAGAGTCAAGATCCGCACCATTCCATCTCTCCCTGGTCTCGCTTCCATAACGCTAGCTCTCTTCCACGTATATCTTGGTTGCTTATCGTCTTGTAAGAGCAAAATGTTTCCCACTCTACATTTCACCAGTTTCTCTGTTCATAAAATCATGTTGCAATTTTTCTCATAGCTTTGCTTCTCTTCTCAGATCCTTCTGCAAACTAAGTCCAGGACGGGTGGGCATAGTAGTTAACTGGTATCCTGCTAAGAAATGGCTTCGCTTCAGTACATCTGTTTAACCACAAACAATTGGTCGTGAGCTGATATCGGCTTCGATTTCTGCTAATAAAGTCCTAAATGTTTCTTCGTCTACTCACAGTAAATATTTTGAATGGTATCAAAAATTTATCTGTGCGTTATCTAATACGAGTTCGATGTGAGCCGCGCAGAGTGGCCACGCGGTTTGAGCCGCCATGCACGGACTGCGTGGCCCCTCGCGCAGGAGTTCGAGTCCTCCCTCGGGCGTGGGTGTGTGTGTTGTTCTTAGCATAAGTTATTTTAAGTAGTGTATAAGTCAAGGGACCGAAGACCTAAGCAGTTTTAGGGACCGATGACTGTAGCAGTGTGGTCCCTTTAATCCCACAACCAACCAACCAACCAACCAACCTAAGCAGTTTGGTCACTTAGGAATTCACAAAAATTTCAATATTTAGAAGTTCGAAGTGCAGAGCTCTTGTATTAGTATATGTAAATAGTAACATGTAACATTTTCGTAACAAATTGCCGACGAAAAACGTTCCTGCGAAATCTGAGCCTGTTCCTGCAGATCGCTTTGTGAATACAATACGGTCGGGTGGTAGGGGAGGTTCTCTCTCGCATCCTCGGGCTCTTCTGTCTGTCTTACAAGGGAGACAAGTGTGTATGACTACTTTTACTGTTTGTCTTCCCCGTAAAATTCAATATTCATCCCTAATTCAGCTTCTACTATAGCAGTTTCTGTGTGGTGTAAGCGTATGTGATTTTCTCGAATAAGAACCGTGTAAATGGATGAGAACCTTGTAAGAGTAGTGGATGTTTTTCCAGTATATTCAAGCCCCCAAAGTGAAGTGGTCGTCCAAGTCGTTTGAGTCCATCCTGAGGAAACAGGCTGTAACATTGTATCTTGACTTCGCTGAAAGCTTTGTCTTGTTTTTATCTGTTTGGTATTCCGCTGGAAAGCTTTCCTGCTGGGCCATCCCTACCCAACTCCGTTTTGCTGATTATAGTTCAGTGAATTTACCCTTTATATTTTCTGGATGTGTAACATTTTGGAAGAAAGGGAGAATCCTTACCATTATGTGCAGCTGTTTCCAATAAGAACTGTATTTTGATGTGTCAGTGGGACACACTCATTTATTAATAGCTAAGGGTTATTTGTATATCTTTCGTGTGGTAGAGAGTAATGGAGAGAAAAGGTGTAGTCAGAGAGTGAAACTGGTGTACAGAGAAGGAGAAAGGCATTGCAGAAGCGCATGAATGTGAATTTGAATTACATTATAACTTTTCGGGTCGAACTGAGTGTGTCGGATAGCCTAAAAGTTTTGATTAAAAAAACCTTCCAGCAGTCTTAGTACATGGCCTGGTGACTTCTACTGCAGCGCATCGTCTCCTGTTTCGAATATGTGTAATTTCCGGCAGTATTTAAAAATGCATTTACTGAAAAATTTTCAGAACATACACGTTACTTCATCTATCATGGATGGCCAACAAATGAGTAATTACCGTAAGAGACTCATAAATGAGGAAAACCATACGAAAAATTAATATTTTTTGCAATAAATCGACGATATTTCACTACCCTTGAGATAATAACTGTAATTTTTATACACACTGCATGTAGTGGATCGTGTAAGATGTTGATGATGTAGTGCTGTAGACTTCATAGGACGAGATTTGAGAAGAGCATAACTTTTTTTTTTTCAGATGGTGTCACCTATGGGAACGTCTTTTCCAATGCAAGAAAACACGAGATATCTTCTGGTAGCCATCAAACTTTTCATCGCTACATGCAAAATGTTTGGTCTAATGCCACTCACAGTGGATACCACAACGGCATCGCTGAAGACATCTAAGAGCGACTTAGTCATCTCTTTTGTTGCTTGCACGTATCAGCTAATTTCTGCTTGCGGATTCCCATATTTATTTGTCCGTATTACAGGGCGGCTGTCTTCGATAAACATTGTTAACTTTTCAGTCTTTTTAAATTTCTCTGCCTTATCAGCTGTCTCTATACTTACTGACCACTTATTAAATCGATGCAAATATGAAGAAATGCTTAAACTGATCGTGTCGTGTGATAGAATTACGAATACGTACTTGGTTAGCAAACCCTCGAATGGAATGGTTGGGAAGATCGTAAAAATGCAGTTATTCTTATTGCTTTGGCCGTATCTATGGGTTTTTATGCGCCTGTTCGCCGCGGGTACTAGTTCCCATTCGGCGTTATGTAGTTTATTTAGCATAAATACCTTTGCGGTTGTGGTTCTGACGATTTTCAGGTTTTCGAACCTGCAGCTGATTGTAAAGAACAGAACTTACGTTTTCAACATTTGTCTGCTTGGCGTGAGAGACGTAATTCGAGGTACACTATGCAGACGAATACCTGTTTCGGAAAGATATGCATTATACGACAAGGGTCACATTAATATCACAGATTCTAGCTACCTGCCATTCCACATCAGATCCCTGAGGCGAGTACATTCAAAGCTATGTGAGCTGTCTCTTGTAGTGACTTCGGCTCACGAAAACTTTCTGGTGCTCTACCTGGTCACGATGATACTGGCAGTTGTCTCACAGCTGTACCTGATTTTCAGAAACGAGCTGTTCTTCGGCAGGAGAGAACACACAGAGGAGTGGTGCTTCTCGCTGGCGTACAGCTTGAGCCTACTGTGCGTGCTGCTGGTTTCCGCCCACCTCACCAAGACGGAGGCGCGGCGGTCGGCTAGACTGAGCTCCCAGTTGCTGCTTGAGAGCTCCCGGTCGGCACCTGGCGCGGTGGGCCGCGAACTGCGGCTGCTAGTTCGCCAGGAGACCGCCAGGCGCCCAGTGGCGCTGCTGTTGCGAACGCTCGCCATGGACCTGCGGTTCGTCATCACCTTCGTCTCCGCCGTCACCACCTACTGCACCGTGTTGCTCACCTTCCTGCCGCCAGGTGCGCTGCACGTCACTTCTACATTTGTCTTCATTAACGATGCATACTGAGGTGCCAAAAGTCATGGGATACCTCCTCATACACACTACTGGCCATTAAAATTGCAATACCAAGAAGAAATGCAGATGATAAATGGGTATTCATTGGACACATATATTATACTAGAACTGACATGTGATTATATTTTCACGCATTTTGGGTGCATAGATCCTGAGAAATCAGTACCCAGAACAACCACCTCTGGCCATAATAACGGCTTTGATACGTCTGGGCATTGAATCAAACAGAGCTTGGATGGCGTGTACAGGTACAGCTGCCCATGCAGCTTCAACATGATACCACAGTTCATAAGGAGTAGTGACGCGTATTGTGATGAGCCAGTTGCTCGGCCACCACTGACCAGACGTTTTCAGTTGGTGAGAGATCTGGAGAATGTGCTGGCCAGGGCAGCAGTCGAACATTTTCTGTATACAGAAAGGCCCGTACATGACCTGCAACATGTAGTCGTGCATTATCCTGCTGAAATGCAGGGTTTCATAGGGATCGAATGAAGGGTAGAGCCACGGGTCGTAACACATTTGAAATATAACGTCGACTGTGCAAAGTGCCGTCAATGCAAACAAGAGGTGACCGAGACATGTAACCAATGGCACATCATACCATGACGCCGGGTGATACGCCAGTATGGTGATGACGAATACACACTTCATGTGCGTTCACCGCGATGTCGCCAAACACGGATGCGACCATCATTATCCTGTAAACAGAACCTGGATTCATCCGAAAAAATAACGTTTTTCCATTCTTGCACCCAGGTTCGTCGTCGAGTAGGCCTACACCATCGCAGGCGCTCCTGTCTGTGATGCAATGTCAAGGGTAACCACAGCCATGGTCTCTGAGCTGATAGACCATGCTGCTGCAAATGTCGTCGAACTGTTCGTGCAGATTGTTGTTGTCTTGCAAACGTCTCCATCTGTTGACCAAGGGGTCGAGACGTGGCTGCACGATCCGTTACAGCCTTGTGGATAAGATGCCTGTCATCTCGACTGCTAGTGATACGAGGCCGTTGGAATCCAGGACGGCGTTCCGTATTACCCTCCTGAACCCACCGAGTCCATATTCAACTAACAGTCATTGGATCTCGACCAACGCGAGCTGCAATGTCGCGATACGGTAAACCGCAATCGTGATAGGCTACAATCCGACCTTTATCAAAGTCGGAAACGTGATGGTACGCATTTCTCCTCCTTACACGAGGCATCGCTACAACGTTTTACCAGGTAACGCCGGTCAACTGCTGAATGTGTATGAGAAATCGGCTGGAAACTTTTCTCATGTCAGCAACTTGTAGGCGTCGCAACCGGCGCCAACCTTTTGTGAATGCTCTGAAAAGCACTCATTTGCATATCACAGTGTCCTCTTCCTGTCGGTTAAATTTCGCGTTTGTAGCACGTCATCTTCGTGGTGTAGCAATTTTAACGGCCAGTAGTGTACACTCCATTCAAAACTGCTTCTAGTCGTCACAGACTTGATAGATACAGATCATTACGGTGTTTAAGGGCGTCTTACACTAGTCTTCCTTCAAAATAATGGCAAGTTCAGGTAAAGAAGATGTAGATCTATAGAGATCACGCACCCCTACCTCCAAAGTAGACCCCAAAGTTTAAATAATATTGAGATGTCCTATCTGTGGTGGCCAGGAGAGACACGATTATTCATCCTCGTGCTCACAAAACCAGTCCCGCACAATACGATCTGTGTGACAAGGGGCCTTGTCTTGGAACACAGTATCATTATTGGAGAGCAAACTTTTACTATGAACTGGATAAGATACGCAAAATGATCAAATAACCCCTGGCAGTAATGCGGCCTTGAGGAGTAACCACGGGGCCAATGGGATATCACGATTAGTCTGCCCATATCATCAGCGAACCACCGCCATTTTTAAGTGTTGGGACATAAACATGACCTGAATTGGAAACAGTGTGAAACAGGACTCATCCCACGAAATGGCCTCGGTATCATGTTTTCCTGCGACAGGCATTTCCGTCAGTTTTGAGCGGTTTTGGAATTCCAGCATGACCTGCAGTTCATCGCTTATGGAGCTCACGTCACTCTGGTTTGATGCTGACACGATCTGCGACTGTGACATTCAGTTCTACAGTGAGTTTTGCAGGTGTCGTCCTCATATTTTTCTCATAGTCCTCTTCAATGATTGTCTGTCAGAATCACAGAAGACAACTGAAGTCCGTGTTATGACTTAGCGGGTCGTTTTTCCTCTTTTGTGTTGTACGGTATAAATCTTCCATATACCGAGCGAGGTGGCGCGGTGGTTTGCACACTGGACTCGCATTCGGGAGGACGACGGTTCAATCCAGCGTCCGGCCATCCTGATTTAGGTTTTCCGTGATTTCCCTAAATCGCTTCAGGCAAATGCTGGAATGGTTCCTTTGAAAGGGCTTGGCCGATTTCCTTCCCCGTCCTTCCCAAATCCGATGAGACCGATGACCTCGCAGTTTGATCTCTTCCCCCAAAACAACCCAACGCAAATCTTCGATACGGTGCCTTTTGAAACACCAAACTCGTCGGCTACCTTGTTTACAGGATCACCCAGCATATTAACACCAACAATGTGACCACGTTCGCATTCACTTAGCTCCGACATAATGCACTCACAACTACACGAAACAGTGTTCTGGGAACGCTTAACACCTGTAACTGTATTGAAGACATTCCAGATATACCGTTACTGGTCAAATAAAACAGCGCAACAATACAACAGTGAGACCTGCTTGCTTGCCTAGGATCTGATTTATGATCAGACGAATTTCTCGCCGTGTTCCCAATTTTTATCCCAACCCTTGTACAAAGAAGCATGCCATGTAGCTGATTAAAAGTTATTTTAAAACACGTAGATGTTGCGATTTATCATTTCCAGGGTGCTCTATGTGGTCGTCCTGTTCGCTTTTGTGGTTGCTGGAATTGGTAGTATTTATCTGGGACGCGGGGTTTTTGAGCAGAGAATGGGTCAGTCTTCCTGTAACTTACCTAAATGAATTGTGGCCGAGGCCCACGTGACTTGGTTTACCATGGCTGCTGATGTTTTCCAACGTCCTCTGAAAGAAATTGTTTTAAAGGGCGTGGAAGGTAGCAGCATTATACGGAACAGTGCCCTTAATGGTAGCAAGAACCGGCCAATTAAACAGTCTGTATTCAGCCCGTGGGGCGGACTGGCATAAAGGCCTAGATGTATAGCTATTTTCTGGAGTGTTTGGGAATCCTTGTGAGACTAGAACGCAAGTACTCCCTGGGGCGACGGTGGCGTCTTCAAGTGCAAATCAGATGAGCTATTGGGCAGTCATTAAGGGTGAAGGCAGGGAATCGCACCCCATTTGGAGGGGGGGGGGGAGGATGAACTTCAGTGGTCAGTAAACTTATTCCTCCTGCCCAGAAAGTTTTGAGCAGTTTCGCAGTGCGTCACCGGGAGCGTGGAATTCAGAGATTTGCCGGTTTCTTGGTGACTAGTACAGTCTTGTGAGCGTCCACGTACTCGGTAGGTAGACAGTGTGGATTGTGGAGCCGTTTGTTAGTTGTGGATGGTCTTTAATGGGTAAGGCAGACTTGACGAGTTTCAATAAAAGACATTAAATTCTATCAATTAATGAATTTAAATTAGACGTACTAAGTTGTTCGAACCCTGCTAGTGGACTATTTTCACTGCTAGCTATTGGTCATCAGGGGAAGGAGAGGTGATGGTGTAAGGTTCCTGATTACCACTGTTCGTGCCAATGACTCCAACTCAATTCAGAATCACTCGGCAGTGTCTGATGAAGTGAGGGTACGTGACGCCGTCGATGATGATCCGTCCGTCGGAGGGAACGTTAAGGTCACCGGTCTCCCAGCTGCTGTTCGGCACTCGGTTTAACCGTCTCTTCGTTTCGCCACCACAACACAAAACCCGACGCTACACTGTGCTAGCAGCCGTCACAGTCGTCCACACAACGAAGATACACGCTTGTTACAACATAAGGGGTCGGAGGAATACAATAGTGAGCGACCTCCAGTATAACCTCGGAATAAGCGACTACCCTACACTCATTCCCTGAGTATAGAACAGCTTTAAATTTTCTCTGTCGGCTGTCAACAATTACAAGCTTTTCATTTAAAATTATGAATTCGTTCTGTCATGAATCAGTTTACATTTTTCCAGTGGAGACTTGCGGCAAGGTGTCTACGTGTGTGTCCATCTTCTTGAGATTAGGTTGCTTTCCTGTTTTTCTGAAGGAGGACATTGTCGGTAGCTGTTCAGCACGGTGTAGCGTGTTTTTTGCGTTGCTCGTTTTCCAGTTTCATGGCCTGATTTGGGATTATTTTGAATGCAGTTGAGTTGGTGCAGGACACTAATTTTCTGATATATGAGTAGTAACGTTTTAGCTTCTGTCTCGCGGATAAAAGTGAGGCTGGCGACCCTACTTTAGTCATCTACATATACATCTACATCATATTCCCCATGGCATCACCATTGGAAGAGTGATTGTCGTAAGCCTCTGTATTTGCTCTAATATCTTGAATTTTCACGTCGCGAGATGTTGGTGTGGGGGAGGGGGGGGGCGAGGGGAGGAGAGATTAATATGTTGACCTACTCTTCCCCGAAATTGTTTTCGCAAAATTTCAGTAGTTAGCCTCTCTGTGATGCACAACGTTAAAGTCTGCCACTGGAGTTTGTTTAGCATATCTGTAACGCTCTCGCGCCGACTAAACGATCCAGTGTTGAAATGCGCCGCTCTTCTTTGGATCTGCTCTATCAGTTATATCTAGTAAGAATCCCAAGTTGATGAACAATAATGAAGAACGTCAGGGAGAAGTATTTCTACTATTGGACCACGGCCTCTTAGCCCGGAAGTTTTAATTACTGAATAATGAAGAATCGCTAGAACAAGCTAACACGTAAAACTACCGACGTTTCGATCACTTGTTACAAGTGACCTTCTTCAGGGTCACTTTCAGTTTTACATATTGACAATCCGGTCACAAATCCAGAAAAATTTTATCGACTGTGACAACGACCACGGAAGCCTACTTTTATACGTATTTAAACAACCTGCATCGCCAGGAAGTCTACGAAACATCAGGCAGTTGGAAACGCTGCAGTTAAGAAGATGTAAACTGCTGAATGATACTGCCTTTTTGAAGACGTGCACGGACACTGGTGTAGTGTCAGAATTCTTACGGCTGACGTCCCACATAAAATCGAACAAGGCGAAGAATACCTGTGTACAAGCCAGCAAAGCTTTGTTACAGGTGAGGATCCGCCATATTCGAGCAAGTGTTGACACAAACAACAGGAAACTTTGTAAACTGCACCTCTTCCTTGGTGGAAGTCTGGACGTGGATGACTGGGAGAAGGTCGGCATGTTAACCTTTCAACAGGCTACAAGATCGAGCGATAGTACCGACACCCATCAAATGAGGAAGTTCGACAAACTACAGCAGGAAACCAGCGAGGAAGAGCTGATGCTGAGCACTCGAAGGACGGTGGTTAACCTTTCCAGCCACATCTTAAGTGATGCAGCCACACAAATTTTGGATAAAAGGATGACTTTCGCAGTTGCGCAAAACGAGTTCCGAAAGAAGGCATCAACGAATCTGTCGAGGCTTCGATTCGTCATTTACCACAAGCTGGGGCGGAGAAGGTTAGACAATAAACGGTACGGGTCCTGACTCATGCATAACTAATACGTGCCCCACTCTTACAGTTATAATTGGTGGAGACTTCAATCTACCCTCGATTTGTTGGCGAAAATACATGTTCAAAGCCAGTGGTGGACTGAAAACATCTTCCGAAATTGTACTAAATGCTTTCTCTGTGATTATTTTGCGTTTATTCTTAGTACTTTGGTTTGTATGGTTTTGAGCCTCGCTACAATGACCTGGTGTTCACTAATCCCTGTATCCGTCATGACGCTCTCTATTCGATCAGGATTATTTCTGGCTAAGAGGTCAAGTGTATATTCGCAACCGTTTATAATTCGTGTGGGCTCATGAACTAATTGTTCAAAGTAAAACAGCAGATAAAAATTCGCTTGATGCCTTCTTAAGAGAGAGTCTCCATTCCTTCCGAGCTAATTACGTAAGTGTGGACCAGATATGGTTCAAATTCAAAGATACAGTATCGACAGCAATAGATAGATTAATACAGCATAAGTTAACAAGAGACGGGACTGATCCACCATGGTACACAAACACGTCAGAACACTGTTGCAGCGGCAACAAAAAAAGCAAGCCAAATTCAGGAAAACGCCAAATCCCAAAGACTGGCTATGTTTCACGGAAACTTGAAATTTAGTACGGACGTTAATGCGAGATGCTTTTAATAGTTCCCGCTATGAAACATTGTCTCAAAATATGGTAGAAAATCCAAAGAGATTCTGGTCGCATGTAAAGTACAGCAGTGGCAAAAGACAGTCAATAGCGATAGCGATGGAAATTTTACCTATGATGGTCCCACTAAATCGGAGTTACTAAATACAGTTTTCCGTAGTTCCTTCACGAAAGAATACGAAGTAAATATTCCAGAATTCGAAACCAGAACAGCTGTTAGCATGAGTGACCTAAAATTAGATATCTTAAGAAAGGCAAGTCTTCTGGTGCAGATAGTATACCAATCAGTTTGTTTTCAGACACAATAGCGCCATTCTTAGCAATCGTATACACCCGCTCACTTGACGAAAAGTCTGTTCCTAAAGACTGGAAAGTAGCACAGGTGACACCAATATTCAAGAAAGGAAATAGAAGTAATCCATTGAATTACAGACCCATATCACCGACCTCAATTTGCAGTAGGATTTTGAAGCATATACCGTACTCGAACACTATGAAACACCTTGACGAAAATGACTTATTGATACGTAAACAACACGGATTCAAAAAATATCGTGGAACACAGCAAGCTATTTATTCCCATGAAATAATGAGTGCTGTCGACAAGGGATCTCAGATCGATTCCATATTCCTAGATTTCTAGAAGGCATTTGATACCGTTCCTCACAAGCGACTGTTAATCAAATTGCGTGCATATGGAATATCGTCTCAGTTGTGTGACTGGATTCGTAATTTTCTCTCAGAGAGGTCACAGTTCGTAGTGATAGGCAGTAAATCATCGAGTAGAACAGAAGTGATATCTGGCGTTCCGCCAGGTGGTGTCATAGGTCCTCTGATGTTCCTGATTAACGTAAATGATCTAGGTGATAATCTGAGCAGTCACCTTAGATTGTTTGTAGATGACGCTGTAATTTACCGTCTAGTAAAATCATCAGATAATCAATTCCAATTACAAAATGATCTAGAGAGAATTTCTGTGTGGTGCGAAAAGTGGCAAATGGCACTAAACAAAGAAAAGTGTGTTAAAAGAAATCTGATAAATTTAGGGTATACGGTAAATCACACAAATCTAAGGGCTGTCAATTCGACTAAATACCTAGGAATTACAATTACGAGCAACTTAAATTGGAAAGACCACATAGATAATATTGTTGGGAAGGCGAAACAAAGACTACGCTTTGTTGACAGAACACTTAGAAGATGTGACAAACCCACTAAAGAGACAGCCTACATTACACCTGTCCGTCCTCTGCTGGAATATTGCTATGCAGTATGGTATCTTTACCAGGTAGGATTGACGGAAGACATAAAAAAACTTCAAAAAAGGGCAGTTCATTTCGTGTTATCGCACAACAGGGGTGAGAGTGTCACTGATATGATACGCAAGTTGGGTCACTGGAACAAACGCGGTTTTCTTTGCCGCGAGATCTAGTTACGAAATTTCAATCACCAACTTTCTCTTCCGAATGCGAAAATATTTTATTGACACCCACGTACGTAGGGAGAAATCATCATCGTAATAAAATAAGAGAAATCAGAGCTCGAATGGAAATATTTAGGCGTTCCTTTTTCCCACACGCCATTTGAGAGTAGAGTGGTAGAGAAGTAGTATGAAAATGGTTCGATGAACCCCCTGCCAGGTACTTAACTGTGAATTGCTGAGTAACCATGTAGCTGTAGATGTAGAACAAAATATCAGCATGGAGGAACGTCATGATATCGCGGAACTGAAGACCAGCTCTCATTTAGCAATAACACGAGCAGACAGGGGAAATGCGACCGTTGTGTTGAAACGGAAGATCATAAACGAAAAAAAGGAGGATCTCCTGAGTAAACCCAATTATTATAAACTTAAGGGAGATCCGACAGCCAAGATAATCATATCGACACAAGCACTGCTAAAGCAAACTAGAATGGATTTTGACAAGGCCAGAAGACTCATTCCACAAGTTCCATTGGCACCAAGGATATATGGTGTGCCGAAGGTCCATAAAGAGGCATTGGCTTTATGACAGATTGGGAGTTCCATTAATTCACCGACGTACAGTCTAGCAAAGGGACTGGCTCCAAATATCCGACATTTGGCGACCCACACAAATTGGTACGTTAACGACTCCACCCATTTTGTAGAACTGTTAAAATAAAAATGTATTCCGGCCACCGACCTGATGGTTAGCTTCGACGTGAAGTTTTTATTCACGAATGTACCGGTACAAGACACCATGAACATCTCAGAGGGACTCGTAGCACCCGATATCTGCGAGCTAGTGCGCCACTGTTTAATGACCACGTTCTTCAGGTGGAAAGGGAAATTCTACGAACAGACAGATGGTGTAGCTATGGACTCCCCTCTCGCGCCTATTGCAGCAGACATCTTCATGAAAGCATTTGAAGAAACGGTACTATAGTCCGCACCATTACGCCTAGAATATTGGCTATGATATGTTGATGATAACTTCATTCTCTGGCCACATGGCGAGGAAGAACTAAGAAATTTCCACCAACATCTCAACCAGCAGCACAGCAGAATCCTATTCACTATGGAGACAGAAAAGAATGAGTTGGAACTTTAGAGAAAGCTTGACGGTAAACTTGGTCATAGAGTATATAGGAAGGCAACAAGTACTGACAGATACCTACATGCGTCCCCTCATTATCCGCCATGCACACTTTAACGGAGGGGGCTCACAGCATCAGCGATAAGGAACATCTAAGGGATGAACTACTAACCCTCGAGATATAGTGCCAGTAGTTACAGGATGAAACCAGCAGATAAAACTATGGCGACAAAAATTGAAGGCTACAGAGGAGAGCAGAAGGAGGCACAAAATATCGCTCTATTGCCATACGTTCCAGGGTGTGCAAAATTCTCCACCGAGCAGGTGTCAAGACAATTTTCCGAAGCAGGAACAGAATAAAAGATGTTCTTCGTACGACGAAAGATGTAGCTGAGAAACTACATGCTGCTGCAATTTACGAAATCAGGTGCGAATGTGGATTAGGGTATGTAGGCGAGACGAGGCGACCCATCAGCACATGTATAACTGAATACGAAAGGTGTATCCAGCTAACACAACAACCAAGTCAGCGGTGGCGAAACACTAGGATGAGTGCGGCAAACATTGATTTTGGTGAAGTTCGCATAGTGGCGAAACAACCTCTTACTTTCAGGAGGAAGATTAGAGAGGCAATATAAATAGGCAAGCGAACCGCCAATATGAACAGAGAAGGCGGGTACCAAATTCCGACATCTTAACTGCCAGCAATAGCAGCGTCATGAAACGAAAACTCACGTGAAGCAATACACCCAGGAGCGGGGGAGACTGCAGTGGCCTCAGGTACGAGTACGTAGAGTACTGGCGCGCCTCAGATGGCGCTAGAAAGCAGGAAAACGACACCACGTCAGAAACGCCGAATGGTTCTTTATTCACCGATTTCCACCAGTCACAAGCAGTAACGCAAACACCAATCAAAACGTCGGATTTACATTAACGAAAAGAAATAATAAAAACACCAGTATAGGACTTCTAAAATCCCTGTCTTTCATCCTTAACAGCCTATCAGAATTAGATAACAGCCACGTCTGCCGGTATATAAGAAACTATTGTGTTATTCAGCACTCTTCCCCCAACATTCGTGGCTGTATCTCTGGGGTCGCCCTCCACCCCGTTGGTAGCAGTGACCTCCCAGTCCTTCTCACCAACTCCTTCGCCCATTGGCCCCCTCCTGCCCCCTACCCCCCTGCCCATCCGAGGTCCGTCCCTGACTACCCCCGCGCCGACTTGGATGCCTACCGGAAACCCTTTGCCTCACAGGTCGAGATCCACCTAGTAAGCTTTCAACATCCCACAGACACCACTCCTCCTTCGTCCTTCCTAAATAAGACCATCCCTGATGCCGTGGAGGCCCACGTTCCTGAAATGTATCCACTGTCACCGTACTACTCTTCCTCCACAGGCCGTCCTTCTTCTTGAATCTCACAGGTTCTACTGCTCCTTTGCAGTACCCGTGACCGGGATACAGTCCTCCGCCAATGGCAAATACGACACATCCGAAACCTCTTAACAACAAAGAAACGCTGGGACTGGCGCCAGACATGTACACCCCTCAACTCCGCCCTCCCTGTCAACTCTTCAAAGTACTGGTCTCTTTTCCACTGCCTCTCTGGTAGCTATTCCACCCTGCATTATCCCCCTCCCCACGACAACCGCCCCTTCCCTGATGACCTCAGTAATTGTAACCATTTTGCTTTCCACCTCTCCAAGGTCTTCTCCATTACTGATGAACCTCACTTTGATTACTCTCTTTTCCCAATGGTCCTTGAACGATCCAACATATCTGTCCCGCCACTTGCCCCCAGTCTCCAGTACTTGGTTCAGTTACCCCCTTCAGACTACCCATGACATCAAGTTCGTACTCGATTCCCAATGCAGCACTACCCCTTGTCACGATGGTGTCACGGACTGCCGCCTCAAGGAATTTCCTCCCTCCTTCCTGATTGTCCTTGGTATCCTAATAACATTCTCATTTCCACTGGCTTTCACACTGTCTGTGGAAAACTTCCTATGTCTAGCTGTTCCCTAAAACCAACAAACCCCCCTGTGACAACTCTTCCTATTGTCCCATCTACCTCAACTCCGTGTTCAGTAAGGTCTTTGAATTCCTCCTCTCCTGCCATATTCACCATCACCATAAGCAGCACCACTTCCTTCCCCTTGCCCTCCTATTCAGCTGACGAACACCTCCTTAACCTTTCCAATCTTCTTTCCCTTCAACTCGTGTCGCTCTAATTTTTTTATTTATTTTCCTTGACTTTCAGAACACCTATGACCATGTCTGGCATCCCAGGCTCCTATTTAAACTCCAGATCTACGTTCTTCCCATCAACTTCGTATATCTAAATGCTTCCTTCCTCTCCCATCACACCTACTATGTCACTATCCACAATACCCACTCCAGTACTTCCTCTCTCACTGGCATTGTGCCCCAAGGTTCTGTCCTTTCTCCTCTCCTCTGTCTCCTGTATACTGTCAATTTGCCCAAACCTTCCTTGCCTGCACATATCCTCCAATTTGCTGATGACACCGGCTTCCTGGCCCTTTATCTTAACTTTCAATGGTCCCAACGAACCCTTCAAACCCTCTTCGAGCAGTTCACCACCTGGTACAACCAGTGGCTCCTTCACATCAACCCTTCCAAGACCCAGTCAGATATTGTAGCACCCACTCCTTCCGAATCCACGATTTTTACCTCACAATTTATGGTCGTCCTATCCTCTTCACACCTACCATGAAATACCGTGGTCTCACCCTCGACTGTCACCTCTCCTGGACTCCCCATCTCCTTACAATCCAACACAAATCCCACAGTAGATTCCGCCTCCTGAAACTCCTGTCTGGCCGGACATGGGGACTGCATTCTTCCACCATCCATCACAAATCGTTGATCCACCCCATCCTATGTTATGCTAGCATTCCACTCCACCCACATTCTACAAAGCCTTCCAAATCCTTGAACATCATGCACTCCATCTCGCCTTCTGTATCTCGTCCTCTGTATCCACCTCATGTCGCACACACAGATCCTCTATTACATCATCGCCTTCCAACATCTTCTCCTTCTCCTCAAACACGTCCGCACCCTGTACATCATCCGCCGCCCCAATCCCCTGGCGTCTTCGGCCCCTGTAACCCCAGCACCTTCTGCCCCTTTTATCATGGTGTCCTGCCCTCTCTCTATCTCCACACCCTCCATCTCCTTACTTCCAGCACCTACCCCTCCTGGATGATTTGTTTTGCCTTGACAGCTACCCCTCCTATCAACTCTAACCTCCCCCCTAGCTCTCTTCATGGCTCCCGCTCCTCTCTTTTACCCTTCCCCTGAGAGGTGTTCTCCTCCCTCCTCCATCTCCTCTCCTCCCAGTGCTCGCTTTCTGCATCTCTGCGCTCCCTCCTGACTTGTCTTCCCTATCCATCTCTCACCCTGCCCGTCTCCTGCCCCTTGGTGCACCTCTCGAACCCCTTTCTTTTCATCCCACAGGTCATTCCTGCCAGTATTTACTATTCGTCATGTGTGCTCCGTCTCGTGCAACGGTTTTTAAAGTGTCGTGGTTCTGGTGTTTTCAACTATGACCAACTTTTAACTTGTGCATGTGAATTCAGTGTATTTTTGTGCTATGCACATCACCAACTGTATTTATTATCTTTATGTGGTACAGTAAACATCTCCTAGTAAGTGTATATTTTAGCTCCCATTGTCTCCCCTTATTTCTGTTCATACGTCCCCATTTTTATCGCCTTTTATGTATATCACTCGATCTTTTTATTTGTACTGTCACTCGGCTGAAGAGCAGAACGGTGGACTGTGCCTATATGTCGCCAGGAAATTAAATTACAAGAAAGGAAAGAAATCATTTACCAGTAAACGAAAACACGCTGGAGTAACGTCGGTAGTTTTACATATTGACAATGCAGTCACAAACCCAGAAAAACTTTACTGGCTGCGGAAGCCTACCCACCTGCCACCCTACACATACACACCCACACACACACACACACCCACCCACACACCCACACCCACACACACACACACACACACACACACACACACACACACACACACACACACACAAGCGCGCGTCCGACTGACATTATTTATTCCAACGATAGTGCTGTACCAATACAATGCACCGAATAGAACACAGTTATTCAGGGTATGCAGTTTCTCAAAACAATAAGTTATCAGAAATACTAAATACGATATCAAGGCTATCGCAGAAATTACTTAAAAATAAACCTGTTAAGATAAGTTCCATCAGTGCATTAATGATGTGACTAAAATTGTTAATATAGGTTACATCAGTGAATAAAATGATTTGCATCATTCTTTAGTTACAGGTACTGAGAACGTACAACAAATACGATTGTAAGAGAGTGCCGACGGCTCAACTTCGTGATGTCTGGGCGTTGCCTCAGGACTCCAATCTAAGAATTGCACCTTCATAAATTGTTAAGTAAACTGTCTCAGCGATCAGTATAGCGGCTGCGAGACTATACTTTTGCTTACAACCTTTGGTCTTGTTCCAGTTTTTATTGGCAAGTAATGCTTCATATCTCTTGGTATATATGTAGTCTTTCATCAAACTGCAGTGATTCATCAATTATTTCACACACGTTGTGACGCAACTTCTGTGATTAACCACCAGTGAATCAAGAAATATATCAACTGATACAGAAAACGTAAATAACGTACACATTTTTCTAAGAATCGAATGTACATTGACGACTATATATAAATTCTCTGTTCATTATTCATATCTGTAAAGTAATACCTTTAGCTACAGAAGCAATAATAAAGCTGCAAGTGATAGTTGTGAAGCCTTGTTCGTTAATACACAACTTATATCACGGTGTCGAAACCCAGAATCCTGTGTTACGGTGGCGTGAGACTGCAGCTGCAAGACGGAAAACTAGTGCCGAGTGCGACACGTAGTCAGATAGAGGTAAGGGCGGAGACGGCTATAGCAGAGCAGCCTGCAGTTACATTACATTGGCACAGATGTTAAATAGGGCGCTTTAGTGTTCTGGCAAATGCCTACTGAATGAACTTCGCAATTCAAACTGTTCAAATGTGTGTGAATTCCTAAGTGACCAGACTGCTGAGGTCATCGGTCCCTAGGGTTACACACTGCTTAAACTAACTTATGCTAAGAACAACACACACACCCATGCCCGAGGGAGGACTCGAACATCCGACTGGAGGGGCCGCGCAATCCGTGACATGGCGCCTATAATAGCACGGCCACCCCGCGCGGCCATCTTCACAATTACTGTGAAGTTCATACATAGGCAAAGCCCACTGTGCCATTCTTACTGTGGAATCTACATCTACAACTACGTATGTACTGTGCAAGCAACCGTACGGTACGTAGCGGAGGGTAACCTGTTGTTGTTGTTGTGGTCTTCAGTCCTGAGACTGGTTTGATGCAGCTCTCCATGCTACTCTATCCTGTGCAAGCTTTTTCATCTCCCAGTACCTACTGCAACCTACATCCTTCTGAATCTGCTTAGTGTATTCATCTCTTGGTCTTCCTCTACGATTTTTACCCTCCACGCTGCCCTCCAATACTAAATTGGTGATCCCTTGATGCCTCAGAACATGTCCTACCAACCGATCCGTTCTTCTGGTCAAGTTGTGCCACAAATTTCTCTTCTCCCCAATCCTATTCAATACTTCCTCATTAGTTATGTGATCTACCCATCTAATGTTCAGCATTCTTCTGTAGCACCACATTTCGAAAGCTTCTATTCTCTTCTTATAGAAACTATTTATCGTCCATGTTTCACTTCCATACATGGCTACACTCCATACGAATACTTTCAGAAATGACTTTCTGACACTTAAATCAATACTGGATGTTAACAAATTTCTCTTCTTCAGAAACGCTTTCCTTGCCATTGCCAGCCTACATTTTATATCCTCTCTACTTCGACCATCATCAGTTATTTTGCTCCCCAAATAGCTAAACTCCTTTACTACTTTAAGTGCCTCATTTCCTAATCTAATTCCCTCAGCATCACCCGACTTAATTAGACTACATTCCATTATCCTTGTTTTGCTTTTGTTGATGTTCGTCTTATATCCTCCCTTCAAGACACTGTCCATTCCATTCAACTGCTCTTCCAAGTCCTTTGCTGTCTCTGACAGAATTACAATGTCATCGGCGAACCTCAAAGTTTTTATTTCTTCTCCATGAATTTTAATACCTACTCCGAATTTTTCTTTTGTTTCCTTTACTGCTTGCTCAATATACAGATTGAACAACATCGGGGAGAGGCTACAGCCCTGTCTTACTCCCTTCCCAACCACTGCTTCCCTTTCAGGTCCCTCGACTCTTATAACTGCTATCTGGTTTCTGTACAAATTGTAAATAGCCTTTCGCTCCCTGTATTTTACCCCTGCCACCTTTAGAATTTGAAAGAGAGTATTCCAGTCAACATTGTCAAAAGCTTTCTCTAAGTCTACAAATGCTAGAAACGTAGGTTTGCCTTTCCTTAATCTTTCTTCTAAGATAAGTCGTAAGGTCAGTATCGCCTCACGTGTTCCAGTGTTTCTACGGAATCCAAACTGATCTTCCCCGAGGTTGGCTTCTACTAGTTTTTCCATTCGTCTGTAAAGAATTCGTGTTAGTATTTTGCAGCTGTGACTTATTAAGCTGATAGTTCGGTAATTTTCACATCTGTCAACACCTGCTTTCTTTATGATTGGAATTATTATATTCTTCTTGAAGCCTGAGGGTATTTCGCCTGTTTCATACATCTTGCTCACCAGATGGTAGAGTTTTGTCAGGACTGGCTCTCCCACGGCCGTCAGTAGTTCCAATGGAATAATGTCTGCTCCGGGGGCCTTGTTTCGACTCAGGTCTGTCAGTGCTCTGTCAAACTCTTCACGCAGTATCGTATCTCCCATTTCGTCTTCATCTACATCCTCTTCCATTTCCATAAAATTGTCCTCAAGTACATCGCCCTTGTATAGACCCTCTATATACTCCTTCCACCTTTCTGCTTTCCCTTCTTTGCTTAGAACTGGGTTTCCATCTGAGCTCTTGATATTCATACAAGTCGTTCTCTTATCTCCAAAGGTCTCTTTAATTTTCCTGTAGGCGGTATCTATCTTACCCCTAGTGAGATAGGCCTCTACATCCTTACATTTGTCCTCCAACCATCCCTGCTTAGCCATTTTGCACTTCCTGTCGATCTCATTTTTGAGACGTTTGTATTCCTTTTTGCCTGTTTCACTTACCGCATTTTTATATTTTCTCCTTTCATCAATTAAATTCAATATTTCTTCTGTTACCCAAGGATTTCTACCAGCCCTCGTCTTTTTACCTACTTGATCCTCTGCTGCCTTCCCTACTTCATCCCTCAAAACTACCCATTCTTCTTCTACTGTATTTCTTTCCCCCATTCCTGTCAATTGCTCCCTTATGCTCTCCCTGAATCTCTGTACAACCTCTGGTTCTTTTAGTTAATCCAGGTCCCAACTCCTTAAATTCCCACCTTTTTGCAGTTTCTTCAGTTTTAATCTACAGGTCATAACCAATAGATTGTGGTCAGAGTCCACATCTGCCCCTGGAAATGTCTTACAATTTAAAACCTGGTTCCTAAATCTCTGTCTTACCATTATATAATCTATCTGATACCTTCTAGTATCTCCAGGGTTCTTCCATGTATACAACCTTCTGTCATGTTTCTTAAACCAAGTGTTAGTTATGATTAAGTTGTGCTCTGTGCAAAATTCTACCAGGCGGCTTCCTCTTTCATTTCTGTCCCCCAATCCATATTCACCTACTATGTTTCCTTCTCTCCCTTTTCCTACACTCGAATTCCAGTCTCCCATGACTATTAAATTTTCGTCTCCCTTCACAATCTGAATAATTTCATTTATTTCATCATACATATCTTCAATATCTTCGTCATCTGCAGAGCTAAATGGCACATAAACTTGTACTACTGTAGTAGGTGTGGGCTTCGTATCTATCTTGGCCACAATAATGCGATCACTATGCTGTTTGTAGTAGCTTACCTGCATTCCTATTTTCCTATTCATTATTAAACCTACTCCTGCATTACCCCTATTTGATTTTGTGTTTATAACCTGTAGTCACCTGACCAGAAGTCTTGTTCCTCCTGCCACCGAACTTCACTAATTCCCACTATATCTAACTTAAACCTATCCATTTCCCTTTTTAAATTTTCTAACCTACTTGCCCGATTAAGGGATCTGACATTCCACGCTCCGATCCGTAGAACGCCAGTTTTCTTTCTCCTGATAATGACATCCTGTTGAGTAGTCCCCGCCTGGAGATCCGAATGGGGGACTATTTTACCTCCGGAATATTTTACCCAAGAGGACGCCATCATCATGTAATCATACAGTAAAGCTGCATGCCCTCGGGAAAAATTACGGCTGTAGTTTCCCCTTGCTTTCAGCCGTTCGCAGTATCAGCACAGCAAGGCCGTTTTGGTTATTGTTACAAGGCCAGATCAGTCAATCATCCAGACTGTTGCCCTTGCAACTACTGAAAAGGCTGCTGTCCCTCTTCAGGAACCACAGGTTTGTCTGGCCTCTCAACATATACCCCTCCATTGTGGTTGCACCTACGGTACGGCTATCTGTATCGCTGAGGCACGCAAGCCTCCCCACCAACGGCAAGGTCCATGGTTCATGGGGGGTAACCTGTACCACTACTAATGATTTACTTTCCTGTTCCACTCGCAAAAAGAGTAAGGGAAAAACTGCTACCTATATACCTCCGTACGAGCCTCCATTTTTCAGTCTTCTTGGTCCTGACGCAAAATGTACGTTGGAGGCAGTAGAATCGTTCTGCAGTCCTCTTCCAATGCCGTTCTCTAAATTTTCTCAGTGGTGTTCCTAGAAGAGAACGTCATCGGGCTCTAGGTAAGAGCGCCAACGGCTTAACGTGGTAGTGTCTGGGCATTGTTTTCGGGAGACAAGCACAGGATAATATCGATAACAGAAGCAGCGAGGGTTTAAACAATGAACCATGTGCCAAGCCGCGCAATTCTTGTCTCGTTATACAATCTTTGAATGATCGCTTTAACGGTAATCCGAGATAGCGCCATCTGTTGACAGTAATTTGGCGCTACATGATTTGAATGTTCGTGTGCGACTGTATTTCTAGACACGACAGCAGAGAAAGATAAAATAGGTCTGTGAAATTTCAAAAGGAAATGAGACTGAAAGGACTATACTAACACTGTTCAGTACCCACCTATCCCCAACCTACTATACTAGATGATATCTGAAGAGATACTAGTCACAGACTTCATTAAGAAAGGGAAGAAAGAATAACTTCTTGGACTCAGAAACTAGCATGAAGCCCAGCGTCCTGAGAGGCATCCTGTCAAATACCGAGTTGGAGATGCTATCCTCTTACAGGAAGACATAAAGCCGATTTGAAAGAAAGCCCACTAAATTGAGATGAGACTAGGAGAAGGGGTACTGAGTGATGTAGCTGAAGCATGGAGTCTACTTATTAGTCGATAGGACTTACATTATTTCTGAAGTGAATAATTAGAAGTTAAATGTAGGTAGATGTATCCTGTTCATTGGGAAAATGCAAGTACATTTTACAGAAGTAGGAAAAACCCAAGGGCAAGATACATCTTGTTTTTCACTGTGAGTCAGCGTTCGCCTGTTTGCGACAAATCTCAGCTATTCTGAGGCAGCTTTCCCAATCCCCTACCGTGTCGACCTTTTTTACTCATACCATATGTTAGCTGCATGTAAAGTATTGTGCTACTTGAAGAGTCTATAATCGACATGTCTTCCACTGAAACTGAAGATGCCGACGACAGTTAACAATCTGAGCACATGACTGTGCTGCAAAAAATTCAAAATACCTAACGTAGTCTCAAAAAAGAAGAATGCAGGGAATACTATTGCACAGCAATACTCCCGCAGATTTAGCAAACATTACACTGGTAGACAGCTTGATAAACTGTGCACGGATATGAAGAATAAAATAAATAAGAAAATCTATATGACGGAAACAGGATATAAACCGATAAAACTTAAATCTGGGAAAAGAATTTGCTGGAATTCCACGCATAGAAAAAGAATCCTTTTTTAGAAACGTTGTAGGAGCTATTTTGGTTAGCGTCAAGCACCTATCAATCGCTACTAAAGATTGCGATAGAAATGATTAGAGGGAAGTATCATACCCAGTTCTTGCTGGACCGACAACAAAACCGGTTACCTCAAAAAGTCAGTATAAATTTGAAAATTTAATAAACCACGGAATAATGTAGATAGAGAGGTAAAAATTGACACACATGCTTGGAATGACATGGGGTTTTATTAGAAGCAAAAAACAAAAAACAAAGTGTTGCTAGACGCGTGAAGCGCGCGTCTTTTGGTGATGATCGTGTGCTCAGCCGCCACTTTCGTCATGCTTGGCCTCCCAGGTCCCCAGACCTCAGTCTGTGCGATTAGTGGCTTTGAGGTAACCTGAAGTCGCAAGTGTATCGCGATTGACCGACATCTCTAGGGCTGCTGAAAGACAACATCCGACGCCAGTGCCTCACCATAACTCCGAACATGCTTTACAGTGCTGTTCACGACATTGTTCCTAGACTACAGCTATTGTTGAGGAATGATGGTGGACAAATTGAGCGTTTCCTGTAAAGAACATCATCTTTACTTTGTTATTCTCATTATGCTATTTTGATCAGATGAAGCACCATCTGTCGGACATTTTTTTAACGTTTGTATTTTTGTGGTTCTAATAAAACCCAATGTCATTCCAAGCATGTGTGTCAATTTGTACCTCTCTATCTACGTTATCACGTGATTTACTCAGTTTCAAGTTTATACTGACTTTTTGATCACCCTGTACATTCGACCTGGAGAGAAAATCCTTACAGCAAATTGAACTGAGGAAACGAAAGACTTGTCTTCATCGCAATTTTAGAGACTTTTGCTATTGAGACAATTCTAAATACATAATCTTCAAATAGAAAACAGGAAGAAAAAGCTATAAAATTAGCAGAGGAGATATCTACTCGAACGGATTATAAGATATGAAAACTTAAGTGTTGTGTTGCAAACGCTTCGCATTGCTGTATCCTTTCCTTTCCTTTTCTTTATTCCCCAATATAAATAAATAAAAATAATCTGGACATTTCTCTTGTGCTCTTATAATTACGTGATTTTAAATTATAATTACAGTACTTATACATCCCTTATTACATCTCAACAGCACACAATTAAACCAAGAGGAAAAAATCTAAATAAATCCGAACATTTGCTATCGTTTGTGTTAAGAACGAAATTTGTTTCCATTGCTTTCCACTTGTCTGTCAGTAGGCTTGTGTTCATCATAAATCTCACTTTCGTGTTCGTCTTCTTTTTCCTCTACTTCTTCACCTCCTTCTTCTGCGTCTTTCCTCTCCTTCAAATGATATTGGAAGCGATCTTTCAGGTACATACAGTTGCTGTGCAGTGCTGCGCACGTTACTACCGCTCTTTTCTGGTATGTGTCAAATTTAATCGTCGCTAATCAGCGTTTCTGACTGGCTTCCATGGAGTGTCTAACCATGGAGTGGTTACCATACACTAAATCATCAAAAAGGAAGCATGCCCGTTGTGTACTGAAATTATATTTCCAAGTGGGCTATGTCTCTATATTCCAGCGTCAAGGACACTTCCATACCATTCTGCACTTACGCCAGTAAATTTATCGCCAGCCTACGGTGAACTGCACAATAATACGGACTTAGTCCTTGCGACCTATGTATTCATCGCCATGAATCCTCCTTTTCTGCTTTCTGTTTGGGCACAATCCAAATCCCGTATAAAAGTTGACAGTAGAAATGTTTTTAGCCATTCTAACTTAGCTGCATTAATTTCCATCATATGGGGAAACTGGAAATGAATCCAGTTGTAAGCTTTTTTACATACTGTTGTCCAGTCAACCCTAAAATCCTCGGCCACATCAGTCTGGAATGCATACAACGAAAAAGTATCTCCATCCGTTTTCGGTAAATCAAGGTTCTCCGCGTGTTTAATCACAGCCTAGCATAAATCCAGAAACTGAAAAGTCTGTATTTTCAGTTTCAAATCGTAACACTTCTTTACATTAATTAACATCCCTCTGAAACTGGTAACGTTTCTCCTGTCTGATCGGCAGCAACGCCGCCATGGCGCGAAGAGTGCCCCAGTACTGTCTAACGAGTAATCTAGAAATATCTCAGTGTGAAAACTAGATTCTAATCTTGAGTCACAGCTTATATCTGGCCCACCAGAAAAAGGCAAGATACATCTTGGCATATTAGAATCTACAACGATTATTCACAAACAACTTAGATACAACTCGTTGTTATTCATATCAGTCAACAGACAGCTTGCGGAGGAAATATTAGCCCATCTGTGCAACTACTTATTCCGCTTCAGATGGACCAGGGTGGAGGGGATGCTATAAACAGACTCTATTTTCAGATAAGTAACGTAATATCTTTGACTGTAGAAGTAATAATATAGCTATAACAATATACATGTGGTGACGTATGCACGAATCCACGATGTATGACAAAGATACATACGTATTCTAATTAGACTATTTCAAAGTGTCTGTTACTTCCTTAGCTTACTTTGTTATAAGAATACGACGAGGGCTATTCGAAAAGTGATTTGATCGGCGCGAAGTCAAAACTACAGTGAAAATCCGATGAGGATTTGCACAGATGTGTTGGGCAGTGTCTCCACTATGCTGTCTATCGGGTCTCGTCGTTCTTTTCGGTTCTGAGCGCATGGTGAGCACTTAAAAATGCTTACATAAATATTGTCTGCCGCTAAGTATGAGGGCCTCCTGAGAGGTTTTCTCCTTATGTCATTCAGCCCACATAACGTAACTCTTAGGCGTTTCCTTCTATGTGCCAGTTCTCGGCGCCACATTGAAAGGGTAATGAGGAAACTCCTGCAGCGTTTGCAGTGCGAACTGTTTGATGAACCACAAAACAGCCGGTAATTGGCTACCCTTTAGTTTCATCTCTGTTCACGTGAACCACTGCCTATGAAGACCACATTCTCGCACAGACAAGAAACTGTGGAACAGCGTAGAGAATTACCGGAAAGCACAACCGACTGCATTCTGTCACGAGGATATTGGAAAGTTGGTAGAACGCTATGACTAATGTCTAATTCGAAGCAGTGACTATGTAGAGAAGTAGGTGGAATGTGTAGCCAACTGTTGGAAAAAAAATTCAAATTGGTTACCATTTCACGACCGCTCGGGTCTTACTTTCCGAATAGCCCTCGTATAACCAGTGCAAGCAATATTTATTTCGTCTTTCTTAATATATCTCAAGATCAATACGAATTTGTCGCCAGTGTCTACTCTAAGACAGGAGTTTTTTTAACAGAACTTAATACGTCATCTAGAAGGAAACTTTGGTCGCAGAAGAAGTACTACAAGTCACAAACAGAAAAAGAAAATATAGCAACCTTCGTGGATAGCTAGAAACAGAGCAATCTAAGTCACTCAGACATAAAGTAAAAATTCGAAACTTACCTACAATGAGTGCCTTATCGCGCCAAACGAATGAAAACTACACATGCAGATAACATCACATTTCGAGTCATGAATGTGCCTTCAGTCACTCAGGAAAAACGTAAGATTTATGAAACCCACTTGAACTGAATGACACGACTACACGTGTGATCAAAAGTATCCGGACACCTGGCTGAAAATAACTTACGAGTTTGTGGCGCCCGCCATCGGTAATGCTGGAATTCAATAGGGTGTTGGTCTACCCTTAGCCTTGATGACAGCTTCCACTCTCACAGGCATACGTTCTGTCAGGTGCTGGAAGGTTTCTTGGGAAATGACAGCCCATTCTTCACGAAGTGCTGCACTGAGGAGAGGTATCGATGTCGGTCGGTGAGATCTGGCACGAAGTCGGCGTTCCAAAACATCCCAAAGGTGTTCTCTAGGATTCAGGTAAGGTTTCTGTGCAGGCCAGTCCATTACAGGGATGCAGTGTGTTTGCACTAGGAATGCCTGAAGACAGGCGAAAGTATCACACTTGACAATAACGCTGGAGGTAAGCCTTCGAAACTGTCTTGGTTTCTGGCTTCAGCTACAGAGTCTCCTATGATTTGCGATCTAATAGAATAGAGGGTTATCAGATTACGATTTTTACTTCAGTGAGTGAAGTAGAAAAGTGTGTTTCTTGTTAAAAGAGGAGTATTTCCGTTAATATGGGAAAATACAGTGTTTAGTAAAGGGAATAACAGCTGCTAATAAATAATTTGATTTGGAAGTTGTAGAATTTCAACTGGCAAATGAAGCGTGAGGGATAGTTGTACTGTGAATACGTTTTTCTGCAAACCTTTCAATGAGGCTCTTTAGTTATTACAACTGGAAAGTCACTCAAGGCTTTGGTTCTGAGTGTAAGTGATAATCATCACTGATAATCATTGGCGTTTAAGACACAGTAGGGCACAATCTGACGGTTGCCTTCACAGAAGCAATACTTACGGTCCGAATATCACATCTCAACGTGAACAATTAATGACTGAATGCCATATCGACCACTCAAGCCAATAATGAAATATAGCATTCCTACGTAATTCCACCTGTCAGTGTCCCATTTGTTTCCAAGTAGTAACTAATATTCAAGACAATGACCCCTAAGAAACTATTGATAGCATGAGTTTACTCTTTTGTTTTGAATCATACTGTAGTAGCAGTGTAAACTGCGATTAGTTGTGCTGTGGTTCACCGTAGATCAGTTTTGTTGAAATAAAAATTATAATCAATTAGTTTACGTACATTTGTGCAGGTGGAACGTCGTATCCATTTACTTGATATTGATTGCAACACTTAAAACGTTTTTATCATTAATGAAATGTAAACAAAATAAATTCATCGAAACAGAAGCACCACTACAAAAATTAGCTTCCCACAATCGGACTAACAACAAATCCATCGTTATCGAAAAGATTGCAAATACTCAGTAATCACTTTTACCAAAAAATAAAAAGAAGAAGCACATTGAACTCTCCATTTAAATCAACTAATGATTCCCCAACACATACCTGCATTCTATGTTTTGCATTGAATGCTCTACGAATTTGTTGCGGGGAAAATCAATTCTATTTAAAAATGCTCTTCAGGTATGTGAGGTCTTTCTGCAAATTATCTTCATCGGATATACAATGCGCCCTATGCACTAAGGTCTTAAGGACACCTATGGTCTGTGAAGGGTGATGGCAGCTACCGGCATATACATATAGATTTGTGTGAGTTGGTTTCCGATGCACGACATGTCCTAATGTGCCATCAACTTTACGGCGAACGAGAACATCCGAAAACGGGAAGCTGCAGTCTTTTTCTATTTCCATAGAGAATTTGATACTAGCATGGATAGAATTCAAACGCTCAAGAAATCGTTGTAATTCATCCATGCCATGTGGCCATATCGCAAATGTGTCGTCCATGTACCTACAGAAGACCGATGGTTTAAGACTTGCTGAGTCCAGTGCCTTGTACGAGAAGTCTTCCATGAATAAATTAGCTACCAGAGGGGAGAAGGAGCATCCTATAGCAACGTCATCAGTCTAGTCATAAAATTCACCATTAAACTGAAAATAAGATGATAAAAGCACATGTTCAAATAAGGCAAAAATATTCTTATCAAAATGAGGTCCGATAAGAGATAAGGAGTCCTTTAAAGGAACCTTGGTGTACAATGATACCACGTCAAAACTAACAAGCATATCCGTACTATTTAGGCAGACATTGCTATGTCTCTGAATAAAATCTATAGAATTACGAATGTGGTGACTACATTTTCCTACCAGTGGTTTCAATAAGGAAGCTAAAAATTTGGCAGAATAATACATTGGTGAACCAGTGCTCGTTATAGGTCTCATAGACAAGTCCTCTAGACGCTCATCCTTACCCATCTTGTGAACTTTAGGAATACCATAAAATCTCGGTGGTACTGCACCTCGCACTTTCAAACTTCTTTGGTAGTGATGAAGCGTTCAGCAAGGCAGCATTCCTTATTGTCACCTTGTTTGTAGGACCTTTGTTAATCTTCCAGTATGCACCAGAACCAAGCAGACTACGTATCTTTTCCTTGTAGACTTTCTGAGTCAAAAGAACGGTAGCATTACCTTTATCAGCACGCAGGATAACTGTGTCAGTATCCTCACGCAGCTTTCGTACCGCACATTTTTCTTCCTTGGAAACTTTGCTCCTTTGTGGACGATGTTTTTTAATTTCTCGACGGGTTCCTCGTGTGATTTCTTCAGCAGAGTCCTCTGTTAGTGGTCGGACACCTTCTTCAATGACACTGATGAAAGATGTTTTCGGCAAAGTCTTTGCCGTAGGGGCAAAATTTAGCCCTTTACTTAAGACAGATAACGTAGCTTCGTCCAAATCCTTATCCGTCAAATTTATGACAGGACGTCTAATAACAGAGTCCACTTGAGAAGGCTGGTCCAATCGGATGTATTTGGCAATCTGTCTTTTTGTAACTACTTCGCGAACCCAGTCAGACTTAGCCCATGTCGTCCCATTAAACGTTCAAATGGCTCTGAGCACTATGGGACTTAACATCTGAGGTCATCAGTCCCCTAGAACTTAGAACTACTTAAACCTTACTAACCTAAGGACATCACACACATTCATGCCCGAGGCAGGATTGGAACCTGCCATTCAGGCAGATAAAATTAAAGCTGTTGTAATTAATGATGCTAACTACGTTCAAAATGATGAACAATTCTTTGCTGAAATTTCGGTGCAAGAAAGATTTCACTCCTAAATATTTGGCTGTTTTACAAAATTTTCTCAGTATGACTTATGTTTTCAGTAATAAGCTTAGAGAATAAAGAACATCATTCCCATGAAGCCTTTAACTCTGAAACATAGAGCCCCTATTAAGCTTTAAAAATAGGTCATGAGACCTACAGTTAATACCAGAGAAGGGGGTGGCTACTTCAATGAAATCAAATTAGCTGACCATGTGAACAAACACTATCAGCACTATGAACACTACAATATATACAACAGAGATCATTTATCTGAAAAGTTAAAAACAATTATATATCCATTCTGGACTATGTGTTATGTCATTAGACATCCAAAATATGTATACAAACATTTACTTAATCCATGTACTAGACAACATCTCTTACAACTTATGGACCTAGTGACAGACCGCTTGATGAAATTTACGAAGTATTGGCTCTTTAAGATGTCACTTTGAAATAAAACTACTTAAAATTTAGAATTGATGCATGTATTTAAAAAGAAGGATTAGCAATGGGTTCTCCACTTCATTACTGTGGTGTAAATAGATCTATGATCACATTTCAGTATGATCTAACAACTGACATTCGTCATCACACTAACAAGATTCACCATAAAAGATGACAGCCAAAAAACAGTTGCAGGATAAAAATTTATTAAAATTCTTGACCAAGGTTTCGGTACATATAAATATACCTTCATCAGAAGGTCAAAGCGAACAGTTTAGCACCATTGTAATGACCCTGTGCCCATAGTCATGTTGTACAGATGGAGAAGATGTCTTAATTAATGACGACGCCTTTGCCACAATTGTTTTATTAATCTCCATTGAATGATGTAATTTTAGATTTTTTACTTCTGATGAAGGTATATTTATATGTACCGAAACCTTGGTGAAGAAATTTAATAAATTTTTATCCTGCAACAGTTTTTGGCTGTCATCCTTTATGTTGACGAATTTCAACAGTTGCTGTTGCAGCCATGTTTAAAATCTTGAAACTAACAAGATTTTATTTCGGCGCTGATATGTCAATTATGTTCCTCCTACATGTCAGGATATCAGGGAAGAACGAAGTAATTTTGTTGGAGAGATAACTGGATTTCATCATACAGTTAAATTCAGTATGCGATATAACATAGACAGCACCAATCGTCTTTTGCGTTTGAGAATCATATTACAAACTCAACATTTGAATCTGACACATATATAGAAAATAATAACTAAGATCTTGCAATTCATTGCACTTGCAACTATCCTATGAAACATAAAATTACGGCATTCGGATATCGTACTACCCAGTATATTGCTTACTGCAATGGCTAAGATTCTGATTTCGTCAACACCCCATCAAAAAATCTTTTTAAGGAAGTTAGGGCTCCGCTCTCACAACTGTGATTCAATCACACTGACAAGTACTGACAAAGTTTCAGATGGGGCTATTTATAATAGGTTTTTGTACCTCTGTAAGGTATCTGATTGGATCGGTTCTATTTTAATAAAACGAGTGTATAGCTCCTGCGTTTCTCACAATTAATATGTCTGGAGACATGTGTAGAGGTAGGGAGACCGTTATAATTCCCAATTTTTTGCTGCCGACGGCTACTGACTTCACTGTGACAACTGCCCGCGGCGGTATGCAAGACAGACAGGTAGGAGTTCTGAAATCGGATTACGAGAGCACTCAATCTGACATATTCCATATCTGCGTTAAGTACTCGTTTACGTGAACAGAACTACATGATCACACATTTTCCAAGTAACTTAAAAATATTATATTGTCACACCAAACGCCATACTTTAAATGTACTAAAAGAGAGAGAGATTCTGTGAAGTAGCAAATGTCATACAGAATGTAAACTAAATAGCCAAAGCGAGTTGAAGCATTAAAATGCACTCTGCAATTTTAATTTACTACAGTGTAAGTAATTTACTGCAGTGTAAGTACCTGATTCTTATTATATGTCAATAGTCATTTTACTGCACTTTGTTATTAACATTATCTATACATTTCATGCATGCAACCTATAATTCTTATTCATATTATTTACATGTTCATGAGCCATCCATCTCTCCGTGGTAAGCTGCACTCGTACATATTTTTACTGTTTCGCTAATCATTTTAATATTGTTCAACAGCCACCTTTTTTGTACTTCTTACTACGTCCTGTCTTTTATCACGATCATTATTTAATTTCAAAATTCTCCATAAGGCCCCATTTTTTCTCATTCTCTGGTTTTACAATTTTATTGTTCCTCTTACAGCTGACTTCCTCTTATTATGGTCTTCTTCCTTCTGCCTGTTTTATCTTTTGACATTCGTCATATTTTGACGAGTTATTACAGGCTGACTGATGAATGATGGGACATTCAATGCGCTCATATTTTGCCCATAAATGATCTGAAAATAAATAAGTTGACTACTACAGTTTTCTCTCCTTCAGTTACATACTTTGGAGAAGATTTGACGTTACATTCTTCCCACTAGCTTTGCGATGTAAAAAATTAAATAAAGCGAGAGGGAGAAATTTAGTTTCGTGTTTTAAAATAATGGTTCAAATGGCTCTGAGCACTATGGGACTTAACATATATGGTCATCAGTGCCCTAGAACTTAGAACTACTTAAACCTAACTAACCTAAGGACATCACACAACACCCAGTCATCACGAGGCAGAGAAAATCTGTGACCTCGCCGGGAATCGAAGACGGGAACCCGAGTTTCGTGGTTTCAGGATGCTTGTGTCAAAGACGAAAGTGCCGGCAGTACAAGCAAAGGTAATTGTTATTGAATGTTTCTGTGGTAAGGTTTCAATATAGCTTTCCTCCCAGATGAGCTTATCTTGATTATCATTTCTATTATTTGTGTCGGCCTCGTGCCGGCGGAATTGTATACAGCAAAGGCAACCAATTACATTGATTGTACTGTGACTGTGGACCCAGATAACTTGGAGGATTATAAAGATTAATTCGAATTAAGTAATGTGTACATAAGCACAAATTGTGGCAGTAAAGCTTTGATTGTTCTTACAAATTAACGCTTAAACGTCACTGTGTTTTATTTCATTACATAGATGGTTAATAAATATTTTAAAAGGCCGTTCTGCACTTATTGGACCCAATGCCCGCTCCCGTCCAGTATATTTCACAATTATAAATTGGAATATGCTGAAACATTCTGTAGCAAACCGATGTTAAAGGTTTTGGTCTGTAATTTTACCAGTCCGTTCTCTTCCCCTTCTTATTTACAGGAGTCATGTGCGCCTTTTCCTAGTCGCTTGGGACACTGGGCTGAGCGAGAGATTCACGATAAATGCAAGGTAAGTAAGGGGCTAATGGCTAAAAACCGAACTGGGGTTACAAGCCGATCTAGTGGCCTACACGATTTCTACTTTTTCAGTTGCTTCTCCTCACTGAGGAAGGCCGAGTACTATGTACTCAGTATGGGAGTCTCTAGGAAGGTCAAACGAAGGTATGTTTGTGCGATCCTCATGCGTCAACGATTTCTTAAATGCGAAATTTGATGTTTCGGTTTCCTTTGGCTATATTCTATTACCTCATCAGACTGGCTAACGAGTGGCTGGATGAGAGTCTTCGACCGCTTAAAGATTTTACGTACGGCCAGAATCCTCGGTTTCTCAGCACGATCTCTTGATAAGGTATGTACTGTGGTAGTTGTTATTTCCTTTACAGATGTACTAAATTTCATCCATCGTCATTGGCAAGTTCTCTTTCGTTTTTATTACTGCCTGAACTTTCAAAATCACATAAAATTTTAAGTTTTTTCTGAGGAACACAGAAGTAAACAGTAACAAAATAGTATAGCACAAATTGAAACTAACGAAACAAAATGTATTAGAATAAACAAAGGCTACAAATTAACCGATATTAGTAAGATAATTACACAGTCACGTATTGTAATTTGGTAAAATAATTTTCTTTCCATTGTACCAGAGAAATACTCCACAAAATGAATATTTTTGGTGTGTTCTAGAGAGAACCTATCTTTTATTTCATACTTCACATCTTCCCCTGTTTGCTGTAAAAGTGTGTGTCCCCTTATTTCTTAATCTTACATCTTTTGCGACTGAGTATTGTAATTCATTCAATTCATGTATGTATTTCCTTCTGTCAGAACTTGCCTAGGATATTGTACGGATGTGCTTTTCCTTCGTCTTAATCATCAGGCCCTGAAAAATATTGTTCCTAGCGTACAAGAATGATATCATTCCACGAAGCTCACAGTGCAATACACAAAGCTTCACAGCTTCCATTTCTATCATGCCCCAGAACACGTATCGCCACCGCTTGTTGGATTTTCTTCAAACCATATAAACGGATCTAGGTCAGTCGGTGTGCTGTAGTCCTTTATTACAGATGGGTAGTGGGTTAATTTTGGTGCCACCCTCCCGCTTTCTGGACACAAATGTTACTTTTGGTCCACGGTAACTGGAACCTAACACACAGTTCTGTTCTCTTTCCACAAAAATACTGCGATGGATGCCAGTCTGTAATCAAAGTCATCCATTTTCATTTCCTTAGTAAATGACGAGCATTATGGGGAATATTTCCTGTCCATCCCTATTGTCCAACAAGCTAAATTTTCCTACACTTTTAGTCTTTCATGTGTGGTAGTGGAAGCATAAAAATTATCATAATACAGTCACCTGTTCTCATTGCAAATCTTCTCCGATAAACCTAAAACTACCCTTCTCCTAAAGTATAATTTTGAAATTGAAGCTCAAGAGCTTCATTTTTCCCCTCATAAGTAACAAGAGCAAGAGTGTAGCGATTCTGTCTTCAGTACTCGTACACCACAGTTAGTATCCCCTTTTACTAGCGTCATTGGTTTTCATTATTTCACCAAAAAAATTGGCGCTTACCTGTGAAAAAACGTTACAAAAACGATAATTACACAAAGTCTAAAAGGAGTCTGATATTTAAGGACGTACATCAATGAAGCTAGAAAAATACGATTAAAATCACCAAAGAAAGCAAAAAACTACGCTTGTGTAGCAGTATACAAAATAGGCACACTTAGCCAGACGGTATTCTGAAGTACCATGTGGTTTTCTGTTTATTTCCACCCAACAAAAAAAAATTATAGATTTGACAACGAGAAGAAAATATAACGAAGCCTTCATCTTATCTATGCTGTTAAACACAAAAATTGCAAAGAATTGAACGACAATGTACATAAAAAATATGCTCTCTCCTAAGTTAATCTTCAGCTGTCAACGAAGATTATACAAGCTTTTCCATCAGCAAACTAGAATGCGCTGAAGTGTTACCAACTCAAGAAAGACATGTACTTTAACACACTATTAGCCAAGGGTTTGGAATATATGTGCTTAATAGAAATAAACAAGGATCGAAAGACGTCGTACTAAGTACCAACAGGCAACGAAGGGTTAACTTAAGCTGTTTTTTTTCTATATTGTTATTTTCACACCTGATACAGGTAGGCCAGCAGTGGCTTACTACGCCGCTCTTCAGCTACAGGAAAGACTAATGATACAAAAGGAGACAATCGTAGAACAGACATGGTGGATATACAAAAGTAGACATACAAAATTAACACACATGGAGCAGTTCACGGGCGCAGTGTCCAAAATAAAAGCATTCATGAACGTGGACACACACAGAGACGACAGAGATGACAAATGCGAACGTTGGAGCACAAACGATGAAACACTGGAACACTGGAACACGAACACGATGGCACACACAAACACTAGGCGATGATCTCCGGCGCGTGAATGTTCACTATACGTGTACGAGTCCGGGGACCTGCCAAAAAGGGGGAAAGGTGGGGGAGGAGGGAGAGGGGAGGGTGTAGATGCCAGTGGCAGGAGAATTAAGGTGGGTCTCTTCCGTCCTTAATCCACTTACAAGGCACAAACTTCTGAAGAGCACGACCAACAGACCCCTTCATTCTTCCTCACTTTCTCTCAGGATAGCAATGGTATCAGTGAATCTTTTTAATGATATCCTTTCACACTAAATTTTAATCTCATACTTGAACCTTTACTTCATTTCCGTCGCTGCTTCTTGGATGCATAGACTGAAAAGTAGGGGCCAAAGCATATATTCATGTCCTACGCCCTTTTTAATCCGAGTACCTCGCTCTTGTTCCAACAGACTTATTTTTCTATCTAGCTTCTTGTGCATGTTGTATATTACGTGCCTTTACCTGTAACTTATCAATGTTTTTCCTCAGAATTTCGAACATCTTGCACAATTCGACATTGACGAATACTTTATCCACGTCGACAAATCCTAAGACAGTGTCTTGATTTTTCTTCAGTCTTGCTTCCATTATCAACAGCAACGTCGTAACTGCCCCTCTGGTGCGTCTACCTTTCCTAGAGCGAAAGTGATCGTCATCCTACTTAACCTCAGTTTTCTTCTCCATTCACATTATCCCTGTCAGTAGCTTGGATGCAAGATCTGTTATGCTGATTGTGCGATCATTCTCGCACTTGTCAGCTCTTGCTCCTTCGGAATTATGTGGATACCAAGGTCTGATGGTATGTAGAATGTCTCATACGTTCTACACACCGCTATAAATAGTCGTTTTTTGCCATTTCATCCAATTATTTTAGAAATTCCGATAGAATGTCATCCATCCCTACCCCCTTACTTGATCTTAAGACCGCCAAAGTCCTGTTTCATTATGATTAGGATACTGGATCCCCTGTTTCTTCCCTATGGACTCTGCTTCTATCACATTTATTCTCAGACAAGTCCTCCCCCTCAATAGACCCCTCCAGTATTCTCTTTCCTTGTATCCACTACCGTCCTTGCAGCCGGCCGTTGTGGACGAGCTCTTCTAGGCGCTTTAGTCTGGAACCGCTACGGTCACAGGTTCGAATGCTGCCTCGGGTATGAATGTGTATGATGTACTTAGGTTAGTTAGGTTTAAGTATTTCTAAGTTCTAGGGCTCTGTGACCTCAGATGTTAAGTGCCATAGTGATCAGAGCCATTTGAACCTCCCCTTCATTTAACACTGGAATACACATTGTACACATAATGTAATTTCCCTGGATTTTAATTTCAACAATGATTGTTTCGACTTTTCTCTATGCTGGGTTAGTCTTTCCGATTCCTTCAAATTTCGCCTTAGCTTCCATGCACGTCTTATTTACTTCCTTCATAATTAACTTGTATTTCTATATTCCTGAATTCCCAGAACATTTTTGTACTTCAATTTTTCGTCGATCAACTGAAGCCCTTCTTTGTTGCCCATAGTTTTCTTATCGATACCTCGATTGTACCAATGTTTTACTTCTCAATTTCTGTGACTGTCATTTTTAGAGATGTCCATTTCTCTTCAAATGAACTGGCTGCTGAGCTACTCACTATTGCAGTATCCATAATGTCACAGAACTTTGAGCCTATCTCTTCACTTCGTAGTCCCTCCGTATCCCAATTCTTTGCTCATTTATTCTTACTGACCAGGCTCTTGAATCGTTGTTAAACTGTATGTGAGTCTAAATTTCTTCCAGAGTATACCATACTATCCAATATGTAATTTCGGAAACTCTGCCTGACCATGAGGTAATCTAACTGAAATATTCCCATGTATCGAGGCCTTATCCCAGAATACCTCCTCGTCTTGCAATCATTGAACAGAGTATTCGCTATTACTAACTGCAATTTATTAAAAAACTGAATTAGTTTTTCTCCTCTCTCATTCCTAACACGAAGCCCACATTCTTTCATAAACCTTTCTTCTAATCCTTCCTCTACAATTGCTTTACAATCCCCCATGACTACTAGACTTTCATCTCCGTTTAGTACTGAACTACAAGTTCAATATCCTCGCATACATTTTTATCTCTTCATCTTCGGCTTGCGACATCGGCAAGTATATCTGAAATATCTTTGTCGGTGTTGATTTGCTGCCGATTCTGATGAGAACAACCCCGTCACTGAACTGCTCAAAGTAATTCACTCTCGGCCCTACCTTTCTATTCATAACGAATCCTACAGCTGTTATATGATTTTATGCTAATTTTGATATTACCCTTTACTCATCTCACCAGAAATCCTTGTCTTCTTCCGATTTCACTACAATGACCCCCACTAAATGCACACAGAGCCTTTGCAATTCCGTTTATGGATTTTCTAGTTTCCCTAACACTTTCAGTCTTCTAACATTTCACCTCTGATACCCCTTAGTCGATTATTCAGCCTTTTTCTCATGGTCACCTTCCCTTTCGTTGGTGGAACAGGGCGGAATCTTTTGCCAATGGAGAGATTTCCGATTTCCATCACTTTTTTTCATTAACATGCCACATATCCAGTGGATACATATTATGAGTCTAATGCAGTGGTTTTCATTCCCTTTTGCATCTTCATGCCGCTGATAATTGCTGATTCTTCTGTCTCTTAGGGCAATTTCCCAACCTAAGGGCAAGAGAGTTCCCTGAACCTCTGTCCGTTCCTGCACCCATTTTGACAAGGCCGTTGGCAGAACGAGGGTGACTTCTTGTACCGAAAGCCTATAGTTGCCGTTGCTGATAACTTTTATTCGTATTTTAAGCAGTGGATAGGTTCGTACAAGGACTCAGGACATTTTCATTACTAGTGTCTGTGACATTAGTATTAAGGAGCACCAAAACGCAACTGAGATGCCTCAAAGTAAGTGTGACAATGTTATTTCCTCATCTAAATAATCCACTCTAGTCGTTTGTGATTGTACCAATCCCATGTGGCTAAAATAACGTGACAAGCGGCAAGGCAGTGATAATTGGAAAACATATAGGCATTCAGAATTGAAATAGTATTCCAGCACCAGAATCCGTCAGCATGCACGTGCCATAACCTGATGTCACTCTCTCTCTCTCTCTTTCTATTTCTCTGCATCTCTCTGTCTCTCCCTCCCCCCCCCCCCCCCTCGCCCTCCCTCTCTGTCTGTCTGTCTGTCTGTCTCTCTCTCTCTCTCTCTCTCTCTGTGTGTGTGTGTGTGTGTGTGTGTGTGTGTGTGTGTGTGTGTGAGATAAAATGACAGCGTGTATCAGCTACTGGACGAGGGCAATTATTATGTAACTCAGATTAAGGTGCACTTGGCACCTAAAACGCAACAATGGGCTCTCAAATTAGATTCCAAAATGTCTTTTCCATATCTAAATTGCTTGTATTATTGTTGAACGATAGAAACATTTGTGGCAAAAGTAATGTGCTAGCTGGAAAGCAATAATAGTCTCAGATCCAAACAACATTCACAACAGTATTCTAAAGCCAGAACTTTTATCATTACCTGACTGTGTTTGTCACACACTAGAAGAGTGTAGTCATTGGGTAACTTATTTAGATCAAGATGCACGTGACGTCTAAAATAATTATGTGCCACAATGTTACTTCCACCCAAAATTTTTATTATTTCACTTTCAAAGTACAAAGTATATGTGGGCAAAACTATATGGTCGGCAGTGACAGCTGACATTTCCAAACAAACAAATAGGCGTTTGAGCCTGAGACGGAATTCTGACACCAGAAACTGACGGTTTGTGAGCCCTAATCTGACAGTGGGTGTCGGCTACTATTTGAGTGCAGTTATTGTGTCACTTGCAGGTTAAGATACACGTGAAGTCTAAACCAAAATAGATGTGGCTTACCTGTGAACACTTCCGTAGTAACTTAGAAGCACGTAAGGCAGTTAAACCGACTGTCCCGTGCAGACAGTTCCGTGCAAACAAACAGATGTTCAGAGCTCAGAAAGTATTCTAACACCAGTAACTGGCTGTGTGTGTCATATATATATGTCTGTGTGTGTGTGTGTGTGTGTGTGTGTGTGTGTGTGTGTGACCCATAACCCAATGACAGGTGTCTGTTAATGGAAGAGTAGCATTATTGTATAACTTAAACGCTTAGATTGAATTAGTACCTAAAGCATGGTTGTCGCCACTCAAATTAAGTGAGAAAATGATTTTTCAGCATCAAAATGGTATGTAATACTTTCTATAAGAGTGCGAAACACATGTGCCGAAAACAATATGCTGAGTAATTAAAACTGTGATATTGAATTTGGGGATCCATTGTGTCTTGTACCAAGTGACCCTGTCCGTTGCACCACATTGGGTACAAATATCGAAATGTTGTAGCCTAGAACTGTTTGTGTGTGTGTGTGTGTGTGTGTGGGTGTGTGTGTGAGTGTGTGTTTTCTGCAGACAAACTGTGCATGTTTTATGCGAATATTAGCAAGATGGCAGCTCTGTGGTATATAATGATTGGTTGTTTTGCTTTAATGGGTGATAAAATACTAAGCAGTGACGGGGAGAACTCAATTTGTGTGTGTTGTCTTTTATTCTCTCTGGTTCGGCAATTTAGACGTATGCGGTGTGACGTAAGAAAGAGAAGAGTATGTTTTGTATTCCTCTAGAACAAATCTTTAATGTTTTGATAAATAATACGAACAATTTAAAGTGCTGTATGCCATGAGTACAATGGTACCTTGATACAGTCACGTAATGGAGCCAAATTGGGTACACAAAGAATATGATGGCACTGGAAAAGATACAGATTGGTTGTTTCGTTAGATGGTAAAATACTGGACTGTGACTAGCTGTTTCATTTTAATGGCAGGAAGAATGCTGGGCTATGATTAGACGGTAAGTATTGTGGAAGCCGATGATGTCATGCAATTAACGTCAAGCCAGCAGTTGAAGGTCACTTATTATGTAATGCATTAAGGGTCAAACCGACGGCTTAAAGGCCGAATTGTATCCAGAATTCCCATTGCCATCCTACTCACAGATTCACAGCTAATAGATGAAGCAGAACATCGAAAGTGTCTGAGTTACAAGAACCATTTACTTCTAAGTTGAGATATAATTTTTACTGTTGGCGATTGGAATACTGAAAGAATGCTCACACTTGTTCAGGTATCATGCGATATCAAACGATCAAGTCAGATTAATTCTTGAAGTTACACATTCGACCAACAATGAATCACAGTTACAATAGTCCCAACATGTGAAATGCTAACCTGTCACCCATCCAGCACCTTCACCTGCGACTCACGGAAACTCTTTGTCTCTATCCAAGGCGCAGGTATCTGAGCAATAGCTTTCTCTCTCTCTGAGGAAAGTACCCATTCCAACTATCAACCATATTCCAAGCATTCGCTTGACGTAGAGCATAGAGCCGTGATGTCACAACATACTAACATTCAATAACACTGACCTTAAAACTGGAGAACGTTTCGTAGGAAGTATTATTCAGGCCACAGCTATATGACAGGTGTAATGGGGAAGACCGAAATGAAACATTCGTATTACGGAGACCACTGGAGATCATATACACTGAACGAGTAAGATGCAAAAGACTCCCGCAAGGGCTCAACAAATGGAGCCTAAAAAGAAATAAATATCAATAAAGTATCTGAGCCTGCCATACCGTGCATAATGCATATCATCCCCGGGTTTGAGATGATGAAACGAAATGGTATCTGAAACCCAACAGGAATGGAGAAATGCTTCAACAAACGTCAGCAATGATGACCGAAACAATAACAGGTGATATCTAGATTGCTACTTGTGTAGCTACATGATGGAACGTTTTTGTTAATATGAATGTACCTCGTTAATTTTATTACGTGCATGTCTTGTTTGGTCCAGCAAATCAAATCTGAATGTAACCTGTACCACACCACGAATTCCGGACTAAGAGCAAAATTTATATATATTATGTTTCCTAATAAGCTGGTTGAATTCGCATATATGTTTACCAACATACATCACACGTCATTACAACAGTGTTTTTCTTACCTGGCCATTGGAAAACACGTTTTCACTGATTTTGTCTAATTGCAGCGGGAGAACGTCGAAAATATTCCATCAAGAAAACCAAGCTAAGGTCCATGATATCTTTATCAGCTACTCACAATTTACAGAACTCATGCTGATCACCTCTAAGGAAGCAATGATGTTTCACGTTACAACGGAACAGAATGAGAAAATATACACGCCTGTGATACGTGACAACTCTAGTATGTTTTCAGGATAGCACTGTAATACTTTGCTTATGTCATGACAAAGAACAACGAATATCCTAGACATTAAATTTTTTGTATGTAATTTTTAAACGTTTACATTTTGTATAGTCATCTCGTTAAGGTGTTGGTAGCTCTCCATGGTTCTTATGGCACGAGCGGAGGTCATTTGACTAATGGTGGAAGTCTTTATTCATGACATTAACTGGAGAATGGAGAAAGCTTCTATTGACAATGTATCACCAGCACGGCCGTGCTAGTGCCATCAGTATTGACCCCTTTAGTAGCATCGTGCATACGCCAGGACACTGGGAACTAACTAATTAAGCATTTACACTGAGTTTCTTAAGGTAACAGTTATCCACTGGAGCAGTAAGTATCATATCCAACTTGTGCTAATGCTTTGTGGCAAGTGTATTTAATAATTTATAGTTCATAAAAGTAATGTGTAAATGCGACAGACTCGTACGCTTCATTCACTGTCTAATAGTATCTACACTACTAACTGCTGAAATTAAAGCACAATCAGAATTAACTTTCTTATGACAATGAATCTCGAATTATATTCCCTAAATATAGAACATAAATTGCGGAACTATTACATTGTTCACAATGTTTAACATCTCTTCCACATAGTCTCGTTCACAATGGTGTAGCAGTTGTCAGACACAGCATAAAGAAATGGCACTTCAGGAAAATAACGCCTTCATTGCTACTGTATTAGCAGTGCCTGATTTCAAAGTACCTGTTTAACCATATCTTTCTGTGCCTTCAAGTCTTTTACTGGTATACCTCGTCCTATTGTGAATTTTGAACAGTGTACTCCCTATTACTAGCTGAAATTTACTGCAGAGCTCAATTATATGTTTTCCACTCTCATTCCAAATACCGATACCATAGCTTCACATAACTTTGTCTACTATTCCTTCCAGTGGCACACTTTTTCATTCGTCCTTAGTTATCGGATTAGCATCTCGCTTTACATACTGCGGTAACCATTCAGTGTCGTGATACACTCACTGTAGCTCATCTGCTGCTTGTGACATCGGTATATATACCTGAAATATTGTTTGTTAGCGTCGGTTTGTTGTCGTTTCTGGTAATACTAATCGCATCAATGAACTGTAACACAATCTTCGCCATAGCTTCCTATTCATAAATAATCGTGTTCCAGTTATACCTTTTTGTGCTTCTGTTGATATTACTCGAAATTAATTTGACAGAAACAATACCTTCTTTCCATTTCACTTCGCTGACCAAAAACTGAATGGACTGAGTATTTACTTTTCCCTTTCCAGATTTTGTGGCACCGTGCATACGCCATGACACTGGAAGCTAAGAAATTAAGCATTTACATTGACGTCCTTATGGTTCCAGTTATCAGTTGAAGCTTCTGTATTACATCGAGACTTCTGGCATTTCACGCTGCAACTCGTAGCATGTTACCATTTCATTTTTTTCCGTAGTTGTGATCCATTTGGCAGTACTCTACTAAAGTTTCGAATGGGAGACTAATTAGGAATCTTTTGTCAATGCAGAGATCATAGTGATAGTTTTTTCAGTAACTGCCCACATGTTCTGTTCATACACATTATGTACTTTTAATTCAGTGGTTTCCGTTACAACCCGTATTCTCATGCCTTTGATCAACACTCATTAACTGGCCTTTAAGATGAAAGTTTTCCAACACTACCCTTTTCTCCTTACCTTCATAAGATCGTTGGCAGAATGCGGATGGCTTCATATGCCGGTAGTCGAAGCCGTCAATCTCGATGGTATTTTTACTTAAAATTTGATTCTCGACTCGGATTGAAGCATAGACAAAATATAATTTTGCTTTGCAGCCAACGACAATATTCCTACATAACAGAAAACCGTTGCATCCCGCTCAGGTACAAGTTTCAATTTGTATTTGTAAATTATAAATTTGATAAATCGCAATTACGTGGATTCCAAAAGCTTCATCAATAACGTGAAGAATTGTGATCCAGATGAAGCGCTAAGATGCTAGCGAAATGAATTCGACATCTCTGGATATTATATAGCCTGTAAGTCGTATGGCGTGGATTGTGGCCTACAGCCAAGCTATGGGGTTAATGAAAAGCTCAGTGAAAGGAGCTCAGCTCTCAGGACTTTCAAAGCTGTGAGGGGGGGACGGCGGGGGGGGGGGGGGGGGTAAGTTAACACACACTTGCTGTCTAAACACATATGTATATCCTGCAGGGAAAAGAGAAAATTGAAACGCCGTTTTATAGACAATGTAATGCAAGTTAGCCAAATTAGGAATTGCAATTCAAATAATCACACGCTGGGCACTAAAACTTAATAAATTCAAAATGATAAATGAAGAAAACATTAACATATCTTGTAATGTGTCACATGCGTTCAGTACGAAAACAGAAAGAGGAATCATCTGACTACGCATGGATACGACGCATAACTGTGCATGTATGGGGGGGGGGGGCATTTTTCCGCCTTTAGGGGCAGTTTCCTTCCTTCTCCCCCCCCCCGACCCCCCCCCCCCTCATCCCCGTAAAGACAAGGGAGTGCTCTGAGCCTCTGTCGACTCCTGCGCCCTATTTGACAAGGCTGTAGGCAGAACGATGGTGACTTCTCATGCCGTAAATCTTCGACCACCCACTGCTAATGGTTTTATTCAAAATTTAAGCAGCGGTGAACCTGTGACCCAAAACGTATTGATTGCAACTAAACGACGATACAACGAGACCACAAGTGACATTCAGCAACAATCAATGGCATGAGGATGATGACAGCAATGTAAACCACTGCATTAAGGAGACATAATGTGTATCCACAAGGCATTTGGCGTGTAACTGAAAAGAGTCGTGATGATCTCTTCATTGAGAAAAGATTCAGGAGTACTGCCTCATTCGGATCTTCGGGAGAGACGGCCAAGGGGGTGAAGTGACCATGAGAAATAGACCGAATAACCAACGAAAGGATAACGTTTTACAAGATGGGATGGGGAATTTCGGATGTTTGGACGTTATATGGGAATTGGAATATCTGAAAACAGAAATGCAAAGGCTCAGTAGGCGTACGGGGGTCAGTAAAGTGAAATGGAAAGAAGTCCAGGCGTTCTGGTCAGATGAGTATAGGGTAATATCAGCAGCTGCAGAAAGTGGTATCATGGTAACCGGGTTTGCATGAATAGGAAAATAGGGCAGAAATAGAGTTACTGTGAACAATTCAGTAACAGAGTTGTTCTCATCAGAACCGACACCAAACCAGAACCTACAACGATAGTTCAGGTATCCATGCCGACGTATCAAGCCGAAGATGAAGAGACAGAGAAAGTGCATGAGGATATTCAAAGGGTAATTCAGGACATAAAGAGAGATGAAAATCTAATAGCTATGGGAGATTGTAGAAGGGGTAGAATAAATGGTTACAGGAGAATGTGGGCTTGGTACTAGGAAGGACAGAAGAGAAAGTCTAATTGAGTTCTGCAACAAATTTCAGTTACAAATAGCGAATACTCTGTTCAAGAATCAGAAGATGTGGAGGTATACTAGGAAAAGGCCGGGAGATGCGGGAAGATTTAAGTTAGATTACATCGTGGTCAGGCAGGGATTGCGAACTCCGATACCGAATTGCATGAGTTGCGTTGGAGGAAATATATACTCAGATCACAATTTATTAGTAATACAGAGTTGGTTGAAATTCAATAGAATGGTCAGAAAGAATCAGTGCGCAAAGAAGTGGGATAAGGAAATACTAAGGAATGAAGGGATATTCTTCAAGTTCGCTGAGGCTGTAGATACTGCCATAAGGAGTGGATCACTATGCAGTTCGGTTGAAGAGGTGTGGACACCTGCAAAAAAGGACAGCTGAAGAAGTTGGTAGAAAGAAGGCAACAGAAGAACTACTTCAACTGATCGACGAAAGTAGGAAGGATAAAGATGTTCAGTAAAATCCAGGAATACAGAATTACAAGCCACTTAGGAATAAAATAAATAGGCGACATGCCTCCATGTAAAATGTGAAGAAGTAGAAAAAGATATGACTGGAAGGACTGGCTCAGCATACAGTGACAAACCAATGGGAATTCCCGTGTTAAATGCAGAGGAGAAACCGGACAGGTAAAAAGAGTACATTGAAGGGCCCTACGGGGAGAAGGGTTGTCTGAAGATAGTTGTGACAGAAGAATAAACGGTAGTCGACAGGGAAGGGATAGGTGATCCTGTCTTTTAATCATAATTTAAAATATCAAATAAGGCAGAAGGATGGAGTTGGATTACGTAGGCTACATGATGGTGTGATGTTTGAGTGACGTGTCGACTTCCTGCAGAATCTCTTTCGACGTCACCAGTCCATTGTTTGACAGCTGGGAGCTCTGACCTACATGTTTTGTAGACGACAGTCTCAGCAGCTTGACTTGTTGCTCGTTGCAAACTAACGGCCTAAGCGTTCTCCGCATAAAATGTCTGTCATCTGCCGATGTGGTTCTATTGTTCTTCCCTGGGCTCAGATACACGGGGACTTTCAGCATTTTTGCTGCATCTTATTTGAGCAGTAATTGGTCCTCAGAGGCGTTGTCAATTTTGCATTCGGAAGTGGATGTTAGACGAGGGGAACACAGAAATGTTTGTCGTCTGGCACAGAATGGAAGTTGCGGATGTCGCAGAGCGACAACAGACATCGGAATGAGTGCAAGGATCAAACTCAAAGTCCGAATATAAGTTTGGGTGATATGCCTCTAGAAGGCCAATGCCGAACACTTTTTGTGATACAGCATATGAATTCTCTCACACCTTTCAGTAAACCCTGACTCAACGATTCCTCATCCAAAGAATCCCCAAACAAATCTGTCTAAACAGATCATGAGGCTGCCTTACTCATCAGTTTTGTTCATTTTCCTCAGCTGAGTCAATCAGTGCGCAAAATTTCCGGTCAGATAGTCATTGTCTTCGGTGGGCTCAATTTAAAATGTCAGCCAATGAACGATCGATGCTGGGAAATCACCCCCGTCGGTCAAGATCTCGCTTCGAAAAGTTCCTGAGCGGCGGCTAGCGTATTACATGAGCATTCCGGCGTTGCTCTCACGTCGTGTCCCATTTGGATACCTGCCACCAATCGCCCCTGGTTCCTTTAGCAGCCGAAGCGTCGAATTTTCTTGCGAAAACAGCAAGAATTCCTTCAGGTGTTCTCTGTGTTCCTGGGGCGTCGAGAAGCCTGCAGCTTATTAACAATCGCCGCATGGGGGAGACGCGCGGTCTCAGACGCCTTTTCACGGTTCGCGCGGCTCACCCCCCACCCCACCCCCGCCGACCTCCCACCTCTGTGGTTCGAGTCCTCCCTCGGGCATGGGTGTGTGTGTTATCCTTAGCGTAAGTTAGTTTAAGTTAGATTACGTAGTGTGTAAGCCTAGGGACAGATGACCTCAGCTGTTTGGTCCCATAGTCCTTAACACAAATTTCAAAAAATTTTTTTCTATTAACAGTCCTGTCGGTTTGTAAAGCTGATGTATTAGGCGCTAGGAACTGAATGGCCTCGCTCAGCGCTCAGCTGTAACGCAGTCCTTAAACGTCGGTTATCAGTGGCTTTCGGGAAAGTGACGCTATATCTTGGTGGCACCGTTTCGTCTCGAACGCTGATCTGCGAAGTATTACAGCATGTTATTTATTTAAAAAGTTACAATGAATATTCCTGTTTGAGCAGTATATTATAGAGGTTAAAATATTACTGCTCAACTAAAGCAGATATAATCATCAGCAAGGCATAATAAGATGGCACTTGCAAATCGCTCTCCATTTACAGAACAATAATGTAGACAAACAGTGATTTACTCATCATCGTTAACGCACCATATCAACAGAACATCAGCAATCACTGAGCAATATTAAATGAAATAAAAATAACGCACGACACTCTGCAGTTATGACATACTTTTTGTTCCATTCTTTTTCTTTCAGTAGACTTGTGTTTACGTGCAGTTAGGCTTGTGTTCCCTCTTACGATCTAAAACGGTGATTAGGCAGCAAACAACAAAAAATAATCATTTTTTTCCAGTATCACACGAATGCTATGAATAACAAATGATAAATGACCTACAGATAGATTTGTAGTATCATTTTTGTGAAAGTAATGACCGTTAACCTAATCTGTGCAATATTGTATTTTTTTATTTAATGAATAATAGTTTAACTGTGTCATGTTTTACCTTAAAGCACGCAATAAATTAGCATACGATTAATGAATTTTGACATTTTAACTCTGGCTATTGGTTCTAAACCTGTAAATTTCGTGTAATTTGTAGTGACTGAAGGGAAGCAGTGGAAGTTACAACCAACGAGAAGCGAGTATACTTAGCCGTTATGGGTATTGAAACTTACGTCCTGGAGGAAAGCCCCGTTTGTGGTATAACGCTAACTTGGCACGTGAAACTAGCTAACGCTACCCTCTGAGAGTATTTCGAATTTTGACTGCGGGTGTATCTAATGAACAAAGGTATCGGACTATAATTTTGAATATGATTGAACTGACAGTTTTCTAACGGACTTTAACCTTGGGAGTTAATGAAAGTGGTACAAATCATATGTGAATTAAAAACACGAACGGCCGCCAGCCCAATTAGGCACATTAATTTGGAAATACATGCTTCGGAACATTGAACATTAGTTATTAAAGTTACTCTCGTTGATATTTCCCTCTGAACATCGCACAGGATACAAACTGACACAGGACACTGCCAGCAGTGTGTAGAAGCAGTTATCAATAACCCACACGCCAGATATTATGGAAAGCAAATTCGCACCAAGCTCACACTAATAAAAGCTACACTCAAGATCATTACTTAAGCCAATACAGAAATGTTACTGCATGAAGTGCAGATCTAAATTTGGACAGGAGGGGCTTCTGTCTTAACTGATTTGAAAAAAAAACACAAATAAAGATAAATAATATCATAAATACACTGTTTATACTCCTCTACATATAGCAGTTTTCCTTAGCAGCAGAAACAGTTCAATTTTCTTTCTAATATGTGGAGAATGTCATGGGGACCCATTAACTAGTATAGTGTCACTAGTCAATCTCTATGATTATTTCAGTAGAAAAGACTAATTCAAACAAAGTTAATCCTTCACTTCACTTGGAGTAGTTCGTAATTTACTTTGTAAGACAAAATTTCAACACTGAGCTCAATTTACTTCGAAAAAATTAGCTTAACTTATTTGACCTTTTTATCATCTGTGAAGCAGGTATTTTACACAACATTTACACAATCTGGCACTGTACTCCAGCAAAACTGTACTTTGCAATAAACTAAGAAAACTGTAGCAAAATTCTATCTAAATTCACTTTTGTGGTTTTAACTTTAACTTTTACTACTCATTTTACATTTGACAAAAAAAAAAAATCACTTTTAAACACCTGAATGCAAGAATTCTTCATTTAAAATGGGATACTCGGTTTTAGTAGCACTTACGTGAGGACCCTGCTTAGTTTCGTGATATGTTTACGGACCCAGCTTTATAACATTTGGATTATTATTAAAACCACACACAATTAACTGGTTCATGCCCATACACATAGCTGCATGTATGGAGTTAATAAAGCAGTGGCGAAGTTTTGGTGGCAAGCGACATGTCGGCTAACAGTACTCACAGTTCTTGATGTTCGAACGCTCTACAAAATATCTTCTTGGCGTCGGATTTTCAACATATTACATCCATTTCTTTTTGCCGAGAATAGCAGGGCGGCCGTGGTGACCGAGCGGTTCTAGGCGCTACAGTCTAGAACCGCGCGACCGATATGGCCGCAGGTTCGAATCGTGCCTCGGGCATGGACGTGTGTGATATCCTTAGGTTAGTTAGGTTTAAGTAGTTCTAAGTTCTAGGGGACTGATGACCTCAGAAGTTAAGTCCCATAATGCTCAGAGCCATTTTGAGAATAGCAAATAATAACGAGATCCACATCCGAAGCAGAAATCCTTTGCAAAGCAGCTTCCAATTGCCTCTCTTACCACCGCCGAAGTGTACCGTGCTACCACTAGCCACATAATGCGTACCATTCACACCAAGGAGCCGCCCAGTTCGACCGCCAAAACCACCTTTCACATCGCTCCCTGCTACTTCCGTTGTGGGGGGACTTCCATATATCTGTTTTATACTACAATTACATGTGCCCTAAGCATGAACCAGCTTTCAATAAATATTGTCTTTTTCTATAAACATACACATATATAAAAAATTTTTTATTTTAACAATTCATTTTGCTTTTTTCATATATATATTACACAATTCTAAATTTCCTGTCACAAATTAACTAACTAGAACAGAATACACACTCCATAATTGCAAATATACAGTTACATAATAGAAACCCACTTCTAATCGATACAACGAGGTGCTGGACTTAGTATTCTTGGCGTCATACAATCGTATGAGTCCATAGCTGCCGTATTCAGAAGTTCTGGGAGTGAAACTGAGTAATGGATGTACTAAAACTTCGTTAATGATGGATTATTAAGCATCTTAGCAATAAATTTTAATTTCAGATTGTAATAATACAACATTTGAGACTTTGCTTGCTGTTTACATCTACAGCCTGCTGAAACGAGTTATTTAATTTCTGGGAAATATGTGTTTGATTAACAAATGACTGAGTTCGCTGTTAACCTCTACTTGTCGTACAACAGTCACTGAGGTTCCATCCAACTGTAATTTAATAATTTTAAGCAGACAGTACTCAGCATTGAATTTTGTGAACCATATTTTGTACTGTAACTATTTTACACTAAAGTACGATCGTATCTGGGCTAACAGACAGGCGTCCCAAACATATATAAAAATTTGTCATGTTTTCAGTTCCACACGCACACAAGATCGAAAGCAAACAATAATTTCGTACACAAAAGATGTGTGGGCGCAACGGGCAAAAGCAGTGGTTCTACACTGGACATAATTAGTCAATGAAAGGTGAAATTAAAATCTGTGAGAAAAAAAGCGTAAAGAGTTTATTTAACACGTGGTGGTAGTAGTAGTAGTAGTAGTAGTAGAAGTAATGCTACATTAATTCAGAATGAAATCTCTCCTATCGTTCCTGTGTACAGACAGCGATATCGATAGCCTAAGGTCATTACAGCCACAGATTTCACTTACCGCCACGAAATGACATGATGGGACAATCACATGGGTGTGGCTGATGACGTACCTGGCTGTAATTTAGGACTGTCTTGGACTCTGACGCGTCCACAGACTTTCTTGGAGGATTTTTAGGTTGGGTGTGAAATGAATAGCTTTAGTTATACCGACAGCAGTTGTTAAAAGTTTGATCCTAATTTGTATCAGATCATCAATATCATCATCATCACAATCCTCTGCCATTTAACATCCACTTTTGGATGAATGCCATTTATTGACTTTTGAAAGAGGATTGTGATCCTAAGTGATCCTCATGCATTTTGCTCTCTCGTGTCTTCTAATGTGAACTATTAGCTATCCTTAGGTTCGCGTTCGAGTCTTTGCTTACCGCTTCGAATCCTTTAAGAAATTTCAGTTCTCCACACATCTGACTATATGTCCCGGCGAGCTATATTTAATTTTTTGGTGCTTGTCGAATTAGGTCTCTGCTGCAGTTTATTCACAGACAGATTTACTGGCCTTTAGCTCTCAAATAGTAAGTTGCATATAAATCTATTTCTCACTGAGCCATCCTCAGTTTTGAGTGACTCCCATAAGTTAGATCCATGTCTCACTGACGTAAGTCGAAACTGGTGAGAACTAATGATTTCACTCACATTGGAAGCTTCGTTTGGGAAACTCAATTTGGTTTACGAAAAGCAATCTAAGCTAATTCTACTGTTTTGCTTATATATTTCTCTGACAACGAAGTAATAATAAATTCTAATAACAACTGTTTGCGGTTTTGGAAAGTCGACAAGTGAAAGTCTGAGTTTTGGGGCATTTACACTGACTGCTTTCGACCAACGTCCATTTTCATGGACACTTTGAAGACAAAACAGTGGTTAACAAAATTTAATGCAATGGATGGCTTCGAGTGTCTGTCGTAATCGGTAAAATTGATAAGATATTATTAACTTTATTTGCTGTCTGAGCAGCCTGGTCGATGCGACATGGCACGGTTTCCCCCACGTTTTCCGATCACCTCATCTCTCTTTGGCTTCTAAACAAAATGTCCTGAATCGTTTGTTGTATGTATTTTAATCTCAGTCTACCTCTACAATTTTTGTGCTCTAGTAACATGGAAGATGTTATCTGATGCCTTAAAACATAGTGTTTCTTATAATTCCTTGTCATTCCTGCAGGGGACCACTTAACTTTTCATGAGATTAGTAGATATAATTTTCAGCATCCTTCAGTACACCACACGCGAGATGCTTCCATTTTCTACTTTTCCGGTTGTCCCACAGCCCAGGATTCATTGCTATACAATACTGCGCACCGAAAATATATTCCAGAAATTTGTTCCTGAAATTAAAACATATGTATGATGCAAACAGACATCGTTTAGAGAGTAATGACCCATATCACTCTGTTAATCTGCTTTTTATATGCTTTCTTCGCTCGTCATGTGCCATTTTGCTTCCGAGGTATTAAAGTTTCTTCACTTGCACCGTTTCGTAGTCCACAATGTTGGTGTTAGGTTCGTCACTAATCGCATTTCTGCTACTGTTTAATACTATCGTCTTTCTTTGCGTTGGTGTCAGTCCATAATGTGTGCTCAACAGATTGTTCATCGGATTCAAGAGGTGCTCTAACTCTTATTCATAGTTACAGACGGCAGCAGCGTCGTCTACACATCCTAACATTGACATGTTTCTACCCTGATATTTAATCCCACTTCTGAATCTTCCTTTAATTTCTTTCGTTTACTCTTGACTCTAACACATGAATAGTAGGTGGCGTGACGAGGCGAAACCACATTTATCTGCCAACAACTGTGGGTTCTTCGATTACTCTGTATGAAATACTCAAAGCAGAACACCTGAAATATTAGTACACTTTTTTACGTAAATGCATAAAATATATACTTAACTTTGTGACACTTCCTTGCTAATGGATAACGTACAACGGTCATGGACTAGCAAAGCATCACTTGATGCACTAAATAACGAACTGTTCTTTTGCGGTACAGTGTTCAATACTAATAACACGGTAAGTTCATCTTGAACTGTAACTATTCGTGGGTAGAAGACGATGACCTTGACTACTCTAGCTGAGGGTTCGAATTGGAGAAGAGCTGCTGCCATCTGGACGCTATATCGACCTCACCATGAGCGCACTGCTGTACTGAGAGGGGAGGCGATATCTTCAGGTTACGCCTCCCACATGTCGTTGTGGACAGTAGCGAGCCCTCACTTATGTCTGTGGTATCAATTCACGTTGCCAACTAATGATGTGGCAATGCAGTCTCAGTATCAGACCACAATATCTCCTGGTATCCCACTGTCTAAGGCTGTTACCCATCGTTCCCTGTAGATTATACATCTTCTTTTCAGAATTTATGAAATGTGTGGCACTTTACGTTGTCGAAGGTTTTCATTCCGTATGTATTAGATCTTCAGTCGTCCAATTCTTCCAAATCGATATATATTTTGTTCTACTATCCTGATAGATCCGTCCCTTTCCTTGTAGAGGTCGTTACTATTGCTACTCCTTACGCCTACCTGCTCTTTCCTTTGCAGTTAACACTGGAGATACTTCTACGTTGTTAATTTTAATGGTCTTAGTTTTAAGTTCACGGGAACTTATTTTGACTTTTGTATATCCTGATACTCTCCTTATGACGACTGTTTCCTTTCTTCTTTCATCATCTATTTCTGCAGCAATTTCGCGAGAACCTCTTTGTATTTCCCATTGAATACATATCTAAGTGAGTAATATTATTCTTTTCCTTTCCTTTGCTGGACACATTTGTATTCCCTAATTTCGTCAATCAGCTGGGGTATTTCCTATATTCTATACAGCTTCATAACTTTTATGTTTCTTGTACCTCCATTCGTCTGTCAAGCTTGTATGATTAGCCATTTTGGAGGTGTTAGTTCTTCCTCAACTGAACCACCTTCAGTGGTATACAGTGTCACTGTACCCATAGGTCTCGACAACATCTAACAAAGTTCTTAATCCTCAACACTTCAGTTTCTCACTGGTAGTCATCGTCACAATATCTGCAGTTTCAGACAACACTGAACATACATCAATGAACTTCAAAACTTCAGTTTCTCTCTTCCTTGCCTTTTGATCCTTACTGACCATTAATTTCGGCCTAATGTTCTGTTAGGGTAACTCACACATATGGAATATGGAGCGGTAGGAAATATGAGAGCTACGTAAGCCCTGCAGTTTTATCAGTAAAGTGTAGAGCACTTGATTTATTAGAAGGGGAAATATTCTGTAGGATTGTGATGTCTGGAGTGCCTCAGAATCAATTGCCAACTGATTTTATATGCAGCAAGAGAAAAAGTGAATCCACATACAGTACAATTAGACGAATATATCACTATAGCAATATATCCTCACTCATAGAGACGAAACTAAGAAAATGTCAAACTGTTCGCTAAATTAATACTCCTGTTAATTTTAAATTACTTTTTAATAGGAATCTATATGTACACACTTAGAGTCTAAAGTAAAAATAATTTTTGTTACATATATAGGGTGGTCCATTGATCGTGACCGGGCCAAATATCTCACGAAATAAGCGTCAAACGAAAAAACTACAAAGAAAGAAACTTGTCTAGCTTGAAGGGGGAAACCAGATAGCGCTATTGTTGGCCCGCTAGATGGTGCTGCCATAGCTCAAACGGATATCAAGTGCGTTATTTAAATAGGAACCCCCATTTTTTTATTACATATTCGTGTAGTACGTAAAGAAATGTGAATGTTTTAGTTGGACCACTTTTTTCGCTTTGTGATAGATAGCGCTGTAATAGTCACAAACATATGATTCAGAATTTTAGACGAACAGTTGGTAACAGGTAGGTTTCTTAAATTAAAATACAGAACGTAGGTATGTTTGAATATATATCGGTTGTTCCAATGTGATACATGTATCTTTATGATCTTATCACTTCTGAGAACGCATGCTGTTACAGCGTGATTACCTGTAAGTACCACATTAATTCAATAAATGCTCAAAATGATGTCCGTCAACCTCAATGCATTTGGCAATACCTGTACCGACATTTCTCTCAACAGCGAGTAGTTCGCCTTCCGTAATGTTCGCACATGCATTGACAATGTGCTGACGCATATTATCAGGCGTTGTCGGTGTATCACGATATCAAATATCCTTCAACTTTCCCTGCAGAAAGAAATTCGGGGACGTCAGATCAGGTGAACGTGCGGGCCATGGTATGGTGCATCGACGACCAACCCACCTGTCATGAACTATGCTATTCAATACCGCTTCAATCGCATGCGAGCAATGTGCTGGACATCCATCATGTTGAAGTACATCGCCATTCTCTCATGCTGTGAAACATCTTGTAGTAACATCGGTAGAACATTATGTAGGAAATCAGCATACATTGCACCATTTAGATTGCTATCGATAAAATGGGGGCCAATTATCCTTCCTCCCAAAATGCCGCACCATATATTAACCCGCCAAGGTCGCTGATGTTCCACTTGTCGCAGCCATTGTGGATTTTCTGGTGCTCAATAGTGCATGTTAACGTCGGTTTGCGTTACCACTGTTGGTGAACGACGCTATCTCGGTGAATAGAATGCGTGCAAAAAATCTGTCATCGGCCCGTAATTGCTCTTTTGCCCAGTGGCAAAACTGTACACGACGTTCAAAATCATCGCCATGCAATTCCTGGTGCATAGAAATATGGTACGCATGCAATCGATGTTGATGTGGCATTCTCAACACCGGCGTTTTTGAAATTCCCGATTCTCGCACAATTTGTCTGCTACTGATGCGAGGATTAGCCGCGACAGCGGCTAAAACACCTACTTGGACATCATCATTTGTTGCAGGTCGTGGTTGACGTTTCATATGTGGCTGAACACTTCCTGTTTCCTTAAATATCGTAACTATCCGGCGAATGGTCCGGACACTTGGATGATGTCGTCCAGGATACCGAGCAGCATACATAGTACACGCCCATTGGGCATTTTGATAACAATTGCCATACATCAACACCATATCGACCTTTTCCGAAATTGGTAAACGGTCCATCTTAACAAGAGTAATGTATCACGAAGCAAATACCGTCCGCACTGGTGGGATGTTACGTGATAACACGTACTTATACGTTTGTGACTATTACAGCGCCATCTATCACAGAACGAAAAAAGTGGTCCAACTAAAACATTCATATTTCTTTACGTACTTCACGAATATGTAATAAAAATGGAGGATCGTATTTAAAAAAAACTCTGCTGATATCCGTTTGACCTATGGCAGCGCCATCTAGCGGGCCAACCATAGCGCCATCTGGTATCCCCCTTCATTTACATCTACATTTATACTCTGCAAGCCACCCAACGGTGTGTGGTGGAGGGTACTATACGTGCCACTGTCTTTACCTCCCTCTCCTGTTCCAGTCGCGTATGGTTTGCGGGAAGAACGACTGCCGGAAAGCCTCGTTACGCGCTCGAATCTCTCTAATTTTACATCCGTGATCTCCTCTGGAGGTATAAGTAGGGGGAAGCAATATATTCGATACCTCATCCAGAAACGCACCGTCTCGAAACCTGGACAGCAAGCTACACTGCGATGCAGAGCGCCTCTCTTGCAGAGTCTGCCACTTGAGTTTCCTAATCATTTCCGTAACGCTATCACGCTTACCAAATAACCCTGTGACGAAACGCGCTGCTCTTATTTGGATCTTCTCTATCTCCTCCGTCAACCCGATCTGGTACGGATCCCACACTGATGAGCAATACTCAAGTATAGGTCGAACGAGTAAGCCACCTCCTTTGTTGATGGACTTCATTTTCTAAGGACTGTCCCAATGAATCTCAACCTGGTACCCGCCTTACCAACAATTAATTTTATATCATCATTCCGCTTCAAATATTTCCGCACGCGTACTCCCAGATATTTTACAGAAATAACTGCTACCTGTGTTTGTTACGCTGTCATATAATAATACAATAAGGGATCCTTCTTTCTATGTATTCGCAATACATTACATTTGTCTATGTTAAGGGTCAGTTGCCACTCCCTGCACCAAGTGCCTATCCGCTGCAGATCTTCCTGCATTTCGCTACTATTATCTAATGCTGCAACTTCTCTGTATACTACAGCATCATCCACGAAAAGCGGCATGGAACTTCCGACACTATATACTAGGTCATTTATATATATTATATATATAAGCAATGGTCCCATAACACTTCCCTGTGGCACGCCAGAGGTTACTTTAACGTCTGTAGACGTCTCTCCATTGATAACAACATGCTGTGTTCTGTTTGCTAAAAACTCTTCAATCCAGCCACAAAGCTGGTCTGATATTCCGTAGGCTCTTACTTTGTTTATCAGGCGACATTGCGGAACTGTATCGAACGCCTTCCGGAAGTCAAGGAAAATAGCATCTACCTGGGAGCCTGTATCTAATATTTTCTGGTTCTCAAGAACCAATAAAGCGAGTCGGGTCTCACACGATCGCTGTTTCCGGAATCTATGTTGATTCCTACATAGTAGATTCTGGGTTTCCAGAAACGACATGATACGCGAGCAAAAAACATGTTCTAAAATTCTACAACTGATCGACGTCAGAGATATAGGTCTATAGTTTTGCGCATCTGCTCGACGACCCTTCTTGAAGACTGGGATTACCTGTGCTCTTTTCCAATCATTTGGAACCTTCCGTTCCTTTAGAGACTTGTGGTACATGGCTGTTAGAAGGGGGGCAAGTTCTTTCGCGTACTCTGTGTAGAATCGAACTGGTATCCCGTCAGGTTCAGTGGACTTTCCTCTGTTGAGTGATTCCAGTAGCTTTTCTATTCCTTGGACATTTCAAGCTAGACAAGTTTCGTTCTTTGTAGTTTTTTCGTTCGACGCTTATTTCGTAGATATTTGGCCCGGCCGCTATCAATGGACCACCCTGTATACCACTGTGCATTACAAATTAGGAAGGGAAATGAACAGCATGCATTTATTTAGCAGCCATGACTGGAAGTATGAATTCTTCCCCCCTTTTGCAGGTGATGTCATCCAATGAGTGTACCCACGTGCTGCCAGAAAATACAAGAAAACTTTTGTTGGCCAAAAGCCGTTCCACTTCACATGCAAGTTGTTTGGTCTGATGCCATTCACAGTTGATATTAATACTGCATCAATGAAGAGATTGAGATCGGATTTGGTTACTGCTACCCTCGCCAGCGTATCACATCTGATTTCTGCGTGTATTTTGATGGCCTTCTATTTTGGATCATTTCATCCATTCTCTAGAATGAACGTTATCTCAGTTTGCAATGTAATGAGTTTGTCAGCACTGGCTTTTCTTTTCGATGGCATCAGACTTCTTCTACAATACAGAAAAATGTGTGAAAATGCTTAAGCTCATAGCATCATGTGACAAAGTTCTGAGGACCCATTTTGGCCCTGTGATTCCATCTGAGGGAAAGGCAGTGAAGATACAACTGGTTTTAGTTCTTTTTTATGTGTGTTCAATATACGCATCCTTTTTATGACTGCAGGACAGGACAGCAAGCTTCTAGCATTTACTGTGAGCAGCTTTGTTGCAACCTATTTATCTCTTTTGAGGTTTGCGAATTTACAGTTAGTGACAAAGCACAGAGTTTCCCCTCTAAATGTTTATGTCCACGATATAAGGAACGATGTACTATCTACATGCTATGGTAAAGTTTATGGAATGAAGCGATCTCTGCACAGAGGGAATCTACAGTCTCACAGGAGACAGGTTTGGCCAGTATCAGCGTATGTGCGATCTATCTTCGAGTGCATGCAGACGTCTGTGAATTGTCAGATTTGGTTGCCACTGCTCACGAGGGTTTTCTAGTGTTATACTTCATCGCTATTTCACTGACTGCCACACTTCAGATTTACCTCCTCGCAACGAAATTATCGTTCCTAGGTTCAAGTAATGTCAATACCTGGGAAGGAAAGCTGACTATTTATCTCACCGTAGGTCAGCTGACGCTTTCGTCGTACCTGCTCACGGTTTGGAGACAGAAGCGAGACGAACCTTGAGACTGTGCTCGCAGCTGCTGCTGGAAGGGCGGCGTGTGGGCGGCGCCGCCCACAGCGAGATGCTTCTACTGGCGAGGCAGGTGTGCTCTGGACGCCCTGTGGCCAGGCTGCTAGGCATTCTAACCGCACGACTGAGCCTCGTCGCTACTTTCATCTCCATAGTAACCACCTACAGCGCCCTGTTGGTCACCTTTCGGCCCTCAGAACGTTCTATCACTAGAAAGTAATTAAGGCACCGTACTCGTATCTGTTACCCGGTAACTGAAGACGCGGTAAGGATTACAACACTGTCGTCTTTACTCCAGGTAATCAAGATGGGTAGGCAGCATTATTGTCGCAACTACGCGCTGCGGACACTACTACATGTCTCTATGCGTCACTAAATGAAGAGCCTATTATGACAAAGAACAGAAAGAGGTAGTGCCGTGGCGACACGAACAGCAGGAGTCAACAACATATACCACGGTGTGGTAGCAACTGAAACCATAGAGCCTCAGCGCCAGACAGACAGCGGCAGCGACAACCATGTCAGCACACCAATACGCTCGCACAACTACGATCTGCCCTAAGTATTTCAGACTTCCACAGAAATCGATTTTAACCAGTCATGACTGCGCGATATAGGCTCGCCCACGCTCCGGCTACAGACGTCCGTTTCAACGCAGCGAGCAACCCCAGATAGACTTCGCCACGACATCACCTACTTCAGTGCGGACACCTCTTCACTTTGCACGACACCAGGGCGGGACTTCGTCACTGTAATGGTGGCGTGCAAAAAGCCATTGGTATATTCTGTTTTATTACTTAAACCGATTTGGTGGCAGTATTTCTACAGACGTAGACAATTCCTCTGGTTCTCTCGTTGGGACTTCATTCTTCATTAGCAAAGTACAAACCAAGCAATTTCAAGTGTTGTGATCCTGTTACAGCTTTTGTGCTTCAAGATGTGCCTAAGCCTCCAGATTACAACTTGCTGTTTGCATTTAAGAACTAGACTTGTTAAAGTAGTTGAGAACTTTTCGTTACATTTCAGACTTTAATTTGGTCAAACTTATGAATTTACTCTGAAGTTGTTGTGATTGTTGATCATTCACTTCAAGAAGCTCCAAGTTTGTTTTTGTGAATGTTACTGTGTAGCGATAGAGACAGTGGCATTATCAGTGTGACATTTACTTTGTTTACATTAAAACATTTGAATGGTGTGTCAGATGTATTTTATTGCGTTATCGCACAGTTTGGTGCCTTTTAAAATTAATTTTCTTTGTGGGATACTTTTTTTCACTTCTAGTTACGTAAGGATTTTGTACAACTAACATATAATCATAACACTGGGGTAAAACTTTTACCATGTAGACAACAAAAACCCCGCAACGTGATAAGGTACTCATGAACATATAAACAAAGACATGAGCTTTCCGCCGGCCTCAGTGGCCGAGCGGTACTAGGCGCTTCAGTCTGGAACCACGCGATCGCTACGGTCGCAGGTTCAAATCCTGCCTCGGGCATGTTTCTGTGTGATGTCTTTAGGTTAGTTAGGTTTAACTAGTTCTAGTTATAAGAGACTGATGACCTCAGATGTTAAGTCACATAGTGCTCAGAGCCATTTGAACCATAAGCTTTTCTTATTACAATTGATCAGTTAGTAATAAAATTTCAGTGGTAGGTTTGCAACATTAAAGTGCTGGATACCATTCTTCATTATTATTTACAATATTTGAACTGTAATATACAAAGACATGGGAATTATAGTGAGGTACATCAGCCTCATTTTAGGTAGTGACGAGATAACAGTACTACTTTCAGACTATTATGTTTGTTCAAATGGTTCAAATGGCTCTGAGCACTATGGCACTTAACATCTGAGGTCATCAGTCCCCTAGAACTTAGAACTACTTAAACCTAACTAACCTAAGGATATCACACACATCCATGCTCGAGGCAGGATTGGAACCTGCGACCGTTGCGGTCGCGCGGTTCCAGACTAATGCTCCTAGAACCGCTCGGCCACCCCGGCCGTCTATCGTGTTGGTACGGATGTCATATGTGGATGACTAATGAATTATTGAGTTAGTTAAGTACGGATCTTTGTTGCAAATTCTTTGATGATATGGAGTGGTCGTCTTCTGAAACAATTTTAATTTTTACGTCATTGACTTGTTGAAATTCTAATGAACAAATCTGCTATTAATATTACTCTCAGGGGTCTTAATTCTGGAAAACCTCAAGTTTGTTATACGCAGATGTAACACATCCTCATATAAGTATACATCATTACTGGTGTTATTATCGATTTGTAATATCAATATAAACTTATTTGTCTAGATCGCTGGCTTAAAAATGATACAATTGATTTCGATTATGTAGCAATCATCTTGAGATCTGTCTAAAACAAGCAGAAAATATTTTGTTCTTAAAAGTTGCACTACTTACAATGTATACAATCTAAACAGAAAAGACAGTGACAGAGATCGTTTTGTAGTGGCCTGGATTGAAACATTTGCCGCTGTCGAGATGCAAGAGCATTGAGTGGAAGAGGTCATTTGGTGCCCTGGGTGTTAATGATCAGCGTAAGAAGACTTTACTCCCTAAATTTCTAACATTCTGCGTGGTGTCTGTTTGTTCTATATCGTGTCTCCCTACCACTTTCGCGCAACGACGCTCTGAGCGTTTTTTTTTAGGGAATTGACTAGTTTGAACCTGAGACCTGTTGCTGGTAAGGAGACGCCAGACCACACATGACATGTAGAGTTCAGAAGAGTTCAGTGAGACTAACGACGATATAACCAAATACTTAATGATTTCAGCGTCAGGTCCATTGCAGTCCCTGTAAAGAACTCTTAATACTAACTAAATTTAGTGGAAGGGGTTCAAGGCTTCCCTATTTTTAGTTAGCTGGTAAAATAACGTCGAAAAAGCAGTTAAGTTTACCATTGGAAATTTTATTCTACTCACAAAACATGGTTTTTAAATTGCGCTATTGATAAAAGGAAATGTTTTAATACAGGATGGTAAAACCAACTGCGTTCAACAAAAATGTGAACGAATATTCCCTGAATGGGTTTCCAAGTTCTACAATGGATTGAAGGATGACCTATTCCATATCACATCAATAATCAAGGTTTAAATTAAGTTTCACAAAAGAGAAAACTATCAAAATGGTCTACAGTGACCCTCAATTATCTTTAAATACTTATCTAACTTGTCATACATTACAGTGGCTGATGTGGCTTCTCAATAACTATATAACAGAAAAATCATCGCGTTTCAGATTTTTACTTCAAGTGGCAAATGTGAACACCATGAGCTTTAATTGACGATCGACACTAGCATTACGCAAAAAGGGGGTGTAACAGATGAGACATCTGCATTTCTGAATGAAGCTTTATGCACTGTTATGCAGCATCAGGTTCGTTCATTACCTTGTTGGTGTTCGTCAGTGGGCGGAGGGCAGCACAGCTCCGCTCACCTCGCCGTCTCGGAAGCAACTCCCTCCAAACAAGTTGGTTTAAAAAATCTATCTGACTGTGTTTTCATCTGACCAATCATGGTCTCAATGTTAACCTTAAGCTCCGCATGCAAAAATTCTGTCTATCCGATGAGAAACATTATAATTTTCGTGTTGGGGCAATGTTTTTGAAATTTGCCTTGTAAGAGAGACGCGAAAAAGTCTCACATTAAAACTTGCAGCTGGTTTGGTCCTTTTAGTGTTATCGTAAGATCTATACTGTTCTTCTGGAGGGCTCTATCTTTTAACATGTGCTGGGGGTGGTCCTGACGTAATAGAGATGTGAAATAGTCTCACACGAAAACTTGCGAGTGGGGTGGCCCTTTTAGTGTTGTCGTAACATCTATACTGGTATTCTGGAGGGCTCTAGCTTTTAACATAGGCTGGAGGGTGATCCTAGCGGTTAGCTGGCAACGTGGGTGTCCGTCGCTTATCGTGGGGCCTTCTAGCTTACACGGTTCTGCTCTCGGCTTCTGTTCTCGTTTCTCCCCTCGGAACTGCGTCTGTCTCACAGTGGGAAGGTATGAAATGCATTTAGGCATTCTTGTGTTAGTCTGTGGTATTCCATTTGCTCACTCGTTACTCGCTTTGTATGTGTGAAAGTCATCGTTATGTGTCCCTAAAAGCGGTCGGTTTTCGTTGTAATACTTCACAGACGACTAGTTTACAATAGGATAGAGATTAGGGAAGGTATGTCGTCTATTCTTCACCCATCTTCTTTCTTGGTCTCAATCTTGCGAATCTTCAACTTCTGTTCTTCCTGCTTTTTCTCTGCTTCTTGGTTCTTCTCTGGGCAGGATATGGATATATTTATTGATAACTAGTCGCTCTGAAGTTCTCCTCTTAGTAACAGTTTTATAAATTGTTTGGGCATATCATTATTACTTTGTGGAAGTTTTCTTCAGTTTCGTGCATCAGCGTGCTGTTTAATAGCAGTAGTGTGACTTTTACACATATTTCCTTTGCCAATGGTGGCTTGCCCAAGCGGTCTTCTCGTCGGGCCGTTTTTTGTTCACTCCGCTGAGTCGGCGCATTCGGAGACCCTTCTGGCGTTCGGTGTCCTGTCGTGTCTCTGCAGGGTTCCACCACTGTGTGGTTCTGTGTTCTGTCCCAGCAGGGTTCCGCCACCCTATGGTTCAGCTTGGCAGCAGATTTATTTACTGCCCATTTCGGCTACAAAGGCCTTCTCTTGGTGTCGTTGTCTTTTCCCTTCTCTCGATGCTTCTGCCTTCTAGGAATCGTGTCTTGCTAATTACGTCCTTTCCTTTCTTGATACTTCTCGTGTTGCAACTTGTGGGTCATTGCATCTCGTCCTTGCTGGTGTTTTTACGATGGTTCTTACAAAAAGTTTTGCTAATAATTATCTAACATATGTCTAGTACCTACATTGTTTTATGCCTTCTTAAAAGCTTTACAAATTAAGGCGCCCTTTCCATGTTACAGTTCTAAGACATTTTGAGTGTTAAGGTCTACAAGAATCCTCAAATTCGTTTTTTATATTTGTGTAGTGTCGTGGTGTAAAGCATTTTAGTATTTCATGCTGTTAGACTATCTACGCTTTATCCCTTCACCTTAATCTATGGTACTATTGGTGTTATTTTTGTTTTTGTTTCTATTGAAACTACTTTCTTTTTCCCACCTTCCTCTCTCTTCATTCTTCTTTCTCCTGACGATCGTATCTGCAACATAATCTTGAAATATTGTGCTCATTATTTACCAGTAATAAAATTAATCTTCAAACTTTTCGATATGGCTCACATGGTGAAGTCCTAAGGTTTTGCCTGTTTTTGGGTTCATTAGCTCCACAGCATTATCATGAGCAATTCGGCTAATTATGACAGGTCCTTTGTATGCAGCATAAAACTTATGTATTTTGGGTTTCTGTTTGTTGGAGAGATGGTGTGTTTTTACAATTACTTTCTGGCCTACTGAGAATGTTCTTTTAAATGCTGTTCTATCTCCTCTTTCTTTCCTTTTAATGGCTGCCTTTCTGATGTTGGAGAGTGCTGTTGCTATGACTTGTTTGTGCTGTGTACATGGTACAATAGGAAATCTAACATTTTGTCTGGTTATATTTGGGGGTTCAATATTTTTAAGTACAGTAACTGGAGGTAGTAGTGTAGTGCTATGCGGCATTTCATTTAATACTTCTTCAAAATCTTTAAGGTATATATCCCAAGTGTTGTGTCTTTTGCCTGCATATAATCGGCATAAAGTGCCTATGTCCTTCATAGATCGTTCTGCTGGATTTACACTAGGTTTGTAATTAAATATGTAGATGGGTTATATTTTGTGTTGCTTTAACGTGTTCTGCCATTGCAGTGATTTGTATTGTGGGCCATTATCCGAAATTATTCGTTCCACTTGTCTGAGAAAATCTTGTCTAAATGTATTACTTATAGCAAGACCTGTTGCCCGTTTTAATGGTGTCAAGGTAACATATTTAGAAGTAAGTTCCAAAACGACAAATATGAAAATATATCCATTTTTATGTGCATGGGAGGGGCCCCATCAAATCTGTTGCAGCTATTTGTTTTAATCTTTTAGGGATTATTTGAAATATGGGTGGCTTGGTTGCAAAGTGACGTGTTTAGGCCTCATACATTTTTTGCATTTGACTAATACTGTTCTAATTCTTCTTTCAATATTGGGAAAATGGCTTGTTTGTTTCATTTTTAAAAAGCATTTCTTTGGTCCAAAGTGGCCATTACTTAAATGTGTATCCCATATGTACTAATTAATTAGTTCATCTGGGATATAAATTAACCATTCATTCGTTGCTACATTCCGTCTAAAAAATAAAACGTTGTTTTTACGAGATAGTGCTGTCGAATGCCTGGAAAAACTTACTTCTCCACTTGTGTTTGATTCCTAGTGTTTCGGGATCCTTGTCCTCTTCTTTGCCTATGTTTTTCAATGCTGTCGTAATGTAGTTTTCGCAAGGTACTTGTTTCATATAGTACATTGTAAACAGGTCTTCTGCTGCTTCCAAACCTATGTTATTGGATGCACCCTGTGGACATCGTGATAAAGCATCTGCTAATACATTCGCTGCTCCTGGTATGTAATAGTGAAGTCAAATTCTTGTAGTATTAACATCCATCTGGCTAACCTCCCATGAGTTAGTTTGGCGGATAACAGAAATCCTAATGCTTTGTGATCAGTGCATACTTTGTTTTTCTTCCGAATAGGAAGTATCGAAAACGTTGGAAGCCCCATACAATGGCCAATGATTCCAGCTCCGTGACTGAATAGTTTTTCTCGCTTTTTGTGAGTACCCAACTGGCAAATGCAATTGTTCTATATGATCTTAGTCCTGCCTATTCGTATTCTTGGAATAAAACAACTCCTAAACCTGTTTTCGCGCTATCAGTGGCCATACCAAAATTTTGTGTTAGATCAGGATGTGCTAAAATCGGTGCTGTTGTTGGTGCGTTTTTCTCTTTTAAAAATTCTTCATTGACTTGATGATCCCATACCCATGGCGTGTTTCTTCCAGTCAGTGCACATAGCCATGGTGTTGCGAGAGAGTCGATCCAAATTAATTTTTTATAGAATCCGGTGAGACATAGAAATCATCTGAGAGTTTTCTTATTATACGGAGTGCTGAATTCTTTGACTGCTATTAGTGTTTCTGGGTCGGGCATTACCCCTTTCTCGGAAATTATGTGTCCTAGAAGTTTGACCTCTCGCCTTCCAAATTTGGATTTGGGTTATATTTACTGTGACCCCATGCTCTTTCATGATCTGTAAAAACCGATTTAATGTGTCGTTGTGATGTTCCCAAGAAGGTTCTGCTATCATCACATCATCAACATAAAAAGTATTTTTTTGTAAAATTTCAGGACTGGGTATAGTATGAAATCCCCTAATAAACGCTGCTGGTGAGATGTTTAAGCCAAATGGCAATCGTTTAAACTGGTAACATCTACCGAACACGATAAATGCTGTAAATTTTCTACATTCTGGAGCCAATTCTATTTGCCAGAAACTACTCCGTAAATCAATTGATGAAAATATCTTTGCACCGTGGAAGTTTTGTATCAATTCCTCTAATTTTTCTGGGCGATCGGTCTCAGTGATTATGATTGTGTTGATCTGTCTGGAATCAAACACTAACCTGATGCTCCTATCTCGTTTCTGCACAATATGGAGCGGTCTGTTAAATGTGGAGTTAGCTGGTTCAATAATATCGTCATCTAGCACTTTAGATATCTCTTGGAATATTTTATTCCTGCAGCTTAATGGGATTGTATAGGGTGGCACTCTAAATGGTTTGTGCTGTTTTACTTCAAACTTGTACTGAAAGTGTTTAATACCGCCAGTCTTAGGTAAATATAGGTCTGCTTTATCTCGTAAAATACCATCTAATTCTCTTTTACTGTGTTCCGAAATACCTTGAACTTCTTGCTATTTTTCGTCGATTTCTTTATGGACTTCTAACATGAGTTGAGGCGATTCCGCCTTTTGTGCATATCATTCTAATTCTTCATCCTCTTTATCTCGCGTCATTCTTAATTGTTTGTTTATAACTGGTATATCTTCTAATTTTAGCTTTTGCTCAAAGAGAAGTGTGACATTCCCGAATGTTACGCTACCTTTCCCCATATCTATTATCGCTCGTCTCTCATTAAAAAAATCTGCACCTATAATCAAATCTACAGTTAGTTTAGGTATAATCACGAAGTTGGCTTCGATCTTTTGACCCTGACACGAAAGTGTTAACCTTGTTTGTCTCGTAAATTCCGCAGCATTGTTTCTAATAGGACCTCTTACTTTAATCTTACGTGTTTTCAGAACTGGCAATTCCTCATTGGCATTACACTGCATGAATAAATTTTCTGAGATCGCAGTCACTTCACTTCCTCTATCAGTTACAATATTGACTGAGATATGCTTTACCATGGCCTTCACAATTGGTTGAATTTGAAAGGGTTCGTTCTGTTCTTCTTCTTCTTGCATCAACGAATCCTCCACTGAATCATACATGAGTCTTTTTAGGAATTTCCCTTGTGAATTCGAACTTTCTCTAGGATAAGCTTCGACTGCTACTTCTCTCTCTTTCATTTGCTCTTTTCTATTTATTCCTTCATTTACGCTATCACCAACATCCTCTACTTTTTCCTCATCCTCGTCTGTCCTCTCCTTCTTCGTCGCTACTTCCACATAATCGCATCTAAATGCTCTAATTATCGATTCATAACTTCCCTCATTATATACGTTTGGTTGTGTGCCCACTCGTAACTTATTTTCAACTTCTGTCGACTGCGCATTATCCTCATTGTATTCGCTTTCCCTGGTTTCCATCTCAAATAGCTCTGCAATATTCATTACTTCGTCCTTTCCTCCTACATTCGTTGTGCATGCCTCTGGTAATTCATCTTACTCGTCAGTATTCTCCCAATTAATTTCGTTCCAACACGATATTGTTATTTTCTTGTCTTCGTTTTCGTCTGGTCCCTGCGGATTTGTTTCTTCCTTCTTCTCTTCTCGTGATAAGAATTTTACTTCTCTGTTCAAGGTGCTGCAATTGTCCTGGGTCGGTGCGTCATTCTCTTTGGCATGGGCGCTTAGCTGTCAATTCGAACGTTTATCAGGGTTTGGTGGTCTTACCTCCACCTCTTCTATCTGTATTCTCTTTTCTTGTTCAGCTTGTTGATAGTGGTTTCTTTGTTGATAATTTGTCGGTCTATTGGTTCTCCAGTACCCGTTCCGGTTGTCGTTATTCCCTCTGTAATAGTAGTTGCCGTTCCTGGGTGAATTATAGTTATTGCCATATTCTCTTCTAAATCCATAACCTGTTCTTTGTTGAAATCTATTGTCGTTTCTTGGTGCGAAGTTAACACATGGTGCATAATTATTGTCTCTTCGTACTGTCTTGTGGATTCCACTGCTTTTTGCTTTCGTTTTCGCGTGTGCTTCGTCTTTTTCTTGCGTCATCTTCCGAAAATATGAACTCTACTTCCCTTAGAATACCTTTAAATGCTTCGACGTCATTGCCTCCGCGACCTACTAATGATTGTTGGTATTTCAATGGTAGCTTCATCGCGCATAATTTAATCAACTCTCCGTCACTGTATGGTACATCTAAGCATTGATTTTTCTTTGCCATTAATTAGAAAAATTTCACGGGACTCTTCTCTCTTGAATTTTCAAAATATGGGTTCTGTAATAATTCGTACTTTACTCTGTTCTGTGCTTCGCTGGACCAATATCGTGAGAGAAACTTCTCTCTGAAATCTACGTACGATCGGCATGTCGCTGCAACATTCTGCATGGTTTCTGCGACTGTTCTACATCTACATCCATACTCCGCAAGCCACCTGACGGTGTGTGGCGGAGGGTACCTTGAGTACCTCTATCGGTTCTCCCTTCTATTCCAGTCTCGTTTTGTTCGTGGAAAGAAGGATTGTCGGTATGCCTCTGTGTGAGCTCTAATGTCTCTGATTTTATCCTCATGGTCTCTTCGCGAGATATTCGTAGGAGGGAGCAATATACTGCTTGACTCTTCGGTGAAGGTATGTTCTCGAAACTTTGACAAAAGCCCGTACCGAGCTACTGAGCGTCTCTCCTGCAGAGTCTTCCACTGGAGTTTATCTATCATCTCCGTAACGCTTTCTCGATTACTAAATGATCATGTAACGAAGCGCGCTGCTCTCCGTTGGATCCTCTCTATCTCTTCTATCAACCCTATCTGGTACGGATCCCACACTGCTGAGCAGTATTCAAGCAGTGGGCGAACAAGCGTACTGTAACCTACTTCTTTTGTTTTCGGATTGCATTTCCTTAGGATTCTTCCAATGAATCTCAGTCTGGCATCTGCTTTACCGACGATCAACATTATATGATCATTCCATTTTAAATCAGTCCTAATGCGTACTCCCAGATAATTTATAGTATTAACTGCTTCCAGTTGCTGACCTGCTATTTTGTAGCTAAATGATAAAGGATCTATCTTTCTGTGTATTCGCAGCACATTACACTTGTCTACATTGAGATTCAATTGCCATTCCCTGCACCATGCGTCAATTCGCTGCAGATCCTCCTGCATTTCAGTACAATTTTCCATTGTTACAACCTCTCGATACACCACAGCATCATCTGCAAAAAGCCTCAGTGAACTTCCGATGTCATCCACAAGGTCATTTATGTATATTGTGAATAGCAACGGTCCTATGACACTCCCCTGTGGCACACCTGAAATCACTCTTACTTCGGAAGACTTCTCTCCATTAAGAATGACATGCTGCGTCCTGTTATCTAGGAACTCCTCAATCCAATCACACAATTGGTCTGATAGTCAATATGCTCTTACTTTGTTCATTAAACGACTGTGGGGAACTGTATCGAACGCCTTCCGGAAGTCAAGAAACACGGCATCTACCTGTGAACCCGTGTCTATGGCCCTCTGAGTCTCGTGGACGAATAGCGCGAGCTGGGTTTCACATGACCGTCTTTTTCGAAACCCATGCTGATTCCTACAGAGTAGATTTCTAGTCTCCAGAAAAGTCATTATACTCGAACACAATACGTGTTCCAAAATTCTACAACTGATCGACGTTAGAGATATAGGTCTATAGTGCTGCACATCTGCTCGACGTCCCTTCTTGAAAACGGGGATGACCTGTGCCCTTTTCCAATCCTTTGGAACGTTACGCTCTTCTAGAGACCTACGGTACACCGTTGCAAGAAGGGGAGCAAGTTCCTTTGCATACTCTGTGTAAAATTGAACTGGTATCCCATCAGGTCCAGAGGCCTTTCTTCTTTTGAGCGATTTTAATTGTTTCTCTATCCCTCTGTCGTCTATTTCGATATCTACCATTTTGTCATCTGTGCGACAATCTAGAGAAGGAACTACAGTGCAATCTTCCTCTGTGAAACAACTTTGGAAAAAGACATTTAGTATTTCGGCACATATAAAGTCTAATCTGTGTGCTAGCGTCCAGTGTTCTGGTAATCCTACTCGGAATTGATCAATGAAAGTTAGTGGATGTGTTGTGTAATGTCCCTAGGTTAGTTATGTTTAAGTAGTTCTAAGTTCTAGGGGACTGATGACCATAGATGTTAAGTCGCATAGTGCACAGAGCTATTTGAACCATTTGACTACTGCTGCAATTCTTGGCGGTTTTTTTTTATTTTCGTTATTGCTCCGACTGTAGGACCCGTCATACCTTTTGCACCATCTGTGCACACATCTATGCAATTAGACCATGAAACTTCGTTAGTCCTTAAAAAATAATCCAATAGACGGAATATTTCAGCACCTGTTGTGTTGGCAGATAGTGGTCTGCACAGTAAGAGGTCCTCCTCAAAACATCCAGAATATTCATAACAGACAAAAGCCAATAAAATCGCTGTCCTGCAACATCAGTTGATTCATCTATATGCAGAGAAAATGAATTGTGTTGGATGCGAGAAACAAGAGTGTCTTTTACATCATTTGACATGTCAACACTGCGTTTCTTGATAGTATTGTTTGATAATGGCACCGAAGATACAAGCTTCACTGCCTTTTTGTCTAGCATGCGAGAAACAATATCATTAACATACGGCATTATGAGATTTTCTGCAAAGGTGTGAGCTGTGCCTGTTGTTTCCACTCGATAACTAACCAAGGAAAAAGCTTTTAATGAATTTCATTAATTGTTTTTGCATGAGTTTTCATGCAATGCTGAGAAGCAGCTAGTTCAGCACTCCCACTTTTTCAAAAATATAGATGTCTTTAGCCTGACAATTCGAGTGAGTACCTTCAAAATGACGGCGCAATTTAACTGGAACCTTTGACATGTTCGGAAGGACTCGCGCAAAAATTACACGCTGAGCTTTACCCTGCTTTGTCTCCATGAAGCCCATTTCTAAATAGTTTTCGTTGTATTTACGCTTCTTAGTTATTCCACTTCACCAGGATATTGCAACCAATAGAGTACTTGTAACGTTTTCAGATAATAAATCGGGCTGTGGAGCTTCTTGTCATTGTTCTTCCTTTGGTCGTCCTCCCTTCTCATTCATTTCAACTGGAAACTTCCCTTGTTGTGAAGGCGATGGAGAAACTGCACCCTTCTTCATTGAACCTGTCTTCAGCCACCGATCCATGTCAGAAGTAATAAACTGGTCAAAAATCGACTTATGAAATAGGTAGTGCACTGACAAAGCAAGTTTAACATTTAAAGATGTCTGGGGCCGCATACGTGCTAGCGAGCGCAGTGACTGGTCGACAAAGCTCGCTCCGCGCATGCGTAAAAGGTTTCAGCGCACCTAGCGCCGTGAGCCGGCGCACAACGATCCCCCTATTGTTGTGAAACAGTCGATCAGAGAAACCGCATTCTCTGGCACTAAACTGTGTATGCGTTCTCACTTAGGAACCGCAAAGGCTGCTTGGGAATAAGACCTCAAGGAAAAGTAGACATGGTTTTCACACAGACAAAAAAATAGTGATGAATTTGATTTTCACATTTTTATTCAATAATTTTACTCATTATTTTACACGATTTGGTGAAAGGTGGCCGCAGACCCCCTAGAAAAAGCAGGCGGACCCCTAAGGGCTCATCGGAGCACTCGTTGGGAAGCCCTGATTTATGTAATTTCGTGAACGAACTCCAGAAGAATTTGCAAGAACTAAATTGAGTGACTGCTGCTTCTCACTATTTACTTTGTGAAATTTGTTTGAAATTACACAATTTTTTTTTTAAATTAGAGGTTAGTTCATAGAATCAACACCCAGAATAGGTTGTTTTATTTGGATGATAATGCTTCGTTAGCAATGGTTTCAAAAATTTCTCAGCAATTTTAAAAGGTTTCGTGAGAAAGTTGTTAAATGTGACAGTTGTGGCTCTCCTTGTCATATCTATTGTGTGAACAACTCGAGGTAACCGAACATGCCTCTGGGGCAGACTCGAGTACTCAGTGTCACTGATAGGCCCTACTTGTCTTCTGTCAAATGGGTGGTTCAGTATCTGCTGCTGGCATTTGTCAGGAGCACCATTTCTCACTTTGTTACTGAGATATCTACACTGATCAGCCAGAACATTATGACCACCTAAGTAACAGCCGGCATGTCCATCTTTGGAACGGAAGTGTCATGGCATGGAAGCAATGAGGTCCTGGTAGGTCACTGGAGGGAGCTGGCACCACATCTGCACAAACGTCACCTAATTCCCATAAATTCTGGGAAGAGGGGCAATGAGGTCTGACACCACTTTCAATCACATCCCAGATGTGTTCGATCGGGTTCAGATCTGGCGAGTTGGGGGGTCAGCACGCAACTGGAACTCGCCACTGTGTTCCTCTAACCATTCCGTCACATTCCTGGCCTTGTGACATGGCGCAGTATCCTGTTGACAGATGCCACTGCTATTGGGAAACATGCTCGTCATGAAGGGGTGTCTGTGGTCTGCATCCAGTGTCCCGATACTGCTTGGCTGTCATGGTGCTTGCACAAGCTCCACTGGACCCATGGAAGCCCATGTGAATGTTCCCCAGAGCATAACGGAGTTGCCGCCAGCTTGTCTCCATCCTGCAATACAGGTGTCAAGGGGCAGTTCCCCGGAAGACGATGGATACGTGCCCTTCCATAGTCATGGTGAAGAAGGTATAGCATCATCAGACCATGCAATGCCTTGCCATTGCGCCAACGTCCAGTGCCGATGGTCACGTGCTGATTTCAGTTAAAAAAAAAAGAGAGAGAGAGAGAGAGAGAGAGAGAGAGAGAGGTTCAAATGGCTCTAGGCACTATGGGACTTAACATCTGAGGTCATCAGTCCCCGAGACTTAGAACTACCTAAACCTAACTAACCTAAGGACATCACACACATCCATGTCCAAGGCAGGATTCGGACCTGCGACCGTAGCAGCAGCACGGTTCCGGACTGAAGCGCCTAAAACCGCTCGGCCACAGCGGCCGGCGATATCAGTCGCAGCTGGTGTTAACTTTGGCACGTGCGTGGATCATCGGCTGTGGAGGCCCATCGTCAGGTGTGTTCAGGGCACTGTGTGTTCAGACACACTTGTACTCTGGTCAGCTTTAAAGTCTGATATTACTTTCGCCACAGTTCGTCGCCTATCTTGTTTTACCTGTCTGCTCGGCCTAGGCGTCCGATATCTGTAATAAGGTGAAGCCGCCCAACCCCACGAGGTCTGGTTGTGCTTTCACCTTGGTTTAGCCACGTATTGAAGACACTCACGACAGCACTAATCGCACACCCAACAAGTCATGCAGCTTCCGAAATGCTCGTGCCGAGTCTCCGGGCCAGCACAACGTGGGCTTTGTTAAACTCAGATTGCGCGCCTTCCCCATTCTACACACGGGCAGCATTCCACTGATGCTACATCTACCGTGCGTGTGTCTGACAAGGAGTCATTCCTTGCCTGGTGACGTTACTATCGCCTCGATGGTTTATATCAATAGTAGGTGGGCGGTCATAATATTCTGGCTGACTAGTGTATATGTGATACCAATGAAGCAGTCGACTCTCTTTTATATACTTATTTGTTCTGTTAAGAATATAATATCTACTGACGATTGAACTTATTTATTCTTTTTGTCCATTAACCTTTTGTTATAATGTTGACTTCTATCGACTTCTGTTCTTCATATCCTACGACCTTGGTTTTTTGTGTACTGATAATCTTCAGCAATATTTAGACTGTAGACGTCTTTTTGGTGGTTATTCTCATTACCAGCAATAAAACGTTCATCATAATAAAACAGTGTCGTCATCACAGAATTTCATTCAATTAGACCATGAGCGTAAAAGTCTGACTCCTCACAAACACGGATTTTATTAGAGTCAACTTACATCCTTTCCATAAACGTAAGTTTTACTTTTCTTTAACGCGCTTGTATTCAACAGTAGCATCATAAGAATTGTTACATATGCGTAAAATTCTTGTTCTTGTCGTTTCAGCCATGTCTATTTCAGCTGTTCTTTTCCTTGGAGCTAGACTTATCCGTAGCACATTGTTCCCGTATTTCTTTCCAGTTGTGATCCTTAGCCGCTTCAGTCCGCAGCTCGTGGTCGTGCGGTAGCGTTCTCGCTTCCCGCGTCCGGGTTCCCGGGTTCGATTCCCGGCGGGGTCAGGGATTTTCTCTGCCTCGTGATGACTGGGTGTTGTGTGATGTCCTTAGGTTAGTTAGGTTTAAGTAGTTCTAAGTTCTAGGGGACTGATGACCATAGATGTTATGTCCCATAGTGCTCAGAGCCATTTTAACCATTTGAACCTTAGTCGCTTTAATTCATGTTATGTCAGTTATTAGATTTGGCTTGTCTTCCGCTTCTTCTTGAGCGGAATACGTTTCTGGATGCCCTCCTGTGTTGTCCTCTCTCCTTACAGGTCATTCTTAACAAAGATGAACCTCATTTTATTAATGAAAAACTAGCTGAGGACTCGATTGCTCAACCTTATAGGACGCGCAAGAGCACTGTTGCTGCAGTAAATAATGCTCCTTCTACGAATAGCATTCGTGATCTTACCTACACCCCTGTAGCAAGTCCGTATCACAACGCAGTGGAGAAATAACGCAACTGTTCCCGAATGGAAGGACGCTATTTACAAGGTTGAATATGAATACGGGTCTATGGTTTAAAGGGTATGAAGACAACGAAAGGAAACCGAAGAACAAAATATAAGGATTTTTACTCCACAACGCGATTTCTACTGAGTAATCACGTCTATCTTAAATCATGTAGTTTCCTAGTTTTCTGTATTAGCTCTCCACCAAAAGACGGGAAGTAATATATATCTATTCAAGAATGTAGGGTTTCTTTCTTACAAATAGGAGCTAAAATGCGTCAGGTTGTCGATTCAAAATAGTTGCATGAAACTTAGGAAGTAGTAGATGGTGAGATTACTTTATCATTCACTAAGTTTTTCATGTCGGACTCCTGTGCAATATTTCTTGGCGCATACTCTACACCCATCCCTTGCGCATATTTTTCAGTAATTATTTTTGTGTGGCATACCGTAACCTTTCTTTCCACAATTTTATCATATTTTTTCGTCAGTTACCTTGGACTTAAATATCTGTGATCTCCAATATCAAGTAAACCCGCCACTTAATTTTCAAACTTGCCCTAGGTTTGGGCGCCATTGGTCCGTAGCGTTCGACGTTGGGTCGTCTTCGAATTTCACCAGTTTCTTCGACAGGACCTAGGATTTTTTTCAAGACATGTCTTTCTCTTATTCATAATTTATTCATCATATTTTTTTTCTATTCATTGCAAGGAACTGTGCAGGACATAGGCCTTGGGTTGTGTTACTATTAGTGATACTTTTCCAATAGAACTCAAACTGATTTCTTCAACAATAATTTTTTCCCGTTTTTGGTCTGTCAATCATGGTGTACTCCAAGGGTCAGTCTTGGGCCCCTTCTCTTCGTGTTGTACATGAATGATCTTCCAAGCAATTTAACATATGATTTTTCAAAGTCTGTTTATATGCTTCTGTTTGACGTCCATTTCTCTCAACAACACACATGACACTGCCTTACTCTAAACAGGTAGGGGAGAGTGGGGGAAATACACACACCTAAGGAAAAATCAATGTGAACCATTCGTTACGTCATTAAAACCTACGAAAATAAGTACATACCATACAATGGACATTTCTCTACATATTCCAATCGTCTGTGAATAGTTATAAACATTACCTTAATTTTGAACATTAGAATAGAAAAAAGTGCAAATGCTTGGTATTCCCCACCCCTGAGGGTAATGACACGCAAAGTACTGGGTAATAACACGCAAAACAAACAAACCATACGAATGTACAATACTTGCTATTTTTATTTGCTTATTAGTTACTACAAATAGTAAACAGTATATTTAAGAACGAAATAATATAATTCTACAAAAATCTCTTATAATTTTCGTTTTTTACATTTTTATTGATGTGAAAAGAGTTCATTTTCTCATACAGCAAAGATCGCACTTGTAACCTTTTGGAGTGTTCCAGCCACTACATTCTTCATGACTCCATCTGCTACAGGAAATACATCGGTACCATAGTTCTCCATCTTTCCCAAACTCTCCACAAACGAAACAGACAACTTCTGAAATCGCCAATGGATCAATATCATCCATTTCATCGTCATCACAAATGTTCTGCAAGTTCAGATTTAGTTCATCCTCGCTGCTACTTCCACATTCTTGGTGGTGTTTCTTCTTATATAATGTCTGTTTCTACTTCGAGACTTTTTTAAGTTGCAGATTTCTGCACTTACCTGCTTCATCTTTAAGATTTCTTTTCTTGTTTCCTTCAGCTTTCTTTTTCATGGCTTCTTTTTGTTTCTTTATTGATAACTCCGTTAGCAGTTTATTCTTCTCTGGAGTTGCTGTAAGGATCACTGATTTTCCCTTAGGCTTTCCCTTGGCTTGTTTCGTCTTAGGAAGAACTTGTTTTTGATTTGGAACAGGAGATATGTCAAATACACTAATGTGCTTGACACATGCACTTTTAGTTGATGTTGTTGTGACCTCTTCTAGGCCTATTAGAAGTAGAACATCTTCTGCTGAAGATCCAGGAATCTGTTCTTGACTGCTTTTGGGGATATGTGGCTCATTTGTAGATTTAACCACTTCATTTCCATTTGTTGCATTTGAAACCTCTTCATATTCAAGAACAACATCTCTGAAGATCTCACATTGTTGTAAGTCATCATGCTGAAATTTGCTTGGATTGAAAGGGCAAATCCCATATGACTTAAACCCTTACTACCCTTTAACCCTGACTACCCTTTGTCCATGGTAGTGATCTTAATACGAGGGGCGTTCAGAAAGTAAGCTCCGATCGGTCGCAAAATGGAAACGACTATGAAAATCCGATAAAGCTTTGCACAGATGTGTTGGTTAGTGTCTCTAGTATAACCCCAGTTAGCATCACGTCGCTCTTCTCATTTCTGAGCTCGCAGTGAGTGCGTAAAGATGTCTAGAAAATAGTGTCTGCCACCAAGTACGAGGGCCTGGTGAGAAATTTCGCCTGAAGCTATGCAGCTAACATTACATAACTGTCGTGCTGTTTCGTCTTCACGACAATTCTCAGCCGCATTCTGCAGGGGCAATGAAGATGCTCCTGCATCGTTTTCAAATGGAAATGTTAGATTACCCACAATACAGTCCGCAATTGTCTCCCCCTGAGTTTCATCTCTGGTCACATGAACCGCTGTCTTTGAAGACAACATTTTGACACAGACAACGAGGTGTAGGCCAGTGTGGAGAATTGGCGGAAAGCACTGGCGGCTGCCTTCTATGATGAGGCTATTGAAAAGTTGGTACAACGCTATGACAGAAGTCTAAGTCAGAACGGCGACTACGTAGAGAAGTAGCTGAAAGGTGTAGCTAATTGTTACAAGTAAAACATTTCTGATGTTCACTGTGGTTTCAATTTGGCAATCAATCGGAGCTTACTTTCTGAACAGGCCTCGTATATGCCTTATTAAACAGTTCAGCTAACTCACATGATGTCATTTTTTGATACACCTGTGACTTCATATACATGTCACATTCACGATTGAAGGCTGATTTCAAAGAAGAAAAGAATGTAACATCTAGTGGTTGAAGCTTGTGAGAAGTGTGTGTAGGTATGGTTACCATGACAATAGAATGTCTTTTTACAAAATTCAAAAATATCAAATGGAATGTGGCAGCTGTGTTTATCTAAACTCAGCAGCACAGGCTCATCAATAGTTGATTTTACATGGTTCTGAAAATGTTGGATCTATTCGAAAAATAATGACTCATTGAACCAGCCATTGACAGAACAACCATATACTGTTCCAACTGGTCCACCCTTACTTAAGAAATTTGACATACTCTTCCTGGGGAAGATAAACATAGGGGGATGTAGGTACCAGCAGCACTGAAACAACATACCGCAGTCACGTTTTTCCCCCTTCCCCAAGACGTGGCCCCAACTATTTGTTCAACACCTTTGGGAGCCAAAATTCTCTCGGGCTTTTGTACAGTATTTATGCCCGTTTCATCGACGTTGAACAATCGCCCCTCTTTAAATTTATATTTTTCAAAGACATGTTCTGAGTTTTCAAAATATGCATTAACTCCTTCTTCATTAAATGCCAGTATTCTGTTATATGTTAGTTGCTTCAGGTTTTCTCATAGTAATCCTTGGGTTTCATTTTAAAAATAGAGGTAGCCAATCCTTTCCAGCTAACCTAGATGACTTATCAAAATTGTTTGCGATGTTGTTAGCTTCTGCATACTCAAATGCAATCTTTCACAGCTGGATGCATGTAACACCATTGAACAGCTTGGCCATTGTAATAACATGATCCCTAATCTCATTTTCCTGTTCTGTCGAAAATGTTGGGTTTCTTCCAAGTTTTGGACCTTCAGTATTTTTAACGTTCATTCTCGTTCGTAGAGTAGCTTCATGAGTCCCGAAAGCTCTTTATACTTCACTTATTTTTCTTCCAGATTTGATGGCATCAAGAGCCTTACAAAGTTCCTCTTGCATCCATTTTGCTTTCTTGGTTTTTCTTTTATAAAATCTACCCATCTGAAATTTAAAAAAAAAAAACCTCGTTAGTATTGAAAATATAACCTACAATGGGGAATACCTCGCACTTCAACAGTTACGTGGCATTACCCCACTGTAAGTTCGATGACTAACCTAAGCATAACTCGGCACATAATTCAAATAGTGGGACAAATCTACAATTAAATTAAAGGTTTCATCTAGGGTTAGTGGTTGATACGCAAGAATTACATTAAAGCAACTTATAGTAACACTTACCTTGCAAAATACAGCTGACCAAATTTACATGAGGTACGCCGAAAATAAACAACAATGCCACTGGAAAATGGCTGGCGTAAGCCTGGTAGTAGTTGTTACTCCTGCCAGCAGGGTGTAGCACCAACTGGGAACAGCTTGCGCCATTCAAACTGCGCAAATCAGCCTGCGTGGGATTACCCACATGCGTGTAATTCCCCCTCCTTCCCCCATACTTTGTGACCGTACAATGCCAATAAACTATCTTTGAATATGGAAAAAACGCACTAATTAAATATTTCCTACAAAAATAGAACCCTAGAGAATGAAGAGTTATCCATTACGTTCCTTGGTATCGTGTAACAAAATAACCTCAGTTGGCAGACACATATTAATTATTTAATGCCAAAATTTTCTAAGGGTCTTTTTATGATTACAAAGTTGCAGAAGACAGTAAACGAGAGAACCCTGCTCTCCGTTTACTGTGCCTATATTTATTCCTATCTGACCTATGAAACTGTCTGGTGGGGTTACAACTGTTGCTCCAAATGCATCTTTAGTGCAAGAAAAGCAGTCAGACTAAACTGCAATGTCTCACCTAAAAGACATTCTATAAATTTATTCACCAGGCTTAATGTTATGACATTACCATTTATGTATATTTATCACTGTCTTTCATATATATGCCAAAAAAGATTATCCAGTTTTACTGTAAACTTCGATGTGCAAGGCAGTGTAAAGATATAACAAAGAATACTGTTTTTATACTAAAACTCGAAACAGATTTAAGATCACATCAGTTAAGCTGTTCAACAAACTACCGCACTCCATTAAGGGATTGGAGCTGAACAAATATAAAGACCATGCCAAATTTGTTAATTCAAAATTATTTTTATATTCTGGAGGAATTCTATGGCCATAAATTCTGCTCTGCAGATGACGAAGAAATTGAAGAAATGTATGATGAAATAAAAGAAATTTTTCAGATAGTGAAGGGAGACGAAAATTTAATAGTCATGGGTGACTGGAATTCGAGTGTAGGAAAAGGGAGAGAAGGAAACATAGTCGGTGAATATGGATTGGGGCTAAGAAATGAAAGAGGAAGCCGCCTGGTAGAATTTTGCACAGAGCACAACATAATCATAGCTAACACTTGGTTTAAGAATCATGAAAGAAGGTTGTATACATGGAGGAACCCTGGAGATACTAAAAGGTATCAGATAGATTATATAATGGTAAGACAGAGATTTAGGAACCAGGTATTAAATTGTAAGACATTTCCAGGGGCAGATGTGGACTCTGACCACAATCTATTGGTTATGCCTGTAGATTAAAACTGAAGAAACTGCAAAAAGGTGGGAATTTAAGGAGATGGGACCTGGATAAACTGAAAGAACCAGAGGTTGTACAGAGTTTCAGGGAGAGCATAAGGGAGCAATTGACAGGAATGGGGGAAAGAAATACAGTAGAAGAAGAATGGGTAGTTTTGAGGGATGAAGTAGGGAAGGCAGCAGAGGATCAAGTAGGTAAAAAGACGAGGGCTGGTAGAAATCCTTGGGTAACTGAAGAAATATTGAATTTAATTGATGAATGGAGAAAATATAAAAATGCAGTAAATGAAGCAGGCAAAAACGAATACAAACGTCTCACAAATGAGATCGATAGGAAGTGCAAAATGGCTAAGCAGGGATGGTTGGAGGACAAATGTAAGGATGTAGAAGCTTATCTCACTAGGGGTAAGATAGATACTGCCTACAGGAAAATTAAAGAGACCTTAGGAGATAAGAGAAGCACTTGTATGAACATCAAGAGCTCAGATGGAAACCCAGTTCTAAGCAAAGAAGGGAAAGCAGAAAGGTGGAAGGAGTATGTAGAGGGTCTATACAAGGGCGATGTGCTTGAGGACAATATTATGGAAATGGAAGAGGATGTAGATGAAGATGAAATGGGAGATACGATACTGCGTGAAGAGTTTGACAGAGCACTGAAAGATCCGAGTCAAAACAAGGCCCCCAGAGTAGACAACATTCCATTGGAACTACTGACGGTCTTGGGAAAGCCAGTCCGGACAAAACTCTACCATCTGGTGAGCAAGATGTATGAGACAGGCGAAATACCCTCTGACTTCAAGAAGAATATAATAATTCCAATCCCAAAGAAAGCAGGTGTTGACAGATGTGAAAATTACCGAACTATCAGTTTCATAAGTCGCAGCTACAAAATACTAACACGAATTCTTTCCAGACGAATGGAAAAACTGGCAGAAGCCAACCTCGGGGAAGATCAGTTTGGATTCCGTAGAAACACTGGAACACGTGAGGCAATACTGACCTTATGACTTATTTTAGAAGAAAGGTTAAGGAAAGGCAAACCTACGTTTCTAGCATTTGTAGACTTAGAGAAAGCTTTTGACAATGTTGACTGGAAAACTCACTTTCAAATTCTAAAGGTGGCAGGGGTAAAATACAGGGAGCGAAAGGCTATTTACAATTTGCTCAGAAACCAGATGGCAGTTATAAGAGTCGAGGGACATGAAAGGGAAGCAGTGGTTGGGAAGGGAGTAAGACAGGGTTGTAGCCTCTCCCCGATGTTGTTCAATCTGTATATCGAGCAAGAAGTAAAGGAAACAAAAGAAAAATTAGGAGTAGGTATTAAAATCTATGGAGAAGAAATTAAAACTTTGAGGTTCGCCGATGACATTGTAATTCCGTCAGAGACAGCAAAGGACTTGGAAGAGCAGTTGAATGGAATGGACAGTGTCTTGAAAGGAGGATATAAGATGAACATCAACAAAAGCAAAACAAGGATAATGGAATGTAGTCGAATTAAGTCGGGTGATACTAAGGGAATTAGATTAGGAAATGAGACACTTAAAGTAGTAAAGGAGTTTTGCTATTTGGGGAGCAAGATAACTGATGATGGTCGAAGTAGAGAGGATATAAAATGTAGACTGGCAATGGCAAGGAAAACTATTCTGAAGAAGAGAAATTTGTTAACATCGAGTATAGATTTAAGTGTCAGGAAGTCATTTCTGAAAGTATTTGTATGGAGTGTAGCCATGTATGGAAGTGAAACATGGACGATAAATAGTTTGGACAAGAAGAGAATAGAAGCATTCGAAATGTGGTGCTACAGAAGAATGCTGAAGATTAGAAGGGTAGATCACATAACTAATGAGGAAGTATTGAACAGGATTGGGGAGAAGTTTGTGGCACAACTTGACCAGAAGACGGGATCGGTTGGTAGGACATGTTCTGAGGCATCAAGGGATCACCAATTTAGTATTGGAGGGCAGCGTGGAGGGTAAAAATCGTAGAGGGAGACCAAGAGATAAATACACTAAGCAGATTCAGAAGGATGCAGATTGCAGTAGGTACTGGGAGATGAAGAAGCTTGCACAGGATAGTGTAGCATGGAGATCTGCATCAAACCAGGCTCAGGACTGAAGACCACAACAACAACAAATTCTAAGTGTACTTATTTATGATTTTATCATAATTTAAATTGCCTTTTTTGTATGTATTTATATCCCGACATTGATTACGCAGTCTTTACACATGTGTAATTGTATTGTTCATTGGCAATAAAAATTAAACAAATAAATAAATGAAAATATGTAGTAATGTCATACCGGTATCATTAATTGATACTGATTTCTACAAACACACGTTTTTCTGGTCCTTATTATTGGAGGTGTTGTAAAACGACAACCCTTATAGGTATTCAAATACTTCGATCCGTTTGATTTCCTCTCCTGGTACCCATAGTAACTCGGAATCTCGCATGATTTAATACATTCCGTTTTCTCGAAGGAAACCTGGAGTCCCGCTTTTATTCCTTGCGTCTTCAGTTCATTGATTTGTTCTGCAAATGTGTCAAGCGAACAAATTCATGTTTCAAAAGCGTCTGAAATCTCAAAAATTTCGCTTTGGAGGCGGTGTGAATAAGAACACCACCACCTCTCTCGGTGGTGGTGATGAGAACCTATTGGCTAACAGGCTTTGTTATGTTCCCTGTGGTGGCGACATTTTTTAACCAAAATATTCCACTGAGATTTCCAGGTTGAAATCCATAGTTCCCTGCGCCGGTTTCTGTTGTGTGTGAGAGAAAGTTATATTTTGCTAGATTTAACAGAAATTCTTTGAGTAGCCGCGTCATTTATTAGTGTTTATTTCATGTCCAGCCAGGATTTACCGTTTTATATATAGCTGAAGAACTCAGTGAAAGAAGGGGATAACTCCATTTTTCCGCAAACCAATTTTTTTAATGCTGTTAAAAAAAACGCATTTCTTGCTTTTGTGCCTACAGAATACTCTTCAGATACTTACTCAACCTGTATAAACGATACCGTTTTTAAATTTTTTAAAGTTACATTTTTGTGACGCCAGACAAATTTTTATCCCCTCCTTGAGCCGAGGTCTTCGACTGTAAAGTCTTTCCGCACTTACAAATCCCTTTGTTACCGTCGTCCTTCACCATTCCGCCCCATGCAGTGTCATTATGCAAGATTCGAAGATGTGAGAAGTTCTCGCAGGAACACTTTTCGAACAGTTATCACTGCAAAGTAATATAAAAAAAGAAAATAGATGGTGGTAGCAACTACGCATTGGTTCAAACCGGAAGCTCCTCGCATTATCGACAATGTTGACTTCAAGCGTAATACTGTGACGAAGTCAGAAAAGTTCTGCTTTGCCTTGAAACTAATAACAATTGATCCAGGTCTGCATGTCCACTATTGATGTACAAAACATGCGTGTTGGAATATGGATACCGTAAGTATTTATATTTTTTTTATAAAATTAAAGAAACACCTTTGCATTTGAACGAATGACCAGTTCACGGCTACGTGACAATGGCGCGCACGTTACACTACATCACACTCACTCCCTCTGATGCAATGAAAAACGGACCTGTGGCCTTAGAATCCACGGATGATAATAAAAATTCCCGAGGCCAGCAAGCAAGTCGGAAGCAGCCGAGATCGAACAACAGTCATTACAAAAATTCAGCGCCCTTCACTTTTCCTTAGCGATCTAATCACACTTAAAAAATGCGATAGATCTACCAAAGAGTCTGTCTACACTACGCGTGTCCGCCCACTTTTGGAGTACTGCTGCGTAGTGGGATCCTTACCAGACAGGATTAATGGAGTACATCGAGAAAGTCCCAAGAAGAACAGCACGTTTTGTGAAACTTCCTGGCAGATTAAAAGTGTGTGCCCGACCGAGACTCGAACTCGGGACCTTTGCCTTTCGCTGGCAAGTACTCTACCAACTGAGCTACCGAAGCACGACTCAGGGCCGGTACTCACAGCTTTACTTCTGCCAGTACCTCGTCTCCTACCTTCCAAACTTTACAGAAGCTCCGCTGCAGAGTGAAAATCTCATTCTGGAAACCTCCCCCAGGCTGTGGCTAGGCCATGTCTCTGCAGTATCCTTTCTTTCAGGAGTGCTAGTCCTGCAAGCTTCGCAGTCCCAAATAGATTTGTCTTAAAACAGGTTGCACTATTATGCTAGAAAGGTGTTGTAGCAGTAGGTGTTACAGGAGATTTTTTTACACTTGTAACTGATGTTCTCCTTCCATGTAAGATGTCTGTCTACTGTAATACCCAGGAATTTATGTTTATCAATTGTTCCAACTGATAGCTCTGGTACTGTATCCACTTGTCTTGATTTATAATTTAGCAGAAACTCCATCAGAATTTTATTGTCCTTATTTAGTGGCAATTTGTTTTTGGTGAGATATTCTGTGATGAGGCTAATGTTCTCTGCATTATTTTGCACTGCTACATGTTTTGTAGGGCTCCAACATATGTAGGAGGAATCACCAGCATAATTTACTAGGTTTGAATTTTGTGGAATTAAAAAGGTGCCAATAACTTTGTTTCCATCATCAAGTTTATTCAGTACCACTTGCAGAAATGTAGCTACAGCTGTTATTGTAGACTGGGCTTCCTGAAACCATGCTGAAAGTTTTTTAATAGATTGTACTTACAGAAAAATGCTTCAAGTTGATCAAGAAGTAGCCTTACCAACTGCTTACTAAGTACTGATGTAAATGAAATAGGCTTATAATTTTGTATATCTGTAGTTATTCCTTTTTTGTGCACTGGTCTTATTTCAGTGACTTTTAACAGGTCAGGGAATGACCCCTGACTGAAACAGCTGTTTATTAAATGTTGTAGTGTTGTTTACTTTATTATTTCATTATTGTATTGCTTCAGGAATTTCAATGAGATGTCATCCCTGCCACTGGATGTATTTGCTTATAAGATGGAAATGGTTTTCAGGATTTCCAATTCTGTAACACACCTCGGGAAAAATGAGTTACTGACATTACTGGGATTTATCACCTGTGGTGGGTCAATCTCATCCTCCCTACTCGTCTTTCTAAAGTGGTCTATTAATCTCCCATGTACCTCCTTTGGCTCACTCAGCAATTCTTCATTGTCACTTATTATGTTATTGCACACTGCATTGTCACTTCCTCCTATTTCCTTATTTACTACAGTCAACACTGTTTTGCTAACGTTACTAGATTGCCTCGCCTCTTCAGCATACATCTGTGACTTTAATGTCTTAAGCGCGTCCCTGTATGTTTTTCTACAGGCTTTGTATTTAGATTGGAAGTGCTGCAGTTTGGTGTCTATAAAAAGAATATACAGATCCTTCATATCTTCCTTTAATTTTATCATGTTGGGGGAAAGTTTAATATTCTTGGAACTGTCAGTTTTCTTTTGTGTTTTGCAGACTGAAATAACAAAGGAAAATTTGTACCAAGGCCACGACTCAAACTCAGGTTTCCTGCTCACTAGGCAGATGCACTAACTACACCGCCCTGATAGTTGTGCAAAGCCACTGTGCCAACGTGGAGTAGTAGTTGGCACATCCGCCTAGTGGGCAGGTGACCAGTCTGAATCCAAACCTTAATACAAATTTTCATCTGCCTCTTCAATCTGCATTTATACATCATAGATATCTGAGATTTGGAAATGTCCCTGGAACCACACAATTTCATTTGATTAAACAGAGGTGTGAGATTTACAGAATTCCCAGTTTACCAGTTTTTTGGACAAGTCCCCATCCTTGTGTCAGCACTCTGAGAATGTTTGGTCAATTGAATCATATGCCATTTTGAAATTTAAGAAAGTCACTTCAAATTTCTTATTTCTGTGTTTTGGTTAGAGAAGATACATTTAAGACTGTTGATTTGTTCAGCAGTTGAATGTCTTCTCCTGAACCCTCCTTGGTATTCACCCATACTTACTTTGTCTTAGTGCTCTTTATATTCTGTATCAAAGCATACATATTTATGCAGTTTCCTGTAGCATGGATAATAATGGGTTGTCACATCCGAAGTGTGGATATTGTAGGAGACTGGATGATAGGGATTCATGCTGAAAGGAAAACCAGTCATTTGGACAAGTGAAAGGAATTCTTGAATTGCTATCCCAAATTCCTTTGAGCAATACACTAGTGAGGTACAGGACAACAATGGGGTGGTGACTATGGAGAATAAATATTCAAATAGTAAATCACTATTATTAAATGCATGATATTTTAATAGACAGCTTACAGAAAATGACTATTCTGACAGATGATGTCTAAAGCTGGAAATTCTATCTACCAGGTGCTGTGTTCCCACCGGAAATGCTAAATCCAACCACAGTGATAGTGACACTCATTTACTTTTCCTTCACCTTACATAATCTCAGGTACTTCTTCCCAAGACAATGAATGCCAGCAGAAACTTATACAAAGAGGGCGGGGGGAGAAAAACTCTTAAGACTGCCATTTTTTATAGAAATAAGTTGGTCAGTTTTGAGACATGTCAAGCCATAAGAACTCAATTTTGTAGGTGACAGAGAATTGCCATTGCCAGAACAATCTATACAACTGACAGCTAATAACCCACTATGACTAATGCACTTGTACATGGTAGTTCAAGTACACGGTGCCCTTTTTTGCTAGAAATATCTCATTCACATTCATTGCAGCATTAGCAAATATTTTGCTGGAAACAAGTCAGATCTTACATGCTGCTGAAGTCTTGGACTTTTGCATCTGTATTAAATACCAGTGTTGTCTGCTTGTAGGATGTACAAAGCGGTTGGTATTTTCAAACAAAATTGTTTCATGTTCTAAGCAAATGTTAATACACATGTTTATCTCATTGGTCATTATGTAATTTGATTCATGTCAGACTGGCATACTTACTTAAAATGTATTTCACTATGCAGAATATATTGATGCAGTTTTAATGTGAAAGTGTCTTTGGTAGATAACTCACTGCAGTCATTTTTGTTTACATCACAAATCAGCTTCGGACAATGTATTTACAATTTGAACATTTTATGAATAATAGATATCTACAGATGAAATTTATGTGAATGTACAAATATTATATTGTCCAAATGAAAGATAATTTTTTCCTGCTCTTTCAACAATATATAGATAAATTTCAGAATCCAGTGTTAAATTATATGATTTATTATTTAAATGTGTTCCTTTCTGTAAGTGCAGGGAGACTGTTGTGCTGAATTATGTGGGCAACTTATATTTATAAGAGCTGTAAAGATGTTCATAGCTGACATTGTACAAGTGGATTTTTTTTTCTTTCTGTTCTTTTTTTACCCAAACACCCAAGAATTTGTATGAGCTGATCAATGCTAATTGTGATTCACTTGACATTGCAGCCAGAGGATATCAACATATTTCATTTTGTGAATAGAAATTGTATCAGATCTGACTGAATATTTCTACAACCTTTTTCAGACAGTAATTAATAATATATAATTGGATCATCTGAAAAGAGTGTGAGGTTATTATTAATGTTATCTCCAAGCTCATTGACATATAGCATGAACAGCAAGAGTCTGAACACACTTCAGTGGGGGCACACCTGAAGTTACTTCTACAAATGTTGATGATTCTCCATCTGAGATTCATGCTGTGTCCCTCCTGCCAATAAATCCTCAGTTCAACCACAAATCTTTGCTTGACACATCATTGTACTTTAAATAATGAGCATAGATGTGGTACTGAGTCAAATGCTTTTCGGAAGCTTGCACTTTCCTCACATGATGCACTGAAAGCTTTGGAAGTACTCAGGTAGGTGCTTCATTTCTTGATTCCCAAAAAGCATTTGACTCAGTATCACACCTACACCTACTGCCAAAAGTAAAGTCATGTGGGGTATTAAGTGAAATTTGTGACTGAATTGAGGACTTTTTCGTAGGGAGGATGCAGCATGTTATTTTGAATGGAGTGTCATCATCAGATATAGAAGTAAACTCAGATGTGCCCCTTGGAAGTGTTTTGGGACTCTTGCTGTTTGTGTTGTAAAATAATGATCTTGCAAACAATATCAATTGTAACCTCAGACTTTTTACAGATGTTGCAGTTATCTATAATGAAGTACTACCTGAAAGAAGGTGTACAAATATTTAGCCAGATCTCAATAAGATTTCAAAGTGGTGTAAAGATTGGCAACTTACTTTAGATGTTCAGAAATGTAAAATTGTGGACTTCACAAAATGAAAAAAATGTAGTATCTAATGACTATAATATCAATGAGTCACTTTTTGAATCAGCCAACTTGTACAAATACATGGGTCTAACACTTTCCAGGAATATGTCATGGAACAATCACATATGCTCAGTCATGGCTAAAGCAGGTGGTAAACTTTGGTTTATTAGTAGAATACTGGGGAATCGCAATCAGTCTACAAAGGAGATTGCCTACCAATCACTTGTGTGACTGGTTGTAGAATACTGCGTGAGACCCAGACCAAATAGAACTAACAGGAGATACTGAATGTGTACAGAGAATGGCAGCACGAATAGTCGCAGGTTTATTCGATCTATGGGAGAGTGGCGATGAGATACTGAAGGAACTAAACTGGAGGACTCTGAAGATAGATGTAAACTATCCCTAGAAAGTCTATTAACAAAGTTTCAAGCACTGTCTTTAAATGATAATTCCAGGAAAAGATTACAATCCCCTACATATTGCTCACATAAGATGAAGAGGATAAGACTGGAATAAATACTGCATGCACAAAGGCATTCAAATAATCATTCTCGTTGTGCTCCACACATGAATGGAACGGGAAGAAACCCTAATAGCTGATACAGTGGAACGTACCACTTGATGTAGAAGTCAAGAAATATTCAGTCTTCCTTACTGCCATGATCCGTAAATAACAGTGTACCACCGGAGAAAAGAACAAGCTGGCTTTCCCAGGACCAGTCTTTTTTCAGCTTCCATGCTGATTGCCATAGTGGTGGACTTTCTGTTCGAGATACCTCATTATGTTTGAGATCATAATATGTCCTAAGATTTTAGGACAGAGGGATTTCAATGATATTGGACAGTTGTTTTGTGTATAACTTCTGCTGCATTTCTTACACATGGGTGTGACTTGTGCTTTCTTCCAACTAGTGGACACAATCCTTTATTTCCTACAGACCTCACTTCCTTGATTGTCTTGTTATTCATCCTTATATTATTTCACAACTTGGATAATTCTTGTGTATCCATAACAAAGATACAAACTTTCCATTGGAATCTGTTAGGTGAACATAGAGTCTATGGCACTCTTTAGTGAAAGTCAGTTTCTTGTTGCAGATGTCAGTGTGCCTGTACCATAATGTAGGTCATGAGAAGAGGATGCAGTTACGCAGCCAGAGGCTACTTCTAGAGCGGGAGGCCTTAATGCGGAGGGCCATCATCAACAGTTCATTGGAGAGATCTGAGCAGGGTCCGCCGTTCAAGTACAAGGAAAATGACGAGTATTTTGATTCGATCTCAGGGTCTGCAAGTGATGTATTTAGTCACTTGCACTTCCATACGGTGGTGCGTCACAAAGGCAAAAACTGTCACTCGTTTGTCCTGAGGCTGCACAATAATGATGAACATGAGGAAGAAGAAGAGGAGCTGGTAAATGAGATACAAGAAGTCACAGAAGAGCACAGGGAGGAGAAAGATGAAGAACAGAAGGCAGTAATTTGTATGCAGGAGGGGGAAGGTGAAGAGGAAGACAAAAGTGACATGGTCTATGAGAATGGTGAACGTGAAACACTAGAGGAAGTAGAGTGCAGTGGGGAGGAGGAGGAGGAGGAGGAGAAGGGGAGGCATGGGGAAGATGAATGTGAGAAGCAAATTGAGTTGCACAAGATGGGAGAAAGAGAAGAGAAGATGAAAAAGGAACACAAAGCAGTGCTGAGGAAGAGGAAGCTGGAACAGATTGCAGCTCAGTTCCAGCAGACAGAACTGCTGAGCAGGAGGAGGAATCTAGCTGCAAAAATCTGCCACTGGGTAACAGTACTGCACGCTGAAGGGGATGCACCTGGCACTAGACAGGGTATGTATTGTGTTCATTCAAAATTACATATCAAATGTACTCTGTATTCTAATCATGGTCACACCAGATCCAGGGCAGGTGTGAGCATTTTTTGTTAAATGTATTTACATTTTTAAATATTAAAATATTGAAATTTCTCAGCTAACTTTCAGAAAATAAAGTAGAATTAAAACAAAAATTCTAAAAAATTACAAGTAATATTTAACATTGGATAGTTTTAAGCTGCTTGACTGGGAACTACCTACTTTGATTGGCTCATGGCCGAAACAGCTGCTGAAAACATCCATCCACAAAAAGGTGACCATTCACAGGCTGACCAACAACAAAGATGACATGTTTAATGAACCGCAAACTAAAGGAAGTAGAGTAAAGTATGACGATAAAATACCCTCCAATAACAAAAAAATTACAGAAAGTCTGATTTTCCCACACACATATGGAAAGTAAGACCATTTCCCACACTTACATCCTTGTGTACTTACTGTCTGCAGGCCTGCCTTCACAATTGTAATGATAGGTGAAAAAGGGATAAGGGTGAGAGCACACTTTGATTTTACATAACACGAAGTGTGATGTCATAGAAAATTGAGAGGTTTTCTTGCTGTTATTCACATGAAACATGTATTACTAAAATTTTTGGGTGAACCATTTTCTAATGGAGAACTTCTCTGAACTGTAATTTCTTGGCAGCTATGCTACAGCAATGTACTAAGAACTGACACAAATAAATCTTCTTTATTATTAAATTAAAACGTGTTATACATATTATTGCTTGTATCCTCAATAAAATGTAAAGCATTTGTGACATATCAAAGTTGGGATGAAAGCAAATTATATTTGGTAGAAGGAGAAATATAGAAACAAATTGTGACCTCAGCCAGAACAGAACCCTGAATCCGCACCTGTTATAACTGTTCCAGGTTAATCAATTTCTTGATCGATAACCCATTGCAAGAGAATGTCCAGGATAGGGTTGCCAACTCTCCAGTATCATACAGGAACTTCTATATTCTTCTGAATATTTGAGCGTCTCCTGTCTCCCATATTTCAGAAAATGACACATTAAAATTTAAACCTGCCACATATTTTTCAAATCTCATTGCTGGACAATTGTTGCAATATCAATTAATCAATACAGCATAGTATTATCAATACAGTTACTACATTAATATAGGCCTATAGGGAACACAGAACATAACACGGTGTGTCGAGGCATGTTGCAGTTATCTTGTTTCTTAGTCATTCTGCTCAATCCAAGTTATGCAAAATGGAAGAAACCAAACTCTGCAGAAAAAGAGAGGAACGTACTTATGTATGTATCAGTAGATAAGGAAAGAAACCCATTTATAGGTTAATCCTGTAAAAGGAAACAGTTCTAAAGCGTATTGAACCCCTTGCAAGTGTGAATTCAACATAGCACATAGTGGTAGTGCAGACTGTCAGCAGCATGCCAACACTGAGGCCAACACTGAAGGACACAAAAGCAGAGTTAGGGGAAGTAAGACATCTAAGATACCCAGCTATTTTCTGTGCCTAAGTGATAGTCCCACGAGTGATGAATCCGACAAAGTTGCAGTGGGTGAGTTATAGTTTCTGTATCATACAGTGAGGCATAATCTAAGTTATATTAGCATGGACTGTGCAAATAAACTTGCTACGAATGTATTTATGGATTCAGATGTGACAAAAACAAATACATTTTGATAGGATGAAAGTAGTATCTATTTCAAAAAATGTATTAGCACCTAGAAGTGTAAGTGATTTCCTAGATGTGCTTAATGATCCAGAGAAGTGTAGCATCTTTTTTTCTGTGGCTTTGGATGGGTCGAATTTCAAGAAGAGGAAAATGTTTCCTGTAGTAGTCAGGTACTCTGAACCATGTGTTGGCATCAGAAATGAACCATTAGATTTGTGGAACAAGCAGATGAGGGTGCTAGTGGTATTCATGCTTTGACAGGAAACAGTCTTGAATCTCATTCATTAAATGTAAATAACATTTTGCCTTATAGTGCTGATAATGCTAGTGTCAATTATGATGAAATTATTGAGTGAGAAAAATAACAAAATATTTAAAGCAAACTGCACAAATCACATAATCCATAATGGTACTAAATTTGCTTCTGATGTCTTAGATGTACACAGAAATGATAGTTACAAAAATTTATGGACACTTTTAAGTGTCAGCATAATAAACTAATACTAAACTACATCTGAACAGGCCATGAAGGCCCAATGGTGCCGACTGGTCACCGTATCATCCTCAGCCCGCAGGCATCACTGGATGCAGATATGGAGGGGCATGTGGTCAGCACACCGCTCTCCTGGCTGTATGTCAGTTTATATGAGACTGGAGCTGCTACTTCTCAATCTAGTAGCTCCTCAGTTTGCCTCACAAGGGCTGAGTGAGCCCCGTTTGCCAACAGTGCCCAGCAGACTGAATGGTCAACCATCCAAATGCAAGCCCAGACCAACAGTGCTTAACTTCAGTGATCTGATGGGAACTGGTGTTACCACTGTGGCAAGGCTGTTGGCTGTCAGCAAATTACAGGAAAGAATTAAGATCTTTTTTAAATTTTGTTGGCACTGATTGGTGTGCAGTTTTAAGGCATGTGCCTACTAGGTGGCTGTCCCTCACATCAGCTGTTGAAAGGCTAATAAAGAACTGGGGGCCAATAATAAGTTATTTTCAAAATACGAATGAAACATCTAACACTTAAAAATTGTATTTTAGTGATGAGGATCCAAGCAAAATGTTAATTCTGGAAGCATATCTTCAATTCTTTTTCTTACATTGGAAATATTATTTTGGAAACCTCAAAAATCTAGAGATTTCAGATTTAACTATGGAGTCTTGTTGCATCATTGAAGCTTTGTCAAATAAAATTTTGCAAAGGAAAGATGACTTGACTTTTGGAAGCAATACACACAAGATTTTAAATAGATTAGATCCTGTCAATCAGAAGAGAATTCCCTAAAGAATTCAGTTAATTTTAATGATTTTAGAACCTGCTTACTCATATTCAGGTAGACATAAATGAGGATAACCTGTACAATGAAATTTTGGTCTTTCAAAAATATAATAAATACAAAAATTGCCACCAGTGGTAGCACAGTTGAAAAGTGGGTATTGATGATAATTGAGCCTGAGGCCAAAGGAATTATAGCCAAGAAGATAAATATGATTCTTGGCTTTCTTTCTCTGATGAATGGCAAATGGTCTGATGACAGGAACTGTTGCAATATAGATTTAATGAAAGCTGAACAACAAATAAGTGTTAATTTTTGTTACACATGTGATAAATTTGTCCAATTTGCAAAGAATGATAGCAAACTTCAGACTGCTGTCAAAAGTGTAAACAAATGTAGTCTTGGTAAAAAAATTCTGTAGACCTTCAGGTTATAAATGCTATGAAGAAGTTTTTTTGGTTAGTCAGTGCAATAAAACTGTTTTAAGATTTAAATAAATTGTGTTTGGCATATTAATTTTGTCAGGTCCTAGTCTCCCTTATTTCCACAAAAAAGCAGGAAGGTGTTAGGGACGGGGGGTGGGGGGTGGAGGAGATACACGTGTTAGTTTTGAGGTGAATGCCAAAGTAGGTTTGAGGTTCCATGACAAATGAATCTAGTAGGAAGCAAAATGGTGACATGTATACAAGTTGTTGAAAATTGCTCTAAAAACTTATAGTTTTTATCATCAGTGGAGTGTCGCTCATGTGGTGAAAAAGTGAAAACTGGTGTTAGAATGTGTCCAGCAAAACATATATGGTATCATTCATGCTGATTTGCAAAAGTAAATTGCAATAATGTATTTTCGTGTGACTGTAATCATCTGTATAATGGTAGAGAAGCTGCCACAGAGATATGTATTACTGAACTCAAACTAAATGTGATAAATGAAGTATACAAAGACCTAGAAAACAGCTAGAAAGAACATAAAAATATTAGAGAACATGATTCAGCTTCTTCTTACTGAACCTGCTGAAACATCAGTATTTTGCCAATAACATTGTATACTGCCAACAGCATGGAAAATGAGACAGGCTTAAATATTTACTCTGATAGCCATGGATGCAGTACAGTGGAAATTCTCAATAATAATTGTGACTTAAAAGCCTCCAGTAGTGTAAAACCAAGTGCTCCAATGCAGGAAATTTTAAAGGACTTCCTAAAAGACAACAAAAAAAGCACAAATCGTTATATCTTCTTAATTGGAGGTGCCAGTGACATGTACGGGAATGAGTTATATTGAATGCTGTGCACAACTTAAGCAAATTCCTGGTCAATACTAAGAAGCAGAATGTGATTGTCACAAGCATGCAAATTGTATCCAAATACAAACTGTATACATTTTCTTAGAGGGAGTGCTTCATGAAACATGGGATGCCTCTGAACAAAAAGGGCCAGAAATTTTCATGTGGGAAAATCTGTGAAATGTTGGAGAGACTCAACAAACATTATGACAGCATGTCATTACCATCAGCTTCAACAGCCCATTCTCCCAAGCATAAACACTTATCAAATACTCTTTCGATTAAAGACACAAAAGAAGCAGTGCCCGAAACCCTATGTGAGGAAGGGAAAACTGTGATGAGCACCATACCTCCATTAGTTTTAAAGCAAGCACCAGCAGAATTATTTCCACCAAAAATACTAAAACCATTGGAAACAATTACAACAGCAGCAACAACAACAACAACAACAACAACACAAGCAACAGCAGCTTCATCAACAGCAGAGACACCTCTGACACCAGCAGCAGCATCAATGGTAGCTGGACAAACTCCTGCAGCAGTATCTCCACCAAAAGTGGTAAAAACATCAAGAACAGTTACAGTAACAACAGCAAATGCAGAACCATCCACAACAGCAGCAGAATCAACTCCAACATTAGCAGAACCAGCACTGTCAACTAAAAAACTTCAGACAGCAGACAGAAGCCAGTGCCTCCATCCCATCTAAACGATTTTTAGTGGAAACCAGAAAGAGAAGGAAGCCCACAAGTGAAACAGAGATATGACCTTATTTAAATTGGAGAAGCAGAGAAATCTACAACAAAGTATTTATGACTTTAAATAAAATAATCCACCAGAATGTACAGGGCCTGAGAAATAAATATCAACAATTTAGATGTGTTTGTAAATGAAAGTGTGCCTGACTTGCTTGCTATTAGTGAACACCGGTTATCTGATACCAAATTAGAACTTTTTAAACCTCTAAACATGGTACTACAGGGTGGTGTATCATACGTCACCTGAATGAATTTCTATCCTACAAGTATACTATTGGGGCAATACCTTTCAAATTGTGTGCTCAACTTTGTGCACTTCATGGAAATTACTCCAGATGTCACTGTGAGTTCATTGCTCCCGTTGTGAGTCTGCCATTTCAGTTTGCTGCAATGGTGGACAAAGAGTGGTTGACCGTCACACAAAAGATGAAGATTGTGTTACTGTTCACAGTGATGAACAGTGTTACATTGACACAGAGAAGGTTTTGTGCTCATTTCAGCACAGGGCGGGCTCCCAGCCCACAGGCAATATGCAGATTACATTAAAAATTTGAAGGTACTGGATCTGTTTTGGACTGTCAGAGGCCACATGCACATACCGTATGTCCGCTGCAAAACATTGAAGCAGTTTGAGTGGCTCTGACTTGTAGTCCGAGCAAATCAACAAGAGAGTCAGTGCCGAGTTGGGAATTTCACACCGATCTGTACAAAGAATTGTTCAATCTGACCTTCACTTGTATCCATATAAGATGACTGAGGCACATAAGCTTACTGCAAGAGGTAGGGAGTGGAGACTGCAGATTCCAAGGTGGACAATCAGGTAAGACCAAGAGGCAGTGCTACACAACACATGGTTTTATGATGAAGCTTATTTTTACGTGAATGCCATTGTGAACAAACAGAACATTCGATTGTAGGTATGTGAACTACCACGAATAATCTACATGAGAGACACCTATGGGGACAAAGTGGGTGTGTGAGTCATGATGTCAAACCATGGAATCATCTGTTTGTTCTTCTTCGATGCTACAGTAACTGGTGAACACTATATTCACATGCTGCAAAACCAGTTCTTTCCTCAACTCATGGCCTCATGTCTTCCATTGCAGACACAATAGTTTATGCAGGATGGAGCATGCCCCCATACTGCCAATGAAGTACTTGATTTCCTATGTGAAAGACTTGGCCTTAGGGTATTGTCAAACATATTTCCAGAATGTTACGTAGGAGGAGGAATGTGGCTGCCCCACATCCTGGACATTAACCCATGTGACTCCTTCCTTTGGGGGTTCCCTAAAGAGAAAGTGTACCACAGAAAACCCAAAAATGCAGTACAGCTTAGGCCCATCATTGTGGAGTTATGCCGCACCATTCCAGAAAATTTGTGTCCGAGAGTCGTCAGAAATGCATGTGTGCGACTTGAAGAAGTTGTAAACCAAATTGGCAGTCATATTGAATATGTGATTCATTAGGTTGTATCTCTAAGCTGTATTCTTTACTTTTGCATCAATAAATTACAAATCTTGTCAACAACAAATGTATTATACATGGAACAAATCAGGTGACTTATCATGGGCCACCCTGTAGCTCATAAGTTTCGCAGATCTTCCATCAGAGATGGGTGTGTGTCAGTGTATGTAAAAAGCACATTTGTTTTTAATCCTGTAAATGTAAGTAAATATTCATTAGAAGGGATAATTGCATTATGTGCAGCATGTATAAAGACACCAAATGATGAAATTTATGTTATATGTTTATATAGACCACCAGGTGGAAACTTTGAAGTTTTCGTAACAAAGTTTTGTGACATGATAGAGAATGTTTTTATATCACACAAGAATAAGTTAGTAATTATAGGAGATTTCAACATAACTGTATTAGCAGATAAGTTACACACTAGACTATTCAAGTATACTCTGCATGAATATAATGTAATATACCTGATCAACACTGCGACCAGAGAGACTGAAACATGCCAGTCTGCAATAGATAACATAATCACTGGTATTCATCTTTATGATCTTACATCTTCTCTTACTATAAGTGCTTTGTCAGGCCACCACGCAAAAGAACTAGGTGTGAACATAAAAAAGGTTCCTACACACGTTTGCTATAGATATATTAGGATGAATACAGACCAAAATATAATTAATTTGAATAACATGGTAAGCAATGTGGATTGTACCAGTATTATAATGACACATTGTAGTCTTCACAGGTTTGCTGTCGGATTACATTGTGCAAATTCCACAATATTTCCTCGGAGCAACTGTCCGACATCTTCAGTTGGTTCAATACTGCTAGTGGCTAGGTACAACTGATGGTATCCGCCCATCGATGCCCTGTTTCTAGAACATGCATGGAAAGAATGCACGGGTGTGGAAATCATGCATGCACAGTGATTTGCAGTTAGATGGTGCCATATTCAAACTCCCTATGCAAAAAATCACAAAGTGGCTCTCCTGTGTGTGAGCTGTATGCTGCATTTGCCAACCATGTGGCCATACATTACTAACTGATGGCCATACTAGACCAATGTTATGACGAGCCTGTTATCGAAGAATCTTGATTTTTGAGTCATGATTTAATAGCAGCCAATGTAGGCTTCCAAGCTGAGCTCGGTTGAAATCCCATATCCATGTTGAAGAAATTATTAGCTGTACAGATATATATTGCTTCCTTAATGATGCAATCCCAGAAAGATGATCCCAGGGATAAAACTTCCATCTTTTCATAAATCATCTGATGTCCTGTATTCAGACAGTGTTCTGCAATTGCCGACTTTTCCGGTTGACAAAGGCGTGCATGACGTTGATGTTCATCACAGCATTTTTGTACTGTGCAGCATGTATGGCCTATACACGCTGACCCACATTGGCAAGGAATCTTGTACACAACACATTTCCTCAGGAAAAGGTCATCCTTAACCAAACCCAACAGGTTTCTCAGTTAAGCAGATGGTTGAAATACACACTTAATTCCTTATCTTCTGAGGACTCTTCTGAGTCTTGATGACAAGGCACCAATATATAGCAGAAAGGCCAAAGTGTTGGGTGTCTTTGTATCTTTATTCTGCAACACAGACTGAACTCACCTGGGCCTGAATCCATTACCTATCTCTCTCTCAGAATAGCCATTTTGTCAGAACACTGTCTTCAAATGTTGTATTTCACTCAACAGGCTTTCAGGATCAGATACCATGTGTGCTCTATGAACTAACATACAGAGTGCACTACCGCCTTGCGCAGGATGATGGCAGCTTGTGGCCTGCAGATATAGATCAGTATGCATTGGTTTGCGGTAGACACTGTGTCCCAAGGTTCCATCTGCTTTCCTTCATACCAAAACATCAAGAAAGGGTAAAGTACCATCTTTTTCCACTTCCACTGTGAAGTTTATATTCAGATGGAGTGAATTCAGATGCTGAAGAAATGTAGGTACAATATGAAGTCCATGTGGCCACATCAAAAATGTATTATCCACATACTTCAGAAAACAAGAGGGCTTGAGAGTGCCTGACTGTAGTGCTTTCTCTTCAAAGTCCTCCATAAAATAATTGGCCACCACAGGAGACAGAGGGCTTCCCATGGTGACACTGTCCACTTGTTCAAAATATTGCTCATGAAATAAGAAGTATGTTGAAGGAAGCACGTGTTTAAATAATGCTACAATGTCCCCCTCAAACTTGTTACTAATGAGCTCCAAAGAGTCTTGCAAAGGCACTTTGTAAATAAAAACATAACATCAAAACTTACTAAGAGATCCAACAATTGCATCTAAGAGGTTTGAGGTGACCTATGAAATCTTCAGAGTTTTGAATGTGATGGTCGCACTTGCCTATGATAGGTACCAATAGTGATGTCAGGTATTTGGCAAAAAGAATAAGTAGGTTCTCCAATGTTACTTATTATGAGCTCCACAGTATTTCTCTGGATCCTACCCATTGGATCACTTTTTAATTTACTATATGCAGGATCCTCAAGCAGTTTGTATATCTTGCTGTTATATTCTGTGCATGAGAGAAGCACAGTAGCACTTTCTTTGTCAGCAGGTAAGATTATGATGTCTTGGTGGTCTCTCAATTCTTGTAGAGTATTTCTTTTAGCCAAGGTGATGTTAGACTCTACAGCCTACCCAAGATCCATAAGAATGGGGTGCCTCTCCATCCCATTGTAACATAGGAGAACCTACTTATTTTGTTGCCAAATACCTGACATCACTATTGGGACCTCTCATAGGCAAGTGCGACCATCATATTTGAAACTCTGAAGATTTCATAGGTCACCTGAAATCTCTTTAGATTACAATCATTGGATCTCTTAGTAGGTTTCAACGTTGTGTCTTTATTTACAAAGGTGCCTTTGCAAAACTCTTTGGAGCTCATTTGTAACAAGTTTGAGGGCGACATTGTAGCGTTATATAAACATGTGCTTACTTCAACATACTTTTTATTTCATGACCAAAATTTTCAACAAGTGGACAATGTCACCACGGGAAGCCCTCTGTCTCCTGTGGTGGCCAATTATCTTACAGAGGACTTTGAAGAAAAAGCACTACAGTCAGCCACTCAAACCCTCTTGTTTTCTGCAGTATGTGGATAATACATATTTGGTATGGCCACATGGACTTGTTACTCTACCTACATTTCTTCAGCATCTGAATTCACTCCATCCGAATATAAACTTCACAGTGGAAGAGGAAAAAGATGGTACTTTACCTTTTCTTGATATTTTGGTATGAAGGAAAGCAGACGGAACCTTGGGACACAGTGTCTACCGCAAGCCAACGCATACTGATCTATATCTGCAGGCCACAAGCTGCCATCATCCTGCACAATGTGGTAGTGTATTACCATTCTGAGGCAATTATATTTTGCACTATTTGAATCCCATCTAAGCTATAGGATAGAGGTATGTGGACCAAGTGATGAAGGTAATATGAAAAATGTGCTTATCCTACAAAAGAAGGCACTTAAAATTAAGGGAAAGAAATGTGCCAGGGAGTCCTGCAGATATTTGTTTAAAGAATTTAAAATACTAACTGTTTATAACCTGAATGTACTTAAGATGATCTTTATGGCAGTAAACATTAACAAAACACTTAATAATGAAACACATGAACACAACACTAAAGGGAGAGAGAGACTGCACAACATCTCTCACAGAACAACACCGTATGAGAAAGGCCCTCACTATGCATACAGGCATAAAACTACTGAATTGCTTCCATCCTAATATCTCCAAATTGCCCAATATAGAACTAAAAAATATTAAAATTATGGCTACTAAACAATCCTGAGTATTCAATAGATGAGTTTCTAGATTTAGTGCACTTGTATGATGGAAGACATCAACCTAAAAATATATGACTCTCAGATCTAAGACTATGTTACAAACTGTAAATATTTGAATCTCAGATTTGAAGACTGTGCCACAAACTGTAAATTCCTTAATCATTGTATTGCAATAGCAAATTGGTTTTATGTGTAGTCCATATATGTTACATTGTTCTCTCAACTAAGTTTAGAAACAGTGTAGATGATAACAACAGGCAGTAATATGTAACACATTACATATTTGGCTTCAGTCAAACATTTTTATGCCATTGGTGTGGTTGTTTGACTGTTTTGTTATTTTGACTGGGAGCATTTAGACTGAATATAATATCTTCTGTTTTACTGTAATTTTTCTGCAGTACGTACGCCTGAAACTAAGTGGTACATCTCTCCAACACTACCATCATAATGTGGTGTACATTTCCAAGATTGGTGTCAGATGAGATGACTGTTGTGTCACCTCAATAGTTCACATTGCAGAACTGTGGGTACATCATCTGTATCAATACTGTACAACAAAGATCCAAGAACAGATCATGTGAAATTGGGTGAAATCTGTGCTTGTGACTGTAACTATACTTCTTAGTACTAATGCTTTACAAGGAATCATTTTATAAGTGGGAGACAATCTCAATTTTCATTATTTTCCTGATTGACTAAATTGCATTGGTCATAGAGGGTTGTCTTCTACTCCATAGTGGCAAAGTTTTCTGATGAAAATATTGTGGGGCACTATAATAGTTGTTTTCCTTAGATTCAGTGTCATTCCAAAAATTATTTATTATTATTGGAAACATTTGTGCACCTTAGTTATCATGCTTTCAACTGCTTGGACTGTAGAAAGGCTGGACCAGAACTAGTATTATAAGGAGCGAAGTATATCATTAGATTCAAATATTGGTTTACCTATTCATGCACACAGTATTCTATTGTTTTTGGTACTGCAGGTGTAAGTGATGTAGGTCAATAATTATCTGTAGGTGCAACATCTCCTTTCTTGTGAACTAGTTTAATAACAGATATTTTCAAACATGCTGGAGATGTTCCTTCATCTAAAATCTTATTAATTGTTTTAGCCAATATGATTACAATACCTTTTGAGGTATTTAGTTACATACTCTGAGAGGTCATAATAGTCCTCTTCTCTAGTGTTACTGAGCTTAGCTACTGATCATCTTCTCTGTCATTAGTCCTGTGAAAGTCGAAAAGCTGTTACAGTAGTGACTAGTTTCTTTTCAGCAGCTATGGATTCTGTATTTGTCTTTTACTGTCATAGAGAATTAGTACTTGTGGCTGTAACTATGTTTCTGAAACTGCAGTGCTAATGTTATTAACGTTTTACAGTCTTAGGTCTTGAATTACAATGGCTAATATTACTCCACACTTCTTTTAAAATTTTAATTTTCTTTGGTGTTAAATAGCTTGAACACACTTCTAAATTGTACTTTTTCCTGTTGTTCTTATTGTTTTTGCATAAAAATGCTTTAGTTTAAATACTGGTAATTATTTTTAGAAAATGTATTACAGATTATTCACAGAAATAGAGGAACAGTTAAATTTCCTTAAAGTTTCTATATGAAGGAACAGAGAGAAATAAAATACATCATTCTAAAAATTGCTGTAAATGTATTTGATGTATACCATAATGAAAGGTTCCTTTAACAAAATGTTTAGTTTGTGGACACACAAATTCATGTTTTGATGAAGGTATTTTTTTTCAGAGGATCTCTCACATTTGTGTACTGCATGGAAGTAGAATATCTGATTACCTGCACCATTTCTTCAATTTTACACCTCCAGTAAGTCCTAAAGTCTTTATTTGCACCACAAAATTCTTTGTATTCAGGCATGTAATGACCTTTAGAGAATGGCATAAAAATGACATAAAAATAATACCACACACTTACAATTTTCAAGACAAGGTTTGTGGCAACACTTTCCATTAAAATTCATTAATTAGCAGCTCCTTCCAAAAATTTTCAGTATTTGTATCCAAATTGAGATCATTCTAGAATAAAATATTAATGATTTGTGCTGTCTTCTGCTCAAGTGCATCTGTCAGAACACTACATTTTTTATATTGTTCTCATTATTTCATTTGTACCAAAGTAAAGTAACTATTCACTGTATCATCAAGTCATTGAGCAATTGACATGCACATAAACAAGACTGAAAACATTTCTGGGTTTTCTGGCAGTGTCCTTATTTGGTGCTAACTAATATAAAAGAAACAAACAGACACATTCTTGGCTGCATTGTCCTGACACTGGAGAATGAGGCCAGTTCGTTCAGTTGGCTGAGATAATGTAGCTGTGTGTATGTGTGTGTTGTCTGTGATGGGTTGGTTCTGTATACTACTTGAAAGTTTTTACTAATGTGCCTATGAGCATACATCACTACACACCAAATAGAAGAAGAAATGAACAACAGACCAGTATAAGTGGAATATATCTTCTACTCGCCAACTAGTGATCTAATTTCATATAGGTATGTATTTCATACTGAATTTTCCATTCATGTATAAATTTTATATTACTGATTTATTTGGTAGTTCTAAATGTCTTCCAACAGTTATGTTAATGGCTGTTATAAACTGAAAACAGCTGTGACATTAATGTTTGACTTGAAGTCATCACTAAATAACAGAAATGACAATAGTTACATCACAGAACACTACAGTATACCACATTTAATGACCTACTTGGATAGGAAAACAAAAAAATCTTCTCACCAAGTGGTGGCAGAACACACACATAAATGAAGCTCAAAATTAGGAAAGCTTTCAGAGCCAGTGGCACCTTCTTCAGGCAAAAGGGTTATAGGGGGAGGAAAAGGGGTGAAGGAAAAGGGGTGAAGGGAAAGGACTGGAGAGGTCCAGGTAATGATGTAGATTTCAGGAAAGTCACCCAGGACCATGGGTTAGGGGAAATTTACTGCTTGGGATGAGAAGGAAAGACTGATTGTTGGGGACTGGACTTTCCGTAAACCTATTCCTTTCCCCAGACCTCTCCAGTCCTTTTCCTTCACCCCTCTTCCTTCCCCTTCAGCCTGAAGAAGGACCTACTGGCTCCAAAAGCTTGCCTTATTATAACTTTCTTCTATGTGTGTGTTCTGGCACTGCTCGGTGTGAAGATTTTGTATCTGTCCAATAAATTTATTTTGTCAAAAATTGATTGTTTTCATTGCTATATTTAATGACCTGGTTTTCACAATGTTTAGTTAATCTTCTCTTGTAGTTAAATGGCACTGATGTGTTGTTGGTGTCAGTTGTGGGTTTATTTTGTTCCTAGTTTTGATTACTTGTTTTGGAAGTAACGTGGTACTTTCTCTCTTTCTAATTTGTAACAGTAGTTTGTTTTATAATGTTTCAGATTTTTGAATCAAATCAACATTATCAACTCCCACACGATAGATAATGGTAACTGTATGTGGAATGGACTCCATGTGTGAACATGACAACTTTGTTGCATCAGTCTCATCAAGGAGAGCTATCAGAAGTATGGAAAAAATACGTGATGGTCTGTCTAAGGAGGCAAAAATTTATCATAAATGATTTAATTTGAACAATTTAATGATGTTGATGACAATTAATGTATCTATTTTTTTTGTATGCATGTAAAGAAAGATATCATTGATACAAAGTCACCTGGTGGGTGAGACTGTACCCTATATGATTTTCTATGACTGTCATAGAATGACTTTCACTTTTTACTGTCTACTTTGTTTCGTCATCATTGTCATATGTGCTATATAGCTTTACTGAATATAGTACATCCATAAACATGAACGTTTTATTGGTGTGAAAATATCATCTCTCTGAAGCCAAATGCTTTTCCTATTAATTCTTCCATTTGTTGGCCAAATTTGTTTTACTTACCTTTTTTTTAAGTTATTGATCATGTTGCATAAATCAAACATAAAATGATAATTATATAAGAGACTGATTAGTTGAGGAATATGTACCACCATATATTACTTATTAAAAACTAGATTTATTTATTTATTTAGTTAATCAAATCTTATATGTACAAGATCTATGAAGACTTTGGACAAACTTAAAATTTTTAGAACAGAACTTCACCTTGCAATATGTGATACGAATTTAAGCCATAAATTACACGACATTGATGAACAGATTTCATTATTTGTGATAACACACTAAAGTGTGCGTCATATATCTTGGCGGCCGAGTTTAGGTTCGTTCTGCGCATCTGACATCACAAAACACAGTCAGTCAATGAACAGAGAACGACGTTGCCAGATCTCAACAGCAGTGCAGAGCAGGGACGAGGGTCTTCAGTTTTAGAAACGTTCAGTCATAAATAAAGTAATAGAACAAAAGCAATGTCTTGATAGCAGACTTTCTTTTACAGAAAGTTTGGAAAAAGCATTCTTCATACCAATTGCTTCATATTCTATTAATTAATTAAACCAAACAAGCAATAAGACTCCTACTTCAGGCGATAGCAAGGAAAGGTGTTTGTTTCAATCTCATGAACTGCTTTTTCAAAATAAAGAACAGTGGTAATTGTTTATTTCCTATTGTACTTCGACAAAGCGTGAGTAATTCATAGTCATACAAACAGTGTTTATAAGTAGTTGCGTGAGGTGTTATGGAGTTCCCCTGTTCAATGAGCTGAGGTAGCAGAATGGTTAAGGTGTTGGACTGCCACGTGAAAGGTTCAGAGTTCAAACGTTGTGCGGTGCTTAATATTTTCTTTATTTAAAAATAATATTGGAGTGCCTTACTTCACGAATTTTATTCGTTTGAATGAAATTTCTAGTGTTTTGCCTCTTCATTAACTTTTTCGCTGCTGCAGACACGTGCTCCCTGCATTCCGAGCGATTTTGTCATCACTGCACTTCTCGCCTGTGCAGACACATGGTGTTCCCACTGCTTTGACACATTTATCATTCGATTTCACAAAAACTATTTGGCCAAAAAATTTGATTTTTACACGTCTTCTTGCATGATACCTTCCCCCCATAAATGACTTAATTTTGTTTTGATGTGCAGCATTAAATATAGTAAACCATTGCACGAAATTTTGAAGAGTTTTCAGAGGTAAAAGTCCGTAGCGTATACTTTCCGTATGGTCGATTTTAGTTGCCACAATGTTGAGAATGAAATGTGGACAAGATACATAAATTTCATATAATATTTACTGTATAACAATATCTCGTTTAATTTAAGTACCACATAGGTATCGTATGTAATATTGAGAAATATTCCATCTTTCGCGACTGTAATAAAAGTTTTATATACACACGGCGCGATTGGCTTTATTTTAAAGCACTTCCACCAGTGAAAGGTATGGCACATACACAATGGTATTCATGTTCTATTTGTTGTTTTTGTTCCACAGTCGCAGTTTTACCAATGGCATTGAAATATATCCCTCTTCTGCAACTGTAATAAGCGACTTATTTAGACCAGATGCGTTTCTCTCTTTTGAAGCACCATAAGAGGACTGTATTTTGTGCACTCCATTGCCAAGTCACATTTCGTAGTTTTGTGCTGCGGTAGCACAATATTCAACGTTTTTGTTGGCTCATGAGTGTTTTAGCAAATAAATGCTGTTTGTGTGTGCCACACACAAAATTATATTTGACATAGCTCTGAGCACTTCACTGACAGACGGTATATTCAAGTCCTAATGTTTTTGTAAGCCCACAGTTTTGTTTAATGTATTTTGTCTACTTCCTTTTGATTGATTGAAGTGCTTTAAAATAAAGCCAAATGTGCCCAGTGTAAGTAAAACTTTTGTTACAGTCGTGAAAGGTGGAATATTTCTCAATATTACATACGACACTTATGTGGTACTTAAATTAAATGAAATATATAGGTATCTTGTCCACATTTCATTCTCAACATTGTGGCAACTAAAATCGACCATACGGAAAGTATACTCTATGGACTTTTACCTCTGCAAACTCTTCAAAATTTTGTGCAAAGGTTTACTATATTTAATGCTGCATAATAACTGCATTGAACATCGAAACAAAATTAAGTCATTAATGGGGTGAAGGTATCAGTCAAGAAGATAGATAAAAATTCAATTTTTGAGCCAAATAGTTTTTGTGGAATTGAATGATAAAGAGTGTCAAAGCAGTCCGAACACAATGTGTCTGCACAGGCGAGCAGTGCAGTGACAAAATCGCCCACAGCGTGGAATGCAGGGAGCACGTCTTTGTAGCAGCGAAAGGGTTAATGCGGCAGTGGTGGCTTTACTTCATGAACTGCGCGCTCCCCCGTACACGTAAGCTTGCGAACTATGCTATACTATGGCGCTGCTTCTATTGGCGCGTGCATCATGTGCAACTAGCAACGCAGCAATCTCCAGCGTCTGGGCGGGCATGCGCGAGCCACCAAGACAAAAGAATTGAACTATAATAACTGAGCACAGCATACCTCATCAGACTAGATCACAGTTAAGAAACTTAGTCAACTGCACATGAACAATACTAGATATTAAAAATAAAACACAAAAACATAACAGCACAATTCAGATCAATTATACACTATTACAAAAATGTATATACATACTATAGTATATACATACTATAGTACAACCACACTGTAGACTAAGAGTACAAGAACATTTAGGTCAAATTCAGTGTAGATATTCATCAACCCCCAAATAAAATGAATGTTTAAGTAAGATACTTTTTTCTTTATTCCTAAATGCATTTCTTCTGTCTGTAATCGATTTCAGTATTTTATTATAGAGCACACTACCCATATTTCTAACACCAAGCAAATTTTTGGTCAGTCTTTGACTGTTTAGGTGAATGTCTGCACTAGTAGGACTATTATGATCGCAAATAGATTTATTGATCTGAAACAAATGCAAATTCTTATTAACAAAAGTTACAGTTTTCATATATTAATGCAGGGAACAGGCAGTATTTTCAGTTCCCTGATAATAGCGATAGTGGAGGTATGGGGAGATGACATCTGTCTTATCTTCAAGAGCCTCTTCTGCATTACAAGAATTTCTCCAAATACTGATCCCCACAATGAGATACCACATGAGAGAACTGAGTGTATTAAACCAAAAAGTGTTTTTAGGATGGAGATATCACATGACTGGCAAAGAATATGAAAAGCATAACACATATAATCATTTTCTTTAGTAGCTATTCTCTGTAAATATTCCACTGTAAGTTATTGTCTATCCACACACCAACAAATTTGATCTCATTGACTTGCTCTATTGTTTCATTGTCAATTAGTATGGGCTCCATGTAGGCAGGTTAATTTTTGGAGGCACCGAAAAGTATATGAGCAGTTTTGCTTTTGTTAATAGTAGTTTGTTTTTGTGTACACAAAAAATTAGTATGTTGATAGAATCTGTTATTACATTCTTAACAACCTGGAGAGATGGACTATGAAAAAGGAGATTTGTGTCACCCACAAACGATGTAAGTAAGGCATTAGGCAGATTCTGAGGCAAGTCATTGATAAATAGCGGGAAAAGTAAAAGCCCTAGACTGAACTTTGAGGGACACTACACCTTATCATAGTTTCATTGGACAGAGCTCTAATGCTATCTTTGTCTGAGAATTCAACCACCTGCCTCCTGTTACTGAGGTTTGACTGAAACCACATATTGAAAATGTCTCTAATGACAATAAATTCTACTTCTTCAAGCAGCAGAGAGTGACTGACTAAGTCCAAGGATTTAGTCAGGTCTACAAAAAGACCAGAGACAGAATGTTTAACATTAAAAGCACTTAGAGCTTGATCAGTAAAGGAAAATAATGCTTCATTTATGGACCTGTTCTTGCAAAAACCAAACTGATGTTCTTTGAGTAGGCAATATTTATCAGAGAATGAAATTACATAGGAACACATTACTTTTCTAGGACCTTTGATATGGCAGAAAGAATGGAGATAGTGAAAATTAAAATTTCCCCAACAAATTAACATTAAAAGAGATTTTGGGATTGCAGCTGGTCATCATAAACTTCACTCCATGTTATTTCAGCTGGCCAACTGCCAGTCAGTTTCAGATGAGTCGTCAAGGACTAACAAAGATGTTCTCTGCTCCACCTTATATATTTATTGATCAATCACTGTTCTGTTTGAAGAGATTTTGGGATTGTAGCTGGTTGTTGTAAACTTCACTCCATGATATTTCGATTGGATACCTGCCAGTTGTCTTCAGGTGGGCCACCAAAGAGAGACAGACAAAGACATTCTATGCTCCACCTTATATATTTATTGACCAATCTCTACTCTGTTTGAAAAGATTTTGGGATTGCATGCAGTTGTTATAAACTTCACTTCATGATATTTCAACTGTGTGCCTGACAGTCATATTCAGGTGAACCATCAGAGACATTGTCTGCTCCTCCTCTTAAACAAAGCAATAACTTTAGCAGTTTAGAAAACAACTGGGAAAGAGCCTGTAATTAGGGAATTATAATTTCTAGAGCAATATTTTTTAACAAAAAATCAGACTTGCCATCAATGCAAGATGAATATTAGTAACTAAATAATAATCTGTTGGTCAGTTTCTCCTTGTTTGTAGAGCACTGCTGTCTGTTTGTAAAGTTTTAATACAGGGCATTAAATGTATCATGTCCATATTTAAAATGGCCTTAAGTGAATATCTGTTTCTACATAGACAAAAACTCTGCTTCCTACTTATGCCATTCAGCTGCAATCTGTCTGAAAGCGAATATATCACAGAACTACTACTAAATTAATAATTTACAAAGGAAAATAATTATCTGTGAATAAGTTAGTATTACAATTACGGTACCAGCAACTCTTCTCAGAGGAAAATGTGACAACATGCTGGCCATTTACTTGTTTTCATTTTATTTTATTTTTATTTTTTTTACAGATGTATTTACAGTGATATATAATTTACACACACACACACACACACACACACACACACACAAATACAAAATCATAGTATTACACACTTATTAATTTGTTTAAGGAGCTGAAGGAATGATAAGCATATATAATTTCAGTTTGTGTTTGAAGTTCATTTTATCAACCATTAAGTTCTTTATATCACTGTGCAGGTGGTCAAGGATTTGAATACCTCACCCCTAACTGTGACACACTGACACACAAAGGCTGACTTATGGATAGTGTAAATAATTTATCCTTCTAGTATTATATTTGTGAATGTGACTATTGTTTTTAAACATTGATAGACTGTTGACAACAAACTTCATAAGGGTATACATGGACTGTGAGACTGTTGTCAGTACACCTGACTGTTTAACAAGCTATCTACAAGAGGTCCTAGAGTGCACACCACATCTTATCCTTATGATATGGTTCTGTGTAACAAACACTTTTTGCCTCAATGAGAAGTAACCCCAAATAAGAAGCCGTATTACATTAATGTATGAAAATAGGAAAAGTAAGTCAATTTTGTACATTTTTGTCTCCAGTATCTGATATTATCCATAACGCAAAAGTTGCAGAGCTAAGACATTTGAGATGATCTGTAAATCTATAATGTATGACTTCCAGTTAAAACTCTTATCAGTATAAACAATTTTGAATGCTCTGTTTCATTTATTAATTTGTCCTTGAGTATTAATTATAATTGTGTGGTCAGGATTTGTGCTGTACTAAATTGCATATATTATCTTTTATCCAAATTCAGTGACAGTCCATTTGGAGAGGCACAGTTATTACAAGAATGGACAGCTTTGTCACTACGAAAATTATTTACTACAGCAGAATAAAGATTTACAGATCTAAAACTGAAGTATTTAAATTATTGGCAGAATGGATTGATTCAAAGAAACTTGCTTAAAGTATGCTACATTTTATGGGAATTCTCAATTTCCTGCGATAGGTCCTTAGGCATCACACTGGTGGCATTTCTGCAAGAATTCACAAATACACTCTAGACCCTAACAAGAATTAACAGTTTAAATGAAAATTATTTTTATAATTTCTTGCATCCATGTGTATTTCACAGTTAATCTGAAGGCACTATCAAAGAAGATACCTATAATAATATTCCCTTGGCAGTGGGACAGCATGTTTCTGCTCATTTTTTGTGCATACTCTATGAGGATTTTGTAAATAAAATTGCGGCAACTATCGACTATAAACATTACCTCTGCTATTTGACTTCCATTCTCTTTGACCAATGTTGTTTGCTTTACTTCTGTTTGTGGGTTTTTGCATGCTTGTTCACTGTGTTGTTGTCTCAAGTGAACAAAAGTGTTTTATGACTAATTACATTTGGTGAGTTCTGACTCCCTCATCACATGACCAAGGAACAGAGTTTGCTGCAAAGTTAAAGACATGGCAGGTAAGAGCTTGAAGGAGGATACAGGCCTTGGGAAACAGTTTGCTGTTAAGTGCACTACTAGAGAACACCTTCAGGGTGACTTAAGGTTTCAGCTCACCACAGACTGAAACTATTCTTTTCAAACTCCACATCAGCTGTGCACTGACCATGTATTGTGGTCTTGAGTGTGAAAACTGGTTTGATGCAGCTCTCCATGCTAGTCAAACCTGTGCAAGCTTTTTCATCCCTTTATAACTACTGCAGCCTACAGCCAGCTGAACCTGCTAACTGTAATCAAGTCTTGATCTCTCTTTACAGCTTTTACCCTAAACACTTCCCTCCATTATCAAATTGACCATTCATTTATGCCTAAAAATGTGACCTATCAGCTGATGCCTTCTTCTAGTCAAGTGCACTACAAATTTCTTTTTTCTCCAATTGAATTCAGCAGCTCTCTCTTTTAATCCCACCTGATGAATCGATAGATGAAGGGATATAATTATATATATGTCCAGCAAGGTTGCTAAGCAAGGCACAGAATGATACATCCTTCAGCACCAGGTCATGCGGTTCAACAACAGGGCAGATTTGAGGTCTACCATGGACCATCTTGGCCTCACTTGCCCCAACTCCCTGATGTGTACTACATGGTCTCCAGTCAACTCTTTTGTGATAGCCTTGCAATACTTGACTATTTTCTGGACATTCATTTGTACTTTGTTATTCCCTGCTGTTGACATTTAACTTACACAGGGACAGGTCCGTTTTCCTAAAGTGGTGCTGTCTCATTCTCTTTTTGAGTGCACATCATGCCTTCTGTAAGTGAATTAATGGAATGTTCAAGCACCGAATGAATGGTTTGTATTTGAGTGTTCCCAATTGGCTGAACTTAGAGTATTCCCATGCAATAATATTTAAGTTATTCAGTAAATGCCCAGAGTACTTAAATGATCAAGAGGCATTTACCTCCAGAACTCTTGTTACTGTTGAGTTCAAGAAAAGTCAGCCTATATTGTACTATGTGATTTATTTATATTTAACTGGTGTTGAATAAAACCTGTGTTGTTGAAGAAGCACACATACAGTAACTACTTTATTAGGTATTTAATCCACCCATTTCATCATCAGCATTCATATGTAACACCACATTTCATAAGCTTAAATTCTCTTCTTGACTGAACTGTTTATTGTAGTGTGGGATTTGGGTGGAGTGCCAATTAGGCTAGGGGTTGTACAGGTGTAGGCTTAATTTTACAGTTTTATTGAACATAAAATATTCTTCTTGACAAGTGACAAATAGTTTTATAGCTGGACTTACTTTGTAGCCTAATTGTAGTTCGTGTATAAGTAATACATCAGGAAACAGTCCTCTGGCTTAGTCAGGCTTTCTTACATGGCACTCAACTAAATCTAGATCTACTGCCACTCCCAACAACAACTACTCACTTTAGCAATGCTGCTATCAACCCACTAAAGTACATCCTCAACCAATTTCACACTCAACACAGAGCCTGCATCCTTTCTACATCTACATCTACATCTACATCCATACTCTGCAAGGCACCTGACAGTGTGTGGTGGAGGGTACTTTGAGTACCATTTTCAGTTCTCCCTTCTATTCCAGTCTTTGTTGTACACTAAATTGTGTAACCCAAGAGAGCAAAATACCACTGTTGGTTACTAATGCTCCTTTTGTAATCTAGAAGCCTCTGTCTGCATCTCCTGTGGAACTCTGTCCTCCAGCCCAGGAACCTACGCCAACCACCCTGCTAGATTGTTTGTATCCTCACAATGGGCATGCCCCATGCTGACCATTAGTGAAGTCTGTAAAAAATCTACGTTGGACAGAAAGGAAGAAATTTTCAAACTAGGTTCAAAGAACATACCACGGGAATAGCACGCAATAAATTGCTATTTGGACAACAGCTAGATGCCGAGAAACACACAGAAATTAATATAGGAGAAAATCTAAGGGAATTGCGTGTGGCCCAGAAGGGACCCAAGATGGACAACTTGGAAAATTTAGAGATCTTCCTGCACAATAAACAGGATACAACGGCAATTCTTAATGAGGAAATGGTAAGCTGTGATAATAATTATTTTTAATTCTTATTAGTTCATGACAATACTGCTTCTCCTTCTTAGCTATATTAATATTGTATGGGGATGTATATTGATACTACTTTTACTATAGTATATTAATTTTATGATGAAGACCTACCAAGTTTAAAGATCTCTTTATATAAGTCCTAAAATATTAATATATAATTCAGAAACAACTTTGTGGATGAGTATCCATAATACAACAACTTATGTGGGTTGATGGCAGCATGATGAAGGGAGGATTGTGGTACACCATGCTATGATATCGAATGGGGTGCTACAGCAGACAACATGTATGAGGAGACTACTATGATGATGAAATCCTAGCCAAATAGGCAAAGGGGCACTTGATATACTTCTTTATCTAATATGTTAATTTTATAAAGGAGAATACACTGATTTTGAAGTTTTTTACTAGTTACTAGGATCAACACTAATTAATAGCAGCCAAAACACACCACAACAAAGATAACACTGCAGCAGAAGACCACATGGACTGACAACAACATGGTGGAAGAATAGTTATGGTGCGCCATTACCATAACAACGAACGCCGCGCAAAGATGGTGTTACAGCAGATGACTTATACGAAGCAGCTACCATGATGACAGCATCCCAACAACACAGGCTAGGGGGTGCTCGATATATACTGTCACCCATGGGAATGGCGGCGCTACCACAAAAGACAGAAGGCTCTGCTCTATCCACAAATGATGTGAAAAATGAATGGGACAACAGTTACCTGAATTGTAAATAATTGTAAATTTCTCGAGGTTTAATTAGTTATATTTATTATTATTATTTATTATGTTTTATATTACAACTAGAACAAACTTGAAAATTTATGATTTCTTGCTTAAGCATGCAACTACCGTTGGTCACCATGGAGGGTGTTACCGTCTGCCCATGTTTTGTTGGCCGTTATTTAAGCTCATGCAGAGAGCCAACCATGCAAGGTTACCAACCATGTACAGGCAGGGTGACGACTCTAGCGAGTGACCAAATGGGTTTAAAAGTCTGTTTATTTATATAACTTTGACTAATTGCTTGTATATTACATAAATGATTACTTACTAATATTGTAACTTTACAGTGTAAATTGCCCTGAAGATGACCCCATCACGGGTTGAAACAGGTTGGTGGCAAAATAAATAATGTGATTGTGACTGTCATTTTGAATAATTGATTATAAGTAATTTAATCGCTGTTTATCTCCATACAACTATTTTTTCTTAAAAAAAACCTCGATATTGACCACTGGTAGGCTTCTTGATGTCAGCCATGTGGTCACAGGCACTCGCTTTCAGAAAATGTGTACATGCTGATAACAGAATGACTGACTGACTTCCTTCCACCTTGTACTGCCCCACCCAACCTCAGAGCCATGCTAGCTGCTACAAATGTCACTGACTGTGCCCCCAAGCCAAGCAGGATCACAAGAGCAGCACTGGTGGAGCTAGTTGATCTGTGCAGGAAGGAAGACGTGCCATGAATTACAAACTCATGGCACATTATCACCCATATTTCACACCCATAGAAGGCTGTGCTCCAGACAAATAACTTCAAAGAAAGACTTTCTAGTATCTAGCTTTATTTTGATGTTAACAAATTCCTCTTTTTTAGATATATTTTTCTTGGTATTTCAAGTCTGCATTTTATATCCTGTATAGTTTGGCCACCACCAGTCATTTGGCTGCCCAAACAGAAAAAACTCACCTACTACTTTTAGTTTTTTTTTATTTCTAGTCAAATTCATTCAGCATCACTTCACTTATCCCAATTATACCCCATTGCCCTTGTGTTACTTTTAATGATGTTCATCTTACGCCTTCCAAACCACTGAACTGCTCTTCCAAGTTCTTTGCCACCTCTGACAAATTTACAATGTCATCATCAAACCTAAAAGAAATAAAAACTTTGAGTTTTAATTCAGTTTCCAAATTTTTTTATTTCCTTTCCTGAGAGCTCAGTGTACAGTACTCTTTTCTTATCTACTGCTTCCCTTTCATCTTATCCAACTTTACAACTGTAATCTGGTTCCTATACAAGTTGTAGATAAACCTTAGCTCTGATACCTTCAAGCTTTCTCTATATCTACAAATTCTATAAATGTAGGTTTGCCTTTGTTCAGCATAGCTTCTAAGCTAAGTCATAGGATGATTAATAACCCCAGTGAACATGCAAATGAAAGATATGGATGTATCAATGTGCATAATACTGGCCCTGTCACGTGGAGAAGCCAACAATATTGCAGGTCAGTCACATGTCCTTCCATGGAATGACAATATAAGGCTACCCACATGTGGCTAACTGTTACTTTTCCTTCCTTAGCGGCAGTTATCAGTGAATTACAACCACTGCCGCTGTTTACCTGGACTGAACCGGACATGTGCTGGGATATTGTTTACTGTCCTTTAAAATTACTGCATGAATAAAGTAATGGGCCAGTTATCTGCAGGCCACAAGCTCAAATAACACTGCTGTGTTGTGCTTCTATTTGATGAGAGTGCAGTTTCCACTACTGTAAGACTTATTTGGAACCGTGCTTAGTATTATAACTGTGAAATGTTTTGTAACATTTTACTGGCTTATGTCTATTTACAAAATCCATGATTATAGCTCAGTGCTGGACCTCTCTTGCATAATCATTATGAAGCACATCTATCTATCTATCTATCTATCTATCATATCAATGATCAGTGATCAGTGACCACGCACTGCATCAACGATCTGCTTCCACCACCTTCTATCTCTTGCAGCCTCTCTCCACCCTGCGGAAATTCCTAATGCTGCGATGTCCTTCTCTATGTCATCTTTCCACCTTGTATGAGGTCAACCCAGTGGTCTTGCTGCCTGGAGAGTTCCTTCAAATGCTTTCTTGGTGATCCTGTTGTTTTCCATTCAGGCCACATGTCCAGCCCATTGCAGTCTCCTACTTTTTAATTTCTGGATGACAGTGGGTTGCTTCATTAATTGATAAATTTCATTGTTCTTTTGAATTCTCCATGCGCCTTTCTCCAATGCAGGTCCCCAGATTTTTCTCATTACTTTTCTTTCGAAAACATTCAGTTTTTCTCTTTCATTCCTTGTAAGCTTCCAGCTTCTGAACCATATAGCACTATGGGGCAGATAATAGTGTTATATATCTTCATCTTTGTGGTGATTGACAAAGCTTTACTTTTGAGTGGGTTGCTTAGTGAGTACAGACTTCTTGACCCTAAGGCTATTCTTTCATTTATATCCATTGTTATGATATTTTTACTGTTGAAACGTGATCCAAGATATTTAAACTGGAGAACTTTTCTGAATTTAGTATATTGGTCAATTTCAAAGTATGGATTTGGGTTTATGACTCGACCTATTTCCATATATTCGGTTTTCTCTTGGTTAACGAAAAGTCAAATTTTGCTGGCACTGTGACTGAGAGATCTGTACATGTCATTATGAAGCACATAATAGATAAAATTGGTTTGGTGGCAGTAAATGTACAATTAGTAACACTTATCTTTCATTTAGTTCAGACATCGGCAATGAAGGTATACAACTTGTTGCTATAGACTAAGATTTTCCTGGGTTTAGTTATGTGTTACACTTTTACTGACACTGTGTGTGTGTAAAGTCCACAGCTCTGCAGAAGGATTTGTTCAAAAGCTAATGAAGTTCTCAGTCTTGTTTGTTTGCCTTTCAAAAACTCACTACCTCTTTCAGTGAATTAATGATTTTACTCTTTCAATTATTTATACTCTACCATGACTTCCCATTAGCATATTACAGGCAAAACAGGTAGATATCTATGGGCACACACTGGATCAGGCTTGTAGTATGTTTGAGTCATGAGAGTTTGTTTAAACAGGTGTTAGACTCTTCATTTTATGTCACTACGCTGTACCAACAAGCTGAACATGTCATTTCCATACGCAAAATTCAGACAAATAATTATAGATTTATTTTAGGAGTAAGGATTGCAGGAATGATAATTGTGTGTGTGATCTTGTCACAATTTTTTATTTACCTTTCTAATTACAATATAGATTAAAAGTGTTTGTGTCATTCTTCTGTAAATATTTTAAATAAAAACTTTGATATTTTATTCACGTATTACCTGTTTGGAGTGTTCATTGTTAGCTGAGCCACCTCAGACCAACTATGGATACATTTGCATACTTCTTCTTCTTCGCGCCATAAACTTTTGGTGGTGGTGATTGTGGAACCTAGCATGAGCACAGTTTTTGATACTGCATACAATATTGTATGATGGAATGTGCACTGCCTACGGAGATGGGCGTACATTGACGGATGTCTATAACATTCTTAGGGGTAGGTTTACTCATCGTAGCAGGCAATCAGTCGCAGCATAAGTCCTGGAGACAGTTACTGTAAAATTCCAACCTCATAAAAGTTAAAATTAAAAATAATCTTCTATTATGTTATTTTAAATACATGTATTATACTTTCAAAACATAGTTAAAGCATTATTACATAGGCAAACAATACTTACAATACAAAAGGAGCAGTTACATGCTCACTGCTCAAAACCCAAAACCAGACTGACTCCCTCTGCCAACATGGCAGTCACTCTTTATATTTTCTTAACAATCCTAAACAATCCTCTGCATTGTTTAAGATGAACATTTGATTAATTAACAATTAAAATTCATACAAAAAATGAAATTACATATATATAAATGTATGTCTGCTCAGAACAGCAAGTACACTACGATATTAGTACATGTCTATTATTTCATTCGAGAATAAACTATTACATAAGAAATTACAAGAATACATTTATATTTTTCATTAATTACTATACACTTCCTTCACGGGAATTATTCCCTTTGTTTACAGACCTTTTACACTTTGAACTGAAATAGATTAAACAGTTATTTTTTCAGTTATAAGTTTTTCAGGGTGAGTTAAATATTTTGTTTATATGTGCAATCCTGAATTAGACTGGGAAATGTTCATTTTAAATATGCCTTAATGGGCTGTTATGTTTCAACAGCCCCAAAAGGATTTGTGAAACTGAAAGTTGAACACAACCTTTTCAATCAGATGTACACAACAGTCCTCATTTCATTAAAAAACTGGAGGAACAAGCATTTTACTTATGGCATGACATTAATTCTATGTTTGATTAAAAATGTAAATTAATTATGAAGCATTATGCAATTATTATTACTCAATAGTACAAGGGAAGAACAAGTTATTTCTTAACTGTATGAGCTGACATGCAACTTAGAGTTTCAAACTAGTACAATATTCCTAAATGTAAATATACTAATCTCTACACTTTAGATGAATGTAAATAGTCTTGAAGTTTGCAGTTCGCAGACTGCTCCATAGTGAATCTTGAAGTATGTAGTACGCAGACTGCTTCGTAGTGAATCTTGAAGTATGTAGTACGCAGACTGCTTTGTAGATAATCTTGAAGTTTGCAGTACGCAGACTGCTGTTTAGGATGAAGTGCCTGACCAATGACCAATCTTACTATTTTTCATTTGTCAAGACACTTCCAGTGCCACTTTCCCACCTTTACAATCATTCAAACATGATATATAAGAGTGCAATTACATGTATCTCTGAGAGACAATATAAGTGACTAATACATTATATTGTTTGTGTCTTATAAGTAATTGAGACAGCACTGATAACTGTGAGGTTGAGCCTTATATAAAGGTATGTTTTCACCACTTGGGTGTCAATACACAATAAATGAATCGTGAATAATTGGTACATCATAACAATTACAATGTTGAACATTATACATTGGTAATTGGTTCATAAGTGACACATACACCATGACAGTCATATGGTTGAGCATTACATATATATGTTGCATATTTAAGTAAAATCAGTATCTTAAACAGTGCAAAAATACTCTCCTATAAAATAGGCTTTGTACTCTAAGGAGAAGTAAGAAATGAAACAGCAAATTCAGTGTGTTGGAGTTGAAGAAGAGTTGCACCTAAGTGAGTTCACAATTTTGAGTGCTGGTACATATAAAAAATTACATACAACAACCTTGGACATTGATAAATATAGAGAGTAATTACAAATATTAATAAGTGAGCCATACTTCACGATAATCGCAAATATTAATGAGTGAGCCATTTCTCATGATAATTACAAATATTAATGAGTGTTCACAACTTTGAGCGCTGGTATGTAGCAAAATAAATTCATAAGTAAAATGTTTATCAATTTGGTGATAACATGCAACAAAATAAGACATAAATAAATAATATACTATGACTGAGTATGGTTACATCTAATAATGCATAAATGATGGCTTGATTCCTGGTTCCTCCTATAAAACTGGCTTTAGTCTTTTAATAGACTGACACGGTTAAATAGAATGGTCTCAGCAATTGAGACATATGCATGTGAACAGGGACCAGAATAACTTGGTAATCATTAGGCATGTGAACCCCTAGGAAGATTATGCTGCCATATTTTATTTTCTCAGGCTTGTCTGACATTTGGCATTACCCCCAAAGGCCTCACACTTAAAGGTCTCATATCTGGCTGCAACCCTTCCTTCCATCAGTCCCTATACCTGTTCCAAACTGAAAAATCCATTGGCCTCACCCACATAATCCTTCACCTACACATCAACTCAGCCAATGAACACACTTGTCAGCTCCTATCCTTAATAAAAGTCCTCAATCTTTCTTCTTGCACATCCACACCGGCTGTTCAGAGCATCCTCCTACAGGCCAACCGCAAAGCATGCCACCCTCCACCTCAAAAATCTATCCAATCTCCAGGTTTCCCACCTCTGGAAAAGCAACTCACTCACCCTTCACAAGCTTTCCAGCATACCTCTACCTCCTCTCATTGCACACAAACCCAGTCTCTCCCATCTACTCAGTCTCCCACTTCCAGCTCCACTCGCTCCAAAACCTCAAAATTCTAATCAACACAATATGGAACCACAACAGCCTAATTCAGTAGTTAACCTTTCCTCCAAACCTCTCTCCCAATCCGAAACCTCTGTCCTAACCAAAGGCCTCACCTTCAGCCCCACTCCCTGATTCAACCAAACAGCCCTCGTCAAAGATTTACTGTCCTACACTCGTACTCTCTGCTAGAAATATCACTTTGCCACGAAGAAAAATGATCCTAATCCTACTCCTAATGATCCAACTCCCCAAGACACTATCCAAATTGAACCCTGCCTGGAACAGTACCATCCTCTGTCACAGCGGGACCCACATCCTCTTCCTCAAAATCACCCTCTCCAAACCTTCCAGGAAATTCTCACTTCCAGCCTTGCGTCTCAATCCTTCTTAAAAAACCTTAATCCTACTCCCAACATCACCACTGCTGAAGCCCAGGCTATCCGTGATCTGAAGGCTGACTGATCCATCGTCATTCTTCTGGCGGACAAGGGTTCCACAACCGTGGTACTTGATCGTCAGGAGTATGTGGCTGAGGGACTGTGTCAGCTTTCAGACAACACCATATACAAAGTTTGCCAAGGTAATCCCATTCCTGATGTTCAGGAGGAGCTTCAAGGAATCCTCAGAACCTTAGGCCCCCTACAAAACCTTTCACCTGACTCCATCAACCTCTTCACCCCACCGACACCCCGCACCCCTACCTTCCACCTTCTTCCAAAATTCACAAACCCAATCATCCCAGCCTCCCCATTGTAGCTGGTTACGAAGCCCCCACAGAACATATCTCTGCCTACATAGATTGACACCTTCAACCCATTACATGCAGTCTCCCATCCTTCATCAAAGACACAAACCACTTTCTCGAATGCCTGGAATCCTTACCCAATCTGTTACCCCCAGAAACCATCCTTGTAACCATTGATGCCACTTCCTTATACACAAATATTCTGCACGTCCAGGGCCTCGCTGCAATGGAGCACTTCCTTTCACACCAATCACCTGCCACCTTACCTAAAACCTCTTTTCTCATTACCTTAGCCACCTTCTGACCCACAACTTCTTCACTTTTGAAGGCCAGACATACCAACAATTAAAGGGAACAGCCATGGGTGCCAGGATGGCCCTCTCATACACCAACCAATTCATGGGTCGCTTAGAGAGCCTTCTTAGTTACCCAGGCCTGCCAACCCAAAGTTTGGTAAAGATTTATTGATGACATCTTCATGATCTGGACTCACAGTGCAGTAGAACTCCAGAATTTCCTCTCCAACCTCAACTCCTTTGGTTCTATCTGATTCACCTGGTCCTACTCCAAATCCAATGCCACTTTCCTTGACGTTGACCTCCATCTGTCCAATGGCCAGCTTCACATGTCCGTCCACATCAAACCCACCAAGAAGCAACAGTACCTCCATTATGACAGTTGCCACCCATTCAACATCAAATGGTCCCTTCCCTACTGCCTAGGTCTTCGTGGCAAACGAATCTGCTCCAGTCCAGAATCCCTGAACCATTACACCAACAACCTGAAAACAGCTTTTGCATCCCACAACTACCCTCCCTACCTGGTAAAGTAGCAAATAACCAGAGCCACTTCCTCATCCCCTCAAACCCAGAATCTCGCACAGAAGAACCACAAAAGTGCCCCACTTGTGACAGGATACTTTCCGGGACTGGATCAGACTCTGAATGTGGCTCTCCAGCAGGGATACAACTTCCTCAAATCCTGCCCTGCAATGAGATCCATCTTTCATTAAATCCTCCCCACTCCACAAAGAGTGGCTTTCCGCCGTCCACCTAACCTTCGTAACCTCTTAGTTTATCCCTATGAAATCCCCAAACCACCTTCCCTACCCTCTGGTTCCTACCCTTGTAACTGCCCCCGTTGTAAAACCTGTCCCATGCCCCCTCCTACCACCACCTACTCTAGTCCTGTAACCCGGAAGGTGTACACGATCAAAGTCAGAGCCATTGGTTGTGAAAGCTAGAATTTTGTGTGTATGTTTGTGTGTCTATCGACCTGCCAGCGCATATAGATATATAGTAACTTACCAAGCGAAATCATTGGTATGTTGATAGAGACATTAACAAACACAAACAGACACACACACACAACTCAAACTTTTGCAACCCACAGTTGCTTCATCAGGAAAGAGGGAAGGAATGACGAAAGGATGTGGGTGTTAAGGGAGAGGGTAAGGAGTCATTCCAATTCCAGGAGCGGAAAGACTTACCTTAGGGGGAAAAAAAAGGCAGGTATACACTCACCCACACACACACACACACACACACACACACACACACACACACACACACACACACACATATCCATTCGCACATATAGAGACACAAGCAGACATATGAAAAGGCCAATAATTTCTTTTTTTTTTTTGGGTCACGTTTTCAAATTTAAACAAGAGGCAGGTCTGAGATATAAAATTAAAGTTACTGGAATCTCAGGCGAGTGATACGGAATTTTCTTTTCAAAATGTCATGGCATATATAGGTACTATACTAAGTTCAAGGATAATTTCGTGTGTTTATAATGTTACAAAATTATATATATATATATATATATATATATATAGAGGAGATTTAAACACTGAATCTTTCACATAACCCCACAGAAAGAAATCGCATGGGGTTAAGTCGGGAGAGCGTGGAGGCCATGACATGAATTGCTGATCATGATCTCCAACACGACCGATCCATCGGTTTTCCAATCTCCTGTTTAAGAAATGCCGAACATCATGATGGAAGTGCGGTGGAGCACCATCCTGTTGAAAGATGAAGTCGGCGCTGTCGGTCTCCAGTTGTGGCATGAGCCAATTTTCCAGCATGTCCAGATACATGTGTCCTGTAACGTTTTTTTTTTGCAGAAGAAAAAGGGGCCGTAAACTTTAAACCGTGTGATTGCACAAAACATGTTAACTTTTGGTGAATTGCGAATTTGCTGCACGAATGCGTGAGGATTCCCTACCGCCCAGATTTGCACATTGTGTCTGTTCACTTCACCATTAAGAAAAAATGTTGCTTCATCACTGAAAACAAGTTTCGCACTGAACGCATCCTCTTCCATGAGCTGTTGCAACCGCGCTGAAAATTCATAGCATTTGACTTTGTCATCGGGTGTGAGGGCTTGTAGCAATTGTAAATGGTAAGGCTTCTGCTTTAGCCTTTTCCGTAAGATTTTCCAAACCGTCGGCTGTGGTACGTTTAGCTCCCTGCTTGCTTTATTCGTCGACTTCCGCGGGCTACGCGTGAAACTTGCCTGCACGCGTTCAACTGTTTCTTCGCTCACTGCAGGCCGACCTGTTGATTTCCCCTTACAGAGGCATCCAGAAGCCTTAAACTGCGCATACCATCGCCGAATGGAGTTAGCAGTTGGTGGATCTTTGTTGAACTTTGTCCTGAAGTGTCGTTGCACTGTTATAAGTGACTGATGTGAGTGCAATTCAAGCACGACATACGCTTTCTCGGCTCCTGTCGCCATTTTGTCTCACTGCGCTCTCGAGCGCTCTGGCGACAGAAACCTGAAGTGCGGCTTCAGCCGAACAAAACTTTATGAGTTTTTCTACATATCTGTAGTGTGTCGTGACCATATGTCAATGAATGGAGCTACAGTGAATTTAAGAAATTGCTTCAATCATTTGTAATAGCCCTGTATTGCATGTAACAATTGTATATCATTGTATCGAGTCTAGATACACCAGATTAAACACATGATTATAGTATGCATCATATTGTATAGGTAGTTGTCAAGCAATTTACAAGAAACAGTAATTGTTAGCCTTTCAGACATCTATTTTCATGGAAAAATTATGTCAGTTTTCATCTGTTGAAATGCACATTGATATTATGACTGCACCACTAGCAGGACCAAACGTCCTCATTTCCTTACAAATCAAACTCCGACTTCAAAACAACTGAATTGACATGAACATTTCACGTCAGGAAACCACATGGACGAATAAATGGATTTGCCCACAATAACTGTAAAACACACCTTGTTCTCTTAGCTTGAATGTTGTCATCCCGTATTTCTTCAGCATCTTCTTGTAGGGACTGAGAGCCACCATGGCCAGATGCCACAGTAGAATCAGATTTACATTGGCAAATTAAGTGCCAGCAGGTTACTTCCAGAACACATACTGCTCAATTACTAGTTGACAGATATGAAACTTCCTGGCAGATTAAAACTGTGTGCGTGACCGAGACTCGAAATCGGGACCTTTGCCTCTCGCGGGCAAGTGCTCTACCATCTGAGCTACCGAAGCATGACTCACGCCCGGTACTCACAGCTTTACTTCTGCCAGTACCTCGTCTCCTACCTTCCAAACTTTACAGAAGCTCTCCTGCGAATCTTGCAGAACTAGCGCTCCTGAAAGAAAGGATATTGCGGAGGCATGGCCTAGCCACAGCCTGGGGGATGTTTCCAGAATGAGATTTTCACTCTGCAGTGGAGTGTGCGCTGATATGAAACTTCCTGGCAGATTAAAACTGTGTGCCCGACCAAGACCCGAACTCGGAGCCTTTGCCTTTCACGGGCAATTGCTCTACAATCTGAGCTAACAAAGCATGACTCACGCCCGGTACTCACAGCTTTACTTCTGCCAGTACCTCGTGTCCTACCTTCCAAACTTTACAGAAGCTCTCCTGCGAAGCTTGCAGAACTAGCGCTCCTGAAAGAAAGGATATTGCGGAGACATGGCTTAGCCACAGTCTGGGGGATGTTTCCAGATTGAGATTTTCACTCTGCAGCGGAGTGTGCACTGATTTGAAACTTCCTGGCACATTAAAACTGTGTGCCCGACCGAGACTCGAACTCAGGACCTTTGCAAAGGTCCCGAGTTCGAATCTCGGTCGGGCACACAGTTTTAATCTGCCAGGAAGTTTCAGTTCTTATGATGTTATATGAGTGATGAAGGCTGTTTGTATAATTTCAGCTGTGTAACATTCCTAAGTTAAAATAATCTTTTGGACTTAGGATATACAAGTCTACAAGCATTAGGGTGTGGGTTATCAACAATTTCAAATGGTCCTATACAAATATCAAAAAATTTCTTTATTTCTCTATTTAGTGCTTTAGATTTGGTGTAACTTTTTGTCAGTACTAAATCCCCAACTTTGAATTTTGTGTTTTTTATCTGTTTGTCAAGCCATTTCTTTCTTTTTTCATAATAATCTTTCATAGCTCTTCTAACTATCTCCTCTCTTTCAGTTGCTGTTATACTTTTACAAGCTGGGAATTCTATAAGTTCTTTGATTAAGTAAGGTGGTTTTTGGTCAAACACGATCTCATAAGGAGAGTATCCTGTGGTAGTATGTTGTAGGCTATTCATAATGTCTTCAAATTCTATAACGTAACATAACCAATTTGTGTGATATTTCTGACAGTTAGTTCTACACAACCTACCAATTTCCCTCATGTACCATTGAGCTGGATTACATTTAGGTGGATAGGATGATATTAAGATATGTCTGATGTTATGTTCTTCTACAAATTCCTTCCAAAATTTAGAAGTAAACTGGCTCCCATTGTCAGATAAAATAGCTTTAGGTCTACCCATTTTAATAAAGTAGTCCTTTATAAATGTAGAAGCTATTTTCTTACTAGTGTCTTTCTTTAAAGGATAAAATTTCACATATTTATATATCTACAATGACAAAAATATACTGCAATCCCTCTTTAGCTCTTGGAAGTTGTCCATACAAATCTATCCCTACCAAGCCCAACTGTTTATTTGGTACAACATTTCGTAAAATTTCCTTTTTGCTTTTGGTACAAACTTTTGTTCTTTGACATTTGTCACAGCAGATGAGTAAGGTCCTAACTCTCCCGGACATATTATGTAAATATATACACTCTTGTATTTTTTGAATACATTTAAATGCACCACAGTGTCCAAATCTTTCATGTGTGTACTTTATCAAAGTATTTATGTGAGAATCTGACCAACAAACTTTCTAAACATCACTATCTGTGCTGTGTCTATTAAACAGAATACCTTTGAAGACCTGATAATACATCTGCACTTTCTCATGACCTTTCTTCCCTAAATAACTTTTAACAAGCTTCCAATGATCATTACCATTTTGATATCTTCTCAATTGACATCTTTAAAATACATTAGTTTTAAACTTTCCCTCCTGACAATTGTTTCCATAATCAATTTCATTCCCACTGGCATTCTTGACAAGGCATGAGCATGAAATTTTCCTTACCCTTTATAAAATGAACTGTGTATTTAAGCTGCTGTAAGAACATTGACCATCTGGTAATTCTCCCGTGATACAGTTTACAATCTTGTAAGTAATTTAATGCTTTATGATGTGTATAAACTTTGACTTCATGCCCAAACAGATAATTTTTAAATTTTTTGAATCCCCATACAATTGCCAAAGGTTCCTTTTCAGTAATCATGTAATTTCTCTCAAATTTTTTTAAGGTTCTGCTTGCAGATGCTATAGAATGATGTTCAATTTTCCCATTAATATCTTTCTCTTGGAATAAATGTACCCCCAGTCCATAATCACAACTGTCTGTCATCATACAAAATGGTAAAGATAAGTCAGGTTTATGGAGGATTTCACTATCTGCCAATTCTTTCTTAATTCTGTCAAAAGCTATCTTGCAGTCATCAGACCAATCCTACGCTGCATTTTTTCTTAACAGGTTGTTCAAGCATGTTACATTAAGTGCCTGTGTTTTGACATATTTTTGATAGAAGTTTACTAATCCAAAGTAAGATTTTAAATCTTTTTTATTTCTAGGTTTTGGGAATTTTGCAATGGCCTCAATCTTTACTTCATCAGGCAAAATCCCCTTTTCATTTATGCAGTGGCCAAGATATTTTAATTCTTTCATTGCAAACTTACATTTTTCTAATTGCAAAGTCATACCCCCCTGTCTCATTTTCTCTCCAATTTCCTTTAAAATCTGAATATGTTCCTCCCAGGTCTTACTTGATACCAAAATGTCATCCACATAAATAATTAACTTTTCTAAGAGTTCTCTACCCAAAACAAAGTCCAATCCCCTAATAAATTTTGCCACAGATACATTTAAACCGAATGGTACAACACAATTTTGAAAACATTTCCCATTAAACAAAAATGCAGTGTATTTTCTAGAATCTCTTTCTAATTCAATCTGATGAAATCCAGAAGACAAGTCAAGACTAGTCATGTATTTTACATTTTTCAAATTTATTTAGTAGTTCATCTATACTCTCAGGGTGGTCAGTTTCTCTCTCCAAATATTTATTGAAGAGTCTAGAGTCGAGCACTAAACGAATACTCCCATCTCATTTCAAAACTACCACTAATGGGTTATTCTAAGAACTACAACTTCTTTCTATTATTTTCCACCTTTCCATTTTCTGAAGTTCTCTTTCTACTTCCTTTCTCTTACAGATAGGGATTGCATACGGTTTTATGAAAAACGGCTCGTGAGTTTTCAATTTTAGTCTACATTGATACTCTTTTACTGTCCCTGGTTTTATATCAAATATGTCATTATAATCCTACAAAAAATTTTCAAGTTCTCTCCTGTTCTCTGCATTAAGGCTTTCAGTTTCAGATACCTTTTTAGCCACTAGTTCACTGTAATAATTAACACCACCCTCATCAATACCAAATCAGTCAGTCTCTTTCATCTCTCTAATTTGACTACTTAGACCATGATCTTCCATTACAATTCACGTTTCCCCATGAATTCCACTTTTGGTTCAACAAATGTTAGTTTCGTGTCACCCCAGATAAAATTTACTTTAGCCTTAAAAATCCAGTTCATTTCTGGTATCAAGTTTTCATTCAAATCATCCTTTACTAAGCATCATTGTATAAATTGTACGTTATTAATCTTAAATTCAAGTAAGACTTGTCTGGTAATCAGATTACTGCTTTTTTCTGTTGCCCCTTTTATCCTTACCCCTGCTATGGAAATTCTGTGAAATTTTTATTGTTTTTGATCCTGTCTCTTAGCATTCTTGATATTCCTGTAATTGGGCTGTCTGTATCCAGAAGACAGTTTCCTATCCAATCATTAATCTGTACTAAAATATATGGACTACCAAATTCTTTACCCATTTCATTGACCTATTTTCAAATAACAAATCCTCTTCTATGTCCCAAAAACTCACCCCTTTATCATAATCACTAGTTCTTATTACAGATTCTACACATTTACTAATCATATTACCATCAGGACACTGTTCCACATCTTTCATGGCAATTTTATCATCTGAGTGCACACTTTGACAAATTTCACTTAAGACCTCACACTTTTGATCACCATACTGACAACTACTACTATAGTCATAGACTACACTTAGTACTCTATCACTAATTAGATCTTCCTTTCCTTTTTCATAAACACATTCAGACACAACATCACTGACATCAACTGGTAACATTAATCTATCAGGCACTACTCTACTGGTTTCTAAATCATTACTCGAGCACTCACCAGAAATTCCAGAATCGTTCAGCATCAAATCATCAAGTTTAACTTCTACATATACTATCCCATCTAATTCTGTAAGTAACATTTTATCATCAACATCATTATTATCACCATCATCTGAATCATTCTCATTAGAAACATTATCATCACATTTAATATTTTCAACACCAAACTCATTTCTCTCTTCACACACTTCTTCAACAACCTCAACACTGCGACTACTCTATTCTACCCCATCCTCAGTTTCCTGTTTATTATCTACTGTAATTTCATCTGGAATTACTCTATAAATCTCACTTCCATTGCCTAGCACATGAACATCAGCTTCCACACATATGGCACCAGTGTCAGCGTTTTCACTCATTTCACATTAACTCAACATACTCACTAAACCATACTCATTGGACCTGTTCTCATCACTATCAGCAGCTACTACTGCATTCCTACTGTTAAAGAAATTTGTCAAAGTGTTTTCTTCTAATTCAAATTCAGATTTTTTACTTTTTTGTTCATCATTTTTTATTCAGATAAAAAAGTTTCCCAAAATTCCCTATCAAACTTCATTCTACTTCGGGTGTAAACTAGGCACAAAATTTTGTTATGTTCTATTTTGTCTGCCCCTTCCCCTTCTGAAATTACTAGTGTGCCTGATTGTAATTCCCATGTCTATTTGCCCCATTTCACCAGGCTCCGAAAGAGGCAGGTCTTAGTGTACCAGACCATTTCTTCTGTTTTCAAAATTGTGACAATTGTCTTCCTGATTTTGCCTCCACTACCTATTTCTTGGTTAGAAATTCCTATTCTCAGGTCTCTGCCTATCATTCCTCTCCCCATTCCTTCTGTCATCATTTCTGAATCTGCTATTGAAATGATCATTGAAAGCTCTGTTATTGTTATTCCTGCTATTATCCGGTCTGTCATTACATCTGTCATTTCTCTCACATGCTAAATCCAATTTATCTATATATCTAAGGAATTGTTCAATTGTATCATCAGGACCATAGACAAGACTCCACTGAACCCTATTTGGTAACCTACGTTTAAGGGCGTCTATTTGGATCATTTCATCAAGTGGTTTATCAAGATGTACTAAAGTTCTTAACTGTTGTTCACAAACAGTTTTCATGCGTCTGCTACCCAGTTTGAAATTTGGTCCATTCAAAAATTCTGACTTAATTCTAGCTTGTTTAGTTTCTGACCAGAATTTGTTCATGAAAGCTCGTTCTACCTCATTAAATGACATTTCAGGATTGATTGCTCAATTCGCCCATGACAAAGACTGCCCATCTAAGAACTTTTAAAAAAATTTAATTTTCAAATTATCGCCCATTTTATTAGACAAGTTGTCTTTAATCTGGAACATAAAATCAACTGGATGTATATTGCCTTCCCCTGAAAATGTCTTTATGTTTTTGTTACTTCAAAATGAACTGTAACTACAGAAAGATTTCACAGCAATGGAATCTTCAATTTCTTGAAATTTAGATTTGAAGTTCGAAATTTCACCTAAACAAGTGCCTACGTCTTCTTTTAACTCTGCGAAATTATCGTTTGCAATTTTAATGAAATTTTGTATATTCTGATCTGTTTCTGTGAATTTCTTTACGAAATCTTTGTTGAGTTTTTTCAATTGTTACATTTCTACAGTAGTATTTTCTTCAAAATTTTCCATGGAATCTAGCCTCTCTTTGAATTTTTGGTTTTCCTGTTTTAATGTAATGATGTCCCCTTCTATAGCTGACACATTTTTGGTATTCTCATCTACTTTTTCCCAACACCCGTCTAAACTCTCTTTTGTCTCGTGAATTTGGGTTCCATGGTTGTCTAACTTTTTACTGATAGAATCAAGCTTCTGATCAAAAAAAAGTTTTATGTTCATCAAACGATTTTTTAATTGTCTTTTTCTGTTCTTCCATTGATCTTTTCTGTTCTTCCATTGACTGAACTAACCTATTAAACCCTGATACATCACATTCTAATCCACAAAAGGGTGAACATTCACTACTGTGGTCACTATCCTCTCCAATTTCTCTGTCCTGATTGACTACATTATTAGCAGTAATATCTATGCTGTTTTCCAAGTTTCCATTGACCTCCCATTATCATCAACTTGCCTATTGTTGTTCACTTCTCTATTATCCTCCATAATGACAAAGCAGACAAAAAAGCAGTTTCCAAAAGTAAAATTACAGTAAAAAGGCAGACAAAAATACAATTTCCAAAAGTAAAATTAAAGTAAATTTTGTACATACAAACAGTTGGTTCTCCAAGTTGCATTTTCACATAAGTATACTTTGTAGAGCTACTCACGTTCTTCTATGTCTTATTCCCGTAAAAAATGGAATATTATTTCAACAAATGTGCTAACTCTGAAACAAAATACAAGATTAGTTTACAGATTTACACCATATACCAGCTCCATACACCAATTATAACATTCTTAGGGGTTGGTTTACTCATCGTATCAGGCAATCTGTCGCAGCATAAGTCCCGGAGACAGTTACTGTAAAATTCCAACTTCAGAAAACTTAAAATTAAAAATAATCTTGTATTATGTTATTTTAAATACATTTATTATACTTTCAAAACATAGTTAAAGCACTATTACAAAGGCAAACAATACTTACAATACAAAAGGAGCAGCTACATGCTCACTGCTCAAAACCCAAAACCGGACTGACTCCCTCTGCCAACATGACAGTCACTCTTTATATTTTCTTAACAATCCTGAACAGTCCTTGGCATTGTTAAAGATGAATATTTCATTAATAAACAATTAAAATTCATACCAAAAAATGAAATTACATATATATAAATGTATGTCGGCTCAGAACAGTAAGTACGCTACGATATTAGTACATTTCTGTTATTTCTTTCAAGAATAAACTCTTACATAAGAAATTACAATAATACATTTATATTTTTCATTAATTACTAGAGACTTCCTTCATGGGTATTATTCCCTTCATTTACAGAGCTTCTACACTTTGAACTGAAATAGATTAAACAGTTATTTTCTCAGTTATAAGTTTCTCTGGGTGAATTAAATATTTTGTTTACATGTGCAGTCCTGAATTAGACTGGGAAATGTTCATTTTAAATGGGCCTTAATGGGCTGTTACTTTTCACGTTCATGACAGTCACACTGCAATTTCTCTGTATCATTTCCTGGATTGCCTGGATATTGTTGTCTGTGGTTGACGGTAATGGCCTTCTTTATCAATCAGTGTCATCTCATGTCTGTGTGGGCTTGGTCAAATTGTTGGCACCATGGCTGGACACAACATTGCATTTGGTGTGTATACCACCAGAATTTCGTTGTGAATCTATGTGAAATTGAGACATTCTGCCCACAAGAATCATAATATTCCATGTAGTTCAACTTTGGAGTATATTTACAGCTGTTGTGCCATTTCACTTACACACAGTGAGCACTCATTATCTGTACCACAGCTGAGCTGCATCTCCTGAAAACTTGTAATAATTACTGATACTCTGTTCTGACAATGCGCCACTCTTGTTGCACAATTGTGTTAGTGTGAGATGACAGTGTAACTAGCTTTTTGAAGCCCATACATATTTTTGATTTATTTTGTTGTAATTAGCATGGAGTGTTTAGATAGAGTAAGCAGAATGATAAGATGTAAAGTTTTCAAATGTCACGTGTTCAAGAAAATGTGAATAAATTGAAGAATTACTGGATTCAGATGTCAAAATTATGCAGAGCAGCAAAAATCCAGACTCTTTATGGAATGTCTACAATCAACAACCATTAACAGAATTGACCCAAAAAGATAAGAATAATATATGTGTCACTTCCTGCCCTTGAATAACTGAATGAGAATAGGAGAATTACAGGCTAGATGTAATGATAGTAAACTGAGGGGAATTCAGCATGTGGGTAAGTAAACCAACAAGCTAAGTTCTGCCTGCTTTGTATTTAGAAATTTCTCACACTCTGTTCTCATAATGACAGAGTGCATTGCTAGCATATTTTCCCTCCTTGCTGCCCCTGTTGGCATAAACTTATGGGTCAATACAACTGTGGTCAAGAAGTATTTGATCTACAGAACTGTGCAGTAAGTAACCTCGCATAAAGTTTATGACTCAACATCTTGCAGAAGCCTCTTCAGGGACCTAGGGATTCTCACACTTTTGTACCAATATACACACACCTAGGGATTCTTACACTTTTGTACCAATATACACAGCTGAGTAGCAGAAGAGAAGGAGCAATGGCTTTTATTCAAAGCAGCTTTTTTTTCTTAGATACATAAACACATGTAAAGCAGTTTAGAAGTAATTTTCATAATCATCACTATGAGTGGGTCAGCACTGGTCATAATTTATTTGTGGTATCATAATTTTTTGAGCGTTTGTCCTGCATTGTCACAGAGCCAGTATAGTTATTAACAGATGAGGCACGATTACTTTAAGGGGTAGCCAGATGAGCTTCCTATCACCACTCCCCCAGCCTCCAGGATGGAATACAAATATCCCAGCTGTCTATGTGTTGTGTTATCTATACCGAAGTGGGGAAAGTTCTCTAAATGCTTGTGAATCATGAAACTGAGAAGGGACTTGGATACCACTCTCGTAATCACATTGCAGGGTGTGGGAAACTTGACTAAAAATGACATCCGGGCTCATGGATACAAAAAACCTTGTCATTTATCTGTTGGGTGGATTTGATCCAGGGCCAGAAGCAGTGCATAACATGCATGGATATCCTGGTAGGTATAATTTATTGTTGTTATACTTTGCGGAAGTGGCCTCTTGGGGCTACTTTTGTTTGTTTAAGTACATCTTTATGAAAGAAGATCTTGAGGAGGTCCTCAGAACAATGGAAATGATTTTCTGTGGCCAGCATGGTATGAAGATAAACAAGAATAAGAATAAAGTGATGGTCTTCAGTAATGAAGAAGAATTGGAAAAGAGGAGTTAGAAATGGTAGAGGAATTTATCTATTTAGGAATCTGGATCATTAGGGATCTGAATAAACCAAGAAGACAATGTGAACACAATGCTACAGGCCAAAATTGCATTTAACATAAGAAAGAATTTATGGGTCAGGAAAAACATAAGTCTCAAAATAAGGAAACAGATCATAAAAGAATTTGTATGAAATGCAGCACTATACATGTGTGAAACTCTGACAATAGGAAAACAAGAGAGAAGACAGCTAGAAGGCCTGGAAGATATGGAGTTACAGATGGATATTGAAGATGATCTGAAGATGTGGAGTTACAGGAGGATATTGAAGATAATCTGGAGATTTGATATTACAGAAGGTTATTGAAGATCAGATGGAGAGGTACAGGCAACATTAAAGATGTGCTGAAAACAAATACAGGAAACCAGATCCCTCTGGATCCACATTCAGACAAGAAGGATCAAACTCATAGGACACATTCTAAGTCACAATAACACTGCCGGAACAGTAGCAGGAGCTACTGAGCAAAGGAATCACTGGAATAATGAAGGATGTCATGTGTGCAGCAGATTATGAGTGATGTAGGGTGTGCGTGGAACTGCAAAGCTAAGAATAGGATAGATGACTAGGGTATAGTCATATTTTCTACGCAAGAGGTTTGGAAAATGGTGAAATCTGCTAGCTATAGTCTAGACTTCTTCAACAGCTCCATCACTCTGGATAATGTACACAAAAGGTAAGTGGTAAGGGGATTTACTGTGGGATGCTGAGAAGTAGTCTGCCTAGAAGATACAACTGGTTTTAGGCGCTGCAGTAGTTGGGCATTATGCTCAACAATTATGAACAGAAGAGCAGTTAATCTTAAGGATCAAAACATAAATGGCAGTATTACACGAAGAATTAAGAGTTGCTGATATCTTCAAGGCTAGGAATAGGATACTGTGGTCAAAGTTACCAGATTGAGCAAGAGGTTTGAGATATGGCACAATCTACTACTTTTTGTCTAAACATCTTCAAAAGCTGTATTAATACAGGTATTATTAACAAAAATGTGAATCAACTCAAGGAGTTCAGGAACAATCAGACAAGACAGGGGAAAAGATGCAATTCAAAGTTACTAATTAGCAGAGAACGAAGAATATCTTGCTGTTAGAGGGTAGTCATGCGAGTGAAATGTTCAAACTGGTGCAGAATTTTCCAGGTACTGAACACTAGGTCACTGGATTTCTAAGTCAACTTGTCACTTGTGATTTAGATTCACTAGGGACATACTGTAGAAAAAATTAACATGGTTTACAGAAAGATTAAATGTGTGAACTTTCCCATGGTGATGAATAGATGGGTCAAGATGCACATACTGATTCCATGAAATGTGACCACTTTAATAAAGATGAATGATCACATGATATGAGATACATGCATCTGCATGTTGATGTTGTTGTGGCCTTCGGTTCAGAGACTAGTTTGATGCAGCTCTCCATGCTACTCTATCCTGGGTAAGCTTCTTCATCTCTGAGTAACTACTGCAACCTACATCCTTCTGAATCTGATTATTGTATTCGTCTCTTGGTCTCCCTCTACAATTTTTAACCTCCACAAATTCCTCTTCACCTCAGTTCTATTCAGTACCACCTTATTAGTTACGTGATCTACCCATCTAATCTTCAACATTCTTCTGTTGCACCACATCTCAAAAGCTTATATTCTCTTCTTGATATCCTCTCTATTTTGACCATCTGCAGTTATTTTGCACCCCAAATAGCAAAACTCATCTATTACTTTAAGTGTCTTAGTTCCTAATCTGATTCCCTCAGAATCACCTGATTTAATTTGACTACATTCCATTACTTTTGTTGATGTTCATTTTATATTCTCCTTTCAAGACACTGTCCATTCCGTTCAACTGCTCTCGCAGGTCCTTTGCTGTCTCTGACAGAATTACAATGTCATCGGCAAACCTCAAAGTTTTAATTTCTTCTCCGTGGATTTTAATACCTACTCTGAATTTATGAAATCCTTTCTTCTTTTCCTTGATACTTTGCTGAGTCCTTTTCCAATTTCCATCTATAGTTTCCCGCTTAAGCATCCAACAGTAGTCAACAAGCATAGTGACATCCCATCTTCCTTGATACCGTCTCTCGGTATCACAGACATCCTGGTGAAACCGCTCCACCCGTTCTTAACTGTAAGCTGCCAGGTTTACAGGAAAATTGTGGGAGTGTAAAAAATGATCTTTCAAGCTCATCTTGTAGCCTTGAGCTTCATACGCTGCCAACATCCATTGAAAAATGTTTTTGTAATCAGGATCCTTAGTATTTCCCAAAAACTTTTGCATTACATCCTTGAACAATACCTAAGGTTATTTTTCCTTCTCATTCATACATTCCACAAAGATTGTATCAGTTAAAAGTTTGCTTACATCGGGGCCAGTGAAAACTCCCTCTTTCAACTTTGTTTCTGACAGCTTCGAGAATTTTGTACATAGATACTTAAAACAGTCCCCATCATTTTGCAGTGATCTTACAAATTGTTTCATCAACCGAAATTTGATATGGAGAGGGGGCAAGAAAACCTTTTCTGGTGGTACCAAAGTAGTATTGATAACATTTTCTCTCCAGGTTCTAAAGTTTCTCGGGGTGGCCAATCACTTTTAGTTCAGTGCTGTTCTGTGGATCTGCTATCCCACAAGCATAAGAAGCATTAGAAAAATTTAGTATAGCCTGCCTGCTGACCCAAAAACATCATGAGCATTTTTAACTCCCCAAAAACCGCCCATTGATAGTCGTGATATTTGAATTTTTCCAGGATAATGGCCAAATCATTATAGTTTTCGTCCATATTCACAGAATGTCCCATTGGAAGCAATGCAAATTTATTTCCATTGTGTAATAATACTACTTTAAGACTAGTTTAGGATGAATCAACGAATATGTGCCATTCAGATGAGCCATACTGCATATTAAAGCAATGCATGAATCCTTCCACATCATTGCAAAAAAACCAAATGTCCTACTTTTGAGGAAAACTGGGTAAATTCTTTTCCTTGGTGTCTGTACCATGAAAATGAAGTGCCAGATGATAAAAGGTTTTTATTTTTTAATATAGAACCTAACAGTTTGGCTGCATCTTTTGAAAGATCTAAATCACTTACTAGATCATAGAGCTCACTTTGATAAAATAGTTGAGACAATTCATCTTCGTCTGAAGAAAAATCTGAGCTTGATACACCCTGAGGAGGTAATGTAACTTTGTCCTCCAACTCACTCGGGTATTCATCCAAACTGAAAGGTGGCTGTGGGGTAGGTATTTCAGAGCTATGGGACACTGGATGTATAGCTGAGTCAAGGTTAGGATAACTTATGCTTCTTTTGTTATTTTGAATTGAATCCCTTTACGTCAAAGAAGTAGCAATCAATAGTATGGTTGCTCTGATCATGCCATATTATAGAAATTCCAAATTGAAATGCAGAAATGCATTTCTCTTTCCCTTAAACCACAAATAAAGATTTTCTTCGTATCTTCTACACACCTTCTGCACACCCATGGTTTATCTTGGTCACCAAATTTGTAAGTAAGCAAAATAAATTTCACTCACAAAAACACTTATCTTTTTCTGTTTATTTTTAATAGTGTATACACCACAGATATAAGAAAAACTGCTTGGAGAAATAACACAACCTCTTGTAGCCATGATTAGACAGAAACAACAGCGCTGTTCTCTTTAACAGCATTATGTCTACTGAGAGTTTCTCTTCATTTCATGCGAGATACAAATTGTCATTTGACTTGTCGCAACACTATACAAATGAACAATAAGATTGTTTGCATTTGCTTCTGGTGCCCAGGAGTTCACACAACCTCTTGTAGCCATGACTAGACAGAAACAACAGCGCTGTTCACTTTAACAGCATTATGTCTACTGAGAGTTTCTCTTCATTTCATGCGAGATACAAATTGTCATTTGACTTGTCGCAACACTTTACAAATGAACAATAAGATTGTTTGCATTTGCTTCTGGTGCCCAGGAGTTCACAGTAAAGCCTGCAAACAATAGTTAATATTGTAAATTTTTTTAAATTTAAGTTTATTTTATCAATTATGATTGATATAATTTTTAATAATTATTAAATTAAAAAACCACATAGGCTTATGTGGTGCTAGAAAGGAGTGTATAAGATGAACATCAACAAAAGCAAAACGAGGGTAATTGAATGTAGTCGAATTAAGTTGGGTGATGCTGAGGGAATTAGATTAGGAAGTGAGACACTTAAAGTAATAAAGGAGTTTTGCTATTTGAGGAGCAAAATAACTGATGATGGTCGAAGTAGAGAGGATATAAAATGTAGACTGGCAACGGCAAGGAAAGCGTTTCTGAAGAAGAGAAATTTGTTAACATCGAATATTGATTTAAGTGTCAGGAAGTCGCTTCTGAAAGTATTTGTATGGAGTGTAGCCATGTATGGAAGTGAAACGTGGATGATAAATAGTTTAGACAAGAAGAGAATAGAAGCTTTTGAAATGTGGTACTACAGAAGAATGCTGAAGATTAGATGGTACATCACATAACTAATGAGCAGGTATTGAATAGAATTGGGGAGAAGAGGAGCTTGTGGCACAACTTCACTAGAAGAAGAGATCGGTTGGTAGGACATGTTCTGAGACATCAAGGGATCACCAATTTAGTACTGGAGGGCAGTGTGGAGGGTAAAACTCGTAGATGGAGACCAAGAGATGAATACATTAAGGGGCTCCGGAACGCCCAATACTTGCAATGTTAAAATAACGCTTATAAATTACATCTTTCCTCACAAAGTATTTGAGGTAGGAAGTTGAACATTTTACAGATTATTTATTGGAATATGGGCTACAACTTAACACAGGGATTTTACAAAATTTTAGTTCAGTTATTAAAGATGATTTTTTTTCCATTGTAATGAAAATTCACAACATTTTTTTGCAATTTTTTATTTATATATTCACAAATATACAGTTTTTTGGAAAAAGGCTGTGTTAAATTATGCAGAAGGTACTGTGTAACATTTACTGAAAGTTTGAAACAAATATGTTTGGACGATCCTTAGAAAACATGTAATTAGTATGAGAAAATAAAAGTTTTGGGAATCGAGCGACAAAGATTGGATTAACTTGTTAGTGCATGCCAGGTCCATAGGATGGATTATCTTCATCCTCTGCAAACTCCTCCTCCAGCTTCCTCTTGTTCCTCCTCCTGTTTACTCTTGCTTGTATTTCTAGACTCTTTACAGCCCTGTCTGCAGCCTGAAGGCATTCCTTGTCTAAAGCAAGCATCGCTCATTGATGTGTTCATAGATTTTGCTACCATTTTCTTCAGTTGCAGTTACTGCAACACTGTTCCAATAGGTGGTCATGCATGAATACTTATCACATTTCAGTTGTATTTCACTAGCAAGTCCTACGTGCTTTATTATGGAGAGTTCCAGACCAACTTCACTACAATGAATACATCTTACACAGTTTGAAAAAATTCCTTTGAGAACCGACATATCAAATATTTCATTCACATCTGATTCGCCCATAAAACATTCATAGTTTTCACTCATTGAACCAAGCTTCTTCTGTGAAGTATTTTCTTTCCCATTTTGACTGATATGGGCAGGTGTACTTGAGAGGTTAGGTTCACTCACTTGGTTATCGTCTTCATTGTTTACAGTAATAACACATACCTTTGGCTTTCCAACATTTCTCCTTTTCTTAAAAGCCTTCAGAGGATTTCTAATAACTTTACTTTTACTCATTATTATACTTCAACAAAACAGAGACTCAAGAAACAGAATTAATTACAAATATTTTCGAGATAACGACAGAGTAAATAAACAAGAAACAACGACAATCACACCAGCGATATATATTGAAACATCACAGGTTAGCCACAACGCATACTTTATCTCACATCACTAAAATGTTCCTGATGAACACGGAAGTTAATAATAACACCATTTGACAGCAGTTTAACAGCGGCACAGTGGGTCACACCCATGTAGGACATATTTCAAAAAAAAATTAAAAATAGTTGTAGTCTTCAGAATTGAATAAATTATATATCTATTAAAAGGTAATAGTCTGCAGATTCAGAAAACGCAAAAAAGTAAAAATTGAACTTTTCATGATTTTGAGCCTTTCCGGAGCCCCTTATGCAGATTCAGAAGGATTTAAGCTGCAGTAGGTACTGGGAAATCAAGTAGCTTGCACAGGATAGAGCAGCATGGAGAGCTGCATCAAACCAGTCTCAGGACTGAAGACGACAACAACAACAACAATTAAATTCAGTCAGAAAAAAATGCGTACACTGGTCAAAAATTGCAATAGGAGGAGTTATACTGGCAAAGTACCACAGACCACAGGTATAGGTAGAAATTTATCCAAAATGGGCAAGAAGCCAATTTTTGATGCAACTGAGTAGTTGAGTTTGTAAACATGTCATGGCACAAGACATTTTTGGCAGAAGGTTCACAGAGCTAATTGTATCTTAAATATTTGAGAGTTATCTAGTGAATATTTATGGAAAGTTGATTACTGCTGTACCTTAAAGGTAAGCGTATTTCATTAGTATACCAAAATTCATATATCCATGCATGAAGACATGTTTTTGTATTATTATTACAAATACGGATGCAGGAAACCTTCAGAAACAACTATCAAATTGCTCACTACATTCAGCTCTCAACAGCCTTGGACTCAAAAAATTGATTTCATCTCCTGATTTGACTGTTTATCATGTAGACAGAGCAACTGGTCTATATAACTCACAACTGACTGGAATCTTACATTCCATCCTGGATTTTCCATTGTTTGATTTCATAAATGACTGGATGTCACACGGGGTTGTACTCTGTGTAGTTTCAGAAAATTTTTTTAAGAAGGTGCAATCACCTTTTTGTAGTCAATATTTCACTTTTTTTCCTCTCATCAAGTGCAGAAATTGGCATATTATCTGTATTTGGGCCCACAGATAACATATACGTGAATACACCTGCAATACACCATGACAGTGTCCCTGATGCTCTACTGTGTGTAAAATAGAATTAAGTCCCAACAAGGCCTGATATTTCAATTGCAAACATCCTGCAGAGATTAAGATGTGTGCAGGTGAAGTGCTTTTCTTGTCTTAACTGGGGATGGCTATCAGGCTGGTGCAATGCAGGCATACATGTGCTGTGCTACGGTTTGGAACTGCCACTTTCCATAGTCCATTAAGAGCTGAACAAGGAAACAACTAAGAAAAGATTGGGTGATCTATTTTGGTAAAGTTCTGTGAAGATTCAAAAACATCCCTAGAAGGCAAGGCAACATCATAACTGCTGCTACTGCACACACAGAGGCATTCAAACAATCATTCTTCCCATGTTCTATATGTGAATGGAATGGGAAGAAACTGTAGTAAATGATAGAATGGGACCTATCCTCTGCCATGCACCTCACACTAGTTTGTAGAGTATAGATGTAGAAAGCGGTATAATTTCTTGTGGCAAACCTGAAAATCAGACAATGTAGTCTTTACTAAAGCCACTGAGTTACGTCTTGCATGTGGTTGAGTAGAATTGCAGGGGGTAGCAAGTGCTCCCTCTTGCAGATACCTATGCAAAAGACATAAGCATAATCGAGCTGGATTACATCATTGTAAATTCTGAAATAAGATATTGGATTTAAGAATACCCAAAAGCAGATATAAACTTGAATCAAATTTTAGTAAGAATGACAAATAGACTAAAGTTTAAGAAAATTGTCTGGAAGAATTGGTGTGGAAAGAACTGGGATACTACAATAGTGAGGAATGATGATACACATTAGAAGTTCTATAAGGCCATTGATACTGTGATAATGAATGTCACAACAGACAGTTGAGTTCAAGAGGAATGGACACCTCTAAATGGGCAATCACAGAAGTTGGACAGACAAACATCATTTCAAGGAAGGTAACTGGAAAGAAACTTTAGGTAACAAAATAAATGCTTCAACTTATTGATGGAAAAAGGCAGTATAAAAATGTTCAGGAAAATACATGTATACAGCAGTGTTACTTGGAAAAGAAATAATAAGAAGTGCGGTGAAGTCAAGGCAGAATGGCTGCATGGAACAAGGGAAGAAATCAAAATGTAAATTGTGGTAAATATCAAGTTTTTAGTGTACAATGGATTCCTCCAGTACTAAAATACATGAAACGATGGAAACAGTGGGGAATAAACTTTGCTACTGTAAAAAGAGGGTAGAAAAAGGAGTAAACTAAGCAAAATGCAGATGTAAATTTCATTACTTGTGTGTTAAAACAACAGCTAGAACAAAAAGCCGGAAGTGTAACACGTGCTTACTGTCAGATCGGTCTAAGCCAGAAGACTTCAGGAACACTCTCTCGAAACCATGTAAGTGTAGCAATTTAATTGAAGAACTCTGAACAACAAAAAATGAACTTAGGAATGCAAAATCATTAATAAGTGAACTGACTAACAAATTGAATAAAGAGGAAGTGCTCAAAGGTGGTATTATGCATGACACAAATGATCGTAATGAGACTAGTGCTATGAAACGAAATGTTGCAAATGAACTTCTCAACATGACATCCAGTGGCTCTGTGAACCATGTAACAGAAACCAACCATTTTGAAGCATCAGTGTCAGATATAAATGTGAAATCAACAGAAAACTGTGAAAACGAGAACTGCACACAGAAAATACAAGTAAGAGGACACCACAGTAATAGTGATATGCACAAAAGTAAAAGTAATGTAAATATATATTCCGATAGTCATGGTCATGGCAATGCAGAAATATTACTTTAGACTACTGTGTGGAAGCTAATAGCTTTGTCAAACCAGGAGCCTGTATGAAACAAATTACCAAAAACATAAAAACTGAAGAAGATATTGTAATCATTGCAGGAGCAAACGATGTCTTTAGAAACGAACTATCCTATGCAACACATAATCTTAGGACAGTAATAAACACAATTACAGAAAAAACTGTCGTTGTTGTTGGAATTCCACGTAGGCATGATCTTCCGAATTGGTCATGTGTAAATGCAGAAATAAAAAAAGGCCAATAGGCAATACTTGAAAATATGCACGGCCTATAGAATGCACATTTCTTAAGTATGGATTCCTTAGAGAGAAATAGCTATACAAAGCAGGGCATGTAGTTTAATAAAATGGGCAAGAGGTTCCTGTGCCAAGAAATTAGCCAGATGCTGGAAGCACTAACCAGACAAGAAGATATAATTGATGTTGTTCCAGCTCCTCCACTAATACCAGCAAAATCTACCAACAGGAGCAAAATCCACTACTAGTACAATAGAATGAGTCAACAGGCAAGATAATTTAGCAGATGTAGTGTCAGCTCCTTTATCAATGCTAACGAAGTTCACAGAAGGGGGTACCTTTCCCACACCATCAGCAGAATCTATTACTGTTGGACAAAAATCATTTCAAGAATATTCATCAGTAGAAGATGAAACACCATCCACACCACCACCAGCTGAAGAAATATCAGGAGGCAACATTAGACTTAGAAGAAAAGCAGCTCCACCAAAACATCCCCAGGATTTTTTATTGGCAGGCAGCATCACATAGTAAGGCAAATGGTGCACCAAAATCAAAAAACAAAAATAAGTTAACAGTCTTCTATCAAAACATACAGGGTTCAGGCAGCAGGCTAGGTGAAATAGAAGTCCTTCTAATTGACTATTTAAAAGAAACTGCAGTCTTATGTGTAAACGAGCAATGGCCTAAAGAGACATAGTCATGTACTGCTGTTATTCTTGAATTTGAATTGATAAGTAAGTTTTGTAGAGATAATAGTAAGGCTGATGGTACGTGCATATATTTTAGGACAGGTAGTGATGCAAAATAAATTAAATAGAGTAATGTAAAATGCATAGGAAACGACTTTGAATACTTCTAACATTTTCCTGATGACTGTGTGGTGCTTACTACAGAAACATGACGATGGCATTAAGTATCTGTAAGACAGTTGAGTCTATTTTAACACGAATTAGTAGGATATCACCGACTTTTGGCTTTGAAAATGTCTGTATTTACTTCATGTCCTGTATCATTTGCAAGTATTATGAAAATGTGGCAGTTAAAATTATGAATTCACAATGTCAAAAAATATGTTGGAAGAAAACAAAAGTGGTATTGTGGATTTTGCAGTACCGTAAGGTTTTGTCTCTAACACTAAGGGGTACTAAAAGTAGCAAGATGAATTTTGTTCGAGCGTTATCTTACAATTCCCTTATTGAGTTTGTATCTGCCTGCTTGTAGCTCTGCTACAAAAGAATTAAACAGCTGGCTTTCAGTGATTCTCGAAAGGCGAAGGAAAGCATATTGCACCTGGAAGCCAAGCATGTTACCTGTGAACTGGTTTTTTCCTAAAGGGGGTAGACATCATTTTGAGGTTTAATTAATGGCAAATGTCAGTCAGACGTGTGCCGCTGGTGTAAGTGTTTAGGTGAGTTGAATTTGTGCCAATGATTTGTCTATAGGTTTTTTTCTGTCCCAAATAGAGGACTGAAGTCTCCCATTAGTATTCTCACGTCATCTTGATGAATTTTGTTCGTGATTTTTAGGAGGATGCTCCAGAATTTTTCGACCTTTTCGGTGTTTTTCTTAATTTCGGTGTTGGTGAGGGAATGTGCATCTATGATTGTATATTTATTATTAGGGCTCTGAATTAGCATAGTCATAAGTCGATTGTTGATGGGTGTGATTTCTTTGACAGAGTTGATGATAGATCTGTGTTCGAGAAATGTCATGCCGAAGATAGGTGCGCCTTTCGCTATCTCTTGTTGTTTTTTGCTCTTGAAGATGCGATAGTTTCCATAATGCAAGGTTTCATTGTCAGTTATTCGTGGTTCTTGAAGAGCAAGAATGAGAATTTTTTGTCGGTTAATTTCTTATGTGCGATTATTTAGTTTTCGTTTATAGGTCAATGTATCGATGTTTAGTTTTCAAATGTATTTTTTCCGTTTGTAGGGAGATCTCAGATATTCTCTGCCGTGCTAGCCTGGACTCCCAAGAATCCGAAAATCTAGCTGCCGACTGTCGACGGGGGGCTTGTGTACCACCTGGGGTAAAGTTGACTTTGCCTCCACAGTTCATGTTTCCCTATGTTTCATTGGTTTGGCCTGGGTGATACCAGGACCGGACAGGACCAGAGGGTGTCAAAGCCTTTGGAAGCAAACATTGCCGGCCGGAGTGGCCGAGCGCTTCTAGGCGCTACAGTTTGGAACCGCGCGACCGCTACGGTCGCAGGTTCGCATGCTGTCTCGGGCATGGATGTGTGTGATGTCCTTAGGTTAGTTAGGTTTAAGTAGTTCTAAGTTCTAGGGCCTCCCCCCCCCCCCCCCCCCCCAAGAACCATGGACCTTGCCAATGGTGGGGTGGCTTGCGTGCCTCAGTGATACAGATAGCCGTACCGTAGGTACAACCACAATGGAGGGGTATCTGTTGAGAGGCCAGACAAAAGTGTGGTTCCTGAAGAGGGGCAGCAGCCTTTTCAGTAGTTGCAGGGGCAACAGTCTGGATGATTGACTGATGTGGCCTTGTAACAATAACCAAAACGGCCTTGCTGTGCTCGTACTACAAACCGCTGAAAGCAAGGATAAACTACAGCCGTAATTTTTCCCGAGGGCATGTAGCTTTACAGTACGATTAAATGATGATGGCGTCCTCTTTGGTAAAATATTCCGAAGGTAAAGTAGTCCCCATTCGGATCTCCGGGAGGGGACTACTCAAGAGGATGTCGTTATCAGAAGAAAGAAAACTAACGTTCTACGGATCGGAGCATGGAATGTCAGATACCTTAATCGGGCAGGTAGGTTAGAAAATTTAAAAAGGGAAATGGATAGGTTAAAGTTAGATATAGTCGGAATTAGTGAAGTTCGGTGGCAGGAGGAACAAGACTTCTGGTCAGGTGACTACAGGGTTATAAACACAAAATCAAATAGGGGTAATGCAGGAGTAGGTTTAACAATGAATAGGAAAATAGGAATGCGGGTAAGCTATTACAAACAGCACAGCGAACGCATTGTTGTGGCCAAGATTGATACGAAGCCCACACCTACTACAGTAGTACAAGTTTAGATGCCAATTAGCTCTGCAGATGACGAAGAAATTGAAGAAATGTATGATGAAATAAAAGAAATTATTCAGAGAGTGAAGGGAGACGAAAATTTAATAGTCATGGGTGACTTGAATTCGAGTGTAGGGAAAGAGAGAGAAGGAAACATAGTAGGTGAGTATGGATTTGGTTAAGAAATGAAAGAGGAAGCAGCCTAGTAGAATTTTGCACAGAGCACAACATAATCATAGCTAACACTTGGTTTAAGAATCACGAAAGAAGGTTGCATACATGGAAGAACCCTGGAGATACTAAAAGGTATCAGAGAGATTATATAATGGTAAGACGGAGATTTAGGAACCAGGTGTTAAATTGTAAGACATTACCAGGAGCAGATGCGGACTCTGACCACAATCTATTGGTTATGACCTGTAAATTAAAACTGAAGAAACTGGAAAAAGGTGGGAATTTAAGGAGATGGGACCTGGATAAACTGAAAGAACCAGAGGTTGTACAGAGTTTCAGGGAGAGCATAAGGGAACAATTGACAGGAATGGGGGTAAGAAATACAGTAGACGAAGAATGGGTAGCTTTGAGGGATGAAGTAGTGAAGGCAGCATGGGATGAGTAGGTAAAAAGACGAGGGCTAGTAGAAATCCTTGGGCAACTGAAGAAATATTGAATTTAATTGATGAAAGGAGAAAATATAAAAATGCAGTAAATGAAGCAGGCAAAAAGGAATACAAACGTCTCAAAAATGAGATCGACAGGAAGTGCAAAACGGCTAAGCAGGGATGGCTAGAGGACAAATATAAGGATGTAGAGGCTTATCTCACTAGAGGTAAGATTGATACTGCCTACAGGAAAATTAAAGAGACCTTAGGAGATAAGAGAAGCACTTGTATGAACATCAAGAGCTCAGATGGAAACCCAGTTCTAAGCAAAGAAGGGAAAGCAGAAAGGTGGAAGGAGTCTATAGAGGATCTATACAAGGGTGATGTACTTGAGGACAATATTACGGAAATGGAAGAGAATGTAGATGAAGATGAATTGGGAGATATGATACTGCGTGAAGAGTTTGACAGAGCACTGAAAGACCTGACTCGGAACAAGGCCACCGGAGTAGACAACGTTCCATTGGAACTACTGACGGCCTTGGGAGAGCCAGTCCTGTCAAAACTCTACCATCTGGTGAGTAAGATGTATCGAACGGGCGAAATACCCTCAGACTTCAAGAAGAATATAATAATTCCAATCCCAAAGAAAGCAGGTGTTGACAGATGTGAAAATTACCGCACTATCAGTTTAATAAGCCACAGCTGCAAAATACTAACAAGAATTCTTTACAGACGAATGGAAAAACTAGTAGAAGCCGACGTCAGGGAAGATCAGTTTGGATTCCGTAGAAACACTGGAACACGTGAGGCAATACTGACTTTACGACTTATCTTAGAAGGAAAATTAAGGAAAGGCAAACCTACGTTTCTAGCATTTGTAGACCTAGAGAAAGCTTTTGACAATGTTGACTGGAATACTCTCTTTCAAATTCTAAAGGTGGCAGGGGTAAAATACAGGGAGCGAAGGCTATTTACAATTTGTACAGAAACCAGATGGCAGTTATAAGAGTCGAGAGACATGAAAGGGAAGCAGTGGTTGGGAAGGGAGTAAGACAGGGTTGTAGCCTCTCCCCGATGTTATTCAATCTGTATATTGAGCAAGCAGTAAAAGAAACAAAAGAAAAATTTGGAGTAGGTATTAAAATCCATGGAGTAGAAATAAAAACTTTGAGGTTCGCCGATGACATTGTAATTCTGTCAGAGACAGCAAAGGACTTGGAAGAGCAGTTGAATGGAATGGACAGTGTCTTGAAAGGAGGATATAAGATGAACATCAACAAAAGCAAAACGAGGATAATGGAATGTAGTCGAATTAAGTCGGGTAATGCTGAGGGAATTAAATTAGGAAATGAGACACTTAGAGTAGTAAATGAGTTTTGCTGTTTGGGGAGCAAAATAACTGATGATGGTCGAAGTAGAGAGGATATAAAATGTAGACTGACAATGGCAAGGAAAGCGCTTCTGAAGAAGAGAAGTTTGTTAATATCGAGTATACATTGAAGTGTCAGGACGTCATTTCTGAAAGTATTTGTATGGAGTGTAGCCATGTATGGAAGTGAAACATGGACGATAAATAGTTTGGACAAGAAGAGAATAGAAGCTTTCGAAATGTGGTGCTACAGAAGAATGCTGAAGATGAGATGGATAGATCACATAACTAATGAGGAAATATTGAATAGGATTGGAGAGAAGAGAAGTTTGTGGCACAACTTGACCAGAAGAAGGGATCGGTTGGTAGGACATGTTCTGAGGCATCAAGGGATCACCAATTTAGTATTGGAGGGCAGCGTAGAGGGTAAAAATCGTAGAGGGAGACCAAGAGATGAAAACACTAAGCAGATTCAGAAGGATGTAGGTTGCAGTAGGTACTGGGAGATGAAGAAGCTTGCACAGGATAGAGTAGCACGGAGAGCTGCATCAAATCAGTCTCAGGACTGAAGACCACAACAACAACAACAAGTTCTAGGGGACTGATGACCTTAGAAGTTACGTCCCATAGTGCTCAGAGCTATTTGAATCTTTTTTTTTTAAGCAAATGTTTTTAGCCGAGCTCAGTGAGCTAACAGACATGTCTGGATTTTGGGTTCAACGGGTTGAGTAGCCGTTAGGGTTTGTGTTAGCATTTGGTTCACCCCAAGTGTGTTTGATTTCCTCGGTACCACCCATATGTGGGAGGCTTTTCCCTATCCCACAGATGGGATTACTATTATTATTATTGTTATGTCATCAGCAAATCCGGTATGGTGTATTTCCCCACCACTGAAACAGATGTGTATACTCGATTCAACATTTCCATCACATAAATATGGGTTATAATTACGTTACATTGCTGCTAGTAGACATAGTCCGCACTTTTTCTTAGACAGTTGCTACCTGTTACTCCATCAAAGGAATTTATGTGCGCAGCATTGTGGCAATACAGACGTTTAAATTATCCGATTTTTGTAATTTCATTTCGATACCAGATCGTTCAAATTGGATTCAGCCAGTCAGTCTTAATGTGGGTATCCGACTACGGCTCTCATCATATGAAATATTCTTAATTGGACTATTGAACCTAGATCACTTATCTATGACAGGGCCTGAATTCTTAAGCACTATGGAAAATACTAATACAATGTGCTTATAACAAATACGTTATTTAAATATAAATATATGAAGTAACCGAGATAACAGTTTATTTACAGGAGAAGAGCCCCATCCATCAGAGCAGAGCAGTGCAAGATTGGTTTCAGGGCCAAGAGAGGATAAAGCTGTTGCCGTTTGTTCGATGATCACCGGATAGAGAATATGTGGGCAGCGGTAACGAGGTCATTGCCATGTGGACCTACAAATGCAAGCGACCTTTGGACGAATATAGAAAACGTGTAGTGGGAAGTAAACCATAACGCTACGCTATCGATGACTTAATGAAATCAATGCTCCTTCGCCTTCAAGAAATCTTACGTAATGATGGTGGGTGGGTTGGTTACTAAAAGTATACTAGTCCACAAAACATATGTGGACAATTATCTGCTAATGGGTCAAGCTTTGCTTTGTCGCAGCTCTTTAGCATACAAGTCCATATACTTTCAGTCTCCTCCTTACAGTTCTTGCAATGCAAGGTAATTGAAAAATCTCATCCACTCGGCGGCAACTGAGGAATTGATTGGTGCATGTGTTGTTCAACACACAGCAGTCGTCATCCTCACTGAAATCAATGACTGTGTGTGTGTGTGTGTGTGTGTGTGTTTGTGAGTTTTCGTGTTCGCGCACTATCTGTATCAATACTATTAACGTTAGAGAGACAACCAACAATAAAAATTGCATCAAATATGACTGTATTTTAATGCGATGGGAAGTTACAAACTGAATTTTTATCCAATTCACGTCCTGCATATTACGTTAAGTAAGTAAGATGTATTAACTCCATAATATCGTTAGGAGAGACAGTGCGCTCTTGTTGTCGCCGCCCACAATAGGCGCCGCCGCGATTTGTTTACGTTGGCGTGTATTTCATTTCTTCTTCTCATATCAAAGCCCTTGTTTTAGTATGAAGTGAGAAACTAAACAAGAAAAATTAAATTTCCTGTGAAACATATAAGCCATTTCCTCTTCTCATATGATAGCTTTTGTTTTAGTATGAAGTAAAAAAATAAACAGTCTTGGATTCTGAAGCATAATATGACACCAGATTCTTACCTTTTCTTTTTTTTAGTTATGGTTTTAGGGCGCAAAACTGCTACGGTGATTAGCGCCCAGTCTGTGACTTAAGAAAAGGCAGAAATGGGAACGAAACTCAAGAAATTGGAGAAACTAAAAATAGAAGGAAAGCTTAAAAAACCACTATAGAAGGGTGTTGGTTGTTCCCAAAAAGAGCTTCAAATGACTGATGTCATCTCACTGACACTAATAAAGTCGAGAATGCGATCGGCTGAGCGCGTGTCATCTGCTAAAATGGAAGATATATCTGGCGACAGCTGTAGACGGACGCGTAACGTAGTAAAATAGGGGCACTCAAGTAAAAGGTGCCTCACCGTCCACAGCTGAGAGCAGTGGGGACAGAGTGGGGGAGGATCATCACCTAAAAGATGTCGATGGCTAAATTACCTCCTCCCGACGACGCGTTCGGGAGGAAGAGGTCCAAGCACAGGGAGATCTTTCACGTCCCGCAATTTATTATTGGGAAGTGTCGACCAATGGCTCTGAGCACTATGGGACTCAACTTCTGAGGTCATTAGTCCCCTAGAACTTGGAACTAGTTAAACCTAAGTAACCTAAGGACATCACACACATCCACGCCCGAGGTAGGATTCGAACCTGCGACCGTAGCGGTCTCGCGGTTCCAGACTGCAGCGCCTAGAACCGCACGGCATGTGTCGACCAATGTGCGTGCCATAAAAGAGTAACATGATGTCATAAAACACTCCGTAGATCGGCGAAGAGCTGGCTGAAGAAGAGAGACTGCAGCCTTGGCCGCTATATCGGCCGCCTCATTGGCACGGGTACCAACGTGTCCTGGGATCCAGAGGAACGCACAGGGACGCCCCTCAAGCGGAGCAAGTGGAGGCTCTCCTGAATCCGATGGACCAGAGGGTGGACAGGGTACAGAGATTGGAGACTGAGGAGAGAGCTGAGAGAATTTGAACAGATAACATACTGTATCCGCTGATGGCGACGGACGTATTGGACAGCCTGGAGAACTGCGTAAAGCTCCGCAGTATAAACCGAACACTGGTCGGGAAGCCGAAATCGATTTGGGGTGTCGCCACCAATATAGGCACTCCCTACACCTAACGATGTTTTCGAGCCATCAGTGTAAATAAATGTGGCTTCCTTCATTTTTGCACATAGAGCAGCAAACGCCTGACGATAAACAGGTGAAGGGGCACCATCCTTGGGAAATTGACCAAGGTCACGGAGCAGGCTGGTTCGGGGATGGAGCCATGGTGGTGCTGTACCCCAAGTTGTCAAGAAGGTTTTAGGAAAGTGGAAGGAAAGAGAATGGAGCAGTTGACGGAAGCGGACTACCGGTGGTAATAGGGAGGAAGGGTGGCCTGCGTACCCTAAATCCAAGAAGGCGTCGAAAAAATGCCATTGGCCGGATTAGCAGGCGTGGAAGACAGATTGCTAGCATAACGACTCAGACGGACTGCTCGCCGATTGGACAGCGGAGGTTCAGCAGTCTCAGCATTAAAGGCTTTCCACAGGGCTGGTGTAAAAAGCTCCAGACACTAAACGTAACCCACGGTGGTGGATAGAGTCGAGACGCCGAAGAATTGACGGCCGAGCAGAGGAGTAAACTATGCTTCCATAGTCCGATTTCGAGCGCACTAAGGCGCGATAGAGGCGGAGAAGGACCACTCGGTCCGTTCCCCAGGAGGTACCATTCAGGACACGGAGGGTGTTGAGGGATCGCAGACAGCGAGCCAAAAGACAGGAAACGTGGGAGGACCAGCACAGTTTTCGGTCAAACATAAGACCCAAGAATTTAGCGACGTCCGAAAACGGAAGGTTGACAGGTCCTAGATGTAAGGAAGGTGGAAGCAACTCCGTACGATGCCAAAAATTAACACAAACGGTCTTACTGGGAGAAAAGCGGAAGCCTGTTGCGATGCTCCAAGAGTGGAGGCGATCGAGACATCCTTGAAGACGTCGTTCAAGAAGGCTGGTCCTTTGAGAGCTGTAGTATATCGCAAAATCGTCCACAAAGTGGGAGCCCGAGACGTCGGGAAGGAGACAGTCCATAATCGGATTTATAGCAATGGTAAACAGTACAACACTTAGCACGGAGCCCTGGGGAACCCGTTTTCTTGGGAGAAGGTACGGGAGAGAGTAGTGTTCACCCGCACTCCAAATGTGCGCTCTGCCATAATTTCGCGAAGAAAAAGGGGTAGCCGACCTTGAAAGCCCCAAGAGAACAGTGTGCGGAGGATGCCTGTCCTCCAGCAGGTATCGTATGCTCTCTCCAGATCAAAAAATATTGCTACTGTTTGGCGTTTCCAGGCTAACCTAACCTAACCTAACCTAACCTAACCTAACCTAACCTAACCTAATCTTCATGATATAAGTGGAAAGAGCAACAAGATGGTCAACTGCCGAACGATGCTTTCGGAAACCGCATTGGGCAGGTGTTAAAAGACTGTGGGACTCCAGCCACCAAGCTAAACGGCAATTCACCATATGCTCCAAAACCTTACATACACTACTCGTGAGAGAAATGGGGCGATAGCTAGAGGGGAGATGTTTGTCCATTCCAGGTTTCGGAACAGGAACGACGATAGCTTCACGCCATCGTCTGGGAAAAGTTCTGTCGGTCCAAATTCGATTATAAAGAGAAGGAGGTAACGCAGACTATGGGTTGATAAATGCAGCAACATTTGGAAGTGGATACCATCCGGTCCTGGGGCGAAGGAGCGAGAAGAAGAGAGTGCATGTTGGGGTTCCCGCATGGAGAAAACAGTATTATAGCTTTCGCGATTTTGAGAGGAGAAAGCAGGAGGTTGCACTTCCGCTGCACGTTTCTTCGGGGGAAACGCTGGCGGGTAATTTGAAGAGCTCGATATTTCAGCAAAGTGTTGACCCAATTAGTTAGAAATTGCGACGACGTCCACTAACGTATCATGCGCGACACTGAGCCCAGAGACAAGGGAGAAACTAGGCGCGCCAGATAACCGTCGAATCATACTCAAAACTTCCGAGGAGGGAGTGAAGGTGTTAAATGAGCTAGTAAAGAAGTTCCAGCTTGCCTTCTTGCTATCGCGGATGACGCGACGACATCGCGCACGAAACTGCTTGTAGCGGATACAGTTGGCCAAAGTTGGACGGTGGCGGAAAACGCGAAGAGCACGTCGTCGCTCACGTATTGCGTCACGGCATGCCTCGTTCCACCAAGGAACTGGGGGGCGCCGGGGCAATTCGGAGGTGCGTGGTATAGAACGTTCCGCAGCTGTAAGAATAACGTCTGTAATATGTGTGACCTCATCGTCGACGCTAGGAAAGTGACGGTCATCGAATGTCGCTAGAGACGAAAAAAGTGTCCAATCGGCTTGGGCAAACTCTCAGCGTCGCGGGCGCTTATATGGCAGTTGAGACTGCAGTCTAAAGACACATGGAAAGTGGTCACTCGAGTGTGTATCATCAAGGGCGAACCAGTCGAAGCGCCGGGCTAGCGGAACAGTACCGACCGAAAGGTCCAAATGAGAGAAATTGTCGTGGAGGCAGACAAAAATGTAGGGTCCCCAGTCTTGAGACAAACAAGATCCGCTTGGAGGGAGACATCTATCAATAGTGAGCCACGCGGACAAGGATGTGGAGATCCCCAAAGCAGGTGGTGGGCACTGAAGTCCCCAACCAGCAAATAGGTGGGTGGAAGCTGACCAAGAAGATGAAGGAGATCAGCTCGTGCCTTTGGTGTGGACGATGGAATGTATACAGTACAAAGAGAGAGGGCGTATTCAGAAAGGGAAAGACGGACAGCGACAGCTTGGAAGGAAGTGTTTAACGGGATTGGGTGATAATGGAGAGTATTATGGAGAAGAATCATAAGTCCTCAGTGTGCTGGAGTGCCTTCAACAGAGAGGAGATCAAATCGGATGGACTGAAACTGGGGTAGAACAAAGCGGTCGTGAGGACGCAGCTTTGTTTCCTGAAGACAGAAGATGACCAGCGAGTAGTATCGTAAGAGGATCGACAATTCATCCAGATTGGCTCGAATGCCGCGGATATTCCAGCCGAAGGCAGAAGATCCTGATCCATAGGTTGTTCAGGAGCAGCTCCTGCCACCAGCGATCGGCCGGTTGATCGGCAGCCAGCAGTGCGCCTCGGCGACACAGAAGACGGCCAAGGGCGGTTACCGCCAGGTGGTGCTGTAGATGAGACACGTGTTGGCGGAGAAGGAGAGGAACTGGGTTTCTTGTTAGCCTTCTTGGAGACATGATGTTTAGATGAAGGGGGAACTGATGGTTGTGAAGTTGGGGTACGTAAAAAATCTTCACGAGTATGCTCTTTTTTGGAAGTCTTGGTGTCTGACTTTAGGGCTCGAGATTTAGCAGAACCTGATGAAGGGTGAGCCATGGAGTGAGCAGGCGAAAGCGGGGAGGTTGAACGGGCGATCTTTGCACTGGCCTATCTGATGACCGTGGAACTAAAGGTGAGATCACAAGTCTGTGTGGTCGCCTCCTTTGTTGGCCGAGGAGAGGGAAGGACAGTGCTGTATTTTCCTGTCTGATGCACAGTGGGCTTTCGACTGGCGAATAATTTTCGAGCAACAAAGGTCGACACCTTTTCCTTCACTATGATTTCCTGAATGAGCTTTTCGACTTTAAAAATGGGGCAATCTCTAGAGGAAGCAGCGTGGTCAGCCATACAGTTGATGCAACGAGGGCATGGAGGTGGACAAGCACCCTCATGGGCATCCTTGCCACACGTAACACATGTGGCCGGATTGGAACAGGACTAGCTGGCGTGATTGAACCGCTGACACCGATAGCAATGCCTAGGGTTTGGGATGTAAGGGTGAACTGAAATTATCCCATAGCCCGCTTTGATTTTCGATGGGAGTTGAACTTCGTCAAATGTCAAGAAGACAGTACAGGTTGGAATGATGTTCGTATCAACCCTTTTCATGACCCTATGAACAGCCGTTACGCCCTGGTCAGACAGGTAGTTTTGAATTTCCTCATCGGACAATCAATCGAGGGAGTGTGTATAAATGACCCCACGTGAGGAATTTAAGGTGCGGTGCGCTTCCACCCGGACGGGGAAGGTATGTAGCAGGGAAGTACACAGCAATGTTTGTGCCTGGAGGGTACTGACTGTTTCTAACAACAAGGTGCCTTTATGTAATCTGGAACAAGACTTTACAGGACCTGCAATTGCATCGACACTTTCTGAATAACGAACGCGTTGACTGTGAAGAAGTCGTGACCTTCGTCAGACCGAGAAACAACAAGGAACTGTGGCAACGATTGAAGGTCTGTCTGTGGCTGAGGTTCATTGAACTTACACTTGTGAGCAGACATAGTAGAAGATCAGGAAACCATTGTGAAAGTATCCCCGATGATTACCGGCGTCTCCGATGGCGCGCTCCTTCGTTGTGGGGGCCCTCTCTGAGGGCACTCCCGCCTTAGGTGATTGTTCACACCTCAGGTCACACCTCCCAACAAACCGATGGGGGGACCAATCGGCACTTTCGGAAGGTATCAGCTCGGGTAATCACCCCTCCCTGGGCCTGGCCATTACCAAGGGGTACATACGTGTCCTATCTGTCTACCTGGTGTGGGGAATTACGCGTTACCCCGTCATCGGCTACGCATGGAAATGCGTGGGTCGGCCTTCAGACACACACAGGGAGGAAAAAAGAGAAAGGGAAAAAACAAAGGGAGAGGAAAGAAGAGAGGTCTCAAACGCCGCAGTGGAGAAAAGGGCAAAGAGAAGATGTAAAGAAAAGAGAAGGACAAAGACTGGCAAGCAGAGAAAGCAAAGAATGTGTTACATTTTCGAGCGTCCGTCTCTGGACATAGGCACAAAACATACTCCCAGAGGGGGAGAAAGGGAACGAAAGAGGCGGAGGTGAGGGGGGGCGCGACGATGGGGGATGGGGAAGGATGCAGAAAGGGAAGGTATGCAGTCCAGAAAGGAAGGAAGGCCACATTAGCTCGTGGTCCCGTGCTCGCCACGCACGTATCGACAAAAGAGTTGTGGACCCCCTGGGGGGGAGATTCTTACTGTAGGCGCTATTGGAAACGCAAATAGCAGAGAGCCGTCCATTCTTTTGTCCAACAATCTGTTTCCTTTCATGAATTACTACCACACGAAGATTTTTATTTAAGGACTTGTAGGCATCAAGTTCTTCAGCAAAATAAGCCTTATGGTATTGTGCTAATTACGGTATGGAAAAATGCAACAAAGACGAGTTCCCCTAGAGCAGTGAGCATATTTGCACATGACTGTATTCAGCAATGACTGCCAGCTGCCACAACACTTCACTGAATCCATGCGGCAGGCTACACAACTGTAAGTGCACTTCAGACTTCATTCAGTAAGACGTCAGGAGATGGACAGAAACGTCAAATTAACGTCGCTTTCCGAGTCGTATTCCGTCCAGAATGAGGTGTTATTAAGGCAGCTAAGCGTTCTAGCAATTACACTTTGACAATTCCCATATGAGTATTCCGACAGCCAAAAGAATCCGTTAGTGTGAAACCATCGCGAACTGCATTAATATCAAGCTGCAAGAACTTGAGACAATACGTGGACTCATCTCTTCGCTGGGTAAACTGCTTACAATGACGTTAATGGTGGCGCACATAATTTAGCGCTGACTACCTACTTAAGTTAAAGATAGCGTGGTGGCGTCGTCACTTCTCTTTGTTTGGCATCAGCTTGAGTAATTCGATCTAACGAACATAGTACTCCATTCACGAGCTGCTAGTGATACAGAATGACTACAGAGATCATCGTGCGGGTCTTACATTAACTCTGCAGTGAATTGCTTGACAAATATTACCCTCAGCTATGCAGCTAGAATGAGTCATTACGTAGGTACTCTATGTTGCACTTGGTTAAGTGATCAATTCGCTGGAATCCTGCTTCTACTGTTCGAAAATACTTCTATACTGAGCATTCGTTATTTGACTAAATATGCGCTACAATCTGATTCGCATGTATATGACATGGGTTAGCGCCGGCACAAAGCAATAACTAAGGGTTGGATGCCGTTGAATCCCCATTACATTGATGGCAACACAAACGTTCGCAAATCGCCTCTATTGCATCAAAAAAAGAATTGAATCTTAAATATCGAAGGACCGACGTCCACACTGTGACAGGGCGTTGAAATACAGCAACGACGGCAGATGAAAATTTGTGACCGATCGTGCTTCGAACCTGAGCCGTCTGCTTACTAGACAGGCGTGCTGAGCAATGTATTTATTTATTTATTTTTTGAGAAGACTTTCAGCGCCAGGTAGGTGGAGGCAAAGAGGGTAGGGGTCGAAGATATGAGGCCTGGCCACAGTGCCTCCCCCATACCTCTAACTGAGTAGCTGCATAATTCCCATGTATTCCATGCTTGTTCTCATATAGGACTTAAATTGTAGAACAAAATTGAAGTAGTGATTAAGGTAAAACAAATTACAGATTGCCGCTTCCAGTGGCGTGCGTTCCTTGTAGAACATAACTCATAACAAGCAAAAGGGTGACGGAAAAATACATAACAAACATTCATTCAGAAACATATTCCCAGTTTAAGCTATTATGCACTGGATGCATAGGAGGTCTGTAATGAAGCCATATAGTTTTCAACAAATGAAAGAAATTTCGGAGCTGGAGGGGTTTTGCCAAATTAGAATAGTTCTGATTTTAGAACCAACATAAAAGAAGATTCAAGGAATAAAAAAAGTGAAAGAATAGTATTCTGCTTCTAATCAATAAAAGTGCCCACCTCCTTGTAGCCCACATAAAGCAATAGATTTTGAAACCATACCTTATATTTGTTGTTCTTCTTCAACTTAAAATGTTCTGCTGCAATATAAAACATGTACCCCTCTAAGTTCGAAGTTTTGTTTGTTAACACGTAAAACACAAATTGTCCCAGAAGCCACGAATAACTGTTATTCTTTGCGGACGGATAACGTTTCCAGGCGGGTTGTAAAGCTTCAGTTATCGGTATATGACTTCCTGCGGTTCTGTTGATAAGTGTTAATTTCTTCTTGGTCCAGTTCCAAATTCTGATTCTACACTCCTGGAAATTGAAATAAGAACACCGTGAATTCATTGTCCCAGGAAGGGGAAACTTTATTGACACATTCCTGGGGTCAGATACATCACATGATCACACTGACAGAACCACAGGCACATAGACACAGGCAACAGAGCATGCACAATGTCGGCACTAGTACAGTGTATATCCACCTTTCGCAGCAATGCAGGCTGCTATTCTCCCATGGAGACGATCGTAGAGATGCTGGATGTAGTCCTGTGGAACGGCTTGCCATGCCATTTCCACCTGGCGCCTCAGTTGGACCAGCGTTCGTGCTGGACGTGCAGACCGCGTGAGACGACGCTTCATCCAGTCCCAAACATACTCAATGGGGGACAGATCCGGAGATCTTGCTGGCCAGGGTAGTTGACTTACACCTTCTAGAGCACGTTGGGTGGCACGGGATACATGCGGACGTGCATTGTCCTGTTGGAACAGCACGTTCCCTTGCCGGTCTAGGAATGGTAGAACGATGGGTTCGATGACGGTTTGGATGTACCGTGCACTATTCAGTGTCCCCTCGACGATCACCAGTGGTGTACGGCCAGTGTAGGAGATCGCTCCCCACACCATGATGCCGGGTGTTGGCCCTGTGTGCCTCGGTCGTATGCAGTCCTGATTGTGGCGCTCACCTGCACGGCGCCAAACACGCATACGACCATCATTGGCACCAAGGCAAAAGCGACTCTCATCGCTGAAGACGACACGTCTCCATTCGTCCCTCCATTCACGCCTGTCGCGACACCACTGGAGGCGGGCTGCACGATGTTGGGGCGTGAGCGGAAGACGGCCTAACGGTGTGCGGGACCGTAGCCCAGCTTCATGGAGACGGTTGCGAATGGTCCTCGCCGATACCCCAGGAGCAACAGTGTCCCTAATTTGCTGGGAAGTGGCGGTGCGGTCCCCTATGGCAATGCGTAGGATCCTACGGTCTTGGCGTGCATCTGTGCGTCGCTGCGGTCCGGTCCCAGGTCGACGGGCACGTGCACCTTCCGCCGACCACTGGCGACAACATCGATGTACTGTGGAGACTTCACGCCCCACGTGTTGAGCAATTCGGCGGTACGTCCACCCGGCCTCCCGCATGCCCACTATACGCCCTCGCTCAAAGTCCGTCAACTGCACATACGGTTCACGTCCACGCTGTCGCGGCATGCTACCAGTGTTAAAGACTGCGATGGAGCTCCGTATGCCACGGCAAACTGGTTGACACTGACGGCGGCGGTGCACAAATGCTGCGCAGCTAGCGCCATTCGACGGCCAACACCGCGGTTCCTGGTGTGTCCGCACTGCCGTGCGTGTGATCATTGCTTGTACAGCCCTCTCGCAGTGTCCGGAGCAATTATGGTGGGTCTGACACACCGGTGTCAATGTGTTCTTTTTTCCATTTCCAGGAGTGTAAATTGGTGATCCCTCGATGTCTCAGAACCTGTCCTATCAACCGATCTCAATTTGATTTTTCATAATCGTTCCGCTGTCAGTATGGTTTCGTTTATAACGTTGTACCATACGGCCCTGACTCTAGTTGGTAGAATTTTATTGTTGATATTTTTCCAGACGTTCATCCAGTTTTTAGTAGGTTGATTTACCTGAATTTGGTTGTGAAGACGATGTCATAATATAATCATAGACGGATGTAATGTTGGTTTGTGCTGGTGGAAGTCTTATATAGCCCCAATCGACACAGTACTTTCTGACGTAATCTAAGCTGGCATTTATATGTGCTACATTAACAGCAGCATTTCTATCCCCAGGATCTAACGAGAGGAACAGAAGTTTCGTGATGCCTGTCTTAGTCACATGTATTAGTTTAAAAGCACGAGCTAGGAACAGTGCGTCTAGATTTTACGTATTTAATTCCAAGTTCTCCGTTTTGTCTCTGTGAAGTCGCCGTGTGGATGGATACTTTGTAGATATTTTGTTTCCACACATACCAACAGGCTGCAGCTAGTATTTTATGTGCGGTGACCTGCGGTATCGATAAGACTGCTGCGACATGATATATTTTGCTAAGTATGTATGTATTTTTAAACTGAACTCTCTGCAGTTGGTCTAACGATCGGATGTCATGGTCCTTCAACAAGGCTCTGATGACATTAAGTTTCCGCTCCCAATTGTTCGTAGCCATGCGCTTGGGATTTGCCCTTAACCACAATCCGAGTTGGAGTCTCTCTTCAGTTACATCTAACCAGTGAGCACCTATTGCACAATTGTAAGAACCGAGATGCGGTATTTTGGATTTAAAATTTTGTAAACTTGTGGTAACATCTTATGGGACCAAGCTGCTTAGGTCATCAGTCCCTAAGCTTACACACTACTTAATCTAACTTAAACTAACTTACGGTATGGACAACACACACACCGATGCCGGAGGGAGGATTGGAACCCCCGACGGTGGGCACTGTCGGGACACAGCAGCCAACCTCTCTGCAGCACCTATCTACACACGCTCCTCGTCAGACGCGAATTCCCATCTTTGCCGCACACCACATGTGTGGTACCTTCCGCCCTCCCCCCCCCCCCCCCCCCCCCGGCCATTATATTCCACTCGCTTGCGGCCACACTGTATTCCCGCGAGGGTTCGGACGATGACGTGCGTCTAGCACTGAAAACTTTCGATGACCCGTCGAGACCTGAGTAATTATACGTGATGTTTCAGGAGGAATAGTAAATATCGTAGGAAATGGTAGTATAGATAAATTGCAGAAAAAATGCCATATAACATGTGTCCCATTTTTATTGAGTACATATTGCTGGGTTCAATGTATTTTCGTTTCGTATCTCGGTCCTTACAGGACTCCTCCCTGCGGTCCTGGAAAATGAGCTTCCAGCGTTCTTCCAAGAGTTTCCTTTGGCTACAAGGTTGCTTATGTTCCTCCAGCATGACGGGGCTCCTGCACATTCTAGTCGTCAGGTGACACATTATCCTAACCTAACATTTCCCAGAATATGGATCAGTACATTGGGCACTTTTCTTGGCCACCAAGGTCTCCAGACCATATCTCTTTGGAATTTTGCCTGCGGGGATGGTTAAAGGCGAAATCTACAAAGAAAATGTAACCCAAGAGCCGATTTGATCGTTCGGATTATGAATAGTGCACCCCTCATAAAAGAACGCAGACGATCTCAGAAGAGCTACACGTGGAGTTATCAAGAGAAGTCAAATGTGCATTGCAGTTGGTGGGGGAATTTTTCAAAATCAACTTTGAACGTCCTCATTTGCCTTTGCTTTGAGTTTGTTAGGGTTAAGTACTAACAACTGTATCTCTGTACCCAAGAAAAAGAGGACGCATTTATATGGAATTTTTTTATGCAATTCGTCTGTACTACCACCTGCCAAAATATCTACTATTCCTCCTGAAACACCCCGTATATGAATATATGGTTCAAATGACTCTGAGCACTATGGGACTTAACTTCTGAGGTCATCAGTCCCATAGAACTTAGAACTACTTAAAGCTAACTAACCTAATGACATCACACACATCGATGCCCGAGGCACGATTCGAACCTGCGTCCGCAGCGGTCGCGCGGTTCCAGACTGTAGCGCCTAGAACCGCTCGGCCACCCCGGCCGGCTATGAATATATGTGTGGTGTCTATTCTTTCGGACATGTCCGAAAGAAAAGACACTACGAATCCGTGTTCGAACCTGGCCAGGCACAAATTTTCATCTGACGCCGTTGTTCTATGTTAACGCCCATGACAGCCTGGACATCTGTCCTTCAATATTTAATTGATTAACAAGGCTGTCTATTTCGAATCGTAGTGCCTGTTCTTTCGGAAATGTTCGAAAGAACGGACACACACACACACACACACACACACACACACACATTTTTATCTTAAGTGCTCTTCGGAAAATGTTTGGCAACTCGGTGATTGTGCCGGACTGGAGCTGCATCAACCTACTGATTTCACTGGATATAATTGTAATTTTCTGAATAATTCCTGTTTAATAAGTGACAGTGTCTCTCATCGTTTATTTTGTCGGAAACCTGTTTCTTTCTGCCCTAGTCTATACTACAGCAATGAATGATTGCTCACATTCTTGATACCTTACTGGACGTGCTACTGCAACTGTTGCCAAAGATTCAAATCCCGCAGGAAACGTATGTTTCAAGACAGATGGTTTTGCTCCTCCCTACTGTCACTGAAACGATCACAACGAAATTAAGTATAGGAATCCTATAAAACCCTTGAGTTATACTGCAGTGCTGTGGAGACGAAAAAAGTAGTTTTTCACAATTATCAGATGACAGATGGAATTTGTCAGATTCCACTAATTATGACTGAATTATAATTGTTGGTTCACAGGCGCCTTTCTACCGCTTATTGTAACTGTTTCTGAAGGTTAGAGCTGGAAGAATAGAAACTTCAGATTTTTGCCATATGGTTCGAATGGCTCTGAGCACTATGGGACTTAAAATCTGAGGTCATCAGTCACCTAGAACTTAGTACTACTTAAACCTAACTAACCTAAGGACATCACACACATCCATGCCCGAGGCAGGATTCGAACCTGCGACCGTAGGGGTCTCGCGGTTCCAGACTGTAGCGCCTAGAACTGCACGGCGACTCTGGCTGGCTTCGCCATATGGAATGTTCGAATTCACCTTAAGTCTTCCCGTTTCGAGCAAAGGCAGAATATTCATCAGAAAAGATGACAACAAGAAGCGAGGAGACGCCTGTCTTCTGGAGGATGTGCCAATGACAGTGATCTCAATAACAATATTGTACAGCAAAGATACGTTGCCAACTCAGCCACTGGAGAAACTCCAAAATTGTGAATCGCTTCTGGTGAATACGTTTTCAAGGTTTCAGTCCGATTAAGACAGTAAAACACAAATAATTGTCGCAGTTATTAATTTACGACATTTAGTTTGCACTCAGTGCATAGATGTATTACAATTAATGACACTTTAGCACCTAAACTTAGTTACAGAAATGCTAATAAGACTCATTGACATATAATGAGGACATTGCGGCCCTTGCCACCCGTAAATTTCAGATGAAGCTATAGTCACTTCCGAGGTCACTCACAGAACACATCAGTTGGTATCCTTCCTGACAGTATAACTGAAACTTGGCAACAGTGCAGAATGTGTTTGGCAACTCTGTGACCGACGAGTTACTTCCTTGATGGCACAGAACCAGCCTGCTAAATTCACTTGATATTGTCGTGTCATTTCAATAGAATAATGTCAGTGATTTTTTTTTTTTTTTTTTGAGATGTGAGTTCGGTCAGAGTGTTAGCCACCCTCTGTAATAAAAAAAACTGAGTTAATGGATCAACAACGAACTGAACCGGGTGTCTTGCGACGTCCTCCCCGAGCAGATGAAACGAACGAATATGAACAAAATCAGATTTAAAAAAAAGAAAAAAGAAAAAAAGGTAACGTGCTTGCCTGTTGGTTGCACGCTGCCTTTGTTCGCCTTTTGAGACTCGCTGAAAGCCAGATTTTTAATTCTTTTGTAGCAGAGTTACAAGCAGGCAGATACAAACTCAATAAGAGAATCGTAAGACAACGCTCGAGGAAAATTCGTGTTGCTACTTTTAGTACCCCTTAGTGTCAGAGAGAAAACTTTACGGTACTGCAAAATCCACAATACCACTTTTGTTTTCTTCCGACATATTTTTTGACATTGTGAATACATAATTTTAACTGCCACATTTTCATAATACTTGCGAATGATACACGACATGAAGTAAATACAGACATTTTCGAAGTCAAAAGTCGGTAATACCCTACTAATTCGTGTTAAAATAGGCTCAATCATCTTACAGATTCTTAATGCTTTATTAAGATAGACTGCCGTTGTGATGTTTCTGAAGTAAGCTGAATTTAATTTATATTAGTACAGTGAATACTTTAACTGCGATTTCCACTGTTTACTGAACGCAACATTAATCATCAAAGAGAAATTAATGAGCAACAGGATTTTCTTTCACGATATCTAAAACAATCTGACAATGCTAAAGTAGTTTACAAATTCCACACCCATAGAAACCTACTGGTTCTAACGATGTCATTAAAGCCGGCCAGTGTGGCTGGGCGGTTCTAGGCGCTTCAGTCTGGAACCACGCGACCGCTACGGTCGCAGGTTAGAATCCTGCCTCGGGCATGGATGTGTGTGATGTCCCTAGGTTAGTTAGGTTCAAGTAGTTCTGAGTTCTAGGGGACTGATGACCTCAGATGTTAAGTCCCATAGTGCTCAGAGCCATTTGAACCATTTTTTGATGTCATTAAACCAGTGTAGTTTGAAGAGTATTATCGTCTAAAAATGTATTGCCTTGACGGTTGATCGATCGAGAGCGGGAAATGTAAATTTTTACGAGTATGTGATGAGAGGGACAAGTGCTTGAGGGTGGACTGCCCTATCGATACAAGTGCCTGAGAGATGACTTTCCTATCAATCTCCTGGACAGTTTTGTTTCTCAAATCAACAGAGTGCCTTATCATGCTGTAGCACACGTGATGCAGTTTTGTCGGTCGATTTTCTTACACTGCGACAAAGAGGAGTCTCAGTTGTTGGCAACAAATTCCAACTGTGATGCACACACCCCTTGGGGCAGAGTCCGTAGCGCAAAACACACTTTTGGAGCGATCAGATGAAAAATATTATGTTCACACTATTCTTTGCTCGAGTTTACGTCTTTTGGTGGGGCTCAGCCTTTCAGTTTCTCTTAGGTAGTTAACGATAAAGGTATCATAATTCGTCACCAGAAACAGTACTGCATAGGAACACTCAATGTGCGACCTGATGATGTTGAATAATAGTCACTCCGTTGATTTTTGTTGTTTCGAATTAGAGAGCATGCAGTACTCCTACACCAGACTTCTGAACTTTGCCCGTTGAATGCAAATGTCACATGAAGGTTAAATCCATCACATTTATCGGTAGTCGAGACTTCGTTAACGTGGAAAATCATTCATGCGAGAACGATCTTTGTTGAAACAAGAATATCTTTTTCTGGCGTATTTTTCCCAAAAGCACTCGCTCCACATAAAGTTCAAATCTTCCTAGCTGCCTCCTCTGCATTCACCCCTCTGTTATACCAAAAGTAGATATTGTGTTGCAGATGTTACACCTTTTTCCACTTGCGACTCAATTTTACAACTTTAAACCATAGTTCATGATTTTCAAGTATTCAAAATCCAACGCTTAACTGCAAGATGATAACTAGAACTTCAAATTCGAAAACGACAGTTGATACATACACTGACACCCTCGCGCAGCTTTCAGCTGGGCGGCGCCGGATTTCAGGCTGCAGGTGGCGTCTGGCCGGTGGCCGGTAGCCGCTGTAGCGCGAGGAAACGCTCGAGCGTAAGCTGTTCTGATCGCGAAGCAGCCACGAGCTGTCCTGCGGAATTGTTTATGGAAGTACTTGTTATTGCTGATGGGTAGAATGTGAAGCTAATTAACTTCGATATTCAATCAGACTCATTACTTTAGACGAGGTCCGGAATGTGGTAAAAAAAAAAAAAAAAAAACAGTTGGACGCTAACACGCGACTATAACTTTATAATTTGCGACGATTACCACTTTTTTTTCTTTTATTCTATCGGGCTACATAACTTTGCGACAGTCCTGCTTCCTTTCTTTCCATGACCCTCCACCGCAGATTATCTGGCAGCCATCTTCTCTGCGCCATACTGCACCGTCTGTGACTGGGTGCACAACGATTGTGGATGTGGAGCTACCCGACAAACACTACCTCGTTTCACAGGTGCCCTGACGTCGTTGTTGGCATGGTTGCCCGTTTTTTTTTTTTTGTTTTTAACAAGCGACTGCAAGTCTAGAAATCACGACGGTTACCTTTTTTTAGGCGCTCTATATATGTTTTTCTTATTTTACTTATATTAAACTAATAATAATGCTTCAGAATCTATAACGCGAATGTTGGGGAAAAAAATTAGATGTGGCGAGACGCGAACCATTGGCATTTCGATTTTTTTTTTCACTGCTCGCTCACCCCACAGTACAATACCGCGACCAGGTTTCATTTTTTTCCTTTTTTTCCCCCGACACAGGAAACACACCGAAATTATACACTCAAATGGCAGCGTATTCCTTCAAAAAACGAAAATATTCACTCTTTTTCCAAAGTACTTATTGAAGGCAATCAATTAAAGTAAAACAAAAGAAGTCACTTCGACAAAAACAAAGGGGTTAACGGTTTTAATCTGCCAAGAAGTTTCATATCAGCGCACACTCCGCTGCAGAGTGAAAATCTCATCTGGAAACATCTCGTAGGCTGTGGCTAAGCCATGTCTCCGCAATATCCTTTCTTTCAGGAGTGCTAGTTCTCCAAGGTTCGCAGGAGAGCTTCTGTAAAGCTTGAAAGGTAGGAGACGAGGTACTGGCAGAAGTAAAGCTGTGAGGACGGGGCGTGAGTCGTGCCTGGGTAGCTCAGTTGGTAGAGCACTTGCCCGCGACAGGCAAAGGTCCCGAGCTCGAGTCTCGGTCCGGCACACAGTTTTAATCTGCCAAGAAGTTTCATATCAGCGCACACTCCGCTGAAGAGTGAAAATCTCATTCTGGACATTGATAATGGACTCCCTTGAAGAACGCCCTGACACAACGCGGTGGGGGAAGTAAGACGGCCATTTACGTCAATGGACGCCCAAATACCAGTGATGAGAGAGCTAAACAGCCGTCGTGCAGCATTGTTTGAACCCACAGTCGTCAATGCTCGCATAAGGAACCCATGATTGACGCGGTCGAACGCTTGGCGATAATCAATGAAAAGCAAAGCGCTTGGCCCAGGAATGGTGGAAGCAATCGAATTTAAATCTCGACATTCAGCAGCGGGAGTCAGGAGAGTACGACCCGGAAGACAACTTTGATGGCTCGCTACAATGGTAGTCAACAATACCGACAGCCGGCTACTGACCGCTCGCGCCACTATTTTATAATAGTTGAAGAGGGTTATCAGGCGGACCTGATCCACACGCAAACGTCCCGGCTTTTTGGGAATCAAGACTATTTGAGCAACCTTAAAGCTGGGGGGGGGGAGATGGCCTCCGTGGAACACTTCATTCACCATGGAAGTTATCGTACCTCCTATTAGGGGCCAAAATCGAATGTAAAATTCTTTGGGAAGGCCATCGGGGCCAGGTGTTTTATGGGAGGGAGAATGAGCCACAATATCAAATATATCATCGCGATGGAATACAGAGAAAAAGTCGTCCTGGAGAACTGGTGTAATAACACGATCAAGGAGGGAGCTGAAATCAACAGACGGTGGACCGTATGAATCCACTTCAGCATAAAGCTCGGAATAGTAGTGGTAAAGTTCACGCATGATATCAGATTGAGAGGACCACTCACGCCCATCTAAAGAACGAATGGTAGAAAGACACGTCCTTTGAGATCGCTTGTGAAGCCGGAGAAGATGATAGAGAGAGGTCAACTCATCCTGTGCGATTGAACGAGGCTGGGAACGCAGTCAGACACCATCCATTTGCCTACGTTTGAGTTGGAGTAGTTTTGCCTTCACACAGTGGACGTCGACGACCCTCAAGGGTGCATCACGAGCATTATCGTAAAGATCACGAAGGACTGCATAATAAATTTCTCTAGTGCGCCTTATTTCAGCCGCTTTTTCAGCGTTAAAATGCTTCAGTGTGTTTCGAATCCGGGGTTTAGCAAAGGTAACCCACCATTCGAGAAGTGAGGAATAACGTGTCTGGGATTGGATTGTCCGCCGCCATACGTCTGCGATGATGTATTCCAGAGAGGGGTCCGTGAGATGTAGAGTGTTTAGCTTCCATAAAGGGTGTGAAAGATGGACCCACTGGGGGACGTGGTTAAAAGTCATGGAAACAGCACAGTGATCAGTGAAACTGGCAGGAATTACATCAATCGGTAGGTGCTGACTAAATATGGTGGCAGATAAATAAAAGCGGTCCAGTCGGCTACTTGAAGTAGCTGTAAAAAACGTAAACCGCACCAATGTAGGATATCTGCAAACCCAAGCATCCTGGAGATGCAAGGACGTCACCATATCATTAAGTTCATGACAAAATGTATAATTGGGGGTGTGATCAACATGGCGTAAGACGCAGTTAAAATCACCCCCTAACAAAACTTTGCGTCGATTCCATCAGAGTAAATGAACAAGTTCCTCCTTATAAAACCGCGCGCGATCGGATGAACGACTGGATCCAGTCGGAGCGTAAAGAAAAATGAAAGTGAGGTCATAAAAACTACAGCCTATGACGCGACCACCATCTAGCGTTTCGAAGTCCGTCAGCGGGATTCCATCTCGATAAAGCAAAGCCATACCGGTAGAATTTTCAGGCGCGTCATTGAAAAACATAGAATATCCTGGAAGACAAAACACATCAAATAATACCTCTCATAACCACACGGTATCAGCTTGGGAATCTAAATAAACTGGCGTAACGCAGCAAGCCGTAATTGGGAACGTATCCTATTAACATTGAGGGTTAGGAATGTATATGCCGGCATCCGTTAACACATGTAAGGTCAATAAAACAACATTAAGGAAAAATCACTAACACGTCCGTCTCTCCCTAACGTCCGGAGGCGGGGAAAGAAGGTATAACGCTAGTCCTCCCCACCTGACGTCGAGGAATCCTCGCTTTTCTTTTTATGACGCGCCGCAGCACGGGCAGGTTGAAAACGCTGTTTCACATCACTCCGTGAAAACATACACTCTTGATGTGGAGGGGTTGGGGGCACATGAAGCTCCGATTTGACAGAGGAGCCATCGTCACCGCACTTATCGGAAATCGGGTAACACAACTCAGAACGACCAACAGCAACATCGAGTACAGAAGAGACAGGTAATGCAGTACCGGTGTCGGGTGGCATCTCCTGAACATCAGGAAGAAAACCCGCACAATCCTGTTGCTCGACCGTCGAAGTGGGGGACGCAGATTGAATGCACATTTCAACATCAACAGAAGCAGCTAAATCCTCTCAGGTAATACTGGAACCGCAATTAACATCAGTAGACAACGCATTATCGCCAGAAGGTGCACCCCTCTGTCAACACCATGTCAGAAGAACGAAACTGGAGTGGGGCGTCCTCGAAATCTGTACCGTCTTCAGTCCGCCCGCGTTTGACGTGCACTGCAGGAGCCGTCGTCCCCTCGTGGACAGAGGCCACACTGGTACGCGTCGGTAACGGTGGAAATTCGCGAGGAGTAGGGGGCAATGTTGCCCCTACATTACTTAAAGCTGGAGACTGACTGACAGCTGACTGTGAAGTTACTATGTCTGCTAATGTTAAAGGAAGACGTTTTTGATAAGATGACGTCAGAACAGTAGTACGGCGCAGGCAATCAGATCTGAGATGACCGCTTTCGTTACAGAGAAAACAAGTTCCTTCTTGCCATGTATAAGTAACATGGATTTGCTAACCACAAACAGTTAAGTGGGAAGGAATATTCTTATTAACACACGTCCACAGTCCGGATACCATTATAACACTGGAAGCGACGTTGTGCTGACTAGCGTTCCCATCGGATATGCCGTATGACTCCAAGCAGAAGGAACGCTGTTTTAAGAAATGAATCGTCCACTTCAGAAGGAAGGTTACAAATTCTAACCGGAGTATACTCGAGTGCCACATTTTCAAGGAGGACTTGACTAACGGAACTTTCGCGATGTGTAAACAACACTTTAGAACCAACCCGGGAGAGAAGTCTTTCTACTCGAACGGGATCATAAAACTTCACAAAGAATGCATACAAATCAGAATCAAAATAAGCAGTATCTACCTGATCAGGTGTAACACGGATAACATCAGCCAACCAATCGTGAATTTCTAAGGAGGCAGGTTGAACATAACGCGTACTCTTGTCAAAACTGAAACGAACAGTAGCTCGTCGAGTAACAGATTTAGGAGACTCAACAGACACCATGGCGCGGGGAGAAAACACCGCCGCCAAGAGGAAAAAGACAACAAACTCCGCTACGCTACTACGATGTGACTCCGGCCAATACACCAACAAGACTGAGTAGCTTCGACACAAGCAGCGCTGCGGCGCAGGCGGAAGTTAACGACAACCTGCTCGCTCGACGCGCAAGGCGACGAAAACTAGACCACGGGCTCACCCAACATAACTGTATCTCGGTAGTAGACAACACTTCCTCCCGACACTTCCTCATCTAGCAGTGTTGCCAGATCGTGCAGATGGCCGGACTGAGCGTTATCAGGAACGGTCGGCTTTATTGGCCACCGTAAGTGAACGACTCGGACTTAGTCTCTGTGGCGGCCGGCCGGCGGTGAGTTTTTATGTCTAAGACTGTACATTCTTAGGAATATCTTTCTCAATAGTTTCCTCTTGGCTAGGAATTCCCTGCTTGCCAGTGTTAGTCAGCTTTTTATGTCCATGCTACCCCATCATGCGATATTTTGCTGCCTTGTTAGGAGAGTTCCTTAACTTCATCTACTTCGGATCATCAATTTATCGACATTCTCATTTCTACCACTTCTCGTTACTTTTGTCTTTCTTCCATATTCTCAGTCCATGTTCTGTACTCCTTAGACTACTCATTCCATTCAAGAGATTCTGTAACTCTTTTTCATTTTCACTGGGGATAGCAACATCATTAGCGAATCTTATCATTAGTATCTTTTCACCTTGAATTATAATCCCACTCTTGTGTCTCTCTCTAATATCTGGCATTGGTTCTTCAATGTATAGATTGAACAGTACTTGTGAAAGACTGCATTCTTGTCTTACACCCTTTTTAACCCGAGCACTTCGTTCTTCGTTTCCCCACTCCTAAGGTTCCCTCTTGGTTTTTGTGTACATTGTATGTTACCCGTCTGTCCTTATAGCTTGCCCGTATTTCTCTTAGGGTTTCGAACATCTTGCACCATCTGACATTGTCGAATGCTTTTTTGAGGTGAACAGATCGTGTGTACGTGTCTTGATTTTTCTTCATCCTTGCTACCATTATCAACCGCAATGTCAGAACTGCCTGTCTAGTGCCTGTATCTTTCTTAATGCCAAACTGATTGTCATCTAACAGATTTCCGGTTTTTCCATTCTTCCATGTATTAGTCGTGTCAGCAATTTGGTTGCATGAGCTGTTAAGCTAATTGTGCGGTAATATATGGGTGTTTCTTAGTATGAGTGCCAAACAACAAGATTTTTAGCCGCTAAAACAAATAACACTGCTATCACCATCACACTTTTTAAAAAATTAGCGGTTTTATTGCCGGCATCAGTATTATAGGAAACAAACACTGATTAAGTGACTGATTGCATTTATAGCTTGACGGAGGTCCTGTTAAGCTTTTGACAAAATAAGCCACATTTCTCATGAGAATTACTGTTAAACGGTCACACATATTTTTAATGGTTTTTGTGCCTTTCTGCACCGGTGGCTCGTTCCAGCGTTTGCTCGCCTGGCTCAGCACGACTGCGACTCGCTTCAATACGATTCAGGGACCTGAGAAGGTTTAGAGATGTGCCTTCCCGTGTGGAAGGAGAAGTTGCGTTTCAGACAGAACACTCACAGGTTCTGGGACGCATACCTGGCAGGCCAGCATAGCTGGGTTCCTTGCATTCAAAACATGATTCATTCATACTGTCTGCATACGTTGCTGCGAAGCATTAAGCCATGCATGAAACCAGTTATGGTTCCTTGGATCATACCAGTATTACTTACACAGTTACAGAAATTCTGAAACGAGCGCTCAGTAACCGAGGCGACACCAGTTCGTCGATACTCATATACACTCAGTGGATACGTCTTCTTTGTTGACTCTCAATACCCCTCGGCTGGACTCACGATCTACATGCAGGTAGCGCATATTTAAAATATCTGCTTCATCAAGAACTGAAAAAATTAGGCGATTACTGAGACGGTTCCTTCAACAAGGGCACTGCCATGTCTTTCCTACAAACATCACTAAATGAGTTTCTCGCCGCCTGTTATGATGTCGACTCTGATAACCATTCCCTGTTTCAAACGCCAAGCAGGAATGAGACTGTAGTTATGAGTGTTCCAGTAAAAAATGAGAAATTTCAAAACGTATAATAATACACTACTGGCCATTGAATGGCTACACCAAGAAGAAATGCAGATGATAAACGGATATTCACTGGACGAATATTTTATACTACAACTGACATATGAGTACGTACTCACGCAATTTGAGTGCATAGATCCTGAGAAATCAGTACCCAGAACAACCACCTCTGGCCGTAATAACGGCCTTGATACGCCATGGAATTGAGTCAAACAGAGCTTGGATGGCGTGTACAGGTACAGCTGCCCATGCAGCTTCAACACGATATCACAGCTCATCAAGAGTAGTGACTGGCGTATTGTGACGAGCCAGTTGCTCGGCCACCATTGACCACACGTTTTCAGTTGGTGAGAGATCTGGAGAATGTGCTGGCCAGGGCAGCAGTCGAACATTTCCTTTATCCAGAAAGGCCCGTACAGGAGCTGCAACATGCGGTCGTGCATTATCCTGCTGAAATAAAGGGTTTCGCAGGGATCGAATGAAGGGTAGAGCCACGGGTCGTAACACATCTGAAATGTAACGTCCACTGTTCAAAGTGCCGTCAGTGCGAACAAGAGGTGACCGAGACGTGTAACCAATGGCGCCCCATACCATCACGCCGGGTGATACGCCAGTATGACGATGACGAATACACGCTTCCAATGTGCGTTCACTGCGATGTCGCCAAATACGGATTCGACCATCATGATGCTGTAAACAGAACTTGGATTCATCCGAAATATTGACGTTTTGCCCTTCGTGCACCCAGGTTCGTCGTTGAGTACACCATCGCAGGCGCTACTGTTTGTGATGCAGCGTCAAGGGTAACCGCAGCCACGGTCTCCGAGCTGATAGTCCATGCTGCTGCAAACGTCGTCGAACTGTTCGTGCATATGGTTGTTGTCTTGCAAACATCCCCATCTGTTGACTCAGGGATCGAGATGTGGCCGCACGACCCGTTACAGCCATGCGGATAAGATGCCTGGCATCTTGACTACTAGTGATACGAGGCCATTGAGATCCAGCATGGCTTTCCGTATTACCCTCCTGAACCCACCGATTCCATATTCTGCTAACAGTCATTGGATCTCGACCAACGCGAGCAGTAATGTCGCGATACCATAAACCGCAATCGCGATATGCTACAATCCGACCTTTATCAAATTCAGAAACGTGATGGTACGCATTTATCGTCCCTACACGTGGCATCACAACAACGTTTCACCAGGCAACGCCGGTCTACTGCTGTTTGTGTATGAGAAATCGGTTGGAAACGTTCCTGATGTCAGCACGTTGTAGGTGTCGCCACCGGCGCCAACCTTGTGTGAATGCTCTGAAAAGCTGATCATTTGCACATCACAGCTTCTTCTTCCTGTCGGTTAAATTTCGCGTGTGTTGCACGTCATCTTCATGGTGTAGCAATTTGAATGGCCAGTAGTGTAATTATGCTGAAAATGATACGGGTAAAATGTTTTTTATAATGTTCATTTTTATGTTGGCACAATTTTCTGCAGTGACGGAAAAAATCGCAACACCAAGGAGGGTTTTTGCAGCACAAACGAAAGTTGGTGGGCGTGTTTCTGTTTATGACAAATGGTGTCTATTCCAGTTTCGCGCCATTCGGGTAAGAGTAGGCGCCGTTATCAATAACTCACTGTGTTTGAACGACGATACTGGAGAAAGACTTGACTGGAATGCAGGCACTGTGCTGGCAGTGGTCGTAACGAGAATGTACGGTTGCAACAGGACCGGGTTGCGGACGGCCACGTGACATTACCGAACCGGCCGAAGTGGCCGAACGGTTCTAGGCGCTACAGTCTGGAACCGCGCGATCGCTACGGTCGCAGCTTAGAATCCTGCCTCGGGCATGGAAGTGTGTGATTTCCTTAGGTTAGTTAGGTTTCAGTAGTTCTAAGTTCTAGGGGACTTATGACTTGGCCTGATGACTTGGCCTGTTCGATCACCAGATCTGTCTCCAATCCTACATATATCGGACGTCATCGGATAAAACTCCAGCGCCATCCAAAACCAGCATCAATCGTCCCTGTATTGACTGACCAAGTGCAACAGGCATGGAACTTCTACCCACAAACTGATGTACGGCACCTGTGCAATACATTTTATGCATGTTTGCATGCTTGCATCCAGTATTCTCGCGGTTCCACCCGTTATTAATATACCAGTATTTCAAATTTGCAGTGGTTTATCTCGCGCTTACAGTAACCCGTGATCTTGTAATGTTAATCACTTAAATATGTTACCTAGAAAAAAGTATTCCCAAAATTTAATTACTCTGCATTAAATATCTTTTCGTGTAGCGATTTTTTTCTGTCAGTATATTTCTTATTACATAACGATGATCCAAACAATGGTCAAGACGTCACTTTCCTGAACGTCTGTGGGCTTGCTGCAGAACTGAACTGAAAAATTCGCGGGAGGTAACAGGCTGTCGTGTTTTCGTCTGACTGGATTTTTTTTCACAGACTGTATTTGAATGTTACCAGTTGTACTCCACTGGTTGTTTAAAGGAGGCTTCTTCATGTTGTACTATCTATAGTATGCTCTCCTCCTATTTTATGTTCAAAAGACCATGTACAGATTGATAGTATGATTACATCTGAACACTGAAGGAACTCGAGCTCAACTGCAGTTTATTTCGAAAAACATTATATGAGTTAATATTCTTCTACTGTCGAAAGTGGTCTGTCTGATAGTTAAAACATGCACGTATTTCCTCTCATGCGTATTGAAATGGCACGAAACACCACAAGACATAAAGGACACATGCTCTTACGTATCTGATTGAGAGTAGCGGTACCAGAGAGTTGTGTGTCGTGACTCGTTACATAGCTACATAAGTAATGATCCCAAGTCATTCATTAACATAACGTGAACTGCAAATCACTTCTTTATGGACGCAGTGATCTCATAAAATAAATAAAAAGGAACACCGATTTCGTCTTCTGAAAGAGATGTGGTAGCTGCACTGCATATATATATCTTCCTTCTTACAGACCGAATACTCTGAACACATTTGACACCAACATACTGCTAAGGAAATTACTTCTTTATCTAAGAAAACAGCTGACAGAAGTTGTTCGTCGTGAGTATGGTTTCGTTATCTGATACGTGGTTACACGCCCGTACTTCAAGGCTTTTATTTCGAGCAGCAGGGACGTCGAAGGATTTAGCGATTGTAATCGGGTGGGTAAAAATGATCAGCTAATGGAAGTTTCTCAATTACATTTAATGCTCATCAGTTATCGTTATAATCATCTAAAGTGAATTTCAGCAGCTTTGCTGGCATTAAAGCGCACAAACACGGAAGAAATGCTCTGTGTAAGAATTGGGTCGTGGAAACAAAACGGGGAAATAGCGATTAACACATCTGCTCAGACCAGTACATACAGCTAAATGAAAAAAGGGCGTGTCGCACGGTAAGCTAACCAAGAATTATTTAAGTTATACAAACATAACACCATCATTAAACGTAGAATATTTTAATATGCTCCGCCAACAGAGGGGCTCTAAATACTTTCCATTATTTGTCTTATTGTAGTGTTGGAATCTTATTTACAATATGCACTAAAATAATAATATTCTGCTGTCCAGTACCTATATAACTTGGTTATTAGCATGAAGAACAAATGTTCTACATATTACATTGCCATCAGAGTACAAGAAACAGAGCCTGTGGAGACAGTCTGAATAGTATGGTGAAATATTTGTTGGATTTAAATGAGCAATGATGATTTCGATAGTTATAATTTAGTTCCATTTAGAAGGTTCCATGCTTTACACTCTCTGTTCCACGACTGTAAACCTTAACCTGCTTCGCTGCATCAGCTTTTTTTCCCAACTGTCTCTGATTATACTTTATTGGTGACTGCAAGATGTACATTCCTAAAAGGCTATCCCTTATAATACACTTAAGAGATTTGAGCAGGCAAAATAGGTATAACATTTGCATGGAATTTTAGTGGCAAACACTTTGTTTGGATGTGACTCACGATTTTCTCGAAAGGAGTGTTACAGTTTATTATGGAAAGATCGCTTTTCCTTTGCTCAGACTTCATTGTCTGTGATCTAATTTTATAACTATCCTTGTTGCTAATAACAGACATCTGGGTTTTAAGAAGAAGTTCATTAAGGTACTCAAAAACGCCTCTTTCTCAAGTTTTATTATAGCCATTTCACTTGTCAGAACAGTGTGCAAACATCTTGGTTCACCAAAACACTGCATACAAAATACTTGACAAAAGAATTCACTATGTAAGAAACAGTAGGAATACACTTATCAACTTGAGATTAGTATAGATGTTCTGCATTTCAAAACTACGAACCAACTGACATAAATATTTCACTCCTAACATTTTCTGAACAAATGAACGGCTGAAAGAATGCTGTTCGGTCTTAAGTGGTGGTGGTGGTGGTTGTTGGGATGTTTAAGGGGGACGGTCTTAAGTAATATAGCATTTGAGGTATGAAGTTTCTGGAACAGGATCATCAAGAAAGTTTGTCAAAACACAGTTTTTCAAATCAGAAAAAATTTATACTACATTTAGATGTATTACGAACTGTTTACTTAAATCGAGCCAAAATAAAGTTTTTATTCTTTAAATTAAATTGCATCTTACATCAGAATTTTCTCAAAATAAGAGCTCTGTTTACATTATTAATTTTAAAACTATTTCTTTTATTTTTAGCGAATTTTCCTACTTTGTCCTAATCAGCAAAGTAAATGTAAGGTAATAAACAATAAATTATAATTGTAAACTTTCTAAATTATGATTAGTCAAATGCAAAAATGAGAGAGACCATCGTTAATTAATACAGTTGTGACCTTTCACTGTGTGTTATAGCTTCTTTAAAACTTTAAGAGAATAGAAAGACAAGGTTTGAGAAATATTTTGGTAATGTGTTCTGGTTGCCAAAAGTGATTATGCTAATTATAAACAGAAAGATATTACTGTCACAAAGGCTCAAATGTATGATCAACTTAATGTATCAGGTATTTCGGAATTAAACCAATACCAAAAGCGTCGAAGGTAAAAGTGGCATCGAATAATAGATATGAAAATTTAGCATAGTTCTTGGTATGTTAAAATACTCCCTCCCCACGAGAAATCCATGCACAGAACATGTGTGAAGTTCTGTGACACTATGTAATACATTATTTCCCAAGAGTTGGTCATTCAATATTTAAAAACTTTTCCAAAACAAAATTTTATAACTTCTGTGGGCACTGCAATGTAACAATACCTTTTAGTGAAGAGGAACGCCAGTTCATGCAGTGGGAAGAAACACTCGCCAGAGGCACTTTTGTTGCCAGGTGAAATTTGTTTCCACTGGAAACAACAGACCACAGACAGTGATCAGCCAGGACATTGTGACCACCTACTTAATAGCCATGCCACCGTTTTCACTGATAACAGCGGCGGAATATCGTGGCACAGAAGCAACGAGTCCTTAGTAGGTTGCTGACGGGAGTTGGCACCACATCTGCACACGCAAGTGAAATAGTTCTCGTAAATTCAGGAGAGGGGGAGATGAACTCTGACACCACATTCACTCACATCCCAGATGTGTCAGATCGGGTTCAAATCGTGAACTGGGGAGCCAGCACATCATTTGGAACTCGCCACTGTGTTCCTCATACCACTCCATCACAGTCCTGGCCTTGTAACATGATGATTATTTTGCTGAAACAGGCCACTCCCATCGGAAAACACCATTGTTGTGAAGGGATGTACGTGGTCTGAAACCAGTGTATGATATTGCTTGGCCGTCGTGGTACTTTGCATGAGCCGCACTGGATCCATGTCTGCCCACGTGAATGTTCCCCAGAGCCTAATGGAGCCGCCGCCACCCTGACTCCGTCTTGCAGTACAGGTGTGAAGGAGCTGTTCCTCTGTAAGACGACGGATTGGCGCTCTCCCATCGACATGATGAAGAAGGCATCGGGGTCCATCAGATGATTAACAGCACTGCCACTGCGCCAACGCCCAGTGACGTTCTGATTTCAGCCCTATAGTTGCCGATGTCGTGATGCTGATAATTGCTCATGCATGAGTCGGGACTGCGGAGGCCCGTCATTACCACTGTCCGGTGAACTGTGTGTTCAGACACATTTGTACTCTGCTCAGCATTAAAGTCTGATGTGTTAGTTCTTCCATGCGCAGTGAGTGTGTGTGACTAGCAGTTATTCCTTGCCAGGTGACGCTGCTACTGTATGGACGGGTTTCTAACGATAGTAGGTCAAAGTCATAATGTTTTAGTTGATAAGTGTTCCTTCTCCCTCCCTAAGCCTATTATCCCCTGTTCGTTGATCATGTACGAGTTCCAACTTATGTGGCACTGTTTCTTCGTACCCGTTAACCTCTCGAGATAACTTTATGTGGTCGGCTTCTACGGCTTCAGTATTATCCTAGAACCGAGAAAATATCGCCTCTTGTTCAGTCTTGACTTCTTCCCGTAGCTGAATTCTGTGTTTGGAACCCATTTTCAAAATGGTTCAAATGGCTCTGAGCACTATGGGACTTAACATCTACGGTCATCAGTCCCCTAGAACTTAGAACTACTTAAACCTAACTAACCTAACGACAGCACACAACACCCAGTCATCACGAGGCAGAGAAAATCCCTGACCCCGCCGGGAATCGAACCCGGGAACCCGGGCGTGGGAAGCGAGAGCGCTACCGCACGACCACGAGCTGCGGACGAACCCATTTTCCACTCTATTACGTATTTCCTCGGTAAGTTTTTCAGATATTTCGCGACATTATTTCATGCACTTTTCTTGCTGTTCAGTAACCTCGTTCAACTCCTTACCATGATTTTTGCCTTGTTCCTTAGGATCTTTCATTTCTTCCAAAAATAGACTCGTAAAATTCTCCATACTCGTTTCTTGCCCTATAGATCCACCATCCTGCCTTTCGTTTCCACAGCATTGCTTATGAATGGAAACAGAATTTTGTCGAGCTTCTTGTGTAGTACGTAGGTCCTGCGTTAATCAAGCGCTAGGAGTTTCACTTCTCTATTATCAGTCACAATATCTTGCCCGTTGCTTGATGAAACAGTTTCCTGCTGGCCGCTATGGCCGAGCGGTTCTAGGTGCTTCAGTCCGGAACCGCGCTGCTGCTATGGTCGCAGGTTCGAATCCTGCCTCGGGCATGGATGTGTATGATGTCCTAAGGTTAGTTAGGTTTAAGTAGGTCTAGGTCTAGGGGACTGATGACCTCAGATATAAAGTCCCACAATACTTAGAGCCATTTGAACCATTTGAAACAGTTTCCTGCTCACAGTTTCCATCCTCGAACCCAATATGCACGTTCAGTAATGCCGCTAAGTCGTAATCACACACGTCTTGTGCTTACGGTTGGCGTTGGGGCCAATCTCCTGCTGTACTCGGAGAGTCTCCTCCGCGACGTCAAAGATGTGTTGCCACATAGCCGGGGTCATTAGCTTGACGGATGCAAGGGCGAAGACCTTGAGCAGCGTATCTTGCTGCTCAGGGCTGAAAGGGTACGAACGATGCGGAAAAGGAAGTCGATTTTCGTACGAAAATTTTTGTAACACTTGCCAGGAACATAATTGTATTAATTAGGCCAACAGGACTTTGACGTATTAAGACAAAACTGTTAATTGAAATAAAATTATTTAAAACAATTACTGACAAACGACGAAAATTCATCAAACACACTCCAGGAAATGGAAAAAAGAACACATTGACACCGGTGTGTCAGACCCACCATACTTGCTCCGGACACTGCGAGAGGGCTGTACAAGCAATGATCACAAGCACGGCACAGCGAACACACCAGGAACCGCGGTGTTGGCCGTCGAATGGCGCTAGCTGCGCAGCATTTGTGCACCGCCGCCGTCAGTGTCAGCCAGTTTGCCATGGCATACGGAGCTCCATCGCAGTCTTTAACACTGGTAGCATGCCACGACAGCGTGGACGTGAACCGTATGTGCAGTTGACGGACTTAGAGCGAGGGCGTATAGTGGGCATGCGGGAGGCCGGGTGGACGTACCGCCGAATTGCTCAACAAGTGGGGCGTGAGGTCTCCACAGTACATCGATGTTGTCGCCAGTGGTCGGCGGAAGGTGCACGTGCCCGTCGACCTGGGACCGGACCGCAGCGACGCACGGATGCACGCCAAGACCGTAGGATCCTACGCAGTGCCGTAGGGGACCGCACCGCCACTTCCCAGCAAATTAGGGACACTGTTGCTCCTGGGGTATCGGCGAGGACCATTCGCAACCGTCTCCATGAATCTGGGCTACGGTCCCGCACACCGTTAGACCGTCTTCCGCTCACGCCCCAACATCGTGCAGCCCGCCTCCAGTGGAGTCGCGACAGGCGTGGATGGAGGGACGAATGGAGACGTGTCGTCTTCAGCGATGAGAGTCGCTTCTGCCTTGGTGCCAATGATGGTCGTATGCGTGTTTGGCGCCGTGCAGGTGAGCGCCACAATCAGGACTGCATACGACCGAGGCACACAGGGCCAACACCCGGCATCATGGTGTGGGGAGCGATCTCCTACACTGGCCGTACACCACTGGTGATCGTCGAGGGGACACTGAATAGTGCACGGTACATCCAAACCGTCATCGAACCCATCGTTCTACCATTCCTAGACTGGCAAGGGAACTTGCTGTTCCAACACGACAATGCACGTCCGCATGTATCCTGTGCCACCCAACGTACTCTAGAAGGTGTAAGTCAACTACCCTGGCCAGCAAGATCTCCGGATCTGTCCCCCATTGAGCATGTTTGGGACTGGATGAAGCGTCGTCTCACGCGGTCTGCACGTCCAGCACCAACGCTGGTCCAACTGAGGCGCCAGGTGGAAATGGCATGGCAAGCCGTTCCACAGGACTACATCCAGCATCTCTACGATCGTCTCCATGGGAGAATAGCAGCCTGCATTGCTGCGAAAGGTGGATATACTGTGTACTAGTGTCAACATTGTGCATGCTCTGTTGCCTGTGTCTATGTGCCTGTGGTTCTGTCAGTGTGATCATGTGATGTATCTGACCCCAGGAATGTGTCAATAAAGTTTCCCCTTCCTGGGACAATGAATTCACGGTGTTCTTATTTCAATTTCCAGGAGTGTATTTCAATGAGATCAAATAACAAAAGGTTATAGTGTCATTTCAAACACTTGCTCTCATCTTTCAAAAGTCGTTCATGGGAAGATGAAGTATGAAATTTAAATTTAGAACAAATGTTATTCTCTTTCCAAAATTATGCAAATCTTTTGTGCCACTGGTTACCACTGTTAAAATATTTTTAATAAATTTTAAGAAGAGAAGCAAAATAATATTTCAGCAATTGAAGTTACATAACTATCTCTTCCAAGGTTCTATGAAAACAGTCCTCAAATACACTACTGTCTACTAAAATTGCTACACCACGAAGGTGACGTGCGCCGCGCGGGAATAGCCGTCGGTCATAGGCGATGCATTCATAGACTGTGCGGCTGGTCCCGGCGGGGGTTCGAGTCCTCCCTCGGACATAGGTGTGTGTGTTTGTCCTTAGGATAATTTAGGTTAAGTAGTGTGTAAGCTTAGGGACTGGTGACCTCAGCAATTGAGTCCCATAAGATTTCACACACATTCGATTTTGAAGATGACGTGCTACAGACGCGAAATTTAACCGACAGGAAGAAATGATTAGCTTTTCTGAGCATTCACACAAGGTTGGCGCCGGTGGCGACGCCTACAACGTGCTGACATGAACAAAGCTTCGATTCGATTTCTCATACACAGCAGTTAACCGGCGTTGCCTGGTGAAACGTTGTTGTGATGCCTCGTATAAGGAGGAGAAATGCATACCATCAAGTTTCCGACTTTGATAATGGTCGGATTGTAGCCTATCGCGATTGCGGTTTATCGTATCGCGACACTGCTGCTCGCGTTGGTCGAGATCCAATGACTGTTAGCAGAATATGGAATCGGTGGGTTCAGGAGGGTAATACGGAACGCCGTGCTGGATTCCAACGGCCTCGTATCACTAGCAGTCGAGACGACAGGCATCTTATCCGCATGGCTGTAACGGATCGTGCAGCCACGTCTCGATCCGTGAGTCAACAGATGGGGACGTTTGCAAGACACAACCATCTGCACGAACAGTTCGACGACGTTTGCAGCAGCATGGACTATCAGCTCGGAGACCATGGCTGCAGTAACCCTTGACGCTGCATCATAGACAGTAGCGCCTGCGATGGTGTACTCAACGACGAACTTGGGTGCACGAATGGTAAAATGCCATTTTTTCGGATGAATCCAGGTTCTGTTTACAGCATCATGATGGTCGCATCCGTATTTGGCGACATCGCGGTGAACGCACATTGGAAGCGTATATTTGTCATCGCCATACTGGCGTATCACTCGGCGTGATGGTATGGGGTGCAATTGGTTACACGTCTCGGTTGCCTCTTGTTCGCATTGACGGCACTTTGAACAGTGGTAATTACATTTCAGATGTGTTACGACCCGTGGCTCTACCCTTCATTCGATCCCTGCGAAACCTTACATTTCAGCAGGATAATGTACGACCGCATGTTGCAGGTCCTGTACAGGCCTTTCTGGATACAGAAAATGTTCGACTGCTGCCCTGGCCAGCACCTTCTCCAGATCTCTCACCAATTGAAAACGTGTGGTCAATGGTGGCCGAGCAACTGGCTCGTCACAATACGCCAGTCACTACTCTTGATGAGCTGTGATATCGTGTTGAAGCTGCATGGGCAGCTGTAGCTGTACACGACATCCAAGCTCTGACTCAATGCCCACGGGTATTAAGGAAGTTATTACGGCCAGAGGTGGTTGTTCTGGGTAGTGATTTCTCAGGATCTATGCACCCAAATTGCGTGAAAACGTAATCACATGTCAGTTCTAGTATAATATATTTGTCCAATGAATACCCGTTTATCATCTGCATTTCTTCTTGGTGTAGCAATTTTAATGGCCAGTAGTGTAAGTAGTCCATAACATTTCTCGAATGTGTTTGACTAAAACATAACAAATAATTGAGGTTTACCCAAAAACGGATTCATTAAAAGGGAAGAAAAACGATTAAAGTTTCTTGATACGAAACCACCTTACATCAGGCAATGTGGTCCAGACGACAGGACACTAAACTTCTTAGCGCAGGTTGATACTTTTCTCAGCACACTTCTCTTCTAAGCAACGAGTGGAAAAATGCACCAAGTCGCAAACATACAATGATAACTCGATGAAGAGTGATATAACTATCAAGTAAAACTAGTAAAAACATAAGGTCCCTCATGTCGGGAAGATGCTCACCTAGGTCAGCATGGAAGTTATAAAGCCAGTAGAAAAAACAGCTGGCCTGTTGCCATGCAGAACTGCTTATAAAAAGAAGACGCACAAATACCTGCCACCGAATGGGACACACACAATGTAGTGAATGAAATGATAGACGGTTCTTCACTGAGAAAGACTGCTAATAAATATGGAATAAATTCCATGACACTACGGTGATTTTATTGGACAACGAAAACTGGTTATACCAATGACCCTAATCCAGCTGTGTTTAGTATTAACTAAAAATCTCGCCCAGTTTTGCTGAAAACTCTAAGAAACATCCGCAAGAAGTAGCCATTGCTGCAAAAAAGAAATGCTGAAACAAAGTCTGTGTTGGGAAAAGTGCTTAAACCTATTCCTCATCTTCTACAAAGTTTTATTCAAGAAGGGCAGCTAGTCAGAATGGAGAATAACAAGAAGACAGACCAAGTGAGGAAGATGAATAGAAGTATACTAAGGCAAAAAGTAAATTATGTGTTTAGGAAAATAGAAAGTGAAGATATCGGAGGACGAGGAGGGGAAGGAGAAGAATAAGATTGCAATGTTTGATTTAAGAGGGACATCTGTTTAGAAAGGAGAGTAAAAAAAGACAGATCAAGGCAAAGAGAATGAAGATTTCAAGGGCGTTACATGTGTGGTAAACAATGTGTTTCTGAAAGTAGAAGGCAGAAATATTAAAGAAGGTGGATGAAAAGAAGAAAAAAAGATTGCAGCGAGAAAGTTGTTTTTGATGATGGTAATAATGGCATTGCTGAAACGGATAAGACTGTGCAACAGAATCCATATACATTGGGTTTGCAGCTGTCAAGTTTAACCAAGTGTGGCAGAGATATTAAAGGAGGAGGATGTGAAGAAGTATTAGTAGCAGTAGTAGAAGAAGAAGAAGAAGAATAAGAATAAGAAAAAAATTACAATGAGTAAGTTGATACCGATGGTGGTGATGATTATGATGAAGATTACAATGTTGAAAGACATAGAGCTATCCAGAACAATCAGTGTCTATTTGGTATTCAACCTATAAGTTTAACCAAGCATGTGATAAAGGTGCAGGATAGAGAACGTGAAAGAATACTAGTTTTACTGAAACTCTCTCTCTCTCTCTCTCTCTCTCTCTCTCTCTCTCTCCTCAGCGGTCACAGGCCCTGTAGACCACGGTCTGCTTCCACCGCCTTCTATCTCTCGCAGCCTCTCTCCACCCTGCGGATATGCCTAATGCTGCGATGTTCTTCTCTATGTCATCTTTCCACCATGTACGAGGTCGGCCCAATGGTCTTGTTGCCTGGAGAGTTCCTTCAAATGCCTTCTTGGTGATTCTGTTGTTTTCCATTCTAGCCACATGTCCAGCCCATTGCAGTCTCTTACTTTTTAATTTCTAGATGATAGTGGGTTGCTTCATTAACTGATAAATTTCATTGTTCTTTCGAATTTTCCATACGCCATTCTCCAACGGAGGTCCCCAGATTTTTTTATTACTTTTCTTTCGAAAACATTCAGTTTTTCTCTTTCATTCTTTGTAAGCATCCAGCTTTCTGTACCGTACAGTACTATGGGGCAGATAATAGTGTTGCATATCTTCATCTTTGTGTGATGACAAAGCTTTACTTTTGAGTACGTTGCTTAGTGAGTACAGACATCTTGACCCTGAGGCTATTCTTTCATTTATATTTATTTTTAATGTTGAAACGTGATCCAAGGTAGTTAAACTGGAGAACTTTTCTGAATTTAGAATGTTGGTCAATTTCAAAGTATGGATTTGGGTTTATGACTCGACATATTTCCATATATTCGGTTTTCTCTTGGTTAATCAAAAGCCCGATTTTGCTGGCACTGTGTCTGAGAGATCTGTACATGTCTTTCAGTTCTTCTTCAGATTCACTCAGCTACACTATATCACCTGCGTAAGCCAGGAGTTTTACTTCACTGTGTTCGAATCGGAGACCATTGAATAGATTTAAATTACTCTCCCGAACCACTTTCTCTAATGCAAGGTTGAAGAGGACACATGAAAGATCGTCTCCGTGTCGTAAGTCTGTTTTAGTTGGAAAGGTGGGGGATATGGATCCTCTGAACTTCACTACTGACTGGGAGCCATCCATGCGCAGTTGTGTCATCCTAATGATTTTACTGGGTATTGTAAATACTCGTAATGTGTTGTAGAGGCTACTTGTGTGCATGCTGTAGTAGGCTCGCTGGAAGTCAATGAAGAGACAGTGGATGTTTTTGTTAAATTCCCAGTATTTCTCAAAGATCTGTCGTATAGTAAACAAATAATCAGTTGTGGAACGGTTTGTTCGAAATCCAGCCTGGTAATCTTGAATAATGTTTCCTGCGTAAGGTTTAAGTTTTTCCAGAATGGTCACTGACAGGATTTTGTATGTTATGTTCAACAAACTAATTCCTCTGTAATTTCCACACTCCATTCTGTTTCCTTTCATGTGTATGGGACAAATTATTGCAGTTTTCCAACCTTCAGGCAGTGTTTCAGTTTTCCATATCATTGTGATAAGGTTATAAATTTCTTTACTGAACCTAATATTCCTAAAAAGTTCAAAACTGGGTAAGTATTCATTGAACAATGTAGAAAATCAGGGCTAAATTTTATGTATTACAGAAGAAAATAAGAAAGCAAATCGTGTACAAACATGATGCTTCAACATTTCAAAATACAAAAATGGTTGGGTTGTTTTGAGGGCCGGCCGAGTTGGCCGAGAGGTCCTAGGCGCTACAATCTGGAAGAGCGTGGCCGCTACGGTCGCAGGTTCGAATTCTGCCTCGGGCATGGATGTGTGTGATGTCCTTAGTTTAGTTAGGTTTATGTAGTTCTAAGTTCTAGGGGACTGATGACCTCAGAAGTTAAGTCCCATAGTGCTCAGAGCCATTTGAACCATTTGTTTTGAGGGGGCAGACAAGACAGCGAGGTCATCGGCCTCATCGGATTAGGGAAGGACGGGGATGGAAGTCGACCATGCCCTTTCAAAGGAACTATCCTGGATTTGCCTGGAGCAATTTAGGGAAATCACGGGAAACGTAAATCAGGATGGCCGGATGCGGGATTGAACTGTCATCCTCCCAAATGCGAGTCCAATGTGCTAACCACTGTGCCACCTCGCTCGGTCTCAAAATACAAAAAACATTATTAAACTTGTGTTTGGGGTCTACCTGACATTGGTGTTACTGGCAATCAGGTTAAGAAAATTAACAGCCATCTACACAATACATCTACTATGACGACCCCCAACAAAATACTTGAACGATTACAATTGCTTGTAGCATTGAGCACCAGTGAAAATACATCTCATTGAAACGAAATAATTTCAGTCATTTCAGAGCTTCGAGAAAGATTTATTATCCAATAATTGTGGAGACAGTAGTTAATGAGCTTCACAAGCCAGCATGCAAGACAAACTAATGTAAGCATGCTTTTATATGTGGTTTAGATCATTTATGGCATGTGGTTTCCCCAGATACGTTGCAATATTCCAATATTCGTGGAACAATAAGGGTTGAAAAATATTTTAATGGTCATTGTGACAATCCTTTCGACCATATCTTTTAACCATTGTAATATTATCACAAAATGATTCTGTAATAAATGTAAGCACATTCAAATTCATGTTGCTAAGGAGTGGGGGAGTTTAGATGCGATTTGTGCCACCAGTGTTAGTAACAAGACTGGCTAGGTTCACCTGGTCTGCGTCTGAGGAACTGGAGAAGTATTAAACACTTCAGGACAGAACATGGGGCACTTTGAACTTTCACAGAGTTGTAGGTTTCCCATGGAATAGGTGACTAGAGACTGGCCACACTCACTGCAAGAATAGGTCAGTTCAAAAATTAAAGTGTGGGTAGGAGAACCGTAAAAGCTATCTGTAGGATGGAGGCTATCCCCCCCCCCCTCCCCGCGGGTTCCATGATTATGTAAGGTGGTGCATGCAGTACGTGGTATACCATCCAGATGAAAGAGCGTTTGCACATTCTACGTGAGATGGAACTCCAGTTCAACGGTTACAATGTCAAAGAGAGATTTAATAGGTCACAAATTTTTAGTCGTCGTCACTATGTTACAGAAAAACATGGCAGTTCATGCGTTATCTGCTGTTGTTGAACTTAGCAATTCATTATCAGAACAGACGAAATGTGAGTGGAATACAGTAGCTTAACAAATGAAGCATGAACATGTGAAGCATGCAAGATGGCTGCAGGAGGGAGAGAGAGGGGCACTCTTGAGAGTTTCACCCTGTTCCACGTAGCACTGGTCACTGTGTGCAGGTGTGACAGTGTGTTGCAAAGTTTGGGTATTCTGTACTGCACCAGTCCACTCCTCAACAATATCACGCGCAGTTATACAAATAATGTCATGTGTTACATATAGCATCATACCTAGAGGAACCACATGCTGTAAGTTGAGTAAACCACATATAAAAGCAAACTACTGTTTCTTTAATTATTCGATAATATGTCTTTCTTGAAAAACTAAAATGACTGAAATAATTTCGTTCCAATGAGATGTATTCCCACTGGTGCTTGTTGCTGAGAGCCATTGTAGTAGTCCAACTGTTTCGTCCGGGCTGTTGTAGTAGTTGTATAGTGTATGTATTTGTGGATAGCATTTTGCATTTCAGCAGATCATCACCATCATCATCTTCCAAATCATAATCTTCTTCTTCTTCTAATTCTCCTTCTCCAGTAATATTTCAGCCTTCTATTTTCACAACTACATTGTTTACTTGGGCTTTAACATCTTCGTGTTCTACACCATTTTTGCCTTGTTCTGTCTTCTCGTTGTTCTCCTTTCTGAATAGCTGCACTTCTTGATTCAAACTTGGGGAAGGTTTTTCGACTACAGCCTTGGCTTTAACTTGTCTTCTTTGGAGCGGCAGCTGCTTCTTGTGGATAGTTCATTGAGATTTCAAGAAGACCTGATGAGATTTTACGTAAACATGAGATAAAACTGGACGAGAGTCATTGGTAGAATCAGTTTTCATTGTTTTATGCAATCAATGCCGTGTTATGGAATTTATAACAAATTTATCAGTGGTCTTTCTTAGTGAACCACCAGCTATTAATTCTTGTACTCCTGCGCTACATGTCACATTTGGTGGCATGTCTTTGTTTGTCCTCTATAAACTGTTTCTCATGCTGTCTTAAATATGAAACATTATACTGATAGGTTGCTACACCATGTTAGTTCGAACACAATGTAACAAGTTGTCCATGGAGGAGGTAAGTAACTAAAGTGCCCAGGAAATTAGAACTATTGTTTTGTACTGGGCCTGTATCCCCAGGTCCATAATAGAGGATCGTCATCTTGGATCGCCATATTGGATTGCTGTTTTTTATTCTGAACTTAGAACTGTGGAGCCTCTGCCAGTATCCTCAGGACTGTTATTTAGGATTGCTCACTATGCAAACTGCATTGAGGTCAGTCATCTTGTTACAGTTTCAGGAATACTTAGTTACTGTTTTGGGGAAATCTGTTACAATTTGTGTGGCTATTTGTTATAGTTTGTGAGGCAATTTGTTACAGCTTTGGGGCAGTTTGTTTCAGTTTTTGGGCCTTTTGTTCAGTTTTAGGGCAATTTTTTTTTACAATTTTGGTGCATCTTGTTACATGTTGGTGGCAATTTGTTAGTTTTGGGATAATCTGTTACAGTTTTGGGGCCATTTGTTACATTTTTCCTGACCATATTCTTGCTTCATGTAAAGTACTCAAAGACTGAAATTTGTCTGAAGTATTTTGGGAAAGCTTTCAGAAATTCCTATCCCCCAGCGTTGAGTAACTAAGTTCGATGATTGTCAGAATCAGAAGTGTTTCACTGCAGACAAACAAATCTCAATGTCCTGTAACCTAGAAGACTTGGAGGATTTCTGTGAGAGTGCATGCATGGTCATGATCCAGGTTCTGAGTGTAATCTTCCTCCCTGGGGTGACAAATATGTGTGTGACCCGCAAAAGCTCTTCTGCACAAGCACCCACGTTGGAAATCCTATGGATGTATGTAATGTTATAAACAGAAGTCTCACTGTCTACACCAATCGGTTACATATATGGAGACCTCTCACATATCGCTTACATCTTCAGATTCCTCAGCTGTCACCACTTAAATATACGCTGGAAATGTTGGATGTATAATGTGTATAATATAAAACGCTTTCAATTTATGCGAGGAATCACCTAAAAACATTTTAAAATGTAATGTTGACCAGACATTAGATCACTTTTTGCTTATAAGAATGATGATTGGAATTTAATGTTTGTTCTTAATTTTCCATCGCACTAAGGCATAACGACAGCGGAAAACTGTTTTAGTTAAAAAATAACTCTGTGTTCTGTCAACAAGTGTGTGGCTTTTATTGATTGAGTCTACTGCTACTGTCACACTGTATTCCACATGGGACCTACGGTTTGAATCTATGGGATGAATGTGCTATTACTACTACTACTTCTTCTACTATTACTACAACACCCAGCACTCTACCAATTGAGCCACAATAACCATATATATTTTAAGAAACAGAAAGTGCGTTTCCCTGCACAATCCTCTTTATAATTGATTGTGGTATAAGACTCAATTGTGTTACTGCAGAACAGTGCATCCAACACTGTATTCATCAGCAATGATTTAGAAATGCCTAGAAACCATTTGATGTATATAAATACTGAGATGTGGGAGACTCACAGCCTAGTACAACAAACTGTGTTCTATCTTCTGCAGGATGGGTGTCTGTGGTAGGAGGTTTGAATTATGCTACTTCAGTTTGTGGGTGTATATCATTCACTGTGGTGGTAGTGTAATACATACAGTCGTGTGGTAAACTATGATACCTGCTGCACTGATAGTGTAGGGCGTTGTAGTTATGCATAGATGAATTGCAGGGAATGCCTGAATGTGAGATGTTGCATGAAATATCTAAAAGAATGTTCTCCATCATATCTGGTAAAATTCACTAACTTGGCCAGCAAAAGTATTGCAACACAAGGGTGTAGTTGAAGGAATCACACCTGCATTCATCAGAAATGATCTGGAAATCCCCTGGAACCACGCAGTGTATTGAAAGGCAACAATAAATCTGTCACCCATGTATTTTGTTATTTGCTTTTCCAATTTTGACAGAGAATATTTTCGCTGTCGGATTTGGTCATATTTTTCATACACGTATTTGTCATCCCAGGAAGGAAGATTACACCGAGAACGTAGATCGGTGTGTATTTATTCTCGTGTTAACTCCCATTCATAGCACAACATGTGCCGATGACCACCTGTCCCAAATATGAACGATAGCTAATTTTCAATGAATATGGGTGTAATAACAAATGCACGCAACAAGGCGAATTCAGGTGTAATCTCTTGAGTTATTTGAAAAGTAGCTCCGGCATCGACAGGTTGTCACGTCAGTCTGCTTCCCCACAGGACAGTGCTTCTCTAGGAGTGTGGCCACCCATGTATTGGGACACTTTCTTCGAAATTTCATTCGTTGAATGGAATAGGAAATTTTACTTCCTCTTATATCTTCTGACTTGAAGAAATGCCTGCTCTTTCTATAATAAACACCTTGGTGATTGGTCAGTAATCCACCATGAAGTTTTGTAACTCGCTGTACACAGAGACAAGGCAATTTAAGTTCGGAGGGAGCTCTCTCTGCCATGAATGAGTCGAGATACAGCATATGATCAAGTAAGTAGCTATTTTGGTTCAAAGTTCGATTTAGTGTCAGGTTTCTTTAAAATGAGTAAATTCAGTCGTTAAGAGGAGCTCAGTGTGTAGTTCAGTTGATGAAGAACGGATATCACAAAAAGGGGCAATACCAGAAGATGCGAAAGAAAACATAAGAACGAGGAAGGTAACAGCAAAGAAACCGTGGGTAGCAGAAGAAATACTTCACCTGATTGATGAGAGGAGGAAGTACAAAAATATTTATGGAAATTCAGAAATACAGAAATAAAAGTCACTTAGGAATGAAATAAATAGGTAGTACAGGGAAGCTAAGGTGAAATGGCTGCATGAAAAATGTGAAGAAATCGAAAAAGAAATGACTATCTGAGGGACTGTTCCAGCATAGAGAAAATTTAAAACAACCTCCAGTGAAATTAAAAGCATGGATGGGAACGTTATGAGTGCAATGGGAATCTCACTGATAAATGCACAAGAGAGAACGGACAAATGGAAAGAGTACAATAAAGGCCTCTAAGACGGAGAAGACTCGTCTGATGACGTTATAGATGAAGAAGATATAGAAATAGGTCTTCCAATATAAGAATCAGAGTTTAAAAGAGCTTTGGAAACTTAAGATCGAATAAGGCAGAAACGATAGCTCACAAAGAGCTAAACATCTCATCTATCCAGATTAATGAAAGAGAAAATTGGGGACCTATTAGATGACGATGAGTTTGGCTTTAGCAAGGGCAAAGGCACCACAAAGTCAATACTGTCGTTGCGGTTGTTAATGAAAGCAAGACTAAAGATAAATCAAGGCATGTTCATAGGATTTTTCGACCCGGAAAAAGTGTTCGACAATGCCAAAAGGTTCATGTTCCAAAAATAGCGGTATGCTATAGGAAAAGATGAGTGATGCTGTCGTTGCGGTTGTTAATGAAAGCAAGACTAAAGAAACATCAAGGCATGTTCATAGGATTTGTTGACCTGGAAAAAGTGTTCGACAATGCCAAATGGTTGATGTTCCAAAAATAGCGGTATGCTATAGGAAAAGATCCGTGACATACAGTATGTACAAGAGCAAAGAGAGGACGTTAAGAGTGGAAGGCAAAGAACAAAGTGCACCGATTAAAAAGGGTGTAAGACAGGGATGCAGCCGTCTGGAGAGGAAAACCTAGATTGGTATACATTCAGAAAATAGTTGAGGACGTAGGCTGCAAGTAATACACTGAGATGAAGAGGCTGGTATAGGAAAGAAATTCGTGGCAGGCCACATCGAACCAATCAGAGGACTGATGACGCAAAAGAAAGGAGCAGTGCAGAATTATCACGAGTGACAATTTCAGTGTCATTTCACTTAAATTCAGATGGAACTGAATTCGTTGTTTAACCTGTTATGATGCAATTAATTTATCATGTGTCCAGTTCATTGTGATGATACTCTGAGTCACGAACTGCCTTCATGAGTCATTTGGTTATGGAAAGTGATGTACCTTGCTTTCATATCTTTGTGTGAGTAGTTGTGCTTCCACGTAAAGTTACCTTAATCCAAACAGTCATAATTTGCTTACTATGATCATTAGTACGTTATCGTTTGCTCATATGGAACCATAGTGTTTGTGTTTTATGTGTGTTCCATGCAAATGTAGTTTCACAAATACACAACAATTATTAAATAAATGGTTCATTACGCATCCATTCAGTTTGTTAACCTTTGCTTCAACATGCAAGCAAGTACGTTTTCCCTCAGTCTGTAATTTTTAACCTCCTGTTCCCTGCGAGAGAAAATTACTTAATTCGTTTATTAAAAGTCCAGATCATGGATGGAGGTTCTGGAATTCGGCAATTAAAATTCCACTGTGCGTTTCTCTCTAGGATAGCCACTAGAGCTAATAACCAATTAAAATTCTTGGAACTTTAGACGATTTGGCCATCAGGGCCAAGTAGCTAATGTTAAGCACGGTGTTCTTGCACAACTACCGAAAGTCCTCATTACAAGTGAAGTGAACTTTCAGAATATGTCTGATAATTAACTTAATGCACATCTACTGCTACTCTTCTGAATGGATGTACTGCAGTACCATCTATATTCGATCGCAAACCAGTGATACTTGTCATCAAACTTTTAAAAAGTGACAAGGTATTTGGCTTGACTCTTTTCATTCAAAATGATAATTAATTCAAATGGAACATAATGAGAAGGCAGGTTCTAACAATAGTAGCTTTGGAGAGTAAGTATCACTGCAGTGATTGTATGTACTGACTTCTTGGTGATTTCTTTTCTTAATAAGCGTTTTCACATGTAACCTGGTACAGGGTCTGTTTTTTGTTTTTCTGAGATAATTTGGGAACTGCACACCTTGTGGACTCAGGACAGGCAATCCAGGGTCCAGCAGATAAATACAGGTCTTGGTTTGCAGTTGGCTCACAGGTACTCGTGCAGACAGAGCCGGACCATATCACAGCTAGAGGGAGAAGCCTTTTCAGTGCTAAAATTGCGCTGCCAGGCAACTCCCAGGGGGACGACAGGTATTGTTTGTGTTTATGGAATGTTTTCAATCTGCTGGATGACCAGGGAACAATGTGATAGGAGAAAGAGAAGCACACTGGCTTACTGGTCATGTTAAAATAGTGCCTTCAGCTGAAAAGAATCTTCAGCTTTCTAGAAAACATGGAGATGCTACAAAGTTAGCAGCTAGCCTCAGAAACAGTTCTTTAACTTTCCCAGGACCTGGGAAGTGAGTCTAGCTCTGCCAGAATGATCCCATCTCTTAAGTTCAACATAACCTCCAATCGCTATTTAAAGTGTTAGGCCCTACCAAGAATCCCTCCCCTGAATCCATTTCTGTCGTCACACTCATGCCAACCTGCACATCCACCTTCCCAAAATCCACGAACCCAACAGTCCTGGATGCCCCCTTATGGCTGGTTATTGTACTTCCACTGAAATTATTTCGGCCACCATTCAGCACAACCACCAACCAGTTGCCCACAATCTAGCCTCTAATGTCAAGATACCTAAGACTTGCTTCGCCAACTCTCCATCAACAGCACCGCTTTACTTTCTGGAGCCTGCTTGTTGCTGTTAATGTCACTTCCCTATCCACCATCATATCTCATGACCATGGTGTCAATGCTCTTGCACACTACCTTTTCCAACGTTCTTCAGACTCCAGACCTACTACTTCATTCCTCATTCATCTTACTAACTTTAACTAACTCGCAACAACTTTTGTTTTGAAGGGAAGATATATAAACAATTGTGGAACACAGCCATGGGAACCTGGATGGCACTCTACTATGACAACCTGTTTATGGACCGTCTAGGCGAGACCCTCCTAGTTAAAAAAAACGACAAACCCCTAGTCTCACTCAGGTTTCATTCATGATATCTTCACCCATTTCAATGGGTCCTGCTCAACCTGGCGTGCCACCCCCTGGACGTTGATCTCCTCCTCTCCAATGGCTTCTTCCACACCTCTGTCCACATTGAACCCAACAACCACCAATAATACCTGTATCCCTGTCATCCCTTCCACATCAGAAAACCCCTTTCGTACAGCCTGTTCACCAGGGACAGCTTATCTGCAGTGACAAGAACTTCCTCACCCAGTGTGCTGAGAGTCTCATGAAGGCCTCCACTGACAGGCTCTAGCCCCCAGATCTAGTACACAAACAGATCCCCCTTGCGATTTCCCCTCACATCTCCAATCCTTCCACCATCCTCAAGAAACAGCCACAAAGGAGTACCCCCTTCGTCATCAAGTACTATCCCAGAATGGAACCTTTGTCAGGGCTTTCATTATCTATCATCATGCACTGATGTGAGGAGCATCCTACCTGAGATCAAAAATGGTTCAAATGGCTCTGAGCACTATGCGACTTAACTTCTGAGGTCATCAGTCGCCTAGAAATTAGAACTAATTAAACCTAATTAACCTAAGGACATCACACACATCCATGCCCGAGGCTGGATTTGAACCTGCGACCGTAGCGGTTGCTCGATTCCAGACTGCAGCGCCTAGAACTGCACAGCCACTCCAGCCGGCCACCTGAGATCCTTCCCACTCATCCTAGTGTTATGTCGCCCACTCAAGCTCCACAACATCCATTCCATCCCTACACTACCCCTAATTCCAATCCCTAGTCACAAGTGGCATATCCCTGTGGAAGACTGAGATGCAAGACCTGCTCAGTCCACCCACCCAGCACATCCTGTTCCAGTCTCGTCACAGACTTATCTTACTCATTCACAGGCCAGGCCATGTGTGAAACAAGCTGTGTCATATACCAGCTCTACTGCAATTATTACACACCTTTTCATACTAGTATGAATACCAACCAGCTGTGTACCAGAATGAGAGGCCACCACCAAATTACGTCCAAGAGCTAAGTAGACTACCCTGCGTCACAAGCTGATCATAATGCGCTTGATTTGAATGGCTGCTTCATTACCCAAACCATATAGATCTTCTTCTCCACTACCAGTTTTCTGAAGTGCACAAATGAAAGTTATTGTTACGTCTCCACTCCCAATATGATTCCAGCCTTAACTTACAGTAACATACTGTCTCCATACCCCCACCCAATAGTTTCCACCCCCTCTGTCCTATCGCCTCCTCCTTATTCTCGTCTCCCACTCTCTTTGTGTGCCGTCTTCTGCCAATGCACCCACCTATATTTACGTACTCCTCTCCTTTTCCACTCTGCTCCTCCACTCCCTCTGCCTCCCTGCTCCACTCCCTCCCAACGCTGCTCCTGATTGCATTCTAGTACCCACACTCTTCGCAAAACAGTGCTCTTCCCCCCCCCCCTCCCCACCATACCTGTACACAGCTATACTTTCCCCTTCCCCATCCCCTCCAGGTTGCTGCAATCTATTTTTTCCTTATTTTGTTGTATTCCAACCTGGTGTTTACATTTATCATCAAGATGATCAGATGCATTTCCGTATTTGATGTTTGTTTGAACAAAGTAAAGTGCTCATTCAAATCTTTTTTGTTACTCATTAAATACTTTAATTTTTGATATTAGACAATTCCGTCCCTTAGGATCAACAGCTAGGGCCTTAACATAATTAATCCATTACATACAGAAATTTTGATTGTGTCTTACGGGTGTGTCCACCTAAAAATTAATTTTTTAATTCAAGTTGTTACATTCTACACACACAGCATTTTGCCTAAATTGGCAGACCTTGCCAGTATCTTATCAGCATAGGATATTCAGGGTTGGGTTGTTTTTGGGGAAGGAGACCAGACAGCGAGGTCATCGGTCTCATCGGATTAGCGAAAGACGGGGAAGGAAGTCGGCCATGCCCTTTGAAAGGAACCATCCCGGCATTTTCCTGGAGCGATTTAGGGAAATCACGGATAACCTAAATCAGGATGGCCGGACGCGGGATTGAACCGTCGTCCTCCGGAATGCGAGTCCAGTGTCTAACCACTGCGCCACTTCGCTCGGTTGGATATTCTGTGACACAATCAGTCCTTATATGTTTGTTGTAAATGACTTGGCCATGTTAAGTACTCATAATTGCGATAGCTTACAGTACATTCACTGGTGTGAATAAATAATATATATATATATATATATATATATATATATATATATATATTATTTTCAATTTCATATCTCTGTTTTCGTGGATTCTGTTCTACATCTGATAAATGATTGGCTTTGTTGATTCGGTGTTGCACAGTTTTGAATGGATTATGTGTTATGTTTAAGTGATTTGTTATGATGAGGGCAGAATTAGTTTGTTGATGTTCAGTTGGTTGGGTTTAACACTGTAGTAAATATGTAATTCTTAATGATGACAAGTAGTAAGATGCAACTTGAACTATAGCGGTCTAAAAGCAAAAGAGAATCGAAACATTGGAGTTATCATGCTACAAACTAACGTTGAAAACTGGGTGGACTGATAAGGTAAGAAATGAGGAGGTACTTCGCAGAATTGGTAAGGAAAGGACTACATAAGAAACACTAACAAGAAGAAGGTACATGATGATACGACACCTGTTAGGACATCAGGGAATAACTTCCATGGTACTAGAGGGAGCTGTAGAGGTTGAAAACTGTAGTGGAGGACAGAGATTGGAATACTTCCAGCAAAAAATCGTGGCTGTAGGTTCCAAATGCTACTCAGAGACGAAGAGGCTGGTACAGCAGAGAAATTCGTAGTTGGGACACATCTAAGCAGTCAGAAGACTGATCGACACAAGAAAAGAAATTTAAAAATGTGAAGAAAGGAGCCAAGGATATGGAAGTTAAGAAAATAAAGGGAGAGATGAGGAGAATTCTGAAACTGGGGAAAAGACTTATAAAATGGATCAGTATGCAAAGAATGAAGCACACAAAGCTCGGGAAGTAGTGATGGAAGCGAAAGAAGAATGCAGGAAAACAGTAAAGGAAAGTCGTAGGATGATTTAAAAAAAAATCCAGTAGAGTTGAAGGTGGGAAAATGGAGCATATGGCAAATGTGGCTAAACTCCATGTAAGAGGTGCAAGCGGCAGCTATTCCTCTCACTGTTTCTGCTACAGTTCCTCCGAGGTGTCGGCACAGGAGCTCCAATTTACGAACCAGTAGCTATGATGGTGACAAGAAAAGATCAAATTGCAAAATCCAAGTGTTGGGATGCAGCGTGATTCCATTGTCTTTCTAATTTTGAAACTTAAAATCAAATGGCTCCAACCCATTTATGCACGCCCTGAAAGTCGTTTCCAGTGTTCTTCTTATTCCTCCCTGTGTGGATTCGCTGTGACAGTTCTCACTACTTATGTGTCCACAACTGCACCTGCTCCCACCGCGAGCATAGCATCTGCTCAATGGCACACGCATGTGCGTTTCACTAGAGTCTGATTCCTCGACTAATGTATTAATGACTTTCCTTTGCAGATAGCCGTACTTTTTATCTACCTCTTCGTTTCTTTTCAGTTGCTGTCGATTGGTACTTTCTTGTTGGTTCTTGAAAGCGAGAAGTGACTGTACCTCTTACGATTCTGTACCGATATCGCATTAGTAACAAAAGAGCCAACTCCAGCTTTCTGAATTTCATTTCCTATTATTTCGTGATTCTGATCTCGTAAGAGATTTGTTGCTTCTTCTAATTTTTTATCGATACGCTCTTTAACCTTGGTAAAGCGTGTGTGTATGTTTTGTCTCTACCTTTCATGTTACTTTCCCTGCTTCTTATATAGTTGTGTGCAAGTCTTGCTAAATTATCATACGTATCTGTTGTCGAACTTGTTGATGAATATATCTTTGGGATACCTCTGCATTATTCAAGGGAAGAATTTTTTTTTTTTTTTTGACAACATAGTTGTGTGGAGATAACAGCGTCATTTTGAATAATTTATTCAAAGGAAGAATCCTATCGAGATAAGAACCTATATGTTTTGTGCATTACGTATGTTTTTTATATACTCTTTGTTATAAATAATTGTATAGATATACTAGGTAGGTGGTTCGTATGAGTGGGCCTTCACTCACTGAAAATTTTATCCTGCGACTTAGCGAATGGACAAGGAACCACAATTCTGTGGAGGCCAGAGTAACAAAAACAATTATTATAATTAGTTTTGCAACTCTGACCTTGGTAAAGGGGTGAATGATTATTGACCAACTGGTAATGGAATCCTGGTTTATTTCGTGTACATTCATTGATAGACATGGATTTGTTTTCAGCATCCACACTAGCTAGCATTAAATGGTAATGTTTCATGGTGGTTTCCTCGTAGTTGTACATGTTTTGCTTCAGCTGCTTGAACCTTATTTTTATGTTGTGTTTGGCATAGTTACCTTTCGTTGTTTCCTATTGACAGCCATCGACTCTATCTGTCAAATAGATAAGTTTCCGCCAAATACATCTCATAGTTGTTTGTAAATTTTGATTATTGCTGTCTGACTATCAGGCTTGAGAGGACCACCACCAGTGCAACATTTAGATACAAGTGAGGTGATATGAAAAGGGCAAGCCGTTTGGTTTGTGTCTTTTGATTCAGTATGACAATTAATTCAGCTAGAGGATAATGAGGGGGAGGATCTGACAACAATATCTTTCAAGGCTAAATGTGACAGCAGCGACTGTATGTGCTGACTTCTTGGTGCCTTCTTGTCTTAATTAGCGTTCTCACATTTACCCTGGTGCTGGATTTGTTCTTTGATTTTCTGAGAGAGCTTGGGAATCACACAGGTCAGTCTCAGGACAGGTACAGGGTCTGTCAGAAAAAAATCAGGCTTTGGAATGCAGGTGGGACACAGACAATCGCGGAAACAGAGTCAGGCTATGCCGCAGGTAGAAAGATAAGGTTTGTCGTGGTGAAAACTGGGTCGAAGGTCGCTCCTTGTCAGACCACAACTAATTTTCGGTTTCATGGCATGTTTCCACTCTGGTCGGCCAAGCAGAGTGCTGTGGTGTGGAAGACAGTACTTGTATCAGCAGGAGGCCGGTGCATTGCCCATGCTAAGAACAGTGACTTCAGCAACTTTCCAAAATTGAAGATGCCACAGAACTATCAGCTAGCCTCAAGCATAGTTCATTAACTTTCCAAGGGCCTGGGAAGCGAGACTAGGATCAACAGGAATATATTGAGTTACTCCAGAACATGAGTTGCAGTTATAGGTGCCACTATCAGTCTTTTAAAATGAATTTGTCAACCAAAAGATCCACTTTGATTGAAGCTCATGGTACATATTTGTATTTTTAACTTTGTTTATTGTCAGATAATCACATGCATTTCCGTATTTGTGCTATGTTTCATTACATTAATGTGCTTGTACATGCCTTGTTTTTGTTAACACCTGAAATGTTTTTATTTGGGCAATGCTCTCCACCGCTATAGGGTCGACAATTAGGGCCATAAGATTTCATTACGTTAATTAATCCATTTGTGTGGAGTAATACAGCTTCGGTCTTAAGGATCTGTCTGTCGTATAATCTTCTGATGCCAGGTATTGTATGCTACACACATGGAGTTTTTTGACTTCGATCTTAGTAATATCGAGTGATGACCGAAATCACAAAAGTACGTGCCCATGTCAGCGCGTCCAACCAAGACAATACCACACATCTCCTCACGAGGCTGATCTTCCTTATGATGATATTGAGTTCAATGGGTCACAGGTCCAGATGGTAAACACCGGAAGACGATATCATAAGAAATCCGCTCCAGATGGTGTGCCCTATGCACAATGTAAAACACAATTTATATGACAAATCGTTTAAACATACTAGAGAGCTTTCTGTTTATGTGAGGGCTGTTTCAAGAATAACATGTGAAATCATCGTATTATTCCAATCAAAAGACGTTCACACAACTTCTGCTAAGGTATGAACGTTAAGAAAACAAGTATGTGTAGTCTGAAGCCTTAATACAATACATGAGGAGTTTATTACTGCTAGTCACAAACCTTTCCTATTCCACTCGAAAATGGAGCGGTGGGAGAACGATTATTTGCCTTCGTACATTACGTGTTCTCTGTCAAGTAACCATAAAGCATCCCAGTTGCGTGAACCTTAGTAGTATGGTCGAGCTCAATCTACGGCGGACATAGCTCTAACTACCTTTCAATGATGATGTCAAATACTTGCAACATTGAGTTCGTGTTCCCGACTCCTGGTGAGGTTCAGTACAGTTCCGAGATGTACGGAATATCGTGTCGCATTTACAGTCCTAGCCAATAACTAATGGTTGTACTAATTTCACAATTTCTTACTACAAGAGTCACTCCAAAAGAAATGCATACTATTTTTGTAAAAATACCGTTTTCATTCTGCATGTGTGAAAGTTTTACAGTGTGTAGATACATCCTTCCCGGTTCTTTTCAAACTTAGTTCAACCCGTTCCCGTGAGTGGCGCCGTCACAGCGTGTCTTTAAGATGGCTACTACACTTGACGTTCGTCCGAAGCAACGTGCTGTCATAGAATTCCTGTGTTGTGAAAACGAGACATTGGGAAACATCCACAAGAGATTGAGAAAGGTGTATGGAGATGCTGCTGTCGATCGCAGTACAGTTAGTCGGTGGGCAAGCAGGTTACGTGATGAGAGCGGGCACGGCAATATTGAGGATTGTCCTCGCAGCGGTAGGCCTCTTTCTACACACACTCCAGACAATGAGAAGAGAGTTAACGAATTGGTGACTGCTGACAGACGCATCACAGTGAACGAATTGTCACGCTACGTTGGGCTAGGGGAAAGAAGTGTTTGCAGAATACTGAAAGTGTTGGCGTTAGAAAAGGTTTGTGCCAGTTGGGTTCCCAGGATGCTGACAGTGGCTCACAAAGAAACAAGCAAAACGGTATGCAGCGAACTTTTGGAACAGTACGAGAATGGTGGAGATGAATTTCTTGGAAGAATTGTGACAGGTGATGAAACGTGGCTCCATCATTTTTCACCAGAGACGAAGAGGCAATCAATGGAGTGGCATCATGCAAATACACCCAAGAAAGGAAATTCAAAACCACACCTTCTGCTGGAAAAGTTATGGCTATGGTGTTTTTTGATTCCGAAGGTTTCTTGCTTGTGGACATCATGCCAAGTGGAACCACCATAAATTCTGATGTATATGTGACGACACTGAAGGAACTTCAAGCTCGACTGAGTCGTGTTCGACCACATCGGCAAAAGCAGGATGTTTTGCTGTTCACGACAATGCACGGCCACATGTCAGTCAAAAAACCATGGAAGCGATCACAAAACTCGGATGGATAACACTGAAACACCCGCCTTGTAGTCCTGACCTGGCTCTACGTGACTATCATCTATTTGGGAAACTGAAAGACTCTCTTCGTGGAACAAGGTTTGAAGATGATGACTCCCTTGTGCACGCTGCCAAACAATGGCTCCAACAGGTTGGTCCAGAATTTTACCGTGCGGGTATACAGGCGCTGGTTCCAAGATGGCGTAAGGCAGTTGAGAGGGATGGAAATTATGTGGAGAAATGAAAATATTGTTCCTAAAGGACGTATTTACACACTGTAAAACTTTCAAACATGTAGAATAAAAGATGGATTAAAAAAATAGTGTGCATTTCTTTTGGAATGACCCTCGTATATATTCGCTTTTTTCAACGTAAAATTTAGTGTTATCAGTAGAATATTCATTTCAAAAATTCTAAGACTACACCAGGATGATACAGTCTAATAAGGACATTAATTTTATGAGAAGACATAATCAACAGATCATAATGGAAGGAGTGGATAACAAGCTGAACATCGTTTGTTTCTTTTAAACAATATCTTCACAAAATTTGTCACTTCAATACAGTTCACCAACATATTACAAATATTAAGAAATTACTTTCTTTTAACAGTAAACCTTTTATTATCAGCAAAAATTGAATTTTTGCTATTAAAACAGTACAACATTAGGAAAACCTGGATAGACCATAACAAATCACCTACCTACCAATAAATGGCAGCGAACTCCCTATGGCAAGCTGCTGCCCACTAACAGTGCAGCACCTGGTAACTACAGGTAGTAACATAGTAAATTTATAAATGGCAATGTGTCTAAAATAGCACTCATAACTCAGCAAAAACACCGAGCCTCCCGAATCCAAAAGACTGCTCACTGGCAGCATGTTTGATGCTTGCACAACACAAAAGAGGGAGCATTTAACTGCCCGCACTCAGATGATTAGGGGTGCTGGGCATAGAGGAAGTACACGACGTCTGTTTAAGGTCTGGAATCATCTTTTCTACATCAATTTAGGTGTTTGGTGGCACGAGGTTTAAATCTCCCGGCTGCTCACATAAGGAACACCGCCTCTTCGTAGTAATGACAATGCTATCATACGGAAGACGTCCGATTCCCCCAGCCTGCCCACACCTGGCATCTGCTTGAGTAATGCCAGTGACGTCAGAGAACAGACGCTCTAAGTCACGAAATGTTGTGGGTTCTTCTGAAAACAAAAGGCGCGAGTGATCTTTTTTTATCAATGCCATGCACAATAGTAGCCAACACTTTCTCTTTTGAAAGGTGCACATGGAAAGCAATTGCCGTAGTGTGCATTTACCACATGTACTCGTAAGGGATTCGCCAACCTACTGCACACTGAAGAAACATTGGTTAATCAACTAGTTACGGAACCAGGTCAAAAGTCTTTGCCTAAGGATCATTGAGAGTAGCTCACGTAAATCATCCATAAGGGCCAGAACACTACTGACCATTTCGATTAAAGGACCTTTACACAAGGGGCAAAATATCTGAAATATCAATTCCCAAGCGACCTTGAAAACAGTGACTTGTTTCTCCAGATTAATATTTATTTATTTAACCTGATCAGATTAGGGCCATCAGGCCCTCTCTTACATCGGACCAGCGTTCCACACATGCAGCATTTCACACATCAGAGTTACATCATGACAATAGTTTAAATAAGAAAATTAGATTACTCTAGTGACAGTATGAATAAAGAGTAATGACTAAGAACTAATAAAGTAAATGCTGGCAGTATTTTTACAACAGGCGCTATACATACAGATTATGTATGATAAAATCAATAATAATAACAGTAAAAAAATCAAATAATAATGATAAACATGAAAAAAATTGGCAATAGTAATGAAGATTTGTGCAGATGTACATTAATATCTTGGTGTGTAAAGTAGATGTTTACTAGTATAGCGAGTTTTGGGGAAGGGAGATTGAAGGCGGGGGAAAGTGGGAAGTAATGAGGTGAAGTGCATTCATGTACAGAGGAAGGCATTACTGTTACTGAAGTAGATACGTCATTAACTGTCTTTTGAAGCCGGACATGTTTTTAAGCCGGGTTCCCGCTACTGTAAAGGACTTGGAGAAGGTGACTCAGCGATGCAGTGGAACAGAGAGGATTTTATTATGATGGGAACGTGTGTTTCTGTCATGTTCTTCCGACATAAGCGTCAAGGACGAGGAGAAATATGAGGGACAGTGTACATTTATAAGGCACTAGATGAGACAGAGTGTATGGAAATAACTGATTAACAGTTTCTATAGAAAAATAATGTTCCCTTATAATGGCATTAAGGAATGCAATCGGAAGTGTGATAAATACGCGATCTGTGCCTGCAGGCGATAAATTTGAGCGCGAGTGGGATCAGAATCTGTCAAGAACTCAATATTCCGGTCTAAACTCACTAAAGGGGCGGCGGCACTAGCAAGCACGTCACTGACCTGCCAAATACGCTGCGCCGCGACGTGCACGGAAAGTGTCAATGCTGCACGGCGGCGTGTACATCGCTCGCTGGCGTCACCTTCTTCATTTTGGCCACGAAGTCTCAACTCATATCTCAACTGCTCCTTCTTCAGTGTCCCCACTCCAATCACGGCATGAGGTTCCATGTTACATGGGGTACTTGAAACAAAACCTTGCCGCAAACTGTTTCCAAACACATAAAAGGTTACACCAAGAAAAGCTTATAAGAGAAGTAATTCACCAAACAACGAACTATGTTCAATAAAGACGAGATAGACTGGAATGCAATCACATTCTAGCTATCATTTTGATATGGCCTAACAAGGACGTTAATTAAGGAGAGGACACATACACCAAGTCCTAGTGGAAGGACTGGGTAACTAGACTCACGCTCATAAATTAAGGATAATTGCAGAATTTGGTGCCACGCAACGTGACAATACACAAAACGGGCGCTAATAGCAGAGGCACATAGGGACCACACACGACACAGATCTGTAAGTTCACAGTATTGGTGAACGAATGAATGTCATGTGACTAGGACCTCCCGTGGGGTAGACCGTTCGCTGGGTGCAAGTCTTTCGATTCGACGCTACTTCGGCGACTTGCGCGTCGAACGTTATTGGTGAGAAGTTGAGAAAACCGTCCTGAAACACGTGCTACAAAACGCCACTGTTTCCTGCGCATGTATCCCGACATCAATATGGGATATGATCACCATGCACACGTACACAGGACGCACAACGGGTAGTCATCTCCGGTGGTGGTGGTGGTTCTGGGGAAGGAGACCAGACAGCGAGGTCATCGGTCTCATCGGATTAAGGAAGGGCAGGGAAGGAAGTCGGCCGTGCCCTTTGAAAGGAATCATCCCAGCATTTGCCTGGAGCGATTTAGGGAAATCACGGAAAACCTAAATCAGGATGGCCGGACGCGGGATTGAACCGTCGTACTCCCGAATGCGAGTCCAGTGTCTAACCTCAGCGCCACCTGTCATCTCTGGATCAGGTGGTCGAGCAGCTGCTGGGGTATAGCCTCCCATTCTTGCACCAGTGCCAGTCGGAGCTCCTGAAGTGTCCTAGGGGTTTGAAGACGTGCAGCGATATGTCGACCGAGAGCATCCCAGACGTACTCAGAGGAAGGTCGGACCCACTGCACCCCTGAAAAGGTGGTCATACTGGTGCAAAATGACGTCCCGATACACCTCACCTGTTATAGTTCCTCTGTCAAAGACATGCAGGGGTGTACGTGCACCAATCACAATCCCACCCCACACCATCAAACCACGACCTCCACACAGGTCACTTTCAAGGACATTAAGGGGTTGGTATCTGGTTCCTTGTTCACGCCAGATGAAAACCGGGCGAGAATCACTGTTCAGTCTATACCTGGACTCGTCCGTCAACATAACCTGGGACCACTGTTCCAATGACCATGTACTGTGTTCTTGACACCAGGCTTTACGGGCTCTGCTGTGACCAGGGGTCAGTGGAATGCACCTTGCAGGTCTCCGTGCGAATAAACCATGTCTGTTCAGCCTTTTGTAGACTGTGTGTCTGGAGACAACTGTTACAGTGGCTGCAGTAAGGTCCCGAGCCATGCTACCTGCAGTACTCCGTCGCCGTCTGCGGGCACTGATGGTGAGATATCGGTCTTCTTGTAGTGCTGTACACTGTGGACGCCCTGCAATGTAGCGCCTGGACACGTTTACTGTCTGCTGGAATCGTTGCCACAATCTTGAGATCACAAAAAATGGTTCAAATGGCTCTGAGCACTATGGGACTTAACATCTCAGCTCATCAGTCCCCTAGATCTTAGAACTACTTAAACCTAACTAACATAAGGACATCATACACATCCATGCCCGAGGCAGGATTCGAATCTGCGACCGTAGCGGTCGCGCGGTTCCAGACTGAAGCGCCTAGAACCGCTCGGCCACCAGCGGCCGGCTTTGAGATCACACTTTGTGGCTCACGGAGCGCCCGTGCTACGACCTGCTGTGTTTGACCAGCTTCCAGTTGCACTAGGATTCTGCCCCTCACAACGTCGTCAATATGTGTTTTTTGAGCCATTTTCAACACACAGTCACCATTAGCACGTCTGCAAACGTCTGCACACTTACTCGCTGCACCGTTCTCTGACATGCACCAACACACCTCTGCGTATTTGGACTGCTGCCATCGCCACCGTGCGACGACCGCAGGTCAAATGCATCGCATGGTCATTCCCCGAGGTGATTTAAACACGCAAACCGCACACCAGAGCGTTGTTTTGTTTCACCATGTATCAGCATTGTCGTTAATTTACGAGCATGAGTGTAGTTGAAAGTAGTTTATTTCTCTGGAATAATATTTTCACAAAATTTATCACTATATACAGTCCACCAATATGTTACAAATGTTCAGACGTTCCTTTCTTTTGACAACAAACCACCTACTAATCGTAAGAATTGATTTTTTTCCTATTAAAACAGTGCAAATTTGGGGAAAGTTCATCTACATCGAGAATGCAAATGTTGCATAATTTCCGAAAAAGTTGAGAGAGTGCCACTTTGCAACAAGGTTCATTTACATCAGAAACCAAATTTGCATTATGTTACAAAAGCATTACAAAGCAGTTTATTAGCTTCAGGCGTTAAATCTTTTCTTATTAAAACAGTTCAATATATATACTCCTTGTGCTTAAGAAATTTCTTGCAAAACAATTTACTCAAAGAAGTTCCTTAGACCACAATGAATAAATTATGTGGAACCAGCCCAGTGTGAAATCAGGATGCAAGCCTGCAGACGGCGCATTCACTCTGAGTTGGATCTCGACCAGCCGATCCGTGTCGACAAGGCGTGAAGTTAACACTGGCTAACTGGAAAGTACATGAAACCTCTCTTAAATAAAGCAGGAATAACACAGCATTTCATTGGCCCATGACAAAAGCCACTGTTCTCAATGTTAGAGCAAAAGCGAGCACGAGAAATTCAACAGCATCAAAACACAAAATTCGGTCTCCAAAAATTTTATGTTAAAGTTAATCAAGCGTGCCAAACAATGCGAAGTACCTTTTCAGGATGCAACATACTGGCTACCGGTTACCTCAACCGTGTATAAATGCTCGGCTACTAAGTTTAAGTTAACTACGCCAACAAGTAACAAGCACTTCAGGATGTCCGAAGGATTATCAGGCAACTATTACCTGAAATTTGACAAGAATTACAAAATACTAATGCTTCCCCTACTATCAAGGTGTGCTTTCTTCTTGATAAAGAAAAGCTGAACGGTTAAACATTATATGGGCTGCAAGACGCTGTGAAAGAAATTAAACACCAATAACACTAAAAAGTAAAGTGAGCTCTCTGTAATATTTGCTTTTTAGTTTAAGAGAAATTAGCCTTAACAGAAACTGTAGTTTGCCTACGAGGGAGAGAGTAGAGCACATATGACGGAAGTTCAGAAATAGACTTCACGAAAACCGGACTTCAAAACGGATGGTGGAGAGTTGAGCACCAAATAATCAATAATCACTAAACCAGTGAAGCACAAACAAGAGCCTCTGGCCGAAACGGTAGTCGTAGAAATGTCTAAGAGTACTCAGCATTACCGAGCGAGGTGGCGCAGTGGTTAGACACTGGACTCGCATTCGGGAGGACGAAGGTTCAATCCTGCGTCCGGACATCCTGATTTAGGTTTTCCGTGATTTCCCTAAAACTTTCAAAGGGCGCGGCCGACTTCCTTCCCCGTCCTTCCCTAATCCGATGAGACCGATGACCTCGCTGTCTGGTCTCCTTCCCCAAAACAACCAACCAAAGTACACTGCTTTAAAACAGATAGTGGCATATTCCAAGCTTTTTGACCAATCGTGGCAAGCAATCTGGGCAAATCTCCGGTCTAACTAGGCATCAGACAGTCCGTCGGGAATACGCTAGTAACTGCTGGCACGCCATAATAACTGCCTCAGAGCTCTGTACCACCAGCGCCTACACTCAGGGTCCACTGCTCGAACATGGGAACCCAAAGTAAGTCCACTCCGCCTCGTGCACCGTCTTGTCCAAGGCTCTCCCAACCTTTGGCCTCACTATAGCCTCCACCGTTCTTCTGATAGACACCACTTGCTACCTATATACCCAAAGATGGTGGTCAAGTTCGCCCGGTACGAGGTATCGACCTTGCCATACGGCTGACTGGAGAGGGAATTTACTTTTCTTTAGGTACAAATTACATTGATTTCGGTACTATATTCGCTGTTTTTCACGGAAAATGCGATGTTGTTGGTACAGTATTCGTACTATTCGTGGATTTGAGTTTATAATTGGCGTCAAAGTTCAATGATCTGTTGTATAAGTACGCACAAATCAGTCTGTTTATGTATGAGATACGTTGATAACTAATTAAAGAATCATTCTGCACCGATCGTTCACAGTCACGAAATCTTCGCCTAACTGGTCAGCAGAGTGCGTACAATCATGGCTCGAGAGTTGCTGGGATCGTAGACCATCGACCTATTGCGGGACATGGTGTGAGCCACGAGTTGCTGGAGGCGACTGCACACTCCCTTGACGTGTTAAAGAGTGGTATTTGTCCTATTGTCTGTCAATAGATCTATCTAAATATAGGCTGTGCTGTGTCACTGGCAAAAGCGACACCTATCTCCAGTCAGTTGACGCTGTACTCGGTTGCTGACAGAATTGGGTTATTTCGTTATAAAACATCTCGCGAAAACTGGTTACAAACCACGACCCTCGTGAAGATACAGTCTGTTGCCGTCACATATATTTACAGCATTTTCCGTGATTATGATTTGACTTGTCACTTCGTATAAATGTGCTCCATTCTCATGTTTGACATATGTCTGGTGCACGAATCTGTGGTCGCTGGCTAGGCTGCTGCACTTGTAATAGGTGCCATCCATTAGACACATAAATTTTTTGTACCGAATTTTATAATCATAGTACCTCAACTAACCTCATTTGACTTCATAGCCACTGCACAAGTCTCCACATTCGGAAAGCGAATGTGCATATTTTGATTATTCAATCTCTTTAGAGAAAATGTGTGTGTGTTACAGATTACAGGTGAATTTTGAAACACTGCCCTTTTTCAGCATGAGTTAAGGTACAACTGTGCTTCTTACATTTTTCATGTTCCCTAGCATTTTAATACAGGTCAGTGCTATCACAAGCAGCACTCAACTGGCAGAGGTCAGAGTTAATATTCTACACTTCACAATTGACAGGTGAATCGACAGTAGGAGTGACATCTCTGTGCATGGAGCTGTCACTGGCAGATGTTGGCTTGACTCCCAGCTACATGACAGCTGTTGTGCCAGACTTAGATGTCTCCTGAGATCATACGCAGCATGGGGACCCCAGCGGCCAGTGACACGGCAGCTGAGGTCTGACACAGTAAGACTGGATGGACTTTGTAACCCCCATGTCCAGAGGCCATGGAAGAGAACCTCTCCTATTTGGCGTTTGTTTATAATAAAGATAGACGAAACAATATCCTTTCTGAGCATAGCACAAGCAAACAGATCAAACCTTAGGGCAACTGGATTTTCACTTAGGAGCATCAGTATGTGCGTGATGTCATGGGTATCTTGAAATGGAGAAGTAACGTGACTGATAAAAACAGCCATTCTGGTCTGAGAGAATAATAGCTTGATTGGGTGGGGGGGGGGGGGGAGGGGGCATGTTAAGTAGGTCAGCAGACTGTGCTGTGTACTACCTCTTACCAACGAGGTCGAATTGGCATGCTTTGGCTAACAGACAGTTTCGGATCTACAGGGGGAAAAACACTTTTGTCCTGGGATGTGGACAGCAGACAATCGGTTCTGTATAGGGTAAAAATGTCGTTTATATACGGTGAGACAATGTCCTTTGACCTAGATATGCTATGGGGTGAAGGGGATGAACTTGAGAGACAATGTCCTTTGTCCCAGAACCACATGCTCAGACTGGAATCTTATGTATATCAGGTAGGTTTGGACGTGCAGGGAGTACCAACATCTTTCCCTCAGGTGAGTGATATCAGGGGAAGCCTCAGCAAAAACTGTCTACAGTGCAGACTGTGTCAGTACCCAGGTCATCCAGCAACACAGTGCACTATCTGGGATTTCCTGCAAATTTATACTTATGACTACAATGCATCCATAGTCATTTCAAGGGACAATCCACTAGCCAAATTATTGGGCTATTTTTGAGATCCCACCAAAGTTTGAATTTTCCAAACATTTTATTCATAGGCCAATTGGCCTATGTCAGAGAGGTGCGGGAGAGGTTAAACTGATCTTTACAAAGTGCCGTGTTCATGATCTATGGAACATCCGCCCCATCCTGGTCGATCTCTAGTGAGATGACCAGTTGCACCGGCAAAGTATTAATTCTTCTATTTGGGGCTCGAAGAGTTAAGGTCTGCACCATTCCATCTCTCCCTGCTCTTGTCTCCATAATGTGGGTTCTTTTCCACGTGTGTCGGGTGCTTATCCTCTTGTAACAGGACAGTCTCTCCCACTCTACACTTAACCAATTTCTTGTTAGGACGCTGTACTTCATGAAAGTTTCTTAATTCTGACAAATATTCTTTCTTCTATCGTTTTGCAGTTATTCTAGTTACCTTGCTTCTTTTCGCAGATACTTCTGTATACTCTTTTCAGGACCTGTTGATATGGTAGTTAACCCTTCTCCTGTCAAGAGATGGTGTCATGCATCTGGTTCACCACATGCGATTGATCGTGAGTTGATGACGGATCGTATTTCTAGTAATAAAGTGCTGGGTGTATAATTCGTCTGCTAGTGATTTTCACAGAATATTCCGGTGGAAATGCTTCGTAGTCTTTACCATGCGTTCCCACCAGCCTCCCCATTAAGCCACTATTGAAACAATAAATTTCCAAGCCACACCTTGGTGAGTAAAGTGCTAGCTGAGCCCTGCGTCTTCAAAGAAATGAGCGATGTCTTTCAGTTTTGCGTTTGCCGCTTGAAGCGTTTTTGCGTTATCCGAATAAAAAATATATGGTATTCGTCTTTAAGCAGTAAATCTTCTGAAGGCTATAAAAATTTTATCTGTGCTCGTATCTGATGGGAGTTCGAGGTGGAGAGCTCTTGTAGTAGTACATGTAAATAACGTTTTCGTTACAAATTACCGAGTCTGACGAAAAGCGGTCCTGCGAAACCTAAGCCTGTTACTGCAAATGGTTTATTAAATTAAATGCCGTCAGGTGATAGAGTAAGTTCTCTCTCACATCCTCGGCTGCTTCTGGCTGTCTTACAAGGGAGAAACGTATGTATGACTCCTTTTACTGTTTGTCTTCCCCTTAAAATCAACCTTTATTCCGTATTTCAGCTAATTCTATAGCAACTCCTCGGTTGTGTAAGCGTATGTGCTTTTGTCGAATAATTAACTTTGTAAATGGATGAAAACCTTGTAAGAGTAGTGGACGCTTATTCAGTATATTCAAGTCCACAAAGTGAATTGATTCTCCAAGTCGTACGAGTCCATCCTGAAGAAACGCTTTGTAACGTTCTGTCTTTGATTTCGCTGGAAACTCGATCTTGTTTTTAAGCGCTTGGTATTCCGCTGGAAAACTTTTCTGCTGGGTCATTCGTATCCAACTCCGTTTTGGTGATTCTAGTTCATGGGCAGTGAATCTACCCTCTACCTTTCCTGGACGTGTAACATTACGGGTGAAACGGAGAGTCGACGCCATTATGAGCAACAGTTTCCAATAAGAACCGTGTTTTGATGCGTTAATAGCTAATGCTTGTTTGTATATCTTTCGTGTCTCTGGTAATGTGTCACACGAGATTTGTCGTTGAGGCTAAGTTTCAGAGTTATGAGTTAGTCATGAAGGCCCATGCCACTGTAGCATGTTACATTGTAATCTCCAAGTGATAGCAGATCTGCCGGATTGTCTGTGGTAGGGCAGCCTCTCCACCGCGATGGCGTTAAAATTTCATGGATTTCAGTTACTCCATTAGCAAGAAACGTATTGCGATGTCAAATTCGGGAGCCTGGCAGGAGTATCTCAGAAGGTGTGAACCCTGTAGGGCAGCTAGTAATTCAAGTCGTGGAAGCATCACCCTTCTGATTGGAGAAATTCCGTTTTTACTCACAACTAAACAGGCAAATGTATGTTTGTTATCGGATGTTCAAATGTACAGCACTGGCCCGTACGCCCTTTCTGAGGCATCACAAAAAAGTGATTTTGTGAAATTTGCCATTTTTGACTGTGCAAGCCTATACATCTGGGTACTCTGAATGACTGCAGAAGAATGAGTTGTGACGTCCAAAACTTCCATCGAGTGGCTAACTCTGGAGGCAATATCTCATCCCAGTGTATGCCTTTACACCACGTTTCGTGAAAGAGGATTTTTCCTGTTACGGATATCGGTGAGAGATATTAAGAAGATGATAAAATTCCTCTATCATGTTCAATAACTGGCCTTTAGTTGCAGGTCCTTATTGTGATTTATTGGTAGCGAGATAGAGATCGAACAGGATTGAATCTGATTCTGTACACACCTGAGACTATGGTATGTTCTTTTACTGATTGTCCTTCCGTTTTCCATACGCCATTTAGTGTGCCATGATTTGTAGCCCATTTTGTCGCTGGAGGCTTTATTTGTTGTAACAGACGTGTCACGTAATAGAATACAATGAGAGTGTAAAGTCGCTCTCGCAGCTGGCGGCAAAGTCGTCTAAGAAACTACTTTTGTCTATACGTTCTGCTGCACTAGGATAATGCTTGTAAACCTTAAACCTAATTCACGAAATGTTGCAAACAGGAGCAATGGGTTACATGTGAGGCCAAATGGTAAACGACTAAATCTATAAATGACGACGTCATTCGTAGTTTTCCAACACAAAATCAGAAAACTGGCGTTGAATCTCTATCCTTTTCATTCAAAAAAATGGTTCAAATGGCTCTGAGCACTATGCGACTGAACTTCTGAGGTCATCAGTCGCCTAGAACCTAGAACTAATTAAACCTAACTAACCTAAGGACATCACACACATCCATACCCGAGGCAGGATTTGAACCTGCGACCGGAGCGGTCGCTCGGCTCCAGACTGTAGCGCCTAGAACCGCACGGCCACTCCGGCCGGCCCCTTTTCATTCAGTGACAGTTCTAAGAATGCCATTTTAGTGTTCGTTTTCGTCATTTTTTTTTTTTTTTTTTTGACAGCATGTCGTCTGCAAACTAGCCACGAAGAAAATTATTGCGTATTTGTGGAGAGCTGTTTCGAGGGTACAGGTTATGTACGTTTCTGTACGTACATTTTCTGTCCTTTTTCGTGTCCCTGATTGGTGTCTCAATCAGCTACTTTCACTCAGTTTTTCATAAATTTCCGCCCACTACTTCTCCTCAAATGCGATCTGAGTAGACACTTGTGACAATGCACTTAGTGAGAGGTGTCATGTTATTGTCGTTGCTCACTTGTTTATCGGTGGTCTTGTGTTTGTTATGGCGAAGATTTTGAATGTGTGTGTGTGTGTGTGTGTGTGTGTGATAGATAGATAGATAGATAGATATAGAGAGAGAGAGAGAGAGTGAAAGAGAGATGGGAAGAGGGGTGGGGAGAGAACCAAGAAAACAGCAGGTTTTTTTTTTGTAGGGAGTCATCTTTGCATAGTTCACTGAGTGTTCCAAGCAGGATTTTGTTGCACAGTGTTGTATTTTCGTTTAGGACTCTTTTTCCCTGTATTATTGCTTTTTATGTGGTAGTTCTCCTCTATTGTGAGTTTTTGATAGAGACTGTTGCTTTCTCGGGAAATCCTAAGATCAGTCTCCATGTTTTCTGGGTGGTGGTTTTCTTGTATTAGATGGTGTGCAAAAGTGGAGTGTTCACTATCACTTCTTAGGGCTCTGAGGTATTCGACGTACCTCATTTTCAAATTTGTCTGCAGAGGTGTTCTTGGATCTTAGATCCTCCTTTACTGTGTTATTTGTGCGGAATGATATTTGTAGCCCTTGTTTCTTCATTATGTTTGCCACCTTGTGTACATTTTTGTTACTGTATGTCAGTGTGTGCCATGCTGTACTCTTTGTAGGGTGTTCCTGATATCCTGTGTCTGTCTGGAGCTTGTGTGTAGAGAACCAACTCGTGAAGCTAACGTTTTAGACCTCATAGCAACCAATAGACCGGAACTTTTCGACTCCGTGAATGTAGAAGAGGGTATCAGTGATCATAAGTCAGTGGTTGCATCAATGACTACAAGTGTAATAAGAAATGCCAAGAAAGGAAGGAAAATATATTTGCTTAACAAGAGTGATAGGGCACAAATCGCAGAATATCTGAGTGACCACCATCAAACGTTCATTTCTGAGGAAGAGGATGTGGAACAAAAATGGAAAAAGTTCAGAAACATCGTCCAGTACGCCTTAGATAAGTTCGTACCGACTAAGGTCCAAAGCGAGGGGAAAGATCCACCGTGGTATAACAATCATGTACGAAAGGTACTACGGAAACAAAGAAAGCTTCATCATAGGTTTAAGAGTAGTCGAATCATAGCTGATAAGGAAAAGCTGAACGAAGCGAAAAAGAGCGTAAAGAGAGCAATGAGAGAAGCATTCAACGAATTCGAACATAAAACATTGGCAAACAATCTAAACAAGAACCCTAAAAAGTTTTGGTCATATGTAAAATCGGTAAGCGGATCTAAATCCCCTATTCAGTCACTCGTTGACCACGATGGCACCGAAACAGAGGACGACCGAAGAAAGGCAGAAATACTGAATTCAGTGTTCCGAAACTGTTTCACTGCGGAAAATCGTAACACGGTCCCTGACTTCAGCCGTCGCACGGACGCCAAAGTGGAAAATATTGAAATAAACGATATCGGAATTGAAAAACAACTGCTATCACTTAGTAGCGGAAAAGCATCCGGACCAGACGAGATACCCTTAAGATCCTACAGTGATTATGCTAAAGAACTTGCCCCCTTTCTATCAGCAATTTATCGTAGATCGCTGGAAGAGCGTAAAGTACCTAGCGACTGGAAGAAAGCGCAGGTCGTTCCCATTTTCAAGAAGGGTCATAAATCAGATGCGAATAATTATAGGCCTATTTCGCTTACGTCAATCTGTTGTAGAATAATGGAACATGTTTTGTGTTCTCTTATTATGACGTTCTTAGATAATACAAATCTCTTTCATCATAACCAACATGGATTCCGCAAACAGAGATCATGTGAAACTCAGCTCGCCCTATTTGCCCAAGAAATTCACAGTGCCGTAGACACTGGCGAGCAGATTGATGCCGTATTCCTGGACTTCAGGAAGGCATTTGATACGGTTCCGCACTTACGTTTAGTGAAAAAAATACGAGCTTACGGAATATCGGACCAGGTTTGTGATTGGATTCAGGATTTCCTAGAAGAAAGAACACAACATGTCATTCTTAACGGTTCAAAATCTGCAGATGTAGAGGTAATTTCGGGAGTACCGCAAGGAAGCGTGATAGGACCTTTATTGTTTACAATATACATAAATGACTTAGTTCAGAACATCGGTAGCTCCGTGAGGCTATTTGCAGATGACACGGTTGTCTACAAGAAAGTAGCAACATCAGAAGACTCGTACGTACTCCAGGAAGACCTGCAGAGGATTAATGCATGGTGCGACAGCTGGCAGCTTTCCCTAAACGTAGATAAATGTAATATAATGCGCATACATAGGGGCAGAAATCCATTCCAGTACGATTATGCCATAGGTGGTAAATCATTGGAAGCGGTAACGACCGTAAAATACTTAGGAGTTACTATCCGGAGTGATCTGAAGTGGAATGATCACATAAAACAAATAGTGGGAAAAGCAGGCGCCAGGTTGAGATTCATAGGAAGAATTCTAAGAAAATGTGACTCATCGACGAAAGAAGTAGCTTACAAAACGCTTGTTCGTCCGATTCTTGAGTATTGCTCATCAGTATGGGACCCTTACCAGGTTGGATTAATAGAAGAGATAGACATGATCCAGCGAAAAGCAGTGCGAATCGTCATGGGGACATTTAGTCAGCGCGAGAGCGTTACGGAGATGTTGAACAAGCTCCAGTGGCGGACACTTCAAGAAAGGCGTTACGCAATAGGGAGAGGTTTATTATCGAAATTACAAGAGAGCACATTCCGGGAAGAGATGGGCAACATATTACTACCGCCTACATATATCTCGCGTAATGATCATAACGAAAAGGTCCAAGAAATTAGAGCAAATACGGAGACTTACAAGCAGTCGTTCTTCCCACGCACAATTCGTGAATGGAACAGGGAAGGGGGGATCAGATAGTGGTACAATAAGTACCCTCCGCCACACACCGTAAGGTTGGTCGCGGAGTATAGATGTAGATGTAGACGTAGATGTGTTCTTGGTTCGTGTTGTGGCTGGCGATTTGTTGATGGTTTGATCTCTTTCAATTTGTTTTTTTAATTTGTTGTTCAGTTTGCTTATCTTTTTTGTGTTGTACACATTCTCTCTGGCTATTTGGTGTATTGTTTTTAGTACCTGTGTGTAGGTGAGTTTGTCCAGTGGGGTTTTGTTGAGCCTGTGTAGCATGGGTCTGAAACTAGAGAGTTTGTGTGCTTGTGGGTGGTTGGAGTTGATGTGAATGGTTGTACTTATGGCTGCAGGTTTCCTGAAAATTCCAAAATTACGTTTGTTGTTGATTCTTTGTATGGCAATGTCTAAGAAATTAAGCTTCATTTCCTCTTCTGCCTCAATGGTGAATTTGGTTTTTTGGGTGAATTGTATTTGTGGCACTGTGTAATTGTTTTATTCCGGTATGTGTTCACCCAAAAATAAAATAATACAAGAAAACCACTACCCAAAAAACATGGAAACCCCTCAGAGAGAGCAACAGTCTCTACCAAAAACTCACAATAGTGGAGAACTAACACATACAAAAAGCAATAATACAGGGAAAGAGAGTCCTGAATGAAAATACAACACTGTGCAACAAAAGACTGTTTGGAACACTCAGTGAACTATACAAAGGTGACTCCTGACAAAAAAAAAAAAAACCTTCTGTTTTCTTGGTACTCTCCCCACCCCTCTTTCCATCTCTCTCTCTCTCTCTCTCTCTCTCTCTCTCTCTCTCTCTCTCTCTCTCTCACACACACACACACACACACACACACACACACACAAACGTTTTATATATATATATATATATATATATACTCAAAATAAGTGCAATAACAAACACAAGACCAACGATAAATAAGTGAGAAACGACAATAACATGACACCTCTCACTGAGTGTATTGTCAGAAGTATCACATTCTGTGTAAGTGCATGTGAGGTGAAGTAGTGAGCGGAAATTTATGAAAAACTGAGTGAAAGCAATGCAGTAAATAGTAGCTGATGGAGACACCAACCAGGGGCACGAAACAGGACAGAAAATGTAAGTACAGAAACGTACATAGCCTCTACCCTCCAAACAGCTCTCCACAAATACGCAATAATTTTCATGGCTAGTTTGCAGACGACATGCTGTCAAAAAAACGACGAAAACGAGCACTTAAATCGATGAATAATAATACAGTTCAATTAGTGATGTAATTTTAAAGTGAGTGTCCAAACAAAACGAAGTAAATTGCGAATATTATATTTCTTAGGCCTGCAGCAGTTAAATTATTATACATGCGATATTGTACTTTACAGAAATAGAAATTTTTACCCACAGAAGATGACACATTGGTATCGAAATATGTCTGGGGAAATATAAAAATAAACTAATTGTGTTTCCATAAGGCTGTTTTCAAAAACAACCCAGTTTTTGAAAATAAAAGAAAATAAAAAATGACGTTGAAGGATTCGTTGCATGTATGCAGCCGGAAATGAGAAAGGCTGTCGAGAAAAATAGGAATGAAATAATCACACCTGTTGTGGAACCTTTGTTACAACTAAATATGAAGCAGAAACGCATGAACGAGAAGTTAAACTACAGTAGCAAACAGAGAGAAGTGTATTCCGGAAGATCAACACAACGTTGTGTGAAAGTAACCGTTGTTCTTTTATTTAGTATAACAATTACAATGACTTTGGATTTCCTTACTTGGGGAAAACAAGCAGCATTAATTTGTGGCAGACGAATGTGTATGTTTCTTGATAAGATAGTGGTTGGGTCAGAGAGCTTTCATATAGTATGTAGATGCATACGTGTATTTTTTGAGAAGATGAAGCCGTGGCTGATTCATGACAACGTTAACTTGTTTCAATTTGAGAAGACGTCACCTCCGCATGATTAACGGCAGATCAATGGAACAGCTGGCGGGTTGGAGAAACCACGTCAAATTTTTCGCACAGTTCTGTAACCAATACACTACATGGGTGCTATTCTGTCTAATGCTGCAAAAGAACAAACTATCGCTACTGTACAAATAAATAAAGAATATTTTGCGATAGGAAACGCGACATTAACTGTGATTTCGGTTAGTTATCGGGATCAGTTTATAACGTTTCGTGTTGAACTTAAAGTGTTGGACAGCCTAAAATTTTGATTTTAAAAGAACCCATTCCAGCTGTTTTAGTCTTTGGCGTGGTGACTTTTGTTGAAGCGCACTGTCTCCTATTTCGAATGTGTGTATTTTCCGATAGTACACTACTGGCCATTAAAATTGCTACACCAAGAAGAAATGCAGGTGATAAACGGGTATTCATTGGACAAATATGTTATACTAGAACTGACATGTGATTACGTTTTCACGCAATTTGGGGGCACATATCCTGAGAAATCAGTATCCAGAACAACCCCCTCTGGCCGTAATTACGGCCTTGATACGCCTGGGCATTGAGTCAAACAGAGCTTCGATGGCGTTTACAGGTACAGCTGCCCACGCAGCTTCAACACGATACCACAGTTCATCAAGAGTAGTGACTGGCGTATTGTGACGAGCCAGTTATTCGTCCACCATTGACCAGACGTATTCAACTGGTGAGAGGTCTGGAGAATGTGCTGGCCAGGGCAGCAGTCGAACATTTTCTGTATCCAGAAACGCCCGTACAGGACCTGCAACATGCGGTCGTGCATTATCCTGCTGAAATGAAGGTTTTCGCAGGGATCGGATGAAGGGTAGAGCTACGGGTCGTAACACATCTGAAATGTAACGTCCACTGTTCAAAGTGCCGTCAATGCGAACAAGAGGTGACCGAGACGTGTAATCAATGGCACCACATACTATCACGCCGGGTGATATGCCAGTATGGCGATGACGAATACACGCTTCCAATGTGAGTTCTCCGCGATGTCGCCAAACACGAATGCGACCATCATGATGCTGTAAACAGAACCTGGATTCATCCGAAAAAATGAATTTTTGCCATTCGTGCACTCAGGTTCATCGTTGAGTACACCATATCGCAGACGCTCCTGTCTGTGATGCAGCGTCGAGGGTAACCGCAGCCATGGTCTCCGAGCTGATAGTCCATGCTGCTGCAAACGTCGTCGAACTGTTCGTGCAGATGGTTGTTGCCTTGCAAACGTCCCCGTCTGTTGACTCAAGAATCGAGACGTGGCTGCACGATCCGTTACAGCTCTGCGATACCTGTCATCTCGACTGCTAGTGATACAAGGTCGTTGGGATCCAGCACAGCGTTCCGTATTACCCTCTTGAACCCACCGATTCAATATTCTGCTAACAACCATTGGATCTTGACCAACGCGAGCAGCAATGTTACGATACGATACACCGCAATCGCAATAGGCAACAATTCGACCTTTATCAAAGTCGTGAACGTGATGGTACGCATTTCTCCTCCTTACACGAGGCATCACAACAACGTTTCACCAGGCAACGCCGGTCAACTGTGTTTGTGTATGAGAAATCGGTTGGAAACTGTCCTCGTGTCAGCACGTTGTAGATGTCGCCACCGGCGCCAACCTTGTGTGAATGCTCTGAAAAGCTAATCATTTGAATATCACAGCATCTTCTTCCTGTCGGTTAAATTTCGCGTCTGTAGCACGTTATCTTAGTGGTGTAGCAATTTTAATGCCCAGTAGTGTATTTGAAAATACAACTACCGAAAAATTATCAGTACGTACACGTTACTTCATCTATCATGGATGACTGAGATGGGTAGCTAACGTAAAAGACTCAAAAGGTGTGTCATAAATTAAGTCACATAATCGAGGAAAAGCATGCGGAAAACTTTCATAATTTTTTCAATAAATCGACGACATTCTACTACCGTTGAGCTAAGAACTGTAATTTTTACACACACTGCGTGTAGCGGAACGCGTAAAACGTGTAAGCCAGAAGAGGGCATCTCTTTCTTTCAGATGGTGTCACCTACGGGAACGTTTTCTCCAGTGCAAGAAAACACCAGATATCTTCTGGTGGCCAGCAAACTGTTCATCGCGACATGCAAAATGTTTGGTCTAATGCCATTCACAGTGGATACGGCTACGGCATCGTTGAAGACATCGAAGTGCGACTTGATCATCTCCGTCGTCGCTTGCATGTATCAGCTAATTTCTGCTTGCGCATTCCCGTATTTCTTTGTCCGCGTTACAGGGCGACTATTTTCGATAAATATTGTTAATTTTTTAGTCGCTTTAAATATGTCTGCCTTATCTGTAGTCTCTATACTTACTGATCAGTTATTAAATCGAAGGAAATACGAAAAAATGCTTAAACTGATCGTGTCATGTGATAGGATTATGAACATGTACTTGTATAGGAGACCCAAGAATGAAATTGTTGGGAAGATCGTAAAAATACAGTTGTTTTTATTACTTAGCCTTTATGTATGGTTTTATATGGTCCTGCTCGATGCAAATACTGGTTCCAATTGGAAGTTGTGTGCTTTATTTAGCGTAAACACTTTTTCTGTTGTGACTCAGACGATTTTCAGGTTTTCAAACCTGCAGCTGATCGTAAAGAACAGAACTTCGGGTTTCAACATTTGTCTCCTTTGCGTGAGAGATGAAATGCGAGGTACTCTATGCATACGAATACCTGTGTCGGAAAGATACGCGTTATGCGAAGAGGGTCACATTAACATCGCTGATGCTAGCTACCTGCCGTTTCACATCAGAACCCTGAGGAGAGCACATGCAAAACTTTGTGAGCTATCTCTCGTAGTGACTTCGACTCACGAAATCTTTCTAGTGCTCCACCTTGTTATGATGATAGTAGTGGTTGCCTCGCAGCTGTACATGATCTTCAGAGACGAGCTGTTTTTGGGTAGAAGGGAACCCATAGCGGAGAAGTGCTACGGGCTGGGGTACAGCGTGAGCCTACTGTGCGTACTGCTGGTTTCCGCCCACCTCACCAAGACGGAGGCGCGGCGGTCGGCTAGACTGAGCACCCAGTTGCTGGTCGAGAGCTCCCGGTCGGCACCTGGCGCGGTGGGCCGCGAGCTGCGGCTGCTAGTTCGGCAGGCGACCGCCAGGAGCCCAGCGGCGCTGCTCCTGCGGACGCTCGCCTTCGACTTGCGCCTCGTCATCACCTTTGTATCCGCCGTCACCACCTACTGTACAGTGCTGCTCACCTTCCTGCCGCCAGGTGCGCTGCACGTCATTCCTACATTTGTCTTCATTAACGATGTATACTGAGGTGCCAAAAGTCAGGGGATACCTCCTGATATCGCGTCGGACCTCCTTCTGTATGCTGTACCGCCACAGCGACTTGGAATAGACTAAGCAAGTCGTTGAAAGCCCCTGCAGAAATACTGAGCCGTGCTGCCTCTATAGCCGACCATAACTGCGAAAGTGTTGCCGGTGTAGGATCTTGTGATCGAACTGATTTCTCGATTATGACTCATAAATGTTCGATGGGGTTAATGGTGGGCGATCTGGGTGGCCAGTGTTCTTCAAGCCAGTCTGACCCAGTAAAACCATTTCTAATCAATGATACGTTCAATTGGACCAGAGGACCCAGTTCATTCCACGTAAACACAGCCCACGCCATTCTGGAGCCACCATCAGCTTGCACAGTGCCTTGTTGATAACTTTGGGCCCTGGCTATGTGGGGTCTGTGCCACACTGGAACCCTATCATCAGCTCTTACCAACTAAAGTAGGAAGTCATCTGACGAGGTCACATTTTTCCAGTCGTCTAGGGCACAACCGACATAGTCATAAACCCAGCAGTTCGACACCGTATGGGGGACAGCGTTTGGTTCACTGATGGGTCGAAAACAGATCAGGACATTGGGGCAGGGTTGTACGGGGTTCAGCAAAGACTGGAGAGCATCATCTCTCTAGGGAAACTGGCCTCTGTATTCCAAGCCGAAATTACTGCAATCAGGGTATGTGCAGAGGAGAATATGAGTAGGTGCTACAATGATCATAGCATCTACATCTATTCAGACAGTCAGGCAGCCCTGATATCATTGGCAGCTCCTGCAACAAGATCTAAGATTGTTGCAGATTGCCACAGGGCTCTGGTGGAGCTAGGGGGAAGCAATAGGGTGAACCTAGTGTGGGTCCCTGGCCACTCAGGGATCTGTGGCAATGAAAAAGCCGATAGATTGGCTAGGATGGGGGCAACAACTCCATTTATTGGACCGGAACCTGTCTTGACAATCACCAAGGCTATGATCAAATTAGAACTACGGAACTGGCTTAGGAAACAGCAAGTAGGATATAGGACCAAGATCCATAAACTAAAATATGTTAAGGTAATGATGCCCAAGCCATGTTTTAAATGTAGCTCTGTAATCCTGGTATTGGACAGGAAAGAGATCAAACTCATGACTGGACTGATGACCAGCCATGAGAACTTCAAAAAACACATACACGCAATGGGTATAATGGAAAAGGACCCTAAATGTAGAATCTGTGATGAGGATGAAGAAACCGCATCACACCTAATCTTTGAATGCATGGCATTGGAGAGTAAAAGATACAGAATCTTCTGGACAACTAGATCTGAAGAAATTGTGTCTAACAAAAAAACTGCTGGAGGGACTCCTTGCACTATTCAAGGGCACTGGTTTGCTTTACTAGATATACAGGGAGCGATACTGCACAAGAAACCTAGTTTCGGAGCGAGCAGTGGCGGGTTAGACCTAAGCTGTTGTAGCTCTCCTGTTAAAATCAAATCAAATCAAAAGATCAAATCATGAGCCCAGGGTGCCTATTCTGTATCGTTTCGGTACTCAAGAGCACCGAACGGCCTAGTACTCGAATTAGAGTCCCATCATTATTCAGTATGCATTTTGGTAGCGATACCGTTCAGGTCTAGACAACCGAAGCGCTGTTGTCGGTTCGCGTAGCACAAGCCAATCAAAAGCATGCGGCTGCAGATCCGCGTATGCGCACTGCACCGCGCACAGCGCCACGAACACAGAGCGGCTAGCAGACGACACAGGCGCGCTATTCTTCGCAGTACCGAACTTGCGTTTTCGCTATACGAAGTGTTCTTAAAATACCAGCTGAAATGTTTGACGAAAATGAGGTTAGTAGGTTCACAGTTCTGTGACACTGAAAGAGCGTTAAGGATTGCTATTGTAATTGCTGTTTATGGGTATTTTAATTGAATCAAAAACAGCAACCCTGGATATGGAGAGGCACTTATTATGGAACTTGGCCAGTATTTGTAGCCTGTGCTAAAATTGTAGCCATTAGGTGATGACTGAGAGCTATAATTCGAGAATGGAACAATAGAGAAATGGTCTGAAAGTGTTTGATTTCATCTGTAGTTCAGTCTTTCGTTTTAGTGTTACTAGACTGAAGTCATGGCATCGAAAAAACTCATTACGGACAAAGCACGCTCTTACATGTAAGTAATATAGCAGAAAAAATCTTAACTTACACGAATAACAATGTCTCAGAACATGTTGCATATATGAAGAGCGAAAAAAATTTTAAGCACCCATCCGTGCGCGAACCTGTGTCCTTACGTGTAACAATCGCGCACGCTAACCACTCTTGGCTACGCTAGACAACAGCTACGCGAGTCTGAATTCTTGTACTATTGTGCAGGAACATAGCCTGACTTCGCTGCGTAAGTCAGAAGTGCTTAATAGTTTGGAAGGTTTCCATTATCAGGCTTCACATTATTGCTTTCCATTGTTACTTGAAAGTCGTGATTACTAACTAAACTATTTGTGGGAAAAAGTACACAAAGTCACTAGTAACGTCAGTTCACACTCATGTAATATACGTAAGCAGAGCCGATGACTTGCTATTTAACGATCTTTAAACTCTTATTTGTATTAAAATAACACGTATTTTGAGAAAATAGTGACCGAAAACGTTTCCTTTTTGGATGTAATGATTCACAATAATAACCTAACCTAACCATATTTCTAACAAAGGGAAATAGTCTATTATGAACTCACTTTCCAATCGGATGCGTCCTCTGGTGATTCTTTAGTAACACAATCACTAAATCCAAAGCTAAAACCGCTAAATATGTTTAAAATAACAAATTATAGGTGTACATAAACCACAGCTCACCGATAGACAGGGTCACACCGAAATCCAAAACTTCTTGGTACAATTGTCGTAAAATAGGTGGGAGGACCGTTTGGTAACAGGTCTCAGAAGCTTACTGAATAGGCTATTTCGATAAAGAAGCGAAAATGACGTCACTACCGAAACGAACCTACTACATCGACCGATATGAACGATACAGAACAGGGCCCCAGGAGAGGAACTGCAGGCGATGTCGTACTGTTAGCAAAGCCAGTCGTGTCATTGCCTACTGCCGTAGCCCATTTGTGGCAAATTTTGCTGCGCTGTCCTAAGGCATACATTTGTCGTACGTCCCGTATTGATTTCTGCGGTTATTTCACGCAGGGTTGCTTGTCTGTTAACACTGACAATTCTGCACACACGCCTTTGCACTCGGTAGTTAAGTGAAGACCGTCGCTCACTGCTTTGTACGAGCTGAAAGGTAGTGCGAGAAATGTTTTATTCTCGGCACACTCTTTGCCATAGCGCACAAACACAACGGTCGGCTACCGCCGTAGAGTTAAGCGGCGCTTGCAACTTAGTACCGGCGCCGTTGCGTGCTAAGCGACGCCTGGGGCGGCGTTACCTCGTAGGCACATGAGAGAGGCGTGTGGCCAAGGTGCCCTTCCTTGGTGCTGTCTTCTTGTTGCTTAACCGTGGGACGAAAGAATTCGCAGGCAGCCAACACTTCCGGCCGTCGCTTGGCCGCAATGGAAAAATGAAGTTACCGTTTGGAAGCTCATATAATAAAGTAAAATCCCCTATTGTCTGGTTCATCCTTTACAGCACTCACAACTACACAGAACAATGTTGTGAGAACGACTGACACTTGTAACTGTACTGCGGACTTTGCACACATGACGTTATTGGTCAAGCACAACAGTGCAACAGTACAACAGTGCAATCATGCAATGAAGGCTTTCACGAGCGAGTTTTTCAGCTCCTGAGAATTCTTCCGGGTTGTACGGCCGACTCTGCAAGACTCACCACAACTAGGAGTACCTCCGAAGATGTCCAACGCAGCCTTGGACGAAATGTCAGGGATAGAAGAGTTCCATGGACCACGGCCATAGAACCTGGAAGAATTCTCAGTAGCTGAGTACAACAGTGCTACCTGCATGCCTTGCTAGCATCTGCATTTATGTTTCAACTTGCATTTCTCGCAATGTTCCCAAATTTTTCCCGTCCCCCATACTAACAAGTATCCGAGGTGGAGTGACATTCGAATGGATGCAACTGATTAAAACTTATTTTAAAATACCCAGACGTAGCGACTTATCATTTCCAGGGCGCGTTTGTGTGCCCGTCCCGTTCGCTATTGTGGTTGCTAGAACTGTTTGCCCTTATCTGGGACACGGGGCTTCTATTCAACTTGCAGATAATGGGCTAGTCTTTCTGTAATCCTCCTAAATGGGTGGTGACCGAGACCTACGCGACTGGCTTAAGGCCTTGTGGATCTACCCTGGCGGTAGATGTTTTGCAACACCCTTTGGAAAGAAACTGCTTAAAAGAACCTGGAAGGTAGCAGCACTATACGGAAACGTTCCGTTACTGGGAGCAGAAAACGGCCAATTAAACAGTAAATGCGTAGATGTAAGGCAATTTTGTGGAGGGGTTTGGAGCCCTTGTGAGGTCTAGAAGACAAGTGTCCTCTGGGACCAGGGAGGCGTCTTGAAGTGAAAATCAGTAGCAATTGGGCAACAATTAGGGGTGAAGGAGGGGAATCGCGGACGCAGTGGAAGGGAGTGAATCAACTTGTGTCCAGTAAAGCTATTCTTCCTTCCCGGAAAGATATGAGCCCTTTGTCAGTGCGTCACCGGCAGCGTGGTATTCAAACAGAGATTTTCCGGTTTTTTGGTGAATATTGGAGTCTTGGGAGAATCCACTTACTCGATAGGGAGTCGACGCATAGCAGAGAGTACTGCGGAGCCATTTGTTAGTTGTTGGTGGTCTTTAATGGATCGGCCCCTCCCGCCGGAGGTTCGAGTCCTCCCTGGAGCATGGGTATGTGTGTTGTTCTTAGCATAAGTTAGTTTAAGTACTGTGTAAGTCTAGGGACCGTTGACCTAAGCAGTTTGGTCCCTTCGGAATTCACACACACTTTATTTTTTTCTTTAATGGATGAGGCAGACTTGGCGAGATTCAATAAATGACAGTAAATCCCATCCAGAATTAATGAACTTCATATACAATTACTAAGTTGTCCGAATCCTGTTAGTGAACCTAGTTACCTGTCTTTGCGCCAATGTCTCCGACTGAACTCCGAACCTCTCGGCAGTGCCTCATGAAATGAAGGTATGTGACTCTGTCGATGGTGAACCGTCAATCGGAGGGGAACGTTAAGGTCGCCGGCCTCCCAGCTGCTGCTCGGCGCTCGGTTTCACCGTCTCTTCTTTTCACCACCACAGCACAAAACCCATCGCTACGCTGTGCGAGCACTCATCACAGTCATCCACACGTCAGAGATACACGTTCGACACGCCATAATACACTACTGGCCATTAAAATTGCTACACCAATAAGAAATGCAGATGATAAACGGGTATTCATTGGACAAATATATTATATTAGAATTGACATGTGATTACGTTTTCACGCAATTTGGGTGCATAGATCCAGAAAAATCAGTACCCAGAACCACCACCTCTGGCCATAATAACGGCCTTGATACGCCTGGGCATTGAGTCAAACAGAGCTTGGATGGGGTGTACAGGTGCAGCTGCCCATGGAGCTTCAACACGATACCACAGTTCGTCAAGAGTAGTGACTGGCGTATTGTGACGAGCCAGTTGCTTGACCACCATTGACCAGACGTTTTCAATTGGAGTTGTGGATGTCAGAATGATCCGCTTCAGCTGGACTGACCGATACTCAGGTCGCTTGTCAAGGGCTCACATGCCTCAAGAAAGTTATGGCGCAGTGGATAACTAACAGAAGGGGGATGACCCTACAAAAATGAGACGTGGCCGATGCTTCTCACAGTACATAATAATTAAGGGGATCATCTGTGAAATGAAACACTGATCCACATTAACACCTATTTAATATAAATTTGCCTTCTGACACAAACATGAACTAGAAATAGTTACAGAATGTATGCAATCTTGACTAATGCAGAAAACACGGAAAATGATAGGTATTGAATGGAATAATTTTTGACGTGAAATAATCTTAATTTAACACATGACCTGGCATAGACAACATAGTCTATATGGAAAGGCCAAAACTGGGAACTTACCTACAGTGAGTACCTGATTGCGCCAAAGGAACTAAAAACTACACATGCAGATAACATTATTTATCGAGTCATGAATGAGACTTCAGTCGCTGAGGAACACCTACTCGACCCGAATAATACACCTGCAGTCACTAGCTAAGTCTCGTACGCTGGTCGCCTAAGCTGCAGTGTCTCACCAAATTCTGTATTCAGAATTGTGGAGAGTTGCGAGTGCTGGGATGTGCTGCAGTCTGCAGTACGTCGGCTGGTGACTGTGGGAACACCACTCTACAGAATCCGCAGCCGAAGCATCTCTCCAGAATCTGCAGACCTAGTGTTCTCTCTCCTGTCACCACCTGGCAAAATTTTATGTCTTCAACCAGTCGTCCAACTCCCACGTAAGTTTTTCACTTCAGCCAGAATGTTAGGCTCCATGACTATATTTCTGGGAACTGATCTCGTGACTGTCCTTCTCTGCTATTTTTTTAAGAGTAACCAACGAGGAGCTCTCTTACAACCTTTCAGACAAGAGAGTGTTCATCTCATAAAGTGGCATGAAACAGACGGACCAAAGCTTTACAAAGATGGAAAAGAATTCCTGCACACAACGCGGTTGCATCACTTTACACGGGACACTGAGATCAGTACCTGTGGTGGACTTGCATCTCCACAACGTTCCAGCAAGGCCACCTGACGGCGAAAAACAAAATTCTTTTTAAATATGTTTTGACCAGATGACACAACTTGTACAAACTGTGATTCTACACTAGTGCAGGTGCTCGTTATGGAACGTTACACAACTTTTCTGAATAGTGACATGGATCCATACTGCGTAGTGCGCATAATGCGAAACACGGCCAGACTCCAAAGCGCCTAGGCCAAACAGTGCTGGGGCTATACTTGCTCCTGAGAGACATAATTAAATTTTTATGGTAGAAAGATCAACAGACGACCCTTAGCCCTCACTCCCCCACTTTCTGAAACGCCACGAGGGTCCTGACCAGACAGTCAGTCACTACTCTAGCTCTCTCTGCCCAACCAGAAAATAGAAGGGATTAATACAAAAGTAGACGTCATCCTTGCAGTTAAAGGAGTTACTTAATGGAAACATTAAATATTTATTATCTGACATAGATAGAACGCAGATTATGCTGAATTTAAATCAGTTATGAATGAAATATTTGAGATGCCAGTCGGGAAATAGATTGAATAATATCAAGTAGTAAGGTTTCAAACAGATTTTAAGCAAAAACATCTGATTACATTTATAAGGTCGTCGTCGTTGTTGTTGTTGTTGTTGTGGTCTTCAGTCCTGAGACTGGTTTGAAGCAGCTCTCCATGCTACTCTATCCTGTGCAAGTTTCTTCGTCTCCCAGTACTTACTGCAATCTACATCCTTCTGAATCTGCTTAGTGTATTCATCTCTTGGTCTCCCTCTACGATTTTTACCATCCGCGCTGCCGTCCAATACTAAACTGGTGATCCCTTGATGCCTCAGAACATGTCCTACCAACCGGTCCCTTCTTCTTGTAAAGTTGTGCCACAAACTTCTCTTCTCCCCAATTCTATTCAATACCTCCTCATTAGTTATGTGATCTACCCATCTAATCTTCAGCATTCTTCTGTAACACCACATTTCGAAAGATTCTATTCTCTTCTTATCCAAACTATTTATCGTCCATGTTTCACTTCCATACATGGCTACACTCCATACAAATACTTTCAGAAATGACTTTCTGACACTTGGATCTATACTCGATGTTAACAAATTTCTCTTCTTCAGAAACACTGCTATTGCCATTGCCAGTCTACATTTTATATCTTCTCTACTTCGACCATCATCAGTTATTTTGCTCCCCAAATAGCACAAATCCTTTACTACTTTAAGTGTCTCATTTCCTAATCTAATTCCCTCAGCGTCACCCAACTTAATTGGACTACATTCCATTATCCTCGTTTTGCTTTTGCTGATATTCATCTTATATCCTCCTGTCAACACACTGTCCATTCCGTTAAACTGCTCTTCCAAGTCCTTTGCTGTCTGTCTCTGACAGAATTACGATGTCATCAGCGAACTTCAAAGTTTTTATTTCTTCTCCATGGATTTTAATGCCTACTCCGAATTTTTCTTTTGTTTTCTTTACTGCTTGCTCAATATACGGATTGAATACATCGTGGAGAGGCTACAACCCTGTCTCACTGTTGTGTACATAGTTCCACGTAGTCAACGTGTGCACAACTTTCCCACTAGAGTGTGTCCCGCTAAGCACAACTGCGCAGGCGCAGCGCTCGTCCATCTCCACACTACGAGATGGTGCTGCCATAGAGACGGACCAAATTCTGCTTCCGCCAATCCGCGTATTAATTTGTAACGCAGCCAGTGAGACTGCTGCTAACGTAGAACCTTTTCTCCTCGCGGATCACACTCGTGCAGTGATACCTGAACGCACGTTGTATTATAACGAGTGTACAGACCTCCGATTAGTCACTCTGCATTAGTCTGCATTTGTCTTCACCGGTTTGTACCAATCTATAGTCAAGTTTCAGTCTGCACCTAATAAGATTACCATATTCCTGTACATAGCCATGAAGATAAATGAATAGACACCGTCAAGTATCAGAGATATGTGAGAATAAGGTAAAGGTACCAAGACCAAAGGAACTTCAGATTGTCAATTGTAAACAGTATCCAGAATCAAGTTACGTAATGTCTACGCTTTTTATTATTTTAATAAATGTGTGTGAAAATTAATCAAGTTCTGTTTAAATTTGGTTACTGTCAATCTGCTACACTAGGCGTGCAAGTGGCATTTCTATCGTCTGACCTAACGGCAGAAGATAAACACGCCACAATAAGACCACGAGACATATTGCTGATGCTCACCTACTTCGTTAGAGCAATGTGTGTGTACCGAAGGTCTTACACTACCCACACCACACTCACTCCTTTCCCAACCACTGCTTCCCTTTCATGTCCCTCGACTCTTATAACTGCCATCTGGTTTCTGTACAAATTGTAACTAGCCTTTCGCTCCCTGTATTTTACACCTGCCACCTTCAGAATTTGAAAGAGAGTATTCCAGTCAACATTGTCAAAAGCTTTCTATGTGTCTACAAATGCTAGATACGTCTTTCCTTAATCTTTCTTCTAAGATACGTCGTAAGGTCAGTATTGCCTCACGTGTTCCAACATATCTATGGAATCCAAACTGATCTTCCCCGAGATTGGATTCCACCAGTTTTTCCATTCGTCTATAAGGAATTCGCGTTAGTATTTTGCAGCTGTGACTTATTAAACTGATAGTTCGGTAATTTTCACATCTGTCAACACCTGATTTCTTAGGGATTGGAATTATTATGTTCAGACTTCAAGAAGAATAGAATATAATAATTATAAGGTCAGTTAGTTTAATTTCAACAGTTTCCACAACAACACTACCCCAGTAACTGGAAGTGCACATCGTAATCTCTGTGTTGTGATACTTTATTGGATCCTCACGATGCTAATCGTCTGACCGATGTATAATATACCATGCTACATGGTATATGGCGAACACTTCCTTTACACATTGTGTCAGGTAAATTTTTACCATATATACTGCAGTTGTTTCGTGTTATACATACTTCATAACCTACGTTAACTGCATTTATATTGATATCATTGCTTTCTATTTGCAAACTGCCTTGCTTGTGGATCTGTTTGTGCTGAATGGTTGATCTTCCAACCATAAAAATTTTATTATGTCTATCAGGAGTAAGAAGTGAACAATGATTATCCCAAAATATGCCTTGTATATTGCCAGAATATAAACAAAATTTTGCAATTACTTCCAGTACAAAACAAAGCCTCCATGTACCGTGCCCATGTCACATTAAAACTTCTGTTTTCTAACTGGTTTTATGCAGCTCGCCACGTATTACTCTCCTGTGTCAAACTTTTCATCTCACAGTGTCATTGCATCGCAGCGTTCTCACTCGTATGTTCGACATATTCCTACCACAGCTTTTAGCCTCTACATCTACCTCAAGCATGATGGAAACTTTTCCTTTACGACGTAACCCAAATCCTTTCATCCTCTCCTTTGCTCTTGTCAGTTCCTTTCTCCGCAGATTTTGTAGATAACCTCTTTTCTTATTTTATCAATTTACGTAATTTTCAGCATCCTATTACACCACATCACAAATGCTTCGATTCTCTTTTCAAGTTTTACACAGTCCATATTCATACAATGATGTTTTCCAAACGCACATTCTCAAAAATTTCTTCCTCACATTTACGCCGTTGTTTGAACTAGTAGTCTACTTTTGCCCTGTAACACCCCTTTTAGCTGTGCTAGTCTGCTTCCAAGGAAGGCGAATGCCTTCACTTCGCCTACTTCTCGCTCCCGAGTTTATCACTAATCTCGTTTCTGCTATTCCTCGTTACTTCCTTTTCCTTCCTTTTATTCTAAACCCACAGTTTGTGCTCCTTAGACTGTTTATTCTATTCAACAGAACCTGCAATTCTTCCTCACTTCCATTGTAGAAAGCGATTTCGCCAGCAAATCTTATCACTGATATCTTTTCACTCTAAATTTTCAACACACTCTAAACCTTTCTTGCATTTCCATCATTGCTTCTTCGATGTATAAATTGAGTGGTAAAATATTACGTGCTTGTTTTATACTATTCCTAATCCTAGAACTTCGTTTTTGGTCTTTCATTCATGTTTTCTCTTTTAGTTCTTGTACAAATGGAGTATTACCCTCCTCTTCTCACAGGTTACATGTATTTTCCTGAGAATTTCGAACTTCTTGCACAATTGTACACCGTCTAACGCTTTTTCTAGGTGGAAAAGTAATATGAATGTGTCGAGACTTGAGCCTTGCTTCTACTAGAAGTGCAACGTCGGAACCGACTCTTTGTACCTTAACCTGTCTAGGAGCCAAACTGATCATCATGTAGTAGTTCCTCAAATTTCTTAATGTTATTTCGAATGTGTAACCAAAAGTTCTAGTTACCACTCATAAGTAACGAAAATCTCTAAATACAAAGGAAGGTAACTTCCCGTGACATCTTCCCACATTCACAATGGTTCGTATTACAAGACTTCCTAAATGCCTTGAATAACAGTATCAAAAACAATTTTCGAATCACGGTACGATTATATGAGCGATAATAATATCATAAAATCTCCAAAGAACTGCCGTGTTTTTGCACGAGGAAGGCCTGAAGACAGGCGAAAGTATCACACCAGACAATAACAATGCAGGTGAGCCTCTCAAACAGTTGTGTTCACTGGCTTCACCTGCAGGACTTCATAAGATTTTCCAGGTGACAGAATACAGGGTTTGCAAATTATGATTTTTACTCCAGTGAGCGAAGTCGAAAAGTGTTTCTTGTAAACATCAGCAATAGTAATTGATGTTCAACATATAATACTGCACGACCTGGGAGTTGTCTTCACAAAAGCAATACTTAATGTCTGAAGATGCCATTTCAAAATGCACAATTAATAACTGAGTGCCACTTCGGTAACTCCAGCCAATAATGAAATACGCTACAGCATTCCTGTGTAAGTCCATCTGCTAGTTTTCAAAAATGGCTCTGAGCACTATGGGACTTAACATCTGAAGTGATCAGTCCCCTAGAACTTAGAAATACTTAAACCTAACTAACCTAAGGACATCACATACATCCATGCCCGAGGCAGGATTCGGACCTGCGACCGTAGCAGCAGCGCGGTTCCAGACTGAAGCGGCTAGAACCGCTCGGCCACTCCGGCAGGCATCTGCCAGTGTCCCATTTGTTTCAAAGTAATAACTAATATTCAAGACAATGACCCTGAGGAATCTATTGATACAGTGAGTTGATTGTTTTCTTTTTAATCATACCGTGTAGTGGAAAGATGTTATTTGTTTGAGAATAACCTATTTAATAGGAGTGTAAACTGCAATTCGTTGTGCTGTGGTCCAACGTAGATCAGTTTCGTTAAAATAAAAATAATAAGCAGTTAGTTTACTTACATTTATGCACCTGGAACGTCTTATCCTTTTAACTGATATTAATTGGAACACTTAACACATTTTTATCTTTAATAAAATGTAAACAAGATAATAAATTCACCGACATAAAAGCCCCATTACAAACATTAGCTTCTCAAAACGGGATTTACAACAAATCCATCATTTACAATAAAGAGAGGAAATATCCAATAACCAGCTCAAAAAAAAGGAAGCAGTTATAATTCCCCAGTTCAATCATTTAATGATTTTATTTATTTGTTTTACTTTCTGACAGAATGATGTGGCAACACATGTAAATATGTAGTGGAAACTGGACAATAATCTTATTGGAAAAATGATACAACGTACAAAAAAAAGAAAGGGAAATGAAGGAACACATGTACTGAAATAATGGTTAGCAACTAATGAGGAACCCATGTTGTTACTGCAATATAACTAAAAAGCGATTATATGCAATACACATTGCCAGACTGAAAGAAACAGAATTCCTGGGAAATGAGAGAGTTGTGTACTAGTGCTATTTAGCCACCGCAGCTGTTGACCATGCTAACGGGCTTGCCGCAGTTGTAACAGTGACTGGTTCCCGTCTGCTCACCGAAGTTAAGCGCTGTCGGGCATGGTTTCAGTTGGATGGGTGACCGTCGGAGTATGGCAAGCGCTATTGGCAGGCACTCAGCCCTTTTGAGGTTAAACTATGTTATGTTATTGGAACCCACGCCTGTGAAAGGCATGACGTTAGGAAGAATTCAGCTAACAGCTGGTAAAACTGTTGTTTATTGATATACAACCGGTTTCACGGCCTGGAACTGCATCATCAGTGCAAAATAAATGGTAAAGGGCAAAGTACAGTGGATATTAAAATTAATAAAGGAATGTCTAAATTACACACACATCTTTAAAAGGTCATTGGCATACCCATAGCTTCTAGTCAAAATTTACTGGTCAGTGAATACTGTCAATGCTTTGGCGAGCGAAAGGTAGCCAAGACGTGTTTCACTGATTTAGAATAAACTGCAAGTAGATGAAACTTGCGGTTATAGAGTCATGTTTTAAAATATGTCAGCATGTAAAGAAAAGAGAAATAATTTTTAGTGAGAGGAGGCTAAAAATTTTTAAATGCACCGGATTGACGATAAAAAATTGTTACTGCTAACAGGATTACTCACGGCACTATGCAAATTACTGTGTGGAATGTATGAGGTGGTAGTGTCTTACCGGTGTGACTAGCTGGTTGGCTGAACTGAAGCTACGCAGGACAATGTGACGTCTAAAACTCATGATTAGGAGCGCTGCTGGATCACTACCCATACAATCGAAAATAACACGGAATTTGTTACGTACTGAAACCTAATCTTGTAAACAATCAAAATTAGCCAGAATGCTATGATGCTTTTTTAATTATAAATGGTTATTCAACGTGAACTGTGCATTTTCTTTTTTTGTATCTAAAAATTAATTACCAACCACGACTGATCTTTTTGTTCATAGGCAGTCATATCACCAAATCTGTGGCATTCCGAGCCATGTTAAACAGTATGTACGAAGTACTCCTTACTAGTGAAGATCAAATGACTGAATATGTGGTTATACAGTATATAGCGTATCGAAACAATTACGACCCAGAATTTGTTAACGCAGGTCACGAAAGCTTATTAAAAAAGGAAAAAACTTCTTTCCCGCAGCGGATGAGAGGCAGAGCTTATACCCAGCTATAGACCAGCCGAGCAGATAAAGGAACGATGTATTATTATTTTTTTTTGTAGAGTACCATATTTGGGTGCAGTATCCGAAAAAATAGATGCATGAGACCTAAAACATTATTCCAGCGTATTTTACTTTTTCGCACATAGGTAGAAAACTCAAGAACATAGAAAATGTTGTGTTCAATAAATACAATGAGGCGAGTCTGTACTGGATTACGTGCGGCGATTGCCCTAAGAAATACGTAGGGCACACCTGTAGGTCAATGAGAATAAGATTTCAGGAACACCTTAGCTTAAATCATCCCTCATCTGCTATAACAGCGAACTTATGCGAAGAGGGTCACAACATCACAAGCCTTTCAGAAGATTTAAAAAATATTTCATAAAAAGAAAAAAAGCCATATTTTAAATATGTTAGAGGAGGTAGAAATTTTTACAAGTAAAAAAAAGGAAAGGCACAGTTCACGCTGAATATTCAATTAGAATTGAAGGACCATAGCATTCTGGCTAATTGAGATTTTTTTTTACATTTAGGTATATCGTTTATACAATAAGGTATTGGTATGTCATAAAATCCTGTGTTGTTCTCGCTTGTAAAGGTAGAGACTCCGCGCCTCTAGTCATAAGTATATGACGTCACTCTGTGCAGAGGCACAGCTTGTGTTCTGCCAGCCAGCTAGTCTCTCTGTCACTCGCGAGGGCCGCTCGCACATCGCCCAACACCGGGTCGCCCTGTCGTCACACCTGTACTGCACTGTCACCTGGTTGATTTCACATTGTAATTTGCACAGTGTCGCGACTAACCATGTTAGCAGTGACAATTTTTCATCACCAATCCTGCCCCCTTAAAGACTTTTAGCGTCCTCTCACTATAAAAAATATTTTTTATCTTCCGTTTTTAGAAGCAGACAACTTTTAAAACATGAACCCGTAACAGCAAGTTTCACCTATCAGCAATCTGTCCTAAATCACTGGAGCATGTCCTCTTTACCTTTCGCTCGTCGTAGTACTATTATTCAACGAATAGTAAATTTTCACCAGGACCGATGGGTATTTCATGGTCTATTAACGTCATGCGTATGTTTTGGACTTATTATTATTAATTTTAATACCCAAAAATGTGATGACACTGTACTTTGCTCTTTACTATGTAGGTTGCACCTGATGATGCGGCTTTAGATGGTGAAACCTGTTGTGTTTCAATAAACGCCAATTTTACCAGCTATTAGCCGAACTCTTCCTTACATTATGCTAGGTGAGGCCTATTGAGGAGGATCTTGTTTGACAAGTGCAGCGTGAAAACTGACAACAGCTAGGAGACCGGATGCTAACCACAACACATGCCCCATCGAACCCGCATCCAATGACGATTATCGGCTAATAACGGCGCGGACAGCTGGACCTTCCAAGACCTGTTCCGAAGGAGTTTAGTTTAGTTTCAGTTGTTGTGCATGTTTCTTTGTAAGCATTAAAGCACCGTTGCCACAGTTGCAATTTATAATCCACAAAAACAACAATCAGGGTCAGATACATATATAACCAGCTAGTCTGCTGATATACTTGCATAAATTGGATCATTATTATTTGGTGCTTTCACTGAAGAATAACGGAGGGTACTTTAAAAAATTTATTTAAGCAATCTTCAAGTTATTATCGACAGCATAATATACTGAGAAATTAAAGAAAAATGGCCTGGATGAAAATTCAAAGAAATTTTTACTCGAGAGGTGTCTCCAGTTACGGTAAATGGCATCAATTTTCTCTAGAGAAAGTAATGTACGAGTACAAAAATCTGTATCACTCGGCGAGAATAATGAGAAAGAACTTTAGTGGAAGAACGACAAAAAAGTTGTAGACGAACATAAAGACCAGTAAATCATGGGGTTGGAGAGGCCGCTGATGGCAGAGGTCATAGGTCACATTTCAGTAGTGCCAGCTGGGTCTATCAGTAGATCGGGTTCCACAAGGCATAGCCTGCACCTGAGTATGTATGGGAAGGGGAGGCTGGCAAAGCTTATAGGTGACAGTATAGTGGGTGGTGGTGGTGGTGGTAGGATCACTCATGAAAAAATTCTTGTACTAGTTGGTGTTGGAGCTCCACCTCTTTTAGACTGAAGTCAGCTGATAGGTATACCAGCTTAAAGGAAGTCTCTCTAACTAAGGAATCACCTTCAGAGGACGTCATGTTCCCAAGTAGAGAAGGAATTAGCAAATTTCATCAAAGTATATGTGGTATGAGAGATATAGTTAGTGAAGTGCTTATTGACGATGACTCTGAAATTATTGGTATATTGGACCACCACTTAAATAATTTTTAAAAGGATACAGATTAGCTGGCTGTTTTCCAAGGAGTTCCTTGAGGGGTGGGGGAGTGGCTATGTATGTAAAAAAACAGTATCCATTAGAATCCATAGAAGTATCACGGCACTGCACTGAACAGATATTTGAATGTTGTGCAGGGGCAGTTGAATTTAGTGAAACTAAATTTCTAATTGTTGTTGTTTATGGGTCCCCTATCTCTGACTTCAGAGCATTCCTGCTCAAGCTAGAGAGAGTTCTTGATTCACTTTGTAGGAAGTACCAGAAATTAGTTATATGTGATGACTTCAATATAAATTTTGTGTATGATGGTGCAAGAAAAAGGAAGTCGGTAGATCCATTAAATTCATATGATCGGATGCAGACTGTTTTTTTTTTCAGGTATGGTGCAGGGAAACTGTAGCACAGCCACAGACAATATTTATATTAATTCTTCATTATTAGATGTGCAATATGTTAGTAAAAGGCTGAATGGCCTTTCAGACCATGATGCACAAAGTTCAACACTAAAAGGGTTTTGTACTCAAACAAATGTCACATGTAATTACAAACTATGTAGGAAACGTAATCCAACAGCAATAGAGAGTTTTTTAAACCTCGTCAAGGAACAAGAGTGGCAGAATGTTTGTAGTGCCTCTAACATAGAACATAAATATAACGCCTTCCTTAACACATTTCTCATGCTGTTTGAGAGTTGCTTTCCATTAGAACGTTCTAAACGGAGTGCTAGCAGTAATAGGCAGTTGGTGGCTGACTAGTGGAATAAGGATATCATGTAGAACAAAGCAGGAATTATATCAAAATGTTAGGAGCAGTCACAATCAAGCTACAGTTGCCCATTAAAAACAGTATTGTAACGTTCTTAAAATGTTATTAGGAAGGCAAAGAGTATGTGTTATACAAATAGAACAGCTAATTCACAGGATAAGATTAAAGCCATATGGACAGTTGTGAAGGATGTACCTGGTCAGCATCACAAGGTCGACGATATAAAGTCAATTTGTATTAAAAATATTTCTGTTACTGATAAATCAGATATATGTACAGTTTTTAACAATCATTTTCTGAGCATTTCTCGTGAATTAAATTAAAATTTAGTTTCTACAGGGAATCATATAACTTTCTTAGCAAATGCCTTTCCGAGATTGATGTCTGAAATACTCCTCTGTGATACAGACAAGGGGGAGATTGAGTCAATATTTAAATCACTGAAGACCACAGACACTCTCATGGATATGATGGGAGTGCCCAGCTGAACATTAAAGTACTGTACTGCACATGTTAGCCCTGTATTTAGCTCTATTTGTAGTTTTTGCTTTAGGAATGGCCAGTTTCATGAACGATTAAAATGCTCAATAGTAAAGCCGCTTTATACAAAAAGGATAATGTAGAAAATTTTAGACCTATTTCTATGCCCTCAGTGTTTTCTAATGTTATTAAAAGGCTGTCTATGTAAGGATAATTGTTCGTTTTATAACACACGATTTGCTACCAAATGTACAGTTTGCCTTTAGAAGTCGTTTAACAACTGAAAATGCTATATTCTCTTTTCTCTTTGAGATACTGGATGGGTTAAGCAAAAGGTTTCTAACGCTAGGCATATTTTATGATTTAACTGAGGCATTTGATTGTGTCGATCACAAAATATTGCTCCAGAAGTTTGACCATTATGGAATACATGGAGCAGCTCACAATTGGTTCAGTGCTTACTTTAGCATCAAACAGCAAAATGTCATTATTCACAATGTTGAGAATGGCTGTGATGTGGGGTCTGCGTACAGTCAAGTAGCGGTTGCCCCAGGGATCAGTGTTGGGGCCACTCCTGTTCCTTATTTATGTAAACGATATGCACTCTAGTACTACGGATAACTCTAAAATATTTCTGTTTGCTGATGACACTAGTTTGTAGTGTAGTGTTGGCAGAAGAGCCAACACCGTGTTACATGAGGAGGCCGAAATGCACGCGTTTTAGCTCATGCAGGCTGGCGTGAGGAGGGAAGAACTATACTGACGTGAGGTCTGCAACACGACAAGGAATTAGAATTCAGAAAGCGGACGTAGCTGGTTTGATACTTAACTTTAATCCATTAATGATGAACGTCGCTCTTGAAGGTACATGATTCACAATATCAATAGTAATAGAATATGGCGCCTTGCTAGGCCGTAGGAAATGACGTAGCTGAAGGCTATGCTAAACTGTCGTCTCTGCAAATGAGAGCGTCTGTAGTCAGTGAACCATCGCTAGCAAAGTCGGCTGTACAACTAGGGCGAGTGCTAGGGAGTCTCTCTAGACCTGCCGTGTGACGGCGCTCGGTCTGCAATCACTGATAGTGGTGACACGCGGGTCCGACGTATACTAACGAACCGCGGCCGATTTAAAGGCTACCACCTAGCAAGTGTGGTGTCTGGCGGTGACACCACAGGTAGTAAGGGATGTTGAATGGAAAACTGGCCCAGTTTCAAATAGTGCAGTTCATGATCTAAGTTCATGGCGTGTAAAAAATAAACTAACGCTAAATCACACTAAGACTCAGTTTATACAGTTTCTAACAGACAATTAAACAAAAACTGACGTTTTAATTTCACAGAATGGGCATATGATTAGTGAAACTGAACAGTTCAAATTTCTAGGTGTTCAGATAGACAGTAAAGTGTCGTGGGAAGCCCAAGTTCAGGATCGTGTTCAAAGACTTAATTCTGCCATTTTCACTATTCGAAAGGTACGTGAAGTCGACACGAGAATTAGTCTACTTTGGTTATTTTCATTCGCTTATGTCATATGGTATTATATTTTGGCATTACTCTTCCCATTCTAAATGGAAGTTTTTGGCTCATAAATGGGCGGTTCAGGAAGTAAGTGGTGTAAGCTCACGAACCTCTTGTCGACCCTTGTTCACGAGTCTGGGTATTTTGACATTGGCCTCTCAATATGTATATTCCTTAGTGTGATTTCCTGTCAACAATGTTATCTTATTCCCAAGAATAAGCAGCTTTCACTCAGTTAATACCCAGCAGAAATCAAACCTGGATTTGGATCGGACTTCCTTAACTCTTGTGCAGAAAGATGTGTATTACACTGCTGCGTCCATTTTCAATAAGCTACCGCTCGAATTTAAAAATCTTAGCAGTAATCAACGCGCTTTCAAATCGAAACTGAAGAGTTACTTTATGGGTCACTCCTTCTGTTCTGTCGAGGAGTTCCTCGAAGCTCATTCTTGTTGTATTGTCGATTGTGTTTACTTAAACTTATGGACTGATTGTTTTCGCGTTCATAAACATTTTATTTTTATTTGTTATTACTTTTATGTTGTAATTTTATGTACTGACATGTTCCATGACGTTGGAGATTTGCTCCTCGATTTCGTCCTTCGGGACTTGACGTGTACATAAGAAATTAAAAAGAATTTACGCCCAAGGTGGACAGTCGGTCAGGTGAATGAGTAAGAAGAGTTCAGCTAATTTCTTATATTACCAAACAAAACAAAAAAAAAGAGTGTGACTAGGTTAAATTACAATTTCTCCGAGTGCAAGATATAAAACATACTGAGAATTAAAAAGTTAAGACCAACACACTTTATTGTGATAAATATAATATATACGTCACAAAGTAGCTCGAATGTACAGGAACATTTTTAGGTTTTGTTGTTCAACAAACTTAGAACTAAAAATTATATAAGGCATAATGAACAATTACCAGAATTTACATAACGAGTTCCTTCTTTGACAGTTGTACCTTATGACATTACACTTAAGAGCCAGTGATAGCAGGGCCCTGGAAGATTTAATGGGTGAGAAAGCGCCACTCGGTCGGGTTGGGGAATCACCCAGTCTAGTAGCCCTGTAGCCACTAGAATGTGAAGGTGCGTCCGGTGTCGAACTTCGACGATTAAATGAGTAGCAAATCCCACACCGACGCTAACGCGATACGCCACAGTAGCAAATTGTAATAATCAAGAGATACAAAATAACTTGTATACGGAAAAATATGAACTACGACGTGCAAACGAAACAGGCGCACTGATATCACCATATGACTGTAAAGAGTGCGGGGAGCTCTCGTCTGTATTCCACAAACTCAGACACTACAAGCAATTTAATTACATTTTGTAACATTTTTAACATCTATATTTATACTGTGCAACGAAATATGGTAGTATTACTAACATTAAGTCAGGTGATAACCAAGGTTATCCACAATAAGGGCTCAAAGTCACCTAGCATTAACTGAGACGAGGGTATGCTGAAAAATGCCTCCAAATTTTTTCAATGAAAACTCTTACGTATTTTTAAACAAAACTCATTTTATGAACACACTACACCTTTATTCTTCATGTCTTCATACTGGCCATTAAAATTGCTACACTACGAAGATGACGTGCTACAGACGCGAAATTAAACCGACGGGAAGAAGATGCTGTGATATGCAAATGATTAGATTTTCAGAGCATTCATGCAAGATTAGCGCCGGTGGCGACACCTACAACGTGCTTACCTGAGGAAAGTTTCCAACCGATATCTCATACACAAACAGCAATTGACCGGCGTTGCCTGGTGAAACGTTGTTGTGATGCCTCGTGTAAGGAGGAGAAATGCATACCATCACGTTTCCGACTTTGATAAAGGTCGGATTGTAGCCTATAGCGATTGCATTTTATCGTATCGCGACATTGCTGCTCGCGTTGGTCTGTTTGACTCAATGTCGAGGCGTATCAAGAACGTTACTACGGCAAGAGGTGGTTGTTCCGGGTACTGATATCTCAGGATCTATGCACCCAAACTGCCTGAAACTGTAATCACATGTCAGCTCTAGTATAATATATTTGTACAATGAATACCTGTTTAACATCTGCATTTCTTCTTGGTGTAGCAATTTTAATGGCCAGTAGTGTAAGTGTGTGGGGTTATTTTACATGGGATCTATGCAACTATGAAATTCGAGCGAGGGATTCACTTGAAACAAGATAATTAAAACTAATCTTACTTAAGTAATATCAGGCTCAATAGTATCATTTGTTTTAAAAATAAGCAAAATGTATTACTTGTAAGTTATATAGATTCACGAACCAAAGTGCTCGTACGCTGATAAAAGGTAGAAAACCTCTATGAAGTGTTACAGAAATTTGCAGATAGAAGCAAGTTTTATTCCGAGATAATAATATTACGGATTTTAATTTAAAGCTAATACAAAAATTAGAGGATATCTCTTCATTAGCAATGGTCACACATTCGTTATACACTCCTGGAAATGGAAAAAAGAACACATTGACACCGGTGTGTCAGACCCACCATACTTGCTCCGGACACTGCGAGAGGGCTGTACAAGCAATGATCACACGCACGGCACAGCGGACACACCAGGACCGCGGTGTTGGCCGTCGAATGGCCATAGCTGCGCAGCATTTGTACACCGCCGCCGTCAGTGTCAGCCAGTTTGCCGTGGCATACGGAGCTCCATCGCAGTCTTCAACACTGGTAGCATGCCGCGACAGCGTGGACGTGAACCGTATGTGCAGTTGACGGACTTTGAGCGAGGGCGTATAGTGGGCATGCGGGAGGCCGGGTGGACGTACCGCCGAATTGCTCAACACGTGGGGCGTGAGGTCTCCACAGTACATCGATGTTGTCGCCAGTGGTCGGCGGAAGGTGCACGTGCCCGTCGACCTGGGACCGGACCGCAGCGACGCACGGATGCACGCCAAGACCGTAGGATCCTACGCAGTGCCGTAGGGGACCGCACCGCCACTTCCCAGCAAATTAGGGACACTGTTGCTCCTGGGGTATCGGCGAGGACCTTTCGCAACCGTCTCCATGAAGCTGGGCTACGGTCCCGCACACCGTTAGGCCGTCTTCCGCTCACGCCCCAACATCGTGCAGCCTGCCTCCAGTGGTGTCGCGACAGGCGTGAATGGAGGGACGAATGGAGACGTGTCGTCTTCAGCGATGAGAGTCGCTTCTGCCTTGGTGCCAATGATGGTCGTATGCGTGTTTGGCGCCGTGCAGGTGAGCGCCACAATCAGGACTGCATACGACCGAGGCACACAGGGCCAACACCCGGCATCATGGTGTGGGGAGCGATCTCCTACACTGGCCGTACACCACTGGTGATCGTCGAGGGGACACTGAATAGTGCACGGTACATCCAAACCGTCATCGAACCCATCGTTCTACCATTCCTAGACCGGCAAGGGAACTTGCTGTTCCAACACGACAATGCACGTCCGCATGTATCCCGTGCCACCCAACGTGCTCTAGAAGGTGTAAGTCAACTACCCTGGCCAGCAAGATCTCCGGATCTGTCCACCATTGAGCATGTTTGGGACTGGATGAAGCGTCGTCTCACGCGGTCTGCACGTCCAGCACGAACGCTGGTCCAACTGAGGCGCCGGGTGGAAATGGCAGGGCAAGCCGTTCCACAGGTCTACATCCAGCATCTCTACGATCGTCTCCATGGGAGAATAGCAGCCTGCATTGCTGCGAAAGGTGGATATACACTGTACTAGTGCCGACATTGTGCATGCTCTGTTGCCTGTGTCTATGTGCCTGTGGTTCTGTCAGTGTGATCATGTGATGTATCTGACCCCAGGAATGTGTCAATAAAGTTTCCCCTTCCTGGGACAATGAATTCACGGTGTTCTTATTTCAATTTCCAGGAGTGTATTAACGAAGAGGAACAGCATACTGGTGCTTACAAAATACTTTCAGATTAAAAAGCAAATAGATAATGAACTTGTTGCGTGGAGACTTTTCGTAGCGGAACAGACCACGTGGAGGAGTCTCAGCAACTATCCAGTGCCATTACAAATAAAGAGAGTGGAATAAAACCGATATAGCTACAGATCTGTGTCTGCTGTTTCCCCCCGTTCCTGTCCTCAGTCAAGTCATTTAATTCGGCAAAAGAATTCCCTGCTTCGAGTAATGTAGTCTCATGTCTCCACGGTCAAGGGAAAAGAAGATTATCAATTAAGGTCGTTATTATCTGGTCGTAGAGAGAAAGGTGACAGGCCATTTTCGCGGCTCAGAGGTTGTCAGCCGAAAGATCGGAACAAGAATTAATAATATTCCGGATACGCACCCGAAACATTATGAAATAAATTATAGTCAGATTCTCTGGAAGAAAAATATCAATCTTTCGTATTTAAAGCGAAATATACAGCGTTCACAATATGTCCTAAAATTAAGTTCATGAAAACAGTAGTACAAATATTAGAGAAGAATTGTTCGTAACTTTAGCAGAAAAAAGAACGGTCAATGGCGTTTACCTCACTTTGAAGTACCAGAAGCAATTAAAATATCGACACAATCACCAAGGGAGCCATTCCGATTTTGCATTTCCCATTTGTCAGTATGATAGACAGTTGTGAGTTGTATGCAAATATGTAAATAAATGACGAGAGAGTCATTGTAAACTGACGATTGTTGCACTAGAAACCGGCGGACGGATGCAAAAAAGAAGTGGTTAGCAGGATTCCGATATTTTTTGTAAGACAACGTATGATTGAAAGAATATTTCCCTGGGCACTGAAATTACGGCCTGTACGTACAGCAGAAGCAGGTCTAATTATTGTAAGTTACAAATCTCCATTTAAATAGTTGTGACGTGACATACTGAAAGTTTATCGCACACGAAGCACGAAAATGAAGTTTTGGCCAACAATGAAAGTATCCAGGACAAGGAAAATTACCAGCAGTGGATATAGTTGTACACTTCATTTCATTTTGTTTTTCATTTCTTCACACGTTAGGATGATAATATTATACATGCCCAGTGTCCTGTCATGACAACAGCATTTACATGAAATCTTTTAGTCCACTCCAAAGTACATCGATGGTGGTGATAGACGGCGTTCCACCACCCCAAAGCACTAGGCAGAACCTGGTCAGTGAAACGTGGTGGGATCAGCTAAAGTCCTCTTGTCAAAGCCAGCAGCCACTGGCCAGGTTAGGCAGTGCGGTCAGCGCTCCAACGGTGTGGCGCTCACTCAGGCCCCGAAGCAGGGCGGTTCGCAGTAGCTGGAGAGAGCAGCTACATCTACTGACAAATGGATCGGTGTGGGGACGCACCAGAACGTTCAGAATCAAAGTGTGGACGCCAGTGTGGTTGGTAGCGGCTCACAGCAGTGACGTGTGCCCGAACAGGCCTTGCTAACAACAGAGTTTGCCCTCGAGGATGGTGACAGGTGTGCAGCTCGGTGAACCAGGCGAGAACTATGGAACGCTAGAGGATGGAAGCTAATTAGAAAAACGGTCTGACAGTTGGAGGGCAACATAGCAAAAGCATTTGAGCTTAGGACTGACAGCAGGCCTGCAGCTAGTGGAGACAGCGTCCAGTGGAGCCAACTTGTTGACCCAATTCCAGTTGTAGACTGGCATATACCTCACCTGGCTGCTGGCGGCTACTGACGCTGCCAGTCTAAAATGGGTAGTATTTGTACGAGCTCTGTCATTGTTTCTGAAATAGTCGAGCTTCACTCTGCTAAGTCAGAACAGAACCAAGGAATAAGACATGGCCACTGAGCAGCCACATCATCACATCAGCTTTTCCATTGTCAGCAATTTCACAGCCCTGGCTGCGCCATATCAGTATAGCGACTTCATCTTTGAGGTGCGATTTCTGTGGTGTCAGCATAACCAGCATACAGTGTCCTACGCGAAAAAGAACCTTAATGCCACCTATACTGTGGTTTCTTGCGTCAGTGTCCCCTCCTAACTAGGTCATGGGATTATTCGGATGGGACAGGTGGAGCTGTGGTGCAACATGCATCCTCTCTTCAGAAGATCTAGTCCGATCGTAGATAATCTACATCTCTGGAAAAGGTGTCGACAACGCGTGTTCTGTAGAGTCACATTAATGCGATTACCCGTTACAAGCCTGAATAACCACGTTTTGTAGAGCACACGGCAGCGAGATGAGCAGGAAAAGACTCGAAGAGGGTTTTGAAGGTTACCGACAGGGCTGTGGAACCGTGCTGACTCTATTGTCATAGCCAGTTGCGCTACGTTTTCCAGTTAATCCATGGCTCGCCGGCCGCTGTGACCGAGCGGTTCTAGGCGCTTCAGTCTTGAACCGTGCTGCTGCTACGGTCGCAGGTTCGAATCCTGCCTCGGGCATTGCTGTGTGTAATGTCCTTAGGTTAGTTAGGTTTAAATAGTTCTAAGTCTAGGGGACTGATGACCTCAGATGCTTCGCCCCATAGTGCTTGGAGCCATCTGAACCATTTTGAATGCATGGCGCAAACCGCCCGATCGAGGTGGTCCCAGCGATTCTCGATTGGATTTAAATCTGGAGAGTTTGTTGGTCAGCGAAGTGCAATAAACTCTTGCTGCTGCTGTTCGAAACATGCACGTACGGTGAGAGCTGTATGGGGAGTGCAAATGTGTCTGAAATCTTACGGGACTTAACTGATAAGGTCATAAGTCCCTAAGCTTACACATTACTTAACCTAAACTATCCTAAGGACAAACACACACCCATGCCCGAGGGAGGACTCGAAACTCCGCCGGGACCAACCGCACAGTCCATGACTGCAGCGCCCCCAGACCGCTCGGCTAATCCCGCGCGGTGGAGCTGTGTGATACGTTTCATTGTCCTGCCGGTAGGTGCCATCGTGGTGAGGAAAAACAAACTGCATCTAGAGATGGACATGCTCTCCAAGGATAGATGCGTCCTTGTAGTGAAGTATTGTGCCTTCAAGAATGACGAGATCACAGAGGGAATGCCACGAAAACATTCCCAAGATCGTAACCCACGATTTTTGCAATGTATGTCATTTCAGACGTTTCACGCCGTACGTGACAACGATGAACTGTCTGCGGGAGCATAAAACGTGATTCACATGAAAAGGCAACCTGCGAATGCTCACTTGTGATATTGGCCTCCAAATGCCAACCTTCATCGCTGTTGAACAGCAGTGGCCATGGTTGTATGCTGCTGCAGAGGTCCATACACAGCAATATTCACGGTACAGTCGTTGAGAAAACGCTGTTTATCTAAGCGGTCAGCTGCTCAGCACTTGCACGTATATTCACTCGCACACGTTTCCGCAGTCATTGGTCACCACTGCCATCTATAGCCCATGGTGCACCGTAGCTACCCTGGCATTAGTTCTGGATAGCGCCATTTTGCCATGAGCAATGTACTTTAACGAGAGTGGCATGTGAACAGTTTATAAACTAAGCCGTTTCATAAATGCTTCTACCGTGTGCCCTAAAGCCAATGATCTTTTGAAATGAGATAAATCGCTCCGTTTCCGTAATACAACTAGGATATCACTATTTTCCACCCACCGACATGCTTTGTATATCTCTACTGCTAGTTCTGTCACCTTCCACTTGAAAGTGGTTACTGCATGTTGACGTGGAACATAGGCAGCGATCACATTAATGTTTCTGGACAGCGTCGTTTGACATATATGTAAAATACGATTCTCCTTATACAAGCCAATGGGAATGTGTTAATTGGCAGCTTGCTTAACTGATCATTATTTTCGAAGACTGACTTAGTCAGCTAACGAACTGAAGCGCTGGGAGCTCAGGGAGGGTCGGCATTTTCCACCTAATATAGATACAGGTTGCATAAAATTGTGTTAGTACCACAACAGCACCAGAAACTGAGATACCCATCATTACAGCACTGCAACGTCCATCATCGCCGTATTGTTGCACGTGCTGGAGCATCTGCTCTTCAGTAATACGTCCTTTTTGAAGTCCTATTAGCTCATCCAATGAATAGAGAAGTTTGGGTGCCAAGGAGTCAATGAGGCAGGTTACATTATGGGCTGGGAATACTTTCATGGCTTATGTAGACAGTACAACAAAGGTTCTGTTACATTCACAATGGTTGTCCTCGATATGGTAGCTGGAAGAAGAAACGTTGGCCCTGAGATGCTACAAACTATGCCATTAATTAACAAAGGACTAACTTGCAGCTACAATCGTATCACACCTCTAGGCAGACCTTGCTCATTGAAATTTACAACAACCACTTTTTGCATAGAAAATATCGAATGTAGTCTAGCTTTTTAAAAGTAAGGTTGTGGTGTGAGGATATCCCAAGGGCCTCAATCTGCTCCGCTTTACCTGGAAATAGTTATACTTCGGATTCCTCTACATCAGTTTGGACCACTTGTGTCGGGCATATTGCTGCGTGCTCCCTCTGACAACAGTTGGGTTCATATGCCTACATGATCACATCATTGTTCTCTCTAGGAAATTTCCATTTCTATTTGTATGTACTTTCCAAAATCCTCCCATTACAGTGGTTAGGAATGGACTGTAAAACATTCATTCAATGTGTTACTATCCGCTTCGAAAAATTGGAACAGAGTTGAGCATAGTTGGTGTCGTTTCCTACGGGCGCGATGAGACAAAGTAATGACTGGGCTTGTTTGACAGGTGTGGTGATGAGCACTAACCCAGCTGGCAATTCCCCTGGGCACTGTACAGGCCACCCAGGAATTGTTCAGGGGGTAACAGTTCAGGACTTACTGTCCGCAAACCTGTTCAACAAAACTAAGTTGGTCAGTATAATATTCAGACTCTAATTCACCAAACTAATAGCCATGTTCACACAGTCTATGTTTACACAGTCTACCAATTCTGCTGTAAACTTACATAGCATTTGTGTCTTGTTCAGTACACTCCAATTCAAGTTTGCAAACTGCATTGTATGCCACTCAGCTGTAGCTTCATTACTATCCACTATTTCTCTCATCCGTTCGAGAGCATCACATAGTTCCCATATAGTCTGTCCCTGTTACCTTCAGCAGCCAACCACACTATCTTATAATGATTGAATGTACGCAAAACCAAATCCACCTCTCGCCATAATTTTTGCGCAGACATTCGGAAGAAATATGTAACCATTGGTTTTCCTCCATTCTCTGTCTCAAAGTCCAACGTTTGTACATCGTTTTTCACCTCCCATTCACTATCTGCCAATTTTAGCATCCAGTGGTGGCTAGTTAGGATGACACTTTCCTGTCTGGAACACAGTACCCTCCTTCCAGTTGTAAATCCTGCAATGCAACTACCTATTCCTCACTAAAGAGGTGCAACTATCCCACAACTGTGATATGTGCCATGGTCATCGTTAATGACAACAGTACTGGGGGTAATTTAAACTGCTATCACCCCTCCCCCTACTTCTAGATTGTTCATTATCCACACTCGTAAAAGACACTGATAATTACATAAACTCCCATTATTTTACCATATTTCATTTACAAAAATAAACTCCTAACACAAGAAAGACTAATTCATTACTTGTCTGAGACACCGGGAAACTTCAGACTGCATGCATCAATTTCGGATCTGTTTCTCAATGCTTAACTCTGCACGCTTTCCAATAGTGCAAAACAGAATTTGACCTGGATTTTCTCTGCTGTCGGTCAGTGTTTAACATTCCTGACTCCTTTGCTTATTTGAGGTGGCATAACTCCAAACAGTTATCACTAGCTGTGGCCATGTGCACAGATTTTTGCAGATATGGAAAGTTAGAAAAATATTTTCTTAAAAATATAAGTGTAATATTTTTTGAAAGTTACAGCTCCCTCAGCTGCGTCTGTGCTATGGGGGTACAGAAATTATGATCTTCAGTCGTTACTGCTGTTAACAGCATGTCGCCAACGTCCGAATTAACATTGGGCAATGTAATGTGTAATGTAACTTTGTACGATTTAATTACTTCAAATCAGCTATGTTACACAGCAGCCAGATAAATACAAGTTTTAAAGGTAGTAGGATATTTTAATATTCATCGCCATAAAATAAGAAAGGCAAATTAAAGATCCTTTTCATTGTGATTTCTTGCTCAAACAGTCCACGGGTGTATTGCCGGTACATAGTGTTCAACGGACACAATATTTAGGCGATCAGACATGTCGCCATAGTCAGGTGCGCTGACGAACTGAACTCTTGAGGGCGGGCGGCCGTCTCAAATCCCCTCCCCTTGCGAGACGTTTTCTGCGCGGTCCGCCTCCACAGCGGCGCGTCGGTTGTCGCTGAGACGCTAGCGTCGCCGTCTGTGGTGGCGTCGGTTTAATTGCCTCGTCCGCCCTGGTCACCCGTTAGTTTTCTTTGCTGAGCGTCTTTTTATTAGACTCAATGCTGGTTCCCATGCCTTTCTGAGGTTATAGCCACAATCTCGGTTGATCAGTCCGTCCCTGGTACGAATTTCGATAGCCTCTCGAAGGACGCTGTCCCAGTACTTAGATGTCTGTGTCAAGACACTGGTATGTTGGTAGTCCATTTCGTGATTTTCGGACAAACAGTGCTCTGCGACCTCCGACTTGTTGGGGTACATAAGTCGAGTGTGCCTCTGATGCTCTCTGCAACGATCTTCAAAGGTGCGCACTGTCTGTCCAGTATAAGTCTTCCCACACTGACACGGACTCTGGTATATGCCGGCCTTCCGCAAACAGAAATAGTCTTTGACACTTCCCAATAATGCTCGTGTTTTGTTGGGTGGACAAAAGACAGTCCCTCTTCGGTGTTTCCTCAATATTCGTCCTATTTTCCCCGATAGTGCGCCAGTATTCGGCATATAGGCAATGGCTATCTCTTCCTCCGTTACTTCTTCCGTCTCCACGCGCTGTACTGTAGAGGTGGGGCGGAAAGCGCGTCTGATCTGCCATTGCGAGTATCCATTTTTCGGGAATACAGTTTTGAGGTGTTCCAGATCATGGGGCAGACTCTCTGCATCAGAGATGGTGCGCGCCCTGTACACTAGTGCTTTTAGCAATACATTCCTATGCGAAGGGTGGTGGGAGCTATCCGCATGCAAATACAGGTCGGTGCGCGTTTTCTTCCTGTATACCCCGTGACCCCTGGTGTGATTCGCTCTTCTTTTGGCCATGACGTCCAGGAATGGTAATCTTGCTTCTGCTTCGGTGTTCATAGAGAATTTGATGTTAGGATGGAATTCAGGTGTGTAAGGAAGTCTAGGAGCATGTTCCTTCCATGGGGTTCAAAATGGTTCAAATGGCTCTGAGCACTATGGGACTTAACTGCTGTGGCCATCAGTCCCCTAGAACTTAGAACTACTTAAGCCTAACTAACCTAAGGACATCACACACATCCATGCCCGAGGCAGGATTCGAACCTGCGACCGTAGCGGTCACGCAGTTCCAGACTGTAGCGCCTAGAAACGCATGGCCACGCCTGCCGGCCTCCTTCCATGGGGCCAGATCACGAATCGGTCATCGACATAACGGAGAAAACAAGTAGGTTTCCATTTGGATGACGGCAAAGCTTCCTCCTCGAAGTATTCCATATAGAAATTAGCGACCACAGGCGAGAGTGGGCTACTCATTGTGACTCCTTCTGTTTGCTCATAGTCTTCTACATTAAAGAGAAAATACGTGGAGGTCAGAATGTGCCTGAAAAGATTCCGCATCAGTGTGGGAAGACTTAAATTGAACAGGCAGTGCGCACCTTTGAAGATCGTTGCCGAGAACACCAGAGGCACACTCGACTTAGGTACCCCAACAAGTCGGCGGTCGCAGAGCACTGTTTGTCCGAAAATCACGAAATGGACTACCAACATACCAGTGTCTTGGCACCGGTATCTACATCTGGGACAGCGTTGTTAGAGAGGCTATCGTAATTCGTACCAGGGACGGACTCATCAACCGAGATTGTGGCTATAACCTCAGAAAGGCATGGGAACCAGCATTGAGTTTAATTAAAAAGACGCTCAGCAAAGTAAACGAACGGCCGACCAGGGCGGACGAGGCAGTTACACCGACGCCACCACAGACACCGACGCCAGCGTCTCAGCGACCGATGACGCGCCGCCGCGTGCGCGGACCGCGAAGGGAACGCTTCGCAGGAGGAGGGGTTTAAGACGACAGCCCGCCCTCAGGAGCTCAGCTCGTCAGCGCACCTGACGATAGCGACACGTCTGATCGCCGAAATACTGTGCCCTTTGGACACTATGGACCGGGAGTACACCCGTGGACTCTTCGATCCTTATCATTATTAACAATAATGATAAAGATAATATCAACATAAATACTTCTCATTTCTCCACGTTCTTTATAATTCAGCGACTACAACCTACTGTGAAATTAATCAAACCGCATTTTTAAGTTATCTTTTAATCTTGCATTATTTCAGAAACTGTGCGAACATATACACTGAGGTAATACGACTTAAGGTAACAATCTGCACGTATACAAATGGCAGTAGCATCGTGTGCACGCGGAATAAAAGGGCAGTGCATTGGCAGAGCTGTCGTTTTTACTCAGGTGATTCATGTGAAAAGGTTTCAGACGTGATAATGGCTTCACGACATCAATTAACGGACTCTGGACACAAAATGGTAGTTGGAGCTAGATGTATAGGGGATTGCAATTCGAAAATCATTAGTAAATTTAATACTCAGAAATCCATAGTGTCCAGAGTGTACCGACAATACTAAATTTCAGACATTACCTCTCGCTGCAGACAACACTGGCTAGGGGTGTTCACTTAGCGACTGACAGCAGTATCTGAGTAGAGTTCTCAGTGCAAATAGACAAGCAACATTGCGTGAAATAACTGCAGAAATATTGGACGTACAACAAACGTATCCGTTTGGAGAGTGTAGCGAAATTTGACGATAATATGCCAAGGCAACAGGTGACCGACAGTAGTGTCATTGCTGACAGCAAAGCATCACCTGCACCGCCTCTCCTGGGCTAGAGACCGTTTCAGTTGAACCATAGATGACTGGAAGTTGTGGATTAGTTCAGTCTGTGATGTCTACAAATAATGGTCTGACCTGACTGATCTTACCCATGGCAATGAGGGCTGGCAAACTGACCAGTGTGCTGGCTGAGCATGATAGAAGCAGACGTGTGTTGCATGAGGTAGAGGAGGGGAGGAAAGGGAGGAGGAGGGGGGGCGGTGGGAGGTTCTTGGAAAACAACTTGTGCGAACAATACTTTAAGACCTGTCAATCAAAAGATGGATATCCCCAGGGGTCACAATCCTCTTAGCAGAACGATAGGTTAAGAACGTTTCAATCAAATGGGCACAATACGTTGCCCCTGAACGAGTAATTTCCCCTGATGTTGGCAACCCACACTAACAAATCACCCTCATAGCCATGTTGCCCTACTACTCTTGGAGCTACCTTCAGTCATTCTGAGACCTCTTTTTCCCAGACAACAATGGATTTTTATGGATGACAATCCACCATGTCACTGGAACACAATCGTTCGTGATTAGTTTGAAGAACATACTGGGCAATTTGAGTCAATTGTGTGGCCACCCAGATCGCCCGATATGAATGTCATGCTACAACCGCAAGTTATCCGCAGTTATGGACGGCTATAGGGCAGCTTTGCTCAGTATTGTCACAGGGGACTCTTATGGGACCATTGCTTTTCACAACATATATAAATGACCTAGTAGATAGTGTCGGAAGTTCCATGAGGCTTTTCGCGGATGATGCTGTAGTATACAGAGTTGGAGCATTAGAAAATTGCAGCGAAATGCAGGAAGATCTGCGGAGTATAAAAGTAGATGTTGATGTATTCCTGCAGGGGACTTCCAACGACTTGTTGAGTCCATGCCACGTTGAGTTTCTGCAATGCGAAACAGTTTAAGAGATTATGATCCGCCAGCCAGAGTGGCCGTGCGGTTCTAGGCGCTGCAGTCTGGAGCCGAGCGACCGCTACGGTCGCAGGTTCAAATCCTGCCTCGAGCATGGATGTGTGTGTTGTCCTTAGGTTAATTAGGTTTAATTAGTCCTAAGTTCTAGGCGACTGATGACCTAAGAAGTTAAGTCGCATAGTGCTCAGAGCCATTTGATTATGATCCGCCTTCAAGAAAACAGAAGATAATTTTATCTAATGACGTGGAATCACCACAGAAATAAGTCAAATTAACACATTTGCAGCCGAACAAAGCTTTCGACATATTTTAGAAACATTCAGACGGTAAGTAATTAATGGATGACAGTTTGCATTAGCACCAATTAACTTTTCCAGACCCATTGTCACAAACATTTCTTCGTATAAATATTAAGGCTATTTGTTTTATATAACAGCATAATGTACTGTAACGAACATAAGGTGGCTGCAGATATACATAATTAATCGATTGAGTGCGTTTGCCAGAAACTACGATGAAAAAGGTGATGGAGAAATCGTTATCTCGCTCGTAAGTTTCCTCTCCTGTTATTAGACGAGTTTAATTAGTTGATGGGGGAGGAATTGATGGCACACCATATGGCGCATATCCTGTTCATAGTTCTAGTTATTGCTGCGAAGAACGCCACCGAGATACAGCAGTCTTCACTGTTGTTTTCGTAGAGGTGAGGAACACTTACGAACAATTTCTACCGTGATACTTACGTTGACTATTAAAGGAGAAACTGTCTTGTATTTGTGACTTACAAAATATTTAGAAAGCGTATACGTTTATGTGTTAGAACGAAATCATTGCCTCTTTCTCAAGCTTACGGTTTGGTTAAGTGATTAGATAACTTTAATTAATGTAAGGCAGTTTGCGATGGTACCGGCACTGTATACTTCCAAAGACTTTTCACAGATGTGTTCACTCAGAGCCTATAGCAAGACTACAGATGAATTACTCTCGATGCACGGTATCTCCACTCAAGAAGAGTGTGCTTCATAACGGAACATTAGTATCTTGGCATCAGTTGTACCTTCGTTTAAAATTTTCCTTGTAGACTGCAATTAAATGAGGATTAAATGTGGTATTCTTAATTTCACTCTGTTGATGTAAAATAGTTAAAAAACACTGTCAACCCTCACTCTAAATCACGTTGCTAGATATATTGGTTAAGGGACAGTTACAGTAAATTGGCACACTTACACTCGTAAAATAGACTGTGATATACGAAGACTTCACTCAGAGTGAGTGAGATGGCATACAACAAATAACAAACAGTCTCTCTCTCTCTCTCTTTCTCTCTCTCTCTCTCTCTCTGTCTCTGTCTCTCTCTCTCTCTCTCTCTCTCTCTCTGTGTGTGTGTGTGTGTGTGTGTGTGTGTGTGTGTGTGTGTGTGTGTGTGTGTGTGTCTGTGGGTGTATGTGTATGTGTCTGTGTGTGTGTATTTTTTCGTAGTTCTGTTTGCCTTAATCTACTTTTGGGGTCTTCCAGCTCCGTCAAAACGTCTCTAGAATTATCCAAAATGTGTCTTACTTAGTAGGTAGAAACATTCTGCTCTTTACTGTAGGTACACTGGTGACACCAAGCCGGCCGCAGTGGCCGTGCGGTTCTAGGCGCTACAGTCTGGAGCCGAGCGACCGCTGCGGTCGCAGGTTCGAATCCTGCCTCGGGCATGGATGTGTGTACTGTCCTTAGGTTAGTTAGGTTTAATTAGTTCTAAGTTCTAGGCGACTGATGACCTCAGAAGTTAAGTCGCATAGTGCTCAGAGCCATTTTGGTGACACCAATATGAGTATGGGGTCAATAACTGAACCTCAGTGGAGGCCGTAATTGAAGTTAACGAACAAATTCTTCTGGCATTTGGAGACGGATTGACGCAGTCTTCTGGTGAGCTATCAGGTTTTAATTTTTAGTTTCATTTTACGGCAATATCTCAAACACTAACTTTCGGAGTGCAAATTCTGTTCTTGTCTTTAACTTTGGTTAAATTCTATTTCTTCCATACGCTTCCCTCTGTGTCAGCAATATGATGTTAAAATTTGGCGTTATTCTTACATTGATACTCTTTCTACAGTGCCCTGAAACGGGAAGTTTAATTATGGATATCATGTACACCTACAGGGTGTTTCAAAAACGACCGGTATATTTGAAACGGCAATGAAAACTAAACGAGCAGCGATAGAAATACACCGTTTGATGCAATTGCAATATGCTTGGGACAACAGTACATTTTCAGGCGGACAAACTTTCGAAATTACAGTAGTTACAATTTTCAACAACAGATGGCGCTGCAAGTGATGTGAAAGATATAGAAGACAACACAGTCTGTGGGTTCGCCATTCTGTACGTCGTCTTTCCGCTGTAAGCGTGTGCTGTTCACAACGTGCAAGTGTGCTGTAGACAACATGGTTTATTCCTTAGAACAGAGGATTTTTCTGGTGTGGGAATTCCACCGCCTAGAACACAGGGTTGTAGCAACAAGACGATGTTTTCAACGGAGGTTTAATGTAACCAAAGGACCGAAAAGCGATACAATAAAGGATCTGTTTGAAAAATTTCAACGGACTGGGAACGTGACGGATGAACGTGCTGGAAAGGTAGGGCAACCGCGTATGGCAACCACAGAGGGCAACGCGCAGCTAGTGCAGCAGGTGATCCAACAGCAGCCTCAGGTTTCCGTTCGCTGTGTTGCAGCTGCAGTCCAAATGACGCCAACGTCGACGTATCGTCTCATGCACCTGAGTATACACCTCTCTCCATACAAATTTCAAACGCGGCAATCCCTCAGCGCCGCTACCATTGCTGCACGAGAGACATTCGCTAACGATATAGTGCACAGGATTGATGACGGCGATATGCATGTGGGCAGCATTTGGTTTACTGACGAAGCTTATTTTTACCTGGACGGCTTCGTCAATAAACAGAACTGGCGCATATGGGGAACCGAAAAGCCCCATGTTGCAGTCCCATCGTTCCTGCATCCTCAAAAAGTACTGGTCTGGGCCGCCATTTCTTCCAAAGGAATCATTGGCCCATTTTTCAGATCCGAAACGATTACTGTATCACGCTATCTGGACATTCTTCGTGTATTTTTGGGGCGGTACAAACTGCCTTAGACGACACTGCGAACACCTCGTGGTTTATGCAAGATGGTGCCCGGCCACATCGCACGGCCGACGTCTTTAATTTCCTGAATGAATATTTCGATGATCGTGTGATTGCTTTGGGCTATCCGAAACATACAGGAGGCGGCGTGGATTGGCCTCCCTATTCGCCAGACATGAACCCCTGTGACTTCTTTCTGTGGGGACACTTCAAAGACCAGGTGTACCGCCAGAATCCAGAAACAATTGAACAGCTGAAGCAGTACATCTCATCTGCATGTGAAGCCATTCCGCCAGACACGTTGTCAAAGGTTTCGGGTAATTTCATTCAGAGACTACGCCATATTATTGCTACGCATGGTGGATATGTGGAAAATATCGTACTATAGAGTTTCCCAGACTGCAGCGCCATCTGTTGTTGAAAACTGTAACTACTGTAATTTCGAAAGTTTGTCTGCCTGAAACTGTACTGTTGTCCCAAGCATATTGCAACAAACGGTGTATTTCTATCGCTGCTCGTTTAGTTTTTATTGCCGTTTCAAATATACCGGTCATTTTTGAAACACCCTGTAAATATCAGAGACCAGGCTCATAAAGTCTAAAGTTCAAAATGTGCCATAGAAGTTCAGCTCTTTTGAGTTTTTTTTTCTCTGAAGAGTCCTGTCTAGAAGCTACTCCCCTGACTAACTGCAATATGTCTTTCACATAATTGCTCGAGATATGGGACACTGCTTGGGCAAATATCTTTTGAGTCTCTAATTTGTAAACATGTGGCACACACTCACCATTATGACCAATGCTTATATTTGCTTGTTAATACGCGACGCATCTCACTATACAGTAGTGATTCTCCCTAGCATGGACTCCACAAGTGCTTGGTAGTACAAGATTTCTAAACACAGATCACTAAATTCCTGTAATTTACCATAATTAGAGCCCAGTAGTTTCCCACCAGGCTCAAAACAGGCGAATTTGGTGGCAATGTTGACGCAGTCCTCAACTGTCATGGTGGCTTTGATTACTGTCTCAGCTCCCATGAAAGACCAGTTGAATGTCTCCAAAACAATAATTCTGCCTCCACCGGCCTGCGTCCATGGTGTAGTGCACGTTTCGAAAAGTCATTCTCCTTGATCGGGCATATCCGAACGTGACCATCGACTTGGTGTAACAAGAAACACGATGGATGTGACCAGGAGAAACGTTTCCATTCATGATTACCCCTTGTTCAATGAAATCGTAATTGACGATGTCGTTGGTCAACATGGAAAAATGTAAACGTCGTCTACTGCGGAGTCTCATGTTCGACAATGTGCGAAGAACTTTGTACTCCGAAACGTGCCTGTACTAACATTATGTTCTATCGTCATAGCTGCTACAGATAAGTGCCAAACCAGCTGAAACAGAGCGGGAAGGCGTCCGACCTCCTCTCCCTGTGACGACGCTTGGACGTCGGACACTTCAACACAGACTCGTGATTTCACTTCCCAGACATCTCACGGCAGTAGCACGCCAAAATCTGACAAGCTTTGTCGTTTCCGAAATGCTCGTTCCCGGACACCGGGCCACAACAACCTGCCTTCCATCAAAGTCGCTTTCTGCCCTTTGTCAAAGCCACTTATGTCGCTAAATATCCCCATTTGATTGCCATTTTTTCTCCTCGCTAAAACGGTTCCCCACTCGTCTCTGCTCATTTTATAAACTTCCATTACAGCATCACATGCCAACAACCAGGAGGCTTCAATCATGCCATGGACAGTGGTCATAATCTTGTAACTCATCAGTGTACATGAAAGGGATGGCGGAGATACGTGAGAAAACGTTCCTTCATTCGTCAGTTGGGCTTTGTTGCTCTTGGAAGTCCCTAAATGAAACTGTGTTACGGCCAACATGGCTCTCATCTTCATTCTGTTACTCATTTGTCTGCCTTGATAGAAAACATTCAGGTACAACGAAAGTTCATTATATCCTGTCGACATCTGAAAGAGATCTTTTTGCTTTGAACGATTGCAGAGTACATGCTGTGCGCAGAAACATTTGTTGAACTTACGCCAGCCTCAGCAAATAATTACTTTTATCTTGCTCCCATTTCTCACTAAATACGATTTAACTTTTCCTCTCTGATAATTCTTTAGCTGTGCTATACGACGGGCATTGAGTACGTAATGCAACATTTTTTCGGCCAGTTTCTGTTAAAAAATTTCTTGTGGCGCATCACGTGAAACTTCTTAATTAAATTTTTACTTACTTGGACAGAAATAACTTAGAAGTTCAAACTTCTTAATTTATTTGATTCTGAAACTGCTGTGTGAAATTGAATGCAAGTGAACCTGCTTAAACTGCATAGTGAAACTGAACGTACTCTCACTTTGCTTGTCTTTATCGTTTCATTCCTGACCTACAGAACTATAACAGACAAATACAACTCAAACGCAATCTGACTGCTCAAAAATGATAACCTGACTTCAAATAATTAATACAAAAGAATGGCCCTGAATAAGAAGAAATCCTATACATTTCATAAGTCACTTACCTCATAGACAATCTTCATTACACCAACTAAAGAAATGCAGCAAACACCAATAAAGCTAGCTAAATAAAATATTCTAACTACTGAAGGCTCTAACTACTAATAGGCATGTGGTTAGCAAAGGAAAAATTTTGATGCAGAGCAAACAATGTGTTTATAAGATTTTACCTTAATCAAGTGACAACCTGTTAAAAAGAATTATATAGTCATCAGTAATAAATCTCCATGACGGATACACATTCAGACTGTCCGCTCGCACTAATACTGCAAACCTCCAACACTGCTAATTGTTAACCTCTAACCTGCATCACTGCTGACTACTCACTCCCAACTTCCATTACTGCTCCCTGTTCACCTCCAACTGCGAGTCCGACCAGTCACAGAGTCTCCTACAGAGTGCGCACAGTGCTGTCAGAGTTATTAATGCAGAGCGCTACATAGGGCTGCCAACATACAAACACGTAAACAGGCTACTTACATAGCCCCCTGCTCCTCTCAAAAAAAATTGCAAAAACTAATTTGTTAAAATTTTTTATATTAACATTATCAGATAGATCAGATGCACACAATTAGTAATATACTCTTGGGCAATAAATCAAAAACTTCACCTCACACTCCCTAAGGACAGTCCTAATCATTCATCAGAAGAGTAGTCTATGACAGTTTTATGCACAGTCTGAGCAATAAAAGAAAAATACACACGTAAGAAGTGGACCTCCACGCAGTCTTGAAGTAGTAGTGTTGTCCTCCCAACGGAAACACTGTTCTGGATCTTGACATGAAGACTGGTAATGGGCCACAACAGAGCAAATCAACAGCAAAGCCAGTCGAAGTATTGCAGAATAAAGATAGAATTGGTAGGTCGCCAGAGAACAGACCCACAGTATTTCTTGTAGAGATTATGGTAGTAGTGGGCCACCAAACGTGCAAACCCACTGTAGTCGTTGTAGAGATTATGGTAGTAGTGGGTCACAAGTGAACCCACTGTGGACCTTTCAGAGATGGCCAGCATCCATCTGCTGCGACTGTGTGGGTGCACAACCACAATTGAAGAGTCTTGATGACAATATAGCAAATCCAAGAACCACCTCTTGTGAATTCACTAAGGATTTTTTTTTAAATATCCTTAGAACCAGCAATGTTGTTAACCAGTCCCTTGCTGAATGATCAACACACGTGCAAGTAATAAGTCATATAACCTCAGACATTTTATACATGTACTATGACCAACAGAAGTGTGCAGTACTATACAATTACAATTTTACAGCATAAGAATACAATTACGAAGGTATAGAAAACATAATTACAGAAAAGAACATGATAATACAGATAACATTTGTAGTAATACAAGCTTCACAAAAGAATATAAATAAGCATATACATCAGTATTACAGGAATTGTGACATAAGTAAGTAAATAAATGAAAAATGAGAATATCCATTGAAACATTAACTTGACACATGAGCATTAAAAGATAATAGAATAGAATAAATAATGTCAGAACAACTTTCCAAAGTAAAGAATATGTTACAAACCGAAATTAGATTTGAGGATAACAATATTCCTCATCATACTGAATGCAGCTTAGTATTACAAGAAGAAAAAGTTCTATCAAATTTATCTTATCAGGAAAACACACAGAGACAGGGAGAACACAAACACACAGCGGAATAACACAGAAGGAAAGGACAGTGTCTGTTTTCAGTGTGACTTTGGTGCTGCAGTTCTTTTGGTGGGCATTTGATACCTCTTTTTCGTTTTTTTGTTCAATACTTTCCTTCATACTGGTCACTCTATAACTTTCAGCCAAAACTACATTTCCAACTAAAACTTCATTTATCTCTCTTAGTTCAACATCTTACCTCATCATTTGTTTCCAAGAAATTGCTACCTGACAAAATCATTGTTCCCCATTATACAATTCTCTTTGGCCAAACTTTTTTCTTATAGTATCACAATGCATTTCTTCCCAATTCACCACAACTCATTTTCTTATATAGCATACCCCCTCTTAAACTAACTTAAATATACTGAGCTCAGATATATAAACTAAGAGGCAATGCAGCAGCACAAAATAATTAACACAAACAACAATGACAAAAAATGCAAAGTGGCAAAGTAAGCAGCAGTAGCAAAGTAATAGAAAGTAAAATTCAGTAAGACAATGCCTGACAAATAGCAGCAGCAAATGCAATAACTTACACCTAAACATGACAAAGCACAAGCAGAAAAAATATTACAGTAAAGACAGCAGTGCAGATAAGGGAAATGTCTATTCACATCTTAATGTCTGTCACATCCTATCACTACTACAACAACTCATTCTAACAACAAAATTACCAAGTCCTTGAAAACAAAATAATGTATGCAGTTCCTGTTATTAGTCCCTTCTCCTTGTTATGCTTCTTTCCTTTGCTAGTGCTCTTTTTTTAAGAATGTGGATCATAGAATTATTATTTAATAGGTCTGTTGATAAAAGGTGTATACATTAGCATATGTATTAAATTTTGTTTTGTAAAAACCAATGCTGCAGCCCAACTAGAAACCAGATATCAAATAAAATAAGCAAATATGTACAAAGCAAACTATAAAAACATCATTCATGAGCCATATGGCATTTTAGAAGTCAGTAAAATTCTCTCAGCCCTCGTAGATAGACACTTGTCATAATCAGGTGTGTAGATGTAAAACTATTTCTGATCACTTCATAAGCATTTCTGTAAGTAGCTCGAAGTACGAGCTCCAAAGTGTACTAATAGGTTTCCAATTATTAATGTGTCGTGTTTTTGGTGTGTTCTGCAAAGAAATGTCAATAGCGAGGTCAACAGCCTCTTTTCTGCAGCTATGCGAGCGCTTGCGAGAGTACAGCAAGCTTCAAAGTTGCTGAAGCGGTACAAGGAAAGTTGAAAGTCCACGCAACAATAGGCATATTTCAAAGCGGCTATCGGGCAGCTGGGCGCAGCAGAGCATTACGTCAAGGTCACATACACTTTTTGCCAACATATTTATGACAGCAATTTTCGCTAAAGTGACAAACAAAAAATTTTTCACAGCTTGAACATTTACGTTAGAAGTGTGTAGAAACGAAATCTCATGAATGACAGTGTCCAAAAATTTCCATCAGCATTGTGGTACTCATATTCGCATATATGCTCACCTATCATGACTTAAAATAAGATTGTTAGTTTCCAACGTTCTTTTACACAAACAGAATCCCTAACCCCTACTCACTATTCATTACTCATTACACATACACGTATTTGTCCATACTTCTTCAATACTGCATCATAAATATGTAGCATACTCATTCCCCATATAGTATCATATTATTGATCATCAACAGATCTCAACATCATAGTACACATCGTCGTCGTAATACCATCATAGTAGATCAAATCTCGGAATCGTCGTAGCTTCTTTCAATAATCTCAAAACCTCTAAAAAAAGCTCTCTACTCGTTTCAATAGCGTCATCTAACTCAAACGTACTTAAGAAAATCATGATACCACACAAAATACATCAGTCATATGTCTCATAGTATCACAATGGTTCCGAAAATGTATGAGCAGTTCACAAAGTACAAAGTACTATTTCCTAAATGTGAAGCAATCCAACTGTGTAATTACATAGGCATCTGTCACTGACGTAGTAAATGTTCGTTTCTCTCGTTAAAATGGTCAGATAGCTGTGTAATTCTGTGTTAGAGAAATATGGTACCAATGTGTAAAACTGTATAAGCAACTACCATATTAGCTAGGGCTCCTTGCGTTTGCCACAAGCATGATAGACAAAGTATGCATACTCCCAGAAGGGATGATGTCATTATACCCACAGATGTTACAGATTAAAACTGCAGAATTAAATGTATCATAGGAAACCTTCTCTGTATCATTGTAGTTCAAAAATATTTCCTAAAAATGTTCCAAATACAAAAATTAATCATTCAAATGCGTGTCCTGTAGCGTTTAACTATGGTTCTTGCTGTAAGATAATTTCTGTCATTGGCTAACGGTAAAAATGTACCAACTGTAGTAGTTATCGCCGTTCATAAGCAAAGTTCTCCAAAAATCAGTGTACTTACCTGTGTCATATACAAAAGTAAAGAGCTGTGGGTATAAATGTCGTAGTTATTACGTTAATTGATGTGACCTAGAAAGTACTATAGTGTAACGTGTTGTATTACGAAAAATACCTGTCTCACTGTAGCCATGCCACAAAAGTTATTACAAAAGAATATTTTACTTTCTAGAAGAACGTATAAAACCTGTGCAGTCAGAAAACAGATACAGAGCAAAAGCAATAATGAAGATTGTGTCACTCATAAGTAGCGTCGTAGCATGATCATGTAGCCATCAAACAAACCAAACACCGTGTCACCTGTGACCTCCCAGGAAGTACATTAAATACAAAATGTCTTTTCAAGTAAACAAAAATGTTGCAGTAAAACCTCGTTAGCAGTATATGTTTCAAAAACGTGAGCATTATAGCCATGACGTAATCGTGCAACTAACAAGCAAAATGTACACACCATAAGACTGTGTCGTCTGTTCCCTATAAAAGTGAACTCGTAAAATTACTACTTAATATGTTCCATAGCTTCTTGATTAGATAGTTAACTTCAAAACATCGCTGCATGTTAAGTTTCTAAATGAGACAAAGTGTAATAGTAAGATGAAGTGAAAAATTTGATAGCAAAGATTAAGTCAGAAAGCAACTCATTTCTCAATAAACAGTTTTACGTGAGAAATGTGGTGTAATATTTTTTTTTTGTAAGACAGTTGACAAAGCCAAGCCTGTGGATGTATATCATTACTAGAATTCTTGAGTGTTCTGAATTTACGCGTTTTGATGAAGAGCTTATAATCAGTAATCATGAAGCTAAGTCGCAAATCCATCGTTCTTACGTCGTGTCGGCGGTTCGGTCCCAAGGTTCGGTGTACCTTGCCAACTCCTTTCAAAATCTCCAAAATACCCTGTGTTACTACTTTGGGACTTTTCCGCAGTTCTAAATCCCACTTCCCGTGTCGGAGCGCGAGTCTCCTCTGAAATATGTAGTTCTTGTATCACCTGTGCCAACTGATCTTGTACTTCCCGCATTTCTCTTTTGTGTTGCGTATTGATTTGTTTCTGACTTTCTTTGAATTTCCTAATTTTTTCGTACTCCTCTGTATCAGTAAAGGCTACCGGTCTTGTATCATTCAGGTCATCATCTACCTTCGTAGATAAATTTAACTGATCCGAAACCAAATTTTAGTGTCCATTTGCGCCGAAATCGTATCTGTGTCATTTAACTTTTCCTGATTTTTTGCAAGTTGCGTAACCGTATCGACAGATGCAACTGAGTCAGTTTTGGCTTGCAAGGTGTCATGATTTTCGTGCACAATGATCTGCAGTTCTTTTATGGCTGCTTCATGATTCTGTAATGCGTTTTCATGACGCAAATAAATAGGCTGAAAATGCTCAAAAATTTGTGTTATTACCTCTTTACAAACTTTTTTACATTTAGATTCGATTTTAATTAACTCAGCAGTTAAATCTTCACGTGTTTGTTCAAGCTAACTTTGGAAGCTGTTGCTGTGTTTCTTTCATTTATTGCATTAATTGCAATAATAATGCATCAGTGCCTGCAACGTGCTCCTTTGTGCTTCTCGGCAGTGCATTTGCACCGGCAATATTCGTATTTTGAAAAGCAGACGGTGTGTCTTGACTTAATTGAGAAAAGTGAAATAACCCAAAAACTGAAATTACGGTATTTGCAAGATTTTGTTCTGTCATTTCGGATTCCTGAGGCGAACAGTTACCGACCGATCGATCGACAATACTTCCCGCTTCACTAATTATTTCACTATGTACACCGTTATTTACTACCTGGTCATCGGCAATACTTCCCGGTTCACTAATTATTTCACTATGTACACCGTTATTTACTACCTGGTCCATTTTCCTAAGCACAATTACGAAACAGTTTTGAATATTTGCCACTTCATTACAAGCTACGCTCCTAGTCACTGCCATTTCTCAATTTGATTTGAAGCCTAGTGTTAAGCTTTTCACACGCAGTGATCGTCACACTGTTTCACCTGATAACGCACACAAAACACAATTTGAAAAGCAAAAATAAGGAGACACACTAAAATAACACTGAAAATAATAAATATCTAATTAGTTGCAAACGTGACTGCGAGATACTTAATGCAAATCCACATGCATGACACAACTGCTTTGCTCACAACAATATAGTACAACAATAAGAAACTACAACTACAAAGGAAATTCTCTATTCAATTACGCGCTAGCAGTAAAACAATAACTAATTTCTAACAATGCACTAATAATTCAAACTATAAGAAAAGTCAGAAGATTCCAGTGAGGTATCCTCGGCTAAGGGTCGATTGGTGAAACTTCTTAATTAAATTTTGACTTACTTGGACTGCAATACCTGAGAAGGTGAAACTTCTTAATTTATTTAATTCTGAAATTGATGAGTGAAATTGAATGCAAGTGAACCTGCTTAAACTGCTGAATGAAACTGAACTTACTCTCACTTTGCTTGTCTTTATCATTTCATTTCTGACTTACAGAACTATTTCTGACAAATGCAACTCAAATGCAATGTGACTGCTCAAAAATGATAACCTGAATTCAAATAATTAATACAAAACAATGGCCCTGAATAAGAAGAAATCATAACAATAACCTATTCATTTCATAAGTCACTAACCTCACAGAAAATCTTCATTACACCAACTACAGCAATCCAGCAAACACCAATAAAGCCAGCTAAATAAAAGATTCTAGCTACTGACGGCTCTAACTACTAAGAGGCATGTGGTTAGCAAAGGAAAGATTATGTTGCAGAACAAACAATGAGTTTCGCAGAATTTACCTTAATCAAGTGATAACCTGTTAATATATATATATATATATATATATATATATATATATATATATATATATATATATATATATATATATATACACACACACATACACACACACAGACACACATATAAATCATCGGCAATGAAGCTCCATGACGGATTCATATTCAGACATTCCGCTCGCCCGAATACTGCAAACCTCCAACAATGCTAATTACACTACTGACCATTAAAATTGCCACACCAAGCAGAAATGCAGATACTAAACGGGTATTCATTGGACAAATATATTATACTACACTGACATGTGATTACATTTTCACGCAATTTGGGTGCATAGATCCTGAGAAATTAGTACCCAGAACAACCACCTCTGGCCGTAATAACGGCCTTGATACGCCTGGGAATTGAGTCACACAGAGCTTGGATGGCGTGTACAGGTACAGCTGCCCATGCAGCTTCAGCACGATACCACAGTTCATCAAGAGTAGTGACTGGCGTGTTATGAGTAGCCAGTTGCTCGGCCACCATTGACCAGTCGTTTTCAATTGGTGAGAGATCTGGAGAATGTGCTGGCCAGTGCAGCAGTCGAACATTTTCTGTATCCAGAAAGGCCCGTACAGAACCTGCAACATGCGGTCGTGCATTATCCTGCTGAAATGTAGGGTTTCGTAGAGATCGAATGAAGGGTAGAGCCACGGGTCGTAACACATCTGAAATGTAACGTCCTTTGTTCAAAGTGCCGTCAATTTCAACAAGAGGTGACCGAGACGTGTAATCAATGGCTCCCCATACCATCACGCCAGGTGATACGCCAGTATGGCGATGACGAATACACGCTTCGAACGTGCGTTCACCGCGATGTCGCCAAACACGGATGCGTCCATCATGATGCCATAAACAGAACCTGGATTCCTCCGAAAAGATGACGTTTGGCCATTCGTGCTCCCAGGTTCGTCGTTGAGTACACCATCGCAGGTGCTCCTGTCTGCGATGCAGCGTCAAGAGTGACCACTGCTATGGTCTCCGAGCTGGTAGTCCATGCTGCAGAAAACGCTATTGAACTGTTCGTGCAGACGGTTGTTGTCCTGCAAACGTCCCCATGTGTTGACTCAGGGATCGAGACGTGGCTGCAGGATCCGTTACAGCCACGCTGATAAGATGCCTGTCATCTCGACTGCTAGTGATACGAGGCCGTTGGGATCCAGCACAGTGTTCCGTATTATCCTCCTGAACCCCCTGATTCCATATTCTGCTAACAGTCATTGGATCTCGACCAAAGCGAGCCGAAATGTCGCGATACGATAAACCGCAATCGCGATAGGCTACAATTCGACCTTTATCAACGTCGGAAACGTGATGGTACGCATTTCTCCTCCTTACACGAGGCATCACAACAACGTTTCACCAGGCAACGCCGGTCAACTGGTGTTTGTGTATGAGACATCGGTTGGAAACTTTCCTCATGTCAGCACGTTGTAAGTGTCGCCATTGGCGCCAACCTTGTGTGAATGCTCTGAAAAGCTAATCATCTGCATATCACAGCATCTTCTTGCTGTCGGTTAAATTTCGCGTCTGTAGCACGTCATCTTCGTGGTATAGCAATTTTAATGACCAGTAGTGTATTAAACCTGCTGTTTATTCACTCCCAACTTCCATCACTGCTGGCTGTTCACCTCCAACAGCGAGTCCGACCAGCCACAGAGTCTCCTACAGGGTGCGGACAGCGCTGTCAGAGTTATTAATGCAGAGCGCTACATAGCGCTGCCAACATACAAACACATAAACAGGCTACTTACACGCGAAATACTCCTTGTTCAGCCCCTAAAGATAAATGAAGTTAAGATTGGTGACGGCGCTATACGCCGGCCGAAGTGGCCGTGCGGTTCTAGGCGCTGCAGTCTGGAACCGCGAGACCGCTACGGTCGCAGGTTCGAATCCTGCCTCGGGCATGGATGTGTGTGATGTCCTTAGGTTGGTTAGGTTTAACTAGTTCTAAGTTCTAGGGGACTAATGACCTCAGAAGTTGAGTCCCATAGTGCTCAGAGCCATTTGAACGGCGCTATACGTCGCCATCAAAACGGCATATGTAGCCGAGGTGCGTCCCAAGCAGAGAGCTCTCTTTTGGTTTCTGTTGGCGGGAAACATCTTCGCAGTTATTCACAGGGGCCTGTAGAATGATTATGGAGGCCTGGCACTGAGTTGTTAGTAGAGGCGTCTGTCATCATCGCAACAAAGTTGCGCAAATGTGTCCGATTCCCCGCGTGCTGGCCGGGCGTACACAGCTGTGAGTTCTGGAATGTTGGATCGTACGATCACTCTCATTATAGGTGACAGACGGATCAAAATCAATAAAGGATACACTCTGTGGGATGCAGTACGTGGATGATGAGGAGGCTACTGGTGCAAAAAGTCGTTGTCTCCGACACCAGTACAGCGGTACCAACTGGGCATACAAGCCCTTCCAGCAAGGTGGCGTAAGGCTGCCGCACTGAACGGAGATTATGTTAAAGAAAAGGGTTCTGCAGTCAAAATAGTCGGGAATAATGAGATGTATTGGAATCTTCAATGAAACCAACCTGCGTTCAGAGAAAAATGTGTTGCGATGCTTATTGAAACCTCGTTGTACAATTTGTTAACATCGAGTATAGATTTAAGTGTCAGGAAGTCGTTTCTGAAAGTATTTTTATGGAGTGTTGCCATGTATGGAAGTGAAACATAGCTGATAAGTAGTTTGGACAAGAAGAGAATAGAAGCATTCGAAATGTGGTGCTACAGAAAAATGCTGAAGATTGGATGGGTAGATCACATAACGAGGAGGTATTGAACAGAATTGGGGAGGAGTTTGTGGCACAACTTGGCTAGAAGAAGAGATCGGTTGGTAGGACATGTTCTGAGGCATCAAGGGATCACCAGTTTAGTATTAGAACGCAGCGTGGAGGATAAAAATCGTGGAGGGAGACCAAGAGATGAATACACTGAGCGGGTTCAGAAGGACGTAGGCGGCAGTAGGTACTAGGAGATGAAGCAGCTTGCACAGGATAGAGTAGCATGAAGAGCTGCATCAGACCAGTCTCAGGACTAAAGACCACAACAACAACAACAACAACAACAACAATGCACATGTAGTTTTTCCTGCTTGGACTAGTTTCAGCTGCTTGCTTTCTCACTTCGGTGGAGCTATATTGTGGAAATAGTCTTCTTCACTGCAGAAATTTTTCTGTCAACAAACGAAACAAACCGTACTTCTTTGAACTGAATTGCAGAGTAGATACGAGGAGCATCTAAACTACAGCATTAATTCTTATCATGATTACTCGTGAGCTGAGACGTAAGTTACTTCACCCTGTGGACATTACCATGTTTTCTGATTAGGGAACGAATTCCGTTATTTATTTAAGTATTATGTGGAACAATATTCTCTTAGATTGTATTCGAGAGTTATTTACGAATGAATCATAGAATAAATGAAAAAGTCAAATATCTTCGTGATTTGTATATCGAAAAGAGAAAGTACTTGGGCTGTACCTGTAGCCTGCACACATAACAGTACAAAAGTGGCGATTTGAATTGCCAGCTATGTTACGCATGAGCCAATCACATTACGAGATATACAGCACTGCACATGAAAGTAAAGACCATTTCGAACAGTGAGCGTAACTGAAGGGCCATCAGCACGAATCACATATCCTATAAAAACACACACCATAGTCTGCTCTGTGTTATCCCCAGGTGTTCAGGCGTAGGAAAGGCACCTGAAGTCGAGAGGTGAAGCCAAAGACGTGTTATCAGTAAGAAATACCAAAGTCTCGCAGCACATAGTGCAGTGACTCCGCAGATAAAAATTCGCTTGATGCCTTCCTAAGAGGTAGTCTCCATTCCTTCCAAGCTAATTATTTATGTGTAGACCAGATATAGCTCAAATTCGAAGATACAGTATCGACAGCAATAGATAGATTCATACCGCATACGTTAATAAGTGACGGGACTGATCCACCGTGGTACACAAAACACGTCAGAACACTGTTACGAAAGCAACGAAAAAGGCATGCCAAATTCAGAAGAAGGCAATATCCTCAAGACTGGTTAAGTTTCGCGGGAGCTCGAAATTTAGTGCGTACGTCAACGCGAGATGCTTTTAATAGTTTCCACAATGAAACATTGTCTGAAAATATGGCAGAAAACCCAAAGAGATTCTGGTCGCATGTAAAGTACACCAGTGGCAAAAAACAGTCAATAGCGTCACTGCGCGATAGCAACGGAAATGTTACCGATGATGGTGCCACTAAAGCGGAGTTACTAAATACAGTTTTCCGTAGTTCCTTCACGAAAGAAGACGAAGTAAGTATTCCAGAATTCGAAATCAGAACAGCTGTTAGCATGAGTAACATAAAAGCAGATGTCTTAGGTGTTGCGAAACAACTCAAATCACTTAAGGAAGGCAAGTCTTGCGGTCCAGATGGTATACCAATCAGGTTCCTTTCAAAGTATGCAGACACAATAGCGCCTTTCTTAGCAATCATATACAGTCGCTCACTTGACGAAAAGTATGTTCCTGAAGACTGGGAAGTGGCACAGGTCACACCAATATTCAAGAAAGGAAATAGGAGTAACCCATTGAATTACGGACCCATGTCGCTGACCTCAATTTGCGGTAGGATTGTGAAGCATATACTGTACTCGAACATTATGAATCACCTTGAAGAAAATGACTTATTGACGCATAACCAACACGGATTCAGAAAATATCGTTCTTGTGCAACACAGCTAGCTCTTTATTCCTATAAAGTAATGAGTGCTGTTGACAAGGGATCTCAGATCGATTCCATATTCCTAGATTTCCAGAAGGCTTTTGATACCATTCCTCACAAGTGACTAATAATCTAATTGCGTGCGTATGGAGTATCGTCTCAGTTGTGTGACTAGATTCGTGATTTCCTTTCAGAGATGTCACAGTTCGTACAGATAGACGGTAAGTCAAAGAGTAGAACAGAAGTGATATCTGGCGTTCCGCAAGGCAGTGTCATAGGCCCTCTGCTGTTCCTGATTTCCATAAATGATCTAGGTGATAACCTGAGCAGCCTCCTTAGATTGTTTGCAGATGGCGCTGTAATTTACCGTCTAGTAAAATCATCAGACGATCAATTCCAATTACAAAATGATCTAGAGAGAATTTCTATATTGTGCGAAAAGTGGAAATTGGCACTAAGCAAAGAAAAGTGCGAGGTCATCCACATGGGTACGAAAAGAAATCCGACAAATTTAGGGTATACGATAAATTACGCAAATCTAAGGGCTGTCAATTCGACTCAATACCTAGGGATTACAATTACGAGCAACTTAAATAGGAAAGACCACATAGATAATATTGTGGGGAAGGCGAAACAGACGGTGCTTTGTTGGCAAAACACTTAGACGATGCGACAAACCCACTAAAGGCACAGCCTAAATTACACTTATCCATCCTTTGGTGGAATATTGCTGCTCTGTGTGGGATCCTTACCAAGTAGGATTGACGGAGAACATCGAAAAATTTCAAAGAAAGGCAGCTCGTTTCGTGTTATCGCGCAATAGTGGTGAGAGTGTTACTGATATGATACGCTAGTTGGGGTGTCCGTTACTGAAATAAAGGCGGTTTTCTTTGCGGCGAGATCTATTTATGAAATTTCCATCACCAACTTTCTCTTCCGAATGCGGAAATATTTTGTTGACACCCACCTACGTAGGAAGAAATGATCATCATAATAAAATAAGAGAAATCAGAGCTCGAACGGAAAGATTTCGGTGTTCCTTTTGCCACGCGCCATTCGAGAGTGGAATGGTAGAGAAGCGGTAAGAAAATGGTTCGATGAACACTGTGCCAGGCACTGAAGTGTGAATTGCAGAGTAACAATGTAGATGTAATGACTGACTCTGAACACTATGGGACTCAACTGCTGAGGTCATTAGTCCCCTAGAACTTAGAACTAGTTAAACCTAACTAACCTAAGGACATCACAAACATCCATGCCCGAGGCAGGATTCGAACCTGCGACCGTAGCGGTCTTGCGGTTCCAGACTGCAGCGCCTTTAACCGCACGGCCACTTCGGCCGGCAATGTAGATGTAGATGTTGATCAGTTGACACACTGATTAGCCACTGCACGACTGCAGGAATCGGATCGTATCCAACTTTTGGTCATAATTTTCTGCGTTACTACGTTAATTTGTTTAATCTACAGAAAACATTAAATTAACAAAACGAAAAATTCACGGTAATTAATAAAACCTTTTGCCTTCAAAACGGTCCAACGCATAGTTTCTTTACCAGCTAGTATGCTGATCATCTGCGTCATCCGAGGAAGGGTGTCCATAAATTCACTAATGCATCTCTCATTTCCAGTCAACTCCTCCTAGGAAGCTATGGTACTTTCATGAGGTTATCGCAGGTTGCTAGCGAGGGGTTAGCCTGTTTTCTCACATGGTCTATTTCGTCCTCGCTCATATATTTTCAGTGGAACTGGGGTCACGCGCAGACGGAATCCACTCGAGAAAAGTCATTCTGTTCTGCACGCTACTCCAACATAACTGACGTTGGAGGCTGGTTCTTTTGGAAGCAGATTAATACCTCAGGTCCATCACATTACCGATATGAGTATACCGAGGAGTATGAAGTCGTCCATATATCCTGTAAAGCATACCAAGTCCACGGAAACACGTCGAGTCCCCACCACCACAGGCATACAGCCAATGCCAGATGATTCACGGTCATATATCAGGTTCAAACAGACGCCATGCGGCCACTACTCGTACTGGACCATCACTCGCTGTGGAAAATACTGATCCTTCGGTATTTAGGGCGAATCAGGAGGAAAGGTGCATGTTTTGAGGGGAATTGGTATTAGTGATTCTGAACAAAAACCGTTATATGAACGTATGTGATGTTCTTAACAGTTTCCGAGCATATTAATGAAAACAGAAGAAATGCAACTGATAGCAAATGAAACATTGTACGCCAATGTTTCGTTTGATTGCGTACACTTCCTCACAAAAAATGTTCAAAAAGTCCACCGTCAACTGCAAAGCATTTTGCAGCTCTTGCAGACAGCTGCTGTGTTGCTGATGTGAGCTAAGTCGTACGGTCCTTTATTTTAGGAGACGCATGCAAAATACGAACTTGAAGTTGCTCTTGTATGTCCACTCTTCGCTTGTGGATTTCGCTCTTAAACCAACCCCACAAACAACAACCTAAAGCAGTAAGATCGGGCGACCTGGTAACGGAGGACGTTCGACTGACACCCGCGATTTTCAAACAGTTGCCTACATGTCGGATACGGTTAAGAAAGGGGCATAAATTCATTAGAAGTTCTTTGTTCAGAATTATCAGTACTACTCAAAGCATTTATCTTTCCACCTGATTCACCATGTTCATTACATTCTGCAAGTCTTACTGTAAATTATAATCGGCAGGTGCGATGATCATCACAGAGGATCCACTTGGCGGGTGCACGTTTGCTTTGTGGCTGAACTTAGCGAAGATTGCGCGGCGAAGCGGCACGTGAGCTGGGAAAAGTCCTCGCCTGTTTCAGATGGACCGTGTTCAAAAAAGGATTTTACCATTATGTGTCTACAAGTTTCTTACATGTTCCTTGATTTCCATAAGACGTTCGTTACAGTCCCGCATTGCCTCCTAGTGAACAAAATAAGAGCAGACGGAAGATCAAAAGCCGGCCGCTGTGACCGAGCGGTTCTAGGCGCTACAGCCTGGAACTGAACAACCGCAACTGTCGCAGGTTCGAATCCTGCCTCGGGCATGGATGTGTGTGATGTCGTTAGGTTAGTTAGGTTTAAGTAGTTCTAAGTTCCAGGGGACTGATGATCTCACATGTTAAGTCCCATAGTGCTCAGAGCCATTTGAACCATTTGATAGGCATAAAGAGGCTGAGAGACCGATTATTGTTGATTAAACGCAAAAGCAATCACATCCATAAAATATCTAGAGTAAGCGTATGGAACGATTTAAGGGGAGCCGGAGGTGCCTATACTGCCCAAGTTAAAATCACAACGTTTGAGGAACATTTATGAATAAACTACCAAATAGATATATTTGAATTTTTTTTACATATAGAATGGTTTAGTATTGCAGTTATGACAGACGGATTTTGGAGTATCTTTTCTAGTTTCCTTCCAATTATTTTTTTATTAATGACCCAAATTTTTTTACAAATAATTGCTTTATGAAATGAAACTACCGAACATACTGCCAAACGGCTGTGTTATAATGTAAGTTTGACCACTAGGAGTGCTGTATAAAAATTTCATCCCTCTAGCTTGAGTGGATTTTGAGAAAATGTTCCTTATATTCGATAAATTTATGGGAAATGGCTATCAAAGTTTCTCAATACATTCCTGCACTATAGGATGGATTGTCAGGGTCTTCTTCTTCATCCCCCAAAAGCTTTCTCTTCTGTCTTCTTTTCTGGCCTGTTGTTCCATCATACTTCGTATGTCTTTCTCTTCTTTCTGCTCCTCTTATCCTTTCTCTGTCAATATTTCTTAGTGCTCGTACAGTGTTCACCCCAGCTGTAAATCCTAATGCCTTCAGAACTTCACACTTCACACTGTTCCCTTGGTTGTAGGTTGCTATTGCATCATAAACGCCAAAGTGCAGTATTTTTATGCTTACAAACACCCTTTTAGGAATCACTTTCCAAATCAAATTGTTTATGCTCTCATTAGCATTCTGCGTCTTTCCATGTAGACATTTGTGTAACAATTCTGGCTGTGCTAAGTCATGAAAAATATCATCACTGTCACTAACATATTCACGAAATCTGTCACTTCCACCTGTTAGCTTCTTGCTAGAAGATGTCACAGGGCTATGGCCGGCCATGTGTTGCTTAACAGAAGCACGCACTCTTTCAGTAATCGTAGTATCGCAACTTGGTATTAGTGTTAATTTTATTTTCCCTACGTTCTTCCTCTTCTTATATACACGGTTACTAAAACGTGCCATCGTAACCAGAACAACGCTTTACACAATAAGTATAATACTACCAACAACAGACGCAACACTGAACAATTCGAAACGGTAAACAGCAAAGAGACGATGTTCCGCGCTCTTAGCGCTTCATTTGTCACAGAAAACAATGTAGCCAATCCTTGCACACTCGCTGTATGCGTAACATAAGGCGCTGTATTCGTAACAGGCCGAGAAAATCCCAAGCAGTTCGCCAGGAAGTCACGAGAGGGTGTTAGATGCATTCAGCGCCGGCCCATTTCCTCTGCAGGCGTGGGAGAAAATGGTAATAACTCCACTTCCAGGGCGAGTAGAACAATAAAGAGGAATGTTACAATTACTTTTCGGTAGCAAAAAAAAAAATCTTAATTATTTCGATTTGACCACCTCCGGCTCCCCTTAAAACGGTACGACCACATTAAACTAATCGCAGGTAATGCAGATGCTAGACTGAGATTAATGGGAAGAATCCTCAGGAATGTCAAGTCTCCCCCCAAAGGAGCTCCTTGTTCGATCAGTGCTTGAATATTGCGCGTCTGTCTGGGATCCGTACCAGATAGGAGAAGATCCAAAGTCGAGCAACTCGTATAGCTGGAGGTGTGTTTAGTGGGTGCGAAAGTGTCATGGAGATGCTCAGCATCAGTGGCAGACGTCACAAGAGAGGCTTTCTGTATCAATGTGTGGTTTACTGCTAACAATACCGAGAGCATGCGTTCGTAGGAGAGTCAACCAATATATTGCTTTCGCCTATGTATATCTCGCGAAAAGACCATCAACGTAAAATCAGAGAGATTCGAAGTCACGCAGAGGCTTCCGAAGAATCGTTCTTCACGCTAACAATTTACGACTGGAAGAGGAAAAGGGGTTAGTGACAGTAACCTCCGCCCCACACCGTAAGATGTAAATATTTTGCAATGCAGTGTCGAACTCAATGCGGTACCCCAGCACCCGATTACGTCAGATTCCCTTCCACCATAAGAGCTATGACGCTATCACGAATAGTCTATTGATGATGAGGTATGGCTCATGAATAAAGTGACTGGAGTCAAAGTGAGCTGGTCTTGTATCGTCCTCAGTCATTGCATATTGTAGACGGAATTGTAGGATGACAATCACATCTAGCCACATTAGATTGTTGCTCAATGCGACATAGCGTAGCGTAGCCCTTAGTAATTATTAATGCAAGGAAAGCTGCTTGCCTGAACCTTTCCGTGTCAACCATGCCAAAACCATAAGTTGTACTATAAGTGTTTACCTTTGTAAAGTTGCATCTGAAGGGCTACGCCGGACGAACTGAAAGACTAATACTATATGCTTAACTGGAGTCTTCTACAGATCTCCAGATGTCCCATTGGTAATCTTTTCAGTTGGTTGTAGATTCTTCCTGACTTATAAACAGTGAAATTCAGGATAGTAGTGAAGATCGCTACTTTTATCTTGGGTGACCGACTCCATGTCCTTTGATTTAAAAGTGCTGTCTCGTTTTTATTGGTGTAATGAGAAGACACATATCGCACAGCAACATATTGCCGGAAAGGGAGCCACTATATTCTAGAACTTGACGTCTGTTCACATGTTCACGGTTAGAAGCACCGTGGAAAATAAAAATCACACATTTTCCTCGAATTAAATCATTGATTGTTACCCTAATCAATGTCCGAGATAATATTAAACCTAAAAGTTTCACTACAATTGACAGATTTCAAGCAAAACATAATACTGCCAACCGTCTGTGACTAATGGCCGCAGCAAACTCCTTCTGACGTAACATGATGGCAGACTCCTTCAACCTCAAAAGTGCTACAGACGCTTTTGCCAGTTCAAAATATTGTTCGTTAGCACTCGGCTGCTGCAGCTGACGTTCGTCCCAATGTTTTTATGCATCATAGTTCCTTCTTAACACGATTATTTTATCAAAAATAATTGAATGATGAAATTTGGGAATCAATATAGATTTCAGCACGGTCAACTTATAATTTCAGTGAGTTAATTATTAATTTTAAAGATTTATCCAACTTCTCACCAATTTTCGCACGTTTTTTTTAAAAAGTATATGTTTCATCACAGGGTCTCAGTCTTCACTCTATGGACTCATTCCAACGATTGTAGTACCACTGGTAATGACGAAAGATGAGTAAAGAAAAGAAAGGTCAAATACATCCTATACGGATGGGCTAACAGCAAATATCGCTACCAATTCTATCACGTTTGGAATACAAGCGATCCTCGTTGATTTGCAGCCTAAAACTTGCACATCTACTGTGAAATATCAACTACATATCATCACAATAATAATGTTGTCCATAAATTACGTGACTCTTCATACAAGGAAAAAAAGAATGAAAATACTGTTACGACTAGACTTGGAATCGAACCTCTGCTGCCTTTCAAATAAAGCCCATAGGTTTACCATTTAGGTACAGTAAGGACCAGCAAAAGTGCCCTGTTAAGGGTCTATGTCGTGTACCTATAGCTAAAAATACGTTACTTTATCTCCAGAAAAGCTTCTGTGTCTTCTTGGAACAGGTATACAATATAGATAGGATATTTCAACTAATAAATCTTCTTCCAAGTACTGTCAACTAATCCAGAAAAATTGAGTGGCGTAGTTCACTCATATCAGTAATTTGCCAGATTTCAACAACAGCTGCGATTTTCCGCCGCACTATTTTATGCTGACGTGGTCCTACACGAACAGGTGTGTTGCAGTTGTAATCAGGATTTTTTTCTATTTTTGTCAGATTAACGCCTTACATACAAAGTTTCAATAACACTTAAATAGTCATTTGCTATGTTTTTACTTTCCAGATGCCGTCAGCAATTCGAAGGACGGCCTCGGCTACTAGCCAGCTGGTGCTGGCTGCAAAACCGTTCCTCGTTGTGTGTAAGCTCTTTGGCTTGACGCCATTCACAATCAATGCGAAGACGATGTCACTGGAGAAAACAAGGGCTGACAAGGCCTTATTAATTTTCGCTGGCATGCTGCAACTTGCTTCTAATTGCATAGTGGTATACGTCTTTACAAGTTTGCTACCAGCGACTTCTCTGAGTAATGTAATTGCTCTTTGTGAAGTGATGCAGTACCCATTGTTAGCCTTACTTTCAGTAACCTCTGACGTATTCTGTAACAGAGAAAAATACAAGAACGCCCTCCGTCTGTTGGTGTCATGTGACAGAATCCTGATGGGTAGTGCGAGATCGGAGAAAATATCACCAGAAAAGTGTGTGAAAGGAGAAATGGTTTTAGTGCTATCGGCGATTATCTTGGGAGGCTTCGGTGTACTTACTTCTGGCCAAGCTGCATTTCAAAAAGTTGTCTTCATGTTGAGTATGGGATCTTTCATCACAGCGACATTGACGCTCGTGAGATTTACAAATATTCAGCTGATTATTCGGCAGAGGATTTCAGCGCTGAATGCGTGCTTGCAAAATCTGAGGTTCGAAACGGGCTGCAGCCGACAGAGCGGAATGGTACGACACGAAACCTTTTCACCAAAGAGCTTACTCTTTCTCCGAAACCTCCCCTTTCGTGAAGACGCATCCTACGTACGGTTCCTCAGACAAGCGTATGTGATGCTGTGCGAAATGTCGACGCTCGTCAATGACATTCACGAAAACTTTCTAATTGCGTGCTTACTGGGTCTGTCGGTACGAACAGTGGTAGTAATATATTACACCTCAGTAGATACGCCGCACTTCGCTTTAAATACGCATAAGAAAGGGCATATGCTGGCAGGGTTCGCAATGAGTCTCGTAATAATGTCGTTAGTAGTGTTGCCCGGCCACTGGTTGGCGCTGGAGACAGCGCGAACGAGGAAATTACCAGCGCCGCTGCTCGCCCGTGGGCGACGCTGGGGCGGCGCCGCCCTCCGAGAGCTGCGGCTGCTGGCGCAGCAGGTGGACGCTGGGAGTCCGGAGCCCAGACTGTTGGGGTTGCTGCCGCTGGACATGTCATTGGTGGCGCACTACGTCTCCGTCGTGCCGACGTACTCCACCCTGATGATCACCTTCGCGGTCCCAGGTACGTTCTCGTCATCGTCTTCTGTACGAAGACTCATTTGTTGCAGTCCTCCGCACTAGTCTATCCTACTCAAGTCTCCACATTCCTGTGTAACCATAGCAGCGTATATGGGTCTGAATCTGCTCGTTGTTTTCATGCCCTGACCTGCCTCTACACTGTATACCCCCAACACTTCCCTCCGCTATCAAATTAACGATTCCTTTACGCCTCAGGACGTGTGCTATCGACTTACCCCTTCTTTCATCCGAGTCGTGCCATTAACTAACTTTTTCCCCAAATTTAATCACTACCCCCTCATTGGTTACTCGACCTACCTGTGTCATCTTCAGTACTCTTCTACAACACCACATCCGAAAAACATCTATTCTCTTCTTGTCAGAAACGCTCACTGTCCAAGTTTCACTTCCATACAAGACTACATTAGAGACAAATTCCTTCAGGATTTGGGATGTCAGCTAGTATAATGTATGTTAAAAAATGACGAAATTCCTCCAGATTTATTAAGGTGGAATAGATACTAAGACTCAATCGCGGTTCTAGGCGCGCAGTCCGGAACCGCGCGACTGCTACGGTCGCAGGTTCGAATCCTGCCTCGGGCATGGATGTGTGTGACGTCCTTAGGTTAGTTAGGTTTAAGTAGTTCTAAGTTCTAGGGGACTGATGACCAAAGATGTTAAATCCCATAGTGCTGAGAGCCATTTGAACCATTTTGAACTCAATCTAGACCTAGTTATGTATATAGTAATATGCCTTTTACATTGTATACCAGCTCCTGTCGTAAAGTTAGTAATGATGAAAAAATACATGTATGGATGAAAGGACTTGGTGTACTTGCTGAGAATGTAACTGTAACTGGTGATGTAACTCTGTACTATAATTACTAATAAAGTCTGATCTGTATCGTCAGCCGCCATTCGCTAGACGTACATCTGGTGAACGGGGGCTCAAGGATGCAACAATTAGAAAAAAATCGAAAACTTAGTGCCGCGTTGGCCGATGAGCGCCTGCGAGGCTGAATGATGCAACCCGCTTGGAATCGCGCGCCAGTTACTACCTGCCATCTGCATGGAACACGCATACCTCACCACTGACTACTAGTGTCAGACACATACGGTTGCTGTCAACAAGTATGGGCCTGAAGATGATGTTGTAACTACTTCGAAACTAGTCGCCAATAAAACCAACACCTTAATACAGCTGGAGGAATTTCGTCATTGTTTAACGTATCCTAACAGGTAAATTCATATTTGAGATAACGAATTTCACTTTCTCAGAAATGCTTTCCTTGATATTGGCAGTCTGTATTTTATATAATCTTTATTTCGACCATCTTATACTACTGTTAATGTCCTATTCCCTTCACCATCGCCTGATGTAATTCGACTAGTTGCGATTTTTTGTCATCGGTGCTATGACTGGTTTGATGTGGCCCACCACCAGCTTTTCTCCAGTGCCGACCTCTTCATCTAAGATTAGCACTTTCAGCCTATGGCCTCAAGTTATTTGTTGGATGTATTACAATCTCTCTTACCCTCTGCAGCTCACTGTAGTTCCTATCATTCTGTCCCTCCTTCTTGTCAGTATTTCCATATATTCCTTTCCTCGCCCATTCTCTGGAGAACCTCTTCTTTCCTTACCTTATCAGTCTACCTACCTTTCAGTATTCTACTGCAGCATCACAGCTGAAATGCTTCGATTCTCTGCTCTTCCGGTATTCACACAGTGCATATTTCACCACCATACAGTGTTATGCTTTCTCAAATTAAGGCCTACGTTTGATACTCGTAGACTTTTCTTCGCCAGGAATGCCCTTTTTGCCAGTGGTAGTCTACATTTTACGTCCTCCTTTCTCCGTCCGTCGTGGTTTATTTTGCTGGCTAGGAAGCAGAATTTCTTAACTTGATCTATGTCGTGGTCGCTGGGTGTGATGCAAAGTTTCTCGCTGTTCTCATTTCTGCTACTTCTCATTACTTTCGTCTCTCTTTGATTTACTCTCAGTCCATAATCTGTACTCAATAATCCGTTCACTCCATTCAACAGATCCCGTAATTCTTCTTCTCTCACTGAGAATAGCAATGTCTTCAGCGGATATTATCATTGATATCTTTTTACCTCCATAATATGTCGTCATTCTCATTAAGGCAAAATAGTAGAGCTGCATGCCCTGGGGAAAAAGAATAACGGCTGTAACTGTCCTTTGCCTTTAGCCTATTGCAGTACCAACACTGTATCGCAGTTTTGGTCAATGTTACAAGGCCAAATCAATCATCAGTTCTCTTGCCCCTGCAACTACTGAAAATGTTGTTGACCCTCTTCAGGAACGATGGGTTAGTCTGGCCTCTCCACACATATCCCTCCGTTGTCATTGCACCCATGGTTCGGCTGTCTATATCACTGAGGCACGCAAGCCACCCCTTCTTTGCAGGGTCCATGTTTCATAGGGAATATGCTTACGAATATACGTAGAAATATGGGGAATATCTTTACATATATATCTTGCAAACATTCATCCGCTGTTTTTTAAACGACATCATACTCGCCGTTATTTGTGTCAGTATTGAAATTTCAGCCTACGCCCATTTTCAAGTTGTACGGCTAAAGATTTCGCTTCAAAACATGTCAGACTTTAAAATCCTCCTGTATATATATATATATATATATATAGAGAGAGAGAGAGAGAGAGAGAATATAGGCAAGTTTAAGTAGGAAATTGTTGTGTAAATATATACGATGACACACACACACACACACACACACACACACACACACACATATATATATATATATATATATATATATATGTGTGTGTGTGTGTGTGTGTGTGTGTGTGTGTGTGTGTGTCATCGTCAAAAACAGGCCTTTTCACAGTAACATCAGACGAGTGCGAAGCTTTGTACGTCGTAAAATGATGTAACTTGCGTTAAATGTTCTCTATTAATAAAATCATTCACGTTAAGTCGTTACAAATGGATGTTCTAACACAATGTTTACAGCTGCTTCAGTTTAACTATTGCGTGAACTGAATTTTGTTACACAGTTCAGAGTTATAGGTATCTAGGTTTTCGTGGCCAGTGTTTCAACATGCAGTGGCCGAGCCATTTTCATCATCCACAGACGGCTCTGGCATTTGACATGACGCAGTTCTTCTTCGTCATACCTTCCTAATATCTGACATGTTCTCCCTTACACTGATTCTGATAGCTATCCTTGGTGAATCGTCTGGTATCATGCCCTCTGTGCTTAAGGGACTTGCAGTGGTAAAGTGAAGAAGTCATGCTAACGACCATCTCGCCCTCATGGTCCTTTTTAATCTGCTCTCAGCCAGTGTTGCATGATACTAAGATAAAGAAACCTCAACCGTATGATATGGTGGCACACTAATTTACGCTTCAGTTCGTCAGCACTGTAACACGATTTACAAATGACTTTCAGAAAACAGAATAAGCAGTAGGTATGTGAAGCAGAAACAGAACAAGAAGAGGAAAGCTCCGCACACATCTCAGGCTCTCTGTGGACGTCAAACCAAATACCTGCCATTGTGGACCTTTGGAGTTCTCCTAAACTTGTAACTTACCCGACAAAATTAATTTACATCTACAGTCATCTAACATTTACACAACCATCTCCTACTTAAACTTGCCTATATTCTCTAGCATGCACTTGCCTTCATCCCCAACATATTTTTCACAGAAGGGGAAAACACGGACGAAGACAAAACCAGGAAACATGGGAACAAGGACTCTAAAAGCAGTTACAATAAATAAATGTTGCTACTTACCTGCGTAGCTGGTGACCATAACACCTTCGTCAGTCCCACTCCTGACACCAGAGAGTAGAGGTCTGCAATGTATTGACCTTTATGGTGGGTGTGAGAAGTGTTGTTCTACTTCTCAGGGTGGCGTTTAGCTCTCCACCCTGCGTGTTTTGGGTGTGATGGGTTGGCGACAGCCATGGGAGTCCGTCACAATTGAAGGTCGCTGCAGGAAGAGAGACGGCGTCCATGAATACCCTTCATTGCTCCAAAAAGCTACATCAGTTACAGTCTGGTGTCGACCCCGGCGTCCATATGTCGTGGTGAGATCAGGTGTCCCTCTCTGGTTCACATGAAGTGACACCGTGCTTCAGCGCATTGTCTGAATGGTAGTGTAGTGGGTTGGCAGTGATAATGCACAGAATGCTGAGATGACAGCTTGCAGCCAAGGATCCCACAGTGGTGGTAGGCGCTGACCAGAGTGGCCCGCTGTGCTGAATAGTGTAGATGTGGGGCGGCTTGGTGCCCAAATTCAGAATGTCCGTGTACAACTGCTATCAACAGGTGCGGGAGAAGCCTGGCATCACAGTGGCTGCTCGTTATGGTCACCGACTTGAACCTGTGCATAGTGACTCGACTGGTGCGTACAAATAACTATTTATTTGGCTGTCTGCTGGGAAGTAGTGCATAGTGATTGACGAAATGCTGCGTCAATACGTCGTTACAACCACCTTGCCACATGTTAACGTAACGTCTGTCTCTCTCTCTCTATAGGTCGACTGCGTCGCCAGCCGCTTCTCTACTGGATCGTATTTTGGACACCCTGTCCCGAATTTCCTTGGCGACTCGACATACTGCGGCACTGTGAAATAGTGCCTAGTTCCTGAAGCCATGTGACTCCGGCCTGAATAGCGTCCCTAACAGCAAACAGTAAAGAGCGAGCTCTACAATATTGTCTTTTCATAGCAAGACATGACTGTCACTGAGTAATTTGAAGCGGAGGCAACTGAGTCGACAATACATACCACCACTCATTAATGACACAAGAGCTCCAATGTCCAGCTGGAACTCAACTCACTGGTTGGAAATGACAGCCGCCAGATTCCATGGTATTTGGTAAATAGCTTGCCCATTTCACGTGACCGCATGGAGAGGTTCTCCTTCATTGGGCCGTGTTGTTACGCAATGCCGGCGTGCAGCTTTTTGACACACTGCTGTCTGGTGTCCGCTTTTTCCACGAGCTCAACAGTCAGCAGCGCTGTGCGGGCAACTGTTTCTTGGGCCCTGTTAGCCATAATCTGAACATGACTGGAACTTCATTTACGTCTGTAATGCACACTTCAATGTCGAGGTAGTTGGTCGTTTATGAGCCGTTCATGAGCCTTTACTTCATTATGAGGGAAGATTATTACGAACTGGAGAGAAATGAGCTCTGCTAAGACGCTGGGTGTAAGAAGAAGATGAGGAGTCAGAATCATCGTCTGGATGATGCTGGTGAGGGCGACGACTTTTGTACTAGATCCGTTATGGAAGGTATTCTGAGGTTCAGAACTAACCTCGAAAGATTTGACAACCTCGAAAAAACTTCTTTTAGGATCCGATGTTGCTGCTCACGAATAAGGTGAACAGTCTCATCACGAATAAATGTTTATGCTTAGGAGTCTTTACAATTACGACAAGTGAAACTGAAATGTAGGGCAAAACCTTGCATCTTGGCGGCTCATAATGCGTAAATCTGGCAATGGTGTTTATGACACAGATTCAACTTTAGCCCATCTGCACAAGGTGCGTCTGATAATCGTAGTATTTTGGTTAACAGAGTTCATTGAAAGATGTATTAGATAGGTTTTGCGAGTGGCTATAATTTCTGCAACACTTCGTAAATAATACAGGTGGACGACAGGAATAAAGCACTTTGCTGCTTATCATAAATCCTACAAGCAAGGTAATGCAGTTCAACGTCAGAGGAATTAGTCCAGCTTTCTGAAGACTGTTGTACAGAGTCACCGACTGATGTTGCTCCGCACACGAGAGCTGCTAAATAGGAGAATGCTGCTCTTATTGGTGCTGCTGTGTTTCCGTAGCAGCTTTAGTTGTTCCCAGAGCTGTTGCTGCTAATACAATAACAGCTGCCGAAGTTCAAAACCCACAGTACTGGCACTGAGACTAGTCGTATCACTAAACTTATGGTAGGGACTTTCTCATCTCCACTTTTCTGTCAGTTCTCTGAACCAAAGCATGAACCATAAACAGGACAAGATGCGTCATCAGCTGCACACTGAATGTACGACAACAGAGAAAAAGAGACAGCCCAAAAAGGGAGCTGGGCCTTAGATGGTGCATCAATATCATTGATTGTTGGAAAACACAGAACCAACGTCGAGACTATCTGCCAACTAGCCATATACCCCAGATAGTGACACCAACCACATGTCGTGGCAGTATCACCCTTTGCGATTGGCTGCAACGACTCTCCAGCTAGTGACTTGCAGCTGCTATCGATAACCACTGTAGACGGCTAAACTAAAGTCTTATGTTTCTGGGTTTTTAATTTTGAAACCTGAATTACACACAGCACTTTTTTTTCTATGGAACTAGTGACCTGCCTCAGCTTGCATGGGTAGCACTAACTGATAAATATACCCAAGGGAAGCAATTCGATCTTGATTGACTTCGAATATTTTGTAGTGCACAACAAAATAAGAGACACATATTTTTTTATTCTTGGGCATACGGCAATTAAGGGGGTGAAGCACTCCCTTGGAAAAAATTGAGTTTGATACCTCTTGTTTAATATGGTTCAAATGGCTCTGAGCACTATGGGACTTAACATCTGATGTCATCAGTCCCCTAGAACTTAGAACTACTTAAACCTAACTAACCTAAAGACATCACACACATCCATGCCCGAGGCAGGATTCGAACCTGCGACCGTTTCAGTCGCGCGGTTCCTGACTGAGCGCCTAGAACCGCTAGACCACCGCGGCCGGCGTCTGGTTTAATACCGTTGAGACAGTTACAGATATAAGAAGAGACTTAACATAGACGTTCTATGGTTTTTGAAGTACTTTACGATGGTGCAATTAGATGGGTTGAAAAAGCCAGTCTGTTCGATATCGTTCCTCAGTCCCCTGCCCCCCCCCCCCCCCGCCCACCCCCACATACACTCTATTTGGTTTTCCCTTTCGACATTTGACGAACAGCAGCGTTAATACGAAATTCAGCTCCATATGATGAAGCCGTATTCCAAAGAAACATTTATCAAGAATAAGCTAGAAAAGTATGTCACTGTAAGCATGCGCAACATATGTACACTTCAATGACAGTTGTCATGCTAGGTTGTTTAATAAGTCTTTCCCAGATAAATATATTCTAAATGTATATTCTGCATGTATAGCTCTCTCATATGCTGGGAGGGGGGGGAAGAGGGGGTTGGGGGGGGGGAGGTTAGAAGAAAACGACTTTTTCAATAAATCTATGTGAACCACTGTAATGTACGGTAAAAATCAAAGAACTTTTATTTGTAGATTTGTTTTAGTGTATAAGTTACAGTTTCAATGATACTGATACAGAAATATTAAATTCAGTTTTTCTCAAAGGGGAGTTTCACCTCCTTACCAGTGGCATTGGCACATATAAAGGAATATGTGTCTTTTATTTTGCTCTGCAATACAACATAGTCAAAGTCGATCTAAATCGAAGTGTATACCTTGGTTAGATTTACTTTTGGCTAGTATAACGGCTGTAGATTATATCCATAAAAAGTTACTACTGACCTGCCACAGCGTCACGCAGGTAGCACAACGACCAGACAACTTTGAGGTGCAGCAGTAGTAAATTACATACACAAACTGTCTTTGTGAATCAGTCTATATATTATTGAAAACTGTACCGAAATCCGTGTGATAGTTCCTGAAAGCTGTATTTTCATACAGACAGAAAAACGCTACTGAGGACTTTGTATCAGTAACATGTGCAGACGGCATCCTAGTAGAGAGATAACCCAGGAATAGAGTGGTAACCTAAGGCCAATAAAACAAAATTTTAAATAGTGCCATAGAAGAGCAATTTTAGATTGTATACAGTCTGCTTATCTTCATGTGATCATGAGGCCTGACCATATAATTCACACATTATGGCTCATGCCACTAATTCATATGGGAAAGGACCAAGCACCGCCTGGCACCAGATAGCTACCCTCTGAATATTTGTACTACTTTACAGACCTTAGGACATATCAGTGTCTCTGTACACTGCCAATCACTACTCGAGGAGGGTGAAAATATGTGGGTGATGTACCAAGTCTGTCGGTTGGCAGTGCAGTCGCCAGACATCATCAGTGGCTGTGCTAAAACAGCACGTATTGTGGGCATGTGGACCACACAGCTGGCTCACTATTCGCGATGGGTGCTATGACTGTCTCACTTTTATACAAACAGTATCCATGGGGGTAATCTGCTTCATCGTCTTCGCTCTGTCGTTGTGTTACTAGACAGAGCTGTAAAGGCTAAAAGATGTAAGGGAGGACATAGTCTGGAATACAACCGACAAATAAATGAGGACATTATATGGTACATGTTCTGTTCCGAAATGTAGAATTTCGCTCAAGAGATGGATTCTTAGCGGTCCTCATCAAACTGGTAAGTAGAAAGATGACGCAAATAAAAGTATGGTTAGGACAAAGTGTATGTATGTATGAGCTCCATTCCATCAAAGCAGAAAAGTTAACTTCTAAGGATTGCGTATAGCCTATGAAATAGCATTTAGACAATAACAATGACAAAACTTAGGTTCGTTGGAATGATATCTGCTGCTGTTCTCTCCATTTGTGAAATGTGTTTTTCATTCACTCTCGACTTCTTCACAAAGTGCACTTTAATTTTCTTGTACTTTTGTGATGCCTTAAAATCTAAACACTAATGACCTCCTTTATCAAATGATACACCTCAGTCAGTGTGAATTAATCACCATACATTGAGTTGTGAATTAGTTATATCATTATAAAACTTGGAGGAATCCAACGACTTGTTTTTCTTAACTATGTAGAGTTACTCACTAAATAACTTATTTGCTTCTAAGCATTTGTTTGTCTTTGTAACTCTGTGTTTTGAGATCATTCAGCATCATCACTTCTTGCTCTTAACTTTTCCGCTTGGGGTGTAACATTTTCCAATGTTTCCCACATACAATACCGTGTTGTGCTAGTAAATATGTGTTTTCAATAGCAAAATAACTAATATTATGTGTTAGCTTTGAAGAACCCTTTTGGGATAAGTCTGTGGTTGAAGTTGCACTGTTCTGTACTGTAGCAGTAATACATGGTACTTCAGTTTTTGATAACTAAAATCAAAGCTGTGTTCATTATTCTGTCGTCTTAATATCACATGATGTTTGATAGTTGTTAGTGTAATACACTTACAGAGCACACCTCAATTTCGTGATAGCGGTGTTTGCATAGGTGATTCTAAATGACGACATCTTATCAATGAGAGACACATAATGTACATGTTTTAAACACATTCACAATATTTCAATCAATCATTTGATTTTTTCATGCATTTTCATGTCCTGAAAATCGGATGAACCTTATATGTACAGTTGACAGGCATGTATTTTAAGAGGAATTCAACATTTTTGACTGTATTTCATAAAAAAAAACATGCCATCACCTCTAGTGTCACACAGAAATACGTAATCATTTCAGAAATGTAGTTATACTTTATTTATGTAGGTTAGAATATTATTTGAATCTACTCTAAAACACACACTTACAAACATATTATTACATACTATCCATCCCGGTCAACATATACCTGGAGAAGAGCACAGATATACATAAAATGACTGGTTTGCTATTGTAGTATATGTATAATAGACTTCATATTTCTTGACAGGTAACGACAGTCACCCTAAGTAGCAGAGTTATTACTGCAAACAGGTCAGGTATGTATAATAGACTGTAAATTTCTCGAGAGGTTCATAAATCACTCCAAGCAGAACGTTCTATTACTGTAAACAGAATAAACAGAGAGCACTTATCTACAATCAGATGGAGTGAACTAGAAAGATGGCTATCATAAAGGAAACTGAAACATATAAAACACTCCATTGCCTGCTAGAATGCTGTGCTCTCCATTTTATGTCACTGGAATTGTTGTAGGAAGCTTAGCAGTAATATACAAACTGCTAATACAAATATTAATTATCTTTATGAACTGTGAATACAAACATTATTTGAGTTCCAGAAGAGACATTAGTCTTGCTTTATAATCATGTGTGATTAAACTCTACAAATTGCATGGCTGTGTTGAGTAGCCGCCATCTTGTTGCGCAAGGCGGGTGACCTTGAAAGGAACTTAGTCGCTGTTGAGGCAGCAGCGGAGGACCGCGCCAAGTTTTAACTAGGCGATGCCCTTCCGCTGCGCAGACATTGAATCATAAATACACACAGTATTGAAATGATTTGAATGCTGCAGGTGCCTTAATTCATAAAAAGCTCTCCCAGTGTTACAAACCTATGAAGCCTTTCAACAGATTAATCACTTTATGGTTTCCAAAGATAAAATATTATCAAACTATAGCTACAGTTTCATAAATGAAGCTATAAAATAAAGCTGTGATACGTTTTTACTAAGCATTAAATGAAGTTATACTTCATTTATTTGTTTGTAGAAACCTGTATTAATCCTCAATCATAAATTCTTTTCTGTAGGTTCTAAATATAAATTTGGGTTTAGTCTTTCAAAATAAAGCTGTGAATGAATTATAGTATTGCAGTTTAGTAATCCAAAAGAGTAAAAGCATCTGTCAATTTATACTACTTTTTTTAATTCCATTTTGTAAGCATTCTAATATGAATTTTGAATGAGTATTTTTATTTCAATTGCATTTACACTATTGTATGTTTACCAACATAATTATTTTATTTTATATTAAAAAAATCTATTTGCAATGCATACAAGAACATCATTCATTTTAAGACAACTGTTCCAGAGTGAAGTAAGATATAAGGTGAAGGAAATGATGATTTTAAAAAGAGTGAAATATTTCAAAGTGTTTATAATAATTGCAGATGCCTTGATGAGCTCCAAATTGTTTGTCTCTCCCTCACACTTTTGACAGTTTTTCTCCCAACACTACATTTTTAATTATGACAGCTAAAAAGTACCTATTACATGCATTAAAGGTACATTAATTTACATTGTTCACTATTATAGGAAATGTTTTATGGTGCAGTATATAATCTGAAATTTGGAACTGTCTTGTGACAATAAAATATGTTAACTAACATTAAGCGATCGTAAATTATGGACTGACAATTAAGTATGATTTTTACAGAATACAAACGTAAAATCAGATAAATTTTAAAATTACATAGCGTCCGTTTGTTGATAGAAATTTTGAATAATGTACAGATACAACGTATTTGCATCGTGCTGTCGGTTGAAACAGCGACCAATTTAATCAGAAGAAAATATGTTTTTTTGTCTTTAATCGTATAGTTTTTTTTTTATTGGGCCTACTTGGTACCAGTTTTGGCTCACAGTACCATCCTCAGGCCATTCCCAACACGCAGCTGCCACTCTCGCTTCCTGAGTAGGTGTATCAAATACACACCTACAAACAGCATCTATAGACCAAAGCACATTTTTTTTCTAAAAACGTATTTAACTATAGGTAGCTTTTATTGTGAATTTGGACTAGTTGCTAGCTTAGGAACTCTTGTTTGAACACTAGACTGATATGTTAATTGTGTGGACATTTCTGCTTGTAGTAATAGCACTGAAATGGGTTTATAAAGGTTGTTCCACACTATGGTAGGTTTACTAGTACAGCAACAGCTTTTTATTACTGTACAAAGTACAGTGCCAGCTGTAAAGAAATTTTTATTGCAAATAACACTTTTCGTCTGATTAAGTCTTCAACAGATTTTGTCTAACAAGAAAAGATAGGGCATAATAATACAAAAGTGTAATCCTGGGGCATGATTTTAAGATACACTAACAATTATTTTAAAGGAAATTTTTCAAAAACGAAGGGCAAATAAATACTCATCAAAAGCTATAATGAGCATCACTGGTTGCCAAAGGCGGTTGGTCAGAACTGATGGTGAAAAAGCATCTAAAAGACATTTCTGTTGGGCTTCATCCACTGAGAAAGGACCATACAAAAGACGGTAATACGAATCAGCCAGAGATAAATGTACAAAAGTAAAAGAAATGTCATTACAAAACGATTGGAACAACGAAGATTTACCTTGGAAATCGTGAACACCACTGAGCGAAGCTCAATACTTTAGCTACTGAAACTCATGAAATTTGTTTGGGCCAGTTGGAACTGAAAATACATTTCCAATAACAATTATGTAGTAAGTGATAAAACACACACACACACACACACACACACACACACACACAACGATCAAACACTCACACCCTAATTGTGGTTGTTGGATAAAATTCTTTTGCTGAAACATTGAACAGCGAAACATCAACGTACAAGAGTGGCACACCGCAAGCATCACATACTTCTAGGTCATCTTCTTGCAATAACCTATAAGTAAAGTGGGAGAGCTCTATTCGAAGTCTGAAAGACTAACTTAGTGAATTTTTTTGGCCTGGCTGAGGTTCGCCACAATCATGCTGATTTTTGTGGTTTCCAGTTTGTAGTGAGCTAAATTGTAATATGAATAAAAATACGTGTGATTTGCACGAAGATGCAAACTTTAGTTTTGTACCTGACATTTTAAAGTACTCGAAATTTCGTTACCTAATGCATGACTGAAACTCAGCTGAGCATCAATTTGATGAAAAGCAGAATACCTTAAAGAAGTGTAACACCCTCATGAAATTTCTTAATGATACAACCAGCCACGTCATCACGTTTTCGGCAATAATAACGAGTGGAGATGTTGTACATTCGTCACATTCGTTCATTCTTTGTTCATTCTTATGTCATATTCTGTGATAAGCATGTCATGCATTCTCTTTAGCAAGTCTCACTTGTGTCTAGCTCGAAGATGTTATAGGGGTCAGACAAAAATACTAAAATACTAAAACCACATTGCTGTGCCTAATAGAGTAGGAAAATGCTGGCATTCGAAACAGCTTCCATTCGTCTCTTAACCCTGCTGTTCTGTTCGGGTCTATATGACCCGAAACGAATATGAACGTTATTTTACATTATGTAAATACCAATATATATTTATGAAACTTTGTGACTTTGTCTGAAAATGGATGAGCAGCATGTGTTTTAAAAGGTTTTAAAAAAGTTTAAGAAGTTTGGGCTTCAACTGTAATAGTTGCATATGTAATGTTCGGGTCATAATGACCCGACACAAATATGTTTAGTGTAACTCGTATTTATTTCTAAAATCTGGAAATGGCGAAAATTATTTTTGTTGTGTTGTGTGGGAATAGTGACTGCATCATTCCAACTTACTCTCAACAATCACCTAAAGCTCCATGCGTTCACAACAATGGGCTTGTTTGTTGCTTTCCCCAGGAAATAATAATTGGCAGTTCTCAATAATTGGAATGCTTTGTTTCTGCCCAGTTTGACTTGTGACACCATGGCGATGAGACCATTGAATGATCGTGAGTTGGAAGAAATAGTAAATGCCTCACCAGATGAAGGATCACTTTCTGAGTTTGAAGATCACATCAGCAATGCATCTGAAAGCGAGTGTTCCGATGACAGTTACGACAGTCCACAGCCCATACAAAATAGTGTAGAGACTTTTCTTTCTAAAAATGGGAATATAGAATGGCAGTTGCATCCACCAGCACAACATGGTCGCCTACCAGCTTCGAACATCATCAAGAGTACCCCAGGAGTTACCAGGTATGCAGTCAGCAGAATATCTGATGTAAAATGTTCATTTGAAGCAGTATTTCACACAGCGCTTCAAAATGAAATAATAGAGATGACAAATATTGAAGGGCAGCGAGTTTATGGTGAACAGTGGACAGATATTGATGGTTCTGTTTTCCATGCATACTTAGGACTCTTACTCCTAGCGGGTGTATATCGATCTCATGGGGAGTCTACAAAAAGTTTGTGGGATAAAGATACTGGGCGAAACATATTTCGAGCAACCATGTCTCATGAAACATTCTGTAAGATATCACGTGTCCTGCGATTTGACAAGAAATCTACTAGAGAGGAAAGACGACGTACTGACAAACTTGCCGCAATTCGTAGTATTTGGGAGAAGTGGGTAGAGGTCCTTCCTAAACTGTATAATCCAGGAGAAAATGTTACTGTTGACGAGCAGTTAGTAGCATTTAGAGGTCGCTGTCCATTCAAGCAGTATATCCCAAGTAAACCGGCAAAATATGGGATCAAAATATGGACCATGTGTGACAGCAAAACTTCATACGTACTGAAAGCCCAAATTTATACAGGAAAGGTGAGTGGAGCGGCACCAGAAAGAAATCAGGGAATGAGGGTGGTATCTGATCTCACTTCTGAGTTACGTGGTCAGAATATCACGTGTGACAACTTTTTTACGTCGTACAATTTGGGGCAGCTGCTTCTGAAAAGGAAATTGACTATGTTGGGAACTATACGGAAAAATAAGCCGGAGCTTCCACACAAAATGACCAACAAGGAGGTACACAGCTCTTCATTTTACTTCACAAATGACACTACTGTGGTTAATTATATTCCTAAGAGACACAAGAATGTTGTACTTATGAGCACTCTCCACCATGATGCGGAAATCAGTGACAGGGCTGATAAGAAGCCAAAAATGATTTTGGACTATAATTCAACCAAAGGTGCTGTAGACACGCTTGATCAGTTATTAGGTACATATACATGCAAACGAAAAAGTAATAGGTGGCCAATGATAGTTTTCTACAATATTCTTGATGTTTCTGCTTATAATGCATACGTTTTGTGGATTTCGGTTGACCCTAATTGGAATGCAAGCAAATTGACTAGAAGGAGAATATTCTTGGAGGAACTTGGAAAGTCACTGATAAAAGAACATATTGCATCAAGAACGCATTTCCCAAGAACAGAAGATTCTTTGAGAATGGTCACAAGCATCCAAAACCCGAATGATGTGGGTGGTGTGTCAGAATCGGTAACAACAAGAAAATCTACAAAACGTGCACGCTGTAAGTTCTGTCCATCAAGTAATGACAATAAAACAAACATGGTGTGTGGAAAATGTAGTAAACATATTTGCAAGAAACATGTAACCTACTTGTGTCCACAGTGCAAGCAGTAAGAAAAGAACTGTAGTATTTTATAAGATGATTGTATTGAAAATTCTGTTGTTTCAAATTTATGTGAATACTTGTGCCTAAACTACAATCAGTAAGAAGAGAGGATTCTAAAGTTGTAGTGCTTTCTATGTTGGAATGTAATAAAAAAACTGTAGTGTGTTCTGTACTGTAGTGTGCTCTAAGATGAATATCTGTAATGACAACTGTCTGTTGTTAGAAAATGTCAATACTTACGTCTAAACTGTCAACAATAAGAATAGAAGTATGGAAAAACTGTAGTGCTTTCTAAGTTGAATGCCTGTAATGGAAACTGTCTGTTGTTTCAAATTTATGTGCATATTTAAATGAAAAATATCCCTCAATAAAGTTGTATGCATTGTTATTATTATTATTATTACCATTATTATTATTATTATTATTATTATTATTATTACTAACAAGGTACTGGAATAGAACAACAATGTCGATAGCTAAAACTGTACCAAAATTTATGTTTCTAAAGCATTTTGATATGTCGGGTCATATTGACCCGAACAGTATATATGTCAAGTAAAAGTGAACAGAACAGCAGGGTTAATCGCTAAATATCGGTCCTGAATACTTTTCAAAGTTCCTGCCAAGTAGTGACAAGATGAGCCAACGATGATGGAGCTGTATAGCGATCACGCAGTATTATCTCCTAACTAGACCACAAAGACTCAGTAAGATTCAGATATGGTGACTCTGGGGGCCAGAGGAGAGGCTACAATTCATACTCGTGCTCAGAAAACATGTCCTGGATGATGCAAGCTGTGTAGAAACGGTCTATGTCGTCATGGAACACAAGATCACAAGAACACCATTGATAAACAAACATTGTACTATCGGATTGACCTGATCAGCCAAAATGCTCACTTAAACCTTGATAGTAATGCGACCTTGCAGAGTAATCATGGGGTTCATGGAGTGCTATTATATGGCGCCCAAATCTTCACTGAATCCCATCATGTTTCACTTTTGCGACGGAATTCGGACAGGAGACGGACACTATGTGTAAAAAGACTCATCCAACGAAATGACATTCTTCCATTGTTCCATAGCCCATGTTCAGTGGCTTCGCTATCACGCTTTCCTGTTGCATGCATTTGCATCACAAATAAGTGGTTTGGAAATTCCGGCTCACCTTGTAATTCCCTTTTTATAGAGATCCTTTCATTTTTGTTTTGGTACTGACAGGTTTTGAGGGTGCGGAACCTAGTTCTGGAGTGACTTTTGCTGCTGTCGTCATCATATTTTTCGTCACAAGCCTGTTCAATAGTCGTCTGTCACCATCACTTAACACACACTTTCGCCCACGTTGTGACTTAGAGGATGTCATGTTAATATTTGCTTCTTGAAATGCCACCACTTCTGCTATCTTGGTTATGGAAGCATCCACAAAACTAGTAACAAGGATTTGCCAACTTTCGAATTCACTTAGCTCCAACACAATGCACTCACAGTTACACAGAACACTGTTCTGACCGTGATTAACACTTGCAAGATATTGAGGACATTTCACTGGCGCCATTTATTGGAAAATACAACATTGTAAACTGCTGGCTTCGCTAGTATCTGCATTAATGTTCAAGCATGCAATTGTCGCTGTGTTTCCATATTTTTGCTCAACCCCTGTAAGTGTGAACCTTGGTACTGGTATCCACCATTGTCGTCCTTTTAGTTTTCATAGCTTCATTTAACCTCATCTTAAACGTCCTGTGTAGTATGTTCCACGTTCTGTTCACGAGGTCTTCCGTATTTATTTCTGCCAAAGGGTTACGTCACATGTGAACAGTAGCAGTGGTTTTCATTCTTCTCATACTGATCAGAAAATTTCTTTTACTACTTTGTAATAGTCATAAGTAAACATGGGATGTTTTACTTTATTTAATATATGTACTTGAGTGTAGCAGCTACAATACAATACTGAAATATGACATATTAATAATTAATTGTTTGACATAAGTTGCTTCTTGTTATTTGTTTATGTTACTGGATTAGATCCAGGCATTGCCCATTATCAGCGCTATCTTATAATATTTTCTAGTATATGCCAGTGACGATATTCTGTAATATTGAGTTGGCATTGGCAATTACTGCACATGTTAAGATTATTTTTTTGTTATATAACACAGAATATACATTATACTACTTCTAATTTTCATTACTGTTATTAGTAGAACAAAGAAATCTATCGTCATTGAAGAATACTAGTGAGTTTTTTGAGGATTTTTTGTTTTTCAGATCAGTCTATTCATTTAAAATAACGTCAAGATGTTTCAACATATGTACGAAAAATTTCATTTCGTCCAATATATTTAGTAAGCTGCCTTCTTAGGCAATTGTAGGACTGATAGCTGGTGTGTCATGTCACTGAATACGTAGCTTCATTGTGTAATAAATGAAAATAGCTTCATGCAAATCAGATTCAGATGTTCTTTAAAGTTTTTTCGAAATTACACACCATTTATTCTTCGTAAATTTTCTTACAGTAATTCCATTTTAACTTACGAACATATTTACAGAACTGTTATGTGTTATGACACATTTATGATCACTATATATTGTGTGTTCTGCCACCTATTTTTTGGTTACTTTTCTGAATTGCACGTCTGATTTTATCTGAAATCATACCCCAATTTGGAATGGTAGTGAATTGCGTATTTATGCTACAATTTGTATTTGCTAAGGTAATGTCTTTTATTTTCTTTTCATTTGTGCTTTGTTCACTGATACAAATTCTTGGCTCCTGTGGTATAATTGTAGCCATTGATTTTGCTATTGTTCTTAGTGTCTTTCGTTCAGATGTTAAGTTTTCTTTAGCCAAGGAATGTTTCATTAGACTCTCCAAACAGTTCCAAAATATGCTTCTATGTGTGCTTTTGGATACCCAGAGTTATAACATTTTATGCAGCCTGTTTTTCTCTCTCTTCAGTAGATGCTGAAATTGTTCACTGGTCCATTTTTATGGACTTTTATTGATTTAGAAATCTAAAAAACATTTTATTTTACTATGCAGTTCATATTAGTTGGAAAGAAGATCTTTTTATGTAGGTTATACCATTATAAGATTAAGATATCCATTTCATTTTCTCTCATTTCAAATAAAATTAGGGAATTATGTACATATTTACAATAGTACTGAATTTAAACAGTTAATTTTCATTGGCTAAAAAAAGAATTGTTCTCTGCGTGGTTAAGGAAAATACTAGCTACCATACCAGCAAGGCAGATTGCTAAACATAAACATTCATTGTCAAACATAGAATAGCTATGGGAGAATGACAATTTTAATAAAGTAATAAATTCTTGTTCTTGTATTGTGCACATTTTACTGCACATATGTAAATTATGGTGAATAATTTTAATAGTTCCTGGTGTATTAGTATACATGTGAGTTGTATATAAGAACATAATTTTTGCATTCTCTGAAGTAAGAACATCTCTAACTTCTTGTATCTGGTCATATGAGTTCTTTACTGTGTACTGATTATCATATATGTATTTCTGGTTCTGAGTAAAATTGAAATAATAATGAACTATTGATCTATCATGGGTGTTTGTTTATGAATTTTTGGGCAGGATTGTAACTTGGGTGCATCATGATATAGTAAGGTTTTTTCTTTCATTAAGTAGAAAAATCAATTTTATGCAGGAAAGTTTTAAGTAGGACTTGGAATCGATTGATTACGTTTTAGTCTGTGCAAGTAAAGTTATTTTTGCCAAAAAGTTGAAGGAATTTATTAATGTAATCTGTTTGCAACATAATTACTACAACATTCCCCACGTTGGCTTTGAGAACTATAACAGTGTTTCTGTTTTTTCACAAATTTTACGAAAATTATAGATTTCATGTTAGTAGAATTTATTGTTTTTACTCTTATAATTGTGTTTACCTATCTTTTGTACATATTTCCTATTACATAATTGTTTTGCATTATGAAACCTTAGTTGAAGCAGTTACAATTAAATATGCAGCAGATTTACTAAATTAATATTAATTATGTTGCTTGATACACTACATACTAGACCTTTCTATAAAAGATATATTTCATTATTACTAAAATCTGTTTCTATCGAACTGAATGTCTAGAAAAAGTGAAATAGAATAGCAATGGCAATAAAGTTCAAATACAATGTAATTTAATTATTTTTAGTTCTCCTGAATAAATAGACTTAGGCCACAACCAACTTTTGTTTAGCTATTTTAAACTACTGTTATTCTCATAATAGAGCAATGTGCCTCTATTATTTATATCATGGTGACTTTTCTTACAAACAACCTGAAGTGGACCTTTCCTTGGATGTACAAATCAAATTCATTGCTGGGAAGTTGATGGCATCAAGGGACATGTGGCTTCTTTGTCAGCAGTCCTGGAGAACGAAAATCTCTGCTTTGGTGATAAAGTTACCTCAGCATGTGGGTCATAACTGATTGTAATATTTCGAAAGAAATTTTTTAATTCACACTTGGATTGCTTGAATGTCATTGATGTCTCTCTTCCTTTCGTAATGCCCTTGTATTATTAGGGATGCCTGGAGGATTTAGAACAAGGAGCTAGGACAAACATGATATAGACAGGCTCAATTCACTGAATCTCTAATGGCACTAGGGTCTATATAAATTTAATCGAACACTGAAATAAGAAGCATTGGAATGAAGTACACCAAACGGACGCTACAAGGAGAAACTGTATGAAAACATTAGTCACATATGTGGAATAAGAATATCTACGGAGTGATCAGAGCATGCTGTGCATGTTGCCTATATGAAACAGAAATAGTAACATGCCTTTGGAATTTCACTGTTTTTACTCTTTGCTCTAAGAACTAGAGATTAATATTACAAGCATTTGTTCTGCTTTCACACGTTTATTTCTTACAAGGGAACCTCCCCATCGCACCCTCCTCAAATTTAGTTATAAGATGGCACAGTGGATAGGCCTTGAAAAACTGAACACAGATCAATCGAGAAAACAGGAGGAAGTTGTGTGGAACTATGAAAAAAATTAGCAAAATATACAAACTGAGTAGTCCGTGTGCAAGGTAGGCAACATTAAGGATAATGTGAGCTCAGCTGCGCGGTGTTCCCGTGGTTAGCGTGAGCAACTGCCCCTCGAGTGAAAAGTTTACTTTCTTCATTTTCACAAAGTTATGATCTGTCCGTTCGTTCATTGACGTCTCTATTCACTGTAATAAGTTTAAGGTCTGTGTTTTGCGACCGACCCGCAAAACCGTACGATTAGTTGACGAAAGGACGTGCCTCTACAATGGGAACCGAAAACATTTGATCGCAAGGTCATAGGTCAACCGATTCCTCCACAGGGAAACACGTCTGATATATTCTATACGACAATGGTGACGGCATGAGCGTCAGATGACAGGAATGTGTTGTCGACACACCTAACTGGTACACTTGGCGAATGGGTAAAAAGATTCTTCTACCTTTCCCGATTTAGGTTTTTTATGTCGGTGTGATAATCACTCCCAAGAAAGTGATGAAAACATAAGAGTTTGTCACATAAACTGCAACAAATGAATGCAACAGTTTCACAGTCGCACAGTTTTCCCTGTGCTCTGTCAAAACATATTTTTTTAACGTTTCCAAATTTTTCCGTGTGCAGACCGTCAAATCCTGCATATGTCCAAGCAAATCTGAACATGTCCTGGTATTCTGGAGAGAAAAGTTGATTGTGTATGAGCGCCTGAACTTTGATAATTGACACACGATCACGTAAACAAAAAAAATTTTTCAAATGTGTGTGAAATCTTATGGGACTTAACTGCTAAAGTCATCAGTCCCTAAGCTTACACACTACTTAACCTAAACTATCCTAAGGAGAAACACACACATCCATGCCCGAGGGAGGACTCGAACCTCCGCCGGGACCAGCCCCACGGTCCATGACTGCAGCGTAAGCAATACAGCTCTGTGTACCTGTGCAGCTTCGCAAAATCATCGAATCTTTTCACAAAGTATTGCACTTGCCTAAAACCAAACACATCTAACAAAATGTGTGCAACCTGGAGGAATGGTAATCACCTCTACTCCCACACTAAAATTGTACAATGCCTGATCCTTCTGTCCTGTATAGCTGTCAAGGAGTAAGTCAAAACCTTGGTCCACGTAACGAGCAATCACACGTTCATTCACGTCTTTGACTAGTCTTTTCTCCATTTTTCCTGACGCACTGCAGTTCACAATGACATTCGGTGTTTGCGCAAGTATCTTATTCACCTGTTGCTGAACTTGCGTTCCAAACATAAATAAAATGTAGGTAAAAGAAATCCTGATTTGTTCAGAGCATATTGTATGGTATAACTATGTGAAGTGGCATGCAGCTGGTCTACAGTACATTCCGTGTTGCCTTCTCCAACTAACGACAATGTGCGGGTCGATTTCATTGCATAGTTAAAACCGGACTGATCTGTGTTGATAATATATGCGCCTTCATACTGTTGGAATCTGACGTTAGTTTCTGTAACAAACGTCTTGGAACACCCTAAAAGTTCTTCCAGTTTATTCGCTTAGTTCTTGCTTACATATTTCGTTATCTTCCTGCTCGTAATTTTGTATTTTCTTTTGAACGTGACAATCCAATGAGATGAAACCTTGGAGTCCAGGCCGATTTGTTTAGCGTAATGCAATCCAATCCGTAGGTCTGTATCATGTACTGCACTTAATTCATTTCTGGCTCTAATAAATTGTCGGTATACATGGTTTTCTAGTTCACTGAACTTCTGTCTTCGGGTTCCACCTCATTCCACGACTTTTTTGCAATATTTAATTGTGCTTTTTTCCTCCATCCCTTTAAATTTGTTAAATTTGTTTGTTACTTCACTCCATAATCTACATTTGCGTCTCTTAACTGGTTTGGACAGTACCAGTATTGGAGCATTTCCTTCATGTAATCCAAAGAAATACCATCAGATTGAAGTCGCAATATTTTCTCTCCGTGTTCTTCGTACGGATCGTCAACAATCTCAGCGTCTGGTACATACAGCCCCGCAGCAATCAGCAAGGTATCGTCATCACCACACGTACTGTTTATCAACACATGTAGGAAATAATCGTACAAACGTTCGACAATCGTTCGATCCCTTAAGGAACTTTCCCATTCCTTACAGTTCGGAAAATATTCATTGACTTTGTTATTGAAGTCGCGACCTGTATTTGCTGGATTCATATTGCCCACGGAATACATCTCACGTATTTAATGCACTCTCGTCCAAAGTAGCGAACAGTCAACTGCCAGCCAGGGAGCCTCGTTAGCAGGAATATTCTTCCCTTCCGTGCGCTATAGTCCACTGACGTCGTGTGTTTTGATGTTTGTTTAGGTGTAGCGTCCCCACACTACGGCGCAGTTACCTCGCTTGGGACGGACGGACGGACAGATAATAATTGTCTGAAAATAAAAAAATAAACATTTCGCTCGAGGGAAGACTTGAACCAAGCACCTCTCATTTCGCAGCTGCTCACGCTAACCACGGGACCAAGGCGCTCCTGAGCTCACATTATTCTTGATGTTGCCTATCTTGCGCATAGACTACTCAGTTCGTATATTTTGCTAATTTTTTTCATAGTTCCACACAACTTCTTCCTGTTATCTCGATTGATCTGTGTTCAGTTTTTCAAGGCATATCCACTGTGTCAACTTATAACTAAATCTGATGGGGGGTGCGATGGGGAGGTTCCCTTGTTAGGAGCAGAAATTCTTGCGAACGTTTTTAAATCAAAGGATGAAAAATAACAACTGCAGTTATAGAAACTACTACATGGAGAATAAGCATAGTAATTAATATTTTAGTTACCCTAAAATAAAGTAAATATGGAAGAATTTCAAATGTTCAAATGCGTGTAAATTCCTAAGGGAGTAAACTGCTTAGGTCTTCAGTCCCTAGACTTACACATTACTTAAACTAACTTAGGCTAAGAACTATACACACACACACACACACACACACACACACACACACACACACACACACACACACACAGCCTTGCCCGAGGGTGGACTAGAACCTACGGTGGGAGGGGCCGCTTAGTCCGTGACACTGCGGCCAAGACCGCACGGTCACTCCACGCCGTCCACTGACAGTTGGAAGAGGGTCGTAATGTGTAATAGGCAGACATTTATCCAGACCATCACATAGGAATTCCAAACTGCATCAGGATCCACTGCAGGTACTACCACAGTTAGGCGGGAGGTGAGAAAAGTTGTATTTCATGGTCGAGCGGCTACTCATTAGCCACGCATCACGCAGCTAAATGCCAAACGACGCCTCGCTTTGTGTAAGGAGCGTAAACAATGGACGATTGAACAGTGGAAAAACGTTGTGTGGAGTGACGAATCACGGTACACAATGTGGCGATGCGATTGCAGGGTGTGGGTATGGCGAATGCCCAGAAAACGTCATCTGCCAGCGTGTGTAGTGCCATCAGTAAAATTCGGAGTCGGTGGCGTTACGGTGTGGTTGTGTTTTTCATGGAGGGGGCTTGCACTCCTTGTTTTGCGTGGCACTGTCACAGTACAGGCGTAAATGCACGGCCTGAGGCGGAGTGGTTACACGACAATAACATCCCTTTAATGGACTGGCCTGCACGGAATCCCGGCCTGAATCCTATAGTACACCTTTGGGAAGTTTAGGAACGCCGACTTTGTGCCGGGCCTCACCGACCTGCATCGATACCTCTCCTCAGTGCTGCACTCCGTGAAGAATGGGCTGCCATTCCGCACGGAACCTTCTAGCAGCTGATGAATTCATGCCTGCGAGAGTGTAAGCTGTCATCAAGGTAAGGGTGGGCCAACACCATACTGAACTCCACCATTACCGATGGAGGGCGTCACGAACTTGTAAGTCATTTTCAGCCAGGTGTCCGGATACTTTTAGGTCACGTAGTGTAGCTGGCGTACTGCAACGTAAAGACTGACATAAAGTCCTTGAAACCTGAGTATTTATTACTAATGACCTGAGGCAGTGACCAATTATGTCAACCTGTCTATGAACTAGTGTGGCCTACTTTTCGGGGCTCATTTGTGGTCTTCACCACCTCTCTGTTTCGTAAGAATGGCTTTCAGGGCTTCCGGTTCTTGCTTTTCAGCTATATCAGCAGGCCGATAGGTTGTCTTGTAAAATTTGTACTCTCTCTCATGCAATTGGTATGTGCTGGGACATGATGTCATCTCCTCGCTCTGATCACGTTGTTGAGTGTATGATTTAAGCTTGTCGCTCGCGCAAGGTGAGGCAATATCTTATGGATTTGTTCTGCTTCCCCCAGTATTGGCATTCTGCCTGTATGTCGTTTTGATTGGGACACGTTGCACTGGCTGGCTTCCCCTGTCCTGGTGCTGGTTGGAGAGCACTTTGAGAAATTTTTATATTTGTCCACGATATATTTCTGATGTGAAAGATTCCTGTCTTCTTTAACAGAAATCGTCCTGAATTTTTCTTAATTTGTTCTAAAACACTCTCATGAAATGTACGTGGCGTAGTTCACTGCAGATTGCACAAATATATGTCATTTAAGCGTTTGATATCAGTATTCACAAGGGTTTTTGATCTATTCTTAAGGGGGAAGTCCATGAAAAACATACACCACTTAAAGATGCATAAAATCCACATTTTTCAAGAAACAGTAATGACATTTGTACCATGAAATTAAAACACTTACTGTCAAGCTCCTTAGATTATATATATTTAACTTTTTTATGAGATTTAGAATTTATTTTCAAACAGTTACACATGTACCTTTTTCAGAAAACTATTCAAAAGATGTCTACAAAATATTCTCTGCTTAATACATAGTAACCCTCTCTCATGAGCCTTCTTGAATATATCGGATAGGAGAACTTAAATAATTTTTGATTGTGGTTCTGTAAGTGAAGTGTAAAATTCATGCAAAATCCCGAAGCACTTTGCCCCATATCTCATCTTACACGCATAATTTCAAAGTTTACTCTTGAAGCGACATTTATTGGGTTTGTAGAAATAAGTGTACAAATTCTAGCCTTCATAGATTTTGAGAAAAGAAACATAAACTGTAAAAGACATAATGTTCTAGAAATACAAGTTATGGTTCAACCTAACATTTTTTCGTATGTTACCTCTTCGGAAGGCCCCAGGTTTGTATTCAGGATCCTCCTTTCCTTCAAGACTTCTGCTTTCTTTACTTTACTGGGTTTTCAACTGACTTTTCAGCTGCAAAGAGGCGCTGTGAATCTATTTTTCTCACGATGTTCTGAATTAAATTTTCTATCTCAAAGCCCAGTCTCTCTAATACCTGCACCCTCCGTACGTTTCCACCATTAAATGCAAGAAATGCATCAGAAGTTGCAAGTCTGACACGTGTGGCAGATGAAAACTTGGTTCTAGGACATTGTTTGGTTGTGAGTGAATTTAGAGACTCATTCTGCGTTTAATCATGAACACCCTGTTGTAGACGTTCATTATCGATTAAAAGCCTGTAAGTGGGCATTACAACATCAAGTATACTATTTGCAAACCTCTCCTTGTAAATGTAGGGGTTGTTATCTCTCTCAGCTTGTAGATACAATACTGGCCATTAAAATTGCTACACCAAGAAGAAATGCAGATGATAAACGGGTATTCATAGGACAAATATAATATACTAGAACTGACATGTGATTACATTTTCACGCAATTTGGGTGCATAGATCCTGAGAAATCAGTACCCAGAACAACCACCTCTGGCCGTAATAACGGCCTTGATACGCCTGGGCATTGAGTCAAACAAAGCTTGGATGGCGTGTACAGGTACAGCTGCCCATGCAGTTTCAACACGATACCACACTTCATCAAGAGTAGTGACAGGCGTATTGTACGAGCCAGTTGCTTGGCCACCATTGACCAGACGTTTTCAGTTGGTGCGAGATCTGGAGAATGTGCTGGCCAGGGCAGCAGTCGTACATTTTCTGTATCCAGAAAGGTCCGTACGGGACATGCAACATGCGGTCGTGCATTATCCCATTATCCTGCTGAAATGTAGGGTTTCGCAGGGATCGAATGAAGGGTAGAGCCACGCATCGTAACACATCTGAAATGTAATGTCCACTGTTCAAAGTGCCGCCAGTGCGAACAAGAGGTGACCGAGACGTGGTACCAATGGCACCCCATACCATCACGCCGGGTGATACGCCAGTATGGCGATGACGAATACACGCTTCCAATGTGCGTTCACCGCGATGTCGCCAAACACGGATGCGACCATCATGATGCTGTAAACAGAACCCGGATTTATCAGAAAAAATGACGTTTTGCCATTCGTGAATCCAGGTTCGTCGTTGAGTACACCATCGCAGGCGCTCCTGTCTTTGATGCAGCGTCAAGGGTAACCGCAGTCATGGTCTCCGAGCTGATACTCCATCCTGCTGCAAATGTCGTCGAAATGTTCGTGCAGATGGCAAACGTCCCCGTCTGTTGACTCGGGGATCGAGACGCGGCTGCACGATTCGTTACAGCCATGCGGATAAGAGGCCTGTCATCTCGACTGCTAGTGATACGAGGCCGTTGTCTAGCACGGCATTCCGTATTACCCTCCGGAACCCACCAATTTCATATTCTGCTAACAGTCATTGGATCTCGACCAACGCGACCAACAATGTCGCGATACGATAAACCACAATCACGATAGGCTACAATCCGACATTTATCAAAGTCGGAAACGTGATGGTACGCATATCTCCTCCTTACACGAGGCATCACATCAACGTTTCACCAGGCAACGGCGGTCATCTGCTGTTTGTGTATGAGAAATCGGTTGGAAACTTTCCTCATGTCAGCACGTTGTAGGTGTCGCCACCGGCGCCAACATTGTGTGAATGCTCTGAAAAGCTAATCATTTGCATATCACAGCATCTTCTCCCTGTCGGTTAAATTTCGCGTCAATAGCACGTCATGTTCTCGCTGTAGCAATTTTAATGTCCGGCAGTGTAAAAAAAGTGAAAAGGACTCGTGCGTGTTCCTCCCTATGGAGTCTTGCTCATTCGATTTTGAGGAAAGTGTTCGGTAGAAAACAAGAATTATTTTTCGCATTTTATAACCACTCATCCCATTTGATGAAGAAATTGTTTTCTTTTCGTTATTCCCCTTAATTATTTTGTTACATCAAAGTAAAATAAAACACAGCACGCATTCTGGAAAGTTTACAGTGAAAATTTTGGTTACCAAATTACATTTGGTGCATATTAAGCCATACATTGTTGCATAAGAAATATAGCTAATATACTCAAATTGTTTTTGACTGTGGAAGGAGATACATATTAAAAATACATCTTTCTACTCTCGTGAAATACGTGAGATGTATTGGAAACAGTCCGCGAAGTGCTTGGCCTATACTCGCCACGCATGTGACGGTCACCACCTGCTATGCCTAGAGTTTCTCTTCATCATCTGCCCGTACAAGAAGAAGCTGGAAATCAAAGAAAAACGTAATGAAATCAAAAGATACCGAGAGTCATCAGGTCATTACGCTGGCTGTATGTTTTTTTAGGTCTGTGGTAGATGAAGCACGATCTCCTCGTCCACTCTAAACAAATGGTCATTGGTTGCCGTGGTAATGGCACGCCACGTATCGCCAATAACTTGAAATTTCTGGCATAGTGCTGAAGCAGCATGTGATGGTGTGTCATCCATTCTCAGTTTGACGCCATGCCAGTTGGGTTCCAGCCACTGCGGCTGCCAGTGGAGACAGTTCAATATTATAAATTTGCTTGTTGGCCGGAGTGGCCGAGCGGTTCTAGGCGCTACAGTCTGGAACCGCGCGACTGCTTCGGTGGCAGGTTCGAATCCTGCCTCGGGCAAGGATGTGTGTGATGTCCTTAGCTTAGTTAAGTTTAAGTAGTTCTAAGTTCTAGGGGACTGATGACCTGAGAAGTTAAGTCCAATAGTGCTCAGAGCCATATAAATTTGCTTACCTTTGCATCTCTGAATTGCCTCCAAAATTTGTACAAGTGTTCTTCTTAATATACTAACAGACTATGTAGTTTGCGACCGTGGGCTAGGGGTAGCGTCTTTAATTCATAATCAAAATGTGTTCGGTCCCAGGTTCGATCCCCACCCCTGCCTAAATTTTGATAAATAATCAGCATTGGCGGCCGAAGAGTTCCGGCATAAGAAGTCAGCCTCATTCTGCCAACGGCCTTGTCAAAGAGGGCGGAGGAGCGGATAGAGGTTCTGGGCACTCTCTTGTCCTAGGGGAGGGAAATTGCCCCTAAAGGCGGAAGAATCAGCAATGATCAACGACATGAGGATGCAGAAGGCAATGGAAACCACTGCATTAAAGACACGTAACGTGTATCCACAGGACATGTGGCCTGTAATTGAAGAAGTGTCATGATGATCTCTCCATTGGCAAAAGATTCCGGAATAGTCCCCCATTCGGATCTCTGGGAGGGGACTGCCAAGTGGGAGCTTACCATGAGCAAAAGATTGAGTAATCAACGAAAGGATAACGTTCCACGAGTCGGGGCGTGGAATGTCAGAAGCTTGAACGTGATAGGGAAACTAGAAAATCTGAAAAGGGAAATGCAAAGGCTCAATCCAGACATAGTAGGGGTCAGTGAAGGGAAGTGGAAGGAAGACAAGGATTTCTGGTCAGATGAGTATCGGGTAATATCAGCAGCTGCAGAAAATGGTATAACAGGTGTAGGATTCGTTATGAATAGGAAGGTAGGGCAGGGGGTGTGTTACTTTGAACAGTTCAGTGACCGGGTTGTTCTAATGAGAATCGACAGCCGACCAACACCGACAACGACAGTTTACGTATACATGCCGACGTCGCAAGCTGAAGATGAACAGATAGAGAAAGTGTATGAGGATTTTGAAAGGGTAATGCAGTATGTAAAGGGGGACGAAAATCTAATAGTCATGGGCGACTGGAATGCAGTTGTAGGGGAAGGAGTAGAAGAAAAGGTTACAGGAGAATATGGGTTTGGGACAAGGAATGAAAGAGGAGAAAGACTAATTGAGTTCTGTAACAAGTTTCAGCTAGTAATAGCGAATACCCTGTTCAAGAATCACAAGAGGAGGAGGTATACTTGGAAAAGGCCGGGAGATACGGGAAGATTTCAATTAGATTACATCATGGTCAGACAGAGATTACGAAATCAGATACTGGATTGTAAGGCGTACTTAGGAGCAGATATAGACTCAGATCACAATATAGTAGTGATTAAGAGTAGGCTGAAGTTCAAGACATTAGTCAGGAAGAATCAATACGCAAAGAAGTGGGATACGGAAGTACTAAGGAATGACGAGATACGTTTGAAGTTCTCTAACGCTATTGATACTGCAATAAGGAATAGCGCAGTAGGCAGTACAGTTGAAGAGGAATGGACATCTCTAAAAAGGGCCATCACAGAAGTTGGGAAGGAAAACATAGGTACAAAGAAGGTAATTGCGAAGAAACCATGGGTAGCAGAAGAAATACTTCAGTTGATTGATGAAAGGAGGAAGTGCAAACATGTTCCGGGAAAATCAAGAATACAGAAATACAAGTCGCTGAGGAATGAAATAAATAGGAAGTGCAGGGAAGCTAAGACGAAATGCCTGCAGGAAAAATGTGAAGACATCGAGAAACATATGACTGTCGGAAGGACAGACTCAGCATACAGGAAAGTCAAAACAACCTTTGGTGACATTAAAAGCAACGGTGGTAACATTAAGAGTGCAACGGGAATTCCACTGTTAAATGCAGAGGAGAGAGCAGATACGTGGAAAGAATACATTGAAAGCCTCTATGAGGGTGAAGATTTGTCTGATGTGATAGAAGAAGAAACAGGAGTTGAATTAGGAGAGATAGAGGATCCAGTATTAGAATCGAAATTTAAAAGAACTTCGGAGGACTTACTGTCAAATAAGGCAGAAGGGATAGATAACATTCCATCAGAATTTCTAAAATCATTGGGGGAAGTGGCAACAAAACAACTATTCACGTTGGTGTGTAGAATATATGAGTCTGGCGATATACCATCTGACTTTCGGAAAAGCATCATCCACACAATTCCGAAGACGGAAAGAGCTGACAAGTGCGGGCATTATCGCACAATCAGCTTAACAGCTCATGCATCGAAGCTGCTTACAAGTATAATATACAGAAGAATGGAAACGAAAATTGAGAATGCGCTAGGTGACGATCAGTTCGGCTTTAGGAAAAGTAAAGGGACGAGAGAGGCAATTCTGACGTTAAGGCTAATAATGGAAGCAAGGCTAAAGAAAAATCAAGGCACTTTCATAGGATTTGTAGACCTGGAAAAAACGTTCGACAATAGAAAATGGTGCAAGCTGTTCGAGGTTCTGAAAAAAGTAGGGGTAAGCTATAGGGAGAGACGGGTCATATACAATATGTACAACAACCAAGAGGGAATAATAAGAATGGACGATCAAGAACGAAGTGCTCGTATTGTAGGGTGTAAGACAAGACTTTAGCCTTTCGCCGCTACTCTTCAATCTGTACATCGAGGAAGCAAAGATGGAAAGGAAAGAAAGGTTCAGGAGTGGAATTAAAATACAAGGTGAAAGGATATCAATGATACGATTCGCTGATGACATTGCTATCCTGAGTGAAAGTGAAGAAGAATTAAATGATCTGCTGAACGGAATGAACAGTCTAATGAGAACACAGTATGGTTTGAGAGTAAATCGGAGAAAGGCGAAGGTAATGAGAAGTAGTAGAAATGAGAACAGCGAGAAACTTAATATCAGGATTGATGGTCACGTAGTCAATGAAGTTAAGGAATTCTGCTACCTAGGCAGTAAAATAACCAATGACGGACGGAGCAAGGAGGACATCAAAAGCAGACTCGCTATGGCAAAAAAGGCATTTCTGGCCAAGAGAAATCTACTAATATCAAATACCGGCCTTAATTTGAGGAAGAAATTTCTGAGGATGTACGTCTGGAGTACAGCATTGTTTGGTAGTGAAACATGGACTGTGGGAAAACCGGAACAGAAGAGAATCGAAGCATTTGAGATGTGGTGCTATAGACGAATGTTGAAAATTAGGTGGACTGATAAGGTAAGGAATGAGGAGGTTCTACGCAGAATCGGAGAGGAAAAGAATATGTGGAAAACACTGATAAGCATAAGGGACTGGATGATAGGACATCTGCTAAGACATGAGGGAATGACTTCCATGGTACTAGAGGGAGCTGTAGAGGCCAAAAACTGTAGAGGAGGACAGAGATTGGAATAAGTCAAGCAAATAATTGAGGACGTAGGTTGCAAGTGCTACTCTGAGATGAAGAGGTTAGCACAGGAAAGGAATTCGTGGCGGGCCGCATCAAACCAGTCAGTAGACTGATGACCAAAAAAAAAAGTACTATGTAGCACAATAAGCAGAATTTCATTATTTGCTCTCCTACATGGTATTACAATTTTAGTGACCAGTAGCGCATACTGGCCTTTGTAAAATAATCTGCAGTACAGGTAATGTACCTCCTTACTTTCGTTAGCTACTGAAAAGACATATGTATTGTATTGTTAATATTGTTATTAGAAGAAACTACAACTTTGATTTCTGTGGGAGTTCGTTAATCTGAACTATAACATACGAGATATTAGTTCACTTTAGTACACGAATGATAAAAATATGTACTTCTCTTTATACAATACCTTACCACAGGAGTGCTTAATAATTTTACAGCTGTAGTTAAGGGGGGTAGGACGTCAAAAGCGCCAACTTGGAGCAGGAGAGGCACCACAGGACATTTTATTTTCTACTGTCTATACTTTTACAAATAAGTTCATAAAACTTTGTCAGCATGACTGGGAAGGATTCATCATAGCAGTGGAAGTGCATAAACATAACATTAGATATGAAATTTCATCATTTTTTCACTCACTGTTGGCTGCATTTGTTGCTATATGTACATTTCTCTTCACAAGTAAGAGAGATTCTTTGATGAATTTGGCACAGCATACAAACCATACATAAAAGTGAATGAAACTCTAGAATTTTCCAAATCTATTTAAAACTGTGGTAAAAATTGAGATAATTAACTATATAATTTGATTTTTTTCTAAACACAGGTTTAAAACGTAACAGCTCATTCATTTTTTCATAAATTAAATATATTCTAGAGTTTCAGACACCTGTAGGTATGGTTTGTATGCTATGCAAAATTAATCGAACTGTCTCTCTTACTTATGAAGGAAAGTGTACCTATAGCATCAAATGTAGCCAATAGTAAGTGAAAAAATGATGAAATTTCACATGTAAAAAAATTATTGTGTTATGTTTTTGAACTTCCGCTGCTACGAGTGTGAATCCTGAATCCTTCCTGGTCATGCTGACAAAGTTTCATGAATTTACTTGTAAAAGTATAGACAGTGGAAATTAAAATATCCTGTGGTGCCTCTCCTGCTCCTAGTCGGCCCGTTTGACGTCCTACCCCCATTAAGTGTTAAAGTGTCTCATGATGCATGCACTAATAAACTCTTCTCATGAAGTATAATCTCGAACATTTACAAAACTTGATTTCCGTCCGAAACTTGAAGTAATTCTTTAGTCCTTATCGAAGATGTTGACTGCTTTGGCTGAGGTCACGAAATGAGACAGCGCTCTTCCACGCTTGGCTCTGTATTGATCTCCGTGGCAGAGCGCTGATATGGTGAGAGAGGGTGTGTCTTCCCCAGCCTCTCCCATTCATCGTTGCGGATTGCAGCGAAACCTCGGTTATGTCTGTGATATCGATATGCGTTGCTGTCTTTACTGTGTCATAATAATCTTTGAACAATACCACAGTTCTTATCTGGAGCTCATCCACAGATTTCTCTCAGATATTTTGTGTTAGCTGGGAATACAATATTCTGGATCCTTCTGGTGCTATTTACTGATGTATATTTGTGAATAATGCCTCAGTTTAAGTATAGATAGAGGATCAGAACTGAAATTAATTGGTCCAATATTTACATTTATTGTTCTTGTTACTCACGAGCAAATGAACTAGAAATAATGCAGTGCTGATCAATGATTTCCCCTGTAGGAACGATGAAAAGTATTTGGGCGTCTTACATGACTGCCATGTCATCAGATCAACGTCAACGTGACGGTCCAGGGCAGCGAGGCCAAGACGCGAGAATGCAGCCCATTTGATCGGTACCAGACCCCTGGTGTTCGGCACATATGACACCCCACCTCTATCGTCGTGCAGACCCTTCGTTTTTCACGTAACATGAAGCAAACAGAGTTCTGTAAGAATCTTGCTCCGAGCAAATCGTCATCACTTGAGTAGTAGGTAATGGGCAACAAAGTGTTGGTGACGGGTGTCACTGCAAAGACTTCGATGTTGTCTTATTAACGGAATTCCATACAATCGTAACTGGTGGCTTGGACGGTACGATGATGACGTTTGCAATCGGGCAACATTCGTTCTCCTCGAAGCCCACACACTCTCTTGTGCAGAGCTGAATGTCATCCGAAAAGACGACCTGGTGCCACTACTACGCCCGGTCTTGTCGTTAGTCGCAATAGCGTCGGTGCGACTGTCTGCTGCTACACTACTGGCCATTAAAATTGATACACCAAGAAGAAATGCAGATGATAAACGGGTATTCATTGGACAAATATATTACTAGAACTGACATATGATTACAATCTCACGCAATTTGGGTGCATAGATCCTGAGAAATCAGTACTCAGAACAATCCCCTCTGGCCGTAATAACGGCCTGAATACGCCTGGGCATTGAGTCAAACAGAGCATGGATGGCGTGTACAGGTACAGCTGCCCATGCAGCTTCAACACAATATCACAGTTCATCCAGAGCAGTGACTGGCATATTGTGACGAGCCAGTTGCTCGGCCACCATTGACCAGACGTGTTCAATTGGTGAGAAATCTGGAGAATGTGCTGGCCAGGGCAGCTGTCGAACATTTTCTGTATCCAGAAAGGCCAATACGGGACCTACAACGTGCGGTCATGCATCATCCAGGTGACATGTAGGGTTTCGCAGGGATCGAATGAAGGGTAGAGCCACGAGTCGTAACACATCTGAAATGTAACGTCCACTGTTCAAAGTGCCGTCAATATCAACAAGAGGTGACCGAGACGTGTAATCAATGGTTCCCCATACCATCACGCCGGGTGATACGCCAGTATGGCGATGACGAATACACGCTTCCAATGTGCGTTCACCGCGATGTCGCCAAACACGGATGCGACCGTCATGATGCTGTAAACAGAACCTGGATTCATCCGAAAAAATGACGTTTTGCCATTCGTGCACCCAGGTTCGTAGTTGAGTACACCATCGCAGGCGCTCCTATCTATGATGCAGCGTCAGGGTAACCGCAGCCATGGTCTCCGAGCTGATAGTCCCTGCTGCTGCAAACGTCGTCGAACTGTTCGTGCAGATGGTTGTTGTCTTGCAAACGTCCGCATCTGTTGTCTCAGGGATCGAGACGTGGCTGCACGATCCGTCACAGCCATGCGGATAAGATGCCTGTCATCTCGACTGCTAGTGATACGAGGCCGTTGGGATCCAGCACGGCGTTCCGTATCACCCTCCTGAACCCACCGATTCTATATTCTGCTAAAAGTTATTGGATCTCGACCAACGCGAGCAGCAATGTCGCGAAACGGTAAACCGCAATCGCGATAGGTTACAATCCGACCTTTATCAGAGTCGAAAACGTGATGGTACGCATTTCTCCTCCTTACACGAGGCATCACAACAACGTTTCACCAGGAAACGTAGGTTAACTGCTGTTTGTGTATGAGAAATCGGTTGGAAACTTTCCTCATGTGAGCACGTTGTAGGTGTCGCTACCGGCGCCAACCTTGTGTGAATGCTCTGAAAAGCTAATCATTTGCATAACACAGCATCTTCTTCCTGTCAGTTAAATTTCGCATCTGTAGCATGTCATCTTCGTAGTGTAGCAATGGCCGGTAGTCTACATCAAGGGAAGCCGTATCATTGTCGCCCAACTGACAGCCCGTCGTGTTCTGAAGAGACACTCTCAATACGGATTTTTTTTTTTTTTTTTTTTTTTTTTTTTTTTTTTTTTTTTTTTTTTTTTTTTTTTTTTTTGCTGCTGCTGCAGGCAACCCGGTTTCCTGATTGAAGATACGTAACATGGCTGTTCGATCCAGCACAGCGGAACGAACATTGCGTCTATTCTCATGACAGTCGTTCCCGAGTACTGCGAGCGGCAAGACTTGGGTAATATGATTGCAGTCAAGATATGCCACGGCCCTGCTGCTGTTCTCACCAGTGTTGACAGACATTTCTCCTAATACGAGGCAAAACATGATACTGTAAAAACCCACCCTCATGTATGTGCGATATCTGGATGAAAAACTTGCGAGTAATATCTCCTTAATGCAGGCTGTACATGGCGTTATTTCTTCCTACCGTGTCCGGTTATGTTGAAAAGCTAATCATTTGCACATTCAATCATGCACTACGCCTCATAACGATCTGACGTTTGTTGCATGCTGTCTTCGTGACGCTGCAGTTATAATGGATAATAGTGTAAACGTACAGTACCGACTTCACTGAAACATCCAGGCAGATTAAAACTGTGTGCCGGACCGAGACTCGAACTCGGGACCTTTGCCCTTCGTAGGCAAATGCTCTACCAACCGATCCACCAAAGCACGACTCACGCCCCGTCCTCACAGCCTTACTTCCGTCAGTACCTCGTCTCCTGCCTTCCAAACTTCACAGAAGCTCTGCTGCAAAACGGCAGAACTAACAGTTCTGGAAGAAAGGACAATGCTGAGACATGGCTTTGCCACAGCCTGGGGGATGTTTCCAGAATGGGATTTTCAGTCTGCAGCGAAGTGTGCGCTGATATGAAAGTCCCTGGCAGATTAAAACTGTGTGCCGGATCCGGCCTCGAACTTGCCTTTCACGGCAAGGCAAAGGTCCCGAGTTCGAGTCTCGGCCGGGCACACAGTTTAAATCTGCCAGGAAGTTTTATATCAGCGCACACTCCCTCAGAGTGAAAATCTCATTCAGGAAACATCCCCCAGGCTGTGTCAACATGTCTCCGCAATATCCTTTCTTCCAGTCGTGCTAGTTCTACAAGTTTCGCTGGAGAGCTTCTGTGAAGCTTGGAAGGTAGGAGACGAGGTAATGACGGAAGTAAGACTGTGAGGACAGGGCGTAAGTCGTGCTTGGGTAGGTCAGCTGCTAGAGCACTCGCCCGTAGAAGGCAAAGGTCCCGAGTTCTAGTCTCGGAGCCGGCCGGAGTGGCCAAGCGGTTCTAGGCGCTTCAGTCTGCAAGCACTCGACCGCTACGGTCGCAGGTTCGAATCCTGCCTCGGGCATGGATGTGTGTGATTTTCTTAGGTTAGTTAGGTTTAAGTAGTTCTAGGGCACTGATGACCTCAGAAGTGAAGTCCCATAGTGCTCTATTCTCGTCCGGCACACAGTATTAATCTGCCAAGAAGTTTCGTATCAGCGCACACTCCGCTGCAGGGTGAAAATTTAATACCGGCACCATAGTTGGTTTAAAAACAACTCTGGCGGCCTGACTCTCTTACAGTAAAACGAACGTCTCGATTACGTCAGGTTATCAGATGTATAGAAAATTTTATTCATTACCTTCTTAATGTTTCTTGTATTTCTTAAATAGCAGTTTAACTGACTGTGAGCTCAATAGTTCACTGATCACACTACCACGAAAAGTGTTTAACACTGTTTAATATTGTCTACATGATACGTTGAATACTGAAATGTTGTAGTATAGTCTGAGAACTATCACATGAGATAATTGAAGGCCTGTGATCATTAGTTCCCAGAGAGTAGCAAGGACAGAGAAAGCAGTACAACGCCCCTTAACAAACAACGAAGGAAGTTTTTAGGGCATAAATTTCAATATTTAAAACAATCCTATTCAAAGTATCTGCTGAGGTTATAGCAATGGTTTATCAAATTAATTAGCAAATGATGTACCTTAAGTCTGCACTAGGTGTGTTGTGTATGTAGGCATATGTTATAACTGGTATTTACTTACCAAATCCCTTACTTCGTTTCTCCTTTACAGCTCCTGAAGTTTTCTCATTATTATTTTTCAGATAATTTGTCACGATACTGAATATCAGTAGATAAGGCAAATGATCTGTAAGGCTGTGAGTAATTTAATATATACTACGATTTTACAATATGGCTGTGCCTTCAAAATGATATCAAAAGGATTTCTGCTGGTTACCGAAAGCAAGGTTGTATCCCATTACAAGAGTAAAAATCTATGTAATCTCCATGTTTAAACTACACTAATTTGGTTGTAAATAATATTCATTAAAATTAAACATTCCTGTTGCAGTGGTTCAAAGATATAATAATTTATCCACATTTACAGTTCATTAAGTTTGTTTATTAATCTTCTAGTACTTTGTTATAATTAAGTTAATTTAACCTCCTCTTTATTTTGGATAGTTTCACACTAATAATTTTCTGTTATTCTAAGTTCATTTAAAAAGTCAATCGTCTTAACACAGAGCTTAACTGAAAGAATGGAATTCTTCTCATGTCAGCTTCTACACAAAACTCTCTATGTGCCAGTGTTCTATTTAACAATTTTCGGGTATAGCTAGAAAATTTTTTCATTTTGTTTTGTGTTGACATGTACGAGATATTTTGCAAGACACATGCTACTAAATCAGCAAGAACGAAAGATACTTTTGCTCGCTGTATAACAGAAACAGCTAATCTAATTTCACCTACCTCTGCTTGAATGAGCTGTTCAACGAGGTACTCCATATCTCCCCGGAACAGAAAGGATCTTGACGTGGCTGTGGTTCATGTAAAAGCTGTAAAGGTGTCGACTGTGTGTAAACTTCACATGTACACTCTTTGACATAAAACTCGACCGGCGGCCGGCCGCTTCAGAGGCTAAGTCCGCGCCGATCGCGACATGGGACAATAAAACTGGCCAACTCGCTAATTCTCTTAGTCCGGTTATCTGCACAATCTGGCAACACTGCAGACTGCGGCACTTCCTGGAGGAAAACTTGTCCCATGATAGAGGAACACTAAGCTGATTACGCCTGTGGTCTAGCGGTAGCGTGCGTTGTTTCTGTTCGTAATGACAGTGAATCGAGAGCATCTGGCATGAAATATTTTTATAGCCTCTTCTGTCTGAATGCTGAAGACGTGAATGTAATGGTAGCGCAGATTCAATCTATTTCGCTTTCTGACACACCGATATCAAAATTTTATCCAGTAACGATTTTGCGGCAGATTTCCTGCAGAGTGTCCTCCTCTGGACGCCGTATGCGGCAAAGCTCCGGGATTCATTTGCAGCAGCCGTGGCGACAGCAGCGGCGCTGCACTTCCCCGTTCTTTATCGAAAGCGCCTGCTCCCGCTCATCGCTTTTGATCATTTAAAACGCTTTATTATTAAATGTTGCACCACAGAAAATTTCTACGATTTCCATTCACGATCAAAAGCAACGGAGACAGACGCCCTGATTAGTAGGCGGGTATTATGTTACATTAATCGGCAAGATCAAAAGCAACGGAGACAGACGCCCTGATTAGTAGGCGGGTATTATATTACATTAATCGGCAAGAGCTGAGTATGGCCCGAAATTAATTTTATAGACTGGGACGAAATTAAACCACCTCGCTACATTCGATGAATTTATAAATGCTTCATACCTCGTTTCTTTTCCTTTCAAACTCAATTATTTGTGCAACTTTTGGTCAATGCTCGGATGTTTTCGTCAAGCCGGGGTGAGCGTCTGTGGTGTAAAGTGTATTACAGTTCTTGTTTCATTCCTTATGGTAACTCTATGCGATAAACTGTGTGAATACCTTGCAATGCATGCTCTGTAGCAGTGCAGGAACACTGCACATTTGGAGTTCCATGTATGGGTTCATGAAGTATTTAATGTTGATCGGAAGTGATAGTTAAGGTCATCAGATTTAGACCAGAAAAATTTGTCGTTTTGGAGGTTTCAGAGAACGGAAAGGAATTGCTAACGCCGGTGTTAGAAAACGTCTACAGTTAAATGCCATTGCAAAAATTTAGAAGAGGGGAACTATATTAATCAACATGTGCACTTCATAAACAACCTTCTGACATGTTAGACCTATATGACGAACAAAGCTCAAATTTATATCGTTGACAGTCGCTTTGGATCTTTTCAGGATCTATTTTACAGTGAAGCACCTTGGCATTTGCAAAGCAGACATCCATGATATTAACTTAATTTACTAAGTCGAAATTCGGACGAAGATTGATGTTTAAAGACATTCTTCAGATTTCGTATAAAGAATTTTTACTAGCCGTTTGCAACTCCATTAATTAAAATGGAAAATAAAAGGTTGTAGTCAGCGGCTTCCACCGAGATTGGAACTGCTATGTCATACAGTACGACCACCGCAACGCACAAGGGAACCTCTTCTTTTTTAATTTTGCATTTTTTCTTTTACTTTTTTGACGATTACCCCTTTTTTCTCTCTTATTTTAAAGCCCCTTAGGAAAATGGCAATAAAAAAAGAAACTAAGCGTCGCCGCCACTTTTCATCCTATAACAAAAAAAAAAAAATCTGGTCCTCTTCAGGCGTTGGCTCCTGACTAAACCTACCCCAAGAGCTGCCTATATACCTGGGGAAATATGGGAATTCAAGGTTAGGGCTATCATTACAAACAAAACAAAATCTTCCTTTTTCTGAATTTTATTTTTATTTTGATTTTTCTTTGTTTATTTTTGTTGTGTAATTGGTCAGACGCCTTCAGCGCCCCGCTGGTAATATGTTGAGTCACGTCTTCTCGAAATTGGTGTGTTCCGTTCAGTAGTTCAGAAATGTTCATTGGTTCCAACTGGAAACCTTCTTCACTCTTGGCTTAACACATTCCAGCTGCGAGGCGGGTCGTGGAAAGCACTCCCAAGGAAGTTCGAGAAAAATTGTCTGTATTTTGGGTGAGGGACAACGACATAATGACGGTCGAGTACAGAGTCTATAGTTTGTCCAACTAGGTAGTGAATGGCATGTCCGCGAATCCAATTCACAGCATTGGTCTTTGTCCGAGGAAAATAGTCACGTCCCGGAACTAATAATGAAAGGGGAGTATTTCGATTCAGAATGTCCCGCGTTAGAAAAGCCACAATTTGACGAATAACCTCTGAGCTAACGACACACTGGCGACCACAGACGGACTATAGTCACTACGATGTTGCCTGAGCCTCAAAACGCAACCTTAAAACACACAAACAGGTGTTCCTTATGTGAAGAATGCCGTTCTTGGAGTCCAGAAATTAATTATACTTTCTAAGTGTCTCATCTTACAGTGGATTCTATCGTACGAGTCTTCGATGTGGAAAACGAATGTCAAGTGAATTTAGCGAGGTAACGCTGGCCTACACCCGGAAGTAAATGCACTATCAGAGTGTTGACAAATACTTGCTACGACGCTGCCATTTCTCGGTTCTCTTACGAGGCAACTCTTGAGCGAAATGCTTGCCGTGATTCTCCGATACGGTCCTTCAGAGTGGAAACGCGCGCGCACGTTTGGTTTTTATGCGGCGTTATCCCCTAGTGGTTTCTGACGTCGCCTTGTTGTCTATGTCTACATTTGAGACATTCAATTATCATTAATCCAGAATGATACAAGTTTCAGCTTCCGGCGTGGAAGAAGGCTGTTGACGCCGACATTATATCATTTCAACGTAGGGAAAGCAAAACGGGTCATTCAATGTTTCTCATTCAACATAAAGCATGTGAGATAATTTTCCGTAACGTTCATAATCATCTAAAAATACAAACGAAGTAAAAATACATCTGCAGCTTATTAGAATTGAATATAATGTAAGATACCAAACGCTTTGCACCTCGATGTCGAATTTGTCCACGTGCAATCTTTTGCAGCATACAAAAAGAATGTCATGATTACCACGAGAATGAAGAAATATGTCGGTACGGATGGAAGCAAGGAGAGACGCAGTCAACAAATATTCGATTCCTCATGGCATTCATTTCATTTGAGACGTAAGAAGAGTTAAAGCGGGATATTACTTTCGTTAACACGAAAGATATGCCGCACATATTGATAACGAGGAAGTCTGCGTCTTCATACGTTTCCTCCTTGAAATCTGAGTGCTCTCTTATATACTAAGTAGCCTGATGATTGTTTCAGTAATGTTACCCTCTTGTTTGACCCCGTAACGATGAACAGATTCCAAATGCATGTCTCTGCATGAAAGTAGCTGTTCGAACCCTTCCTGGGTTGCTTTTTGTGTTTTATTGCTTGGAATTCCTGAAGCAGACCACTGTGCCTCCTCCCCTTGTGGGTTAGGTCTCAAAACTAAACCGCTTTTTATCCAATGGAATAATTTATTCAGACAGCATCAGCACAAGACTGTCAAACAAAGCCTTCCATTTACAGTTGCAACACTCTAACCAGCACTGACCGAAGTGTAATCCACGGTCATGGTCCGAAATTAGCAGCTGTCTGCTACTGTGGCAAAGTCCGTACTACACTTTCGATTCCGCAGCACCATTTTATCTGGTAACACTGTGTAGTTGCAGAGTTGTGCCAGCATGTCTGTCCTCACACTGTCAACTTTATGTATCTCACTTCTCCTGCAGCGTTGATCACGAGGAGCAGAAGTAAATAAGTGTATTCTGCATGACGTAACATTCAGTATTTCCTTCTTTCATAGCCACTCTTCATGTGCATCGATACCAAATAGGAATGTGAAAACTCTTGCGAGTGAGAGAATGACAATAACAATCGTAACAAGAACATTCAAATAATGAATGATGTTTATTCCAACGAAGAACGAGAATGGCTTTAAATATAAAAATCTAAATCTATATCCATGTCTATTGATCTTTGAGTTACACAATGCAAATATATTCTTAGCATTTAGTTACTGAATTTAGTTCGGGATGTTTGTAGAGAAAAGGAAAAGTCGGTACTTCTCGCTAGTGTAATATAATGTGAACCAGCAACTACCCTTTCCTTAGAACACGACTCAAGCAGGTCCCCAAGTAGGTACCAAGGCACTGCTGCATTCTGTTCCCTGACATTGCTCTGATGACGGTTAATGCAGATAGTTCCGATTATGAAATACAAAACGTATTGCAGGTTAGTTCCTAGGATAGTAACATTAAATTTGCGTTGTAGACGGCACATGAACGTGACGACTACCCATATTACTCATCAATATAAAAAGACAATATTATGGGAATTTAGCAGGATTACTCAACATGAATTCTGAAATTGGTTGACTGACCGCACAGGTGCTAAACGTCGTCAAGAGTATACGATGTCCTAATCGCATTAGGAATATGAAGATCGTCTTCGGCAGCTCGCAACTTTCACATTGCTATCTCCACCCTACTCCAGACAGCCCTCGGTGGAGTTGCACTAAGTTGCCGATGCAATGTAAGGCCTTCAAACCGACAACAGACCACATATTGAAAAATACAAGCGAGTTCTCTTGCAGCGTAAGCTTATTGCAACTAATCTAAAAATTATTGGACAGGAACATTGTCCTATTCAAAAAAAGCTGTCCAGCAGGTCCTCTAATCGCTCCTTGGTACAGTCGTTTGACTATTGAAAATGGTTCCAACAAGTCACCACTAGAAAACACTGCTCTGTACCGCAATAACTCAAGATGTAAAGTAATACCACGATACTACAAATATCAGGGAACACCTTATCACAGATAAGACTGTCCTTAAGGCTTGTAAGCTCAAATTTACTACAATAAATGACATACCTGAAATGTTACCACTCTCATTATTACGTCAGATTGGTAATGCACGAAGTAAGTTCGTCGTATTCATGATTTCCTCTTCAAAGTAACATATCGTACTTATTATTTAACACAAAATGACATTAAAAATTTAAGTTATTCACGAGCAGCTAGTTGAGAATATGTATGAACTTCAAATGACACGACGAACCGTCTTGTTCCGAATATGGATTCAAACCCAGCTCATGCAGTCTAAGCAGAGATTTCGTTACTGACGGAAACTAACAGTCATTCCTGATTAAGCATACAGAGAGTGATATACCTCGATTTTAGACAGTATCAGTTAGCAAATATCAACTTTAAATTGCATAACGCAAACATGTTTAACAGACGCGAATTCCTACCCATCATCTATTGTCCCTGTTAACGAACTACGAGAGATGTTAAATATTGCTTCTTCACAAGTAACTTACTTGAAATGCCGTGAGGTAAAGCTTTGTGTTGGACACGGATTCGAACCCAGAACCTAATCGGATTGCTATCGAAGCACAGTCAAATGTGACATATCGGATTTTCGCGGCAGTAGCTAGATGTTTTAACTGAAATGACGAGACGAAACATTAATTTTTTCCTTCCCAGGACTCCTACCCGGCACCTATCGCTGTTATATTCTAGAGAAAACGAACGTTAAATATGGGTTTGTTGCGCCAGCAGTGATATGTGAGCATGTTTTAACTAGAAATAATATGACGAAGAGTTCAGCGCTCACTGGGAATAGAGCCCCACACATATCGTTGTTGACTACACACAAAGAGACGTCAGCTACCGAAGTTTTCTCCACCAGCTGCTCAGAATAACATCTTGAACTTACAGTATATCTCGCAAATAGTTCTGTGTCTCACTGGGAGTTAAAAACGTCAGATATCGTTAGTGTTGACAACGAATGAAAATACATTAAAAATCAAAATTCTTATCCACCAGCAGATAGGTGTTCTCATGCTAGAGCTTGATTATACATAATTAAATCTTTAGTTCCGGGCCAGGATTCGATCCCATTCACGCGTAATATGTGGAGATGTTGAGGAATCAGCAGTTTTGAACAAACAACAAATTGTAGTCGAGCTGTACTGTCACGAAGGGATCAAATTCCGCGTTAAGGGCGGTCTGAGTTGCATTGCCAGTTCAGAACCAATCTTATGGACATACAGAAGCTCAGATAAAAGATGGAATAAGTGTCCTGTGACCATACATAGCGTTTGTTTCGTCACTTGAAATAAATAACTAGTATAAGAAAGGTTACTGGTGATAGAGTTTCTACATGTCGCCACTCCAGACTTTATTGTGGTTCAACCTACCGTCTACTTGGTAGAGAAGGAAAATCATCTTTAATGTGAATTTCCAGACCACACTGCCATTACACCTTCTTCACTTGGTGTAGCCAGGAGAGAATGGACTCTGTCTCTCCCTATCTAAAATAATTGACAGAAGTGGGAATCCAACCCAGACCATAGGCATAACAACCTACCATCCGTCCAACAGACCACGAAATCCTCTTCTCTCATTTTTCTATCGTAATGCCGTTGCGCCACACTGGATGAGAATTCTGACACACAGGCGTCCTGTAGTAATTTGCACCATGTTCAGTAAATTCATTTACTTGGTTGACCGAATCACCATGAACTAGCTGCCTCGGCTACCCAGTGAATACATTCCACTCTATATTTTGTAATCACCGAAACAAAATCACGTAACTGCCACCTACACAGAACTGCCAACAGTGTAGGATGCAGAAGTTTAAATAGGAAGTGTTCCTTTCCACTTTAGCTATTCTATTGCGCTATCTGTTTGTAGAAAACGTCGTTCAGTAAAAAAAAAAAAAAAAAAAAGAAAAGCTGTAACTGTTTGTCTCTCAGAAGTCAAGACCTGGGCATATGCATAATCTCACAGTACTGTGGAATCAAAAAGTTCTGGAGGAATAGTTGTCGAGCTCTGGAGCTGTTGTAGCTACGTGTCAGCTAGTAGCGTAGATAAGATGTCGCGAGTTCGAATACATTCAGTGCTACATTTTTTAAAACGCAATTCTGCTGTCTGCTGAAGTTGTCAATCTAATGGAACTTTGAACATACTTCCCTTCACTTCTCAACCCAATGTAATCGCATGTGGAAAAAGGGCTAACTACTGTGACATTTTCTTCTGTTCAGGTTTAATAGACAGCAGGCAGCAGATGCATCTCGAAGATGTGTAGGGAGAGCGCATCATGCCATAATACGTCAGAAAAGTATTTTCTACATTAGCTGTCGTGTGGTAGTGAGAGTTTAATTTTTCTTGAAACTTTGTTTGACAGCTTTAACTCAGAACAAGTTTTCTACATGCATGTAATCAATAAACTGCACGTGCATTGTTATACTGTCATAGATAACATCAGAGAATTCGCATATATCGTTGATGATTAATTTCTTTCTCATGTTTACTATTGTTTTAACAACACTAAAGGAAACCTTACGAAAATTGTGCACTGTATTATAAGAAATGAAATAAAACTAACCACGATAACCTTACGACGAAAGTACGTTTTAATAAAACCGAGTATCTGTGCACAAATGTGCCTCTATCGACACGAATTAGTAAAACACTACTCAGATTTTGATTGGGTCTGTGTTTCATTGGTATGCTGTGTCGTACTCAAGAGGTATGCAATGTGGCATTTCATGAATATAGTTACGTATTCCTAGAAACCCAAAATTCGCTTGTCAGCAGCGGAGAGAGGCGTTGCCTGTTGTGCAGCATTGTAAGTTTTTCAACATTGCACTATGAGCCGAAAGTATTTTCTTGCGATTTCCTTATTGATGTCTGATCCGACTCCTTGTAGCTCTTTCACAGAAGGGATAAAAACGTTGCAGGCAGTGAGACTGGAACTGCAAACCATAACAGACGCTTTCCCACTTGTCAGCACGTTACCACAGAACTGGCGAAGAGGTATGGGTCTGAGCGTCCTCTTACGACGGCAATAATGCCTAGAACTCGTAAACCGCTATTTAAAGGTCGAGATTAGTTGCGATTTCCACCTGCAACGACTTTCCTGGGCTGAAAACCGTAAATTTACAATCTCTTGTTACCCTTCAAGCGATAATAACTCAGATTATTCAATGGAAATGACAGGTAAAATCAAGTGAACTTTGAGGCTTAATTCCGTGCACACCAGGAAGTAACTCATCGATCACAGAGTTGCCAAACATACGTTGCCTTGTTGTCAAATCTCAGTTACAGTACCAGCAGGAAGAAGACGAACCGATGTGATCCTACAGCGGGCTGGGAAGTGACCATAGCTGGTGTCTCCAAGTCGCGGCTGCTACAGGCTGGAATACGTAATACGTCTGACTCGCTTACTGAAACTAGGTTTAGGGACTGGAGGGTAGTTACTAATAATACTCAGAACTGACTGCAAACTAAGCATCATAAATCAGTAACTCTCATTGTTGTTTTTATATTTCTTTAGTAAGTGTACTCAAAACTAAGAAACTCATTCACAGGCGTTTTCGTGCCTCGCCGAGAGTCGAGCACAACAAACAAATAAAAAAAAAAGAATGTTTATATGTGTGTGTGTGTGTGTTGTGAGTGTGTGTGTGTGTGTGTGTGTGTGTGAGAGAGAGAGAGAGAAAGAGAGAGATAAAAAAGAATGAGAGTGTAAAAAATTGTTGTAAAGAAATTGAATCATGGTATTTAATGAAATCTTTCATTTTAATGACACGTTCCACATCATTACGAAATGTCGTAATCATGATCTATGGAACAAGAAGTAATCTAATGTAATGTAACCTAATCTAATCACATCATATTGATGACTAGCCATAAAGAGTCATGAATTACCGAAATTTTTGCCAATATCAGTAACCAAATCTAAACTTTAAAATAAAAGACGACAAGTTTTGTAATAAACCGTAGCTCCTATCAAGACCCTTTCGTCCCTGTTATCTAACCACGAAAGATGTCTGATATACCTCCATTCTGAAGTAACAAAGTGTGCATGCATTTAAAGATGAAGTGCATGATGTGAAGTTCTGTGACGGAGATACAAACCCAACACGTAATCGGATTGTTAACTAAGAAAAATCAAATGTTACGTATCGGTTTTCTTACGAGCCGCTAGGTGTCTGAATCTAAAATAAGGATACAAACTTTTGTGCCTAAGAGACAATCGAACTGCACGCCTACCGTGCATCCACGAATGTAGCTTATGTATCAGTTTCTTACTCACGAACAGTAAGATGTGTGCGTGTTTGACCAGAAATAACGACACCTGTTGCGATTGTTGGCAACACATGAACTGACATTAAAAATGCGCGTTAATTTTCACTATCAGGTGGGTGTGCACTTGATAGAGCTGGAAATGAAATTATGAATATTTTTGTACTGGATCAGGATTCGGACCCACATATTTACCTTTGGAGGAGACCTAGAGAAGACTGCAGTCTTGGGAAAAGGAACGAAATGGTTGAACTATATTGTTCCGAGAGATTCAGATCCTCGAAAGAGGAGATACGAATGCGAATCACAGTCCAGCACCAAAATTTTCAACGTCTCTAGTTCAATCAAGTACAAGTAAACTAAGAGCCCTGTCCCTTTAAATGGCTATCGGTTCATCAAATAAAATTAAATTTGCTAATGTAAGTAAGCTTACTGGCGACTGTATTTCTGTTTACAATGACTTACGCCATGTCATTTCCCAAGGTAAACTGGCTGTGCCCAGTTGGTAATGAAGGAACGTGATGCTCAATGCTGATTCTGGATTATAACGTCTTTCTCTTGAGGTTACTAGAGGTAAAATAAATCTGTTTGTGCCTCTTAAAAGCAAATGCCTGAACCCACGCATTGCACCTGTGATAGTTAGTTCCACATTTCCCAGCCGCTGGAGTGTGCTGTAACGGATGATGTGCTTAGCTTACAAAGTCAATCACGGTGGAAAAAATGCGAGTCTATTAAATGGTTAAGTAGAAGCAAGCTTCTGACGCAGAGATTATGCTATTCTCATGTCAGCAGGATGTAAAGACTATTCTAGGCATCATAGGCTGGATGTGAAGCCATTTTGATTTTGCACAAATTCAGAAAGTTTCTTAGTTCGAGAAAATCCACTGTGAAGTGTGAAGTTGCCGGATAATTCGATTATTACTGTTATTATTACTATCATTTTATTCATACCGCTGCTGGAACACAAGTGCTTGAGGATCATTTAATGCCTTTTGGTTACTATAGAAGTAGTTTCCCAAGAACAGGTTCTTTCCCTGTCTACGGAATCCTTTTCATGTTAATATCAAACATCAGCAATTACTCTTAGATTACATTAAAACTAAAGTAATTGACGAAAACGTTACTTGATGTCAAAAACGCGCTGCCTTTCGTCATTTACTTGCACCTAGAAATGGCTATCGAGTACTGACAAACCAAATGGCAAGAGATCTTACTGCCTTCCGATATACGTCGCTGTCAGTTCTTCCACATGATTTGGTCGACATGACCTGTTTTAAGTTGTGTATGACAGACAATGTTTTGGAAAATCTATTGTTTCCCTTTGAAGTAAACAGAAGTATTTTCATTCTAAGCTGTCCAAGTACAAAATTTTCGCAATATTAGTTCAAATTTAATATTCGCTTCTCTAATGTAGAAAAGTATTTCACAGTTGCAAAACTCGCATCCGAAACATTGACCTGACCATAAATTCTAGCTCAGAGTGACACCTTTCGCAATATTAGTTCAAATTTAATATTCGCTTCTATAATGTAGAAAAGTTTTTCACAGTTGCAAAACTCGCATCCGAAACATTGACCTGACCATAAATTCTAGCTCAGAGTGACACTAGTTTAAATAACCTCATGTAGCGAAGACTGTTTGCCAGTACTCTTTCTCACCGGAAAATACGCAATCCACTCATTTGGCTCCATAAGTACACTGTAACAGTAATTGCTGTCTGAAATTTGTCAGTAAGCTTTTGCCTTCCAACCGGTGAAATACGGCAGAGTGCGGCCGGTAAACAATTCACAAATCACGAGTTAGTGCCGATAAGACGATTTCTTTAAACATTGTCGAAGCTGAGGGAATTTAGTTTCTGCTTAAGTCGTCTTAAGCAGCAACGTTCACAGATATCTCAAATAGGAAAAAGCTCATTATCCAGGTACGAAGGTTGTGAAACAAACTTCCCACAGTTTGTGTCAGGTTGATCTTTTCGTTTGATAACACTGCTTAAGTATTTTGTCTAAGAGGTATCACAAGTAGTGTTCCTGTAGCTATGGGAATCATTGGTTGAAAACGAGTTTAACACCATTGGGTACAGTGCTGCTAAATATTCAAAATTATTATCAACCTAAGTCTGAGTTCATCCACAAACTGAGGCGTATTTATAATATTGATGCTAAACTGTGTATCCTTGTCTTCCTTGAGTGGTCATTGGAAGGCGTTTACACACACGTATACAATACTGCGAATACTTCGAACGCTATGGTTAACGTTGCTCTCATAAACTACTTTTGTTTTTTTTAATTCTTCTGGGTCTTCAGCGTGCAATATGTGTTGTAGATACAGTCTTAGACCAAAAAATTGACCGCCGAGTCGTTCACGTAATGTGGGAAATAAAGTTGTGCTCCTCTCAGAATTCTATGTCTGGCAACATGCTCGATCTGGCAACATGTAGACTGCGGCAGTTCCCAGAGGAAGTCTTGACTCCAGTCTTAGTACATTACTCTTCACTACGACCGTAGTCTTGGGGTAAAACGCGACACCAGATAATATTATATAGTAGATTCACTTGAATTACACTCATAGCTTCAGCACCGAGAGGAAAGGGGCGATAAAAATTTTGTCGATATGTGCTTTCGGTTGCCAGACGTCATATTAGCTGGTCTCGAGTTTTACCTCAAGACTACGGTCGTGTTCCAGCAGCGGTAATAATTGTTGTGGCGTAGAAAGACAGCCACGCCACGGAAGTAGCCGAAAGGCACGCGTTTAGCAGGCAAGATATAGGTCTGTAACAGGATACGTAATGAATGCTATAAAGAAAACTACGTAGCTTCTGGACTACTTAACTTTAATCCATCCTTTTGGTACATCTGGAGATTGTGGCGATACAAGTGAGACTCTTTAGATACATGCAATGTTACTAATGGCGCCTTGCTAGGTCGTAGCCATTGACTTAGCTGAAGGCTATTCTAACTATTGGCTCGGCTAATGAGCAATGCTTCGTCCGTGTAGTCGCTAGCAAAGTCGTCCGTACAACTGGGGCGAGTGCTATCCCGTATCTCGAGACCTGTCTTGTGGTGGCGCTCGGTCTGCGATCACCCAGTGGCGACACGCGGGTCCGACATGTACTAATGGACCGCGGCCGATTTAAAACTACCACCTAGCAAGTGTGGTGTCTGGCGGTGACACCACAATAATAACAGTAATAATCGAATTATCCGGCAACTTTACACTTCACAGTGGATTTTCTCGAACTAAGAAATTTGCTGAATTTGTGAAAAATCAAAATGGCTTCCCATTCAGCCAATGATGCCTAGAAGAGTCTTTACATCCTGCTGACATGATAATAGCATAATCTCGGCGTCAGAAGCTTGCTTCTACTTAACCATTTAATAGACTCGCATTTTTTCCACCGTGATTGATTTTGTAAGCTTAGCACATCATCCGTTACAGCACACTCCAGCGGCTGGGAAATGTCGAACGAACTATCACAGGTGCAATGCGTGGGTTCAGGTATTTGCTTTTAAGAGGCACAAACAGATTTATTTTACCTCTGGTAACCTCAAGAGAAAGACGTTATAATCCAGAATCAGCATTAAGCATCACGTTCCTTCATTACCAACTGGTCACAGCCAGTTTACCTTGGGAAATGACATGGCGTAAGTCATTGTAAACAGAAATACAGTCGCCAGTAAGCTTACTTACATTAGCAAATTTAATTTTATTTGATGAACCGATAGCCATTCAAAGGGACTGGGCTCTTAGTTTACTTGTACTTGATTGAACTAGAGACGTTGAAAATTTTGGTGCTGGACTGTGATTCGCATTCGTATCTCCTCTTTCGAGGATCTGAATCTCTCAGAACAGTATAGCTCAACCATTTCGTTCCTTTTCCCATAACTGCAGTCTTCTCTAGGTCTCCTCCAAAGGTAAATATGTGGGTCCGAATCCTGATCCAGTACAAAAATGTTCATAATTTCATTTCCAGCTCTATCAAGTGCACACCCACCTGATAGTGAAAATTAACGCGCATTTTTAATGTCAGTTCATGTGTTGCCAACAATCGCAACAGGTGTCGTTATTTCTGGTCAAACACGCACACATCTTACTGTTCGTGAGTAAGAAACTGATACATAAGCTACATTCGTGGATGCACGGTAGGTGTGCAGTTCGATTGTCTCTTAGGCACAAAAGTTTGTATCCTTATTTTAGACTCAGACACCTAGCGGCTCGTAAGAAAACCGATACGTAACATTTGATTTTTCTTAGTTAACAATCCGATTACGTGTTGGGTTTGTATCTCCGTCACAGAACTTCACATCATGCACTTCATCTTTAAATGCATGCACACTTTGTTACTTCAGAATGGAGGTATATCAGACATCTTTCGTGGTTAGATAACAGGGACGAAAGGGTCTTGGTAGGAGTTACGGTTTATTACAAAACTTGTCGTCTTTTATTTTCAAGTTTAGATTTGGTTACTGGTATTGGCAAAAATTTCGGTAATTCATGACTCTTTATGGCTAGTCATCAATATGATGTAATTAGATTAGATTACATTACATTAGATTACTTCTTGTTCCATAGATCATGAATACGACATTTCTTAATGATGTGGAACGTGTCATTACAATGAAAGATTTCTTTAAATACCATGATTCAATTTCTTTACAACAATTTTTTACACTCTCATTCTTTATTATCTCTCTCTCTCTCTCTCTCTCTCTCTCTCTCTCTCTCTCTCTCTCTCTCACACACACACACACACACACACACACACACACTCACACACACACACACATATATATAAACATTCTTTTTTATTTATATTTGTTTGTTGTGCTCGACTCTCGGCGAGGCACGAGAACGCCTGTGAATGAGCTTCTTAGTTTTGAGTACACTTACTAAAGTTCATACATATTCTCAACTAGCTGCTCGTGAATAACTTAAATTTTTAATGTCATTTTGTGTTAAATAATAAGTACGGTATGTTACTTTGAACAGGAAATCATGAATACGACGAACTTACTTCGTGCATTACCAATCTGACGTAATAATGAGAGAGGTAACATTTCAGGTATGTCATTTATTGTAATAAATTTGAGCGTACAAGCCTTAAGGACAGTCTTATCTGTGATAAGGTGTTCCCTGATTTTTGTAGTATCGTGGTATTACTTTACATCTTGAGTTATTGCGGTACAGAGCAGTGTTTTCTAGTGGTGTCTTGTTGGTACCATTTTCAATAGTCAAACGACTGTACCAAGGAGCGATTAGAGGACCTGCTGGACAGCTTTCTTTGAATAGAACTCGCTTGTATTTTTCAATATGTGATCTGTTGTCGGGTTGAAGGCCTTACATTGCATCGGCAACTTAGTGCAACTCCACCGAGGGCTGTCTGGAGAAGGGTGGAGATAGCAATGTGAAAGTTGCGAGCTGTCGAAGACGATCTTCATATTCCTGCTGCGATTAGGACATCGTATACTCATGACGACGTTTAGCACCTGTGCGGTCAGTCAACCAATTTCAGAATTCATGTTGAGTAATCCTGCTAAATTCCCATAATATTGTCTTTTTATATTGATGAGTAATATGGGTAGTCGTCACGTTCATGTGCCGTCTACAACGCAAATTTAATGTTACTATCCTAGGAACTAACCTGCAATACGTTTTGTATTTCATAATCGGAACTATCTGCATTAACCGTCATCAGAGCAATGTCAGGGAACAGAATGCAGCAGTGCCTTGGTACCTACTTGGGGACCTGCTTGAGTCGTGTTCTAAGGAAAGGGTAGTTGCTGGTTCACATTATATTACACTAGCGAGAAGTACCGACTTTTCCTTATCTCTGCAAACATCCCGAACTAAATTCAGTAACTAAATGCTAAGAATATATTTGCATTGTGCCAACTCAAAGATCAATAGATATGGATATAGATATAGATTTTTATATTCAAAGTCATTCTCGTTCTGCGTTGGAATAAACATCATTCATTATTTGATTGTTCTTGTTACGATTGTTATTGTCATTCTCTCACTCGCAAGAGTTTTCACATTCCTATTTGGTATCGATGCACATGAAGAGTGGCTATGAAAGAAGGGAATACTGAATGTTACGTCATGCAGAATACACTTATTTACTTCTGCTCCTCGTGATCAACGCTGCAGGAGAAGTGAGATACATAAAGTTGACAGTGTGAGGACAGACATGCTGGCACAACTCTGCCACTACACAGTGTCACCAGATAAAATGATGCTGCGGAATCGAAAGTGTAGTACGGACTTTGCCACAGTAGCAGACAGCTGCTAATTTCGGACCATGACCGTGGATTACACTTCGGTCAGTGCTGGTTAGAGTGTTGCAACTGTAAATGGAAGGCTTTGTTTGACAGTCTTGTGCTGATGCTGTCTGAATAAATTATTCCATTGGATAAAAAGCGGTTTAGTTTTGAGACCTAACCCACAAGGGGAGAAGGCACAGTGGTCTGCTTCAGGAATTCCAAGCAATAAAACACAAAAAGCAACCCAGGAAGGGTTCGAACAGCTACTTTCATGCAGAGACATGCATTTGGAATCTGTTCATCGTTACGGGGTCAAACAAGAGGGTAACATTACTGAAACAACGATCAGGCTACTTAGTATATAAAAGAGCATACAGATATCAAGGAGGAAACGTATGAAGACGCAGACTTCCTCGTTACCAATATGTGCGGCATATCTTTCGTGTTAACGAAAGTAATACCCCGCTTTGCCTCTTCTTACGTCTCAAATGAAATGAATGCCATGAGGAATCGAATATTTGTTGACTGCGTCTCTCCTTGCTTCCATCCGTACCGACATATTTCTTCATTCTCGTGGTAATCATGACATTCTTTTTGTATGCTGCAAAAGATTGCACCTGGACAAATTCGACATCGAGGTGCAAAGCGTTTGGTATCTTACATTATATTCAATTCGAATAAGCTTCAGATGTATTTTTACTTCGTTTATATTTTTAGATGATTATGAACGTTACGGAAAATTATCTCACATGCTTTATGTTGAATGAGAAACACTGAATGATCCGCTTTGCTTTCCCTACGTTGAAATGATATAATGTCGGCGTCAACAGCCTTCTTCCACTCTGGAAGCTGAAACTTGTATCATTCTGGATTAATGATAATTGAATGTCTGAAAGCAAGGGGAAACTACAGCCGTAAATTTTCCCGAGGGCATGCAGCTTTACTGTATGGTGAAATGATGATGCCGTCCTCTTGGGTAAAATATTCCGGAGGTAAAATAGTCTCCCATTCGGATCTCCGGGCGGGGACTACTCAGGAGGACGTCGTTATCAGGAGAAAGAAAACTGGCGTTCTACGGATCGGAGCGTGGAATGTCAGATCCCTTAATCTGGCAGGTAGGTTAGAAAATTTAAAAAGGGAAATGGATAGGTTAAAGTTAAATATAGTGGGAATTAGTGAAGTTAGGTGGCAGGAGGAACAAGACTTTTGGTCAGGCGAATACAGGGTTATAAATACGAAAGCAAAACGAGGGAATGCAGGAGTAGGTTTAATAATGAATAAAAAAATAGGAGTGCGGGTAAGCTACTACAAACAGCTTAGTGAACGCATTATTGTGGCCAAGATAGACACGAAGCCCACGCCTATCACAGTAGTACAAGTTTATATGCCAACTAGCTCTGCAGATGACGAAGAAATTGAAGAAATGTATGATGAAATAAGAGAAATTATTCAGGTAGTGAAGGGAGACGAAAATTTAATAGTCATGGGTGACTGGAATTCGGTAGTAGGAAAAGGAAGAGAAGGTAACGTAGTAGGTGAATATGGATTGGGGGGAAGAAATGAAAGAGGAAGCCGTCTGGTAGAATTTTGCACAGAGCACAACTTAATGATAGCTGACACTTGGTTCAAGAATCATAAAAGAAGTTTGCATACATGGAAGAAGCCTGGAGATACTGACAGGTTTCAGATAGAACCAGGTTTTAAATTGTAAGACGTTTCCAGGGGCAGATGTGGACTCTGACCACAATGTATTGGTTATGAAGTGTAGATTAAAACTGAAGAAACTGCAAAAAGGTGGGAATTTAAGGAGATGGGACCTGGATAAACTGAAAAAACCAGAGGTTGCACAGAGTTTCAAGGAGAGCATAAGGGAACAATTGACAGGTATGTGGGAAAGAAATACAGTAGAAGAAGAATGGGTAGCTTTGAGGGATGAAGTAGTGCAGGCAGCAGAGGCTCAAGTAGGTAAAAAGACAAGGGCTAGTAGAAATCCTTGGGTAACAGAAGAAATATTGAACTTAATTGATCAAAGGAGAAAATATAAAAATGCAATAAATGAAGCAGGAAAAAAGGAATACAAACGTCTCAAAAATGAGATCGACAGGAAGTGCAAAATGGCTAAGCAGGGATGGCTAGAGGACAAATGTAAGGATGTAGAGGCTTGACTCACCAGGGGTAAGATAGATACTGCCTACAGGAAAATTAAAGAGACCTTTAGAGAAAAGAGAACCATTTGTATGAATATCAAGAGCACAGATGGAAACCCAGTTCTAAGCAAAGAAGGGAAAGCAGAAAGGTGGAAGGAGTATATAGAGGGTCTATACAAGGGCGATGTACTTGAGGACAATATTATGGAAAATGAAGAGGATGTAGATGAAGATGAAATGGGATATATGATACCGCGTGAAGAGTTTGACAGAGCACTGAGAGACCTGAGTCGAAACAAGGCCCCGGGAGTACATTCGTTCTGCCCTTGTGCGGGTCACCATTGCAGTACCAACAGTTCTGATTTCTGCGCTGATTCGTCCACTAACGGTAGCTGTTCCACTGACTGGCTGCTGTGTATTCGTAATCCTTGGCGTAACTCCACAAAAAGACATAACAGCGGGAGAGTGTAGGACCATGTTATGCTGCCATGACGACACGCCTAGCTCTCAGGAAATGTACCATTCACATCCAGCACATTCAGATTTCTGTATGGGGTACACGATAATGTTGGGAGATGATGGAGAGCTGCAGATCTTCGATCTGTGTTAGCTGGTACTGTTCGAGCACGTCCAGATAATATTTTCTGTTGTAAATATGTATATGAAAAAAAAATTACAAGAAAGGGCAGTGGAAAAAATGAGAGCTGCTGAACGTTTTTGAACAATTCATAATTGTCTGGGTCTTATAGTTTCCAAGTTATGATTTTTTGATGGGCTAGGTGACTTTATGGGTACCCTTTACAGTATTCTCTTCGGTTTTACATACTCTGGACGCCAATGATTGTAAAATGATTCAGCTAGATCTGACACAAACAACTGTGGAAGTATTTTACGTACTGCAGTCCTCATTCCTTAGAAACAAGCACCAGAGAAACCTTGTCTCAAGCAGTAAAGCCCAATAGGCCGAATTTATTCAAAATCATAATCATTTGGTCCGTAGTCCACTGACGCAAATACACTCACTGCCACGTTTTTCTATCATTTCATATTGCACATCGTTAATACAAATGACCACAAAATCTTCGTCTATTAGGAGTGGATACTCCTGAAAGCTTACATCCTGTGACTTCAAGAAAAATGAATGGAGGTTACCTATCTCTTGCACCTCATTTGTTCGTTGTAACCTAGAAGCAGATAACGTGTCTTATTCTGTGAAGTATCGCACGGAATAGAATTCAATTTGCGGTGTTAATAGCCCGTACGTTTTTTCCTGCCTGAATGACTTACGACACTCTGAAGACATATATTAGCAGGCATGTAACTGATTTAGCAGCTGCGATCTTCAGCGTAAACTACTTTGACACTTGCTGGAAACACACTTCCCAATTCGGTGCCTTTTGCGGTTTTGTGAGGTGTATTCCGTAACATTAAGAGACTTAACGTTCCGAACGATAAAATGCGAAAAGTGTGGTTTAATATCATCTCAGTGTTTTACAGATATCGATAACTTTTGCCTTTTCTTTCTGCTGCGTCTATTGATCCAATTCGTGGAAAAATCAAAGTTTAATCTGATCTAATTAGATCGACTCATCAGTTTCAGTGCAGAGTCAGACTGTAAGATCGGTCGGTGAATATTTTCTTTAGTTTGTCCACAATAGTTTTGAGAATACGCCTGCTATCATGGTAAAATCACCGATGTAAGTTTGATTTCTATTTGCAACTGAGACTGACGTCTTGCATGCTCAATTATCACAGTTGGTGACAGGGCTGTACAACGTTAAAAATTCTAAAAAATTCTTAAACCTATGGAAGCCACACTTTTTTGAGAATCATTTTTCCTGCCATAACTAAGCAGCGGGGATTTATTCTACAACTTTCACGTTGTTTTCTTGCAACATAACAGAATAGTCTCGATTTTTCTCGTTTACAAAAGTTCTATAAAAGGTCCTTACAATTTAGTTGTTTGAGGAAACGTTTCTCTCTCTACATTACTGCTTAGGGGCCTGCATCATTAATAAGGCTCACGCTGAACATGATCCTGGCTAAAGACAGGGGGTGGACACCTATGTTTACATTTAACGTCACATCAACTAATGATTTATTGGTTATGCCAAACCACAAGATGATGCAATAACGGGAACATTGTATATTTCGTCATTGATACTATTTTGTAGATAAATATGAAGGGAGGAATCGGTAAAAGTTGAGTGACGTAGATGAAGCTGAAAATGAATTCAAAACATCTATAAATGAATATAACAAAAACAGTGAAAATTTTGTTGCGATTTGTACGTACTAGGAACTGGCAGAAAACGATTTGCCGATTCTGTGACAAAACAGCTCAACAGTTTACCCGTAACTACAGAAGGTGACAGACAAATACCCTTACAGTGGAGAAAATGCTGTGAAAATCTATATAACATCCAATAAGGATATCACCACACTTTCTTACGATGAACTTACACAGTAAAAGAGCACAAAAAGAGAAAATAATTTCGCTAATTCTTTTTAGAGAGGAACATGGCAGAAACTAACCCATTACATAAAACACGGGAAAGTAAAAATCGTTTATGTGAAAGTTAGAGACCATTGAAAATACAGTTAGTAAACTCTTTATCCTATCGTCTCACGTTACAGATATCTTAACAGATGTACTGAGTACAATTAGGGAATGGCTATCGACCATATGAATTAGAGGAAGTGGGAAGCGTTTATGGACGTCGTACGCCGTGAAAGCTGTCACATGTTTTCTGCAGCATTTGTCATTATTACAGCAGATCTGCCCATATCAGTACCAAAGTCATGATCGTCGTACTATATACAAGAAAGGAATCATAGTTAAAGCCTGCAATACAACAAGGAAATTACCGCAGATATCGGATGGTGAGTTTGTTAATACATTAGCGTAGGTTTATTTAATGATTATTTAATTTCTGCAGCAATTACCAGTGTTAAATGCACCTGCAAATCGATAATTGTAAGCTGCTTTTCCTAGTACTGCTGTTTCGATAGAAATATCTACAACCACTGTGTTTAAAACATTGCTCTGAAGACAGAAATAATTTGTGGCTCAAGTTTTTATCTTAAATCTTACTATTCTTAGAAGCGTCATTTAGAAGAATGATGGAATATCTTCCACACTACACCGTACATAACCAATTATTATACTTCAGTCTTTTCACACTTTCTTTAGACTAATGGGATATATTTCCAGCGCAGCACCAATTGTGTAATCACTGGCTTTAACATATCTTGATATCAATATAATTAATTCGTCAACTTACTTTTATATTCCTAAATCCGCTAGGTAGGTATGTTCATTTTAGCGTACCAATGTGCTCATCCTAGGAAACTCACGATTTGTGACGTCTACTGATACAAAGCAGGTAGAGGAAAATTATGATGGATGTTTAGTAATGTTTCGTGACCTAATAAACGATTTCGGATCTCAATGTTTAGGGGATGTTTGTTAGAAACCATCCCTCTTAAGACAGGTACTGTCCTCTAAGTTTCAGCCCACTATTTATCGGTAGCAGAGCAGCGCGGCTTGCGACATCACCATCACAGCGAGGAAGAATTAAACTTTCTTCTTGAGAGGCGACATACGTGCACCTTCAGTTTGAATCCGGAGCCTCTCCTGTTAAAATTTCGCTCTTAAATCTGAATAATATAAGTACATACAGCTGGCTGTTGCAGTGCTATTCGGATAGTGGAATGCAGCTATTTCCGATTTTGTATTTATAAGCACCCCAAACACGAATGCCATGAACATCTGTAATGAGGAGTGATTACATACAAATAACAAAAGCTTGTCCCCTTTGTAAACTTCTAGTACTCACTTGTTTGTCGTTCCTCGAGATTGCTGATTAAACAAAAAACGTATTCTATGTCGGACACAGAGGTGTAACGTTTTAGATACGGACCCAGCTACAATACCCGCTCGCTCTAAAATAAAATATAGAACCTATCATTAACTAACATAATTTTTAAATGTGGTGGATAGAACTAGAAATTTAGTTCAAAGTGTTGTATAATCCCATCTGATATAAAGAATTGGCTATTCGTTCATTGTTTTCGAAGGATTAAAGAAATTTATTAACAGCATTAAATATTATTAAAAATTAAATACATTATATTGACTGACACTCATGAATGAGCATATGCCTATGCTTCTGTCTGTTGTACCCATCTTGATCTCTATTGAAACTGGACCATGTGGCGCGTTTTCTGCGATGCGACGGTATTGATGGTCTTACAGAGTTAGCTGACTTCACTAAGTTTGGGTTTCGTCATAGAATTCCGCAGATTGTTCTTTATAAATCTGAGCTTAGAAAATCAACTTTCAGCTGAAGAAACAGGAACACGAATAGTTAAAAACAGGTAAAATCCAATCACAAATCTGGAACGCTGGCACATACCATTGATTATCTATTACCAGTAATTCTTTTTAGTCAGCGATAGAGGTTAATGATACAATTTTTTATTTTTCAGAAAGTTTTTGAAACCTATTACCTGGTCTGGGAGTTCACTGGCTAAATCCTCCTCATATACATTTAGAAGAATTGCTTCATTGCGGATCTCTTTATTGGAAGATAAATTAAGGAAATTGGGAAAATAACTATTAGAATATGGTTAACATTATGCATACACTCAAATATGCTCTTTTTCTGGGCTGCAGTTATGTCCAAGTAGCTTTTACAAACAGTGACTGTGAAATACGTATTTTGATCCACTAGCCACTCGTCCTGACAATTCACCAAAATGTTTTTTTTTTTTTTTTTCGCGCTGGCAATCATTTTACTGTCAAATTTTTCTGAGAAGCCCTATTTCTTTGCCAAAGACGTAAATGACTACACTACTCCTTCAAAAATATTTCGATAAATAATCAACTGCATTCTGAACAAGAAAAAACGCTTTATCGAGGCCTACATTTTCCGACTGCAAAATCTGAGATGGCAAAATAGTACGTTCTGGAATCTTCGATGCGGCACTGCCAGGAAACTTAATTCAAATTTCTGTAATTGGGTTTTCAAGACACGGTTGTTCCCTCTCTTCCGTGTACTATTATCAATATTATTTTTGAGAGAGGGAAGGGCTTTAACAGACTGGTATATCCAAGATCAACGTACTGAGAAAAGGTTTTTTAAGGTAGAAGAAGACACTAAAAGTTTCCATCCTTTGATACTGTGACTGGAGATAAGATACATTTCTACTGTACCTTTGAAGCGCCCGAAATCTTGAACTTCACATGCAGTTTCGTTATGCGCTAGATTTACAGTTTGCGCTGCACAATGCACGTATTTTACAGTTCATTGTCTCTGTCCAGTTCGAACACTTCTATACATATCTCACATATTGGCACAACCATCTTAGGCTTCACCGCGGCATTTAGGTAACAAGAGTCATCTTTTCTTCTATTGCACTTTGTATTTCCTATTTTATTCCTAATGCGATTTGAGTATTTTATTTCACGAAAACCTAAAAGCTTTCATTTATTTTTACGTCACAAGGCTTCCCAGTGACATCATGTGAAACTATAACGCATCTGAAACATTAGTTAATTAATTTCCTTTTGTACTGTGTTACATCTGTAATAATAGAAAAGAATTGGACAACTTTAATGTCATTAATAATTTCTTTTTCAACTGCACGGGATAGTCGATCTTTTAACTCATCCTGAATATCAGGATAAGGTACTTTTTGTAGATTTTGGTTCGTTTATTAGATCACGTAGCACCGGGTCGTACTTTGCCTCATAATTACTAAGACGTTTCCATTGTTCGATTTTCCAGTTTCCTCTGTAAATCCTCGAGAAGCTGTGTTACTGGAAGCCAGTGTAAGGTCACATGAACAGTACGCTCATCGATTTGTTTCCATATATTCTCACTTTTATTTACTTCCGAATCCATATTATAGTCTTAGTATGAAAATAACGCATGCTTTGAAATGTGCGTTGCTAGTTTCATGCAGAAATTTTTCGTTCGCCGTCTCCAGTCTCGAAGATCTTCCCTCCAAGCTGAATACTGTTTCTGTCCTTCGAAGAACCAACCCGATTCACAGTAAACAGTCATTTTTAGATAAATAACGCATCCATTCTCTCCAAATTCATTGTAATACCTACGTGAAATTTACGTAACGTTTAGTGGAGAAACGGTAATTTCCAAGAATGATTACCTGTCGAAGTTGGAGAAGCCCAAGCGATACATATCGAAGTTGCGATAGTAAATCGATTATGGAGGTCTCGTGGAGCGCGTTATGATAAATTACTTGTGATCGTCATTTGTATCAGTTTTGTGTTGTTTCCTCAGTTTCAGTAAATTACGTTCCGGCCATAATTGTTTGTGACATTTTCCCTCCATAACAAGTGTAATGAGTGGTGCTTCTCAAGTTTCGTCTGCGGATTGCCTCACATGGAGAACTCTCATCCCATGTATAAGCAGTGTAGAGAAATGTTTGACTTTTTCCCGGAAATATGGACTTCTTCCTGACGACGTCACGAGAGACTGTACTGACTGTGGTGCTGCCAAGTCTGTGAAACTGCGTAAGAGGAGTGCGGACACAGAGATTCCATTGCAATTTTATTGCGGGCTTTGTGGAAAGCGAACCAGCATCAGGAAAAATACATGGTTCGAGTCTTCTAAATTATCGATTGAGACGAGCATAATTCTTGTGTCGTGCTCGATTCGTGATTACACTCTGCAAGCCACAGCATCAGAAACTGGGCTATCGGCGAATACCGTCTGCGATTACTTCGGATTTTGCCGAGAAGTGTGCTACGTCATAGTGACAAACGACATTGTGCCAACTGGTGGACCGCATAAAATAGTGGAAGTAGACGAGTCTCACATTGCGAAATAATCAGAGAGGGCGGCCTACTAAAAGTGAAGTAGATCATATTTGGGTTTCTGGTGTCACAGAAAGGGGGTCACGCAAGCCGGCCACAGTGGCCGAGCGGTTCTAGGCGCTACAGTCTGGAACCGCGCGACCGCTACGGTCACAGGTTCGAATCCTGCCTTAGGCATGGATGTGTGTGATGTCCTTAGGTTAGTTAGGTTTAAGTAGTTCTAAGTTCTAGGGGACTGATGACCTCAGATGTTAAGTCCGATAGAGCTCAGAGCCACTTGAACCATTTGGGTCACGCAAGTGTTTCGTTGTCAGGGTATTGTCACGAGACAAGGTGACTCTAGTGGTTCTTATAAAGCATTTCATACTGCCAGGAACAAAAGTCATCACCGACGGGTTTCAGTCACACCACAGTCTCAAAGCTGAAGGGTTCGAGCACGAATTTGTGAACCACTCTGTCGAGTTTGTCTCTTCAGATGACGCCAGTGTCCATACCCAGAGCACAGAACGCCTGTGGAAGTCTGTCAAGTCAACCATAAAAAGAGAAGGCCGTCCAGGACAAAGGGACGAACTCTATTTATTCCAGTACCTATGCTTTCACAACTTGCGTCTGCACGGAAAAGTCGACCCATGCGACACTCTGCCGATCTTCCTACGCGATATTGGCAGAGTATACCCCGGGTATGGCAAAAAAGGACTTGTCCCTGCAGCTTATACACCGAGCGAACTCTCACAAGACGATAACACCGACGGCGACTAAGGTAGATCGTCTCCTTTCAATTTACCAGTGCTTTTCTAACGCTTTTCTTTTGTCGTTCTCTAGTGACAACATGAAACATACTCGTAACGCGGGCCACGAGACCTCCATAATCGATTTACCATCGCAACTTCGATATGCATCGTTTGGAGCGTTCCTACTTCGATAGGCAATCATTCTTGGATATTACCAGAAACACCTGTTTTTCTGGTTGGCATATTTGGGGAATGGGCCCTCTGGTTGATAAAGATTTTGTCTAACAAAGAACTTCTTAGTTCCTTCATATATACCTAACTAATAATCTGTACGATCATTAAGTACTCTGCGTTACTAACAGGTCTAGTTATACTTAGGGTGATTTTGTTAGAATCTTCTTTGTGGCTTTCACAATTGCCGTTATGACCTTTTTTCTTTCACAAGAGTATTCAGTTGTGACACTGCGAATTTTGTAAACGCTGAGCTAGCTCTACCACTAGGAGGAGAAAAAGAGTTGGCCAGGTGCGAGTGGGACTCGGGCCCGGGGGGTTCCGTACAATCTTAATTATGTACACCGAGGTGACAAAAGTCTTGGGATAACGATATGCACATACACAGATTGCGCCAGTATACCGTAGCAAGGTATAAAAGGGTAGCAGAATGGCGGAGCTGTCATTTATACTCAGGTGTGATTCGTGCGAAAAGGTTTCCGACGTGATTATGGCTGCACGGCGGGAATTAAGACTTGGAATGCTGAACGGTAGTCGGAGCTAGACGCATGGGACATTCTGTTCCGGGAAAGCGTTAAGGAATTCAACATTGCAACATCCACAGTGTCAAGAGCATGCCGTGAATACCAGATTTCAAGCATTACCTCTCACCACAGACAGCGAAGTGGCCTAGAGCCTTCACTTAACGAACGAGAGCAGCATCGTTTGCGTGGATAAATGTGAAACGTGTCTTACAGGAGGCAGGCGACCATTACTATAATAATGAGTAGTTCTTCATTCAGGCTGAGTGGGTCGCAATGGAAAAAGTAAAACATTGGGCAAAGACAAATCTGCGAATCTTTCTTTCCCATATAGCTTGAAATACTTTATCTACAAGCAGTAATCGCCCCTGGATATGGGATGATGGTTAAATTTCGAAACGTGTTATATGGTTAATTAAGTAGCGCCTTTCCTGATGTCTGACTTTTATCATTGCGACCCAGTCAGCCTGAATGCTGAACTACTGCTTGTGTTACTTTCAAGTTTGACGCCAGATAATAAATGTCAAGAGGAATATTCTTTCATGTGATATCATTAGAAATTTTCTGATTTTTTTTTCTTTTAGTTGTACTGTGAAACATTACCCGCAGCCGAATTTAATGATTGTAGGTCAACGGGAAGTTATTCAAATGTGTGTGAATTCCTAAGGGACCAAACTGCTTAGGTCATCGGTCCCTAGACTTACACACTACTTACACTAACTTATGCTAAGAACGACACACACTCCCATGCCGAGGGAGGACTCGAACCTCCGCCGTGAGGGGTCGCGCAGTCCGTGACATGACACCTCAAACCGCGCGGCCACTCCGCTCGGCCAACGGGAAGTACCCACAGATTTTAAAAAATGTTCAAATGTGTGTGAAATCTTATGGGACTTAACTGCTTAGGTCATCAGTCCGTAATCTTACACACTACTTAACCTAAATTATCCTAAGGACAAACACACACACCCATGCCCGAGGGAGGACTCGTACCTCCGCCGGGACCACACATTTTGATGAGTGAGTTTGCAAGTACCAAAGTATGTGACATAAATGACAATCCGTTGACTGCATTGACTTAGAAGCTACAGTGTTTTATGCCGCAAAAGAACCGTAGGCCAACGGCCTTGCCGCAGTGGTAACGTCTGTTCCCGTCAGATCACCGACGTGAAGCGCTGTCGGGTTGGACTAGCACTTGGATGGGTGACCGTTCATTCTGCCGAGCGCTGTTGCCGAGCTGGATGCACTCAGCTCTTGCGAGGCAAACTGAGGAGCTACTTGATTGAGAAATAGCGGCTCCGGTCTCGTAAACTACATACGGGCGGGAGAGCGGTGTGCTGACTGCATGCCCCTTTACATCCGCATCCAGTGTCACCTGTGAATGAGGATGGCACGGCGGCCGGTCGGTACCGTTGGGCCTTCCTAGCCCGTTGGGCGGTGTTTAGTTTTAACGAACCGTAGGCTTTACTATGTGACATAGATTTCATCTTAATACGTGTAGCCCTTCCTATTACAGAGGGTTCTTAACAGATGGACGAACAGACGGAAAATTGAAATGACGAAAAAATTTTCTCGTGTTCTACACTTAAAAAATATGGTTTTTGGATCTTTCCTTTTCTTCCACAGTCAACATTCTAGAACAACGGCAAATAACCTGTTGATTTTGATAAGTGAGTAAGCAAGTATCAAAATACGTGACATAAATGTTCGTATGGTCTGACTGCATTGACTTACATATTAGAAGCATTCGTTTTTTACAGTGCCAGGGTAACATACACCTTAATAATTGAAGTAAAATTCAACTTGATATGTGTACCGTTTCCTGAGAGATAGGGTACAGTCAGAGAGACGGAAATCAAGGCGACCCTATAAGGGTTACTTTTTAACCATCTGAGTCATGGAACCCTAAAAACTACTTATGTTCACTACTTTTTTCTGTGTGTTTTACTAATTTTCTTTCTTTCTTGTGTTCTACTAACATTTTTGGACGTAGCTGTAAAAGTTTTCATTTTTCTATAAATGTACACTGACAAATATTAAGAAACATTAAACTTTAAACAGTTCAAGTCAACGTTGAATAATATCACACCGCTTAACGGCACACGACTTATTCATTTCCGGCGAAGAGACTTGGCTGTTGACTGGTCGATTCTACATCACAACTTCTTATTGGATTACTGACACTGCTGACAAATACAGGAGTGCCAGAGTTAAACGTTAAAAAAGAGTGCACGGTATCTCGGGCACACTGAACACCAAGGAAGAATAATTTTCTAGCTAAATTTGTTATTTTGGACACATTTTCATTGTTGTCACTGTATTGTAGTAAGTAATATGCGCCGCTCTTTTGTGACAAGAGAGGAATATTCTGGCAACTAAGTGTTACTTACACACTCTTTCAGCTGTGTCAGTGTTGACCGATTTTATGAAACTATACATTTTTCTGTATTTATATCTGTATTTATTTTAATTTTTTATATTCATTTCCAATCTTAATAATGTTAAGAATAACATTTTACTTACTCTCGTGCTGGGCTCTCCTGCACTGCAGGCTCTCAAGCTGCGCCCCTGTCGGAAAGGAACTTTGACGAATTAGGCAACGGGCATTAGTCGCAGTTGGGTTTGTTTTCCCCGGTAACATGTTGACTAGTCAATTACTTTTCACCTAGAAACACAACATTTCACAGATCTATAAAACAACGCCATACAGCCGTCCACCTCAAAGATACGTCTGACGGATACACCGACACCCATATGTCTCAGAAGCGAGCGTGACTGTCACTGTTCCTTGCTGTTTGAACAGTACTTTCTGCACCCGGTACAGAGCTGCGAATTGTTTCACAACAGACCTCACTCCTAAATATACAAAAAGAATGCAGTAGACCACTGCAGCTGCTGTTGATGTGGTCTACATCTAGTGGCATGACGTCCATTGGTCTCCAAACACTAGCGTCCGTTCCATGGCACCGTTATCTTCAGTGGTTTATGATGGAGATCAATAAGGACGCGTTGCATAATCAACAGACATCTTATTGATCGGAGAGTTTCTGAACAACAGAAACGAGATAACGAGACTTCTACAGTATTCGTTAGCCACGTAAGACATTTCCTCGCAGTACTGATCCAAAATCATCTATTGACAGATGTTTTTCAGCTGTGACCTCGGAAGATCATAGAAACAGAATCTGAATACACTACTTGCCATTCAAACTGCTACACCACGAAGATGTCGTGCTACAGACGCGAAATTTAACCGACAGGAAAAAGATGCTGTGATATGCGAATGATTAGCTTTTCACATCATTCATGCAAGGTTGGCGCCGGTGACGACACCTACAACGTACTGACATGAGGAAAGTTTCCAACAGATTTCTCATACAAAAACAGCAGTTGACCGGCATTGCCTGGTGAAACGTTCTTGTAATGCCTCGTGTAAGGAGGAGAAATGCATACCACCACGTTTCCGACTTTGATAAAGGTCGGATTGTAGCCTATCGCGATTGCGGTTTATCGTATCGCGACATTGCTGCTCGCGTTGTTCGAGATCCAATGACTGTTAGCAGAATATGGAATCGGTGGGTTCAGGAGGGTAATACGGAACGCCGTGCTGGATCCCAGCGGCCTCGTATCACTAGCAGTCGAGATGACAGGCATCTAATACGCATCGCTGTAACAGATCGTGCAGCCGCGTCTCGATCCCTGAGTCAACAGATGGGGACGTTTGCAAGACAACAACCATCTGCACGAACAGTTCGACGACGTTCGCAGCAGCATGGACTGTAACTCGGAGACCATGGCTGCGGTTATCCTTAACGCTGCATCACAGACAGGAGCGCCTGCGATGGTGTACTCAACGACGAACCTGGGTGGACGAATGGCAAAATGTCATTTTTTCGGATGAATCCAGGTCCTGTTTACAGCACCATGATGGCGCATCAGTGTTTGGGGACATCGCGGTGAACGCACATTGGAAGAGTGTATTCGTCATTGCCATACTGGCGTATCATCCGGTATGATGGTATTGGGTGCCATTGGTTACACGTTTCGGTCACCTCTTGTTCACACTGACGGCACTTTGAACAGTGGACGTTACATTTCAGATGTGTTACGACTCGTGGCTCTACCCTTCATTCGATACCTGCGAAACCTTACATTTCAGCAGGATATTGCACGACCGCATGGTGCAGGTCCTGTACAGGCCTTTCTGGATACAGAAAATGTTCGACTTCTGCCCTGGCCAGCACATTCTCCAGATCTCTCACCAATTGAAAACGTCTGGTCAACGGTGACCGAGGAACTGGCTCATCACAATACGCCAGTCACTACTCTTGATGAACTGTGGTATCGTGTTAAATCTGCATGGGCAGCTGTACCTGTACACGCCATCCAAGCTCTGTTTGACTCAATGGCCAAGCGTATCAGGGCCGTTATTACAGCCAGAGGTGGTTGTTCTGGGTACTGATTTCTCAGGATCTATGCATCCAAATTGCGTGAAAATGTAATCATATGTCAGTGCTAGTAAAATATATTTGTCCAATGAATACCCGTTTATCATCTGCATTTCTTCTTGGTGTAGCAATTTTAATGGCCAGTGCTGTAATTATATTTTATAGTGTCATGTTTTTAATGAAGTTTTTCTTTTAGTAAGGTTGCTCGATTGAATGAGAGCAGCAGAACGTGGGAAGTTTTTGCATTAACAGACAGATAGCCTGGGGCATTATCACCAGGGTCACTGACAGGTCGCCCTATTAAAGGCTACTAGGGGCAGCAAACATTTAATTTCCAGTATTTCATGTAATTACTGACCATATTTAAAAATTTGAAATGCTGTCATAATCTACTCGTTAATGGGAGTAATATTACGTTAAGGGCTTAATGCAATAAGACAAGTAATACAGAAATTGTGCATTGTCTAGAGGCTGAATAGCCGAGACAATATTTATCAAGTGCAGTGTATAAGAATCAGAGCACTTAAGCGACTTACAACCAACTTTGCACATAATTTCAAACTGTTATGAAGCTTTTTCTCGCTGATGATGAAAGGGAAACAGTTCAGTGCATACTATATTTTCGCTGTTCATGCAGTAAAACTTCAGTGCCAGGCTCGACGCTTTAATTAATAGCTTCTGTAGTACTAACTCTAGGCGCGACATATTTTGAAGACAGTAACTTGTATACCACTGAACCTACTGCAAAATTATATCATTCTACGACACACGTTATTGGAGATAAGAGGTGATAAACATCAAGTAGCGTGGTAAACGCTTAAAAACAATTAAAACAAAGAGTAAATAATACAGACTATTGATGCAGTTTTCGATAATGAGAGTACTTAGCGACATTCAACAAACTTAAAACATAAGTTCAAACCGTTTCTAAACATTGTCTCGCTCAGGTGCTGAACGTCAAATATTTAACGCATCAACCCATTTCTATCAGAAGTCTTAAGCTGTTTTGTACATGAGAGTTTGATCCTTTAAAGAGTCGTGGGTATACCACCGCTAGCAAAGTGAGTAAAATTATGTGCAGCTATCTTGCGGCAAAACAAAGTGTAAAGTCTATACAGGGTGTTACAAAAAGATACGTCCAAACTTTCAGGAAACATTCCTCACACACAAATAAAGAAAAGATGTTATGTGGACATGTGTCCGGAAACGCTTAATTTCCATGTTAGAGCTCATTTTAGTTTCGTCAGTATGTACTGTACTTCCTAGATTCACCGCCATGATTTCATACGGGATACTCTACCTGTGCTGCTAGAACATGTACCTTTGCAAGTGCGACACAACATGTGGTTCATGAACGATGGAGCTCCTGCACATTTCAGTCGAAGTGTTCGTACGCTTCTCAACAACAGATTCGGTGACCGATGGATTGGTAGAGGCGGACCAATTCCATGGCCTACACGCTCTCCTGACCTCAACCCTCTTGACTTTCATTTATGAGGGCATTTGAAAGCTCTTGTCTACACAACCCCGGTACCAAATGTAGAGACTCTTCTGCTCGTATTGTGGACGGCTGTGATACAATACGCCATTCTCCAGGGCTGCCTCAGCGCATCAGGGATTCCATGCGACGGAGGGTGGATGCATGTATCCTCGCTAACGGAGGACATTTTGAACATTTCCTATAAAAAAGTGTTTGAAGTCACGCTGGTACGTTCTGTTGCTGTGTGTTTCCATTCCGTGATTAATGTGATATCAAGAGAAGTAATAAAATGAGCTCTAACATGGAAAGTAAGCGTTTCCGGACACATGTCCACATAACATATTTTCTTTCTTTGTGTGTGAGGAATGTTTCCTAAAAGTATGGCCGTACCTTTTTGGAACACCCTGTATAACATGCAGCGGTCATTTTGGATCTTTTATTGATGAGTTCACTCAAGACAGCGAACAGGTCAATAATACTTAGGCCTACACGCTAAATACACAATAAATAGTTGTTACGGTCTTCAGTCCAAAGATTGGTTTGATGCAGTTCTCCATGCTACTAAATCCCGTGGAAGCCTGTTCGACTCCAAATAACTACCGCAACCTACATCATTCTGAATCGGCCTGCTCTATTGATCTCTTGATCTCCCTTTAAGATTTTTACTCCCCACACTCCCTTCCAGTACTAAACCCGTGATAAATGGATGTCTCAGAACGAGTCATATCAACAGATCCCTTCTTTTAGTCGAGGTGTGCCACAAATTTCCTGCTCGTCGCTTCTATTCAGTACCTCCTTGTTAGTTTCATGATCTACCCATCTAATCTTCAGTATCCTTCTGTAGCACCTCATTTCAAAAGCTTCTCTTCTCTTCCTGTCTAAACTGGATCTCATCCGAGTTTCACTTCCATACATGACCACCCTCGTGACAAATAACTTCAGAAAAAATATCCCATCACCTAAGCCTATATTCGATGTTAACAAATTTCTCTTCTTCAGAAACGCTTGTCGTTCCATTGCCAGTCTACATTTTATGGCCTTTCTACTTCGGCCATCACCACTTATTTTGTTCGCCAAATTGCAAAACTCATGTACTACTTTCCTGATCTAATTTTCTCAGCATCATCTGATTTCGTTCAACTACATTCCATTATGCTTGTTTTGATTTTCTTGATGTTCGTCTTATCTACTCCTTTCACAGCACTGTCCATTCCGTTTAACTGCTCTAAAAAGTCCTTTGCTGTCTCTGACCAAATCACAATATCATCGGGAAACCTCAAAGTTTTTACGTCTTCCCCTGAACTCTAATTCCTATGCCACTTTTTCTTTGATTTGCTTTACTACTTGCTCAGTGTACACATGGAATAACATTGGGGGTCGCCTACAAACCCCTCCCACTCGCTTCCCAACCATTGGTTCCCTTTCATGACCCTCGACTCTTATAACTGCCATCTGGTCTCTGTACAAGTTGTAAACAGCTTTCGCTCTCCGTATTTTACCCCTGCTGCCTTCCGAATTTCGAAGACAGTATTTCTGCTTTTTCTTAGCCTGCAAATGCTATAAATGTAGGTTTGCCTTTGATTAATGTATCTCTAAGATACGTCGTAGGGTCAGTATTGTCTTGAGTGATCCCAGATTTCTCTGGAATCCAGTTTCCATTCTTCTGTAGAGAACTACTGTTAACATTTTTCAACCATGACTTATTAAACTGATAGTTAGGTAATTTTCTCACCTGTTAATGCTTTCTTTGGAACTGGAACTGATACATTCTTCTTAAAATTCGAGGGTATTTCGCTTGTCTAATATATCTTGCCCGCCAGATGGATGAGTATCTTGTGGTTACCTCTCCCAAGGCTATAAGTAGTTCCTGGGCGTTGTTTCGAGTCAGGTCTTTCAGTGCCCTGTCAAATTCTTCTCGCACTATCATATCTTTCAACTCATCTTCATCTACATCAGTAGTAAGGTAGTGGGGACATCAGTACAACTTTGATATCAAATTGATATGCAAATTAATTAAATTGATCAATTAATTACCACTTCCACCCCCCCCCCCCCGCCTCCAACCACATCCACCACCACTCATGGATGACATCATGTGTTTTTCTCAGCCTGCATGTGGGCCGCAGATCATCCCCCACCTCCGACCCTTCCCCTTCCCCCCAACCTACCACATTGGCAGGAATTCCGAATTTTGGTGAGAATTTCTTTGTCCCAGGGCTGTGCTAACATCCCACCCCAACAACCCCCACCCCGGAATTGGTGGGAAATTAAAATTGGCAGTACCCTTTCCGGGACTCGAACCCTGGTCCTCCTGGATGTAAACCCCAAGTGCACCCCCCTCCCTAACACAATTACACGACCAGAGGCACATGGAACTGATGGGAAACTAAAAATGGCGGTGCCGTTATTGGGACTCAAACACTGATTCTACTGGTTAGAAATCCCAACGGTACCCCCAACACATGGAAACTGTCCAGATGCAGGGGAGTTTAATGTAATTTATTTATTTTGGTCGGGAAATTGACGCAAAGATAGCTCCTAATTACATAATTAATTATAACGATTGTGCCTAGTTACAAATTGGTTCAAATGGCTCTGAGCACTATGGGACTTAACATCTGAGGTCATCAGTCGCCTAGACCTTAGAACTACTTAAACATAACCAACCTAAGAACATCACACACACCCATGCCTGAGGTAGGATTAGAACCTGCCACCGCAGCAGTCCCGCGGTTCCGGACTGAAGCGTCTAGAACCTCTCGGACACAGCGGCCGGCGCCTAATTACACATCTATATGCATAGAGCAATACAAGGATCGCATAAAATCGTAATACAACTCAGAAACTGATGATGCCATAGAACTGGTGTTATCCTGCTGGGCAAAAATTTCGCAGTACCATTCGAAAATAGCGACACACACACTCAAACTCTACCCTACACCAACAAGCTGGCAGGAAAATTGCAGTGGTGTAAGGTACTATCTTTATTCTTTTAGATGGGAAATATGTTCAACTGAAGAGATGCTGGTGTTGGACAGAGGGGGGTTTAAAAAGTGTATCACCTGTAAGCATACAGTATCTGTCGTTTTTTGACGTCAGAGTTCACTACAGACGTCTACTCAAAAACCACACTACAGCCCAGGTAACTGAAGCCAATGTACGATACCACAACTGTTGGAAAAAATGCGTCACAAATCTAATTAATGTTCAAAATTGTCGTGAAGAAACCAGCACTCATAATTAACAGGTTACAATGCAGCACATGTACTTGGATAAATTGTTGCCCTGAAAGACTGCAGAGGGGTGATAGGTGAACGTGCGTTCTCCTCGAGAAGCGTCCACAAACTGCCAAAAATTGAGACCCTATCCGATCTCTCCCTTCCTCCCTCTTTCAACCTACTTGGGGGATACAGCCTTTTTCAAATGGCCAGCTGCTCTGCCGAAAGCTTAGTGGCACAAGCTGGCCACTGTCCACACAAGGCTTTCCGCCCTATGCTGTTTTTCTGCCACCCCTCTGTGGCCACTGGCCGCACTCAGCTTTCCACTATCTGGCCGCCTTAACGCGACGCTCTTTCGCCAACACAATAGCATGCATAGTCAACTAAACAATAGGAAATGAAAGGACGGCCGCCTCAAGTGCAACTTGCTCGCCTAAAGTATAGTGACATAGCCCCCACACTCCGCTGCCTGGTCAGAGTGACTGTGTCCGGCAACCACCCAAATCTGACACGCCAGCCCCCACACGTAGCAGCCCTCCTTTCTGTGATGGAGAACAATTGTATTTGAAGTCAACGTACCTATAATCAAGCATCTAGCAATAAAAGTAAAACACAATTGCGACGATAATACATGTCCTCTTTACACGAAAATAGGTGCAGACATTTAGTTTTATGAGAAAAATCGCTGTAGCTCTTACATTCAACTGCAGGATACAATTCGCATGTCATAATTTTGACATGCACCGAAGTGTACTGCCACTGATTACAGATGATCAACAGAGACATGCCCACCCTATGTAAAATCACAAAAAAACTTATACTAGTTTGCTGTGAAACCTACTGATCACTGCAGAATATCCTCGTTATTTCGAAACTGCCATCAGAGTAAATAAAAAGCGATAATTTAAACTCCAAAGAAAAAACATCTATATTAAGCAATTTCTTTAGCTTGCTGGACGAATTACACATCCTGAGAGCATCTCTCGCATTCAGTGTCTGTAAATAAACTCATGCACGTGTGTATTACAAACAAATCAGACACGTGAAATAACATTAGAGAATACAATCTTTCATGCCACTGGCTCACATGACAGAATAAACACAATCTTTTTACATTCCACAACAACAATCTGTAATTCAAGAGAATTTAGCTGTTTGGTACACTATGACAGGTTGCCTTTACCAGTGCGATGCTATATCATACTAGCATTTACGAAACAAATTGTGAGAGCCTGTCACAGCTCTGTGTAGGTGGGAGATTGAAAGTTAGTTAAAATATATCGCCGCAATGAAAAAAAAAAAAAAAAACCTTGTCAAGGATCATTCCGTGGCGCCCCAGTCACGTCTTTCACCAGCGAGGCAGCACATCATTGTTACCAAATTGGTAGGATAATTAATTAAATTGGTCATGAGTCACTTTGCGTTGCCAGGAATTTTTCTTCAGCCTTCGGATTACACTCGCCAGTTACGACAACTGGGAATCAATGGAGGTAACATTGCGTTCTTTTCGAGAAACACTATTGAGAAACATCTGACACTGACCACAGAGGGATTCTACAGACCACAGCATACATTTCGCGTAAGGACCACGCTATTAAAAATGCGATCATAATAACTTTATTACCGTCACCCTACATATAATGTGGTCTTGAGTCTACAGGCCCACATGAGTCACTGGCAGTGTTAGGTTTTCTGGTAGAAATGCTGTCCGCAATTTGAAGTCTACCCGTACAGCCACATATTTTCCGATGGATCCTGTAGTGACATCTTTTAATGATTACAGCCACTGGTGAATCATATTCTTGCCACACTAGTACCACGAAACGAGTCACATTTTCGAACCTATCTGCTGAAGATCCCATACAGCAATAACTCCAGCACTGTTTTTCAAACAGTCCATCTTGTAACTTCTCCTTAGTGTCTGCCCCGCCCTCCTTACAGCTTTGTCCATGTGATCACCCCAATTTAAGTCGGATCTGAACGGCAGTTGGAGAGTGTTATATGTAAGACCTTCTGCATAACGTGAAAAAACAGGACGAGCTGAGTTAATGCGACATTACTGCACTTGGACACGTCAGTGAAAATGGGAACACGTTGTCGTAGCTCAGCCAACTGTGTACAGTGTGTAAGGTCAGCGCCAAACGAAGCTTTCCCCTCCAACAAGAGGTAGTAGAATTGATAGTACGAACAGCTACGGTGATGTTTCTTGTTGGGAAAATTAGGAAGACTCCACATCATACAGAGCATGGAAGGAGGATGAGCATTTTCCTACTGCATTGCGATACATCTCCAAACTACATACAGTCACTGAAGTCCGAAGGAGATCTGTGACTCTCAGCATGCATTCATATGTCACCCAAACATTCTCTCCTACCTAGGTATTTTGTACTATCCAACAGAGAGAACCTACGAGCTATGAAAACTCCACTAACGTCATCCGTTAGAGAACTCGATAAGACATTAACCTGTGCCTGTCTTCTGACATATCTGAAACAAATACAGAGTGCTTTCTGGAATTGACCATATGTGGCCATGGTATTAAATATACGGGTATTGTTTCATCGGAGCAGGTAGCTCATGATCGAAGTCGCTTCCACAGATCGGTATAAAGTTTCATCAGCAGTACTCTAAGATGACAATGGCCAACAGACTATCAATCACATGAGAGGGTAACCAGCTGCGACATAGTCGAGAATATGAACAGTGATCCAATCCTGTCAAATGTTTTTTTTTTTATTCCAGTCTTTGATCACAATATAAATTCCTTTGACGATGACCGGTTTCAGTCAGTCATGATCAGCGTCAGATCTACAATATAAAAGAATATATGCACCTAGTGGGAAATCTATCTTTAAACAATACAGCATTTCATATCACAATATACTATCATACAAAGTGGGAAATGTACAGGTAAAGTGTACCTGCTCTACACCATGTCCTAATGTGATACAGCTGTAATGGCATCGTCAGAACATATAAATACACTCAGCATATCATCGTCATATAGATGTAAAATAGGGTGAGGTAAAATACATAGCCTATAGGCAATGTATTATGCATATTTTATTTTTGACCGTAAATTCACCGTAAAAGTGTCAGACCTATCATCTTTACGTATTTCCTTTTAATCATTGTATCTAATAATTTTATATAATGATTTTATATATTTACCGGCCGCTCCGAGCGGTTCTAGGCGCTTCAGTCTGGAACCGTGCGGCCGCTACGGTCGCAGGTTCGAATCCTGCTTTGAGAATGGATGTGTGTGATGTCCTTAGGTTAGTTAGGTTTAAAAGTAGTTCTAAGTTCCAGGGGACTGAAGACCTCAGATATTAAGTCTCAAACTGCTCAGAGCCATTTGAACAATTTTTGTATATTTTCTTTTAATAATTTTGTAGGTTTAAGTGTATTCGTCTTTTATTTTATCAAAATTGGTTTCTGTCATAGTTACCAAAACTTAAAAGTCTGCTACATGTATTTTACCTAATGTGTTTTTATCAGATTATGGTTCTTACGTAAATGAAGAATACGTCTGAGTCCACAGTAGCGACATCTATGAAGAATGTAGGCAAACAGATGTATGGTAGCTAATGCACTTCAGTAGGTTTTGTACAATAACGCCAGTTGCAAAATGACTGTGTGGACGATGTGGCCTATTTTACACCATATTTTAGATCTGTATGACGATGCTAATGCTGAGTGTGTTTACATGTTTTGACGATGTCATTACGGCTTTATCACATTAGGAGATGTTGTAGAACAGTTATGCTTTTACCAATTTTCAGCAGTTTGTGGATGATTCTCGAGGAGAACGAACGCTCAACTACTGCTCCCTCTGCAGTCTACTAGGACGACGAGTTTTCCCCAGTACATGTGCTGTATTATGACCCGTTCATTATGAATGCTGTTTTTTTTCACAACAATTTTGAAGTGTAATTAGAACTGTGGCGAATTTTTTTCCATCAGTTGTGATATCCTGTGTTGGCTTCGCTTACTTGGCTGTATGGTGGTTTCTGGGTAGGCGTCTGTAGTGAACTCTGACGCCAAACAACGACAGATATTATAAGCTCACAGGTAATGCACTTTTTACACTCCTCTCTGTCCAACACCAGCATCTCGTCAGCTGAACATATTTTCCACCAAAAAGAATAAAGATAGTGCCTTACACCATTGCCTTTTTCCTGCCAACCTGTAGGTGTACGGTAGAGTTTGAGTGAGTGTGTCGCTAGTTTAAAATGGTATTGCGAAATTTTTTTCCAGCAGGATAACACCAGTGTTATGGCATCGTCAGTTTTTGAGTTGTATTGCGATTTTAGCCGTCCTTGTATGGTGCTGTGCATATAATTGTGTAAATAGATACAATCTTGATGATTAATTATTTAATTCATGACAGAAATAAATAAATTATACTAACCTAGCCTTTCCTTTAAAGAGATTACACATTAGTTGTTGTATTTTCACTATTTGATTTAATGTATACCTTAGAATTTAATGTTATCAATAATATTGTTATTAAGTTTGATATATAGTTTTATTCAACGTAGCTATATTTTAAAGAAGACTTACAGCTTTAAGTATAATCAATAAAGCTAATTTTACAGAGCGTTGTGGAGATAAAGATGATTTTGGATCGAATATTGAGAAAGATATGTTGAGAAGTTGATACATACGAGAGGAAACAGACGAAACAGTTATGCAAGACGATTGTGGGTAGGAGAATTGAACGTGTCGACGTCAGTAAACGTTCCTCAGTCACAATGAGGACGTTTTCTTAGCAAAGGTCAGATTAAGAGCCCCATAATAAGTTAATAACGATGTACACACCTATACACTTTAGGTTAAAAAAAAATAAGCTCGCAAAAGAAATTTCAGTCGTCTTACCGTTAATATTTGGCTGTGTTGACTAATGAGTTTGACGACCACTGTTCTAGGACAGAACTTCGTCAAAATTTCCTTGAAGCGTGAATCCATTCGAGTTATTTCTTGCTGTGTGCACAGAATGTGCAGTGATCGGTATTTAGGAACGAGTTAACAGTGTAGCATATGATTTTTACATTGTATACCAGTAAGTTATTTATAACAATATGGTGTGCCTGTGGATCACGGGGTCCCAGGTTCGATTCCCGGCCGGGTTGGGGATTTTCTCTTCGGAGTGTTTGTGTTTTCCTCGTCATTTCATCATCATCATTCGCGACAGTGGCTAGACTGGAGTGTGTAAAAGAACTGGAATGCGAAAAAAATTGGGACTTTGTCCGGGCGCTGATGACCGTGCAGTTGAGCACCCCACAAAAGAAACATTATCATCATCATCAAACTGAATGAAGCTGCGCCGTTTCAGAGACATTGTTCTTGTATTCCAGAGAATGAACGCTCTAATCGCCATCTCATCTTTAAATTACTCCTAAAGCCAGAATAATTCCTACTGCAAGGTACATTCATCATTAATGGATTAAAGTTAAGTTTCAAACTAATTACGTCCGCTTTCTGAATTCTAATTCCTTGTCATGTTCCAGACCCCACGTCAGTAGAGTCCTTCCCTCATCACGCCAGCCTGCGTGAGCTAAAACGCGTACATTTCGGCCTCCACTAGTAACATGGTGTTGGCTCTTCTGCCAAAACAACATTCTATACACATAACGCACTCCTGAATTCGTCTTTATTCATGATATCGAAGTTAGCTCATAGTCTTCTTCGTCAAAAATTCGGGTAACATCAGTTCCGCTCTAGTTTTTCGGAAATAATTTGTTGTGGATTCACTTTAATTTCACTTCTCAAATCACATACCAGACAAATATCTCCTTTTTGTCTCATAACGTCTTTCAAAACTCGTCATCCGATTTCTTTCACATTTCTTTGGGTGTTATGTGTCTGAAGTTTGTTGTAAGCCTCCCTTGGTCATGGACAGCAATAGAGATGAACTACTTGTTTCTGATCGTCGGTAGCCTTTGTTGCAGTCATTGCAGTTAGTACAGATTGGCAAAAAAGTCTTCCAGTCGTCTGTTGACACTTTCATGATACACAAGCTTCAAGCGTGCTGCAGTATTTTGACTGTTTTATACACTCGAAACCAGTGTCTCTTCCGAGATTATTAAATCACAAAGCTCTAGGTAACTGCATAGACGGATGGCGGATCGAAAAATTATTCCACATTCTAAAACAAACTCACTCAAAGTTAATCTTAAAACAGTTTGGATGACTTTGCACGTCCAGCAGCATTCAACAAAAGTTTTAAGAGACCTTAGGTTGAAAGTCTGGTGATGTCAATCATTGGAAACCACTGGTTCACTCATTTTGTGGCACTACAACCAGGAATTGCCCAATTATACAGAGGAGGGCACGTATTCGATAGTGTTAACACTAATAAAGGTTTTGAAGACTGAGAGTGTATGCTGGCTGCATCTTCATCGTCGCTGATTAATTAGAGTTCAAAAAAATGTTCAAATGTTTGTGAAATATTATGGGACTTAAATGCTAAGGTTATCAGTCCCTAAGCTTACACACTACTTAACCTAAATTATCCCAAGGACAAACACACACACCCATGCCCGAGGGAGGACTCGAACCTCCGCCGGGATCAGCCGCACAGTCCATGACTGCAGCGCCTGATACCGCTCGGCTAATACCGCGCGGCTTACTTAGAGTTCTTGAACCATGTTATCTATGGGAAGGGGAGACGTATTAGTAAGTGCAGAGACAGATGAAGGGCGCCGACTCGGCAGTGGCTGTGACGCACTTTGGCAGGCCGCCTGCAGCAGCCAATAAAAAACCAAAGTCGTGCACTGTAGCCCGCATAATGGGCCGCTGCTGCAGCCAGCTGGCTCTGCGCTGCCAGTTGTCAGCAGGTTGTCTCCTGGAGAACTTGTGTTGATGCCCACAGCGTCTGTACACTTCTTGAAGCAGCCAGACCTTCCTTGCATCCTGAAACTAATTTCATGATGACTTCCGACAGGTTGTAGGACTTCCGACGGGTTCTAGGGCTTGTTTGAATTTCTAGTTCTGGAGAGACTTATAATACGTCAACAAACTTATAGCAACCTCATTGTGGCTCATTATTTTGTAAAACACAGCGTGCATTTATTACGGCAACTGCAAATTCATCTCGAACTTCCAATCAGGCGTTGAAAAATTCTCCGTTCTCCATATATTTGCCAGAGTGTATTTTATAAACCGCCTATTCGGAGAAAGTCGGTTTTTAAGGGTTGTTTATTGTTTGTCAAACTACTTCCTCCATATGGACGCTTAAATTTTCAGATATACCAGATGCCTCGTTTCCGACAGTGACGCATGGCATCGGTGCTCATTTGTTTGATATAGGGCTTTTCTCCGGAACTGGTAAATTACTCCTAACGAGATTTTCATGTAAAACTCATAGCATAGATATATATTAGACTCTATATTTTCTGTATGCTCCGACATCTATGGAAGTGAACTTATAATCCGCAGCGCATAAAGCAAGTAAAATGACAGAAAAAATATTTTTTTAATAATTACAGTAAAGTACCTTTGTTATGAGAAAAAAGGCGTAAGATATTCCGCGTCCATCTCACTCGGTGTATCAGTCACAACTGACCGTCAGCTGGCTGACTAAATTGGCTGTTGAACATTGTGGCTGCCTAGTGCGTTATAGTCCAAACTGCTGCGGTCGTCCGCCTATAAGCGTGTTAATGTTTCATTTGTTAGGCTGTAAATTAAGTAAAGCTGTGCTCAATTTGAAGGATGGTTTCAGCGCTACAGCACTACACAGCACTGCGTATGGTGGTGTGCACCTGACTTCCTGCCGTCTCTGAACGGACTTACACACCCATTTAGAAGGGGATCTGCATTTCAACACATACTCTGAAACACGGTACAATTTGACTTGGCATTGTTGTCATTATTACAGCTAAAAGCAGCTATAAGAACAGAGAAAATCATAGGACTAATGGGGGATCGAATCGTCTGCTCGTCTGGAACTTAAGTCACTCAGCCGCAAAGGCACTTTTATGCCCTATTAATAAGTTACTTATGGAACAAAAACTGCTCTGAGCCTAAGGAAAAAATACTATTTCTGTACAAGAAATAAAAAATGACAATAAAATATCGACATAAATCTGCGATATCTTTCGCACGATATATCGATATAAAAACGGCAATATCGAGTGCCGATATTATAATTTTATATTTTTTTCACTATTTTTGGAAAATATTTGAAGCTGTTCTTTTGAAATTGTAGTAGGACTTAATTTTACATTCACTATATGGAGTCCTACTACTTTTTGAGGTTTCATCAAGTCCAATCTTTCTCTTTGCCTGTGTGGAGGAAATACATGTGGCACAAAAGAGGACCTCCGATTGCATTGGGAGGGGTGGGGGTGGAGATGTGAATGGCATAATAACAAGATGTCCGATGCGAGGAAACAGCACACCAGTTGCATTAAAAACCATTTTTAACGTTACTATTGTGCTGTTTCCTCACATCGACATTCTGTAAAAATAGTTGCTCCAAATGATGAAGAAAAATATGAATGACGAGGTTGGTCGTTGCGGTGGTCGAAGACGTCTGAGGGGAAGTGTTGACGTAATCGGTGCTCAGCACTACCAACAGAATCTGCAACATTTAGTTTCAACACGCAATTTTGACAGTACAACTACAAGGTCGCTGGCGTTTGCAGGAATACAAAAACAGGGAAGTCGACACGAAGTGTTCCAGGAACATTCGATATGTGACAGAACAGAACGATACACCCATCACACACCTTTTATTTTGCCACATACATGCAGTAACCACCGTCGGCAAATTGGTTATCGCCAAGTGTGAACGTGCGTCGTTTTCCTTTCAAGTCTTGCTCTAAGGGGGATAGGCAGGTTGCTAACTGATTCACAGAATGTCTAATAATAAATCAATACTTAAATATGCAGCTACAAAACCGACAATATATTTTCAGTGTCGAGCTGATATTTTTGCAGGCAGGTATATCGATACCTTTTCCGTCGATGTATTGTTAAATTGATAATTTTTTCGATATATTGAGTGCCGATACTGATTTTTTAATATACCGATATAACGAATTCCCAATTTTAAAAGAAAGATCAACAGACTAGAAAGTTAGTGAAACTCTATATTAATCATTATTTAATTTACGGACAATTTTTTGGCGAATATATTTGTTTGATTGGTCTACTAATTCTAAAACTTATACAGATAGAAATCTATTCGAATAATAACCATCTCCTTTTACCATACACCTTACATTTCCTCTCTCTTGTTGTTCATATTATCAAATGTAACTAGTTCTACTAGTTCACTTGCTCGATTTAGTTATGTAAACCTACAGTGTAGGTGAATTGAAATTTCTTTGTTAATTATAAACAAAGTTGGCAATTAGACTCTGTAGCCCCTCTCTCGAAGTAAATCTATATAATTTGTTCTGTCAAAAGTTGTCTGAATGTCTGTGTCATTTTAACTGGTGACTGAAAGTGAAGTCAGCTATTATTTCATGGAAATAAACAGTTCCACAATTTGACGTCGGTTATTGAGTTTGCTTCTTGGGTAGCATACGAAAGCAGCATACTGACAGGTAATGCTCTTATAGACCAAGATAAATTTAATCAAATAGAAACAGCTCCTGTTGAGAAATGTCTCTCTTATCATGATTCACAGCTAGTTGCAGCTCCATATAGTAATGCAAAACAGTACTACAACACTAGAATTCACTAATATGGGTTAAATCTAACTTTGGCATAGAAAGGGGTGACTTATGTTGTCACAAAAGTGTTTGGTCATTTGCCAAATAACATTAAAACGCTGACACATAGCCGACCAGCATTTAAAAAGACATGACTCGGATTTCTGAATAAGAACTTCTTCTACTCAGTAGATGAATTATTAGATATGTTAAACTGACACATTCCACATCATTAGGAAATGTATTCATAATCTATGGAACAAGTATTAATGTAATGTAACAAATGAAACAATGAACTTTAATAACATTCAATTTTCCTATATCACATTAATTCTCGTTACACTGTGGTAACATTTTATGAATCTCATGTATAAATCACATGCGTTTTCCATAGAATATGTGGAAAATCGGTAGCAAAAAGGAAATTCCAATTCTAAATGCATCTGAACGCTTGCCAGGCTCAGGGGTGCCACTACATTGTGTCGACACTATACAGGGTGATCCATTGATCGTGGCGTGGCCGAGCCTTTCTAGGCGCTTCAGTCTGGAACCGCGCGACCGCTACGGTCGCAGGTTCGAATCCTGCGTCGGGCATGGATGTATGTGATGTTCTCAGGGTAGTTAGGTTTAAGTAGTTCTAAGTTCTAGGGGACTGATGACCTAAGATGTTAAGTCGCATAGTGCTCAGAGCCATTTATCGTGACCGGGCCAAATATCTTACGAAATAAGCGTCAAACGAAAAAACTACAAATAACGAAACTTGTCTAGCTTGAAGGGGCAAACCAGATGGCGCTATGGTTGGCCCGCTAGATGGCGCTGCCATAGGTCAAACGGATATCAACTGCGTTTTTTTAAACAACAACCCCCATTTTTTATTACATATTCGTGTATTACATAAAGAAATATTGTAAGTAGGCTGTTTAGGTTTTCATATTGGTAACGCCACATAGCGCTCTGTATGAAAATCACTGGCTGTGCTGTGTGCAGTCTGTGGCTGGTTGGCATTGTTGCAATTTTCGCTATTGTACTGTTGGGCAGTTGGATATGAACAGCGCGAAGCGTTGCGCGGTTGGAGGTGAGCCGTTAGCCGTGGTGTATGTGGGGAGTGAGATGGCGGAGTTATGAGAGCGGATGATCTGGACGTGTGTCCATCGGAGACGGTAAATTTGTAAGACTAGATGTCATGAACTGATATATATATATATATATATATATATATATATATATATATATATATATATATATATATATATATATAATGACTTTTGAACACCATTAAGGTAAATATATTGTTTGTTCTCTATCAAAATCTTTCATTTGCTAACTATGCCTATCAGTAGTTAGTGACTTCAGTAGTTAGAATCTTTTATTTAGCTGGCAGTATTGGCGCTCGCTGTATTGCAGTAGTTAGAGTAACGAAGATTTTTGTGAGGTAAGTTATTCATGAAAGGTATAGCTTATTTTTAGTCAGTGCCATTCTTTTGTAGGGATTTTTGAAAGTCAGACTGCGTTGTGCTAAAAATATTGTGTGTCAATTTATTGATGATGTGAATAAGTAAAGAGAGAAATGTCTGTGCACGTTCAGTTTTGCTCAGCTGTTTGAAAATCAAATAACGTAAGGGGTTTATCAACACAATCATTCATAAATTTTTCTAAGGGGATGTTTCAACATAAATGTTATAGTTGGACCACTTTTTTCTCTTTGTGAAAGACGGCGCTGTAATACTCACAATCATATGACTCACAATTTTAGACGAACAGTTAGTAACAGGTAGGGTTTTTAAATTAAAATACAGAACGTAGGTACGTTTGAAAATTTTATTTCGGTTGTTCCAATGTGATACATGTATGTTCGTGATCTTATCATTTCTGAGAACGCATGCTGTTACAGCGTGATTACTTGTAAGCACCACATTAATGCAATAAATGCTCAAAACGATGTCCGTCAACCTGAATGCATTTGGCAATACGTGTAACGACATTCCTCTCAACAGCGAGTAGTTCGCCTTCTGTAATGTTCGCACATGCACTGACAATGCGCTGATGCATGTTATCAGGTGCTGTCGATGGATCACGATAGCATATATCCTTCCACTCTCAACACAGACAGAAATCAGGGGACGTCAAATCCGGTGAACGTGCGGGCCATGGTATGGTGCTTCGACGACCAATCCCTGTCATGAAATATGCTATTCAATACCGTTTCAACCGCTCGCGAGCTATGTGCAGGACATCCATCATGTTGGAAGAACATCGCCATTATGCCATGCAGTGAACCATCTTGTAGTAACATCGGTACAACATTACGTAGGAAATCAGCATTCATTGCACAATTTAAATTGCCATCGATAAAATGGGGGCCAATTATCGTTCCTCCCATAATGCCACACCATACATTAACCGTCCAAGGTCGCTGATATTCCACTTGTCGCAGCCATCGTGCATTTTCCGTTGCCCAATAGTGCATATTGTGCCGGTTTACGTTACCGCCCGGGTGGATGACGCTTCGTCGCTAAATAGAACGCGCGCAAAAAATCTGTCATCGTCCCGTAATTACTCTTGTGCCCAGTGACAGAACTGTACACGACGGGCCGCTACGGTCGCAGGTTCGAATCCTGCGTCGGGCATGGATGTTTGTGATGTCCTTAGGTTAGTTAGGTTTAACTAGTTCTAAGTTCTAGGGGACTAATGACCTCAGCAGTTGAGTCCCATAGTGCTCAGAGCCATTTTTTTGTACACGACGTTCAAAGTCGTCGCCCTGCAATTCCTAGTACATAGAAATATGGTACGGGTGCAGTCGATGTTGAGGTAGCATTCACACCACCGACATTTTTGAGATTCCCGATTCTCGCGCAATTTGTCTGCTACTGATGTGCGAATTAGCCACGACAGCAGCTAAATCACGCACTTGGGCACCATCATTTGTTGCAGGTCGTGGTTGAGGTTTCACATGTGGCTGAACACTTCCTGTTTCCTTAAATAACGTAACAATCCGGCGAACGGTCCGGACGCTTGGATGATGTCGTCCAGGATACTGAGCAGCATACATAGCGCCCGCCCTTGGGCATTTTGTTCACAATAGCCATACATCAACACGATATCGACCTTTTCCGCAATAGGTAAAGTGTCCATTTCAACACGGGTGATGTATCACGAAGCAAATACCGTCTGCACTGGAGGAATGTTACGTGATACCACGTACTTAAACGTTTGTGACTAATACAGCGCCATCTATCACAAAGCGAAAAAAATGGTCCAACTAAAACATTTACATTCCTTTAAGTACTGCACGAAGATGTAATAAAAAATAGGGGTTCGTATTTAGAAAAACGCAGTTGATATCCGTTTGACCTATGACAGCGACATCTAGCGAGCCTACCATAGCGCCATCTGGTTTCCCCCTTCAAGCTAGACGAGTTTCGTTCTTTGTAGTTTTCTGGTTTGACGCTTATTTCGTGAGATACTTGGCCCGGTCACTATCAATGGACCACCCTGTATATGTAGAGTCTGTATTTCCTTACCCGCGTGATAAGGCCACGCGGCTGTTGCCCATCACCCGTCACCATGTGAGTGAGCGCCGCATCGGACTGAGTGAGTGAACTGCCAGCCACGCGCTTCCGCCTGCGTGTGCGTAGAGAATGATGTAGACGAGCACCATTCACGCCGACTCGCCCTGCAGATGCAGTGCCCTATAGGAGGGGCAGGAGGCGTTGTATTGTTTTGCATGTTGATAGAACTCAGGAGTTGGCATTCACGTGGATATGACATAACATGGCTTTCGAAGTGGTTTGTTTGACGATCGAGTCAATCAGTCAGCAAAATCGACCGGAATTCGACAAGAACAAATTGAAAAACTTGCATAACGAAGCACAGAATCGAATAAGAGCATCGTCAGTCTCAGGCAGTAAAATGGTGCAGCTTACAGCAGTCCGTCGTCAAAGTGTCGCATATATACACAGAGAAAAGGATGTGATCAGAAGTTTAAATCTCTGTATAAGCATAGGTGTAATGTGTGTTACATTAAACCATGGAATTACTGCTCGGGCAGCCTCTTAGAGTAGTTGAGTGTAGAAACTAGTTTTTGTTGGTACAGACATAGTGACAGTTTATGGTTCCTGGGGATTCAGTGAGGCTCAAATGAGCTTTCTTTGAGGTTAATGAAACCTTTGGAGAAGTGTCCATAAAGTGTGCTGTGTGCTACCCATTCTCATTCTGATACTGCCCCATAGCAATTAATTTTTTTTTAAGACATGTAGATACTGACAAAGTTAAGGGTAAGTTTATTTTACTCACTTGAAGTTCTTTGGAAAGATTGCATTAAGCTTATTTCAGAAGTCTGTAA